>NC_134206.1:161533281-162783281 GCF_965140235.1 Caretta caretta | reverse complement strand
GAGTAATCTTTTTGTAACTTTTCTACATATCTTGTACTGGTATTGCTTGTACTTATGTGCTGTACAGACATGTCTAGACATGGTAGAGGTTTCTTAAAGGAAGATGTCAAGAAGATAGTCCACCTTGGGTGAAAGGTATGCCTATTGACAATGTTAGTTATATGTAGCTAATGAACAAGCATTGTGTCAGGATCCTGGCTGTCGGGGTGTGGGCTGGGGCTGGGGCCTGAGTGTGTGGGCTGGGGCTGGGGCCTGAGTCGGAGGGGACCTAAGAATGTGGTCCGAGTTCAGTCTAGAGGGCCAAGACCTGAAGCAGCAGTCTGTACCAGTGTCACGCTGTAGGTAAGTTGGAGTTGAGGTCAATGAGTTGTACCAAGTCAGAGCCAAATGAGTCAGCTGAAGTAGGATTAGTGGAACAGAGGCAAGGTGAGATGTCGGGAGGGAGGCAAGGTGACTGGGGATCTGGAACTAAGAGCATGGTAGGTATTGGGAGTGCACAGCAGGTCTGTTTGCAGTAGCAAACCAGGGATCCACAGATAGCCTCTGGGTGTTTTCCCTTGGTCCAGATATGCTATTTAAGGCCTATCAAGGAACATGGTAGACTCTGCTAGTCTTCACCTCTGTGGGCAGGACATTCTGTGATATTTGAACCCGTAGGGCTCGTAGGCTGTTGTTCCTCACTTTGCCAGAGCTGTTGGGTGCTGGTGTGAACACACTGACGGATCCTCACATGTTGTGGGTGAAATATAATTTTTTTCTTGGGATAGACTAATGGTCTTACTTGAATAGAGGCCAGGAAGGAAATCTCAGTCTCTTGTCGGTGGTGGACAGAATGCAGTCAGATATGAATTGAACACAGTGGCCTGTTCCAGGGCAGCAGTAGTTATGAAGAGTTGCACATCATGACGGAAGAGGAAGCCTAGCTGAAAGTGGAATTCTGTCTTTCAGGAATCTAGTTGTAGTCTACTCAACAAATGAGAACCTTGACTTCAAAACTAGATGTGTACTATAATCTTTGAATTTTGGGTTAGAGTTTTAAAAACCTTTATGCCTGCTGTTAGACTCCTAAATCTGTATTTAAGTACTTGAATAAAAGTTGCTTGATCTATTCGAAGGTACTGGGCACTGGTTGCTCCTCATGACACCAAGACACTGAAGTCCAAAATTTTCAGACTTTAGTGTCTTGGTGTCATGGGGAGCCACTGGTCCTCCCCCCATCATTGTAGCAAGTGTTTACGGCACTACAGTGGCAAAGCTGCAGTACTTCAGTTGTGCAGCTGTTGTGCCTGTGATGTAAATAAGCCCTAGGTTTTCATCTAAGAGGAAGTAGATGCCCACTACATTTTTAAAATAGGATTTTTCCTCAACCATAGATCAGCACAGAAACTAACTTCCTTTTTTCCTAGATAGGAAAGGATTTAAAACAGAAGGCATTATTGGCAGCCCCTATTTTCTGTTTGTCTCCTCCTATGAGAGAACAATTTTGTTGGGTTTCTTGAGGGACTCAGACCTTTCCTAGTGGGTACCTAGCCTTTTCTTTTCATCCCTGGGGATTGCCTTTTCTTTCCTTGTGGCATGCAGTGGAGTTATGTCAGACAAATGAGTCTTAGAAATACATATAACTAATATGACAGGTTTCAGAGTAGCAGCCGTGTTAGTCTGTATGCGCAAAAAGAAAAGGAGTACTTGTGGCACCTTAGAAACTAACAAATTTATTTGAGCATAGGCTTTTGTGAGCTACATCTCACTTCATCATATGTATCCAGATGGTATTTTCTGTTCAGTTTACTCTGTGCTGCCATACCCAGTCCTTTTTCCTGTTCCTTTTTTGGGGGATCCCTTTTTTAAGAGTCTCTAAGGTGCCACAAGTACTCCTCCTCTTTCTTAAGAAGGAAAGAGAAGCCTCTGTCTTCTAAATGTGAACAATATAGAATCTGCACCAGCATCATAAGAAGGCATTTTATTCCCCCTCCTCATTTCTAGGAACGATTTTTTCTATATCTAGAGTTAAATGAAGGTTCACATAATCCTTTCTGAAAGCTAAGAGACTGGTTTGTGCCTTTCAACCCAGCGGTGTTATATTTTCATATATTTATTGGCCAGCAAAAATACCTCTAGTTCGGAATTACCAGTACAAAGTGGTTACTTTTGGTGCTTTTACAGCTCCCAAATTCTTCATTAAATGTCTAGGTGTAATGTCTGTACACTTAAGATGTTAAGGTATCTACATCTGTCATTACGTGAATCACTGGTTGAAAGGTGAATGAGAGCACATCTTCGGGGAATTCATTGTGTCCTATAGATAGTGTCCAGGGTTTGGGTTTGAGGAGAAACTGAGAAAAGCCTTCTTTTTGCATAAACTTAGACTGTGGTGTTTATAGGGGCTGTTCTGGAATCTGCCAGAGAGACACATGTCAAGGGATGCAGAAATCTGTGCCTGTGAAGGACTTCATTGAAAGCCATATGGATCATTCGATTTTTGAGATTTACATGGCTTCTTGCATTTAAGTGATATTGTTTATTAGACTCAGGGTGGAAGCTCTGGCAGTGTACTTCTTGGGCAGTATATCAAAATCAAGAGGACAATATACAGTCCACTTTTACTGTGCTTTGAACTATCCAAGGTTCTCTACTGGGGTGGATAGTACTGGAAAAAAAAAATTCAGAAAGTACCATTCAGTCCTCCTTCATCAATTGTAGCTGTGACAGATGCCTTGGTCATAGGTTGGAAAGAACTCAATGAACAATCCTGGGTCTCTTAAAAACCATAGTCAAAACTTCATATAAATGACTTAAGAGCTGAGAACAGTTCAATTTTCATTCTTTCATTTTGAGCTTTTCTATCTCCAAATCACGTATTGGTGGATAAGTCTTGATGGGCACCACTATGAACTCATATTATATAAGATGGCAGGGTTGCATTCATTCTTTTCTGTCTTACGAGAACATTGTGTGGTTTTGTGAATGGTTGTCAGATATCAAGTCATATCTCTGACCCTTCATTTTCTATCAACAGATTTAGAAGTCAGAAACTACATTGTTTTACACAAATAATCTTTACAAGACATTAGTTAGTCAGACATTTTGTCACAAAGGAGAGAGACGCATGCCTTCAGTTTTGCTTTAGAGGTGCAAAAATTCTAGTTCCTTGATAGATGTTTTCTTCTATACGGAAGTAAGTTGATATGCACCTGCCTTTGGCACACCTGCAACCAAGGGTCCTTTAAGAAAAGAGAGGACAAAGTTCATGTGATATTAATAGGTAAAGATACAGTTATATCATGGTGGTCACCACTTCTCATGGAACCCATGCATTTGTCTCTTTATTTCATCTCGGCCATGAAAGGTCGCAGAACTGTGAATGTTGCCATTTATATAGACCCTGCTGCTGCACATTAGCAGTTCATTAGTTTGTTTTGATCAGTCGCATAGTTTGCTTTGATTTAGTCCCGTTGCAAAGGGGGCTATGTCAAAGTGAACTAATGAACTGCTGTTCCTCAACAGCATGGTCCAGAAGGTTGCCATCATCATAGAGTGAAATTATCTTTTTTTTTTAACTATGCTTGTGCTGTGAATTAAATATAATTTTACTGTGACAAAATCGTATCCAGGCTAATAAGTTTTTCTTGGCGGGTTGCTTCTTTCTTCCATTCCTTGCATTGAAACCTAATCCATTATCTGTACTCTGGACCTCCTGTCTCAAGGCCAGAATCCAGTTTTTCATCTGAATCTAAATTCTCTTGGGCTGGTCGGTTGGGGTTTGGCATGTTGCTGATCTCTGATTTTGACTGTTCCCAAGAAGTTCAACAGATCCTTCAAGAAGTTCAAGAGGCCCCTCTCACTCTTAAGAGAATGCTGCTAATCTCTTGAACAGCCAAAGAATTGAGACTTGTGGGACATCTTTTTATCCTCTCTGAGGGCCCTAGAAGGAAAATAAAGAAAGGTTTTGGTGGTGAAGTCGTGCATCGTCCAAATCAATTCTTTCCAAGTGGATAAAGTGTCAAGTCTGAAAGCTTGCCTCTCTGCAGACAAAGTCCACTGCACTGGAAAGTTAACTGTCATGGGCTGAGAAGGTGTATTCATTGCTATTGGAGATGTATAATCCAAGCTCCCTGGGTTACCTATTCTGCGCTATTTATTTTCTCTGAACACCACAGATTTATGTTCAGTTATCAACTAGTATATATTATTCAGTAACTGTGTGTTACAGGCAGTCTTCTTAAGTTTGGCACTACACTGATTTGGGAGGTCCCAAGTGATTGGGATTGGCATAGATGGAAGAGAAGAAAATTCTCCTTACCTCTGTTTTCATTGAGATCTCTGATGCTGGTCTAGATCTCCTCCTCTTTGCTGCCTCTTCGAGGATAAACTCCTGTTTTAATACAAAGATTTTTTTGTGGGATGGGGAATGTTTGTGAGCAAGTTTCATGCTAGTGTTTCAGGATCTCAGGTTTGTGAGATTTGTATTTTACTTAGTATATTACATTTTTAGAAGATACAACCGAGTTCTAGTAACAGTTCTAGTAATGTTAGTTAGGCTGCAATATTTAGATTCTATATTAAACAAGTTGATTGGGGACTATGGCTCCTTTATGCTACAAATATAACCATGTTGCAGACACATTTACAATGTCATTGTCTCCTGACCTGGTTATAATATGGCTAATGTTCTATTTGTATCACAAACTGAAATTGTGTTGCAACTGGGTCCCATGACACAGTTATTTGTAATGTAGATGAGATATTTATTAGAGCAGAGCTAACCCTGCAGGCTTCAATTCTTGTTAAGTTTTCATATTGAACTTGTGAGGTTCAGTTCACAGGTTAGTAAGTTTAACTCTAAAGAGTTGCATAGTTGTTTTGTACTTAGTCCCACATAATCCCTTCAATGCCCTTCAAACAAGCTTTTGAGCCCCCTTCATTACATTAGAGGTCCCTCCTCTGCCTAAAAACCCTCTTGCTATGGCACTGGGTCCAGGAGGCTCCTCTGTGTCTACTTATCTTTTAGCCACCCTGAAAGGGGTGGTAGAATGTTTGTTTTCACCCCTGCTCTTCTTCCTTCAAATCAGGTATCTTGGTAAAGATCTCAGTTTCATATCTCTGAAAGAATCTTATGGTGGACAGGATGTACCTATTTCTCTTCTCCCCTTCTCCCACAGTAGTGCAGCAGAAGCAGCAAACAGGCTGCTCTGAGTAACTTGCTTTGGGCGGCAGGGAGCAGGTATACAATGCCCTATTAAAAACTGGGGACACACACACACACACACTCTCTCTCTCCCTTCTCCACAAAATTGTGGGTGGAAAGGGAGATGAGAATTGCTGGGCTTATTCGTGAAAAGGGGGAACAGATGGAGATAGGTCAGTACAGAGTGGGTCACAAAGCTAAACATGAGTCTCAGCCCAGGTTTCTGAAATTCTTGTCACCAGGGGCTGAGGTTTAAAGAAGCAGGGAATCTTAAATCTAGGGTAAGTTTAAGATTTGTTGTAAACAATTTGCACAGCTCTAAAACTTATAAACTATCATTTCCAGGAAATCACAGTCGTGAGTAAAGGAATTTCAACAGTTTCTGGAGTACAGACTGCTTTGATTGTAGACCAGAAACATGAGAACATATAGATGTCGAGATATACAAAGTATAATACTTGGAAAATAAAAAATTGTGTGTGTATGTGTATATGTGTGTGTATTATATATATATATTTTGTATATTCCTGGGTCGTAATACTGTTTTCATGACACAGTTGCAGTTAAGTAATATACCCTTTTTTAATGTTGTGTTGTATTTAAAGAATCTTAGTACTGCTTTGGGCAAATAAACATTCACAAACTAAGTTTTACTACTTCAGATTTCAGTTTGCGTTCTCTCTAATGAGGAGGTAAATCAAGTAGATAGGAAACAGTGCAATTTATTAACTGGGATGAGGTTGTTTAACGATTTCACAAAGTCTGAGTGTAGAGTATCAGGAACTAAAAGCTGAACTGAGACACTTCTGATTTGGGTTAAATACCACTGCCAAAATATGTAATTTTGTTAAAGAAATACCTGGCTGCTTCTTCTCAAGTGCACTAATTTTATGAAAATAGGAAAAAAATTATTTTAAATAGTTTTAAGTATGGTTTTGGTAGATACACAGGAGAGGTGTGTGTAAATAGTCTGAAATTTTTTTAAGTCTGTTCCAGTTTTATTTGTTTAAAAGCACAAATATTCACGAAACTCAAATAAATTGCTCTAATCTTTACACACCTATTCTTTTGTTTGATTGAAGTCAACTAAGGCCTTGTCTGCACTAGAAAGGGTTTGCTGATACGAGTTACGTCTCCAATAGGAGGATTTGCAGCAGGGTGGATTTAATTTAATCATGGATTTCTACATAAAGGTGCACTCTTGTTGGTTGTTATAACCTTAATACATATTCTTCACAACTCAGAGATAGATGTAGGTTTCGTTTTTAGAAGGTACACACTATACATTTTTAAAGTGATTTATTTTGAAAATTTTCAGATTAGTTTTACAGCTATATCAGAAAATGAATGAACGATTGGTTATTTCATTTACCAAAGGTAATTGAAACAGATATTTATGAAGTCATTGGGAGGTGAACTATCTCCAATTCAACAGGATAATCATTAATATTTGGAGGATTTTCTTGCCATGCTGTATTAGGAGGAGAGCATCAGCAGACAGACATTTAAATTGTTTTATTTAACTAAAACAACAACATTATGTATTCTGGATTTTTTTCTTCAACAGCAAACATATAATATTTTAACAAAACAAGTGTATGAATTTTTGAATTTGGTTAAACATTTAAGGTTTTTAAACTCAGGTTTGTTTTTGTGAAAATTTTTTTTTAACTAAAATAGTTAGTTAAAATATTTAAATAAAAAGACAACAAAAATTAAATCAACTGTCAGCCAGGTCCACATGAGAAACTTAAAATATTGGCTTCTGCTGCTAACTCGGTCATCTTCACGGTCATTTTCCTGTTTGTTCATAATCTGGAAAAGAAAAACAAGCTTTCTTGCTTTTTCAGGTAACAAATGATTTCTCAGTTTTGAATGAATTAGTCCAAAGGAAGAAAATATTCTTTCTACACTGGCAGAAGAAGCTACTGCTGTTAAAAGTGAGATTATCACTTCAACAGTCTCAGAATCCAAGTGCTTAAGGGACTTCCACCGGTTCACTGGGTTTGATTTTCTTTAAAACATCATCAGCAAACATATATTTCTTGAATGGTTCACGCTTAGCTCTGAAGTTTATTATAGTTGGCTTTATGGAGGGATGATTGCTGGATGTCCATGTCACAGCCGACTCCTCTTCACCAGTTAAGGTTTGACCCTGGTACCGAGTATTGAGAATATTTGGAAAAAAAAGAGCTGGAGATAGTGCTTGTCCTGTTTATTTTTTTTAATGCTTGTAATTTAACTGTCATTGACTATTTCTCTTTTTAAGATCTCACTCAGTTCCTTGCAAATTTCAACAGTGTCAGCAATAAAACAGCTATTTCACTGCATTTTGTTCAAGCTACAGAAATAGACTTCAGGGTACTCAGCATGTGTTCAACATTTCTCTTATGCCCAGTGTTGAGAACTTTGGTGGTGACAGTGCCATCTATATTTTTCACGATTTTGTTCTCAAACTGTCGTCAGATTAGGCCAGTTCTTGATCTAGTGCTCAAAACAGTCCACTACTGTGTTCCATTGCATGTCTTGTGGGAGAGTTAGCTTGGTTCCTCCCACTTTTTTCAGAGCAGCTGCTGCAAAGTGGTTGCTATGGAAGTATTTTGCAATTTCAACAACATTAGCCTTTGTTTCTGGAAAACTGAAGTCTTTGGTTAGGAGGTGCATCAAATGAGTACTGCAACGTATGTTGTTAGCTTGGGACTCTCTTCTAAATAATTTCTTCTCATCTTGGATACATTTGCAACATAGTCTGTGACCAAGCTTCCTACTAGACATTTAATTATTTTTCACAGTTTGTTATATCTTTTACTATACTGTTTATACTGCACTACTATTTGCCTGCAACATCTGCTTTTGGGTGGACTGTATCCTGGTCTTATGACTGAACCATGTTAATGAAGTGTGGGTTCTCAATCCTATAGAAAGGGGAGTTTGTTGATTAAACAAACCAGGCAATTTTTTCATCAATTACCTCTTTTTGTAATCTGTTGGTTCTTATCACAAACTTATCTATGGTGGCTTCTGGATGATGGAGAGTTTTTTTTTTTTTTTTCTTTTTGCTAAAGGTGATATATTGTGACTGTGTGATGTACATGATGTGACTGAAACACTATCATTGACAGATAACTCTGAAACTATAGAAAATGATGGTGATCTTGAAGGTTGATAGTCTTCAGAATCTTGTATGTTGAGGATGGATTCTCCTAAACAAAATAAGTCAGTGCAGTTATTTAATTATTATTACCATAGTGCTCATTTAGTATTATTCATTGACACTCAGTACTACTTTAAAGGTGAAATTGTAAAAGGAAGATCTGCCTATATCAGCTATTTATTTTTTTATCACAACTGCATCTAAAATGATTGTACCATAAAGTAACGACTGTATTTTTTGTTCAAACATGAGAATGCAAGAATAGTCCAGAAGGAAGACAGACAGTCCTTAAGAAAAGTATGGAATAAAAAAGTTTAGCAACCTGAAGATCCTGCGTGTTCAGACATGTTCCTTTCATAATCTTCAATGCAGCTTCCTCCTGAGAGGGAACACTTCTCATGATATTGTTTCATTGAGGCAACCAGGCCTTGCATTTCTTTGTTGCACTGTTTGCATTTTGCATGCATGCCTTACCCACAGGTAGAGGAACTTCTTTAAAATATTCCCAAACTGGGTCTCTTTTACGGCCTCCTACCATTATAGGTTTTCCCTTCTAGTGAGAGAATAGTATGGTAGATCTCAAATCAGAAAGGCCTCAAGACTTCTGGAATATGCTGCCCAAACAGTTCATCCCTTCTCACATTTATCTCCAGACGTCTCCTTGTCCAGATCTATTTCCCCCCTGACAATCTTCTGTTCATTGAACTTTTTGAAACTTTGCACTTTTAGAGAGAGGTAAGGGATTGACTTTGTGTATACAAATTTGCAGAGGGACACCTCTATATATTATTGGTTTAAAAACATTTTTGCTGTTAACAAGCACGTTATCTCTGGAGACACAAATCCACAGTTTGTGAACTGCAAAACTAAACATTTCTGATGGTATTTTCTAGACTGAGCCCTATTGGGTAGATAGAAAGATTATCCTAAATAATCTATACAGAAGCCCCTGGAACTCTATAAGATTGGGTCCCTAATCCATGAACTATTGGAACTCATTTACAAAACTTTTCTTAGACATTACATGAATATATTGTCTCATACTATAGAATTAGAATTTATAATCCCTATTCCATGATGAGGTATCTTTGAGCTATAATGTATGTTCATTAAAACTAGCTTTTGCTAGGTATTTCCTCAAAAAGCATTTTATCAAAAAAATCCAATTTAAATAAATCCGTTTTTTATTTAAAAAAAAATCATTGATTTTTACCCACCCTGATTTGCAGTGACAACTAGCTATATAGAAGTTCAGTTTACACTTGTTCAAAAGGACTTTGTTGCCAGTATGACTGCACCTACAACAATTTTTTTGCCAACATAGCTGTTTTAGTTGGGGTGTGATTACCCCCTCCCCCCAAACTCCTAACCCATGTGGCTATGCCTGCAAAACTTAAGTGTAGACCAGGCTGAAGGCCACACTGCGAGAATGTTTGTAGTAGCTGTAGGATTAGGCATTATCCAAAGCCTTTTGGTGGAGGGAAATAAAATTCCAAAACCACAGGACTTGTGAATATAGGAATGTGTTTTATAGTATGCTTCTTTTCAGTATTGTATGAGAGATGAAGCCTACCTTTATGGTACGCATTAAAGTGCAGTCTTCATTGAGTTCAGATAATGAAAGTAGCTTGATAATTAAGGCAATTGTTAGAAAGCAGATTTTACAACTGAATTCTAAAATGAAGTGTATTTTTAATCCAATTCATGTTTGTCATAATTATTCAAAACTATAAAACTTCTTTCAGACCCCTGCCTCTGGCCAGTCTGTTTCCTTGGTCAGGTATTACTGATTTATATCATGTGAGACTATTGCACATGATGTATTCATCTTTTGTTTAGCTCTTACATTAACAGTTTGGCATGTTGGCTGTGCATACATAGGATAGATGTTTCCCATTTCTTCTCTACCAACTGTTTAAATATATCTTGTGCCTCAGTATCTACACATGAAAAATGACTTGAATTATTCTGTTTCTCTTGCTGGCACTTATGTATATAGGAAGAGAAAAGTCTAATTTCTGGTTGTACTATAGATTAAGAAAAAGTTTATGAAGATGTTTAGGATACTTATAATGGACACTAAATTATGTATAATTGAAAAGACATGGGTTTTCCTTTTTAGCAGTAAATGGTCTTGTATTTGTGATTAATTATGTTTACAGACATTAGGCTAAGGTGGTCTGTCTGTTGTTGTGTGTATTTTATCCCAAGAAAGTTCTCAGTCATCTTTTTTTTAGCTCTATGCTAACTGTAGGGCATTGTTTCAGTACATCATTATTAGTGTAGGATTCACCTAATGTATTACATGGGTATGATTGTGCAGCAGGTGACTTATGTTCAATCTTATCTGTTACTTTGCCTTGTAAACCATTAAAAATTTTAAGTATTGGGAATTGATGTTTGGTCTTTGGAGTTATGGAGATGAGGTTGCAGCAGTGTTAGAGACCCCAAGTTAGCTAAACCAGTGATAAAAAGCTTTACTTCTTCTGAGGAGATAGTGGAGCAGACTAGTTGAAGTATTAGTGCTGCAAAGTGTTGGTCCAAATAGATTGCTGAAAATCTTGTAAGCTTATGGTCAGATAATGCCTTCCTTCTGCTCTCTGCCAATGCTGCTGCAAAACTGTCTGTGCAGTAGATATACTAGATGGGCATAAATTGAAAGGCTGTAAAAATTTAACTGTTCAAATGAGATAAAGAATAAACTGATTTTAATGTAACTACTAGGTGGCATGTTTATACTGAGACTGTAATATGATGATGTGTCCTGAGGAAATGTAAGAAGAATTATTTTCATTAGATTTCATGTTAACAACTTTCATTTTGAACATGGTCCTTCCAAGTGAGGCATCCCATATAATTTTTTTTATATTAAAATTGTATCATGGAGATAAACTTTTGACATAAACTTTTCCAAATTGTGATTAGTGCTCAAAGTTCTGGCTGGTATAGGGATTGATAATGAAATACAGAGTCTGTCACCTCTTCAGCTGTGACCTGGATTGGGCCACTAGTATTTGAAAGTCATTACCCTCTGACAGCTAGGTGATGGACAGAATAGTATTATGGCCCATTGACAGGGTTGGGATGCATATATTGCTGCTACTTCATGTACCTGGCCTGTGGTTTAAAAGATGACAGTTTCCAGGGCTGTCAGACACCTTTCACAAGCACATAAGAAAGTGAATTGCATTAACACTTTCACTTCACTGCAAATCTGTAGAAAATGAGGTAAAACATCTAAAGAATCTCTTTCTTTGCTACATTATAAAGTTAAGATATGTAGCTGCATTCTGCTTTTAAATGGAGGCAGAATGGTGCAGAGAAATAAATCTGAGTTAGTCTTTTTGGGTCTTGTAATAGATGTTTAATTTTAAATGGACTGAATCACGCTGAATTTCAGAAGAAACATATGTATGGGATGTGAAAAATTCTCTTAGAACTATGGAAAGTATTAATGGTCAATACTGTTGTTTGTATTTATACATATATAATTTGCCTGTTAGTTATATAGATACTTATTGAAACACATTAGTTTTATTTTACTTACATCCTTTAAATTTTGTAAATGATGATGATTTGAGGAAAATCTAGCCATTCCCTTGCATTCTAGTGTTTATATCTTGGCACTAATCTGTTAATTGAAATAGAGTTCAGTGTATGGAGTATTGTAAAATATTAAAGTAGCTTCCTATTTTATTTTATGCTTGTCCTCCACAATGATCAAAATATCTGGAACTTTGGTGCATGGGATTAAAGGGAGTTTTTTAAAGAAGTGTATTTTAATTTTTATTATAGCAATTGTTCTACGTATACTTCATAAAAACAAATCCTTGATAAAGTAAACTGTGTTCCTCCCTTGCTATAATTGTCAGCTTTATATATTTAAAATGTTTTACATTTTTTTGTTTAAATTCTTCCCTATTAGAAGTGTATGGCTACCTTTTGCAGTTGTATACTTTAAAAATCCCAGAACTTTGAAGATTTTTTTTCATGCTTACAGTGTGGCTATTCTGTGAGAAGTTTAAATCCTAATGCAGTACTTAGCTATAATCCTTGGGTATCATTACTGTATTACCCCTTTCTTTGGGGGTGAACTGTAAAGCATGATTCTGATCCTTTCTGGGTGTAGCTAATTTTGCTTTAAACTTGAAAGTGTGAACAACTTGAAAATATGATAAAGCTCAGTTTCATTTCTTGTTTATTGCTTGTTTTCCTATTGGACAATAGGAAGCAGCTCTACCCTGGCAACTAAAGTATGCTATTTGCATAACCTGGTTTGATTGGCCAGCTCGCTGACTAACTCTTCCAATCATATGGTGTCGTTTTAGTGGTAGGCTATGCTAATTAGCTGCTGTTGCTGGGGTTCCCAGTGGTTTCTGTGTGCTGTTCTGCTGCATTGTGTTGCCTGGTGAGAGACATTGATAAATGAGTATTTAATGATCTGCAGCAGTTCCCACTCACTGCAGGCAGACACAGATTTTAGAACAGAAGTGGAAATAAGGATTTAATTGCTGTTAAATATCTATAACTGCTCTATATAAACTTAATATTAGGTTGATACTTAAAATGCTTGCCTTTATGGAATACTTCATAGATTTTTAAAGAGGAAACAGTGCAGTGTAGATGGGTTTTATTCAAGGAGGAGGGCTGGGGTTTTAGATTTTAAAAGGGCCTAGTATCAAAGTAACAAGACTGATATAAGCATGACTTTGTCTGGGAACATTAATGACGCCAAATTAATATCTGTACTACCTATATAATATCCCCTTGTTTTCACAAAAAATGTTTAGACTGTGTGTCGATACAATGTATATCCAGAGTGAACTCTCTCCTGTAAGCACAGTAAATTCAGATGTCATTGGGTTTTTCATATAAATGTGTTTGAGAGTTTAGCATGCATGCTATCTAGGCAGTGTGGCCTAATGCATCGAGCACTGGACTGAAACTCAAGATATCTGGGTTCTATTCCCAGGTCATCTGCTGGCTGGCTGTGACACCTGGGGCAAGTCACGTGTCTCTGTGCTTCAGTTTCTCCATCTCTAAACTGGGAAGAATAATACTTGCCACCTTCGTAAAGCATTTTCCTGTTGTGTGGTGCACTGATGAAAAGCATTCTGCAAGAGCTAGGTATTAGTATTATTATTGGTTCTGCTTAAGAACATTGGTTCTTCTTCGAGTGATTGTTCACATCCATTCCAATTAGGTTTGTGTGTGCTGCATGCACTGATGTCGGAGCTTTTTCCCTTAGCAGCTCCCATCAGGATGGCAGGGGAGCCCCCCAGAGTGACGCCCTCATGGCGGTGTATATAGTACCTCCCTTCAGTTCCTTCTTACCATCCATGGCGGTGTTGGAATGTTCTCTCTCTTGCTTGCGAGTGATCCCTTAACCTTTCAGTCTTCTAGTTAGAGTTGTTCTTAGATAGTTATCAGTTAGTTAAATACTATTGTATTCAGGTGTCTGGAAGCTAGTTCCAGCACCAGCCTTGGGCTGCAGGGCGTGCCGCAAGTCTATGCCTAACAGTGACCCCCCCATGACTCGTGTCTCTGGTGTCAGGGAGAGGCTTGTCGGGCAGAGCGCTGCAAAATCTGCAAGGCCTTCAAGCTGTGCACTAAGAAAGAAAGAGACTTTCGCCTTAAGCAGTTGCTCATGGAGGCTGTGTTACAACCACTGGCCCCAGACCGACTGGCACCGCCTCCAGCTTCCTTAGTGTGAAGTGCCCTGGTGTGCAATTTGACGGTGTGCGATTTGGCACCGTCCAGGCACTGTAAATCGCCAGCACCGAGACGGGACAGCTAACCTTGAAACCGGTTGACCTCTCCGCGTAAGCGTCACAAGAAAGGGGAAAGAGGGTGCTCTCCCCAAATTGCCGCTAATCCTCTGAAAAAGTCCCTGGCGTACAAAGACAGATTGCGGGCCTGAGCCCGGAACTGGCACCATTGTCTCCGGCACCACAGGCCCCGTTGAGTCCGGAACCCAGCAAATTTAGTGCCGATGAATGTCTGGAGGAGGTCCTAGAACACCCCTCCATGCCCGACACTTTCAAGGCAGCGAAAGAGCTCATTGAGCTGTCGGTCCCAAACCCCCGCCCGTACAGGGAGAAGCCTCCGGCACCACCCAAGAGGCTGCTGTCCAGAGGGAAGCCGGCAATGGTGCGCTGCTCAAGGTCACCATCTCGGCACCGCTCACGGCACTGTTCCCGTTCGAGCTCCGCATCCCGCTACTCCCTGGCACCCGTGACCCAGCGTGAGGTTATGGCACCGGAGGTGAACCTGCGAGCGGTACCCATGGCGACTACACGCCGATCCATGACATCATCGGTTGTGCGGCACCGACAACCTCACCGGCACAGAGTAAGAGGCACTGGTCCCGGTCCTGAGACTTCTGGTATTGTTCGCTGTCCAGGTCAGCCGGGCTCCGCTCCCTGGCCCCTCATGTTGTGGCACCCTATGGCTGCTCAACATTCGGCATTGCCCTGGTCCTCTCAGTCAGCATCCTCCAGCTCTGAGGCCAACACCAGTCGCTCCAGCTGTAGCAGACATCGGATCGTGGCCAGCAGAGAATCCCACTCGGCATGGCAGCCACAGTGGCCTCTTCTGGGTCAGTGGCCTTTCTGGACCCCATGGGCCTACCATCAGCAGCAGTGCACCATATCCGGAGCCTCCAGGTCCGGATACTCCATGTGTCACCATTCTAGGTCGCCACACAAACATGCATCAGGGTCAAGGGAGGCCACTCTCTCCAGTTACTCCCCAAGAGTAACTGGAGATGCCAGGCCCAAGGCCCGAGCCTGTGCCAAGCACTGCGACACCTCGAGAGGGGTCAGCCCCATCGGGCCCTGAAGTGACCCAGGCCTATGGGGACACACAGGAGGGTCTCGATGAGGACAACCAGCAGCACCTCACTTCCTCCTTTTCCCCAGACGAGGCTGTGGCGGGTACATCCGTGTCAGGACCGCCACCAATCAACCACAGGGCTCACCAAGAGCTGCTCCGCAGAATCACCTTCAATTTGGGCCTTAAGGCGGAAGAAATTCGAGCAGAAGGATCCGATAGTGGACATCCTGGCTCCCGAGGGTCCCTCCAGAGTCGTGCTCCCTCTCATAAAGACCATACAGTCGAACTACAACACTATATGGCAGACCCCGGCCTTGATCACACCGATGGACAGGGGGGTAGAAAGGAAATACTTCACCCCTTCCAAGGGCTACAAGTTCCTATTCTGCCATCCGACTCCCTCCTCCCTAGTTGTTTCAGCAGTCAGTGAGAAGGAACAACAGGGCCAACAAGCCTCAGCCACAAAGGCCAAGGAGGCCAAACGTTTGAACCTCTTTGGTAGGAGGGTCTACTCCTCTGAGGGCCTCCAGCTATGCATAGCCAACCAGCAGGCTATCCTTAATAGACATAACTTCAACTCTTGGATGGCCGTCTCCAAGTTTTAAACATCGCCTGCCCCAGGACTCTCACTCTGAGTTTGCTGTGTTATTCGAGGAAGGAAAGGAGGTGGCTAAGACTTCTCTACAAGCCTCCCTCAATTCGGCTGACTCTGCTGCCAGAACCATTGTCTCGGGGGTGGTCATGCGACACTCAACATGGCTCCAGGCATTGGGCCTCCCTTCAGAGGTCCAGAACACCCTCCAAGACCTCCCCTTTTGAGGGCTTGGGCCTTGGAGCAAACAGACTCCAGGCTGCACAGCCTTAAGGATTCTAGGGTCACGCTGAAGTCGCTAGGGATGCATACGCCGGCAACCCAGAGAAAGCCCTTCAGGCCTCAGCCTCCTCAGCAGAGGCAGTATCAACCCTGCCCCAGACAGGAGCCGGGTCACAGGTGGGGCAGAAATAACAGGCGTAGACCGCAAAATAACATGCCTGACCAAGGCCAGAATAAACCCCAGCCTGGAAACAAGCAAGGGTTTTGAAGACACCCTCGAGGACAGTGTACCAACCCAGTACCTGAATCCATCTCCTCGGTTTTTAAACCAGCTATCCCACTTCTACCGTGCATGGTCCCGTATAACATCAGACCTCTGGGTCCTATGCATGGTATAGGTGGGATCCTCCCTACAGTTCTCCTTTTTCCCTCCCTCCCTCCCACCCACCTTCCCTGTCCCTCTCATGAGCAAATACTTATGCAGGAGGTTCGTTCGCTCCTCGAGATAGGGGCGGTGGAGGAGGTTCCACAGGAGCTAAGGGGAAAGGGGTTTTACTCCCATTACTTCCTAATCCCCAAGGCAAAGTGGGGTCTTCGACCCATTTTAGACCTTCGCGGGCTCAACAAATCTATGGTCAAACTCCGGTTCCGCATGGTCTCCTTAAGCACTATCATTCCATCACTGGATCCGGGAGATTGGTACACGTCCCTCAACATGAAAGACACCTACTTCCATATTGCCGTTCATCCGGCGCACCGACTCTGCTTCTGGTTTGTTATAAACCAACATCACTACCAGTTCACGGTTCTCCTGTTCGGCCTGTCCACAGCTCCTCGAGTGTTCATGAAATGCATGGCGGTGGTGGCGGCCTTCCTGCGGAAAAGGCAAGTCCGAGTGTACCACTACCTCAACGACTGGCTACTGACAGGTTGTTCCAAGGACGAGGTCCAGTCCCACATGACAGTGGTCATGGACACAGACTGGGACTCCTCCTCAACGTACCCAAATCATCACTCATACCTACCCAAAGGATAGAGTTTTTAGGGGCAGTCCTAGACTCGGTACAGGCAAAAACGAGCCTTCTAGAGCCCAGGTTCCAAGCCATAGAACAGATTGTCAAAACAGTGCCTCAATATCCCACCATGACAGTCAGGTGTTGTCTGCAGCTAATGGGGCATATGGTTGGTTGCACGTATGTGGTCAAGCATGCCCGACTAAGACTCAGGCCAATACAGGCGTGGCTCGCACTATCTTACCGTCTGTACCGAGACCCCCGGACCTTGTGGTGACAACCTCGGGAAAGATACTAGAATCCCTGCATTGGTGGCTGGACCAACCAGTGGTCTGTGCAGGAGTCCCCTTCGCCAAGCCCCAACCTTCTCTGACATTAATAACAGACGCATCAGATCTGGGCTGGAGTGCACACTTAGGGGATCTGAGGACACAAGGCTTGTGGTTGAGGGATGAGATACTTCTCCATATCAACCTGAAAGAGCTCAGGGCGGTTCATCTGGCCTGTCAAATCTTTCATGCTACTTTGCAAGGTCACAGCGTGACAGTCCTGACAGACAACACCACCGCCATGTTCTACATAAACAAACAAGGTGGAGCTGCTCCTCATCTCTCTGCCATGAGGCTCTTCTTCTCTGGGACTTCTGTATAGCCTGATCCATTCAGTTGGAAGCATCCTACCTTCTAGGGGTACGGAACGAAGCTGGCGGATCGCCTCAGCAGGTTATACCACATGAACGAGTAGTCAATCAGATTGGACATTATACAGTCAGTCTTCCAAAAGTGGGGGTATCCCCAAATAGACTTCTTTGCCACCAAGAGTAACAGGCAGTGCCCTCAGTTCTGCTCATTCCAAAACCACAGTTGGGGCTCTATTGCCGATGCGTTCCTAATGCCCTGGGGCGAGGGGCTGAAGTATGCCTTCCCTCCTATCCCGGTCGTCCACCGGGTCCTCCTGAAAATTCTCAGGGACAGGGCAATGGTTATCATGGTTGCCCTGCCTTGGCTGCGGCAGCATTGTTACATGACCGTCCCAGAGCTGTCCGTAGATGACCCGATAGCCCTGCCTCTCCACCTGGATCTAATCACGCAGGACCACGGGCGCCTCCTCCACCCGAACCTGCAGTTTCTACATCTCATGGCTTGGAAACTCCATGGCTAAATCCCATGGAGAGCCAGTGTTCTGAGTCGGTGAGACAGATTCTCCTTGGTAGTAGGAAACCTTCCAGTAGGGCTACCTACCTGGCGAAGTGGAAAAGCTTTTCCTGCTTGTGTGAACCCAAGTGCCTTCAACCGCTCCAGGTTCCTATCCCGGTTATTTTGGAGTACCTCCTACCCCTTAAACAACAGGGTCTGTCCCTTTCCTTCATCAGAGTGCACTAACAGCCATTTCAGCTTTCCATCCAGGGGAGTCTGGGCACTCGGTGTTTTTGAATCCCATCGTGGGGCGATTCCTCAAAGGGCTGGAGAGGGTGTTCCCATACTCTCGCCCGCCAGTCCCAGCCTGGAACCTGAACCTGGTCTTCTCCAAACTCATGAGCCCGCCGTTTGAGCCCCTGGCTACTTGTTCCCTCCTCCACCTTTCTTGGAAGGTGGCATTCCTGGTGGCCATTACACCAGCAAGGAGGGTGTCCGAACTGAGAGCTCTCACCTCTGAACCCCCTTGCACTGTGTTTCATAAGGACAAGGTGCAGCTTAGAGCACACCCCAAATTTCTCCCCAAGGTGGTCTCCCAGTTTCACATGGGTCAGGACATTTGCTTGCCGGTGTTCTTTCCGAAACCCCACACGAGTCTGAGACACCGCAGCCTACACACGCTGGATGTCCGAAGAGCCTTGGAGCTCTACATAGAGCTCACAAAACCTTTCCGCAAATCAACCCAGTTGTTTGTCACCTTAGCCGATAGAATGAAGGGCCTTCCTGTCTCTATGCAATGCATATTGTCCTGGATCACAGACTACATTCGCACGTGCTACGAGCTGTCCAAGGTCCCAGCCCCAACTATTACAGCCCATTCAACCAGAGCGCAGGCATCTTTATCTGCCTTTCTGGCTTAGATCCCCATCCAGGAGATCTGCAAAGCAGCCACCTGGTCTTCAGTGCATATGTTTACAGCCCACTATGCTGTTCACCAACAGGCCAGAGATGATGCGGTGTTCGGCAGAGCTGTTCTTCAATCAATCGTTCCATGACTCCTACCCTCCTCCAATGGTAAGCTTGGAAGTCACCTAATTGGAATGGATGTGAACAATCACTCGAAGAAGAAAAGACGGTTACTTATCTCTCGTAACTGTTCTTCGAGATGTGTTGTTTACGTCCGTTACAATACCCCTTCCCCCCTTCCCCTCTGTTGGAGTCAAAAGCAAGAAGGAACCAAAGGGGGGTTGGGCTGGCAGGGTACTATATACACCACCATGAGGGCGCCACTCTACGGGGCTCCTCTGCCATCCCTACTGGAGCTGCTAAGGGAAAAAGTTCCGACGTCCCAGCACGCGCACACCTAATTGTAATGGAGGTGAACAACACATCTCAAAGAACAACAGTTACAAGAGGTAAGTAATCGTCTTTTTTTCACCTTCGACTGATGTATACATCATTTTCCTTCTTGCTGCTTTCTTGCCTGTTCATAGACCAACTTACCTCCTTTAGCCTTCTGTTTCTCTTTTCTGTCCACATTCCCAAAGAATCAGAGAAATGTATGGCTGGAAGTGACCTTGAGAGAGCATCAAGTCCAGCTTCCTGCACTGAGGCATGATCCAATAAACCTAGACCATCTCTGGCAGGTGTTTTGTCCAACTTGTTCTTAAAAGCCTCCAATGACTGGTATTCCACAACTTTCCTTGGAAGCCTAATGTAGAACTTGACTACCCTCATAGTTAAAAAGTTTTCCCTGGTATCTAATCTAAATCTTCCTAGACACAGATTAAGCCCATTACTACTTGTCCTACCTTCAGTGGATGTGAAGAACAGCTTGATTGCCATCCTCTTTATAACAGCCCTTAATATATTTGAAGGTCCCCTCTGTTGTCTTTTTTTGAAGACTAAATATGCCCAGATTTTTAACCTTTCCTCATAGGTCAGGTTTTCTCAACCTTCTATCATTTTTGTTGCTTTCCTCTGGACTGTCTCCAGTTTGTTCACATCTTTCCTAAAGAGCGACGCCTAGAACTACACACAGTACTCCAGCTGAGGCCTCAGCTGTGCTGTGTCTTACATATGACACTCTTCTTAATGCCCTTAAGAATGATACTGGCCTTTTTTGCAACTGCATCACACTGACTCATATTCAATTTGTGATCCACTATAACCCCCAGATCACTTCTAGTGGTGCTACCCATTAGCCAGTTATTTCCCCTTTTGTAGCTGTATATTTGATTTTTTTCTTTCCTAAGTTTAGTACTTTGCACTTTATTGAATGTCATTTTGTTAATTTCAGACTAATTCTCTAATTTATCAAGGTTATTTTGAATTTTAATCCTGATCTCCTAAATTTGAGCAAGCCCCTCTGCTCCCCCCACAGTTGGTGTCATCCTCGGATTTTATAAGCATACCCTCCATTCCGTTATCCAAGTCATTAAAGAAAATATTGATTGGCTCAGGACCCAGGCCTCTGACCCCTGCCGGGCCCCACTAGATACAGTATTACATTGTTGACACAGATTTAGTTGGTGATTCACTATAACCTTCTGATCCTTTTCTGCCGTCCACCTTCCTAGGCAGTCATTTGCAATTTTTTATTTGTGCAATGAATTATTCCTTCCTAAATGTAGTACTTCGCATTTGTGTTTGAGTTTCATTCTGTTTAATTCAGACCCTTTCTCTAGTTTGTCAAGATCATTTTGAATTCTAATCATGTCCTCCAAAATGCTTGCAGCCTCTCCCAGCTTGGTATCATCCACAAACTTTGTGTACTCTGTATGCCATTATCCAAATCCATTTATGAAGATATTGAATAGGATCAGACACAGGACAGATCTCTACAGGACCGACTTAATATGCCCTTCTAGCTCGATTGTGAACCATTGATAACTGTGCATAGAAACTGGCAAAAAAGGAGGCTAAAAAGGCAATTACAAAGGCAAGAATGGAGGCTGATCAGGAAGAATTATACAGAGAGCTGGAGGAAGATGGCAGGAAATCAATTTTTGGATTGGCAATAAAGGGGAACATTGAAACACAAGATATGAAGAAATATTTGTGTGTGAAAGATGGCAACTGTGTGGTGACTAAATCTAAAGAGATGTTAGAAGTATGAGAAAAATATTTCCAAAGGCTGTTAAATGTGAAGACAGAGTTGTGAGTGCTAGGTCCACCAACAATTATTGTGAAGCCTCTCAAATGTTATCAGTCTCTGTAAAGGAGGTAAAAGAAGCACTGAATAAGATGAAGAGTGGTAAAGCTGCTGGTGAAGATGAGACAACTGTTGATATGATCATGGTATTCTGAATACAGGACAGTCTGAATGCAGGAAAAAAGTGGCTACAAAGATTACTTGGTGGATCAAGTTAGATAACAGAAGACTAGAGCACGGGATTGATTGTGCTTCTTTGGAAAGTTAAGGGTGATACAAATGATTCAAACACCTATCAGGGCATCCCCCTTTTAAAACAGCTTGTTGACGACGTGCTTGAGAGAGTTCTAGAGGTTAGGTTGAGGTGCAAGGTGGAGGAAAATATAGGAATGGAGTAATATAGCTTTAGGAAGGGAAGGAGTATTGTAGATGCAAATGAGGTCAGTTTGAAAGAAAGATAAATGGAGGGTTTAACTGCTAGGTAGCATTTATTGCTCTTGAGAAAACATGATCTTGGTTCTGTGGGAGTTGGTGTTTGGAGTATTAAAATGGATGGGTGGGGGTCTTCAAGAAGTGGAGATGATAGAGGAGTTGTATCAAGGATCAGGAGCTAAGGTGGTGACAATGCAAGGAATTTGAGTTTTGAGGTGACAGTAGGATTGAGACACGGCAGTGTGTTGCGTCAACTTTTCTTCATCCTAGCTGAAGAGTTCATTAGTAGGAGAACTAAGCCTTTGGAGACCCAGAGAAATCTAACATATGCTGACAATCTGGCCTTTTAGCAGACCGGAAAGAGGAATTGGTAAATATGGTATAAGAGAGGGCATTCATGTTTGAAGATCATGATTTGAGGGTATAAACAAAGAAAATTGAAGTCATGTAAGTGGGGAATGTAAAAAAAGACCTATTGATTGAAATTTCAGGAGAGAAGCTGAATCAGAAGTGTACTTTGGAAGTATACTTAGTGCCCTTAGAGAGACATCTGGGGAATTGAAAAGAAGAAGCTGATGTGCATGTGTGGCAGTCAAAAAGATAGCAGAAGTAGTGTGGAACCGGCAAGTAAGTCACAAACTGAAAGAAAAAGTGTATGTTTTGTGTGTTTTGTCCCTGTCTGCTCTATGGTTTGGAAATGGTGGGTCTCAAAGAGATGGAAGAAAAGATGATGCAGGTAGTAGAAAATATGCCGAGCAAGATGGCAGGCAGCGGAGGGTGTACAAAGTGTGTATGGAAGAAATAAGGGAAAAGATGAACTTGGGCCTCTCAGGGATAGGCTGAAGAGTGTACATTTGAGGTGGACTGGGCATATGATAAGAATAGGAGAAGAATGACAATCAAAGAAAGCATGAGAGGAAAGCTGTTTTGAAGAGAAAAGGACTGGAACTCCCAGACCTACATACCCATGCCATCGACTGGAAGGAGTGGCAAAGAACTGTGGGCAATCCAGTTCCAAGTAAATGGTCAAAGGAGTTGAGTAGTGAAGTGATTGAACTGCTCCACATACATTTGTTACCACGTGTTGATTTGTAACTGAGAATGCATTACAAGGTTAGTAAGATTACCTTTGTGTTCTAGTAATGGTGTAAGCTACTTTGACCCTTTGGCATATAGGGCCAAATTCAGTCTTGGTGTGAGCAAGTGTAAATCCCTTAAATCACAGATGGTGTTCACTCCTGGCATAATTGGGTACATTTGAGCCATGTTTTTTGTTTTTCAGATATTTTTGGAAAACATCTTTGCTCCCACTTTTCCATTTTTAAAAATGTCAAGAGACTCTCTACTTTTAAGACAAAGACAAAAACACCAAACCTCTGATAATTAAGGGTTTACTCTTTGGAAGAAAGCCATTTGAGAGTCCATTGGGTAATAGCAGGAAGGGTATTTTGCAGTGGTCTGCAGCCATTTTCAGTAAATGTTGATGTGAGTTGGTGTAGAGGAATACGCTAAAGTATAAAGCAGTGTTGGGAGTATCTTGGGAATATATTTGGATTTAAACTAATAGTTTTTCTACTTTTAATAGTTAATTATGTTTTGTAAACCGTGATTTGAGAAAACAGACATGGGCACACACAACTTTTATTTGAGTATAA
The DNA here is from genome assembly GCF_965140235.1 of Caretta caretta. Taxonomy (NCBI): domain Eukaryota; kingdom Metazoa; phylum Chordata; order Testudines; family Cheloniidae; genus Caretta; species Caretta caretta. The sequence goes on along the minus strand of NC_134206.1, from coordinate 162,759,904 downwards.
ACATTTAACAGTTTCTTTTAACAGATTAATTTAAAAATTGTCAGTACATATGTCAAGAGGCTGGAAGATGATAATGTGTGATATTGGGGAGTATGGTTTGGAAAGGAGAGTGTTTGAGGCCTGGAAAAATATGAATTTAGTGGTTCCTTAGCAGCTTATATCTGGTCAGTGGAATGGAATTTATAGGCAAATATCAACTTCAAAATAACATTTATCTGATTTTATTTTACCTACTGTTACAGGATTACTATGGCTGAAAGAGAGACAAAATATTTTTGTCTTTCAGTTTACTTCATGCATTTGTAACACTGTATATAATCAATTTCTCCTATTCCTTGTATGGGTCCATAAAATTGGCATTGGGACTCAAACTACATTTAACAATTTTTTTAAAAAACTGCTTAAAGTTCACAGTGTCAAATAAAAAGAGTACTTGTGGCACCTTAGAGACTAACCAATTTATTTGAGCATAAGCTTTCGTGAGCTACAGCTACAGCTCACGAAAGCTTATGCTCAAATAAATTGGTTAGTCTCTAAGGTGCCACAAGTACTCCTTTTCTTTTTGCAAATACAGACTAACATGGCTGGTACAGTGTCAAATAAAATAGCTTGTAAACATTCTAAATATGTAATTACATTTACATTTTATTCTTTGTTTCTCTGTGTATTGTTTTGAACCTTTTATTGATCATAAAATACAATGTATCCATTTTCCTGCAGGTGTATATGTTCAGTTTGTAGTAAATACAGGGATTTTCATTAAGGCAAAAAAAAATAATTACAAACTGTGTAGTCCAGTAGACTGAGTTGTGTACTTGCAGAACACATATTAGAGCTATAATAGATCTGAAGGAATCTGTGCTTCTGGGGGAATTCTGACCACTGTGCGCGGGCAAAATTCATGTCCCTGAAGATTTCTTTGCTTTCTCGCAGAAAAGTTTTCTGACTGGGCAGCAAAGGGAAGCTGTAAAAGTGGTCACATGCTCCTTCCCAGCAGCATCGGCATGTTGTTCAGGGTGCCTGGAGGAGCCGGTGGAGAGGAAGGCAGGGCTGGAGATGCCCCGAACTGGTGGCTCCTACCCTGTGCCAGGCTCAGCTGCTAGTCCTTGCTGGGATGGAAGCAGGGGAGGATGGGACTTGCTCTTTCCCTGCAAGGAGCAGCCAGGTCAGACCCACCCCTGGAAACCTCCCCCAGCTGTAGGAAGTGCCGCACACTCCCCCATCCCTTGCTTCCTGCCCCCATTGCTCCTCACCCATGGAGGGAGGAGTCACAGTTTGGGGAGCTGCTCCCCCGTCTCCCCAATCCTGTGCATCCAGACCCCACAATAACCAAACTCCCCTGGCAAGCCTCACTTCCCACCACCCGAGCCCGCATCTCTGAGCTTCAACCCTGGCATCCAGAGTCCCTCTGCACTCAGACCTCTTTGGGTCCTATGCACTGCATCTGGACCCTACCTCTGCACTCAGACCACCCCCCACTTGAATCCCCACCCTGATGAGCCACACCCCGATGAGCTTTACCGAGGGTGTATTTGATTTAAATTATGAGCTATAATGCATCTAAGTTTTTCTCTCAAAAAGCATTTGATCAAAAAAAATCTGATTTAAAATTTTTTTTTTAAAAATTGATTTTTATCCACCCTGGCCTACCCCCTGCATTCACAACCCCCCTGCATGCAGAGCCACCCACTGAGCCCCAATCAGCTGCACCCAAGCCCCCACACACCCAGCACCTGGATCAGCCCCATCTGCCCTCACCTAAACCCACTCTGCTGCACCCCAATAACCTTCACCCCCCCTGCAGAGTCCCATTGTCCCTGCACCTGGAACCCCCCCCCCCCTCCAAAGAGGCCCAGTGCATCCAGATCCCATGCACCTGTACTTTCCACTGAACTGCCCTCATCCAGATTGCCTCATACAGAACCTTCTCACCCCACACTAAGTCCCTCCACCTTTGGATCCTGCTGGATTGAGTCTGCCTGCCCACACCTGGTATGGAGAGGCAGGGTCCCAGGGTGTTTCTGGGGCAGGCCCAGGCCTTGCAGTGGGTCAGGTTCAACCTCACTGTCGAGTCTGTGTCCAGTGACGGGAGACCACAGGGAGATCTCCCACATGCATGCAGCCAGTGGCCTGTGCTCCCCACTGCCATGCTGGAGCCAACATTTATTTATTGACAAATAAGATTTGCAAAATTTTGCATATTTTTAAAATATTGTGCGCAGAATTTTTTTTAAACCGGTGCAGAAATCTCTAGTAAATCTGAAAAAGGTACTGATGTAGCTTCACCATCAGCAGTATCCTCTGAAAAATAAGTAAATCTGTAGTACTGTTTAATCTTGGATTTATTTCTGACCTTTTAATCTGGCAGATACTGAACTATATTTTCCTGATTGGTCTTTACATGCCAATCTCTAGTTAGCCCTCTGTCTTTCAGAGAGAGCTTCTTAAGCACTTTCATTTTATAAGCAAATGTTGGTTAGAACTCATTTTCTAAAGTTACCTATTGAATATCACCTGTTCACTTTCATTTGCTGCAATTAAGTTCATGTGTATGCAATTTGTCTGAAGTAATCTGCAGTTTCTCAGACAAATTGGACAGTTTCATTGTACTTTGTCAGAACAGAACAAGCTAGGTAGCTCTTATGAAGCCTCTCATTCGGTTTACTGGATCAGTACAACTGTCTGACATCACAGCTTTATGAAAGGGACAATCTGAATTTATTGCCATTGTTATTAATTATACACTAGTGCCTTCTGGCACTGATGAGCCATGTTCTTCTTTAGTCTGTGACACGAAGAACTGAACTGCCTTTCCTTAAGTCTGAGTATTTCACTGTCAACAGAATTGAATGCCTCACCTAAAACTCTCATTACATCTGCACAACTTTCAATAGTAGGAAATCTTTCTGGCTTAGTGAGTGCTTCAGTTTTCTTCCTGAGAGTTCAGTAAACCAAAGTTTTTTTTATAGACTTAAGCACTTCTCAACATTTTTCTTACACAACAATTCTGAATGATCTGAAAAATCCAGGCCTGGGAACCCTGAATTAGTGAACAATTTTGACTATAATCCCTGTACCTCTGTTCCTCATTTGTAAAATTGAGATTCCTTACCTCACAGGAGTGTTATGAACATAAATTCGTTGTTTGTAAGGGACTCAGATACTCTGGTGATGGGTACTTTAACAACTCTTTATTCAGAGCAAGTTATGAAGAGTGCAGTAAATAAGGCATGGGGCCATCTAGTGAATGAGGAGGATAAAAATGTTGAATATCTGCCAATTTAGTGATCACTGTCCATCCTGAGCACTGTGCAATATAGGAGGCCAGACTAGATGATTACAGTATTCCCTTCTGACCTTTGGAATTTATGAAAAAGGCAGACATCCTATGGAATAAAATAGTATATGAGCATGTAGTTAAAGACTGACAGAAGGGAATGAATTAAAGTTGCACAGCTCTGCCAAGCTGCTTCAACTGATCCTTCCACCATTCAATATAGGTACACCTAACACAGTGAACCCTGCAGGAATGTGTGCAAATACTGTAATTCAAATTTGTGAATCATAGCACAAACAATGGTATGTTCTTAGTCCTTTTTCATCTGCTTATTGTAGATTATTATTATTATTTTTTTTTTTTTAAGGCCAGAAGGAACCATCAGATCATCTAGTCTGATCTCCAGTTAAGAGATCAGAGAATTTCACCCAATTATTCCTGCATTGAGCCTAATAACTTGATTGACTAAAGCATCTTCCATTAAGGCATCTGGTCATGATTTGAAGACATCATGGGATGGAGAATCCACCACTTCTTTTAGTAGTTTAACCTTGTGCCACACCTACAGAACCATGCCCCAGCAGCTATTGCCTGTTCCGGAGGGCAGAGTTAAGGTTGCGTTGCAGGGGTGGCATGTACCTTTACTTTGTATTTCCTGGTTTCCAAAGGTTTAAATTTAGCCCGTCTCCATATTCTGGAACCTTGCATACCAGTGGACAGCCTTAATTTTGTGTTAACTAAGGCTTTGTCTACACTGCAGTTTTAAGTGGACCTAACATAGGTTGACTTACAGCCACTGCATTAATTACTGTGGTGGCAGATGTCCATGCTACCTTCTTGCCTTCACACTCCTCGCTGGGAGGAGTGGGGGCAGCAGTGTGGGGCTTTTTGCCTCGGGCAGGGAGATACACACCTGGAATCCAAATCAGCTGCTGTGCTCCCAGCCGAGAGCCAGGACCCTGGGGGCAGCAGGGCTCCCTCTAGGGAGCAGTTCAAGCCGGGAACCTGCGTGGCAGCCTGGCTTGGAGCAGAGACAGGGCAGCAGCCTGGCTGGGGAGCCAAGGAGCAGGCTTCCTGGAGCCATGAAGTTGACAAGAATGATAACAAACAGCCGATATAAGTAAGGCAATGCCCACACAGGCTCGGTGTTGCCCTAACTACACTGCCATAAGCCCTATGCCTCTCAGTGTTGTTATAGCAGAGGATTTACATCGACGGGAAGAGTATTTCAGTGTGTACACCTTCAGTTTCTTCAACAAAAGCCGACTCTTGACAAAACTGTGTCGTGTAGACAAGGCCTAAGTTAGAGTATTTAATATGTATTCAGTGTATAGGTATAAGTAAAACACCATGTATGTTATGGTGTTGATATTTAGAGATTATAGTATGTATATTATACATTGTGACAAAGTTCCTCCTCTGCGTTGGTGGCTCCTGCACTTATTGGAGTATTTTCTCACCTCAGAGCTTCACTGCAGTCCTCAGTTTGGCCACTTTTATGGCCCAAATCTGCCATTCACTTAATTAGCCTCATCACTGGCCAGCATGGGGGAAACAGAGAATACTTGCAGTCTGTGTCCCACGTGGTAGGTCAGGGACAGGGCAGCTCCCTTTCCCTTACCTTCACTTCTGGTGTTTCTCACAGACCAGGTCAACTCCTCCTGTGTCCGCTCAGGAGTTGGGGGGATGGGAGGGAACCCAGGCCCACTCTCTACACCGGGTTCCGGCCCAGGGCTCTGTGGATAGAAGCTTTCCACAATGTTCCCTGTATCAGCTGCATGACAGCTACAACTCCCTGGGCTACTTCCCCATTGCCTTCCCCCCAGCACCTTCTTTATCCTCACTGCAGGATGTTCCTCCTGAAGCCTGATCATGCTTGAACTCTTCACTCCTCCAGCAGCACACCTTCTTACTCCTTGCTCCTGGTGCACTCCCCTACTAACTGATGGAGGGTCCTTTTTAAACCAGGTGTCCTAATTAGCCTGCCAGCCATAATTGAATCTAGAAAGTTCTTAATTGGCTCCAGGTGTCTTGAGTAGTTTGCCTGTCTTAACTCGTTCTGGCAGGTTCCTGATTGCTCTAGGGCAGCCCCTGCTCTGGTCACTCAGGGAACAGTTTTCTGTTCACCCAGTGGCCAATATTTGCCTTCTACCAGACTCCTGTATCCCACTCGTCTGGGTCTGTCACAACATGTGTGCAGATCTAGTTATTGGACCCATGAAACATGAACCAAAGGCCTCCATGATAAGAGAGCTAGAAATGTAAAGGAGAACTTCAGTTTTCTTTGTCTGAAGTAATTTTCTAATAGTCTTCCTTGGGAAGATATATACAGTAGAACCTCAGAGTTAAAAATACCTTGGGAATGGAGATTGTAACTCTGAAATGTTCGTAACTCTGAACAAAACGTTATGCTTGTTCTTTCAGAAGTTTACAACTGAACAATTACTTAATACAACTTAATAAACTTTACTATGCAGAAGAAAAATGCTGCTTTTAACCACCTTAATTTAAATGAAACAAGTACAAAAACAGTTTCCTTACCTTGTCAAATCTTAACTTTCCCTTTATCTTTGTAGAAGTTTACATTTAACACAGTACTGTATTTGCATTTTTGTTTTTATTTTTGTTTTTGCTGCTGCCTCAGTGCAAACTTCCGGTTCCAAATGAGGTGGGTGGTTGACTGGTTGTAACTCTGGTGTTCGTAACTCAAGGTTCTATTGTAAGTGGCCAGATAGTGGGGAAAAAGAACATTAATGGACATCTATTTAAATTATAAGTACACTCACCTGGCAAAGCTACCCCATAACCCAGGGGTCGGCAACCTTTTAGAAGTGGTGTGCCGAGTCTTCATTTATTAACTTTAAGGTTTCGTGTGCCAAGAATACATTAACGTTTTTAGCAGGTCTCTCGCTATAAGTCTGTATAACTAAACTATTGTATGTAAAACAAGGTTTTCAAAATGTTTACGAAGCTTCAATTAAATTAAAATGCTGATCTTACACCACCGGCCCGCTCAGCCTGCTGCCGGCCTGGGGTTTCGTTCACCTAGGCCGGCAGCAGGCTGAGCGGAGCCTGTGGCCGGGACCCCAACTGGGAAGGGGCGGGCAGCCAGAACTCCAGACCAGCAGCGGGCTGAGCGGGGTTGGCGGCCGGGACCCCAGACCAGCAGCGGGTTGAGCGGCTCAGCCTGCTGCTGCTCAGCCCACAGCCAGTTTGGGGGTCTGTCTGCCGGCTCCTGGCCCTGCTGCCGGTCTGGTATCCCAGCCCTGTCCACATCGAGTGGGTACCTACCTTCTCCCTGGTTCTAGCCAGTCTCTTCCTCTCTCTGCACTGAGATGAGGGTGGGAGTGTTCTGAGTACAGGGCTGGGGGGTGAAGGAGCAGGCTGGGGGTTGGGGTGCAGGTTCTGGCCAGGAGCTAGAATGAGGGAGGGGGGCTCAGGGTTGGGGCAGGAGGTTTGGGTGTGAAGCACTTACCTGGGCAGCTCTCATTTGGTACTAGGGGTGCAGATGGGAATGTGGGTGTGTGTGGGGTGCAAGAGTCAGGGTAGGGGTCTGGGGGTGTGTGAGTAGGGTGCAGGAGTCAGGGCTGGTTGTGTGTGAGGGGGTGCAGGGATCAGGGCAGAAGGCTGAGGTCATGGGGGTGCTCCCAACCACCTGCCCTGAGTGGCTCACGGCAGGGGGCTGGAGGGGATATGCCGATTCCACCCCCTTCCCCAGGGTCCCCCGAGCAGAGATCCTGAGCATGCTGTGGCTCCACTTTTCCCTCTCTCCCTCTGTAGCAAGGGCCATCAGCTGATCAGCCACAGGGAGGGAGAAGAGGAGGGGCAGGAACCCAGCACACCCGGGGAAGGGGGAAGCTTGCCTGCCCTGCAAGGAGAGAGCAGTGGGCAGGGAGCAGGGAAGAGCAGGCTGGGCCAGATTTTTAGTGACAATTAAAAATTGGCTCGCGTGCCATCTTTGATGGCAGCTGTTGGCAGCCAACCTTTCACTGCCAGAGTTGCTACATTTCCCTGGGCTACTTCCCCACAGCTCCCGCACTTTTCTCTCTTAATGTCTTCTTCACCCTTACCTTAAGGCTCCCTCTCCAGTGGCTTGAGGATGTCTTCATTACCCAGCCCTTCAGCTTCACTTCCTCTTCTCAGCCTGACTGGAGTGAGCCCTTTTATAGTATCAGAGGGGCCTTAATTAGAGTCAGGTGTTCATATTAGCTTAACAGCCTCACCTGACTCTTCGCAGGTTAATTGGAGTCAGGTGTTCTCATTAGCCTAATGGCTTCAGCTGACTCTTTGCAGGCTAATTGGAGTCATGTGTTCACCCTAGCCTGGAGCAGCCCGTGCTCTGGTCAGTTAAGGAACAGAAAACTGCTTCTCCAGTGGTCAGTAGTTCTGCCCTCGCTCCTCTCTGATAGCCCTCTAGCTTGGAGGAAGACGGGAGGCTGCTGCTGCTGCTGCTCCTCCAGCAACACCGCTGGCTGGGCCAGGCCACCCCCTTCTCTGTTACCTGGTTGCTGGCTGGTGGACACCCACCCCCACCCCCACCCCGCTGGAACCTTCCATTACTGCTGTTCCTGCTGCAGCCCCTTGGCGAGGCCTGCTGGCTCGCTCCCCAGAGGAGGGGAGTGAAGGGCCCCAGCCGTTGCTGCTGTGGACACCACCACCTGAGTGGGGTCCTTCCTGCCTGGCCACTAGACTGCCTGCTGGAGCTGCTTTTGTTGCCTGGGAGTTGCTGGAGCCTCGAGGAGGAGGAAGAAGAGGACTGTCTGCTGCTGGGGGAGCGCGCAGAGACTCTGCAGACCACTGTGGAGGGGGCCTTTAAGACTGAGTAACTTTTGAACTATGCTCTTGTGGTGGGGGGTCTTGACTGTGTTTGTGGGGATATAAGGGGTGTGGTGTGGAGCCTCTCCCCTCCCCTACACCACCCCCACTGGCTGCTTACCATCTGCCTCAGTTCCTGCCTCTGGGACTCAACTGCTCGCCTGGCTTGCCACACCCTTTTGGTGCCATTTGGGCCTGAAGCAGCAGCCAGCAAACGTTGACGTTTCCTTTTTTTTGCAAGCGCACGTGGGTGCACATAGCCCCCTCCCTTGGGACTGACCCTCCCCCCCTTCCCTGCAGCAGTCTCCTTCTCTCCCCCCCCACCCCCTTGCAGCTCTTTGCCCTCCCTTTTTGTCCTAGCCCCTCAGCAGCTTCAGTTTGTTTGCCTGCTCCAGCTTTTTCCCTCTGCAGTTTTTGCTTGTTTGTTTGCCCTGCCCCAGCATCTGAAGCTAGCCCCTTGGTTTCCCTGCCCTACCTCCAGGCTGGTTGTTCACCCCCCCCACCCCTGCGGCCCCCTACCCTGACTGGCCCCTTGCTCTGTGCACCCATGCCCCCTCCCATGTGCTTGTGCCCCTCCCCTGTTTCAGTTCACTGCATACCGCCCTCCCATGCTATTATAACTCTCCCTCCCCTAGTGCAGCTAGGGGAGCTGAAATTCCTTCCTGAGTTGGTGACTGACACCCCTCCACCCCACCCAGTCTTTGCCTTTGTAGGCCGCCTCTATTCAGCCCCCTGCTTCTGGCGCCCTCCTCCCCTGCCTAGAGCCTAGTGGAGAGGAGTGGTTGACCTATTTCATTGAGCATTGCCTGAGCATTGCCTGGCCACCACAGATGTCCTCCGGGAGATTGTCAGCCATCGCTCTCTGGTGGACGTCTGGCAAGACTACCACCCGGACAATGTCTCAACGTTCACCTTTGACCGCGTGGAGGCCCATCGGTTGCTCCACTCCTGGTTGGATTTCATATACCTATCACGCCATCACCGTTCACGGGCCCACTCCTCCAACATCTGGCCGGCTCTGTTCTCGGATCACCACCTGGCGACCGTGACTGCCTCTCTCAGTGTGGAGAGGCCGAGGCTGGCCTATTGGCATTTTAATAACAGCTTGTTGGAGGATGTGGGCTTTGTGGCGTCCTTCCGGGAGTTCTGGCTGGCCTGGCTAGGATAGAGGTGCGTCTTTCCCTTGGCGCGGCACTGGTGGGATGTGGGGAAGGTGCGCGCCCGGCTCTTCTGCCGCGACTACACCCTGGGCGCTAGCTGACGGAGGGATGCGACGATAGAGCAGTTGGAACGGGGGGTCTTAGAGCCGGAAAGGCATCTGGCTGCCAGCCCCAAGAATCCACCCCTCTGCGGAGTGTGCTGGGAGAAGTGGGAGGAGCTCCGGGCCCTTGAGGACTATTGGGCCCAGGGCGCCTTTGTTTGATCCTGCATCCATCTCCTTCGGGAGATGGATCGCGGCTCCCGCTTCTACGCCCTGGAGAAAAGGAGGGGGGCCAAGAAGGACGGCACCCCCCTCACGGATCCAGCAGAGATGTGCGGTAGGGCCAGGGCCTTCTATGTGGGCCTTTTCTCCCAGGATCCGACTGATCCTAATGCTTGCAGAGTGCTCTGGGATGGACTCCCGACAGTCAGTGCGGGCGCCCGACAGCAGCTAGAGCTGCCTCTCACTCTGGCTGCGTTCTCGGAAGCCCTCCGCTGCATGCCCACCAATAAATCCCTGGGCATGGGCTGGCTGACCGTGGAGTTCTACCACGTGTTCTGGGACATCCTCGGCCCAGACCTAGTCACCATCTGGGCTGAGTCCTTGGAGAGCGGGGTCCTCCCCCTGTCGTGCAGGCAAGCCATGCTTGCCTTGCTCCCAAAGAAGGGGGGCCCCTGCGACCTTTGGAATTGGCATCCTGTCTCGCTTCTCAGCACGGACTACAAAGTTGTAGCGACAACCATCTTGCTGCAGCTACGGTCCGTTCTGGCAGACGTGGTCCACCCCGACCAGACGGACACCATCCCGGGCCATACCATCTTTGACAATCTGTATTTGGTCCGGGATATCTTGGAGCTTGGATGTAGGAATAATCTGTCATTCGCCCTTCTGTCCCTGGATCAGGAGAAGGTGTTCGATAGGCTGCACCACGGGTATCTCCTGAGCACTCTGCGAGCATTTGGCTTCAGACCCCAGTTTGTGGGTTTTCTCCGGGTGTTGTGCACCTCCGCGGAGTGTCTGGTCAGGCTCAACTGGACCCTGACTGAGCAGGTCAGCTTCGGGCGGGGAGTACGGCAGTGGTGCCCTCTCTCAGGCCAGCTGTATGCTCCAGTGATCGAGCCCTTCCTCTGTCTCCTCTGCTGGAGGTTGATGGGGTTGGTGCTGCTGGAGCCGGAGTTGCGGCTGGTCCTGTCGGCATACGCTGACGATGTGCTCCTTATGCCCGGGTGTCTTGGTGTGGGTGGAGGCTTGCCAGGTTATCTACTTGGCGGCCTCCTCTGCCCGGGTCAGCTGGGTCAAGAGCTCTGGCCTGGTGGTCGGGAATGGGTGGCAGGCGAGCTTCCTCCTACCCCCACTTCAGGCCATCCGGTGGAGCATGGGTCCACTGCTCTGTCTCGGTGTTTACCTTTCTGCCATGGATCCGTCTCTGCCGGAGAACTGGCAAGGTTTAGAGGGCAGGGTGGTAGAGCGGTTCCGGAGATGGACAGGACTTCTCCGGTGCCTCTCCCTCCGAGGGAGGACACTGGTGCTCAATCAGCTAGTCCTGTTCATGCTCTGGCAGCGGCTCAACACACTGGTCCCGGCCCCGGATTTCCTGGCTAACCTCCGAAATCAGTTCTGGAGTTCTTCTGGCCAGGACTGTACTGGGTCTCTGCAGGAGTCCTCCACCTGCCCCTGGAGGAGGGAGGACAGGGCCTGAAGTGCCTGCACACTCAGGTCCACGTCTTCCGCCTCCAGGCCCTGCAGAGGCTCCTTTATAGTGCAGGTAGTCTGGCGTGGAGCGTACTGGCGCACACCTTCCTGCGCCGCCTCCGAGGGCTCAGATACGACTGGCAGCTCCTTTATCTCCATCCGAGAGATCTTCCACGAGACCTCCTCTGGACCTGGAAACTGCTCTCGGCGACCAGGTCTGTGGCAGCCACCGAGGGGGCGGATCTCCTTGTGGAGCTCCAGCTACACAACCCCCAGCTCCATGTGCAGGTGGCGGAGTCCCCCTCAGTGCGCCAGCGGTTGGTCCTGGAGGAAGTCACCAGAGTCAGAGACTCCTGAACTACGACCGGGGAGACTGGAGGCCTCATACTCCCCGGTGCGTACTTCAGGAGGCAAGGGCCGCTTTACCGTCCACAGCTCGGGTTTTCCTCGACTGGGTCTTGCGAGAGGGCATGCCCCACCCACCCTCCACCCCAGGCCCTTTGGACTTTTTCATCAAGCCCCTGCCCTGTGGACGTTCCCCGCCATCCCCGCCCCTTTACCGTGAGCTGGCTGCACAAGTTGCAACCGCCTCGGTTCTGGACTGCGCCGAGAAAACATCTGTACACGTTTGTGCTCCACACCCTTCACGTCCTCACCCTTGCATCCCGTCCCGACACGAAGTCGCGGGACCTTCTGCCACCTCTGGAGGGTGAGGAGCCCCGGTGGGCCATCCTATATTCCACCCTGGTCCCGAGGCCTGCTGGGGACATCAGCTGGCAGCTCCTTCACAGAGTCTTGAGCACGGGTGTGTACTTGGCTCAGTTCATTCCCCTCCCACACACCTGCCCCTTTTGCGGCATGAGGGAGACCCTGGCACACGTTTACCTGGAGTGTGCCAGGTTGCAGCCCCTATTCCCACTCCTCTTGGACATCATGTTATATTTTTGGTTGCACTTTTCCCCTCACCTGTTCATCTACGCACTCCCCATCCATGGCCTCACAAAGTCGCAGGACCTCCTTGTCAACATTCTCCTAGCCCTGGCCAAAATGACCATCAACAAAACCAGGGAGAGGAGGTTGGCCAATGGGGGATTCCTTCGCCTGTGGGGCCTATTTTCGCTTCTCAGTCCATTCACGTATCTGGGCAGAGTTGCTCTGGGCGGCATCCGCTGGCTCCCTTGACACCTTCGAGGAGCAGTGGGCACTGTCCGGGGTTTTCTGCTTGGTGTCCCCGTCAGGTTCCCTTTGTTCAGCTCTGTGACCTCACTCCCGATCCTGTTATCTCATTAGGTGTCACACGGAATTATTTGATTTCCTGGACCTGTGGATCCTCCCCTTAGGCTGGTGGGAGGTCCTTTAGCAGTGGGCGGGCTTTACTTGCCCACTTCCTGGACACCAACAGGACTACTCTGCTGTACCCAACTGGCCTGGGTCTATCACAAAGAGAAGAAAATTTAGTTCATCCTCAGAATAGGTTTGGAGCCACTCAGCCATTAAATTAAGTGCAAGTTTAAAACATTGACTGTGGAGAACTTCTACCACCATTCAGTTGTTTGAGGCCATAGCCCCTCACGCATCCCAAGACAGACCAGAACAAATTAGTGAAATCAGTTTTAGGGTTTTTATACTGGTGCACTGTAAAATCTGAGGACTTCCCAGGTTACTTGGATTGGCATTCGGAGGTATCTGATGGTCTTGTTGGAGTCTAATGTTCTTTCTTTTCCTTCATTCTTTTCTTTTTTCTTGTATTTGTAGGATGATATAGTTATAAATTTAAGCTTTTCCATCCAAACAAGAATTAATCAGGAGGGTTATGATGCATGGTGACCTAAAAGTGGTCAAGCTCTGGATCATTATAATCTTTTCTGAAAGTTCATTCCACATCTGGATCCCCTAGACCAGGGGTGGACAAACTTTTTGGGCCAAGGGCCACATTTGGGTGGGGAAATTGCATGCCGGGGGAGGGGGTTGGGGTGTGTGTGTGTGGGGGGGTGCGGTGTGCAGGAACGGGCTCAGGGCAAGGGATTGGGGCAGAGGAGGGGTCCAGGATGTATGAGGGGGCTCAGGAAAGGGGGTGGGGTGCAGGAGGGGTTCAGGCTCTGGCCCAGCACCGCTTATCTAAAGTGGCTCTGGGGTGGCAGCGGTGCACACCGGGGCCAGGGCAGGCTCCCTGCATGCTTGCCCTGGCCCCATGCAGTGCCTCTCTGGGAAGCGGCCAGCACCACATCCCCCTGGGGGGAGGGTGGAGTGCACACAGCTCCACGCGCTGCCCTTGCCACGCCTCCAGGTTCCCCGTTTCTGGCCAATGGGAGTTGCGGGGGGCGGTGCCTGGAGGCAAGGGCAGTGCATGGAGCTCTTTCCCCACCTCCCCCCATGGGGGGCAATCCCGCGGGCCAGATCCAAAGCCCTGAGGGGCCTGATCCGGCCCATGGGCCATAGTTTGCCCAACCCTGCCCTAGACTGACGGTGCCTTGTCTTTTGAGTTGCATGGTTTGTTCTGAACGTTATAATCTCTGTTGTCCCTGAGGAATGCATCTTGGATGGCAGTTTGTAGATACTCTTCCATTCTTCTAAGTAGCTAGGATCTGTTCTATTAATGGCCTTAAAGATCAGGACCAAGGCCTTGAACTGACAGTGGAAGACTGGAAGAGAGTTGAGGGACCAGAGCAAAGGGAATGATGCACTCAGAGTGTCTTAACTTATTAAAGAGGTGGGCCGCCTCTATGCATCAGCTGGAGCCTGTCCATTATTTTTACATCAATTTAGATATAGCAAATTACAATAATCCTCTCTGGAGGTAACATACTCGGATTACCATGATCAAGTTATCTTATGGGAGGAAAGAGCAAAGTTTGCTAGTAGGATGGAGATGAAAAACAGGCCTTTTTCCCCATTTCTTTAATTTAAAAAAAATAAAATAAAATCATTGACCGTACCAGATCATCCAGGCTCAGTGATGAGGCAGAAAAATAACAGATGCTTTACCCAACTTTGTCAAACTGGATGCATATTTTCAAAGAAAGGAAAGTGTCCCATGTAGTTTCTAGAAAAAGCAGCAGCAGTGGCTTTCAGTGGGCTGATGCTGTGTTTTGATTTATAAGCCTTGAAAGGTTTGGGATGTAGCTGAGATAGTGTCTCTGAACCAGTGACATATTATCTCAGTTAATATCAGCAGAGGTGTTTGAGCTGGTGTTCCTTCAATATAACTGAGATTTGCTGGCAAGCCTCATGTCATTGGAAGAGGAGCTTATGCTCTCACTATATTTAATTGATCTCGTTTACCTTTTGCAGAAAAAGATAAACGATGGTTTAGATGAGCAATTACAGCTACAACTACTGGTCCTGAAAAGAAATGACTTGAGTTATTGAAGTGCTGTGCTGCCTATGCCTTGTCTATCTAATAATGCAAATTGTGGAGATATAGCCATAACCATGAAGACAGGGTCTTTCAGTGGTCTTTCACATATACTGTGTCCTTGTCTGAAGCCCAGTTGAGAGGCATCCAGGATGTTAGCACATGCCACTTCCTCACAGATTTTTGCCTGAGAGTCTGAGGTTGAAGAAAAGGTCATAGTTGGAATGGTCTTCTGGATCAAGTATTCAATTTCTGACGATCAGGTGAAGTTAGTTTTTCAGGGAGATTCTCTGAAACAAGGCTGCGATGGTTTCTTTTACGAGTGAAAGGCATTGATCGTTTCCATTAGGTGCTTTTCCCAGCCGGCACAATTATTGAATTATTTCACATATGGTAGCTCTGATCTTTTCCAGAGTTTCTTGAGATTCACCAGTGCGATGGAGCCAAACTCTGGGAATGGGTAATGTAGTTTGGTCAAGTAGATCTAATCTATGTGGATTTCAGTAAAGCATTTGATACAGTTCCACGTGGGAAATTATTAGTTGGGATTAATACGAGAATCGAAAGATTGGTAAGGCACTGGTTAAAGGAGAGACTGCAGTAGGTTATACTGAAAGGAGAATTGTCAGGCTGGAGAGAGCTTATTAGCGCAATTTCTCAAGGATCGGTCATGGGACCCAATCTTATTTAACATTTTCTTTCATGACCGTGGCACAAAAAGTGGGTGTGCGCTAATAAAGTTTGCAGATGACATAAAGTTGGGAGGTATTGTCAATATGGAGGAGGACTGGAATATCATACAAAAAAATTTTGACCTTGAAAACTGATGTAATAGAAATTGGATGAAATTTAATAATGCAGAGTGCAAGGTCAAGCACTTACGGGCTTACAACAAGAATTTTTGCTATAAGCTGGGGACAGATCAGTTGGAAGCGACAGAGGACAACGAGAGACCTGGGTGCATTGTTCAATCATGGGATGACTATAAGCTGCCTATGTGATGCGGCCGTGAAAAAGGCTAATACAGTCCTAGGATGCATCAGATGTGGTATTTCCAGTAGAATTAGGGAAGTGTTATTACTAAGGCTATTACTTCATAGTAAGGCTACAGTTTTGTCATGGAGGTCGCAGAAGTCACGGAATTCGTGACTTCAGCCCTGGCGGCTGGGAACTGCAGGGTCCTGCTGCCTCCTGCAGTGGCAGGGAGCTGTAAGGTACCCCACCGCCTGAGGCAGCAGGCACCCAAGCTTGCAGCCGCCATAGGCGGGTGGGTACCCCACAGCTCCCGGCTGCTGCAAAGGACACGGGGAACCTGGCAGCTCCCCACTGCAGCGGTGGCAGGGGAATTCCCAGAGTGCTCCCTATCGCTGGGGAAAG
Source organism: Caretta caretta (assembly GCF_965140235.1). NCBI lineage: Eukaryota > Metazoa > Chordata > Testudines > Cheloniidae > Caretta > Caretta caretta. The sequence goes on along the minus strand of NC_134206.1, from coordinate 162,744,187 downwards.
GGCAGGGGAACCCTGGAGCTCTGAGCCCCCCCATATGGTGGGGCCCCAGAGCTCCCAGCCATCCCACAGCTGCCCAGTCCCTTCCCATTTTATCATGGACAGGTCACAGGTAATAAAGAAAAATTCACGGCAGTCCATGACCTGTCCCTGACTTTTTTTAAAAATATCTATGACAAAATCTTAGCCTTAGTTATTACCATTATACAAGGCACTGGTGACAACTGATCTGGAATACTGTGTGCAATTCTGCTCTCCCTTCTTTAAGAAAAATGAATGCCAAATTGAACAGGTGCAGAGCAGGGCTGCTAGGATGATCAGAGGAATGGAGAAGACTCAGAGCTTGTTTGCTATGTGGAACAGCTACATTGGCCATGATTTTGGTGCTGTGATAGTGGAAAAGAAGAATGCTTTAGTTTCTTTACTGTGATGGTGTAGTCCTGTGAATAGTTTTTTGTGCTATTGGCAGATGAATTCGGGTCCAGTTTTGTACTACTTTCATTGTAATCCTCTGCCTATACATTTTTTCCACAGCAGTTCATCTGAGCTATGATGGTCTATGGTGGCTTGGGGCCAAAGTGTCAACTGTAATGGTCGTCAAGTCATGGTACTTATTGGGAACTTTACTTTGTAGGTGGGTGCCTTGTTGTCCCAGGATGAGTTGAAAATTGAATCATCAAATATTTTCAAGGATGAACCAGCCTTGATTGCTTCCCTAGTAAAATGAAGGAAAGGCCCTGATTTTCGTTAGGATGTGGCAGTTGCTGGCCCAAAAAAGTAAATGTGATTTCTCCCATACTGGAAATTGGTCCCGAGTGTATTTGGCTAAGTGTGAGAGTTGGGGATGGTGTGAAAGCATCCAGTGGTTCCCCCGTAAACTAAAAGATCACACACTAATGCTGGTGTTTACTTATATGGAAGTTGAAGTTGCTGAGTATGACCACCCTTGAGGTTCCAGAACCCTCCTGGCCAGCGGATCTATTATGTTTTTCCAGGAAGTTTCCAGGATTTTCATCTGAAGAGTCTAGACCACCAAGAGGCCTAGCTTTTTTTTTTTTCCTCACAGATTAGATGGGTGCACTCAAATATTACTGTTTCTGTAGTGCAGTGTCCCCTGCATCTGAGGTTAGTGGGATTAGGATGGCTATTCTGACTACTTATTTATTCTTTCTAACTCATTGGATCTTTCTTGGCTTTCAGTATATTGTAATGACTACATAAGGATTAGATGTGCTAGAGTAGGGTTGGAAGTGGCATTGAACCAGGTCTGTGGTGCAGGCAAGATCAGGTTTCAAGGATCAGATTTTGAATGGTGGTGGTTTTTGTTGATGGCTGACCTTGTATTCATCAGCAGAAGCCTGACTTTCTCTCAGTTTCTCTGTGTCTCCATCCCAGTGACAGCAGGAATTGGTAAAGTTAGGAACAGTTGGTTTCCAGATTTTTCAACAGGCCTTGTATTCCAGTTGTTAAAATTCTGAGTGTTTGACATTGATGTGCTGGCCTCTCATGGAAAAGGTTTGCATGGTGGAATTGATCTGTGGAACCAAGCACACAAACCTTGCACATTTTTATGTGGAATTGTTCCAGCTGGTGAATAGCCTGGTTAATTTGGGCTGCCTCCAACCTGAAACAGTCCAGAAGTTGATACAGAATGCAGTTGCCCACCTATTAAATGGCGCTTCACAATAAGCGTACATACAGCAACACTGCTGCTCAGTTGATTAGTTTTCTTTTGGCTTCCATGTTGTATTTTAGTTATTTAACAAATAATGCCCTAAATGTAATGAAACTTGGCCATCTGAGAAATCTGTATGTCTGTGTGATTACTGCAGCTGTCATCTATAATGAAGCTTGAGTGAGATACTGCTTGGTTTAAGTGGGTGGAGACTACTAATGAAGTATTCTGTTACTGGTCTTCTCTGGAAGTTATTTTACCTCTAGATCCACTGGAGCCTGGTTTTGTTTAACCATGTAGGTGTGCTGCAAATCTTAGTGTGTCAGGTTTTTAGCTCAACAGGGGACGTAAGCCCAGGATCCTTGTCTGATGCCTTTTTAATCTAATGGTTTGGTGTATACTTAATTGCCAGTTCCATTGATTTCCAGAGTGCTCTGCAAGAGAAGAAAGTACTTGGCCAAACTATATGGATGGCTCTCTTGTGGTTGAGGCAGTTTTGGTTCCCAAGCAGCCTGAACCTGTCAATCTGCCAACCAAGGACCTTGCATCTGCTTCTGGATCTGCTGTTGCAGGATGAAGAGAAGATTCTGTACCCAGATCTGAATTCCCTTGATCTCACAGTTGGGCTGCTGGATGGATATTGGAAGTAGAGCATTTGTGCTCTTTACCTGTTCAGAATATTTTAGTGAACAGTAGAAAGTCTCTTTGAGGTGCTCACCTGGTGAAATGGACAAGGTTTTCTTGTGGGTGTCATCAGAAGTCCCTGATTCCACAAGAAACTTTGGTGCTGGAGATTTTAGACTACTTTCTGGGCTTGAAGCAGAGTAACCTTTCACTGAGCTGAGAAGCAGTCCATCTGGTAGTTTTTTATGCACACCATCCGCCTATAGAAGGCCACAGTGTCTTTTCTTATCCAATTGTAATCAGATTTTGAAGAGCCTGGCTAAGGTGTTTCCAGCTGTTTAAAAAAAAACCAGTCCCACCATGGGACCTTAACTTAGTACTTTTGGCCCTGATTGGGCCTCCATTTGAGCTGATGGCAGTCTGTTCCCTGTTACTTTTCAATGAAAACATCCTTTCTGGTTGCCTTTACATCTGTGAGGATGGTAGAGAGAGAGACCCACCCATTTATTTTTTATTTATTTAAATATTTAAATTGTAAGCTTTATTTTTTAAATAAAATTCTGTTCAACCCTGGAAGACAGAAACTAAAAAGTGTTTAAGATAAAATCTTGAGCAGAGTGGAAACCAATGAAAGGACCTCTGCAGAGTACCTGAAACAGTAGCTCTTAAAAGGAGTGAACCCAGTTAGGGCTCTGTGGACTCCATGATGCCTGGGAAAATTGGCGTTTTTCAAGGTGTTATAGAACTCTGCATTTTGGCCACAGAATTTTTCGTTTTGATGCAACAGAACATCCAGCCTTTATATGTCTCTTTCTCCCTGCCCTGCAGTTGCCTCTTGCACTTCAGTTTTTCCTGCCTAAAAGGTAATAAGTTGGGTTAGAGTGCATGCTTCCTGGTGGAGCTGTGCAACAGGGATCAGAGAGTTAGGGCTAGAGTCCAGCTTGTAGTCAGGGAATATGGATCCAGAAATGCAGATTGGTGAACTAGGCTGTCTGTAGAAAAGCAGAGTGGCTGAGGCCCCAGGGAAATGAGCTGCTGAATCTGTATACAAGTTATCCTCTTCCCTGGAATGCTTAAAGGAAAGAGTTGCTTTTGTCAAGGCGCCTGGACAACATCTTGGGAGCAGAGGCCTGGGGATTGTAGCTGGCCTCCTTGGAGATCATAACAAAAATTCCCATCTTTGAAAATAATCACTGACATATTTTATTGGTATTTTTAATTACGAATCATAGGTGAGGGTGTCTGTGAATGGGAGTTAAGGGTTACAGTACTCTTCTCTCTGTGAGTATTCAGCCACAATTGAGATCAGAGGTACTCAAGCTGAAGCTGTCTCAGTATAAATGAGAGGAATCCTGCTCAGAGGGCCTTTGTTTTGGAATTTGCTTCCCACTTTGGTCTGCCAGAGTCCAAGTTTGTTAACATTGTGGGCACACTTCAAAACCATCTTCTGTCTCTTTTTCTGATGTCAGGGATGGGGTAGACTGCACGGATATGATATGGGCAGTCCTTTCATTATTTAGGTATTTTAATGTATGGGATAGGCCTCTAAATGGATCTTAAATTGCATTTTAGATATTTCAGTACATAAAAAATGGTGGTAGAATAAATTAATGCTTTTAAAAGAATTTATGGGTTATTGCTGCAGAATTTAGTCCATTGTGTTGCAGCATACACAGGGCTCTGAAGTTATCCTCTATTTTAAACAGTGTCCAAGACATTTTATAACTATTGTTTAAAGTGAGCTGTAGCTCACGAAAGCTCATGCTCAAATAAATTGGTTAGTCTCTAAGGTGCCACAAGTACTCCTTTTCTTTTTTCTGAAATTAAAAATTTCCTACTTTCCCAAGTGTTGTGTGTCAGCATAATTTGAAAAGTTCCCTTTGGGGTGTCTCCTTTGTCGTAGTCATAGACTTTTGAAGCACTAGGTTGTGGCGGCGATGTCTATAATTAAAAAAAAAAAAAAATACTCAACATGAGGAAACCTTGTTTTAACAGAGACAGCTTTCCAGTATCAGCCTGTTAAAAAAATTGTTCATTAAAATTCTTGAAGTGTCTTATCTTGGAAAGAGTTGTGGTCTAGTGTTCAGAACTGAAGACTTGCCTACATTAGGAAATTGTAGGGGAGAAAAAAAATCTCAGTGGTGTTACCACTAGATCAGCATCCGTAGGAGAGCTGGTATAGAGAAGGGTTCAGCAACTGGACCCATTTAACCTTGTCAATTAAACCTGCTTTTTAGCAAGTTGAACATAGCAGTAATATGTCAGAACCCACCAGTACCTCATCTGTTATCGCTTCCGCTTAAAACTAGTTTAGTTTTAAAATATTGTTTTCCAAGTATTCTGCCTAGAGCTGGGCAAAAATAGATTTTTGATTTGCTGGTAGTTTAAAAAATAAAAATCTTTCAGGTTGACCCAAAAACAAAAATTCAGAAAAAAATTAGGCAAATCAAAGAAGTCAGTTTTAGAACACTTCATCTCAAAATGTTTTGTTTTCAGGCATTTTTAAAGGACTAAATTCATGAAATGGGGGAAGTTTTTGTGCCCTACTTTTAATTTTTAGCCCAGTTAGTTAAGACAGTCACCTAGAACGTATGAAGCCTGTTTTCACTTCTCCCCTCTGCTTGATATGGAACAGCTCTAATTCCACCTGAATGTCTATTCTTTTGTTATGATTCTGCAATATTTTCCATTCGTTTACATTTATGTTTTGTCCCTTTCTGCTGTGTGAAAGACTCTCACGATCCAGGAGAATTGAAATGATGAAATTGATCATATAGAAAGATCTCTCGTGGCATTAAATAGAGAAACCACACAACTATATTTTCTTCTTATCTCTTTTCAGTTATAATGGTAGATGTTACTTGTAAAAGTGGGAGGTAAACAATTTTTCTAACACATTTTTTAGTTTGTCACTTCAATGCATCTCTGTGCCACAACTTTCCCATTTGTAAAATGGGGTGTAATAATACTTTTTACTTACCTTTGTGCACTTTAAGATCTCTGGATTAATGCTGCTGTATATGTGCAAAGTATTGTTTTATCTGGTATTATTTATTTTATGGCCTTGGAAATGGAGGTCAACTGGTGCAAATACCATGAGGATGTAAACATTACACTAAAATCTTGAATTGTTTTTCTAGGAGGAGAGACTTCAGCATGCAAACCTTCATCTGTTCGGCTTGCACCGTCATTTTCATTCCATGCTGCTGGCCTTCAGATGGCTGGACAGATGTCCCATTCACATCAACAGTACAGCGATCGTCGGCAGCAGAACATAAATGACCAACAGGTTTCTGCCTTATCCTACACTGACCAGATTCAACAACCTCTAACCAACCAGGTATGTGATATCAGGAGAGAGGCTTTTCCGTTTTGAGATACATGCTTTCTTCCCTAAATATTTAAATATTTTGGGACACTTTACCCATAACTTTGTTTAAAATAGAAACCTCTGTGATTACAAGGTTCACATCTAATGCATCTAGATCAAAACTTTTGATATTTTTAAAAATTGAGAAATACTATTGCTCCTTTGTAAGAGGCTTCAAGAGACAATCCTTTGGCAGTTAAATAAATACTTGCCTTATTTGTAAAAGGAAATATTCTATTCTAACCATTCTTGACGTGGAAAGGAAGTAAAGTAATCTGAGGGGAATTTATGGCAATTGAAGATTAATCTAATGATAATCATGAAAAATGTAAATTGAAGTCCAAGTTTGACTGCTTTATTTTTATAAAGAGGGAGAATTTTATAGGTAACTTTGGATTGTAAAGTTATTATACAGAACTTTATAAAGATCTTGATTTCAAAACAATAATACAAATTTATACTATCACTGGGACTCTTTCACTGCTCCTCTCCCACGTCAGAGTTCTGCATTCTCATATATTAGCTCTTATCTTGGATAGATGAAGTGAACATACTTGGGGAGTAGGAGGACTCCAGCTGGGTACTTACTATCTGGCTGACATACCTTCCTTAGTGTCATTGGACTATGGCAGCAGCTCCCCACCTATGAGGGCTAGATTACCCCCTTGCTCTCCCTGAGAGTATTCCTCTGTAGTTCCCCCCTTCTTGAAAGCAGCAAGGAAGCTGACCGCCTGCTTAAAGGGGGCTGTTTAGCACCTGCTCCCTGCTTACACCCAGATTGACTGACTGATTTTGGATTTAGGAAGTCTTTAAATTCTGCCTTCAAAGCATACAGGATAGTAAAATGAGCCCAACATAAGAGGAGGGAATGCTGCTGCTGCGCCCTGGTGCAAATCATCCCATCCCCATCTAAGCCACCTTGGATGTGCTGCAATACTATCATGAGAGCTTTACCAGGACTCCCCAAGTGTGTTGCTGTGTGGAAAAGCAAGATGAGGGAAGGGACCACAGAAGAAGAGGAAAAGAAAGAGATTAGAGAAGATGAGTGTGATCAAGATCAGCCCTAAGAGATGCAGGATCCTCTGGCATGTAGGGGGGAGAGGGAAGTTCAGGCTGTTCAAGTGAAAGGACTTATCAGACTTACTTTCCAGGATTGCTCAGCTCCTGAAAATTGGAAATGGAAGAGCCAGGTGATCTGATACCAAGCAGTCCCATCCTACCTAGTTCATATAGGTCCCAGAAAACTCCATATGTTAAAAACAAGACATGATGGCTCAAGAGTAGAAATCTCCATTAAGAAGTTGCCTGCAGGCAGGCTTGTGAAGATCCTATATCTGCCAACAGAGGAAAAAATGCCAAGATCTGACTGTCCATCAGTGGATATAGCCACCTCAAGAGTGGCAAAAGGGGTGATAGTACCTATCAGAAGGCGTGTTTTCCGTTTAAAACGGTTGCTTAAGAGAGAGGTCAAATCTGCTTTTAAAGGAGCATTTAGCTCAGGAACCCTGCAGGGGACCCTGTATGTGATTTATTCTTCTAGGGTAATATTTGGTGAATGCACAGATTTTTCATGTTCTCTAATGCTAAGGATAAATAGATGGTGATGGCTGAAATGCTGCCCTTGTTGGAAGCTGCAGTGTCACATCTGCCATGAAAAACATACAGCTTAACCAGGACCACCTTAGTAGCCAGGGTGATGTTCATAACAGTAAAGAGGTCCCTGAGGGCTGAAGTAGTGGTCAACTGATTAGATAGCCAAGGCCAGCCTAGCTCCTCTACCCTTTAGACAGCAATCCTGCTTGGCAAAGAGCTTCAGAAGCTGTAGGAAAAACAGAGTCTTCCCACAGTACACCACCTGCAGACACTGGTACAAATCTCAATCTTGGCCGGCTCTTGCCTCTCTAAACCTACCCCCATCAACCAGGGAAAAGAATTTGGCAGGCTTCTTTTTGAGGAAAAAAATCTGTGCGCTTCTCTGTGGGTACAAAAGTAATTAGGAGCCCCAGGCAATCAGCATGAAGGTATGCAGACGCATACCGTATCTTTGCCACTTCCTAAATGCAGAGGTTAACACCACTTCGGATCATTGGGTATTGCATGCAGTACCCTGAGACTTTTGAGGAGAGACCCACTCCAAAAGCTTTTTTTACTTAATTACTTCAGCACCAAAAAGAGGCAGGATGTACAAGACCGTAGACACCCTGCAGAATTTGTAGCAAATCCCCAAAATCATTCTAGTTTCCTAGAATTTAGTGGGAACAGGGGACCTATTAAATGTACTTCACATTTCCCAAGACTAGCGATGGACTGTGCCCAGTTTTGGACCTGTGTTTGGCACTAGTGTGACTGCTGTTGGGATAGTGTGCCCCTTTCTGGGGTGTAGAGTTCAAGAAAGATATTGATAAATTGGAGATCGCTCAGAGGGTAGCCATGGAATGATTAAAGGATTGGAAAATATCCATTATAATGACAAACAGGTTGAGCTCTTTGAGCCTATCTGAACATAGAGAAAGTTAAAGGGTGACTTGATCACAGTCCATAACTACCTACATAGCAAACAAAAATTTGATGCTAAAGAGCTCTTCAGCCTAGCAGATAAAAGTATTACAAATAAAAATGACTGGAAGCTGTAGCTAGACAAATTCAGACTAAAATAAGGCAAACGTTTAACAGTAAGGGTAATTAAGCACTGGAACAGTTTACCAAGGGATGTGGTGGATTCTCCATCACTGGAAATTTTAAAGTCAAAATTGCATATTTTTCTAAAAGATATGCTTTAGTTCAAACAGGAATTAATTCAGGGAAGTTCTATGTCCTGTGTTATACAGGAGGTCAGACTAGATTATCATAATCATTCCGTCTGGTCTTAATTTGTGTATCTATGAAAATAAATTCTTCATTTCAGGGTTAGAGAAAGATCAAATCTCAAATTAGGGATTTGGTCAGTCAATTCAGGAATTTGCCTGTTCCCTGGATCTTCAAGATGCCTGTCTATACATCCAAATTTGGCATTATATCGATTAATCCTATTTTACACAATATTTGGAGCATTTCCGGCAATATCAAGCTCTCCCAAAATAGGACCTAGATATGTACTGTGACTGCAATGAATTTCCTCTGACCCAAATCAGGCTCCAATATGTAGAGCCAAGGTAGGATCATCAGCAGGGGGTTTCCTGTCACAGTGTCAGCAGCTGGCCTGTCTGTGAGCCCAGATAACATACAAGCAGATAAAACCTTAATTCAGGGCAGGTGTCGGAAGCAGCAATACCAGTTGCCAGCCCTGTTGCAACTGCAGGTAGTGTTCTCCTGGGATTACGTATGGGTGCTGGAGTCTATGGCAGCATGCTTGACAATAGTTCCCTGGACCGACTTCCAAATAAGCATGCTACCATGTTTTCTGTTTTCAAACTGAGCAGAATCAAAGAACTCCAGGCTATATCATCAACTGCTCTCTGCATTCAGAATGGCTCTAAGGTTGTGGCTAGACAACACAAATCAGAAGGGTTGCTCCCTCGGTTGTCCCTGATAATTGGCTGATTAAGACTGGAAGCTTGTTAGGATAGGGAAGCCAACTAAGAGAGGCTGTGGCTCAAGGGAAATGGTCCACAAGGGAGAAGAGCTCGTAAATCAGCCACCTCAAAATTAAGGCTTAAGACTCACCTTGCTCCTCTAACACACAGCCTGGAGTTCCCCTCCTCTAATTCTATTTAAGATCCACTCCAATCTGGCTTTCACCCCTTGTATTCCACTGAAATGGCTCTCATTAAAGGCTGTAATGACCTCTACCTAGCCAAAGCTCAGAATCAGTATTAGATCCTTATCCTCCTTTACCTGTCAGCCGCTTTCAACACAGTCAGTCGTACACTTCTTGAAATCTTTTCTTCCCTTGTCTTTTTGTGACTGTCCTCTCCTAATTCCCCCTCATCTCTAATCTCTCCTTCTGGATGTCCTTCGGAGGATCCTCCTTATCACCATCTAGTTTTCTCAGTGCGTTCCACAGGGATCTGTCCTTGGTCCCCTTGTCTTTTCCCTGTATAGCCTCTCTAAGTAATCTCATCCTAAAACACAAATTCAGCTATCAACTTTGAGTTGATGACTCTCTACTCCAGACCTGTCATCTTCTGTCCAGACTAAAGTCAGTCAGTCTCACACACACACACACACACACCCTACCTCCTTGTAGAACTCTAGATCTCCTCTCAAGCTCAACTTGGCTAAAATAGAACTTGTAATTTTTCTGTCCAGGTCTTCCCTACTACCTCCTTTCGTGATCACTGCAGACAACACCACCATCCTGCCTGACACTCGGGCCTGTAACCTGGGTGTTATCTTTGACTTGGACCTCTTTAGGTCCTCACACTAAGGCTAAAGTTTGCAGATTCTTTCTGCATAAAATCTCTGAGATATGGCTTTTCCTATCCAACTGCAGTTTAAGTTCTCATCCAGGCTTCTGTCTTCTCACATTTTGATCACTGTAACATCCTTTTGTCTAGCCTTGACAAATGCAGTCTTATCCTTCTGAGAATTGAGAGTGCTGCTGCAAAGATCATTTTCCTATTCCTTTGCTTTGACCATGTTGCCCCATCTGCATCCCTCCATTGGCTCCCTCTTCAGGATTGAATCAAATGTAAGATACCTGTCTTCACTTTCAAGGCCCTTCATTCCCTATCCCCACCCTACTTATTATCTCTCATTTTCTATTGAGATGCCAACTTCTAGCTCCAATTGGCACATGATGCCAGTCTCCATTGCCCACTTGTCAGGTTTTCAAACAAGCACTTTTGTGCTTTCTCCCATGCTGCCCTTCATGCTTGGGAGGAGCTCCCAATAAGCATTCTCAAAACTAACTCATTATTCTCCTTTAAAACCTTTCTCAAAACTCTACCCATGTTGCCTACAAAAAAGCTTGACAGTGGCTAGCCTGCTGATACCACTGCCCATCATGCTGACCAAACTGTGTAATTGTTTCCTTGTACTTCCGCGTCTGTTGTCTTGTCTTATAATTTTGTAAGCTCCTTGGGGCAGGCTTTGTTTTTTGCTCTGTTTGTACAATGCTGAGTACAATGGGGTCCTGCCTATGACTAAGACTGCTATGTTCCACAGTGATACAAATAATAATCATGGACTTAATGAGCCCATTTAGATAGTCCAATATTGACTATCCTGGGCACATACACACATTGTCAAGGAGGTACGAATAGCAAGGGCATGGTTAAGAAGCTGCTCATGCTTATGACCTGGCCAGAAAAAGCATTTTGAAAGATGTCACCCACAAATAGCAGGGGATCAAAATGACACTGTAGACTGACCAGGCAGGCAACAGGTATGTCCATGAGAGGTGGGAACTCAGTTGTAAGATGCTTACTGTAATATGTCAAACATAAGGAACCCCGTAGATCGATCTGATTGCCATCAAGATCAGTAGGAAGACAGGCGTACTTCAGCAGATGTAAGGAGCGTAACTCCCTGGGAAATAGGCATTCTGCCTCTCCCAACGGGTTTTCTCCTCACACATCACCATCAGTAACAGGATACTATGTACCAATTTACCAGCCCTGCCGCACACAGTAATGGTTTCCAATGACAGATCAAAGATCCAGTTTATTGTTTTGGTGCTACCGTACATAGCAGCCTCAGGGTCGCATGTTACCCAAAGGGAGGAAGCCTTCTTAGGTATGATTTCTTAGTTCAACCAGATGTTCTGTAATACTCTCTTGCAAGACCTACACACCAAAAAAGTGGTGGTGTGGTTTTTTTTTTGTGTTTTTTGTTTTGTTTTTGCTTTGTTGTTTCAGTGACTGTATTTGTACAGTGTGAGTGAGGGTCTTTCTCTAGCGGTTTATTTGCCATGCTGAGATTATTGGACAAAATTTTTAGTTTTATAGACTCCAACCTCCATCTTCTGGCCAGACTGCTGCACTGCACCACTTGCTCCTGTTCAAGTTCAGTGCCTTGGCTGGTGAGTTCAAGTGCTTTTGCTCTGACAAGAGACTTTCCTCAAAATTCCTAAACCTTCCATATCTTGAACAAGCCTAATTCTTCCTAATTTCAGTAAAAATTTCTGTTGGATTTTTAATAGCTCCTCTCCAAGCCCAAATGTTGTATTAATATTTCCTCAGTCTCTATCTCAGTGGGACAAATTAAGGAAATCTTTTTTCAGTCTCCAGGACTCCTCATTTCTAGCATTTAGGACTGAAATGTTTTCCACAAAGATTCTGATGTTGGTGGATACCAAAGGGAGCACACAATGATTTGGAAGAATATACAGATTTCTCTAAAATGGCCTTCATATCTATTGTCAGTTGTCTCCTGCCCTCTATGATTGCCAAAGGTTGTATGGCTTATTGTTGGGATAGAGCATCCAGCAAGAGGAAAAAACAACTTTGATCCAGCAAGTTGACTCTGGTTTTCATTTATGGTATTTTTGATACTGCAAGCAGCCATTCAAGTTTATTTACATTTATGGGAAATAATGCTGCCTGCTTCTTATTTACAATGTCACCTGAAAGTGAGAACAGACATTCATATGGCACTGTTGTAGCCCAAACCTCACTTTACATCCAGCATTTATAATGGTGTTAAATATATAAAAAAGTGTTTTTTAATTTATAAAGGGGGTCGCACTCAGAGGCTTGCTATTTGAAAGGGGTCACCAGTACAAAAGTTTGAGAACCACTGCTCTAAAGTAGTAATAATTCTACATTTGAAAGTGGCACTTTCACGATAGATTGTACTAGAGTACTTGTATGAGATGTATTGAAAAATACTGTTATACAGTGCAAATATTTGTAATACAAATGATATAAAGTATTCTGTATTGTAATTGAAATCAATATATTTTAAAATATAGAAAAATGTCCAAAAATATTTATAATAAATTTACATTGGCATTCTATTATTGTTTAATAGTGTGATTAAAACTGTGATTAATCACAACTGTTTTTTAAAATCTAGTTAATTTGTTTTGTGTTAATTGCTTGCTTTAACTGCAATTAATTGACAGCCCTAAAAATAAGTTAACTGGAATTTTTAGTTAGACACAGTCGTATAAAATATAAATTCCTTTCATTGTACTCCCTTTGTAAACAAAGTCACACTAGATGTAGCCAGAATCTCTGCTACTCCTTGTTATACTCAATTTCATTTTTTTTTAAGTATCCAAATATCTCTTGATGGATTAGGACATCTATTTTACAAGATATATATCCCCTGTCATAAAAATTCTCATAATGAAATAAGGTATATTTAACAAGAAACACCACTGCTTTGGGCAGTAAAGAATGGGACCACATGAAGAAATTTGTGTGACAGTCACTTAATTATCTATTCCCTCTTTTACCAAACACTGCAAAATTAACATTATTGTCAGCTGATACGTGGTCCTTCAAGCTGCTCTGGACCAATTAAAAAAATGAAAATAGATCAATTTAATGTGCATAGCTGGGACTCTTAGGCTTGTTGTCTACTCTGTTTTTATTTTATTATTTGGTTGTTTTCCTGTTCTGACTTTGTGCTTCCTAACTTTCATTTGCATACCGACAAATGGGTCATGTGAAATTGAAAATTTGACTTTCTTATTTGTAATTTTAATTTCTCTTAGTGGTACCAATCCCTGCTATGCATGTCCTGCTCCATGAATCTGTTAAGATGATAAAATGTTGTTGTTTATTTACAAGTATAATTGCAATGAAACCACTTGATTGTCATTTATCTTGGCATTTATACATATTTTCTGAGTTATGTTTTCCAACCTTCACATTTTGGAAATATCTCGTGGGGTTTCAATTAGCTATGTGGCCAGCCGGTAGAGACTGGAGTCTGCAAAGCAGGATTTAAAAAATTAACCAAGAGAGCCGCTTCAAAGCCAAAGGAGAGGCAGGATTACCTAACAATACAGTATGGTATGTTACCACTATGCAAAATAGGCATTGTCCCCTTCTTGTGCCATCATTCTCTCCTTTCATTCATCAGAGGAAGAGGTGGTTATATAATTGGAGCAAGATTCAAATCTTTCATATTTTTCTGAGGGGATCTTGTTGTACCATTGGAATGTCCTGATTAAGAATATAGCTAAGCATTTTAAAATGCAGCCTATGTAGGAATCTGCCACCTTTTTCCTCCATTTTTTTCCTTTCCAATCTTCCATCCCATTTTTCAGAAGGTAGAGAGGAAAATACTGCCTCTTTAAAAAGTTAATACAGGTCATATTATGTCCTTAATAATAACTGAGCTGCTGTATTAGTTTTAGACTATGTCTATACTGCCCTGAAGTTGGGACTATGGGGATGTGAATAGCAGCACGCACCAAAGTGCTGTGCTATAACTCCCCTGTGTGGATACTGCAGGAACAAATGAAAAGGTTCCTAGTTCCCATTACTGTGGTCCTATTTGAAGAGGACTGTGATAATGCAAAGTAGGAACCTTTTGGCTTGTGGCTGGAGCATCCACACAGGGAAGTTGCAGTACAACCCTTTGGTGTGTGCTGCTATTCACACCCCTATAATCTGAGCTGTGAGATAGTGTAGACAGGCTCTGAGTGATGCTGCACAGGTGTAATTGAAAGCATGATTTGGAGATAAAGGAGTTAGGGTTATCACTGTGAAGCTGAGAAGGGCGCAAGTTGGCCTGCAGAATCTTAATTATTGTTTGTGGTTCACAAGAAGAAAAGAAAACCAGCCTGATTTTCTCAGGTTGAATTTTCAGGGCTGTTGCTAGAAAAATGTTTTACTTGTAAAGTGAACAAATTTGAGCTAGAAATTAGAGATGGACATGGAACCCCTGCAATGCTGTCCTACAAAGGAGTATATGCATGGGTCCTACACATGCCTATCACAAGGGGTGAACCTCATCCGGTGCACTAAATGCCCCAATAATGATGTGGGTGAAACCAGACAATCACTATGCTCTTGAATGAGTGAACACTGGAACATGATAGAAGACAGAAACACCATAGCACCTATGAGTGAACACTTTTGCAAAGTCCTCATTCTTAAAGGAAACCTGCACAACACTTTTTCAAAAGACAAGCCAGAGAGCTTAAATTCATAACTTTTCTAGATACTAAAAATCATGGACTGAAGGATTTGTGGCTTATTACAACACTCTATAACCCACTAGTCCTGCCACTCCCCTCTAACCTCTCTCCCCCATTCCTTTTCCTCCCTATGACTGGAATGGTGTTAACGAGGGCCACTTCACCTTGAATGGTCCCTTGAAATATGTTAGCTACTTATTCTAAAAAACCTCTTCCACCTTGTATTTATCTGTGACAGTCTGTGTTTGTTTTCCAGACCTGAAGAAGAACTGTGTAAGAGAGACAGGCTTTAACAGGGCTATAACAACACTGCATTCTACAGAACAGGCACGCTGCTAACTTCTTCCACAGTTGGGAGAACAACCCCACAAAGTCTAGTTGTGGCAGCAAAGAGACTGGTCATTTCTTTGTTCAGGGCAGGTGTATAGCCTTTACGTTTTTCCCTGTGACATGAGTGGAGTGATTAATGGATAGTGGCAGAGCCTCCAGCCACACTACCAAATTCCTGCTTTTGGCTTAAATGCTTATAAGGATATTACCAACTGAAAAATCCTATTTACATATGTAAACTTTGTACCATGTAGGTTTATAAATAAACCCTACTATTATTATTATTATTATTACTATTATAATAACTGTAACAGATTGGAGGGAGAAATAATTCCCTTTATTTAAATTTATTTTCTTCATTTTATAGCACTTTATTTTATAGTCAGTTTTGCTGTCTTGTCAATGGTGCACACTGCTCTTTTTGGCTCTGCAAAAGGGTGTTTATCAGTTATAGTGAAACCGATGAGGCTGTAGGCTACGTTGTGTACACAGCGAGGAGAAGTGTTCCTAAGCACATTTGGTGATATCACGTTGGCACTAGAGCAACACAATTCTCTACTCTTTTTTTCTAATTCCTGTTCACAATTAGTCTTCCACGTGCTGTTTAAAGGTTGTTCTACCAGAAAATTGAATGTTTTAAAACTAGTCAGTTTTGGAAAATACAATTTGTGTTCCTTTTTAAGTATTTTAAAAAATATATACTTTTGATTTGTCTTTAACAGATCCATTTATGTCTAGATCTCGCACATCATATAGATTGATAGATTCCAAAGCCAGAAGGGATCATTGTGAGCATCTAGCCTGGCCTCCTGTATAAAACAGGCCACAGAGCTTCCCCAAAATAATTTCTAGAGCATATCTTTAGAAAAAATATTCAATCTTGATTTAAAAATTGTGAGTAATGGAGAATCCATCACAACCCTTGGTAAATTGTTGCAGTGGTTAATTACTCTCACCGTTAAAATGTATACCTTATTTCCAGTCTGAATTTGTCTAGCTTCAGTGGTATACCAGCTTTTCTAAGCCCCCATAATATCACTGAATATAATGAAGCATTTTTGAAATGTATTGACTCTGCTGTTCCATAACAGCATTTGTGGCATTTTACTATTTAAACAGTTGGTATACCTGTATTCATTATGGTTTTATGTTTGTTTAACTGCAAGTATGTTTAAAATACAAATATTTTGCATGTGCCTGATAAGTCAAAGGACCAGAGACAGAAGTGGGGTAGGGAGGGCAATAAGGGGATATATTGTCAACTAGCTCAAAAAACTATGGGAATACTAAACCTGTTAGTAGAGGTAATTTTTTATTTAAACACAGCTTTGTAAATATTAGAAATTCATCACTTAGAGTGGATAGTAATTATTTAGTTAAAGTACTAGTTTTTTTCTGTCTTTCTAAAGTGTTGCCTGATATTGTCATGTTACAGAGGCGGATGCCCCAATCTTTCCGTGATCCAGCTACTGCTCCCCTGAGGAAACTCTCCGTTGATCTGATCAAAACATACAAACATATTAATGAGGTAAAGACCGCATAGTTCACCGTTATATTTTTATTTAATGTGTGATAGCTTGCTAATAATTACAATATGTAGTGGTATCAAAAATATTGTTTAAAGTGTTCCAAGTAGATTTTTCTGTAAGATGCAATGAATTTAGACACATTTTCTTTTACTGGCACATTATACAGGCATTCTTTCTTAATTTATGAATTAACTTGATGAATTCTAAATTAAACAAGTCCATGTACTTTTATTGTCAGTAAAAATAACATGCAAACTACAAAAGGGGTTGTGCACTTTTTTATTCTTTATTATGTAGCCCTGAAAAATGTGTTTAAAATCTGGGTTCATCCCTTCCCCATCAGTAATGCCTTGTCTTTTTTTTTTTTTTTTGGTGGGATGTCTCCTTCAAGGACCTAAAGTTGAAACTTTCTCTGCCTGTAATTTAAAGGGGGTTTGTTAGTATTGAATATTTAGGTCTAAATTTTCAAAAGTGACTATTTTGGGCTCCTCAGTTTTCGGGTGCCCAACTTCAGACAACTTTAGCGAGCCTGATTTTTTCAGAACTGTTGAGCACCTGCCTTTCAGTTGTCTCAATTTGAGCACCCAAATCCTGGCTCCCAAAATCAACAGTCACTTTTGAAAGTGTAGGTCTTTGTAGTTTTTTTTCTTCTTCCAGCAGTTCGTAGGGCATTTACTTTCCATTTACAAACAACACATGCGTTTTAAACACTGAATAAAAATCAGATTCCCTCCCAATTGCTCATGTTTCCCTACTTGATACCTGTGAGGTCATAATCCTACAGGCTTCCAGTCCATAACCTTCTGGAAAAGAAGGCCTAGACAGCAGTTGAATTGCTATTGTAAATATAAATAAACCTGAAGGTCTTTTATATGTATCATCAGGAAAACATAAGCCATCTTTGTCTTTCATGTTATCTTTTGAATGCTTTATGTTTTAGGAAATTTGTGCTTCTGTACTGCCTCCTTAATTGATCTGATCATCTTAATTATTCAAAATCCAAAAGAAGGCAAAGTTATAAAGCAGGGAAGTGGTGGTGTCCTCCTAGATGCCTGTGGTGATTGTAGAATAAAAGGAGTGGCCACTGCAGCTACCCATGATTTCACTTTGTATTTTCTTTTAGTCTTGGATACTTATGGACTGTAGCCTGGCAAAGTTACTATCTCTAATCAAGGCCCCAGCAGTTTAAAAGCAGCTGCTGCTATCTAGTGGCCTGTGCTTGAGCCTGGGAATCCAGAACTGCTATGTCATTGAGTGGCCATAGCAAGATGTTTAATTCTTTTTCCTCACGTTTTCTACCCTACTGTTTTGTACAGCACTTGAAAAATATAAAATGTTAAGTGCCAAGTACTTCCATATTTAATTATCATTATTATATTGTGTATATACTGCAGTGCTAGGCAACAATTGAATCTTTTGTTACTCAGCTTCTCCCAATGCTTACGTATATAATTTTACTTTCTGTTGGTTACGCTTTAGTCGTTGTCTTACCTTTTTAAACATGAAAATTAACCTAACATCTTTATTTGTGTGTGTGTGTAAAGTACAATCATAGGACTGTAAGGGACCTCGAGAGGTCTTCTAGTCCAGTTCCCTGCATTCAAGGCAGGACTAAGTATTACCTTTTGTGTGTGAGAGAGACAGAGTAAGTGATTTAACCATGGTGTGTTTTCTCTTTTGTATCCTTTGTTTATAATAGGCTCAAAGGCTACGTTTTATGAATATGTTGCTGTGGTGTGCTTACAGATGTTTCTTAAATATTCATAAATATTGGGATATTTGTTTTTGGTATAAATGACTGACTGAATTTCAGATCCTGTGATTATAATTAAAACATTGTGTGCACTTCTAAAGGGACACATTAATTCAAAAATTGCTCTTTTCCCTGAAACTTTATCTACTTTATTTATAAATATCACTTAGGATTATTATATCTAAAATTATAATTCTTAGATACATTTTCTGTTTTACTTTGTGAATTTGATAGCGTTGTGTTCAGAGATTCACTGTTTTCTCAGTATAGTCAATTAGTTATCCTGGTTTTTATGGGTGTCTTTCACACAGTAACAGGGGAGGGGAAAATAACTTTTAAAAAAAGGAAAATGGTTTTGTAAAGCCAGAAAATTTTGCTGGCGGAGGTGGGAGGGAAGACTAGAGTAATACCTGAAGCTATTCTTTACTGATTAAAGTGACACCATCAGTTGAAATTTAAACCAGTGTGTTCCTCATCTTCAGGTTTACTATGCAAAAAAGAAGAGGCGACACCAACAGGGCCAAGGAGATGATTCCAGTCATAAAAAGGAACGGAAAGTTTACAATGATGGCTATGATGATGATAACTATGACTATATTGTAAAAAATGGGGAAAAGTGGATGGATCGTTATGAAATTGACTCTTTAATTGGCAAAGGATCCTTTGGGCAGGTAATGGATGTCAGCTGAAAAATCATTAACTCATTTGAGTTATAATAGCCATCTAAATGAGTTAATATCTAGGCCACGCCGTATCTCATTCCTTATTGTTTCCTTATTCATAAGCCCTTGGAATAAGATGTCTATTCAAAATTTCTGCATTTGTAATTTTTCTTCTTTATAAAACATGAAATTTGAATTTTCTTGAGCATACGCATCCAGTAACTGCTTTTGCAAGATAATCAAACCTGTTAATTTGGAAAAGAGACGGCTAAGGCGAGATACGATTGAGGTCTATAAAATCATGACTAGTGTAGAGAAAGTAGATAAGGAAGTGTTTACTACTTCTCATAATTTCATTTGGTGACCCCTAGTTCTTGTGTTAATAGGCAGCAGGTTTAAAACAAATAAAAGGAAGTGTTTCTTCACACAACGCACAGTCAACCTGTGGAACTCCTTGCGAGAGGATGTTGTGAAGGCCAAGACCATAACAGGGTTCAAAAAAGAATTGGATAAATTCATGCAGGATAGGTCCATCAATGGCTATTAGCCAGGATGGGCAGGAATGTTGTCCCTAGCCTTTGTTTGCCAGAAGCTGGGAATGAGTGACGGGGGATGGATCACTTGATGATTACCTATTTTGTTCATTCCTTCTGGGGCACCTGGCACGGGCCAATGTCAGAAGACAGGATACTGGGCTAGATGGACCTTTGCTCTGACCCAGTAGGGCCGTTCTTATGTTCTTAATTTAACACTTAACTTGCGTTTGCTGTCATTCAGAATTTTTAGCACATGGTGGTATGGAAACCCAAATTTAATTTTCTGTGATTCCGGAGATAACAGACAGCATAGTGTATGTAATAAATACACATCATACCCTAGTTAACTCTTGAAAAAGGCATTTTGAGAATTAAACATTTCTAAATAGTGAATATTTAATAGAAAGTGGATTTTACTTTAATAGTTGTTTTCTATATTGATCTTTTTTTATACTTGTACTTGAATTAGATGTTATTTCCTCAGTCCAGCTTCTCAATGACGTCTGCATCCTGTTTTTGTGGCATTTTTGTTATGAAAATATCATAGTATCTCCTATGGTTTCACAGTAGAAACAAGAAAAGAAAATGGTCTAGATAGTATGAAAATTCTTATTTTCAAGAAAAATGTCTTCAATACAAGTTAAATGTACTTAGTAAAATTTTGGAATATAAACTGGATTATTAAGTATGTTTTAAATATGATTAATTTCAAAGCTTTCTTGATTTTGAAAGTCTGTTTAATAAATAAATTTAATGAAATGTGCAGTTACTTGAACATTGTATTTAGCACGTCTTTTTTTTCCCTTTCAGGTTGTAAAGGCTTATGATCGTGTGGAACAGGAGTGGGTTGCTATTAAAATTATAAAGAACAAGAAGGCTTTCCTAAATCAAGCCCAGATTGAAGTGCGGCTTTTGGAGCTTATGAACAAACATGACACTGAAATGAAATACTATATAGGTATTAAGATAATTCTTGCAAATATTTGAGAATTGGCTGGAGAACCTAAGACCATACTACTATTTACAGTGCTCATAATGTTGAGGAATTACACATTTGTTTGATTTTTACATCGATAGTTACTTTACAGCAGACTGTCGTACCTAAAGAGGTCAGTTGACCTGTGCATGTAGAACCTGATCCAGAAGAAGTTATATGAGACCATCTGACATTATTAACTCTCTTGTGTTTTTAACAGTGAGTTCTGTTGCTGTATATGACAATCAGATTGGACAGAGTCTGTTTTGCCCCTGAGAAGGGGGCAGTCTTCAGTCCCTACTGCCTCTTCTTAATATGGAAAAGCTGTTGGCAAAGCAAATTTGACCTATACTGGGGGTATAAATTCCAGAAAAAAATAAGAAGCCCAATATGATTATGGTACCAGAGAAGATCATATTGCTGGCATTTGCCCACTTCTCATAGAAACTTGCTAAAAGGAGGCAGAAGCTCCAATTCATTCCCCAGCTGGATCCAGACATTATACGTTTCTTAAACTTGGCCTTTTAAGAAGACAAGGCAGGAAGTAGTTTTTCTTATCCTCTCGGTTTACTTGGGATAGTTGGAACTCTGTTGTGGACCAGCATGTTCCCACAAGAGAAGAATGTTCTTATGACAACTAGTGGCTGCCCTTTCTCTCCCCCATTCTCCTCTACTTTCCCTGAGACAGGATGAGGAGGATAGTCAGGAAGCTGCCTGGACCATGGTCTACGTCTGGTTCCATGTTCTCTGTTTCCTTTCTCTGATATCGTCTGTTGATGGGAGATGCTGGGATTTGCCCAGTGACCCCTGTGATACACCAGGGACAGGGAGCAGTGGGAGAGTGGTAGAGGGGAGACATAAGCCTGAGGCTAATTATGGTGTCATTCCATGTAGACTAGGAAAGGTTACTAAAAGTTAATTGGAGCACCTGTAGTCAATTAAGGCCCTGTCAGGAACCTAATAAAACCCCCTGCTTCAGGCAGTCAGGATGGTGTAAGGCAGGAGGGAGGACTGAAGGTCTGTTGCTGAGACTTGAAAGAACAGAGAACTGAAAGAAGGGAGACCCTGCCCCAGCGTCAAGGACCAAGGGTAACCCTACCCAAGGGGGAAGAGGATAAGAAACCCACAGGAGTTGAGAGGGGCTGGGGCTCAGAGTGAGGAGCAAACCCAGACCTCTTCCCCACTTCCCTCCTCTACCACCTTCCTGGGCCACTAGCGGGGCCCTCGGCACCCCAAGAGCAGGAGCAAGGGATGGTGTCCTAGCCCTCCTGCCAAGAAAACCGCAGGACCCACCATACTAACTGTCAGTATCCTCCCACCACCACCACTCTGAACTCCGAGGTACAGATGTGGGGACCCGCATGAAAGACCCCCTAAGCTTATTTTCTACCAGCTTAGGTTAAAACTTCCCCAAAGCACACATTGCTTTCCTTGTCCTTGGACAGTATTGCTGCCACCACCAAGTGATTTACACACACATTCAGGGAAGGGTCACTTGGAATCCCTGTCCCCCCAAGCCCCTTCACCTCCTTCCTGAGGAGGATTGAGAATAATATACCAACCAATTGCCATAGCAATGTGAGCACAGACCAGACCCTTTGTCTTCAGGACACTAAAAATCAATCAGGTTCTTAAAAGAAGAAATTTATTTATAAAGAAAAAAGTAAAAGAATCAGACCTGCAAAATCAGGATGGAAGGTAACTTTACAAGGTAATAAAAATATTTAAAACACAGAGGATTCCCCTTTGGGCTCAACTTAAGTTACAAAAACAGGAATAAAACTACCGCTGTAGCATAGAAAAATTCATAAGCCAAAACAAAAGATTACCTAACACATTCCCTTGCCCTACTTACAATTTCTGTGGTTTTAGATGGATCATTCCAGGTATATTTTCAGGAGATGTTGAACCTGCTTGTCTTCTCCCTCCATCCGGAGAGGGAACAACAAACAAATCCCCCCTCCCCCCCCACCAAACCAAGAAACCTAGGTTATTTGAATTATTTAACCCCTTACAGGTAAGGCAATCCAGTACAATTGCCAAGGATACATAAAGGTTGCTACCCTTCCCTCTATTCATGACACCAACATGGCCATTTTGTTACCCTCCCACTCCCTTCATAAGTTCCGAGGAAACGAAATACTTTCAACATAAGTAAAGATTCTGATTCTGAGGATGTTAACCAAGTACTTGTGCCCCTTATAATTTCCCTCAGGATGGCAAGCCATTAGAAGAGACTCTGTCATTCCTACTTTATCTGACATAGGCAAGCAATATCCTTCCTCCTCCAAGAAAGAGACCCTTTTAAGTCCAGCTAGAAGTCTGATGTGTATTTTCCAATTCACTTGGATGTTGAAGAGTTGATCACAAGAATCCTGGAAGAGATCTGATGCTAAACCTAGCTTACCAAAGGCCAAACGTGATTTGTATAGGCTCCCAAGAAGGTATTTAGACTTGTAGGGTACTCTGTTATGTATAGACCGTGAAGTTACATCCTCAGTAAGGAAGTCTTCCTTTCCTGAAGAAGGCCCTGTGTCCCTGTAGGGCTCCTCTGACCATATCTTAGATTCCAGTTTCCACAGAAATCACAATTAAGCGATTGTCCGTTGCTGCCAGTTATGCTATGACCCTATGTCCAAAAGCAAAGGAGGGCTCTGCAGAAACTGTTCTGAACTGTGGTTAAAGGCCTTTGCTGAATGAATCACTGATATTAAAATGCTTGGGAATACATTTGGTCAGTCTCCGACTTTCTTCATAGCACAGTGTTGGATTGATTCACCTAATCATCTCTTGTACTGGCCAACAACTAAACCTGCAGAAAGGTTTTCTGGCTTAGATCCCGGAAAGGGGAATTCCAGAACCAAGTGCATCTCTTTGCAGTTCCCATTTTAAAAGGGGTACACTTTCAAATATGTCTTGGATCAAACATTACAGGATCTCCATGACAAAATCTCCCTTCTCGTAATCAAACAGTTTGCCGTTCATGCAGGAACTATACTTTTTTTTTTAAACTTCTCTAGCATATCCTTGTATGGATCTGTCTTCTAGAGAACCTAAAGCTCTAAGAAGCACGAAAAAAACAGCTCAGCTTTCAAAGCAAGTCAATTCTTTTTTTATGCCACTTCCCAATGTGTTAGTGTCTCCTGAAAATCATTTTACAAACTTGGGCTTTTGCTTGTAAATAATTCCTTTGTTTTTTTCCCCCTCCAGTGCTTTCTTCCAATCTTGATATTTTTTCACTCAGTTCACCAGCATCATTAAGAGAAGAAATCCCGTTTTCTTCAATAATGAGCTCTGAAAACAAGAAGCAAGTGGGTATTTTGCCCACTTTTTAAGGGGGATTCTCAGGTAGAAAATGGAATCCCTTCTCCAGTGAGGTGCAATAGTGCACATACCTCTTCAACACCAAGAAAAAGATGCTTACTCTGTGTACTTCCTAGTCCCGAAAAAGATGAGAGGTTGGAAACCTATCCTCAAGCTCCGCAATGTCAACCGCTTTATTTGCTAGCTGACATTTTGCATGGGCACACTGGCATCAATAATGTCGTCCCCTGGAAAAAGACATATATGGTTTATAGCGTCCTTCATAATAACAGCTTACTTTTGGCAGCATTGTCCGTTGGGGAAGTGCCAGCACTTTGTGTCCCCATGCCCCATCTAGGTGCATACGCGGAGGGGACACCTCAACTATCGCTCAGTTCCTACTCATCACCTGTGGCTACGGGTCAGAGCTTGCAGTGACTGCCTCTTCATATGCATTGTAAATTGCTAATTAGGTACTTAATTTAAAGAAGTGTTAGGAATTTTTCTAGGGTTTCTTTTTCCTTTGTGACAAAATTGTCCTTTATTTGTTTATGTGGGAGGTACTTTCAGTACCACTTCAGTCATGATGACTGAACATAAATCCCCGGGATTCAAGAATTGCCCTTTATGTGAGGCAGCATGGGCATGCTTGGTGTTTGATTTATCTGAGTGTAGGTGTGTTTTAAATCTGCAAATCATTCTCAAAAATAATCCAGAGGACGAGAGTCTTGTATTAAAATGTTCTTTTTAGAGAGGTCAGTGCACCCTGCCTCTCATCCTGGCTTGTCTGGGGCAGAATCATCTGATTGCTCCATTTCAGGGAGTGCCCCAGCTGCTGCTTCTCCTAAAGCTACCATTCCGAATTTAAAAAACCTATCATCTTCATCTTGGAGGTTCTCAGAGAAGGAGAAAACTGCATAAGTTTCAGAGAGAGAGAGAGAGAGAGAGAGAGCACAGGTACAGATCTTCTCTGGGCCCTTCAGCTTCCAAGGCCCTTTGATTTTCAAGGCCCATAAATCCTCTCAGTTGACTGAATCTAAGGGTATGTCTACACTGCAATTAGACACCCGCGGCTGACCCATGCCAGCTGACTCAGGCTCGCAGGGCTCAGGCTTAACGGGCTGTTTAACTGCTGTGTAGACATTCAGGCTGCAGACCAGGCTCTGGGACTCTTCCCACCTTACAGGGTACTTGAACCTGGCTCCATCTCAAGCCTGAACATCAATGCTGCAGTTGAACAGCCCCTTAGCCCGAGCCCTGCGAGCCCAAGTTAGCTGGCATGGGCCAGCTGAGGATTTTTAATTGCACGGTGGACATATCCCTAAGGGTAGCCTTAGAGCTAAGAAGGGTTGTTACAGCACCCATTCAGATTCCGGATACCATGCCTCAGGATCTGATATTATGTTCCCTCAGAAATTGTCTGGTACCAGCCCTACAATGTCAAGGCCCCTGGTACCAACAACTATGGTACCGATGGCCCCGGAACCACAGGATCCACTTCTCTATTAGTGACTTTACCAGCACAGTCACTTTTGGTAAAAGAGAACTGGATAAATCCATGGAGGTTAAGTCCATTCATGGCTATTAGCCAGGATGGGTAAGGAATGGTGTCCCTAGCCTCTGTTTGTCAGAGGGTGGAGGTGGATGGCAGGAGAGAGATCACTTGATCATTACCTGTTAGGTTCCCGCCCACTGGGGCACCTGGCTTTGGCCATTGTCAGTAGGCAGGATACTGGCCTGGATTGACCTTTGGTCTGACCCAGTATGGCCGTTCTTATGTTCTAAGTCATCTGTCATGGGTGTTTCACAGACTTCAGTGTATGCATTGCTGAGGGTTTACTTGGTAGCAAAGGACTTCTCCGTATCCTCTGTACTGGACTTGCCTCTGTTGGCAACCTTAAAAGTTCCTCCACTAGTACCACCATCATTACTGACTTCAGTGCCTAGTGTATCCTCTACACCAGTGAAATCTCAGTTGGTCTGGGCACTGAGTACACCAGCTGGAAAGTCCCTCCTTTGCACGAGGAATATTCTTTCTCCTCCTGTGAATCTGAGGACAGCAGGAAAGCTTCATCAACAAGATCCCTTGTGTCAGGATATTCAGGCAGGATATGCAGGGCAGGGATTCTAGAGCTGATTTTGATTGTCAAAGGCTGAAGCCTAGGTAAGAAAGGATATGAATCCTTAGTACCCTCCTCCTTGGCTAACAGCCTCCTATGCTTATCAACACGTGTGGGCTTATTGGGCTTTCTGAGACATATTCTGCATGCTCAAAGAATTGCTTCAGCATCACAAACCAGACCCAAATTATCCTTGCCCCAACTTCCCATGAAGGGCATATCACTCTTATGTCGGTACACTGTCCTTGATCATGTTTCTTCTTCCTCTCCAGATGAGGCTGTAATGTCAGAGTCTTCATCCACCCCAGGTGATTATAAAACATTTCAAGATCTTATGAGGGGAGTTGCCTCAACTCTAGAGATTCCTGTTGAGGTAGTCCAAGACAAACCTCTCAGACTCCTCCATACCTGTGTATCAACTTGCTTGACTACCAATTAGGCCCTGCCCAACTACTGTGATAAACCTCAGCCTCAATGGCTTCAACATCTAAAAGAACGGATGGGTGCTATTAAGCCCCTTCTCAAGGATTTGAACAAGTTTATACCTATCTCACACAAGACTCACTGGCAGCAGCGAATAAGATGAATCTCCAGAGACGACAAAGATTGATGACCCCCAGAATTGGACTTGTTTGGCAGAAAAAAATTATTCCACCTCTAGTTTGCAAATAAGAATTTACAACTACCAAGCCTTGTTGGCAAAATATGATTTTATTAATTGGGACTCTGACAAAATTCACTGAGAAGATTCCACAGGAAGTGATAGATAAATTCAAATCCATCATTGCTGAGGGTCAGCTTGTGGCTGGAACATCTCTGCAGGCAGCACTTGGTGCAGCAGATAGTTTCCACATCAATGGTTACTTCCATAGCCAGGGGAAGGTCCTCTTGACTCCACTCCTCTGGAATTCTAAAGGAGGTACAAGTCATAATTGAAAACCTTCCATTCAAGGGATGCAGCTTTTTCTATGCAAAGGCTGATGAGGCACACTACATTCTTTTAAGGACTCAGTGGCAACCCTGAGGTCTTCGAGAGTTTATATACCTGCTCTCAAAGGAAAGCAATATAAGCCACAGCTTTACCAAATGCCATTCTTTCTATCAACAGAACAAACAGTTGGATCCACCAAGGAAATGACAACAGTTTCCTTGGTAGAAATCTTCCACTTCCACTGCTGTGTTGACCCATCAGCCTTCTTTGATTTTGACTGCTTGCTTAAGAGCCGAGTACCAATCCCTACAGATCATCCCATCCCATCCCATCTTTCTTTCGGGAACCATTTATATCTGTTTTGAAAATTCTGGAACACTATCACTATTGATCAGTGGGTTCTGAACATAGTAGAGATTGGATATACTATCCAGTTCCAGTCTCCTTGTCACCCTCAAATACCTTCCCCAAATGATCCTCGTGATGAGAGTATTTTTTGTTAAGAGGTGTGTCTCCTGATGCAACAGAAATCCTGTGTTAGTACAGGGGAGAGGGATTTTAGTCCCCAAAAGAGCACTGAAGTCTATCCTGGACCTAAGATAAGTAAACCCCTTCATCAGAAAGATCAAGTTCAGGATCATTTGCCTCTGTTACCCTATCCCTAGAGCAGAGGAGATTGATAAACCACTCTCCATTGCCTGGATGCCCATTTTTGCATCACAGTTCACCCGGCCCGCATAAGATATCTAACATTCCTAGTGGGAGATTGCTATTACCAGTACAGAGTACTAACATTTGGCCTGTTGATAGCTCCCAGAGTGTTCACAGTGCCTTGAAAGAATGGCAGCTTACCTCAGGAAGTTGGAAATCCAAGTGTTCCCATGCTTAGATGACTGGCTGATTTGTGCGAAGTCTCGTCAACAGGTAGCATACTTCATCCAGCAGATACTGCTTCTTTTGCATGATTATTTTTTGTACCGTTGTCAGTACTTACTGGTCTTTATTTTCAGACTTAGAGTTCATTGTGGTCATTATAGACTTGGACAACAGTAGTATGCACGCATGTCCAGACTATCCAGAATATATCTCAGATTACTGGCCTGTATGGCATCCTGTACCTTTATGACTCAATATGCCAGACTTTACCTGTGCTGCATGCAAAAGTGACTGAAGTCAAACATCATCTGGACATGTTGGTTCCTGTTCCACCGTGAGTCCTGTTATCATTAGAGGTGGATAGACCTGACAGAAGTCTGCAAACAAGTTCCAGTCTTCCCCCACCAGTGCTATCAAAGACTCTGGTGATAGATGCATCCACATTGGGCTGGGAGCCCAATCTTGGATGACTGGCAAATACAGTGGTTTTGGACCGTGAGAAACAGCTCTTCTCATAAACATGCTAGAGTTAAGAACCAGTCATCAAGCTTATGTGATATTTCTACCAACTATCAACGGGCTTACCACGTAAATCATAACAGGCAACATTAGCATATTTTACTTAAACAAGCAGAGTGGAATCAGATCCATTCTTCTGTGTCAAGAGGTAGCCCAACTGTAGAACTTTTTACATATGCCATAAAGTCGCCCTGAAGAAGTTTCATCTTCCAGAAATACACAGTGTACTGTCAGATCACCTCAGCAAAAAGTTTGTGGAGAACAGGAAGTGTTGTCCATAAAAGATGATGTAACTCAATAGATGCTGATCAAGTGGGGTTCCCCTACTATGAACTTGTTCAACATCAGGCTGTACAGGAAATCTCATCGCGTCTGCCCCAGAGAGGGTCAGAGTCCAGAGACTACTTTGGATGCATTCCTGATCCTGTGATCCATAGATCTTCTCTACACCACATTTCTTCCAATTCCATCAACATCAAGAGTCCTCAGGAAGTGGTCAAAATTATCATGTTAGCCTCAGCCTGGCCAAGGGAATTTTGCGTCTCAGTTTCCAAAGTCTCTCAGTCAGGCTTCCAATAACTGTGCCACTGATTCCAGACATATTGTATCATGGTCAAGTCCTACATTCTTATCCACGCACTTTCCATCTTGCAGTGTGGGTGTTGAATAATTGACTTAGCAAAGAGCATGCTCATCAGACTTTCAAAATATCCTTATTCATAGAAGAAGAGACTCTTCTCAGATGTACTTACTTGGCAAAATGGAAGAGATTCAGCATATGGAACACTTGCTGTCAATTGTCTCCTTCCGGAGCTTTCAGATCCTTGATATTCTTGAATAACTGCTGGAATTAAAGAATTCAGGTTTATCAATGAGCTTGTTAAAGAGTTCATGTACTGATTCTTTCAGCAATTCACTCTCCTTTACAAGGACATTGCACTCTCTCATACCTTGGTAGCCAGTTTATTGAAAGGATTTATGTGGATCCTTTCTCCAGAAAGGGAGCCTGTTATTTCCATGGGACCTAAATTTAGTGTTAACAGGGGTCATGGGCATCTCTATTTGAATCCTTGGCCTCTTGCTTCATTTTCCATCTCTCACTAGGTGCTGGACTCACTGCTGGAAGTCACCCCCTTTAGGTGATCCTGGGGATTAGTTCTGTCCGGTTCAGTGCTCCTCTCTTATCTTCTACCATTACACTCTCCTCCCACTCAAGAAGTCACAGTTCAGCTGCTTTGTGACTTGGCCCTGTGGCCAGGTCACGTTGTGATTTCCCTTTCTGCAGGGGGTGAATCAAAGAATATTGGGACCCACTGTCCCAGTCAGTGTTCTGTTTCACTGCCCCTCAACAGTGTCATTTCCCCAGTGGCTGTTAGGGGAACCTGGGGCCATCCTTTTCTCTGGATACCAGCTCAGGACTCTCTCTAATTAGCAGCCAAGGTTTGTAACATCCTAAACTGTGTTTCCTTTTTCCTGAGCCTTTTCTACACCTTCTGGCTCCCCTCCCCAAATCTGGGTTTGGCAGCCCAAACTCCCCCCTCCCAAAAAATAACTGCGGATTAAAACTCCATAGACCCAAATGAGCCTCCCTTCCCCCAGGGGAATGACTGCAGACTACTTCCGTGCAGCCTAAATCTCCCCCTGTCTGCGGCTTAATTGGCTAATTGGTCCTTCCTGGCCTAGTCAACTCTTTCAGGTCTGCTGTGGGGAGTACACCCCATCACAACACCTTTCTATCAAGACAGCCTTTACAGTGGCCCTAACATCAGCCAGGAGTATGGGAGAGTTACAGGTGTTGATAGCAGGAACAATCTATATAGTTTTCTGTAAAGACAAGATATCCTTGAAATCAGACACCAAATTCTTTCCTAAAGTGGTGTCTGAGTTCCATTTAACTCAGATCTTCCATCTGCCAGTGTTTTTTCCTTAAACTACATATGAACAAAGGTGAAGAGAAATTACATTCACTAAACTCTTGGTCTATGTAGACAGAATAAAGCATTTTAGAACTTCTAGACTTTTCATAGCATATGGAGAGAGGGCAAGAAGTTTCAATGTGACCTCTCTCTAATTGGATCTCATCCTATATTAAATTGTGTTACCAATTGGCTGGTATGGCCCCATAATCAAGAGTTCATGCCACTTCAGTAGCTTCCCTGAAAAATGTTTTTAGTGCAGCCATGTGGTCTTCCGTTCATGTGGTTACCCAGTACTGTGCTATTGTAGAGGCATGTAGAACTGATGTAAACGTTGGCAGGGCTGTCATAGACATTATTTAATTAAACTCCTAGTATCCACCTCCAAAAAGGATTACTGCTTGGAAGTCACCAACAGTGGAATATATATATATATATATATATATATGGAGAAGCGCACACAAAAAGAATATATATATATATATATATATATATATATATATATATATATATATATATATATATATATATATATATATATATATATATATATGGAGAAGCGCACAAAAAGAAATTGTTTGGTACAGTAACTGTGGCTCTTTGGGGTGTGGTGTGTTTGTCATATTTCTGTGTCCTGTCCTGTCCCCTCGTGCTCCCTGTTCCTTGCTACTGCAGAGTCTATTAACATGAAGATTCTATAGGATGAAGAAATTGAGGGGTGGTTGGGGTGGCTCTGCCCTTTATGCTGTCTGTTGGAGACAAAAGGACATTCAGGGTGCAGGCACTATTCCAACAGACGCTGTAACCTGACATCCAGGCTAAGTCTTGCAGATTCTTTCTGTGTAACATCTCCAAGACATGGCCTACCCTATCTATCTGCACAGCTAAAACTCTCGTCCAAGCTCACATCATTTTGTTTTGAATGCTGTGACATCCTTTTCTCTGGCTTTGACAAATATAATCTTGGCACACTGAGATCTATTCAGAATGCTGCTGCAAAGATCTTTTTTTTTTTTGGTCACTTTGATCGTGTGACCACTTTCTTTGAATGCTTTCATTGGCTTTCCTGTTTTCTTTGTATCAAGCATAAGCTGCTTCTCTTCATTTTCATGGCCCTTTACAACCTAGTCTCATTTTACCTATTATCTCTCATTTGGTATTAGCTCAGCCTGCATCACCCACTTGTTAAATTTTCAGACAGGCCCCTTCATGCTTTCTCCCATGCTGCCCCTCACACCGGGCACACTCTCCATTGCCATGAGACCTCCAAAACCTTGACAATGGCTAGGCTGCTGGTGTGCAGAAATCACTGCCTATCATGCTGACCAGTATTGTTCTCTTGTTTCCTTGTACTCCACGGTCAGTCTGTATTTATCTGTTGTC
Source organism: Caretta caretta (assembly GCF_965140235.1). Taxonomy (NCBI): domain Eukaryota; kingdom Metazoa; phylum Chordata; order Testudines; family Cheloniidae; genus Caretta; species Caretta caretta. Next base: position 162,712,650 of record NC_134206.1, on the reverse strand, counting down.
TTTTGTCTTATACTTAGATTGTAAACTTCTTGGGTCAGGGATTGTCTTTTTGTTTTGTGTTTGGACAGCATCTAGCACAGTGTCATAACTAGAAAAGGAGTACTTGTGGCACCTTAGAGACTAACCAATTTATTTGAGCATAAGCTTTCGTGAGCTACAGCTCACTTCATCGGATACATTCAGTGGAAAATACAGTGAGCTGTATGGTGTCATAACTGGGGCTCTTAGGTGCTGTAGTAATACAAATAACAAATAATTGCTGGCTGATAGAATCAGTGTCAAGTGTGCTGGGCGCACACACACCAAAAATATAACGTAACCTATATAGAAAACACCGCTTGGAGAAACCACAGTTACTTTAAGGTAAATAACTGTTTTTTTGCCTCCACTCAATCAGATTGTTAACAAGGTGAACTTTTTTTCCTGCTCCATGGATAAAAATTGATTAGATTTGGACTAGATTGGATGCTTTTCGTAGACTGACATAATGTCTAAATGGGACAGATGTGAGTGATGCCTTGGGGATTTTGGCCCATTTTATTCCATGAAATTTTGGAAGGCTGTAACCTGTGATTTGCACGGTACACCTTTTGTGGTTAGTTAAATCATGCAGGAGTTGTTGGTGAAAATTGTTAATACTGCCTTCTGGAAAGGCAAGAGACCACTTCCTTTGAGAGTTACAACTTTACTCAAGAAACCATTTCTAGATGGTAGTAATCTTGCCTAATCTTTTTTTTTACTCCATTGTCTCTTCCCCAGAAAACAGAATTACTTTTGTTTTTCTTCTTGGCTGAATGATTGCAGATATCTTATACTTTCCCATTATTAAAATAATTAAAATGTATGTTTTGGAGAGGCAGCCTGCATGTGTTTCTCCTAGACCTGGGAGATGCTATAAAGATATTCATATCATAAAAGTCCCTTTAAGATCATGTTGTTATAGCTCCATAGCTCACATGCTGTGCAGATCCATACTTGGCATCCCTTCCCATTTTTCACTTTATTGCATTCTCATCACTCACTTCCTTTCCTTTCTGTGAATGTCTCTTCTTTGTTTTTTCTTATTTCACCTCCTTATGTAATCATTTCAGTCAGATTAATGAGGTGTTAAGTGCATACTGTTTTCGATAAATAATTATAGTCAGAAAATATCACTAACTAGTACCTATTTTAATAAATATGTTGGAAGTTGACCCTATAAGGTACATGAAGCACCTTGTGTAATAATTTGTTGTATTTTTGCATTTGTTAGTTATCACAGTGAATATGTACTTCTAATGTAAAATTATTTTCTTTCCTCTTTTAGTGCATTTGAAACGCCACTTCATGTTCCGAAACCATCTCTGTTTAGTTTTCGAAATGCTGTCCTACAACCTCTATGACCTGTTGCGGAACACCAACTTCAGAGGTGTCTCACTGAACCTGACACGAAAGTTTGCACAGCAGATGTGCACTGCACTGCTTTTCCTTGCGACTCCTGAACTTAGTATCATTCACTGTGACCTAAAACCTGAGAATATCCTGCTCTGTAACCCCAAACGAAGCGCTATCAAGATTGTTGATTTTGGCAGTTCTTGCCAACTTGGGCAGAGGGTGGGTGTTACATAAATGTTAATGTTTTGTCAAATTAGAAGTTTGAGGAACATTTAAAGATGAGATTTAGCAAATCCTAACACTTGATCATTGCCGATTTCAGCTTTGCTTATGTTGATTAATATGAAACACTCATTTGTTTTTATGATGTGGCAACATAAGAGTGCATATGAAAAAGAATATCTTTAACAAATTCCCAGTTAATTTTCCTGATGCTATTTCATAATGCAGAAGACATCTTCATTTAACAGTAGGAGCTTAATATAGTACAAGGGTAATAAATTAAATATTTTCATTAGTATTTTCTTTTTCTGTGTTTGTATTTCCTTTTTTTATTTTAAGATATTACTTATTTGGGATGAGTAAGAGAAAACATTCAAGATATTTGTTGGTAGTAACATTAGAATAGTTGGCTTTTAAATATGGGGCCAACCAGACTCTCTCAGAGCTTTGAGGTAATTTTAAAAAAAATATTTAGAGAGAGAGAGAACACCATTTTCATAACATTAATCTTTTGTCATAAAGTGTGTTCATTGTCAGGAATAGAAGAAAATAAGTGGTAGACTGGGAATACTGGGTAGCTCAGGGGATTGGTGATGGTGTGTGGAACTTCTAACATCTACTTTGCTAGCTGAAATTCAGTTCCAGGGTGAAAAACTTGAGCCACTGTCATCTGATAGGTGTTCAGTGGTTCAGTCCACATCACAGAATCCACCACCATAATTAGCACTGATTGGCCATGTTCTTGAGAGTCTCTCCCAAGACAAAAACTTGAGTGGGTTTAGTGACGAAGGCCTCAATTCTGCAAACATTTAAGCATATGAGTAACTTTACTCATATGGGTAGTTGCATTGACTTCAGTGGGATTATTTGTGAGTAAAATTGTGTATGCATTCAAGTGTTTGTGGAATAGGGGCCTGAATTACCCTATGTCCTGGAGATGGTTCCTTTAGATTAGAATAGAAGCACATTGCTTGGGCAGCAAAGGAAAACTTAATTTCCATGATTTATGCTGTATGTGTTTTGAGATGACTTCAGTATTCAGGGCTATCTATCTAGCACCTTCAGTGAGTACTAATTTCATGTACAGTAAAAAAAAATTGTATTAAACCATTTACTATAATTGTAGATAAGTATATAAATGTTGTTTTGGCTGATGCCAAAAGCCTCTCCCTTCCTGAGGAAGAATTGGACTCTCCACCTAGTTTAATTTTTAATGGCAGTCTGCTCATAGACATTATTTCAAGATACACGGAGCATATTTATTGCATCCCAATATATCCTAGTGTGCAGAAAGGTTCTTCACTATCTGAATAGCATTCAGTCAGTGAAGAAGCATCCCACCATACATAATAACCTTTCCCTGCCTGACAGCTCTAAAACATGGGTGTCAGTCATACAGATGACTAGGAATCCTGTAGAGAGAAATTTTTCAAAAGCATCTAAGTGACTTGGGAGCTTAAGTCTCATTGAAAGCCAATGGGACTTGGTCTCCTAAGTGCCTAAATCACTTTTGAACATGGCATTTAGGCTTGCAAGTCACTTAGGCACTTTTGAAATTTTACTTGTAAAGATTAAGAATTCTTTGCAAAGGTTGAGTGTTGGGAGGAGTGTGAAGAAGGATGTTCCCCACCCACAGCGGGTACCCAACAGAAATCTGAATAGGATATTCAGAGGAGGATATTACTCTGAATTGGGAGAAATCCTATTTTTTCTTAAAGATTAATTTAAAGAAACAAAAAAGAATCACTTTGAGTAAAGCCCTATTTTTAAAAGATGTGTAGCAGATGTTGGGGCTCAGGAGAGTGATGGTATTAAGTGTTGATATGTAAATATCTGAGACTTCAAATACAAGTTCTGATTTTTATATTTATTATTACATTTTCAGACTTCCCTTTTCGTCCTCCCCAACCTCAAAAATACTTTTCTGTGGTAAAGTTCTTGTAAGTCACTAATGTCTAAATCAGGACATGACTTTTCAGAAATTGTTCATTATCTTTCTGTGCGTTTATTTCAGATATACCAATATATCCAGAGTCGTTTTTATAGATCTCCAGAGGTGCTACTGGGAATGCCTTATGACCTTGCAATTGACATGTGGTCCCTTGGGTGTATTTTAGTAGAAATGCACACTGGAGAACCTCTCTTTAGTGGAGCAAACGAGGTGTGTAAATTCCCAATGGTAGAAGTGATCTTATTCTTCATTCTTTCTAATCAGGAGTTTGATCTAATTAATTGTAAGGCACACCTAGAGGAAGCCTGTTTAATTGTTTAAGAATTGGCATCAACTTTGCTGTAGGAATATCTTTTGACAGGAGTCTAAAGCAAGATTGCTTATATCAAATTATAATGTATTGATTTCTGCAAATGTTGATACTTGTACTTATTTGTGTATTTGCTTCTTACATAAGAATTAATATTCTCAAATGTTACAGCTGATTTGTAACTCAACAGCTTTTTTAGGTAGTTCCAGTTTTCTTCCCACATGCCTACCTAGAATTTTAGATTTCATCTCATAAAAAAAAAAATGTAGTAAATAATTTGGCAATAACTATTCTTTCTTTTGAACCAGGTGGATCAAATGAATAAAATAGTGGAAGTTCTGGGTATAGCACCTGCTCACATTCTTGACCAAGCACCAAAAGCAAGAAAGTTCTTTGAAAAGTTGCCAGATGGCACTTGGAACTTAAAGAAGACCAAAGATGGAAAAAGGGTAGGTTAGGTATCCGAGTTAAGGGATGGAGTGTTCTAAATAAGTTTCTGTGGTAACTATTGTACTGATTTTAAAATGTTTGTTCTTCTGAAGACTTAATTTTAACACTGTTTAATATTATTCAGTGTGATAGAATTGATTTGAAAATTAAATCTATTAATGTTCTCAGTACTGACAAAGAACTCCCGACTTTCATTTGACTGATTTTTTTCTTTTATGATTTATTTAAATGGTGATAATGTCAAGTTTAGCTTGAATGACAATCAACTGCTAACTTCTCAACAGGAGTACAAACCACCAGGAACTCGTAAACTTCACAATATACTTGGAGTTGAAACAGGGGGACCAGGCGGACGGCGTGCTGGGGAATCGGGTCATACTGTAGCTGACTACTTGAAGTTCAAAGACCTCATCTTAAGGATGCTTGATTATGACCCCAAAACCCGAATTCAACCTTATTATGCCCTGCAGCATAGTTTCTTTAAGAAAACAGCAGATGAAGGTACAAATACAAGTAACAGTGTGTCTACGAGTCCTGCCATGGAGCAGTCGCAGTCTTCAGGAACCACCTCTAGCACATCTTCAAGCTCAGGTACATTTCTCATTAGTAAATTGTCAAGATAGTATTATTTGAAAGAGAAAATATTGTAAAAAATTTCAAATCAGCAATTTTTCCATATAAATGTCTTCATTTTTTCACTTCCGAAAGCCTGTCTTTTTAAAAACAAAAATGTTTAAAAAATTCGTAATAGTTTTCCACTACAACCTATAACTTAAAAATCCAGTAGAATTTTTTTCATCTAGACCTATTTCCGCTTTATAAGGAATAAATTGTTTCAAGATAAAAGCCTAAGATTATGTTCCTAATGTAGTTGTTCTATGGAATGCTGTAAATATTGCTAATGTTCTATTACTGCTTGTGTTATGATTGTTATAGGCGGATCTTCTGGGATAAGCAACAGTGGAAGGGCTCGGTCAGACCCTACACATCAGCATCGACACAGTGGTGGACACTTCACTGCTGCTGTCCAAGCTATGGACTGTGAAACACACAGTCCACAGGTATGCTCTTGAACAGAGCTTCTCCCTGATGCATTTATAAAAATGCAATGGCTTTTATATTTTGAGAAGATTGAATCCATAAACTATCCTGTAATGTCAAGATTTATGCTACTTAACACTTCGAAATGAGGAAAAAGGGTGGGGTAGGCATGGAACTGGGAGTTGGAAGACTTGGATTCTGCTAGTCCCAGTTCTTCCACAGATAATCCTCTGTGAATATCTTGGGTAAGTCACTTCGGCCAAAATAGTACCAGCAGCCTTAATAATTTGTCTAAGTACTGGGGAATCCTGCAGCTATAAGGGGGAAGATCCCCCACTCCCTAACTAGGGAGTGCCAACAACAGAAAGCATCTAGGGCTCTTGAAGCTTTTCCTCCATTTCCCTGTTAAGGACCAGAGAATCCAAATAGTCATAAATCTTCCAGTCCATCCCAAAGAGCAGTTTGAACATAGACTTTAAGGCCAGAAGGGATCATCATGATCATCTAGTTTCTAGAATCTCACCCACCCACTCCTGTAATAGACCCATAACCTCTGGCTGAGTTACTGAAATCTTCACATCATGATTTAAAGACTTTAAGTTACAGAGAATCCACCATTTACTCTAGTTTAAACCTGCAAGTGATCCACGCCCCATGCTGCAGAGGAAGGCGAAACCCCCCACAGGGTTCCCGCCGATCTGATGGAGGGGAAATTTCCTTCAAACAACCCCAAATATGGTGGTCAGTTAGACCATGAGCATCTGGGCAAGACCCACCAGCCTCACAGCTGGGAAAGAATTCTCTGTAGAAACTGAGAGCCCTCCCCATCTAGTGTCCCATTGCCACATGTTGGAGATATTTGCTGCTCTCCGTCACAGATTGGCAATATGCCATTGTACACAGTCTCATCATACCATACGCTCCATAAACTTATCAAGCTCAGTCTTGAAGCCAGTTAGGTTTTTGCCCCTACTACTCCCATTGGAAGGCTGTTCCAGAACTTCTCTCCTCTGATGGTTAGAAACCTTTGACTGATTTCTTCTGTTGATCACCAGTTTATATCCATTTGTTCTTGTGTCCACATTGGTGCTTAACTTAAATAACTCCTCTCCCTCCCTGATATTTATTCCTCTGATGTATTTACAGAGAGCAGTGATATTTCCCTTCAACCTTCTTTTGGTTAGGCTAAACAAGCCAAGCTGTTTGAGTCTCCTCTCATAAGGTAGCTTTTCCATTCCTCTGATCATCCTAGTCGTCCTTCTCTGTTCCTGTTCCAGTTTGAATTCATCTTTCTTAAACCAGGGAGACCAGAACTGTACACAGTATTCCAGGTGAGGTCTCACCAGTGCCTTGTATAATGGTATTACTACTTCTGTTTCTCTACTAGAAATACCTTGCTTGATGCATACTAGGACTGCATTAGCCTTTTTTCACAGCATCACATTGGCGGCTCATAGTCATCCTGTGATCAACACCCAGGTCTTTCTCCTTCTCTGTTGCTTCCAACTGATAAGTCCACACCTTATAGCAAAAAATTTTTGTTATTAGTCCCTAAGTGCATGACCGTGGACTTTGTACTATTCAATTTCATCCCATTTTTATTACTCCAATTTTCAAAGTCATCCAGGTCTTCTTGTATGATATTCCGGTCCTCTTCTGTATTGGCAATACCTCCCAACTTTGGGTCAGTCACAGTCTTTATTAACACACACCTGCTTTTTGTGCCAAGGTCACAACAGTATTGCAGAGAACCCACACAGAGCTTGCAGTGGCAGGGTCTGTCCCCAGGTAAACTTGTGCGTCAGTTTCTTTCTTTATCCTCATTTGACATTAATGTTTCTGAGACATATTAATGTTTCTGAGACATATTAATGTTCTTGAAGGAAAGCCACTATACAAGTGCAAAGTAGTAGTAGTATTTTTTGTTGCTTTTATTATTTGTTGAACTATGGTCTTGGTTAAAAATATAAATGAGTATATGTCCACTTGGTTTACTGATAAAAGAATAAACTAAAATGTAGTAGTTTACTGGCCACTGCTGCTCATCACTTTACAACATAAAGCTAGTGGAAAAACAGAGCTTCTCTGTATTGCCATCACTATTATAAAAGGAGTAATTTTACTTCTTCCCAGGTGAGGGGAATAATTATGAAAATAAACTTATGAAATCAGTTTTATTAGCTAATATTTTGGTAGAGTTTTAAATACTCTTCTGATGCTATTGACATCTCAGTGCAAGCTTCAAACTACAGCATACTTGTCTAATAATATTAATTACAGTAAAAGCTGTTTTATCTGGCACTTCACCAACTGGAAAGCTCTATAAAGCAGCCGGGACAGGTTGCCGCTTGCGGGGAGCCGCCTGAGGTGAGGGCCTCTCGCATCCACCATCTTGCACTCCCTCCCATGCCCCAGCCCGCTGCCTCGAGCCCGCACCTCAGGCCACTGCCTTGAGCTCCTTCGCACACCTGAGCTCTCTCCAAGAGCCCATTCTCCGCACCCCCTCCCGTGCCCCAACCCCCAGCCCCGCACCCCCTCATACATCCAAATTCCCTCCGTCTTAGTTAACCGGCATTTTTCACTTACCAGCAACCCCCATTCCCCCAACATGCCAGATAAAACTGCTTTTACTATCCTAATAATTTGTTTTTCAATACTAGAGGCCCCATTCAGAGATCAGGGTCCTGTTGTGCTAGGCTCTATGTAAACACATACTTATTGATTACTACCATTAAACAATGCTGCCTCTGCATTTGCTTTTTACAACTTTTGCAGTAAGGTCACATAATTGGATTTTTTTTCTTGAGTGTATCAGCAATATTAAGTTAAAAGTTTCTGTCCTAGTTTTTCTTTTCCAAAGATACATTTAGAAAAGCATATTAGAAATATTTCTAAATTTGTACTTTTATCAGTTTTTATGCTACTTAAAATTTAGATATTTTTTTTAATGTTCGTAAATTTTAATGGTTTTTAAGCTCTTTGTATAAATGGTATATAAAACATATTTGATTAAATTTTTTATTTCTTAAACTACGCTCATAGGTTCGACAGCAGTTTCCTCCTCCACTTGGTTGGACAAGCACTGAAGCTCCTACACAGATCACCGTTGAAACCCATCCAGTTCAAGAAACCACCTTTCATGTATCCGCTCAGCAACAGAATGCATTACATCACCACCATGGGAATAGCTCCCACCATCACCACCACCCCCACCACCATCATCATGGACAGCAAGCCTTGGGTAGCCGGACCAGGCCAAGGGTCTACAATTCTCCAACAAATAGCTCCTCCACCCAGGATTCTATGGAGGTGGGCCATAGTCACCACTCCATGACATCTCTGTCTTCCTCAACTACTTCTTCCTCTACATCTTCCTCTTCTACCGGTAACCAAGGCAATCAAGCCTATCAGAACCGCCCAGTGGCTGCTAATACCTTGGACTTCGGACAAAATGGAGCTATGGACATGAATTTAACAGTCTATTCTAATCCACGCCAAGAGACTGGCTTAGCTGGACATCCAACATACCAGTTTTCTGCTAATACAGGACCTGCTCATTACATGACTGAAGGACACCTTGCAATGAGGCAAGGAATTGATAGAGAAGAGTCTCCCATGACAGGAGTTTGTGTTCAGCAAAGTCCTGTGGCTAGCTCGTGACTAAACTGAAACTAAGTTTGTTTCTTGTGTGTTTTTATAGAAGTGGTGTTTTTCCAAAAAACAAAGTGCAAAGCTGCTTGAATCAGAAGGAGATAAACTCACTGAACCGCTACAGGAGGGCAAAGCTGACTATTTTTTTAAACTTGAAAAAGATTGCAAAGGGACAATGAAAGTTTTTTAAGAGCCATGTCCAAACCCACCTTAATGGATAGCTTAGAGGTGTTGTCTCACCTTTTGCTTCCCCCTTTCCCCATTTTAAGTTGTTACAACCTAGTCATAAATTTATTTTTTCATCTCCTTCAACAGGGGTTAATGTTCAAACGTTGGTCTTAGTTGCAAATTCTTTTTTTTAAAAGCACTGCACATGATTTACATAAAAGGACCCTTTGAGGTTGGCGGGGAGGGATTGAGTAATATGGGTTTTTTAAGTTCCCCAAATACACATGGGCACAGAAATGGAGTACTGTAAGGAAGAGGGACCTTCAGATTACACAATATATAATATTCAGCTGTAAAAAGGGACAGTTGTAAAGGAGTTTGTAAGGCACATTAAGCATGCTAAATGGCGGTGATCAGAACTCTCCTTATCTGAATCTACTGAGGATCAAAGCAGCAATTATAATGGGATTCTGTGTGTCTCATATTTTAGAGACCACAGTCCGCTAGTATTGGAATATGACTGGTCTCATAACTAAGGTGCACTGAGAAGCAATCAACGGGTTGATCCTGGCCAGTCTTGGGGAGGTCTTAAGTGGTGGTCTTTGGGATAACCTTTGGCCTTATGGATTTGGACTCTTAAATTAGAAGAGCCTACCATTTCAGATGCAATCACTTTTGGACATGCTTTTGCAGACAGTCCTTAATGCTGAAAACAGAGAATGGGTAATTCAAGAGGCCTTTCTTTTAAAATAGACTTTTGTGACCCACTTATTGTAAGGTATTGCAAGGTCACTTTGCGTGTGTCATAAAGTTGACTTCCTTATTGGTTGAAGGTCACAGAAGTAGTGGTTTGCGTTTGATGGAAATAGCTACAACTGTGTCCCTTCCTGCTTTTTTACTTTTTTCTTTTGCTTTTTCTCGGCACGTGGTTTCTCCACCATTACTTCTGCACAAATATGTCTTCTGTTCATTCTGAACATTTTAAAAAAATGCAGAATTTTATGTGACTGCTTTTTTGCCTCACAATTATGCTGTGAATTTTACAAAAATTTATTTTCTTTTTTGATAATTTATTGTACCAAAGCTGTTTTTATAGCACATAGATGTCTGTAACCAATAATGTAGCAGTTCTGCACTTTGACACAAGGTGTAATTAGACCATTTTTAAATGTCAGTTGAAAATTATGGCTGTACTATTGCTTAAACAAAACTGGAACTGTTGTTGAATTCGTAGCCAATACATTTACAGCAATCTGTGTACTGAACATAATAGATTGACATCTAATTCAAGACTGTAACATCTGTTACATTATAAATGTATTCAGGCTTCTGAAGGTAAAAGGGACATTAGATCCAGAAGCTATGAAACCAGCAGTTGATTCTTGTATTCCCTATTAACATAAATGTGAACTTGAAGGCAAGACCTTAATTGCATGAACAGGTCCAAAACAATAGTATGAGTAAAGCAAAAAGCTCATGAGAGACCTGAAGTTAGCAGGCTGTATTTAACAGGTGCCTAATTTTTGGGTTATGCTGCCTTAATATAACACAGTCAGCTTGGCAGTTGCTAAATTTATGGGCCCACATAAAGATTTATAAATATTAGGAATAAAAACTCAGTGAATTAAAGTGAAAAATAAGGGTAATTCAGCAATTACCCATCCCAGAACAATGTTTGCCCATTAGATATTACAGAAGCAGTGATCTACCTCTGCCAGTAAGCCCTTTAAAAAGGTAATTCAGCAGAAGAATATTGCATACTTGTACTGGTCAATTCCATGTGGCTGGCTAAGTCAGTTGTGGTTTTTTGTTTTTTTTTAACGAGGTTTTTTTATTGTTTTCTTATACTTAACAATGGCTACACAGCAGCTGAATACTGTGTAAATGCAAATGAGTACTTGGGGTTTATCAGTTTTTGTAAATCACAATTTTTTTTAATCAAGGGATCCATATTTCTTTTGTATTGACATGTCAAGCCTGTGAATGAAAGTATTTTTGAACTCAGTAGTTTAGAAAAGTTTACAGCAATTGAAATTCTGTCATCTTAGAAACAGAGCACTGAGTTTAGCAATATAAAAAGGAATCCAGTACTTACTGCTGTCTAGAAACATAAAAGTAATATAAAATATGGGTAATTTTTCCTGTGTTGGTTGCCACACTTTAGCAAGCACCAAAAATTAAAGCCGTTTAAAAAATATTTACATAAAGAAAAATAATAAAATCCAATGCTTCTGCATACTGTGTTATGTTACAGTCCAGTTTTGTGTGCTTTACTACACAGTTTGGTTACAGGACTTCTGTGCATTGTAAACATAAACAGCATGGAAAAGGTTAAATACCTGTGTTCAGATTGTAAGATCTAGTCCGGACTTGCTGTGTATATTGTAACGTTAAATGAAAAAGACAAGCCCTTTGTATTATAGTCATGCAGTCTTATGTATGATAAACAGTTGAATAATTTGTCCTCAGACTCTTTACTGTGCTTTTTAAAAAGTAATTTAAGATAAAAATGTAAACATAGTAATATCTTCCTATGCAATTAACTTACTCCAAACCTTGGTTTGGTAGGTATAACTATAGTAAAATATGTAAATATTAGATACATTGACACAGACTTTTAAAAAATTACAGAAGTAAAAGTTGGAGGCGTAACAGATCATTTTGAGTTTTTAATTGAAACAGCAAGATATATAAATCATTGATGTATAAACACTGATGCATTTGATCTCTGCTTGATTCCAATTGACATATAGTATTGCTTTTAATTTCAGAATTGTTTATATTCTCATCCACTAGTTTCAGAATATTACAGAGATCTTCTTACATGCACTTCGGAGCTCCTACGATTATAAACCAATTGATAGATTTCAAGGCCAGAAGGGCCATTATAATGATCTAGTCTGACCTCCTGCATAACACTGGGCATAGCATTTTATCTGGTAATTCCTTCATCAAGACCATATCGTTTCGTTGAGTTAGTATATATGTTTTAGAAAGACCTCTGGTCTTGATTTAGAGGTTTCAAGAGATGTAGATTCTCTGTCATCTCTTGGTAAGCGGTATATAATTATCCACACTTAAAAATTATTCTCCTGGCTCCCAGTTTAAATTTGTCAAGCTTCAGCTTCCAGTATTGGGATATTGTTATGCTTTTGCTTACTAGGTTAGAGCTATCTAGTTTCAGACATCTCCCCCGTAAAGAGTGAGCAAGTCACCCCATAACCTTCTCTTTAATAAGCTGCCTTGATCAGGCCCCTTAAGTCTCTAACTGCCAAGCATGTTTTCCAGACCTCAAATTATTCTTGTGGCTCTTCTCTGAACTTTCTTCAATTTTTAACATCCGTTTTAAAGTGTGGATACCAAAACTAGACAGTGTTCCAGTAATGGTCTTAATAATGCCATATACCGAGGTAATATCACCTTACTCCTATTTGTTTATACCTATTCCTGTTTATCCATTCAAGGACTGCATTTTAGGCTTTTTAGCCACAGCATTGCACTGGAAACTATGTTTAGTTGGTTATCCACAATGATTCCTAAGTTCTTTTCAGAGTTGCTGCTTTCTAGGATGCAGTCAACCATCCTGTAAGTATGACCTTATATTCTTTACTAGAGTATGGCTTTGCATTTGACTATTTTAAAATGTATGATGTTTGAATGTGCCTGGTTTACAAAGCAATCCAGTTCTGTAGAAATGACCTGTCCTTTTTATTTACCACGCCACCAATTTTTATGTGGTCTGCAAGCTTTATCAGCAATGATCTTATATCTTCTTCCAGATAACAGATGAAAATATTGAAATAACTTTTGAGCTGAAAGCCATCCCTGTTGAATCTCTCACTAGAAACACCTTTAATTGTTGGTGATTTCCCCATTAACTGTTATATTGAGATATATTGATTAGCCAGTTTTTAATCCATTTAATATGTCCTGTATTTATTTTTGTATGATATTATTTTAATCAGAATGTGGTATACTTTGAGGTAGCATGGAAATATCTACATCTCCAAAATAACCAAATAACTCGTAAAGTGAAATGGTATATAATTATAAACTTAGCATGCATGCAAAATTTATAAGATCAATATCACCAGTTTCTTATATATGATTCAGCATGTCTGTGTGGTAAGATGTATCCTGATGTAGAGGTGCACATCAAAATATTAGAATTCTACAGGATATTATGGTTGCCAGACAAACAGACATACACATCGTCTCTATAGGATAATAGGTGATCTGTGCACACCATTGTTTGATTGGGTCCTGTTGAATCACCCCATTGTTGGGTATATCAAGAAATTTCTAATGATCTTTAGAAATTAGCATTTATTGTCCACCTGATGATTACCTTTAAATTCCTAATTTTTCCATCTCTCTCTCTCTTTTTTTTTTTTTTTTAAACCTGCTTAGGGCACTTGTTTAATTTCCATAACATTTCTCCAAGATAGTGGTGTGAAATATGCTGGCCCCCTCAGATCTAAGTGATTGTGATTTCTAGAACGAATAATACTGTACATAGATTTATATGAAGCACTAACATGCACAATACTGCATAAGACACAAACACAGTACCTGCCCCAGAGAGCTGAATGACAAATATAGATGTGATACACTGGGTAAGCTAGAGGAGAAGGTATACATACAAATATAAACTACAGCTCCTACTTTTCTAAAGGTTGTGTAGAGAGAACAATCTAACTCATCTGGGTTTGTGCTTATGGGTCTCAGAGAAGAAATGGGTCATTAGGAGAGATTTGAATTGGGAGTGGGTTAGGACCTAGCACAATGGAATTGAAGAGAAAATCTATGTGTAGTGGGCAAATCTGGAGGGTATGAGGGGGGGAAGCTCTGGGTGCGGCTGGTATTGTTGGTGGAGTGATAGGGTTGAGAGGCAATAAAACAAGGAATCAGATACGAGATCAGGGTAGAGTGGAATTGTGTAGATCTTGAAAATGAGAATGAGAGGTTTAATTAGATTGATCCTGGGAGACCTAGTGAAGGGATTTGAAGAGGTAATGAATGATGTGGTCGGATTGGTCGAGGAAGATCATTTGAACAGTTGTACTTTGGATTGTCTGGATGGAAGCAATATGGGTCTCAAGGAAGCCAGAGAAGAGCAAATTCCAGTAATGAAAATGGGAGATAACTAGGGCATAGATAAATGTTTTGGCTGTTGGGACAGGATTGATTTTCAGTATGTTATGTTATGGAGGAGGAGGAAGTGGCAAGACTTAGCAGTAGTCCTGATATGCAGGATAAAGAAGAGAGGAAATGAAAGATCATAGAATCATAGAATATCAGGGTTGGAAGGGAGCTCAGGAGGTCATCTAGTCCAACCCTCTACTCAAAGCAGGACGGATCCCCAATTAAATCATCCCAGCAAGGGTTTTGTCAAGCCTGACCTTAAAAACTTCTAAGGAAGGAGATTCTACCACCTCCCTAGGTAAGCATTCCAGTGTTTCATCACCCTCCAAGTGAAAAAGTTTTTCCTGATATCCAACCTAAATCTCCCCCACTGCAACTGGAGACCATTACTCCTTGTCCTGTCATCCGCTACCACTGAGAACAATCTAGATCCATCCTCTTTGGAACCCCCTTTCAGGTAGTTGAAAGCAGCTATCAAATCCCCCCTCATTCTTCTCTTCTGTAGACTAAACAATCCCAGTTCCCTCAGCCTCTCCTCATAAGTCATGTGTTCCAGTCCCCTAACCACTTTTGTTGCCCTCCGCTGGACGTTTTCCAATTTTTCCACATCCTTCTTGTAGTGTGGGGCCCAAAGCTGGACACAGTACTCCAGATGAGACCTCACCAATGTTGAATAGAGGGAAACGATCACTTCCCTCGATCTGCTGGCAATGCCCCTACTTATATATCCCAAAATGCCATTGGCCACCTTGGCAACAAGGGCACACTGTTGACTCATATCTAGCTTCTCGTCCACTGTAACACCTAGGTCCTTTTCTGCAGAACTGCTGCCAAGCCATTCGGTCCCTAGTCTGTAGCGGTGCATTGGATTCTTCCGTCCTAAGTGCAGGACTCTGCACTTGTCCTTGTTGAACCTCATCAGATTTCTTTTGGCCCAATCCTCCAATTTGTGTAGGTCCCTCTGTATGCTATCCCTCCCCTCCAGCGTATCTACCTCTCCTGCCAGTTTAGTGTCATCTGCAAACTTGCTGAGGGTGCAATCCACACCATCCTACAGATCGTTTATGAAGATATTGAACAAAACCGGCCCCAGGACCGACCCTTGGGGCACTCCATTTGATACCGGCTGCCAACTAGACATGGAGCCATTGATCACTACCCTTTGAGCCCGACAATCTAGCCAGCTTTCTATCCACCTTTATAGTCCATTCATCCAGCCCATACTTCTTTAACTTGCTGGCAAGAATACTGTGGGAGACCGTGTCAAAAGCTTTGCTAAAGTCAAGGAACAACACGTCCACTGCTTTCCCTTCATCCACAGAGCCAGTTATCTCGTCATAGAAGGCAATTAGATTAGTCAGGCATGACTTGCCCTTGGTGAATCCATGCTGACTATTCCTGATCACTTTCCTCTCCTCTAAGTGCTTCAGAATTGATCCTTGAGGACCTGCTCCATGATTTTTCCAGGGACTGAGGTGAGGCTGACTGGCCTGTAGTTCCCAGGATCTTCCTTCTTCCCTTTATTAAAGATGGGCACTACATTAGCCTTTTTCCAGTCGTCGGGGACTTCCCCCTATCGCCATGAGTTTTCAAAGATAATGGCCAATGGCTCTGCAATTACATCTGCCAACTCCTTTAGCACTCTCGGATGCAGTGCATCTGGCCCCATGGACTTATGCACGTCCAGCTTTTCTAAATAGTCCTGAACCACTTCTTTCTCCACAGAGGGCTGGTCACCTCCTCCCCATGCTGTGCTGCGCAGTGCAGCAGTCTGGGAGTTGACCTTGTTCGTGAAGACAGAGGCAAAAAAAGCATTGAGTACATTAGCTTCTTCCACATCCTCTGTCACTAGGTTGCGTCCCTCATTCAGTAAGGGACCCACACTTTCCTTGACTTTCTTCTTGTTGCTAACATACCTGAAGAAACCCTTCTTGTTATTCTTAATATCTCTTGCTAGCTGCAACTCCAGGTGTGATTTGGCCTTCCTGATTTCACTCCTGCATGCCCGAACAACATTTTTATACTCATCCCTGGTCATTTGTCCAATCTTCCACTTCTTGTAAGCTTCTTCTTTGTATTTAAGATCAGCAAGAATTTCACTGTTAAGCCAAGCTGGTTGCCTGCCATATTTACTATTCTTTCTATACATCAGGATGGTTTGTCCCTGTAACCTCAATAAGGATTCTTTAAAATACAGCCAGCTTTCCTGAACTCCTTTCCCCCTCATGTTATTCTCCCAGGAGATCCTGCCCATCAGTTCCCTGAGGGAGTCAGTCTGCTTTTCTGAAGTCTAGGGTCCGTATTCTGCTGCTTTCCTTTCTTCCTTGTGTCAGGATCCTGAACTCGACCATCTCATGGTCACTGCCTCCCAGGTTCCCATCCACTTTTGCTTCCCCTACTAATTCTTCCCCGTTTATGAGCAGCAGGTCAAGAAGAGCTCTGCCCCTAGTTGGTTCTTCCAGCACTTGCACCAGGAAATTGTCCCCTACACTTTCCAAAAACTTCCTGGATTGTCTGTGCACCGCTGTATTGCTCTCCCAGCAGATATCAGGGTGATTGAAGTCTCCCATGAGAACCAGGGCTTGCGGTCTAGTAACTTCTGCAAGTTGCCGGAAGAAAGCCTCGTCCACCTCATCCCCCTGGTCCGGTGGTCTATAGTAGACTCCCACCATGACATCACCCTTGTTGCTCACACTTCTAAACTTAATCCAGAGACTCTCAGGTTTTTCTGCAGTTTCATACTTGAGCTCTGAGCAGTCCTACTGCTCTCTTACTTACAGTGCAACTCCCCCACCTTTTCTGCCCTGCCTATCCTTCCTGAACAGCTTATATCCATCCATGACAGTACTCCAGTCATGTGAGTTATCCCACCAAGTCTCTGTTATTCCAATCACATCATAATTCCTTGACTTTGCCAGGACTTCCAGTTCTCCCTGCTTGTTTCCCAGGCTTCGTGCATTTGTGCATAGGCACTTGAGATAACCCGCTGATTGCCCCTCTTTCTCATATGAAGCAGGAGCCCTCCCCTCTCACGCGCTCCTGCTCGTGCTTCCGCCCGGTGTCCCACTTCCCCACTTACCTCAGGGCTTTGGTCTCCTTCCCCCAGTGAACCTAGTTTAAAGCCCTCCTCACTAGGTTAGCCAGCCTGCTTGCGAAGATGCTCTTCCCTCTCTTCGTTAGGTGGAGCCCATCTCTGCCTAGCACTCCTCCTTCTTGGAACACCATCCCATGGTCAAAGAATCCAAAGCCTTCTCTCCAACACCACCTGCGTAGCCATTCGTTGACTTCCACGATTCGGTGGTCTCTACCCAGGCCTTTTCCTTCCACGGGGAGGATGGACGAGAACACCGCTTGTGCCTCAAACTGCTTTATCCTTCTTTCCAGAGCCATGTAGTCTCAGTGATCCGCTCAAGGTCATTCTTGGCAGTATCATTGGTGCCCACGTGCAGAAGCAGGAAGGGGTAGCGATCCGAGGGCTTGATGAGTCTCGGCAGTCTCTCCGTCACATCGCGAATCTTAGCTCCTGGCAAGCAGCAGACTTCTCGGTTTTCCCGGTCGGGGCGGCAGATAGATGACTCAGTCCCCCTGAGGAGAGATTCCCCAACCACCACCACCCGCCTCCTTCTCTTGGGAGCGGTGGTCGTGGAACCCCCAACCCTAGGACAGTGTATCTCGTGCCTTCGAGTCGGCGGAGTCTCCTTCTGCTCCCTTCCTTCAGACGTATCATCTGGTCCACTCTCCGCATTAGTACCTGTGGAGAGAACATGAAAATGGTTACTTACCTGTATCTGCGTTGCTGGTACATGGACGTTCCCCTTTTTTCTTCTGGAGGTCACATGATGCCAAATTTCTTCACCGTCCTCCTGTCTCCGCTGTGCAGCCTGCTCTGAATCTTCAGAACCTTGTGCCCGTAGAATCATATCCTGACATCTGTCCAGGAAATCTTCAGTTTCTCTTATGCAACGCAGGGTCGATACCTGTTGCTCCAGACCTTGAACCTTCTCTTCCAATATGGAGACCAGCTTGCACTTTGTACAGACAAAGTCGCTTCTGTCCTGTGGAAGAAAGACAACCATAGCACATCCAGTGCAGGTCACAACAGGTGAACACCCCCCATCCATATTACCTTCCTTCTATGAGCTTCCTCAGGAGTTGTAGTAATTACTCAGAGAATCCGGCAAGAAGTAAGCCTCAGTGGGCTCTCCCCACTGGGGGAACTTCCAGGCAAACTCCTTCTGTTCGCTGCTCCGCAGTTGACCGGCTTTTTATACAGTCAGGCCCACTTAAGGCTCACCTGGAATGATGATCACAAGTATTCGTGACTGGATGAAAAGTGTTGTAATTGAGAAAGGCAGAGGTGGAGAAGAGGGCTTGGTTTGGGCCTTTTAAGCTTGAGCTGTTGTGGTGAACCAACCAGGATCATATGTCAGAGAGTCAGAAATGTGGAGGGTGAACAACAGAAACTGAAGTATGTAGGTGGTAGAATAGAGTCAGCATAGAGGTAACAGCTAATGCTGCTAATTCATTAGGTCAACTAAGGAGAAAATGAAAGGACTTGAGGACTGAGCCCTGTGAATCACCAACAGAAGACTGGCTGAGTAGGAGGAGCCCCACTACAAGAGACACTGAAAGTACACAATGCTAGAACAGCATCACAAAAGTCAAGAAGACGGTGTCTTCTGAGAGAGTTATCAACTGCTAAAGCCTGTAGAAAGATTGAGGATGAGCATGGAGGAGAGGCTACCTCTTTTTCCCACAAGTTGTTTTACCTGAAAAGCCTTGGCTGTCATGAAAGCCTCAGCTGGCTGCAACCTTTGATACCAGTGAGTCCTTTGTCACCAAGGGCTCTGGCTCATGCCTCATCAGTCCTGTCGGTCTCCACTCAGTCGAGACCCAGCAGCAGGGAGCATGGGGATGAAGTGATTCAGATCTCTCTTCTCTGAGAGATGGACCTGCCTTCAAGGCTCTAGAGGGTTATGTTATGTTGTAGCTGAGAGCAAGCCTCCCAGTGCGGGTGGCCACTTGCACTAGCAGGGCTTGAGCTAGTGTGTTAAAAATACCATTGTGGCTGTTCTGGCTATAAGGCTGGAGCTCAGGTGTATGGGGTTGGATAGGCTTGAGAGCCTGCGCTGGAATGCCCACATTGGTATTTTCAGCACAGTAGTGTGAGTCTGTCTATCTGAGTTGGGAGACTCTGCTAGCTGCAGTATAGACATGTGCTAGAGTCCCGCAGGAGGTCATAAAGTGGGCACTGTTTTCCTTAGGGAGATATGCAGGATATGTGTCTGCAGCCTGCCCTTTCAGTCTCCCTGGTAACACACACTCCCCTGACAGGGCCCCTTCCCACTTCTCTCAGGGGTTTGGCCCATGGACTGGTGTAGGATATTGCTGACAATCAGCTCTTTAAGGGTCAACGCAGTCTTAAAACCTCTCCTGAGTCTCCTATGCAGTTCCTCTGAATAGGAGAAAGCTCTAAATCTGTGAGTTACAGTGAAATACACAGGACTCTACGTTTTATCAGAATTAAGCAGGAATGACTCACTAACTTCTCAGATGCTTTTAGTTTTAGAAAATGAAACATCAATTCCTCCTCCCTCCAAATAAAAATGAAATAAAGAACCTTGCAAGGTTGAAGGGCTGTGTAATTCATTCTTACTTGGTTTATAAGGATGGATTAAGATGGAGTGGGAATTCCCTATCAAGACCTATGTATTCCTAAAGACTCAATGTCTTCATTACTCTGAAAAAAGAAAAGGAGTACTTGTGGCACCTTAGAGACGAACCAATTTATTTGAGCATAAGCTTTTGTGAGCTACAGCTCACTTCATCAGATGCATCCGATGAAGTGAGCTGTAGCTCACGAAAGCTTATGCTCAAATAAATTGGCTATTCTCTAAGGTGCCACAAGTACTCCTTTTCTTTTTGTGAATACAGACTAACACGGCTGCTACTCTGAAACCTTTCATTACTCTGCTTAATGTTAAGCTTACTCCTGACTCCTTAATAAAAAAGGGCATAGTTATGCCAGTGGAGATAGTATTCCTGACAAACTTACAGACTGGAGAATACATCATCACTCAGACTAAATTTAGATCTAGCAGTCTCAGCCCTAAGAGTATTAGCTGTAGTCTCCAACAGTGAAGTCTTACCTGGGAGGCCATTGTGAGCACATACAAAAAACACCCCAAACCACCGCACACCTACCCTGCATAAAATCTACTTTAAAGATTTCCCTAGCAGCTTTTTCAGGACTGATGCTTCCCCTGGCTCTGATTTGCTGTATGTTGAAAACTTCCAAAGATATGTCGAAGGGGCAACTGTGGCTCCATCTGAAGAAGTTGGAATTGCAGGCTAACATCATATATCCTTCCAAATATTCTGTTGGTAAGCGCTTTGGGGAGCAGAGACAAAGCAGCCACGGAGACTTCAGACAAGGGCAAAAGTCCCTCCCTCCATCCAGTGAAAGAATCTTCAAACTACATTATCTCAGCAGGCATTCCCTTTGAAGCTGCTGCTTCTCCAGATTCCAGCACAGAGTTTACATGTTATGAGGAGGCCATTTGCTGCCTTTCCTGAGAGTTGGAAGACTAAGGCTGGGATTCTCTGGAATACTATCCCACCCCAAAAGCATCTCTTGATTTTACATTTCACAAGTCTGGGCAAACTAAATCCCCCTTCCTGCGAAGGGATGCTTTTCAATCTGTGATTGAACCACCTCAGAAAATGAGTGGTTGAGATAATCAGGGAAAGATATTCAATAGAATTCACTTATTGTTCCTGGGACAAGTTTATCCTTTGCCCAAAGTAAATTAAAATAAAACAACACTATCCACAAGATCCTGTGTACCATCGGAAGATGAAGGTGCAATAGTCCATATCCTCCAACCAGTTCTTTGGAGACAGGTATTTTCAGAAGAATACAAAGATTCTTTGTGGTGCAAAGAGAAACAGACATAGAAATGGATGTGAACAGAGCCTACTGAGGAATAAAGGCATGTATAGCAGAGGCATTCAAAGTCTCGGGTACAACCCCTGTCATTATTGTGTGTTCTGAAGATAGCTGTGATTTTGTGGGGGAAGAGATTGTACACATCTTATGCAAAAGTCTGTAAGGTGCTGTGATGATTTAAAATATCTGTCACCAATATCTAACTTTTTAGTGAGTACTTTAAAAAAAATTGATCTCCATTATCGGATAGCGTTTAAGAATTCTGCTTAGTTTAAGATAGAGCTTCGTCATTTTCTGTTGCTTGAACTTAAGCTTACATCATTTAGTAGTATTTGTAATAATGAATTGCTACAGATTCACTTGAGGCAAGGATTTTTTGTTTATCACATTAAAAGGCTCTAAAACCACACGAAGTCTCCCAGCAGACAGCTCAGTTTCTATCCTTTTTTGTGGTTTGTCCTAAAGCAATGTGAAAGGCCTAGTATTCTCCTTGAACACCACATCTTACAGGCCCATTATAACATTTAGGCATTACTGATAGGTGATGGTAAAGAATAGTATAACCTGTGAATTAAGAAATAAATTTCCAATTAAGGTATTTCATTAAGCTGTTGTAGGTTTTCAAAAATGTTTATGAATATTGTTGATAGCATCACTTCTGAAATGTTAACATTCACCAATATTTGATTAGTATTTAAGGCAATAAGAATACTACTGCTTAGCACTTGAGCTATTAGTGCACCATTTTGAAAAATGTAACACTTGCAGCTTCCCAGGAAAGATGCTTTTTACAGAATGGGAAACTGAGGTAGAGCAGTTAAAGTATTTGGCTCAATGCCATGCAACAAATTAGTTCCAGTGCCCAGGTTAGTGCTTGGGGAAGCTGGCTGACAGCCTAGTGCTCAGTTGCTTAGACAGCTCTCCCACTCTGCCTCATGCATCGTCAAACAAATTAACTAAATTCCAATTGCAAAAGAAATGTCTGCCATTAGTTACATCTGTGCATGCCCAGTGAATATAATGGGGCTGTACAGGTGTAACTTGGCATGTTCAATCTTTACTGCTGATGGTGATATCAGTCAAAAAGAGCACAGCTTGACTTTCAGATCCCAAGTTTGCAGAACTGGCATTTAGAAACCCCATCATCTCACTTGTTAAATAAGCAAATTTGAAATTAAAATACTTGAGATAAAATAAACATGAAGCCCCATATTATCATTTTTACTGTCATTTTCTAGCTCCTAATTGCTCCTTCAATCTGAGACATTTAGCCTGTACCTCATTTCCTGCAAATTCCAAAGGCGATTCAAACCATTCCAAAGGGCTCTGGAACTTGCCCCCTTCTATCTTTGTACCAGATTCTCTTCCTTGGGCAATATATGCCTTCCTCTGCCTTAGGGGAGCAAATTTTCCAATGTTCTGCACCCCCCAAATGTGATCACCTGTTGGGCTTCTTGTCAGGCCTGTTACTTGGAGAAATATGGTGGGAGGTGAGGATCCCCATCCCCTTTCCAGCAGAACTTAAGTATTGTAAGGTTGTTAAACTTGGTCTTCCAAGAAGTCAAGGCTGGAAAAGGGATCTTTCCTCCTCCTAGTTTTCTCAGAACAGTCAGCATCAGCCCAGTGCTCTTCCCAGCAACTGTCTACCCTATTCCCTTTTCCCCTTTCTCCGTCAAGACAGGACGAGACTGAGGAGCCTGGAAGTTGCTTGGATCATATTCAACAGCTGGCTCCAAGTTCTTTTCTGCCCTCATTGCAGTTGTTATTGGGAGGCAGAGCAGGCTCATCCAAAGGGGACCCCTCTTGTAGGCCCTGTGCCCTTTCTAGCTTAGATTGTTGGTAAAAACCTGGAGTCCTGGCTGAGCAATATGGCAAACAATTTCCCTCAGAGAATATTAAGACATTAGGAAAGACAGCGTAATCTATCTGATTCTTGTCTGAGGCAAGAAACGCCTCTTAAATTCATCCAGAAGCCTGGTGTATGCTTTCCAATTCATATAGATTTTGACGAGTTAATCACCGCATCTTGGAAGAAACCTGATGCCTAGCCATCCTTACCTAAGAGTAAGTATAAGTTTTTATAGGCTGCCAGAAAGGTGATTGGAACTCCTGGAGCCTCTACTTCATATAAATCCTGTTTTATTCTCTCCCCCTATAGAAGGCACTGCATCCCTAAGGGACCCATGACAACAATCTACCACAGGAACGACAATTAAGTGAACAAGTCCATTGCTACCATCTGCCATGGCCCTATGTATAAAAAGCATAGTGTTTTGGTAGAGGAGGTCTCTCCAGAAACCATTTCAGATAGTGGTTGTGTTAAAAAGACCTAAGAAGGCATGTGGTCAGTTTCAGATTTTCTTCATGGTGCACTGTTGGATTTGGTCACTTTATGATTTTCTACTGGCCAACAACTTAACTGACAGAGGACTTTGTATTGGGTCCTGGAAAGGGAAATTATTTGGTGCATTCTCCAAGGCAATTTTATCTTTCCTGTGGTACAATAACCAATCCTGTACATAATATTTCAGAGAGGGGTCTGCCCAAGCGCTGTCCTCATTAACCATTAGAACACTGAGGACAAGCATAGTTGCTCATCTCTGTATTCTGTACCAAGGAGCTGAAAACAAATTCACTTCCATTAATCTTTTCTCTCCTGACCCTAGAAAAGGAGGTTAATTGAAGATAACTAATTTGAGAAACTAAAGTACCGCTGAATTCAGTCCTCCTAGAATATCAACTTTGAACAGAGAGAGAGAATTTCCCGATTTATATCAATTTATTTTGTATATACCAAATGCAGGGAAATAGAAGCTACTGTTAAATAGGAAAGGGATTTAAATGAACAATGTTTTAGCTTGGTTACCTATTCCAGTCTCCATCAGTGGAAGGTTCCAAATGTGTGTGTTTCATTTAATTCATAGAACATATCACTCCAGAAATATGTGCTCAAAATAGATGGTGGTGGTGGTGATGAATATATAAAATTTAAATTCCAAAAGGGGTTGCCCCAAAAATCACTGTTCTGACACAAGGTTGAAAAATCAATTGAAGATGTCCTGGAAATGTTTAATATATGCCAATCTCAAATATGTGTACTCCCATGTTCTGTATGACCTTCCTCTGGACATACAGAAAAGTGAATTCTTGGATATTGCACAGTCTGGTAGTAAGGATCTGTCTTCTAAAACAATGGAAAGACATTTTTCTGTTCTTGGAAGAATGGATGAAGGATGGACACTCTTTCTTTCCTCTGGGAGAAAGCAATTTATGAGATAAGATAAAAAATGTTCTGATTTATGTAAGGAATTATTACATTTACCTAAAACATTTCATAATGTATGCATGGCATGTGATGCTGAACTTAATTAGGGCTACTATAGAAACTTAAACTTTAACATTAAGCAACTGTGTATAAGAGGACTGTTGAGAATTGTTATGTTAGACTATGATTCCTATTTGATAACTTATTGTGATGTCCTAATGCATATTAACATCATACCTTTGCATTACTTTTCTGCATTGCAGCAGTTCTCTTTGAAGTCAATGGAGCTGTGCCAATTTACACCTGCTTAGGATCGGATCCAGTGTCTCCTTTTTGGGGGGAAACGTGGGTAAAAGAGGGTTTTATTTTTGCTAATCCTCACCATACTGACCCCCTAAAGAATATAGAGTCAAATTCTAGGTCTTGGTCCTTGTCTTCAGGACATTCTATAACCTGGGCCCACGGTATCTAAAAAAATCACTTACAGCTCCAGGATAGGACCACAGTTGACAACACTGCTTCTCATACACAAAGGAACTGTCTATTGTAAGGGTAAAGCTGGTCTGTGTAAGAAATAGTGCTTTCATGGGGACCAGTCCAAGACTCTGCACCATAATCCGACAGGATCTAAGAACAGGCTGAACCCTCCTATCTCTTAGTCGAAGGTCTACATTTTTTGACCTGGCCTTCAGTAATTAAAATGCATAACATGGTAGTGTGACCTCAGAGCATCCTAATGCCAGATGGCAAAGGGCCTCCTGCTGTGTAACAGTAAAACTCAGCTGGTCTGACCAGCTCGATACACCTCATACACTGTTGTCCTGATATTTATGTAAAAGGCGTCAGGTAAATACATCATTTGAAAACTAACACCACACTGTTTGTAACATTTCAGGTGAAATTATGGATATACTCCAATATTATGTCTTGGAGACTAAACAGACCAAGGAGACAAATTTTTTTTCCCCCAGACACCCAGGAAGGCAAACACCTCTGGCTTAGTGGCAAATTGAGCTAGGCGTTACCAGAGATACAGAGAATGGTCTGTTCATTTGCATTGGAGATTACAGGAAATCATTTGTATTGTAAAATCATAGAGACTGCAAAATGAACAGGGTATTGGCTCCCTGGGGGACACAGAAAACAGAGCCAAGCTGAGCCTCCAGTAGGGCTTCCTAACTTTTAAGTCAAAGATAAACTTTGGGAATATAAGGAATTGCTGAATGACTTTGGAGTATCCATCTTTGAGGGATGAAAGACACCTGCATTTTGATACTGTAAGGATGGATCCTGGCTGGAATAGCTGGTCATGCTGGGGAAGTTGCTGAAAGTAGGGAAACCATCTTGAACAAGAACTATAGCAGATTAAGTTGAGTTTAGTTTTAGAAATGTTTTTGTACTTGTATTTGTTTGTAACCATTTCTGTCTATTCCTTCTACTTGGTATCTTTTGTTTTGTTTTATTTGTATTATAACCCAACTCAGTGCTAGGGTTGAAGGGAAGGATGTATTTTACCCAGCTCAAGACAATAAGCTGTAGTGTACTGATTCTTTAAAAGAGCGGAACTTCTGTGAATGGTCAGTATGAGGGCTGGACATTGCAGGGCAGATGGTTCTGGGGAAATTTGGAACTGAGAGAGTATTGGGGTCATTCTACAAAAAGTAACTGGGCAGTGGAAGCCAGGGTGTGACCTGCATGGCTGTAGGCTGGCTAATGGTGTCAAACTGTAAGCCACAGTTATAGTGTTTAAGGTACCCAGAATTGCAAGTGGTAATGCAACCCCTCACTGGTCTGGTCTGAACCCCAAGTGTCACAGGTATATATAAAGATTATTAAAACAGCAGCAGCAACCCTCTCTCACAATTCTCCCCCTGGGCCTGGGGAGGAGAGTGGGAGAAAGTATGTGTCCCATATGATAGATATTAGTCAAATCATGCAATGCAGTGCAGAGATACTATGTTGAGGAGGTCAGTATAAGAATCTGAATAGAATACAAATCTGTTTTTGATTTGTGTGTTGTTGCTTCCCTCATACCACCTGCTCCCTTTTACCAACAAAATGAGGCCCTTCCGATAGTATCTTCCTCAGTCCGCAAAATGTACCAAAAAATCCTTCTCCCTGTAGTCCTCCAGCTCAGTTCACTAATCCTTCCCAGGTACCTCCTTGCTTCTGGCTTCCTTCACAATTCTTTCCCAGCATTACATTCCAAGCATTAAGGGAACAATGGGGTCAAGGTGGGAGTGGATGCAAGAGGGTGAAGAAGAGTTGCCGGAAGGAGGATTGGTTCTGTCCTGTGCGCATTAGTCATCCAGGGTTTGCTGCCAATCTCCAAATTGCTCCAGCTCTCAGGAGAGTTCTAAGTCCTGGCCTCCTTTGGGGGTGTTCCATTCCACGACCTCTGTTCCTGGTGGTCTTCTCCACTTTTCCAAAACACAACGGCTCCAGGGACGCGAAGCTCTGCTCCCCACCTCGTCGTCTCGCTGGTGTTTTCCATCTCTGCAGCCCTGGTTCAATGTACTTTTTCTTTTCTCGTGGCTGGCTGTGGCTGGGTAAGATTTTTCGTCTAGCGCCGTGACCTTGGACTGGGGCCAGCTCTTATCGTCGGCCTGAGCTTGCTAGCTGCAGTATTGCGTTAACCCCTTCTCTGCTCTCTTTCTCCTTCCCCCTTTGGCTTTTCGCAGCCTGCAAAAGAATCTTCCATTCCACACTCACTCACACCTTTGACCCTTCCCAAAATATCCTGCAATACTTAGCAATATACAATGCCGATCTGCCTTCCCCAGGGGACCCCTTGAGGGAGGGGGCCAGCGGGGTGTGACACAATCATCTGTCAGAGAATTATCTAGTTTTCAAAAGGTTCTCTGTACCATCTCTTGCTTTTTCTTTCCCCTCCACTAATACAACCTGTTGCACCGTTTGCCATTTCCCCTTACCACAACCAGATAAAGTATTCATTGCTTTTATTTTTCCTCCAATGCAGTCTTCTGAACATGAAAAAAAAAATTTCTGATTTATGTAAGGAATTATTACATTTACCTAAATTTTTATTTTGTCTATAAAAATACTGTTCACAAATTACTCTGAGTAAATAAATTCAGTGGGGTTGGAAATCAAAAGATTAGTGTCTACTGACCTAGTAACTTCAAAGAGACCTGTCTCTAACATAATCCCAGTAAGTTAGAGGAGCTGAGCTAATAACTGTACACAGGACTGTGCAAAGACATCAGCCCAGCAAATGACAAGTGCTGAGAGCCAATGGTATCATGGACACTTGTGCCTTGAAACCAGCTGGAGCAACGAGATATACTGAGCCAGTGATGTCACAGCAATCTGTCCCTTGGCATCAGCCCAGCAAGTTACAGGTGTTGAGGCAGTGACATCACAGAAATCTGTGCCTTGACATCAGCCTACTAAGCTAGAAATACTGAACCAGGAATCTTAAAGGAGCCAATGGCTGGAAATCAGCCCAACAAGGTGAAAGTGCTTGAGTATAGCTGGTAGGGAAAAACTGGATTTCCCCGCCCCCCCCCCAATTTTTTTTTTGAATGAAATGTTTTAATTTGAAATTTCTTGATAAACTTCAAAACAAAATGAATTTTTTCATTTTACAGTAGAATGTCAGAGTTACGAACACCAGAGTTATGAACTGACCAGTCAACCACATGCCTCATTTGGAACCGGAAGTATGCAATCAGGCAGCACATGGGGGGGTGAGGGGAGGCAAATGCAATACAGTACTGTGTTAAACATAAACTACAAAAAATAAAGTTAAAGAAAGATTTGACAAGGTAAGAAAACTGTTTCTGTGCTTGTTTCATCTAAATTAAGATGGTTAAAAGCAGCATTTTTCTTCTGCACAGTAAAGTTTCAAAGCTGAATTTAGTCAATGTTCAGTTCCAAACTTTTGAAAGAACTACCGTAATGTTTTGTTCAGCGTTATGAACATTTCAGAGTTACAAACAACCTCCGTTCCTGAGGTGTTTGTAACTTGGAGCTTTTCAATGTTGAGAACAATACACATTTGGTTTTCAGTTATTTCCCTGTATTTTTTCAGCTGGAAAAGATCGGGGAAGGAGGGAAGCAAAAAAGTTTGGAACTGAACATTTAAAAACTTTTTTATTTTTTCCACCACTGGAAAAGAGGCAGTGAGGGAGTAAAAAATCCAAAGGAAATGGTTTTCCTCACACACATTCTCTTTTTCTTTCTATTTGAAAAATAGTGGGGAGGAGGTTTTTTTTTTTTTTTTTAAAAATTGGAAAAAAAGTGTTACTACTACTTTGTTTATATATAGTCTACTCTTGGAGTATATGCACTCTTGTGTTCAAGATCAGATTCTTTTGGATAGCACTGCCTGTTGGGGCTCTTCTATGCCCTTGTTTTTCTCATGCCCCTGACCTTGGGGGCGCATAAAGGGCAGGGGGACCTCAAGTGTCCCTCAGTTCCTTCTTACTGCCCATGGCTATGAATTGGAACTCTAGCAGCATCTATGTCTCTTGCTCACTGTAAATAGTGTAAATAGTTCCTAAGATATTTTTTAGTACTAGTTAGATAGTCTTTTACCTCCTTTTAAAAAAAACAAAAACAAGTTAACCTTTTTTTAAAGCATTTTTTCTTGTGAGAATTCCCTTGTGCTGGGTTCAGCCTTTATGACAGAGCTAAACTCTCCTAGATTTGGAAACTGGCTCTCTTGCAATGCAGTGACATTGCTTAATGATGGAAACATGAGGTGCCTGTTGTGCCCGTGTGAGGAGGACGTTCCTGAGAAATATGTCACTTGCCAGTCTTTCTTTGAGAATGCAAAAAGCGAGAATGGCTTGCCTGAAACTCTTTTTTACTGGAGACATCTATGTGCCCCTTTTTGTATCCAGGAGTGGCTGAGACTAATAAACCTCTTCAAGAAGTGCTCCAGCAAACTCAGGGACAACTCACAACTTGGGGATTTATTGTCAGGATCCTTGCTGCAGGCCACACGTCCAGGCTTGAAGCTGTAGCCTGCACAGGTGTCAGACTGCAGTTAGAGTCGGTGAGCTGTGCCAAGTCAGAAGCCCAGTGGCTGCATCAAGGCTGGACTAGTGGAGCAGGGGCAGAGTTGAGAGGTCAGGGAGATCGGGACCCAGGAAGCAGGAGTGATTAGGGAGGCCAACTTTCTATTCACACAAAACCAAATACCCTTGCTCTGCCTCGCCCCCTGCTCACTGCATCCCTGCTCCCTTTGTTGTTTGCTCTCCCCACCCCCACTCACTCACTCATTTTCACCAGGCTGGCTTGGGGGGTTGGGGTGTGGGAGGGGGTGAGGGCTCCAGCTGGGGATGCAGGCTCTGGGGTGGGGCCAGACATGAGTTCAGGGTGTGGGAGGGGACTCTGGGCTGATGCAGTAGGTCGGGATGCGGAATGGGGTGAGGGCTCTGGCTAGGGATGGGGAATCTGGAGTGGGACCAGGGATGAGGGGTTTGGGGTTCAGGAGGAGGCTGGGGGTTTGATCTGAGCAGAGGCTCCTTTATGGTGCAGGTAGCCCAGTGTGGAGCGTACTGGCGCACGCCTTCCTGCGCCGCTTCTGAGGGCTCAGATATGTCCGGCAGATCCTTAATCTCCATCTGAGAGGTCTTTCGCAAGACCTCTCCAGGCTGCCGGTCTTCTACCAGGACCTTCTCCGGACCTGGAAACTACTTTCAATGACCAGGTCCGTGGCGGCCACCGAGGGGGCAGATCTCTTCGCGGAGCCCCTGCTACACAACCCCCAGCTCCGCGTACAGGTGGTGGAGTCCCCCTCGGTGCGCCAGAGGTTGGTCCTGGCAGAAGTCACAAGAGTCGGAGACCTTCTGGACTACAACCAAGGAGACTGGCTGGATCCCCTGATGCTTGCTCAGCACATGGGGCTCTCCAGACCTTGTACTCCCCAGCGCGTACTTCAGGAGGTGAGGGCCGCTTTGCTGCTTGGGTTTACTTCAACCGGGTCCTGCACGAGGGCGTGCCCCACCCATCCTCCACGCCAGGCCCGCCGGACCTTTTCATTGGGCCCCTGCCCCGTGGACCCAAACGACCTACTCTCCCCTTCACCGTGAGCTGACTGCACGAGCTGCAGCCGGTCTGCCTCCAGACTGTGCCAAGGAAACATCTATACATGCTCGTGCTCCACACCCTTCATGTCCTCACCCTTGCATCCCACCCCGATACAAAAAGGTGGGACCTCCTGCCACCTCTGGAGGGTGAGGAGCCCTGGTGGGCCAGCCTATATTCCATCTTGGTCCCGGAGCCCGCTGGGGATATCAGTTGGTGGCTCCTTCATGGAGCCATGAGCACGGGCGTGTACTTGGCGTGGTTCTGCCCTATCCCAGACACCTGCCCCTTTTGTGGTGTGAGGGAAACCCTGGCACACATATACTTGGAGTGTGCCAGGCTGCAGACCCTATTCTGGCTCCTTACGAATATTTTGTTATGCTTTTGGTTACATTTTTCTCCTCACCTTTTTATTTATGCACTCCTTATCTGCAGCCCCACAAAGTCACAGGACCTCCTGTTCAGCCTCCTCCTGGCCCTGGCTAAAGTGGCCATCTATAAAACCAGGGTGAGGAGGTTGGCTGATGGAGTCTCCTGTGACTGTGGGGCCTATTTCCGATCCTCTGTCCATTCATGTATCTGGGCAGAGTTCCTCTGGGCGGCGTCCAATGACTCCCTTGACACCTTTGAGGAGCAGTGGGCGCTGTCTGGGGTTCTCTGCTCGGTGTCCCCGTCTGGTACCCTTCATTTGACCCTTTGACCATATTCCTGTCCCTGTTATTTCATAGTTGTCCCCCATACTCATTTGGTGTCCAGGTCCTGTGGATCCCCCTTTTAGGCTGGGGGGGGGGATCCTTTAGCAGTGGGCGGGCTTTGCCCACCCACTTCCTGGATTCCAATAGGACCACGCTCCTATAGCCATCTGGCCCAACCCTGTTATATATATTGACATGTGGAAAGATTTTTATTATGTTATCACTGCTTATATCTGCTAAAGATGGGCCTGAACAACCCTGGACCTTGAGGAGGATGATTGAATACAACCCTGGATCCAAATTTCATGGGTGGCTTCACCCTTTTGATTCAGGTGATCACAACGAGAGAAGAGCTATTTAAGCTAAAGATGATGATGTTACAAGAACAAATGAATCTAAACTGTCCATGAATAAATTTAGGCTGGAAATTAGAAGAAGGTTTTGAACCATCAGAGGAGTGAAGTTCTGGAACAGCCTTCCAATAGGAATTGTGAGGGCAAATAACCTAACTAGTTTTAAAATAGAGCTTGATTAAATCTGGGTGGGATTGTATGTCAGGGTTGCTTGTGATAGTGTGGGGGCAGGGCTCAGCAGCCTGGGGGTCCCTTCCAGTTTATGTCTTACATTCCTAAAATCTCATGCTCCAGGGCTTCAGTAGATCCTTCAGCAGGAAGGGAATTTGTGTTCAATTTTATTTGTCTGTCTCCTTCCTCTGAAACATCAGAGATGGCCACCGCTGGAAATGGGACATCAGATGGAATGGACTGGTACTCTGAGGTCATACTAAGAATTCTCTTTCTCAGGTGCTTGGCTCTGGTGGGTCTTGTTCACATGCTCAGGATCTAACTGATTACCATAGTTGGGGTCAGAAAATAATTTTCCCCCAGATCAGATTGGCAGGGATCTTGAGAATTTTTTACCTTCCTCTGAAGCCTGGTGTTACTGGTCATTTGCTAGGATCATCTTGGTATATCTCACCAAATAAATTCCCTGCCATTTCAGGGCCCCTGGGCATGTGCACCTCAGTTCCTCCTGTTCTCTGCATGGGGAACACAACAGTTTAGCCTCCGAGGGCTGTACATACTTTCGTCTAATTCTTGTTGTTGGCTTGGTGTGAGAGTGGCTGGGTGGGGTTGCGTGGCTTATGGTATACAGGAGGTCAGACTAGATGATCTGGAAGTCCATTCTGGCCTTAAAATCCTGTGAAAATGTATACATATAGATGTTTGAAATTTGGTTTCAATCATTCCTGCATGTTAGATTGTAAGCTGTTATTGCAGAGGACTGTCTTCTTTTGTTCTAGTACAAGGGAGTCCTGGTCCATCACTAGGTCTTCTAGGCACTATGGTAATACAAATAACACTCCAGCTCCCATGGAAGTCAGTGGGTGTCAGATCAAGCCCTTAATACAAACCCCCAGGGTTGGTTTTTGTAGTTTTAGAAGACATTTTTTTCCATGCAATATCAATCCCTGTACTTAAAATTGCCAGACCTGGATCAGCTTTGCTATACACTGTTTAAAATGGATGGTTCATTTTGACCCCAGAGTGATACTGATCATGTAGTAGCTTCCTTAACTACTCAAGTAGGAAAATCTTCCAGAAGGATTCACTATAGGGCAATGAGGCAGGAAATTTATAGCTAACACTGAATAATGTGCCAGGCAGTTAAGTGTTTTTGCTGGTCTACGACAATAATTTATAGCAAGCAAAACAAGTGTAAAGGCCAATATATATCACATTCTTAACAGGCTCTTCAAAAAGAAGAATATTGACAGTTGAAAACATCTCTATTTCCTTTCTCAAAAAACATAGTATTTTTCTGTTTCAATTACTGTTGTCACAAGCATGCAGTTATGGTTTATTTCCAGTAAAGAAAAGAAAAATATGGGAAGAGAATCTATTGAATAAATAACCCCCAGCTGTTGTTAGAGTTTCTTTAGGTCTGTTTTAACTTGCATCCAGAGTACATTTATAGTAATCTTGTCAAGAAATGCCCTCTTTGTACCATTCATCCTGACAACATAGTATGTTTCCTTACAAGGAAGAACCTTATTTATTGGCCATTTTTTCACTCATTCATAAACAGATTTTCAGCAATCAAGTAATTAACCTTTCTAGCTGGGATAAAATACATCCAACAGAAAGGAATGAAATTAAATGAGAGAAAAATGAGCTATCAATAATAACGATAATTTATCATCCTTAATTTATAGTATGTAGGCGTCAGTTTGACACCTCGCAAATATTTCTATGTTTCCTCCTCTTACTTCTGTCAAGTCCATTTGTCTCATTTGATTGAGATAAGGGATTGATTTTATAATTTGAATGAGCATTGGAATGCAATTATAGTTTAGTGATATAGCACAATGGGAGTGCTTATAATGTCAATAACATCTTTCTAATACAACTTTTTGTAGTAGTTACATTTGTTGGTGTTATAGTGGAGAGGAAGGATGGTACAGTGCTTAGGGGGCTAGCCTCGGGGTTGCCAGACCTCCGTTCAAGTCCCTGCTTCACTAAAAACTTTGTGTGACGCTGGACAAGTCACTTAGTTTTTCTATGCTGCAATTCCCAGTCTGTAAAATGGGGATAATTGTATTCTCTGCTTCACAGAGGCTAAATACATTAAAGATTGTGAGGCACTCAGGTACTATGATGACAGGGGGCCCATACAAGATTCTAAGATAGCACTAGAGATGGGCGGTGGGGGTGGGTGGGTGGAGAACAGATTTTACAGTCTGTCAAGCAGAGAACAGCAGCAGGAGAGGACAATATGAAAGTGGTGGATATGTGAAAGCTCTATGAGGATCCAGATCATCGGGGGAGCAGGGCAAAGGGTCCAGCCAACATGGCAGAATTCCTCCTGCCTCCAAATTTCAAACCCACAGGGAAAAATGGCACAGATTACTGCAGACAGTCCTGCAGCAATTTATATTGGTTGCCTTTGTGCTCTGTGGGGACTTGTGGGCTGGTATTGGTTTGGGGGTGCTACTGGCACCAGACCTCCTTCAAGAACCTTGTTGTCAAGCAGCCTTGAAGGCAGCAATGTGGAGGGAAGGGCTTCCACATAGATGACCATTGCTTTGATGTGGTCTCCCAAGATCCATGAACTTATGAAGGTTAACCCCTGGTCTCTTCTGCAAGGGGGCAGCTCTGCCTCCCACCCTGCTCCCAGTGAAAGAATGGGGAAATTCTTTTAACTGGAACCTGTGAAGTTTCCTATATGGGAATAACTCAGACAGGGAGCATGTGGTCCATGGGATTTTAGCCTTCTTTATAATTGTGTGGCATCTTTCTATAGTCTCATCGATTTTATCCAGTAACACCGGCCTAACATGAAAAAACAAATCAGAATAAAGGGTACATTAGTATGAATTATTTGGTTCCTGAGCTTTTGGCTAAATTAAAAGGAAGATCAAATTAACCTGAGATTGAATAGATGATGTAGTCTAGTAGTCTGAGCCTGAGACTCTGGGAGTCCTGAGCTCTTCATTCCAACTCTGCCACTGAATGACTGACTGGAAAAGTCACCTGTTCTCTCTGGGCATGATGCTGCAACTCCTAATCAATTCACTAACTGTTAGGAAAAATATGTATCCCAAACACAAGGCTCTGCTTCCATGCACTGACTATCAGTGGTTTCACAGGCACCTACTTTCAGCTTTCCCCAGGGAGTGCTCCACCTCCGCTCCACCCCAAGGCCCTTCCCCCACTCTGCCCCTCCCCCCCAGTGCCTCCCGCCCACCACTGAACAGCTGATCAGCAGTGGGTGGGAGGTGCGGGGGAGGGGAGACCTGATCAGCGGGGCCCACTGAACAACTGATCAGCAGGTGACTGGCGGGTGCTCCAGCCCCAGAGCACCCACGGAGTCAGCGCCTATGGGTGGTTTGGCATTGATAGCTAGGGGGCCTGATGCAAAGCCCAAGGAAGTCAATGGGGGGACTTTTCATTTACCTATGAACTAGGAAGAAAAAAGATAAGATGCATATAGATATTTGCAGAAATGTCCTCAATTTCTCTTTATTTGGATACTAAGCAGCTAATGCATTTGAGTTCTCAAAAACAAACAAAACTATGCAGTTTATCAGAGAGACGGTAGGTTGTGATATGTGACATCGCATACTGGGCCTTAATCATCAGCAGTAATTGAAGAAATGGAAGGTTCAGGTTGTCCTCAGTGTTTGTATTAGCTTCCCACACAGGTGCTTTACAGACAAATAGCTATCATTGTGAATCTCTGTAAATTAATCAATAATGTTTGCACTTGTGGGTTCATTCCATCAAGTCTCAACTGTTATTTCTGTAATTACAGCATGTGAATTACCATTTGAATAGTTTAGTGGCAAACCAATTTTGGATGCAACAAAAACATCTTCTCACACTAACTGGCTATTTTTTCTCCTGATATGAGTAGTAGTATCTATTTATCTTAGTTACTTATATGGACGCTATTACCATAATAGCCAAGACATCTGACAATCTTGGATGTATTGATCTTGACAGCATCCCGGTGAGGTAGGGAAGTACTATGATTTGTTTAGATTTGTACAAAAGTAAGGAAGGGGACCAAGGTTCTACATACCTTTGCCATAAATTGGAAAAACAAAACAATGAAACAATCTTCTTATCGCAAATATTTTTGTTTCTATATTTTCTGTCCATGAGCTGAATGGTCACTGCTAATTGCAGCAATACCTCTTAGATTTAGCCCTGGTCTACACTGCGTGTTTAGGTTGAATTTAGCAGCGTTAGATTGATTTAACCCTGCACCCGTCCACACAACAAAGCCATTTTTGTCGACTTAATGGGCTCTTAAAATAGATTTCTGTACTCCTCCCCGACGAGGAGATTAGCACTGAAATCGACATTGCCGGGTCAAATTTGGGTTAGTGTGGACGCAATTCGATGGTATTGGCCTCTGGGAGCTATCCCACAGTGCTCCATTGTGACCACTCTGGACAGCACTCTGAACTCGGATGCACTGGCCAGGTAGACAGGAAAAGCCCCGCGAACTTTTGAATTTCATTTCCTGTTTGGCCAGTGTGGCAAGCTGATCAGCACAGGTGACCATGCAGAGCTCATCAGCAGAGGTGACCATGGAGTCCCAGAATCGCAGAAGAGCTCCAGCACGGACCGAATGGGAGGTACTGGATCTGATCGCTGTATGGGGAGACGAATCAGTGCTATCAGTGCTATCAGAACTCCGTTCCAAAAGATGAAATGCCAAAATATTTGAAAAAATCTCCAAGGGCATGAAGGACAGAGGCTATCACAGGGACCTGCAGCAGTGCAGCATGAAACTTAAGGAGCTTTGGCAAGCCTACCAGAAAACCCAAGAGGCAAACGCCCACTCTGTGTTAGAGCCCCAGACATGCCCCTTCTAGGATGAGCTGCATGAAATTCTAGGGAGTGCCCCTACCAGTGCCCCACCCCTGTACATGGACTCCTGCAAGGGGGAAGTCTCATGCAACAGGGATGAGTATTTTGGGGAGGAGGAAGATGATAGCGCACACCAGGCAAATGGAGAAACCATTCTCCCCGACAGCCAGGTACTGTTTATTACCCTGGATCCAATACCCTTCCAACCCTCCCAACCCGGGCTCCCAGACCTTGAAGGCGGAGAAGGCACCTCTGGTGAGTGTACCTCTGTAAATATAATACACGGTTTAAAAACAAGCGCGTTTAATTATTGCTTTGCCCTGAAGACTTGGGATGCATTCATGGCTGCCAGTACAGCTACTGGAAAAGTCTGTTAATGTGTCTGGGGACGGGGCAGAAATCCTCCAGGAACATCTCAATAAAGCTGTCCTGGAGGTACTCCCAAAGTCTTTGCAAAAGGTTTCTGGGGAGGGCAGCCTTATTGCGTCCTCCATGGTAGGACACTTTACCACGGCAGGCCAGTAGTAAGTAGTCTGGAATCATTGCATAAGAAAGCATGGCAGCGTGTGGTCCTGGTGTTTGCTGGCATTCAAGCAACATCTGTTCTTTATCTCTCTGTGTTATCCTCAGGAGAGTGATATCATTTCATGGTCGCCTGGTTGAAATAGGGGAATTTTATTCAGGGGACATTCAGAGGTGGCCATTCCTGCTGGACTGTTTGCCTGTGGCTGAAAAGAAATCATCCCCGCTGTTAGCCATGTGGTGGGGGAAGGGGTAAAGCGATCATCCCAGAGAATTGGGGGTGGTTAGTTGGGTTTGTGCTGCACATTAACCCGAAAACATCAGCCCCTCCTTTTAAATGGCCAATGTGTCTTTTTCAATGTTAATCTCCCTTTTTTCCCTCCCACAGCTGCAAATGTTTCAACGCTGTGACTAGCATCTCTGTCCCAGAGGCTAGCGCAGATAAGAAGGTGAAAAAAATGCACTCACAATGAAATATTCTCTGAGCTCATGCAGCCCACCCAAACTGAAAAAGCCCAGCAGAATGCATGGAGGCAGACAATGGCAGAGTCCAGGAAAGCACAAAATGAACAAGAGGACAGGTGGCTGGAGCAACAGGAGAGGTGGCAGCAGCATGATGAAAGGAGGAGGGATGCAATGCTGAGGCTACTGGAGAATCAAACTGATATGCTCCGGCGTATGGTTGAGGTGCAGGAAAATCATGTTGGTGGTGCCTCATGATGGTCTAAATCCATACTGGGAGTCTGGAATTAATTCCTTTGCAAGAGGGAGCCGGCAATTTAGTAAGATTCTAGCAAGAATCTCTCCAGCGATTGCGAGGAGGGCAATGTCTCAGTAGTTGCCACACTGTGTGTGCGTGCCTAATATACGCTTACTAAAACAACTGCTGTATGCCCAGCTCACCAAAGGAGAAAGGAAACGGGGATGTCAAAAGAAACGCTTTAAAGATACCCTCAAGATAAACACCAAGATATGTTTAATGCTGGGAGACAGCAGCCCAGGGTAGGGATAGCTGATGAAGACTTGTCAGAGAGGGAACATCCACTTTTGAGGAAAATTACTTGCCCTGGTCGCAGAAAAATGCCAGAAAAGAAAGGAAAGACAACGGTAACTCAGCAATCACAGCCCAACCGTGTCTTCCTGCAATGTCTGCCAATGAGCCTGTGGCTCAAGGATCAGACTCCTCGGTCACCAAAGGACCTATGAAAAATAATACTTGTGAAGCTCACGAAAGCTCATGCTCAAATAAATTGGTTAGTCTCTAAGGTGCCACAAGTCCTCCTTTTCTACTTGTGAAAGAGTTCATCCTTGACCTTGAGGGATCACCGATGATATCTAGTCTGTCTTTCTGGGCATGAATCCTGCTATTCCCCATTTCTTTCTGTTGATGTGGTGAGTGATGGCATACTACTCTTGGTTTATTGTGCCAAAGTTCTGCAGTGCACTGCTTTACATAGCATGTAACAAGGCCCGAAAGCCAGCATATCCAGCTGCAAGAGGATCATTCCATTATAGGGTGAATGATCCCCCTGATGTGTAGAGCTAGAATAGACATCCTTATGCCACCTCCCCCCATCAGACTGCCAGTGTAGGGGGACATGGCTGAAGCAAAGGCGGCATGGCCAGAGCTCTCTTATACTAGGCTAATTCTCTTACTATGGTTTTGGTCCTATGGGGCTGTTGGTAGCTGTTGTAGCTTAGAGCAGCTTTCAGTTGCTCTAACCTATCTCATCTAGTTCCCCATGATAGGAAGAATTCAAAGGTCATCTTTATGCCACCTTTGCATCACTTTTCCCAATCTGCAACCTTTGCACCCACTCTCCCAAAGTGCAGTATATGTACCTTGGCCACAGCAAAAGATCCACTCAAAATAATTTTCAACAAGGGTTCTTCCCAGACCAAATGCCAGCTTATTCACAGACCCTTTGGCTGCATAGACATTTTTTTTAAAAAAGCCATAAAAGACTTTGTTTACTAAGGGGGGAAATGGGTTTTTTTTTTCATTATCTTAATACTCAAAAAACAAAAAAAAACATTTTTTCCCTCAAAATTAAAAAAAATCACTTTTAGACTAAGCCAAGTCTGGAATTTTAGCCCAAAGAGGGAAAGTTTTAGATAGTTATGAGTGACAGGAAACCAGAATGACAAGATTTATGCAACCTTAACTAAAGTGACCATTGCCCATCCCAATACAACACGAACCTGTCTTTGAGATTTTGTTATTGTTTTTTGTTCAAAGCTTACAAATAGTTTAAAAAAACCCTAAAATGTTTTGATTGTTGCTTTACACAGAAGATGAATGTTTTTAGAGCAGCAGGATCCTCTTTATATTTCATTTTGTAGCTCCCACTGATAAAATTTGATTGCAGGAATGATTTTTCTGTTCATGATTTACCTCATGCGCCTTAAAGAGAGATTTTTATCAATACAAGCTTTTCTCTTGTTTTCTTTTTCTAAAAATAGTTATAGTTTTATCCAGTATGCCATCTAGAGGCAGCTTCGGTGAGATTGCTTGAAGATACTCTGTACAGCAGCAGATTTATTTTCATTAGCAGATCAGGCCCAGAACTTTACCTACATTTTGTTTGCCTTTCTTTGCACTGTATAATAAAGGTTTGGGTACAATGAAAATAAAACGGATCTGTTCACCTACATTATGCTGTAAAACCATCTCCCTGGGACAGTTGTTTAAAATCCTCAGTATGACAAAGCTACTCAAGGATTATTTTTCATAAAAAAGGGGGATAATGCAGAACTGATAGCATAGAAGATAAAAAGGCAAAAAACTTGATGAAATGGACCATTATCATCGTGGGATAACTAGATGTTAATTTGATCATAGTTATATTCACATCTTCATGTTTTCTTTCATGCTATCTACATGCTTGGAATGCCTTCCTTCTCTTTTCCCCATAAGCAACGTCCCTTTCCACAGTGAAATCGTCTCTTCACAGCATCTCAACTCTTCCAGAGGGGTAATGAATCTGTTTCTCTTAGAATAGTCTATAGAGCCTATCTAATATAAATCCTGAGGAGAAAGGAAGGGGGGAAAGAAATTAAATAAACCAGTAATCACCAACTGCATGAAAGCTTCACCATTTACCTGCTTATACATTATGCACTTACATCATTGTGATCTATCTTTAATATTATGGTAGTGCTGTGGTATCAGTGTCTAATTTAGATTGTCAGCTCCTTGAGGTAAAGACTTGGGGTGGGGAGTGAGATTCTGTAGCATTGTACACTCTGGCTCTGACTTCCTTCTGCCCACAACCCCACATCCAGCACTAGGGCTTTTTTGGGAGTCCTCAGAGCAGAGCCTATGACTGTCTTCCTCAGTGCCTGCCCTGGAGGAAACAAGGCTCTTTATTCTGCTCTGGCTTTTAACCTGTCATAAAAGGGGCCAGAGTGGGGATGAGGTTCTTACTCTGAAATGTCTTCCTTGCTTTGTACAGCACCAAGCACACTTAGTAGCCTATGTAAAATGTTTCTGAAGTATGAGGAAATACATTTATTATACTGATAGGGACTGTGCAAAACCCTGATATAGGTAAGTCATGAGCTGCCTTTTCTAGATTAACATAGTTAGCCACTCCGGAATTTTGCCCATTTTTCTCAGTGCAGTGTTCAGAAAGTTCCCATGTTGGGAAGCCCTATAGAGGGTTAAATGCATTTCAAACTGCAGTTTGTGTATGGCAACAGGCATTTTTGAGCTTACAGCTCTTGGGGGCCCAACTTGCTATGAAATGGCATTATCTGAGACTCTGCTTTTGGAAAGGAGTCCAAAGTAAGAATGAATCAACTAGTTTTTATCTTGGTGTAAAATAGATTTCATAATCAGAATTACTCGATTTTTAAAAAAATCATGAGTCTTGAAGAGTAAACTGAGCTTTCTTACTGTTAGTGTCACAAACAATATTGCTTCTCAGCAAGATGGTTGCCAGCAACTGTAATCAAAAATGTTTTTTTTTCTGGAATAAATTTCACAGTTTATAAATGGTACGAAGTGCTTTCCACCAGATGATCATTCAGAAAGTTGTATTGTCAAGCAAAATAGATGGTTTCCTTTTAAATTTACCCTTAGAGGATGGTTAAGTGACTGTTTCTGTGCTTGGAAACTTATTTTAAAGAAAGAAGGAGGAGACCTAAGGAGAAGAGAGTGGCTATCTTATACAAGAAATTTAAACCTTTCTGTGATATTTTATTTATGGAAATATCCTATTTCTGCTAAGTAAAATCTAAATCATATTGGTAACTATTTTCTTTAGCTAGGTCTTTCCCTTTTCAGCCACACAGAATAGAAACTCATGTAAGGGCTTGTCTATACGGAGAATTAATGCGCAGCAAGCAACGGTGTGAATCTGCAGCACCCTAACTTGCTACACATCAACTCCTCATGTGGACCCTGCACCCGTGCACTAAAGGTTCCATAGTGTGCTTTGACCTACTGCTGTTTGAAATGGGAGTACGTCAAAGCACACTATGGAACCTTTAGTGAGCTGTAGCAGGATCCATGCAGCAAGTTACTACGCAGCAGGCTAGTGTGCTGTAGTCACACCTTAGCTTGCCATGTACTAACTCACCTTATAGACAAGCCCTAAAAGTACTGTGGGAGGATCTGGTTGTGAAGTCCCCCTTTCTTTGGTCTATTTCTGTTCTATCAATTGTTTTTGAAGAGGACTTGTGTGTGCAAGGATAGATGTTCAGTTTCTTTGCACCTGTAGTAGGAAGCCAGGCAAGGACTGGGAAAGATTTGTGGCAGCAGCTGTACAATGAAGCAAAGAGAGACAGAAGAGCTTAAAGGACAATACTGTTTTCCTTACTGAGTCTATTAACGCCAATGGTAAAACTCCCATTGGCTTTAATGGGAGCAGAGTTAAGCCAATGCTGAGCGCTTTTGAAAATTCCACCCATAATGGTGCAATACTGTCAAAAAATAAATACATTGGTGGCATCTAACATCTTTGTCATTTTAGAGATTATCTAGCAGCTTGTACACGTGATGTACTGAATTGATTAAAACCTTTTCCTGAGGGAACAGGTTGTCTTTAGCAGCTTTCTTTGCAAGTTGTTTTGCTGCAGTGGCCCTATCTATTTGATGGCTAATGGAAAGCACTGCATTTCCATGACAAATTCCTGAAGAGCAATTAATGAGGGATGTTTCAACGTCAAATGGAGTTGAGAAGGATCTTATTAAGTGCCCAAAATTGTTTACATGATGTTACATAATAAACGAGTAAAATATAGCAGTTTCTGTTAATTGTGCCACCAGTGAACTGCCGACAGCATTGTGACAAGGCTGTATTCAAATATATTTCATCTCCGTTGGTGATACTCTCAACATTTCCTGGGCAAAGTACTTTCTCCTAGCTTCTTCCTGCCCCCCACCCCCACTAAATAAATAATAAAAAATTAATCAGTTCCTCACAATTCTTCTGTGAATGCCACCTCACAAATTGACTCCATACTCTTCTCTCCTGCACCAGAAATTCAGTAATCCATACCCTTTCCCTCCTCAAAGATCTGTAAAAATCCATACCCACCTCAATTTGAATCCATCAATCCTTCCAGTCCCATCCTCAACCCAGTACACCTCAGCCCAGTACACCTCAACCCACTATTCTTCTCCCTTCCCAGCATCTCAGGGAGGTTCCTTTAGGTGGTCCCCTTTCTTGGCAGGTGGGGTGTCTTGTGGCTTCTGCTGGCAGCTCTGGTGGCAAGTATGTTGTCCTGTGGCTCCTGGCTGTGGAATGATTGGTTGGGGGTAGTGGATCCCTTCTGACAGTGGGATGGATGGTCAATGGGAAATAGGTCCCCTTTGATTCCTGAAGTTGGACAAATCTCACTTCACTCCTGGTGGTCTACCTTAACTGATGTGGGGCTGGGGAAGAGAGTCTCCCAGGTTAATAGGAGGGTGGGATGAGGCCTCTATGCACTTTCTCAGAAATCAGCTCTTTGGCTTCTTTAGATTCCAGGCTGGGGATGGACTCTGAAGAGTCAAACAGCTCTGCTGATCGTAACTGTAGGAATGGCTAGAGAAGCGGTTTCTCAACGAACCAAATCTCAGACCATTTAGAACTTTATAAGTTGAAACCAATACACTGAACTTCCCCTGGAAATGTTAGTAGCTAGTTCACAATATGCAGTTATGATATAATGTGCCTTTGAAAGGAAAGATCACACACTTTGCCAAAAACAGATTGGAAAAATACAATCTAGTCCCACTGGTGCTACTTGGGTGCAGACTTTCTTTCCAGCTGGTGTATATGCTGTCTTGATCAGAGGTACCAACATAGATCTTGGGCCTCCATAATTAGAATTGTCTCTAAAAGATCCCATGACACTTTGGGTTTTTTTCCATTTCACGTAACCATTTGGGAAAATGACAAAATATGTAATTGTGTATTATCAGTATAAAACATGATTTAAAAAAAAGCTGCAAGTGATCATGAATGCACCAAAAAGACAAAAGGTGACCTGATCCATAAAGTTCCCAAAATACCACCAGTATAGACAAATCTTTGAAAGGAATGGTAAAAATCATTACTCTTCCTTTCCATCTGGCCAGGCAAAGAAATAAAAATACATTAATTACTAATATCCCAACACTTTGGCATGCAACTATTCAAAAATTATTATAAGAAACTCTCTTCAAAGTTTGTTTTCAAAGAAATACATAAGAAAAGTAGTACAATCAGTCATATTTGGATAAAACAATCATTTTCTTCCACTGACAAGATCTATTTGTATAATTGAGATGAGAACAAATACTTAGCCTGATCATAGGAATAAAGTAAGAACTGCTCTTGTAACCCATAATCTGCGTTTAATGGGAGCCAAAATGAGAAATTTAAGGGGTGACATCCTGGCTCCAATAAAGTGAAGAGAGTTTGGCCAACATTTCACCCAAGGTCTGGAATTCAGTTCTTTGTCAAGAAGAAAGAAGCTTGTTGTTTTGGGTTCATTTACCAGCCCAAGAAATGATGTACACTTTATTATAGTCTGAAAGCTTTTGCCCTTAGTTTTCCAAATCTGATACATGTTTTGTTCATGGTAAATTGTAAATCCTAAAGAAATAATGACAGGCCTTTTTTGAGAGTATAAAACTTGTAGCAAGAGTAGATTGTTTTCAGTATTCCAGAAATCTTATCAGTGGGTTCAGTTCTGTTCATTATGACCCTGATTCAGCAAGGTACTTAAGCATAACTTTAATCATGTGAGCA
Organism: Caretta caretta; assembly: GCF_965140235.1. Lineage (NCBI taxonomy): Eukaryota > Metazoa > Chordata > Testudines > Cheloniidae > Caretta > Caretta caretta. The sequence continues at coordinate 162,668,246 of NC_134206.1, read as the reverse complement.
GTAATCATGTTTAAAATTAATCATGTGCTTAAGTACCTTATTGAATCAGGGCCAAAATTACGAATGCCCCAAATACAAAACATTGCACAATTTTGCAAATTTTTCCAGATTAGTTTCTATGTAACATTGTTATTCATTAGTATTCTTATTAGTGATTTGATGCTCTTTCTTATCATTAAAATCTTTCTGAAATGTATTAATTGAATCAGCGCTCTGCATTGGTCATTCTAAGTAAAATAACCTCTAATTTAGAATAAAATAAATCCACTTTTGCCTGTGGAGACTGGACTGCAGTGAACAGCATCTAGAAAATTCGTACAGTGAGCATAAGTAGTTTTGAAATAAATTTATATTTAGCTGATTGTACAGCCTTTCTAACAGATACACACACAGGTCTTTGTGTAAGCACAGTGATCGATCAAAAATAGATTAGGAAGAGAGCAAAGAGTCAGTATTCTAATCTTGGTCCTAACCCTGACACTTCTTGGCCCCAATTTCCCCATTTGTAACATGGGGTTAATATAATTTATCTATTAGTAATAATCTTGTAAACTCTGCAACAAGTGGGAGAGTTCAATTTGTCAGGAAGGTATTTGACTTAGTTCTTATTTTCCCAGCATGTTGACCCACTTCTCCTCCTAAAAACAAAATAAAATAAAAAATACCACATCACCACAATGACACACTTCTTAAAAGCCCATCTGTTCTGCAGAGTCTACAGGGAATAAAGTCTGCACACCATTCCTTTGTGGTATTTTCTGCTCCTTGTAAAGCATGATGTAAAATTACAACATTATGGCTAGATTATAAATTTACAATTGGCTTGGAGCGAGTTGCATCACCTCAGGAACAGACCAGAGAATTAATTGTGATTTAGACTGTCAAATTCCTCCCTTGCTTCTCCCTTGCTCTGGAGGGAGCAAGTTTACTTCCTCTTTTCATGGAACAGTTCGTTCACTCCTTCCTGGCGCACATAGTCAGCTGCTCTGGCCAGGGCTCATCCCACTTCTCACCCCTGCCTACCTGTCCTCTGATGCATATTCAGCAAATAGCTCCTGCTTTCCTCTTCTGGCCAATCATCATCAGAGTGGGGCAATGAAAAGGAATGAGAGGAAGGCTAGTGTTGCGTTCTCAGGACAAATTTTTTGGTGGCCTCAGAGTGCAGCCATCAACTCTTGCTGGTGGCTGCTCTAACACTTTTTCCCTAAAATACTTAATTAGCTTTAGGAAAAACAAATAAATGTGCTCATATACATGCCCATATAAATGTAGTTTATTTATTGCTAGCTAGTAAGTCTGTTGTAAAAAGTGATATTAACAAACATAAAAGTATTACTTTTCACAGCAGACTTACTCAACCCTGCCAAGCCTGGGGACAAATTAAGTCCTGGATGGTGGGTCGGGGTATGCAGTAGGGGTCAGGGACGATGGAGTTGGAGGGGGCAGGGGAGATAGTGGGGGGGCAGAGCCCAAAGGTTGTGGCCAGGGGACAGGGATGGAGCCTGAAGTCGTGTGGCTGGAGCCTGCAGCCACATCACCGCAGGGGTGAAGCCCAAAGCCTGAGCCCTACCACCCCTGGGAAGGTGGGGAACTCACCAGCTGCCTGCTCCTCCAGTGTTGTGCCCCAGCTGTCTCCGGGGCGGGGGGAAGGGCCCACCCCTGCTTGCAGCACCAGCAGACAATACCAAGGTGGTGCATCCAGGAGAAATGGGTTGCAGGGTCGGGGGCGCTGCTTTGCCCTCTCTCCCCCCCCAGTCACAGCCCAGAAGGCTGTGGCCACAAGAAAAGCCACTGGTGGCTGCATTTGAGAAATGCTGGGCTAGTCTATGAAGGAGGATAGCCCATTGGTTAAGGTGCTAGCCTACTACTTGGGACCTTGAGGTCAGGTCTGCTTTGCTATCCAGGCATAGTCCGTCTGCCTCAGATGCCCACCTGTGAAATGGGGATAACATTACTTTCCTTCCTCACAGGGGTGTGGGAGCATAAGTATATTAAAAATTGACAGATAATACAGTGATGGGATCAATGTAAGTACTTAAGATAGATAAAGGAGGGCCTGTACCTTTAGCTGGCTAAGGCAAGGCTGTAAGAAGCTAGTCCTTCATAAATAATCTGCTGGGCTCCCCAACGTTTTGTCATATTTCAGAGCTACATCTTTGGCCTATGAAACAATTTAGTAAACAATCCTTTTTTAGATATTTTCAAATTAATTCTAAAGCTAAAACTGCACAGATTTTGTATTTCAGATGTGAAAAATGCTTTCCCTCTGCCTCTGTATGTGCTATATTTAATAACCATGACTGAACATCTGTGTATACTTTCCTACAGAGAGTAGGGATTTTATATGTAACTAATGCAACCCTAAAATGGTAGTGTGACTTGTGCCAAGAAAAATAAGCATCTAGTAATGTAAAGCATTTATTGAGTAACTGGGTAATTATAATTTCATCTCTTGCATTAAAATGGTGGTACAAAAGATATGCAAAGAAAATAATTAGTAAACCAAGGCTTTAAAATATTCTGTTCTTGAGTACAGAGCTCCTTAGATCATTAACTTTTAATTTTTTTATTTCTAAAATGAAATTTAATGCTCTTGGATGTTATCTCGATTGCTAGCGTTTGGGGATGCAAGATTTGCATGAGATTTATCAAAATGCACTTATCCAAAATCCTCTGGACCAGGCAACCTTTGGCATGCAACCCATCAGGGAAATCCCCTGGTGGGTTGGGCCAGTTTGCTTACCTGCGGCGTCCACAAGTTCAGCCAATTGCAGCTCCCACTGGCTGCGGTTCACCATTCCAGGCCAATGGGGGCTGCGGGAGGCAACACAGGCTGAGAGATGTGCTGGCCACTGCTTCTCAAAGCCCCCATTGGCCAGGAATGGTGAACCACAGCCAGTGGGAGCTGCGATCGGCTGAACCTGCAGACACTGCAGGTAAACAAACCGTCCCGGCCTGCCAGCGGATTTCCCTGATGGGCCATGTGCCAAAGGTTGCCGATCCCTGCTCTGGACTTTTGATAAGGCGTGTATATCCAGCTTGGTTCCCCTATAACTACTTATTAATTGTAACACCTATAAAAGCATCCCTTTCTAGTATGTTTCATGGTGCATATACATTTACTAAATTCATAAAATGTTGCCTCTTTTTCAAGAAGCAGAAAGAAAAGATTTCCCTAAAACCAAATAATTCTCCTGCCTACAACTCAACCAAACCTTTTAAACATTGGAGAAGGATGGGTATGCACTGTGCCTTAAAGGTCAATAGATTTGGCCTCTGTCACCCCACTGTAGGGAATGAGTTCCAGTCTGGACTATCTTCTGCGAAGAACACCCCCCCACCAAACCGAGGAACATAGAAACATATGGTCTGTAATTCTGAGCAACTCAACTGACTTAAATTTCCATGCTCTAAGAAGAGAGATGCAATGTCTCAGTTAGGTCTCAGAACATGTAGAGGTTTATAGATCAAAGTCAATACACTCTGAAATGGACCTGGAAGTGAGTAGGGAGCAAGTGTAGTGCCCGGAGAACTGGCGTAGCATATTCTCTGAGGAGCAGGCCAATACTGCCCAGCATGAAGGCAGTTGCATTCTACACTAGCTGTATTGTAACTTCTGAAGTGGTCTTCCACGTTAGTCCGAAGTAAAGCATGCTGTAATAATCCAAACTAGGAATTACAAAGGCATCTAAAGCCGAGGCACTGACAGAAAGAATATGGTTAGCCATCCCTAATTGGGCTTCTTTGAATGGATTTTGGTGCTTATGAATGTGATCCTATTAACATGGACTTGAGACAAGCATCACTGACTGGAGCTGAACAAGGCTTTCCTGTCATTAAAACCCAATTTTGATCTCCTACACTCAGGGGTGAAAGTAACTCCGAAGATTTACTGGTATGGGGGCCGGGCAGCAGCGGCAACTGGAGCACCAGGCCCTTTTAAATTGCCAGTCCCAGAGCAGCTGCTCCCTTTGGCCCCTGCCAGTTGGCGGCCGTGGTGGGGAGCAAAAGGGGCAGAGATGTTAAAGCGCTTTAAGCAGGTCCTTTGCTGTGTGAGCGCTTGTGATACAGCATGGCCAGAGGGCAGCAGGAGAGTGTTAGAAGGAGCCTTATTCCCTGTAGAGGGAAGAAAGTTTGCTATAGATTAATTAAAGCACCTGAAGCCAATGAGAGCCCCTGAAGCCAGTCAACTGATAAAACCCCCCCTGCTTCAAGCAGACAAGGAAAGGAGTGGAAGCAGAGTGGATTGGTGTTGGAGTAGAGAGCAGTTTGGAGGGAAGCAGAGGAGAGTTTGGAGAAGTGCTGCGGTGGGTTAAGGAGACCAAGACCCGAGGTAAAGGGACACCTGGTTTGTGCAGAGGGAGGGCAGGAAGCCCCACAAGCTGAAGGGCAGGAGAGGGAAGTAGCCCAGGGGAAGGAACTGCTAATTCAAGAGGTTTACTGCTATCCCTAGGGCCCCTGGGCGGGGACCTGGAGTAGAGGGCAGGCCCAGGTCCCTCCCTCTCCACTCTCCTCCTCTAGGACACTAGTGGGGCAGTTAATACCCCAGTTCAGGGGTGAGAAATGGTGCCCTGAACCCTCCCCAAGAAGAGAAAGCATGAGACCCATCAAAGTAGTGCTGACAATTTGCCACAGCTTTAATGTGGGCTATGTACAGGCTGGTACCAGCTTCTTACTGGTACACCGTACTGGCCTGTACCAGCTCACTTTCACCCCTGACTACACCCTACTGTCCCAGACCTCAGACAGAACTACAATGCCAAATTTGAGGGCTCACTTTGTGATATGGGCAAATGCCCGTTAAGGATGAAGCAGAGCCCCTCCAAACTCATTTTGTTTACAACCCAATCACGATTTAAACCAGACCTCCAGAAGGGAAGATTAGTGCACTAACTCATTTTACCCTTAGCAGTGCTCTCTTTCACATATATTCAGGATGGAATACCAAATCTTCTCCCCTAAAGTTAATCAGCTTGATCAATATTTAGGCACCTAAACAGGTGGCCTGCTTTTCAGAGAAGCCAAATACCTGCGTTTCCTCATGACTTCATTTACTTTTTCAAATAACTGGAGAGGTGCTAAAGGACCAGGGACAAAAAAGAAAATTCCAGTGCCTTGGACAAGAACTATCACATGAACCATCTAAATAGCTCCAGACAAAGGCTAGCCATAAATAAGAATATATCTAGTTTGGGACAGAGCAGGAAATGTGTTAGCATGAATGTCTGTGGCCCTTACTAAGTCCTATCTTAATTTAGTATTTTTATTAAAGAGCTGGAAGGGGGAATAAACAGTGTATTAAAATCACCTATTTTTACGTGTATGGTCCCCATTACTGTAGTATATAGGTGCCTCACAATCATCAATGTATTTATGCTTACAACATCCCCGTAAGGTAGAGAAGTGCTATTATCCCCGTTTTACAGATGGGGAAAGCTGTGACAGACAGCCTAAATGACTTGCACACAGGGAGTCTGTGGCAGAGAATGGAGTTGATCCTGGAATTCCCAAGTCCCAGGTTAATGCCCTAACCACTGGACAACTCTTCCTTTCCAAACTGGGGATTGTTATGAGCACTAGCGAGAACAGAAATTGTAGTGCAGAGGGCACTAGGGTATTTAAAAATGAGTATTTATTTAGCGTTTGCATATTCGTCGAGCCAAGCAATAGCATTCGTAGTGGCCAAGTGGAGCTCTCGGAGCCCACCACTGAATGTGGTTACTGGGCACTCCTCCACAATGTGTATCATAGTTTGATCTGTGCCATGGCTGCAGCTTGGATTGTCTCAAAGACTGCACGGGTGCTGGTTGGTGGCTCGGAGGCCTGGCCCACTCCGGAATCAGTTAAGAAGGGCCCACTGACGATGTGGCAGGTTGAAGCTGGGCATGCGAGCAGTAAGGTCTGTGACACGGAACTGGTTGGTGTTAAGCACCAGTCTTCCCACCACAGGGACTCTACTGTCACATCCTGGCCTGGCAGCCTCAACCACAGTGAGTGCTGTGAGGAAAGACGTGTAGCTGGTGAGCTTAAAAAAAAAAAAAAAGGGATTGACAATGGATCGGCATTCTTGTTGTGCCACCTGTCAGTACCTGGCACAATCTGGGGAAATCAATGATCCTAGCAAGCTCATACTTGAAGAATCCCGGTGTTGCTGCTTCCAGTAACCCTAAGAATGTGCAATCCCACAGCTTCCATACCATCGGGCCTGCACTTCAAGTCTCACAACTCCACGCTGAGGGTTTATCGACAGCCAGGCAACATATAATCAGTGCTCTCGCTTATCAAAAATCTGAGTGGGAAATAACAAAATGAGATTTAGCCTGGGAAAAATACTATGTATTGAATGGGAGGCGGGAAAACCTGTAATGCTAATAGAGGTGTTGGTGTGGTAATGGATTGCAAAATAGCTATGAGTTTGCAATATGCAACAGCATGGATATAAAGGTGAGAAGAAGGTTGGGACCCAGATTACTGGCAGTAAGGAAGGGAGGAGACAGAGATAGACCTGGAGAGAGAAGATGATTTGTGAGAATAGGGAAGTAGAGACTTATCTACACTACCTTATTAAACCATTTTAACTAAAAGAGTGACCAATCAGTGCAAAAGGCTGTGTGGATACTCTTATTTTCATTTAAATTAGACTTATTTCAGTTTAGTTTAAGTAGATTAACCATCAGTTTATGCTAAAGACAAATAAGCCACTCTTAAACCAATATATGAATCTCCGCATGGGGTCTGCATCAGTTTAACTAAATAGATATAAAAATGATTTAAATTGAACTGGTGCAACTTTCTTGTATAGAAAGTCTTCAGCTGAAACAGTCATGCTCAGAGATAGCAGGAGTTGGGTGCTTAAATGTATGATTATATATGGGAAGGAGAGGCTCCAGAGGACATGGACAAGAAACAGTATCACATTAACTGAGTGGGAGTTTGAAATGCAAAATGTAGACAGGGTAATTAAGGGTTATAACAAGGATAATTTAAGTGGGAGAGGAGAGGGTGGAATGAACTAAGTGGTAACTGCAAACAAACATCAAAGGTTCAGCATTGTGGCAGAAAACAGTAGTGAAGGATCAAATCAATGAAGGATGGAAGCCTACAAATTGGTAAAGCAAGTTTGACAGAAGAATCAATCAATGAAATGATTGTGGAAGGCAACCACATATGAAATAAGGGTGTGCTGAGAGCTGTTGGCAATGTTTTTATCTGTGCTGAAACAAGGAAATGAGGTGATATCCTCCTGGGTGCCCTGCGGCTGCTTTTGGGAAAATGGCCACTGAAGTGGGAGCTGGGATAGCTACTCTCCTGGTGCTCGTGTGTCTGTTTATTTGCAATGGAGACAGTGGTGAAAGTATTTGTGCCTGACCAAGATCCTGTGCAACAAATACCAACCTCCCTATTAGCTCAGGCTCCGCTCAGCCCATGTGCTGTTAGGGAAAAATCTGCTGTCACTAAAATGGTCAGTTATTAAAGGCAACTGACGCAAAGCCTTGTGTGACAGGGAGAGGAGGAGGCTGGTAAATAACGTTCTTCCAGAATTGTGTGTGCACAGTACACACACTGTTTGTGTGATGTTTATGATAAAAAGGTAATCACAGAGGGCATGTGAGAAGGAAAACAACAAATGGAACAATATATATATAAAGTCCCAGAGTAGCACTTGTATTATCTGAAATATTTTAAATGACCTAGAAAAGGGGCTAAGAAATGAAGTGGCAAAATGTGCAGAAAAACAACACTGGAGAAAACTTGGAGGAACTTCAGAGGGACCAAACCAAGATAGGGAATTCATCCAGAATACAGTGTGCAGTTCTGGTCACACCCTCTCAAAAAGGATACAGGACAGATAGAAGGGGACGGTTTAGCAGAGATAATGGAAAATGATTAGGGTCATGGAAAAGCTCTCAAGAAAAGAGACTAAAAAGATTGGGACCATTTGTCATAGAAAGGAGACATATAAGATGGGCCATAATATAAGTATGCAGTGGTTCTCAAACTAGGGCCTCTGCTTGTTCAGGGAAAGCCCCTGGCAGGCCGGGCCAGTTTGTTTACCTGCTGTGCCCGCAGGTTCGGCCGATCGCAGTTCCCACTGGCTGCGGTTTGTCATTCCAGGCCAATGGGGGCTGCGGGAAGCGGTGCAGGCTGAAGGATGTGCTGGCCGCCTTTCCTGCAGCCCCCATTGGCCTGGAGCAATGAACCGTGGCCAGTGGGAGCCGCCATTGGCCAAACCTACCGATGCGGCAGGTAAACAAACTGGCCCGACCCGCCAGGGGCTTTTCCTGAACAAGCAGAGGCCCTAGTTTGAGAACCACTGCAGTAATGAATGATATGGAGAAAGGAAAGCAGCCCTGCTGTTCAGATTCTTTCATAATAGAAGAACAAGGTGAAATTGTTACATTCAATGAAGTTTAAAGATAGCAAATTCAAACCTGAAAACAGATGAGTGCTGTTTCACACATGGCACAATTAGTCCATAAAACTCATTGCTGTAAGCTGGCACTGAAGCAGAGTTTAGCAGGGTTCAAAAGAAAGGATTATGTATTTATCTGGATAACAAGAATAGCCAGTATTATTATAGTGACTATTAAAAAACAAAAGTTGGCGGTAATATAAGCCATATAATCTTAGGGGCATAAGCCAACTTCTAACTATTGGGTGTTAGGTGAAAACTTGCCCTGCAGGGCAAGTTATCTCAAAACTGCCTACTGGAGGGTTTCTTCCTCTGAAAATCTGGTGCTCATCACTGTTCTAGACAGGACACTGGACTAGAAGGCTCATTGGTCTGATCCAATATGGCAGCTCTTTCATTCTTAGAGAGGTAAATCGCTTTGACAAGCAGCCTGGGTCTCTCCTGCAGCCCTATCCTCTATCACTAAGCCCAGACTGCCCTCCCTCTTATTCCAGAAATGGGCTCTTGTCCCTTTTTGAGTACTATCTGAACACCCATCACTTTCATACATTTTCATAAATCCCAGATTCTTAAATTAATAGATAGCAAACCAGAAAGGACCACTGTGATTATCTATTCTGATCACCTGTATAAAACAGGCTATAGAACTTCCCCAAAATAATTTCTAGAAAAACATCCAGTCTTGATTTAAAAATTGCCAGACTTGATGGAGAATCCACCACAACCCTTGGTAAATTGTTCCAATGGTTAATTACTCTCACTGTTAAAAATTCACAGTTTATTTCCAGTCTGAATTTGTCTGCATTCAGCTTCCAACCATTGGATCGTGTTGTACTTTTCTCTGCTAGACTGAGGAGCTCATTATTAAATACTTTTTCTCTATGTCAATTGTTAGGGGGCTTATTCCTTCGCTCACTTACTTCCCTGGTCCTTCTCGTATGAACAGAGAGCAACAATACCCAAAGTTCAAAGGTGTAAACAGTTCGATGTTTATTGGGGGGAACTTCCAGCAAGCATGATTCCAGTTTCCTTCCTTAGTGTCCCCCTTCCCAGTTCTGACACCACAGAGCCTTACCTGTGTCCCTGTTCCCATTCCTCCCCCTTAGCAAAACATGATTCCAATTCTCCACCCTCATTCCCTGTTCCCATTCCCCCCCCCTTCCTGATTGACTGCAGACTATATAGTAAAACTTGAGTTCTGCTTAGCTATACCTTAACCAATCATTTTACTGAAATTTAACTAACCAATCCTAACATATTGTAACATGATTATTTAACCAATTACATCCCACCACCTTAGTTTACACCCAGCAAAATTAATTATACAGCGGACGGAAACAATCACAGAACCAGAGAGAGATTATACAGACAAACAATAAGGAAATGGGGACTACAGTGATAGAACAATGAAGAAATGAGGATTTCATATCCCAGCTATTGATAAGTGAGTTCTTGCCAGACAGGATGCTATCAAACTAAGTTTCCTTTTACATCTTCTAGGCACTTCCCTTTCTCTGGAGGTGATAGGCATTATCAGGACAGGATTGTATTCCTAACAGCCCAATAGCACCTTCTTTCAGTGTGACTAGTTTGGAATGTGAGGAGGTGACCAGTCACTTCCCAGCTTATGGCTGCCTCTGCTGCTTAGCCAAAGGCCTTAGCCTAAGAACAGGGCCTCAGACTGTCACAGTAAGAGAAGGACCTTACACTGGCAGACAGTGATTTTGATTCTTTCTTTCATACCTCTATAACTAGCTAAGTGATAAGAATATACCTAAATTCTTAGAGTGTAGGCCTTTACAGACAGGCCTGAATATCTATATCCTAACATCAATACTTACAGACTGTAATCCTGACATAATTCAAAAAAGGAGAGAGAGATTCTGTAGATTAGATAAAATGCAGAGGTTGCAACTATCAACACAGAAATACTCTCAGTGAGTTGAGCTCAGAAATATGAAGGGTGAAAGTCTATTAATAACAATGGTACATTTAAAAAAAAAATCCCACATGGGTAGATGGGAATGTAATGCTATTAGAATGGCTTGTAAAAACAGTAAGGTATGATTGAAGGGGACGTTTCAGAGTCATGCCTGTGAAGCAATGGAAACATAAAATGATAATTTCTTGAATTGAAGTCTCAGAAATCTTTGAGTTAGAGGAGGTCTGGAATCAACCAAAAACCATGCCAGAATAAAGGTATCACAGAAATAGCTGAGCTGCCATATCAAATGACCACAAGAAGATTACATGTGATATAACGTGGAAATCAAAAACCCTTGTACACATCAATCAGGAATGGAATGTGAGAGGAAGAAGAGCAGAGTGGCTAAAGCTTACAAGAAGGAAAAGAATTTGGGTTGGCAAAAAGCCCACATGACATCACTCTGCTCCTCTGATGTATTCATTGTTTCACTGAGCAGGAACTCCCCCCCCCTCCCCCTTTACTAGTGTAACCCTTCTGCCTGTCAGAGTTGGCAGCAACAAGTATCTAGGGGTTCTATTCCAATAACACAATGCAAAACCGGCTCGAGCCCCCACCCAGTGACCTGGGACAAATATATAGCACCCCTCCGGGCTCCTCCAAGAGGCAATACTTCCCCTCTTGCAAGCACGTAGTCTGAGTGTAGCAAAAAGCCTTTTAATAACAGAGAAACAATGTGGCATTATGTTGGGGAAACACCACCAACAGGATTCATAACACAACCCATGAGCAAAAAACCCACCCCAAGCAAATGGGGGTGTGTCCTTTCCCTTTAGTTCTTGAGTCCAGCAACCCAAAGTCCCAAAAGTCCAGCGACCCAAAAGTCTCTGTCCCTGGTCAGGGCAGCCCCAGAGTTCGAAAGCTTATCTGCAGAGTTTTACCTCCAAACCTGCGTGGAGATGGGGGGGGAGGGGTTAAGGGGCACCTTACGTGGTCCAAAGCTGATGGCCCCACCCCTCCATGGGGCTCCATTCTGCCAGCCACCCCATGAGCTGCTCTAGGCATCCGACAAACTGCTCTGCTCCACCAGCCGCTCTTCTCCACAAACTGCAATGCTCTGCTCGCCGTCCCGCAAACTGCTCCACCATATATCTTCAGGCTCCCCCACTACTTAACACAACACTCAATGATTTCAGCTCTTAGTAAGTTTAGCTTTTTTGTGATTTCAGCTTGTAGTAGGGGAGCCTCAGTGCTGGTGCACCATTAGCCCAAAGTGAATTCAGCGCAGCAGCCTGTAACTAGACTCCTAATGGAATCAAAATTAGCTCTGATATTTCACAGTGGGGAGAGGAGGCAGTACAATTAGCATATAAAGCCCTCACCAGGGCGCCCATACCACCAAGTATTAATACCTGTCCCCAGCCTCTCTCCATTCCCAGAGTTTTGGAACCCATGTCCCTTGCCTAGCGAGTGCTACTTAGTTGATGGCAAGTCCCTCCATCATAACAAAAGGACAAGTACAGTTCCACTGTCCTTGATTCCCATAATCAGGGTAATAACTATTTATTCTTCCTGCCCCAATAACAGAGACATTGGGGATCCCACAGCAGCCAAAGTGACTTTGGGCAGCTATGGCCTCATTCTAGGCAGGGTGAGTGTGCCTATGCAAATGAGATCCACCCCTGAAGTTCTTTTCCACAACTTGCCACACCTCACCACCAGATGTCAGGGTGGAGCTCATCCTGACTCTGCTTACATCAGGAACAATATAGAAAAAGTAGTATCAGTCTGAGCAGAAAATGAAGGGCCCAATTCCAGTTAAGTCAATGGCAAACTATAGATTTCACCATGTGCAGGAGAAATGGAAGGCCAAGTGATAACTGCAAAACCCCGCTCCGGTCACATTGGAATGCAAACAACCTGGCCTACGAGACCCAAGAGAGGAATTTTAAGAAAATGTTTTTTTGCAACCTACAATATTTAATAATAATAATTAAATGGATGTAATTTAATATAGTTCCTTTCATTCAAAGATAGCATATGTTCAAAATGTCCTGTGACAGTACTATAAGACTATGTCAGAATATGTTCAGTTCTTTATTACCAGCATGGGACTGAATCATGGGTACCGCTGCTGTACCTCCTCTTTGTTTCCATAACTAAATTAAAAATACAGAAGCTGTTTTTTAGATCTATACTGTGGTAGTTTGATATGTATATGAATCTTTCCATATCGCCATCCTTTGTCCCTATTGCTTTTCACTCCAAATAATTTTTCAAAATACCTGGCCACCTAGCAAATATGCACTGAATATTTGCTAAGGGGTATTGTAGATACAAATAAGTAAGTAAAAAAAGCTTCTAGACAGAATATTGGAAGGAGTTTCTCATCTGCCTTTCTCCTTTAACACCTCCACTTGCCTCAGTGACCTCTTTTCATCTCCCTTGTGCCCACCCTTACCCCCCTCCCTTACTCTTTTCATTCACCTCTTGCTCTGCACCCCCACAATACAAGCCTGCTTTACTCTCCACCATTGTTAAAACAACTCACCCTTATGCTCACTTGCCTTTCCAACTAACACCCTATTGCTTTTCTCCCTTTCATCTCAAAGCATATTAAGCACAGTGTCTATAATCACTGTCTGGAGTTCCTCTCCTCCAGTTCCATCCTAGACTCTCTCCAGTCTGGCTTCCACCCCTTGCGCTCCACTGAAACTGCTCTTTCCAAAGTTTCTAAGGACCTCTTCCTAGCCAAAGCTCAAAACCAGCACTCCATCATCATCCTCCTTGACCTGTCAGCTGCCTTTGACACAGTTGGCTGTGCTTCTCTTCTTGAAATCTTCTCCTCCCTCATTTTTTTTGTGAATCTGGCCTCTCCTGGTTCCCCCTCATCTCTATTTTCTCGTTCTGGATGTCCTTTGGAGGGAAACTCCTTATCACCCTCTAGTTTTCTGAGTGCATTCAACAGGGTTCTGTCCTTTGTCCCCTTGTCTTCTCCCTATACCTCATCTCTAAGTAATCTCATCCTAAAACACAAATTCAGCTGCCTTCTCTGGGCTAATGACTCTCAGATCTGCCTCTCTACTCCAGAATTGTCATTGTCTGTCCAGACTAAAATCTCAATTTGTCTCTGACATCTCCCTGTGGATGTCTAGCCATCAACTCAAGCTCAACATGACTCAAACAGAGTTCTTAATCTGTACTCCCATGCCCTCCCTCTCACCTTCTTTCTCAATCACTTTCTCTTGGCAGGTAGGTGGTCAGATTAGATGATCATGGTAGTCCCTTCTGTCTTTAGAATTTAGGAATCTATGCAATAATTTTCACCAATATAGTAAATATTATGACCAATATTTTAAAAGAGGCCACTGATTTTGGGTGTTGTGTTTGAGTTTCATGCTGTGGTCTGATTTTCCAAAGTGCTGAGGATCCTAAACTTCAGCCGAAGCTCAGCGAGAGCTGTTGGTACTCATTGCTTCTAAAAATCAGGGACCAGGCATCTGAAGTTGGGCACCAAAAAATGGAGGCAACCAAAATTAGCCTTAACCTCTCTAAACCAAATTCAGCCAAGCAGTGGGTAAGCACAACTCCTACTGAATGATGGCAGAGTGGAATTCAATCCTTTGTCTGTCTTTCCTGCCTATAAAACTGTAACAATAACACTCACCTATATCATAGGCTGGTTGTGTGGATTAAGTAGTTAATATTTGTGTAGTGTTTGATGATATAGCTCCATTACCTTTCGGTCACTGAGGCCAGGTTTACACTATAAACGGACGTCACTATAACTACCCGCCTGAGAGATGCAGTTATACCAACCTAACCCCTGGTGTAGTCAGCACTATGTCGATGAGAGAGCTTCTCCAGTCACCATAGCTATTATCTCTCATGGAGGTTGATTAATGCTGCCGACGGGAAAAGCTCTCCCATTGGCATAGTCACTGAAGTGCTACAGCACCGCGGCTGCATCAATGCACCGTTTTAAGTGTAGACCTGCCCTCAGACAGTGCAAAGATAGAGGATATTTGCTGCAAGTCTCCCTGGTGGGGAGTCTCCTAGCTTTAGGGAGCCCCTAGTAGGTGTAAAGCAGATATAGCCAGCTCCTATGCTGCTCTCCCCACAGCCCCCAGTGCAGGGAATGTGTTGGAGTGAATGGGGGTGGGTGGGTGTCCAGAGTGCAGTCCTGTGGGACATGGCCTGCTGGTGCAGGTTAAACCAGCTGCTGTGCTTAGAGCTGGGACTAGAGGAAAGCAGGAAGCCATGATCGTGCCCCCCCCCCCCCCACCTCCCGCCAATCCTGCTCTGCTGCACCTAATGCAAGCTGGGCACAGGAGAGTCTAGCCCATAAAGTGCTCTGTACATACATACATACATAGGCATGATTATTATTATACAGAGTCGAGAGGAAAGTAAGAACTCTGTGAGTCTCTTGAAGTCTGAGGCGTGGGCAGCTCCAGATGCAGTTTCTTACCCTCTGAGTCCAGGTGTGGGATTCCCCTGTGCTTTTTGAGATCTTTGCACTGGAGAAAGGAAGGGGGAGATACCTTTTTCTCTGCCCTCCAAGCACTAATTCTTTGTCTGCTCCCCCTCACCTCAGGCTGTTCATATTTTCAAACCCAAATTGTAGAAAGTTGATGCTGAAGTCTGGTCTGTGCATTCTGATGTCAGTCCTCTATATGCACTGTACATTGCTACCCAGCTTACCCATGCAGCCACTGACAAAATATGGCTTGCTCTAGCTAGGCCCTGTATGTGGGTAGCTGTGGATAGGCCAGTTCTGGGGATTGAAATGTCTCCCTGCTGCTATGTAAATGTGCCTCTTGTTAGTTGCTGACAGAAAATATTACCTTTGGAAGTACTAATTTGCATAGCAGAGGACAAAGCTATCTGTGAGAATTGAATCCAGGAGCAGATACACAAGAATAGGTCCAATGGTATTTTGCTGAAATATTTCATTGTGCATTGCAGCCACTGGGGCACCACTCATCAGAGGTAGGCTCAAGTTACAAATTCAGATTCTGGCTTCCAATTTCTCAAAGACTGGGGGTATGTGTTTGGCTTATTATAAGAAGTGGCTATTTGCAAAACTGTGATTGGGATCAGGGTTCAGTTCACACATTATTATTAAGTGTTGGCTGTGTGCTTGGTGCTGTACAAGGCAGAGTCTGTGCCCTGAGGAGCTCACAGTTTAAAAGACAATGTAGATTAGACAGTAATATTCAGGAGAAGGCCTAGGGAATGGCCGTAACTTGAGTGAGCATTTGCTTACATTTTCTTACATAGTGATTGGATGAAACCATAAATTCTGAGACAGTGATGGCACAATGCCGAGGTGGATCAGTATTTGTGGGCCTCTGGGGAAAAGTTGGTTTCAGGAAGGATATAAATGACAGGAGGGAGGGATACTAGTCTGGTGGGGAAAGGGAGGTAGTTCCGGGCATGGAGGAAGCAGATAGGATGGGAGTGGGAGAAGAAAATGAAGTAGCAGTGTGGATGGTATCACCGGTACAGCAATGATGATAAGATTTGGGGATGTCTCATCCTGTAGGAGAGCAAGGTCCTGGAACAAGTGGGTCTTGAAGAGGAATTTGAAGGAAAAGAGGGCGATTGGTGGACAGGAAAAGGAGGGTTACCCAAGCACAGGGGGCAGCCTGGGTGAAGGAGACAAAGACCCTAGGAGGCATAGATAGTGAAAGAAGAAGAAGAAATGAGAAGAGAGATGTAGTGGCATGGGGGGACATTATGTATGATCTTGTAGACGAAGGCAAGGAGATTTAATCTGATGCATAAACAAACAGGAAGGCGGTGAAGGGATTCCAAGAGGGGGCTGTGATCAGAGCAATGCAACAGGTAGATGGCCTGGCTGCGTTGCTAGATTAAAGAGAGAAGCGGGGAGAAGAATGTCACAGCAGTCAGTATGAGGGATGGCTTGGTCACAGGCAGAACACAATAGCACTCTCCACTCTAGGAAGTGCAGGGACTGCTTGGCCTTGTCCCTCCTTGGGAGGGAGGAGGCAGGGCCATAGCCTTGGCCCCAGATTGCACTAAGCCTGTCACATGGGCCCAGCACGCTCGGTGGAGCATTCTGTCCATAAGGGCTGGCACAAAATGCACATGCCCTGTTTACAGGGAGCAGTACTGAGGAAGATGGGGCCTGCCTCAGATAAGTTTTCTTCAGTTGTCCTCTGGTGGTGGTGCTGCTCTGCACTGCCTCCCACTCAGGACTTGTGGCTAAAAGTTATAAGCTAGCCCTGCAAGGAGAGAGGATCAAACGAAAGGAGTGGAATAGAAAGGGCAAGCAAAGTAGCAGTGGAAGCCAAGCTAAGGGTTGTGCCTGACAATTATCAGAATAAAATGTTTGTATCTGTTTGGTGTTCAGCTCAGAAAGGCTCTCTGCCCACTGCTACTAAATGCATTTCTATAAGTGCAGCCATGTCACTTCAGACTGTCCGATCACATCAGAGCTCATAAACTTGGGCCAGGTTAGTACCTGGCTAGGTGACTGTACTGGATATCCCAGCTTGCTGCAGGAAGTGGTACTGAAGCGTTAGGCACAAATCCAGCTCTGTGGTGCCCACGGGCAGAGTACTGGAACCCCCATTAAAGTCAGAGGGTTCTGTGTGAGCATAGCAATCTGCCTGAACAGATTAGTATGTAGCACTCTTTGTGCCCCGTCACTCTGGGCTCAGTGCCGAGCATAGTGCTATGGAGCTATATACTTCCGGAGGTGCTGTTTTTCCTTTCAGAGAGAGAACCGAGATCTTGAACACATGTGGTCATTGAAGACCCCCAGATGTCCTTGCCATATTGTTCTGCTTATTTAAAATTCGTTGTGCAGACTGTTCCAGTTGGATATATTCCTTTTCACTGCTGCTCCTAAAATGTTGTATAGTGTTGCTGTGGGCTATCAAACAACTGTTGCATTTAGCCACAGAAGGGCATCATTTCACGGTGGGAGGAGGTGACTCCTATTATGATGAATCAGGAAAATGTTTGTATTTCTTAGGAATATTACGTGCAACTTGGTTTCCCTGCTCAATTTTATATCACTGCCTGTCTGAATCTGCAGAGTTAATTCAAAGAAGGCTGTAAAGGGGGGTTTGTTGACACACATAAGACAACCTCTCAAGTACCCGCTTCAAAGGAATGAAGATGGCTGTGGTAGGGGAAGAACTTATCTGGGTGGCACCTTCCAAACTAAGATGTTTTTCTCTTTCCAAGCCTAGGGCTTGAGATCAAAAGATCCTCAGGGATTAAAAGGTGCCTTAGCAGAAAGGGAGGTGGAGAGTAATCCACTCAGCTGGAAGCCACCAAGGACCGAATGTCAGCCTGCAGGGAAGCTGTCATGCAGACAGACTGACTCGAGAGTCAGGGTAGCAGCTGGCGAGCTGTAACTGGGTGCTCAGAGAGAACAGGGGATGTCAAGGCTAAGTCATGTGTACCCAGGGGCTTGAGCGGGAATACCAAGCTTAGGTAAGACAATATGCATATAAGCCTCTTTGGTTTTTTTTTTTTTAATTTTTCCTCTTCTTCTCTCAGCTCTGTGTACCGTTTGGGCAAATAAATCATACTGTAGTTTGGAGAAACTGCTTGTGTGTGTCTGCATACTATTCCTGACCACAGGCTCACAAAGGAGGTTTCAAGCAGGGTCCAAGTCCAGCTGAATCTGCTAGGAGACATAGGTGGCAGCCAGGGAGATGTAACCTGAAGGCAGTCAGAGAGTGATTGGATTGAAGGATCCTTCTCCAAAGAGAAGTGGAGGCATGGGCCTGCTGCTAGAAAGGGGTGCACTTGTGGCAGGGGGCTGTAACAGGGTCTCAGAAGGAGCAGCTCCCTCTGGGACTCTGACACCTATTTTGTCACCAAATCCTGAAGCCCTTTTCCAGGCAAAACCTCTCAAGGAGGTCAGACCCTGAACACTTGCAACTCCCAGTGACTTCAAATATCATGTCGTGTATTCAGCCTGTCTCAGGAGTTTGGGATTTGCCCCAGTGTCTGTAAATGAGTAACAGGGCTGGCCTTACCATGAGGTGAACTGATGCGGCTGCCTCAGGTGCCAGACTGGGTGTGTGTGTGTTGGGGGGTGAATCACTATGACCCAGAGTGTAGAAAATTGTGTCTGCTGCTGGGGCATATGTATTCTCTCTGCTCTAGATGCACAGAGATGGTGGGGTGTTGTGCTGGAGGAAGGAGGGCACAAGAGACATAACAGGCAGGCAGGAGAAAAGGTGAGAGGCAATAACAGAACGCAGCAGGAGCTGCAGGGAGAGAGAGGAGGAGGAGCCTCTTATGTACCTCTCTAGCACCCCCAGGAACCTGGACTGATTAACACCAGCTTCTCAGGGAGCTTCCTCTTTCCTCCTGCTTCCCAGAACCCACTTGAGGAGAACAGGCAGTCAACTGAAGTAGTAGGAGCCAGTTAGGCCCTTAAGATGCTGATATCTTCTGTCACTAAGGCCCTGCTACCAGCCTGCTTATTTGTCCCCTTCACTTGAGTGTTGAGAGCCACTATAGCTGGCACAGAACAGCAGTCATGAGTGAAAGAAGAAAACCCCCCTCTGTCAGAGAGAACACCCCTCTGTCAGAGAGAATTTTCTAGAATTTATTGACATTGATGATACTGCAGGAGTTGGTATGACAAATGTGCTTCTTAAAAAGCTGGAAGATACGGGAATTGTGATAGCTGACATGAGAGATCAGGGCTACGATAATGGTGCCAAAATGAGAGGAAAGAACAGAGGAGTGCAGACACAGATCCGAGAGTTAAACCCTCAACCTTTTATTGTCCCATGCAGTTCTCATTCATTGAACATGGTGGTCATTGATGCAGCATCAGCTTTTAGTGAGGCTGCTGAATTTTTTAATGTAATTGAGAACATCTATGTATTTTTCTCTGCATCAACTCATGGATGGCAAATTTTGAAGCAACATCTGGGAACATCCTCTCTGACACTGAAACCACTGAGTGCCACACAATGGGAAAGTCGAGTGGAGGCGATAAAGCCTATCAAACACCAAACTGGGAAGATTGATGATGCCATAGTTGCCATTATGGAGGATAATGCTATGACAGGAACTGTTTGTGGGAGAACAGTGGCAGAGGGAAATGGAATCACCAGAATATACATAACTTCAAATTTCTGTGTGGCTTAGTGTTGTGGCATGACATACTGTTTGAAATAAATGTTGTAAGCAAGAGACTCCAAGGTGTTGACCTTGATATATCTGGAGCAATGGAACAACTGGACAAAGCAAAGTCATACCTACTGTCTTACCGGTCAGATGAAGGATTTCAAAACGTTCTGAAGAGTGCACAGAAGTTGGCAGAGGAACTTCACACTGAAGCTATTTTCCTACCCATTCAAGAATACAAGAGTCACCGAAGAAGAAGACATTTTGATTACGAGGCACGGGATAATCCCATAAGAGACCCCAAATAACAATACAATACAGTCAGTTGAAGAAAATTTCATGTAGCTCAAGGAACACAGCAGAATATTTGGGATGTTGTATGATATTCCCAAACTCCTCACTATAACTGAAGACTTACACCAGCAATGCAGGGCACTAGAGACAGTGACACATGATGACATGCGCGATATTGATGCAAGTGATTTAGGTGATGACTGAAAGCCCTTTCAAGATGCATTTCAGCAGGATCAACTCAAAGGCTGTTCTGGAATATATGTGCACAAATAAGATTACCACCCTCTTTCCAAATGCTTTTATTGCTCTGTGGGTACTTCCTGTAACAGTTGCCAGTGGAGAACGTAGCTTCTCCAAGCTGAAGTTAACAACAACACATCTATGCTCTACAATGACACAGGAGAGGCTGGTTGGCCTTGCAACCATCTCAGTAGAGCATGAGCTGGTCCAGACTGTGGACCTTCAGGAAGCAGTTCAAATCTTTGCAACCAAGGCAGCATGGAAAGCACCACTGTGATTATTCAAACAGATAAAAATGCCAGTGTTTACTATGCAGACAAGAAAAGTTAAGTGTTACTTAACGTTTTTGAATAAGGCATTTTAAGTTGTTAATTCTCCTTTATTGGGGCAGGTAGCAGAGCAGTACCATGAGAAGAGTAGAACAGGAAGAAGGCAGAAATGAGAACTTTCAAGTTTTGGCCCAAGCGAGGGGACATGGGGGCATCATTTGAGCTCCCTACCTCAGGTGCCAAAATATTGTGGGCCGGCCCTGATGAGTAAGGTGATTTGGGGTCCTTTGCAGTAGAAGGCACAGTAGAAATTTGAGCTATTATAGTAAGAACTGAACTCTTGTTTTATCTTAAACATAAAACTCAATTTTTTTTCAAAACCATATCAGTGTGAAAGAAAGTCATAAGTGTAATCCATGGCTGTTGGTACACTGTGACATCATATAAGGTGATGTGATGTACTATAAGGTGATGTACAAGAAGAAGTCCAGTTATATGAGACAGAAGATGGTGAAAGGCAGTTTCAAGATTTCTCAGTTCAATACTTGATATGAGCCAATGACCATTCTTTAAAATCCTCTATTGGCAGCCATCCTTGTTGCCAGCTGTCCTCGCACTTGGGGATGGGGATGCCATTCATGAAAGGACTAGGTGGGCTGGAGGGCAGACCTGTGGGAGTTTTGAGCTGGGGCTGCAGGAGAGGCCTAGAAAGCAGTCTGTCTGAGTGGCCACCAGGAGCTTGTAACTACATGTATGAATTGGCCAGGGCCCAAAGGGAAGGATGCACTGGATCGGTGACTGAGGTATTAATGCTGGAGGGGCACTGGGACTGTTTGTTTGCTGATAAAGGTGTGGAAGTGATTTCTGGGTTAGTTTCTGCCTCCCCCAAGGCTGTAGGAGGGATCTCCACCCCAAGTTAAGGGGTGGGAGTTTGAAAGCCACTTCCAGCAAGGGGGGTGTCATAAATATAAAGGGAAGGGTAACCACCTCTTTGTATATTGAACTATAAAATCCCTCCTGGCCAGAGGCAAAACCCTTTCACCTGTAAAGGGTTAAGAAACTAAGATAACCTCACTGGCACCTGACCAAAATGACCAATGAGGAGACAAGATACTTTCAAAGCTGGAGGGAGACAGGACGGACAAAGGGTCTGTTTGTCTGTGTGATGCTTTTGCCAGTAACAGATCAGGAATGCTTTTCATAACTCCTCAGAACTTCTGTTAAGTTAGTAAGTAATCTAGCTAGAAATGCGTTAGATTTCCTTTTGTTAAATGGCTGGTAAAATAGGTTGTGCTGAATGGAATGTATATTCCTGTTTTTGTGCCTTTTTGTAACTTAAGGGTTTGCCTAGAGGGATTCTCTAGGTTTTGAATCTGATTACCCTGTAAGGTATTTACCATCCTGATTTTACAGAGGTGATTCTTTTACCTTTTCTTTCATTAAAATTCTTCTTTTAAGAACCTGATTGCTTTTTCATTGTTCTTAAGATCCAAGGGTTTGGGTCTGTGTTCACCTATGCAAATTGGTGAGGATTTTTATCAAGCCTTCCCCAGGAAAGGGGATGTAGGGCTTGGGGGGATATTTTGCGGGGAAGACGTCTCCAAGTGGGCTCTTTCCCTGTTCTTTGTTTAACACGGTTGGTGGTGGCAGCATAGGGTTCAAGGACAAGGCAAAGTTTGTACCTTGAGGAAGTTTTTAACCTAAGCTGGTAAGAATAAGCTCAGGGGGTCTTTCATGCAGGTCTCCACATCTGTGACCTAGAGTTCAGAGTGGGGAAGGCACCTTGACAGGGGGCGTTCACCACAATGGCTCTTCTAAACAGGTGGAAAACTTTGTGGGAAATGGGAGGAATTAGTAAACTGCTTATGTTTGTCTTTGCTACCATCTTTCCATAGCCACAATATCAGGTGCTATATCAGATGTGTAAATTACGGCTGGCTGTCGAGAAGAGACTCTTTGCTTTGGAGTTTTGGTGCATGCGTTTCCCATAGCTCTTTTGTTCCATGTTTCAAGTCACAATCCTGCAACTATCTGTGAGACTTCAGTGAGGCTCTGCACAGGGGCAGGGACCTGCCCATGCATGTGCAGTTGCAGAAGTGGGGACTCTCTCTCACACCTCATCCCACTCAAAGGGGACATTTTGGGGGTGGGACTTTTGTCGTGGAGCCTGGAAACTTGGTATTGCTCTTGACATCTCATCATTTGATGGCTGAAACCTCATTGTATCATGCAGTATATTTTTGGATGTATTCTATATTCATAAACGTGACATTTTATTCTGTGCCCTTTGGAACCAACTTCAGTGATAGTCAACTGAAACAAACCGAATACCAGTGTGTTGCCGAAGAACAGAGGTAACACAGATGGTTTAATATGAATTTAATTGCTCTGGTACACTATTGTCCCTCATAGTTAGATGTGTAATACACCATCTGACCCAAAACAGAGACTAGCGCAGCTATAGAAAGTGGTGATAGATAGCTATAAAAGCAAGCACATGAGAAAGCGATTAGGGATAGATTTTTCAAGAGTGCCTAAGGGTGTGTCAATGCAGCCTGTGGCACTAAGCTTCCCAGCCTGGGTTGACAGACTCAGGCTCATGCTATCATTCTAAACGTAGCTGTACGCTCCAGCCCGAGTTGCAACTTTGAAGCACGGTTTATACAGCACAAGCCCCAGCAGCCTGAGTCTGTCGACCTGGGCTGGGAGGCTTGCTCCTGGGGGCTGTGTAAATGTACCCTAAACAAGTTAGATGCACAAGTCCCAGGAGCATAAACTTCCATTACAATAGTATCTGAGTGCCTCACAATCTGTAATCTCATGATTTATAAACCAATCTCATGACTGTTGGGGGCCTGACTCATGGTTTTTGAACACTCCAGGGTTGCAATACTGTTGATTAATGTCCACAGGTCTTTTCAGAAGTGTTTTTTTTGGGGGGGGGGGAAGGGGGCTACTGGATGGCTGCCACATTTTTAACTCCTAGAAAAGTGTTAATGATTTTTTAAAAGGAACAAATAAGCAGTGTTTGGCTGAAACTCTCTGACCTCAATAGCAAATAATAAAGAACATAATTCAGTGAAGAAACATGAACAGGATTTTGATTGAATGTAATGTTTTGGGAACATGGAAAATAGCATGTAAATCTTAGCTGTGATATTTTGGCTATTGTTCTGTATGGTTAGTTTTTGGGACCTTCAGTTTTCAGGCCATCATAGATTAATCACTGACTAATGAAATTCAAACTTCTTTTGACGTTTGTTGCTATTGCAGGAAAGTAATCCCCAAGTGAACCAGGAAGTTCAGTGGAAATTACTATCTGTGAAGTTAACTTGTTTTTTGCTCAGGCGAGGTAGAATGTGAGTCCAGCAAAGTTCCCAAATGCAATTTCAAAACTGTGAAGCTGAAATTAAAGCAAAATGTGGTTGCTCCTACCTGCTACTTACTTTTTCAACCCACATACAGGCTTATATAGGCTTGAGGAACTGATCATGTGTGATCTGTGATGGAAATGGGAAGAAAACTGATCTCCAGCTACAACCAGCGCTGCCAATAAATATATTTTTTAAAGCAACACATCAAGTACATTTTCTGTCCTGGAAGCTGCACAAGAAATCCACTGGAAAACTTAGCTCTAAATTAGTACTAATCATTAGTACTAATCATCTTGCACAATGGTGGTAGAGTTTAGTGGATAAATAAAGACAAATCAAACCAAGGCCATGTCCAAAGTTATTTATTGTTCCAGCCAAAAGACGAAAACTTCCCCCAATGTGTAAACTGTTTTTGTAACAGTAGTTTCACAAAGATGTTTATATTTTAAAAATGTGGCACTGTAAATTTTCTAAATACACGTTTGTCTTGTGCTTCCATAATAAGTGTGCTTTCATTTCATTGCCCGTGCAAGATACATTGAAACTGATTCAAGGGAGTTACAAAAGGATTCAAAGATAGTTCAGGAGCCAAACCAGTATTTTAGCCATTCCCAGCTGTTATAGTCTCTTATTATATGATAGAACAATTGTATAAATAGCAGCCTGAGCATAGATAGTTAATTGTGGTTTACACATAAACGGAGAAATGAAGAAAGGGTAGAAACATTGGCTTGATTTCTGAGAGTTTGTTTTTAGTATGTTTTCTTATTGATAGTCCTATGAATTGTTTGCAGCTTTTAATTATTATTAATGAACTTCCATAAATCTTGGGTAGATTAAACTTGCTTCCAAATTTGCTAGCCAAATTCTATTATTATTTAGAAGCTGAGATATATGTTGAAATTTAAGCATGATTTATTTTGTAATTCAGTAAAACTTTAGATCTTTTAATAGCAGGGGACTCGTATTAGCGTCACCCTTACCTTATGCTGCCCATTAGTGGAAAAGTTCCAAATGTAAAAAGCACTTCTCAGAATTAGTAGACTGTGGGCCAAATCTTCAGTCTTTAATTGAGTAAATAGAGATTTTAATTACATTTGTCACTTCTGAATCTACTCTAAACTGTGGCCATCTTTCCAAAAAATGACAGCATTTGTGACTCTGGTAGCTGGGAACTTCTAAACCAGGGCTTGAACTTGGCTGCCTAAAACTAGTTACCTAAATCTTTATTTGTCCATCTATTGAATTCAATGGAAATCCAGACTTGTGATGCCAAAATGAGATGTCACTCACAGCAGAGTGTGCAGATCTTCATAATATTGTCTTTATTGTGTGATTTGATCAGCAGTTAAATAGTTAATAATGTAAATATATTTTATACTGGGGTTCAGAGCTAACACCTCACTGAGATCATTGGTAACAGTCCATACCTTTCAGAGCTATTGTTTCAGGCTGTTTTCTGACCCAGACAGACACAGCTCTATTAGTGGATTTGCATTTTGAAGATTTTTGGGCACCTATACTTGAAATTGTTGGCCTTTGTTTTAATATTAAACATGCAAGTTTGTTCCGTGATTGTTATACTGGTCATCTATAGAATAGAATAGAAAAGCAATTTGGAAACTTTTTTAGCAAGATGGCTGTCAACAGTGTGTGTCACTGAAAGAGCAAGCAGGCTGAGAGCACAGTTGAACAGAGTTGCCAGGTGAACCCTCGACTGTATTTTTTCCTATGTTGAAGGAACTTTCCAGTGCTTCCAAGAAGAGTACTGATTCTGTGAAGCTACTGCATTGACAGGTGACATGCCTAGCAACACAATGAATTATTGACAGGAAGCCTCTGTTCACCTGCGGTTTATAGAAGGTTCAACAATCTTTGGGCGCTGCACAAATAGGACTGGCTCTTGGAGACCGTGCCTGTCGATGGAGTCCTCTCGTATCGTTTGTACCTTTATCATGAAGGACAATAAAGCACTCTCTTGCCAGGCTGACGTGGTGAAAAATGAGGTATGAAGCTACAATATGTGTTTGTGGAGAGTGGAGATGTTCATCTGGAGAAGAAAGGGAAGAAAGTGGGTTTTTTTTTTTTTAAGGCACTCTTATTTCAGGACTACTTAGAATTGACGCTGACAATTGTTTATCCCAAGGAAATATTATCAGATCTTGTGAGAGGAGTAACAGTGGAATCTGAAATTCTATGTTGTACTTGTTCTGTGGAGAAACACAGAAGACAGCAATGTAAGTCTCCCCACGCTTCTTATCCAGTGAGCCTCAGCCATGACCTGGAGGAACAATCACTTATGCTATTTTAAATCTTGGCCTCTGTGTTACTGCTGACAAGTCTGTCAGCTGTGATGGTGTTTTTCTGATGTGAACGTTAGTCTATTAGGAACGGGACTCACTCACCAGCTCATTCCAAGTAGGCCACGAGGGCCTATGATAGTGACTTTCAATCACTACCAGCTGGGGTCAGATTAAAACTGGTGACTAGCGAAAGGCCTTGAATCTCACTATCAAACTCATGAGTAGAGCTGGCTGGAATGTTTTGATTTTAGTTAAGTTTTTGTTCTGAAGGGGTGTGTGTGCAAGGGTGAGAGAGAGACTGAGTCTCTCTGGCATGGTGGTTAGATCACTGCTGTGAGATTTGGGAGATCCAGGTTCCCCACATCAGACACAGAAACACTCAGGTTTTGATCTGAACATCTACTTTTAAACACAATTCTGTTTTCGTGCAAATGTTCAAAAAGTCTTGTTTAGCTGCATAATGGATTTGGTGTCCCCTGAACAGCTCTGCTTGTGAGCAATTCAGCTTCTATTACACATTAATTAATTAATGTTAACTGTCATGAGAGTTAAAGTAATAGCTAACTAATCGATACCATAATGGCAAGGATGGGAGCAGATTAACCTGCATTGCTAAAGATGTCTAGCCCTGAGAGTTTTTACGGTATATTGACTGATTAATATGGTAATGTAATAGTGCTCATTAACAGTGCTAATTAACTGGAATAGTTAATAAAGCATCATGCTAAACTTTTTCTTTAAAAAATTAGAATTCCTTTGAAAAGTTCAATATTTTCATGGTTACACAATTATCCAGCAAATCAGACTGTTGACTGTATAAAAAAGAGCCCAAACACTATATATATATTTTTTTTAAAAAAAAGAAAAGGTTAAGATCTTCATTTACTTAGTCCTATGAAACAGAGCCCTATAAATTTCACAAGAAAATCTCTCGTGTTTTTTTTTCCTCTCAAGATTTTTCCTTTTTTAATTTGTGTGTGTGAGGTTGTTTCTTACCTGGGCAATGAGCTAAGTAAAAGTTTGACTCCCTTTACATTTATTAGAATCAACATGATTGATCTCTGAGATTTTTCTTCAGTTTTATTGTAAAGCTGTTCCATGCATTTCAAGGCACAATAAGCTTGTATATAATCAATACCATAGATATTACTAGACACTTAGTGTCAGACACAGGACAAAAATATGTTTCAGTCCTTGCCATCTAGATGGTAGCAAAAGCCAGTAATAGCAGATACATAATGATTTGTAACATGAGATTTTTTTTCTTTCAAATGCCATGAACTTTACAGAGTAGCTATTTAGTGTATCTTTTTTTAATTGCTGTCTCAGGAATGAAAAGGCGAAAACACATATGAATTGTAAATCCTCTTTCCTGATTCCCCTACAGTACAGAGTTCAGATCAACAGCACTATTCAGTATTTTTAAACTTTGTTTTCGACTTCACTGCTCTAGTATATTTTTGTTGCTCTGTTTATTTATAACAATTTTCTATAGTTTATAAATGTCTTCATTTACTTTGATAACATTTTTTTAAATGGCCCTGATCCAGCAAAGTACTTAAGCTCATGCGTAACTTTAAGCACTTGACTTTAATGGGACTACTCACTTGCTAAAGTGCTTTGGTGGGTCTGGGCCTATATGACTGTATATATACTTGAATTCAGTCTAATTCTTCCTATATTTGTCAGGGATCTTTTGTATCTAGTAAGAGCCACTTCACCTCTTAAGTAGAAATTTTGTTTTTTTATTATTTTTTAATCTGAAATTTTGTGTTGGTGAAATGAGCTGGGTTGACAGCTCGGGAGACTGAAGTCTTTCATTTGCCCCCAGAAAAGGTACAGCACAAGCAACAGGAATGCAGGTTCCCTGCCCTGCACCCTGATTCAGAGAGACCATCTCTAAGAGGGAGAGCGAAGCTCAACTTCCACATTCATTTGATCTCCTTCCTTAGAAGTTTTTAAGGTCAGGCTTGACAAAGCCCTGGCTGGGATGATTTAATTGGGTATGGGTCCTGCTTTTGAGCAGGGGGTTGAACTAGATGACCTCCTGAGGTCCCTTCCAACCCTGATATTCTATGATTCTATGATTCTCTTTAGCGAGTGTGCAAAGAAGGGTGCATAGGCCTTACATCACCAAAGCACTTA
The DNA here is from genome assembly GCF_965140235.1 of Caretta caretta. Lineage (NCBI taxonomy): Eukaryota > Metazoa > Chordata > Testudines > Cheloniidae > Caretta > Caretta caretta. The sequence goes on along the minus strand of NC_134206.1, from coordinate 162,640,152 downwards.
TGCATGTGGTTAACTTTAAGCATCTGAATACTCCCATGGGACTTAAAGCACATGGTTGAAGTTAACCACATGCTTAAGTGGTTTGCTGAATGGAGGTATTAATTCTGGTGGTGTTTCATTGATGTGGATGCCTCTCCTGAGACCACCACGTTCGGGATTTTAAAAAGTAAGAGCAAACAGAAGGGCCAAGATCCTTACTTTGGCACCCAACTAAGTGGCCTGATTTTTCAAAAGGGTTCAGCGCCCAGCAGTTCCCACTGAAATCAGTGGGAGTTTTTGGATCTTCAGTACTTCTGAAAATTAGGCAGGTGCCTAACTGTGGATTTAGGATCTTAACTTTTTGCTCTACTTCTGAAAATTTTCACATGAGCCTAAAATGTTGCTGGCAGAGGATACCAATTTTCATTATGGCCTGAGCCAAATTCATTCTAATGACTTAGAAGTAACACATTTGTTTTTCCCTGACCCAACCAATCCCTTCTGATTAAAAATTTCAAGTGAGATACTGGTGGTTTTTACTTTAACATAAGTTTACCTTGGAATCTAATTTGATTGTAGACATATTCTTAGAGAGATCACTTATCATTCAGCAGAACTATGTATAAGTATAAAATGTGAGTTTTGATAATGTATACTTTTTTCCCACCTAAGAGCTTTATGTACTGTACATGTCAAATGGATCAATCAGCACAGTATGCTATAATCCTTTCATTATGGGTGGTGCTTGGAAAATGACAATCCCAATCCCTGCATCACAAGTCATTTAACATAGATCTGTCAGTGAGGACCTCAGGCCCTCATGTTTCAGCAGATCCCTGCTACGGCAGGAGGCAAGGGATGTGGAAGTGAGGACACTTGCCTCAATACCATGCATCCTTGTTTTCCCAGGCCCTGTGGAAGTCCAGAGTGGTTCAGTTTTAACAGGCTGGAATGGATGGGATGGGACCAGTAGCTCCCCATCAGTTCCTCCCATTCAATCTGCAAATGATGCCACCACAAATAACTTCAAACAGAGGCCACAGTCACTTGAGAGGCTTCCTTTTTATGGCTTGGGAATGCGGCTGAGGTGGATTTACCCCTTTCCTCCAGCAGATCCTATGAGAGCTGCAGGTTTGGGGCTGGAATCACTGGCATCTTCACTGGGAGGCAAAGGAAGGAGCTGGCAATTGTGCCCATCTGACAGAAGAATTCAAAGCAGATTACACAAAATGAAACTCTGAATTTTGACTCTGCTGTGTGGGTTATTCTCACATTAGGGGGGAATGGGCCAGAAGTGAGATGTGCATTTGTCAATTTGCTTAAAATAGAAAAGTAATTTCACACCCGTGAGATGAAATACATACTTTGCCGGGTTTTAGAACAGAGTTTGTCTTTTGCTATGATAAGTGTTACATCTACATGCCATCTGGGGTATCAACATACAGTAAATCTCTGAGAGAATCATCATAGAAGTGTAGGACTGGAAGGGACGTCGAGAGGTCATCTAGTCCAGTCCCCTGCACTCAAGGCAGGACTAAGTATTATCTAGACCATCCCTGACAGGTGTTTGTCTAACCTGCTCTTAAAAATCTCCAATGATGGAGATATCACAACCTCACTAGGCAATTTATTCCGGTGGTTAACCACCCTGACAGTTAGGAAGTTTTTCCTAATGTCCAACCTAAACCTCCCTTGCTGCAATTTAAGCCCATTGTTTCTTGTGCTATCTGCAGAAGTTAAGAACAGCAATTTTTCTCCTTCATCCTTGTAACAACCTTTAACATACTTGAACACGGTTATCATGTCCCCTCTCAGTCTTCTCTTCTCCAGACTAAACAAACCCATTTTTTTCAATCTTCCATCATAGGTCATGTTTTCTAGACCTTTAATCATTTTTGTTGCTCTTCTCTGGACTTTCTCCAATTTGTCCACATCCTTCCTGAAATGTGGCTCCCAGAACTGGACACAATACTCCAGTTGAGACCTAATCAGCGTGGAGTAGAGTGGAAGAATACTTCTCGTGTCTTGCTTACAATACATCTGCTAATGGTGAAGCAGGACTCAGTTACGCTATAGTCACCCATACAAGTGATTCTGAAAATCCAGTGGAGTTTGAAGTGGTGGGTGGGAGAGAGGGAAGATGGATATATTGTTAGTGTCTACATTTTTAATATTTAGTTTAAATTTTTGTTCAGGGGCATGAAACACAATCCTTTAAACTAAACGAGAGATCCTTAGGCTCTTGCATTAGAATCATAGAATATCAGAGTTGGAAGGGACCTCAGGAGATCATCTTGTCCAACCCCCTGCTCAAAGCAGGACCAATCCTCAATTTTTGCCCCAGATCCCTAAATGGCCCCCTCAAGGATAGAACTCACAACCCTGGGTTTAGCAGGCCAATGCTCAAACCACTGAGCTATCCCTCCCCCCAAAGGAGGGATAGAAGAATTTAGTTCACAAAGTCCAAATCTGTGTCAAATAGTTCCCCCAACTGTCATTAATGTCATTCCCTTTCCTCACAGTCAATGGTGGATTAGCCACTGGGCCAATGGGGCCTGTGCCCAGGGGCCCTGGCCAATTGGGGAGCCCCAGAAAAATGGGTGTCCCCACACCCTAACCTGCTCCGCCTGCCTGGTGCTCCAGCCAGGGAGTGGGATCGGAGCCCGGGGGCTTTCCCTGCTCTGCCCACCCTGCACGGGGGGCAGGTGGGTGGGCAGAACGGGGCAAGCCCCTGTGCGCTGATGCCACTCCTCAGCTGGAATGCCAGGCGGAATGGGGAAAGCCCCCGACCCCACTCCCCAGCAGGAGTGCCAAGCGTGTGGAATGGGGCAAGCCCCTGTGCCCCGAACCATTTCCCTGGCAGGAGCACTGTGATAGGGGTGTGTGTGCAGGGGGGAATCCCAGGGGCCCCACAAAACCCTAATCCGCCCCTGCTCATAGTGAGAGTCCAGCTGTATTTTCTTCTATTGTATATGATTTGCATCATGTTATCAGAATGATGTCACATAGTATCAGAATTTCAGAAGACAAACCATCTTCAAAACTGCCTGACAGCAAAGATGTATTGAGAAAAGAAAATACTGAAATACATTTTTCCATTGTATCTGATTTAGAAATCCCCACTAGATACAAAATAAGGGTTGTTACACCTCAGCCTCTTGAATACAGCAAGGCTATTTGGAGCAAGTCTGAATTAAGACTCTAAGATTTAGTGCCACCTCCTGCTCGTGCCTTTCCAGTATTATTAAAAGAAAATGGTATATACTTTCTCCTAGTGGGAAACAGAAAGGGTGACTAAAATCATTGTCATGTGATCAGAAAGTCACTTTATACATATGGAAATTTCTTTTTAAAGTTATAAATAGGGTTTCCGCTTTCAAATTTCAATGCCACTCAGCAAAAAATTTCAAAATAGATTTTGATGAAACGTACACCAAAAATACCCCAAATCGTAAATTTGTGCATTGTTGAAAATTGTTTGCAGATGGAATCTGTGATCCTAACAGACCTACCAGTCTCACTATGCCTTTGAACCTGCAAACTCTTACACCTGTGTGTAACTTTGCTCACACAAATTGATTTCAGAGGGATTGCTCATGTGCATAACGTTACTCACGTGTTTAAGTATTTGCAGGATCAGGGCCTAGAAGTTCAACTCCCAGAGTGGCCAGCTTTGTTGTAATTTAAGGAATACCATTTTTATTCCTAAAATAATACACCAGAACTTGCCTTAAAATAAACATGGAGGGTCAGGTCCTCAGGTGGTATAAATTCATGTAGCTCCATTAAAGTCAGTACACCTATGCCAATTTACACCAGCTGATGATCTGACCCAGAAAATGTGGGTGCAGAAAAATGAACATGAACCAGAAACCCCTGCTATACAGGAAAAAGACTGAGAGTTGCACGATAGTCATCTGGAAGAGGTCTATACAAAGAAACTGCTCCAGCGTACCTAAGCTAGAGTACTCTCGTGTACTCTAGCTACCTAAGTAGGCAGAATCTAGCAGTATGAAAAGTTGCTGAAATATTGCATATATCTTTGAATATTGTCACTATCTCATCAATTTCACAATAGATTTTAAGAAAAAGATCCCTTACTGTATTAGTGAAATACAGAGAAATAGGAGCTTTGGATGGATTTTGGTTGCTTATGTAGCTAGCTACTCACATAAAAATGTCACATTATTTATGTTCCTTAAATTTGATTTGCCAACAATATTACTGGGCATTGGCATTTCCAAATATATTGTTTTAATAAGAGCATGAGTCAAAATTATCAGGTAAATGTATATACCGTAGTAATGAAAAACACCACTCAGTACGGTCAGCTTTGAAAATCCATTGTTAATTAACAGCATTCAATTCTTAATTGTTTTTAACAGTTCAGTTGAAGTTGTTGACACAAAATACATTGTTAAACTGCTTAATCAATCATTGTAGAAAAATAGAGGTGTTTGATAGGGACATTATAGTACAAAGTTTCTGTGAAGCTTTCCAGTTGAAACCCTTGGAGACTTTTTGTTTTTAAGCTTACATTACAAAAATGAGAGTTTTTGTAAACTTTACATTTCATATCACATTAATAGCAAAGACAACCAGAGACAGAGAGAGACCTTATGCTTTAAGTGCCCTAGTCACAAAAATATAACTTACCCATGCACATGCCCTAATAGCATAAAGTCTATTTTTTTGTACTAAAGGGCACAAAAAGGTTTAAAAGCCGCTGTTTTATTGAACACGAGAAGCTCTTCTTAAACTGCAGCGATGGATTATAGACGGGCCCAGTAAATCACAAGAGCAAAAAGCAGATTAATCCTATGAGGAGTTCTCTGCTTTAAACTCATGTACTCTGCTCTAGGACTACAGGCTGACACACACAGACCAAGCCCCCTCCACCCCCACAGGTGGTGCTTCATTACTTTTAGCAAGTATCTTTGCTACGGGGCTCTCTCCCTTAGAAGACTATCTCTGATGTGCGACTAGTGTTCTCCAATGAAATTTCAGAGTCACTCCTCCTTTAAAACACCTTAAGAAGCACACATACACCCTGCTCTACTGTGTGAATTCCTTGGCTCTCAAGAACAGCCTAAAAAACAGGGTGTGCTGTATAAACCGTAGTACTGAGCAGGTTCTGACACCGTGTCAGTAAACAAAGGGTACCATTGTATTTTAAAAGAGTCTGTAGCAAAACCAGTTTTTGCCAAACTAAATGAAAATAAGCAGCAATCTGTAACTACCTGATGAAATCAGTCATCCTAGTGGAGGGGATGAAAATATATCTTTTGAACAATTGCTTAAATTGTGGAATTGTACGAGTAGCTTCTTTGTGAAAACCTGTTCAGGAAAATTTTCAAAAATAAAGCAAACACGAGGCTTAGCTGTTTTGATTGGTGTGATCCAGGTGTGCAAAACCTCCGCCTGGAGACCATCTTAGCTGTAGGGGCCAAATCAACTCTTAACGACTCAATGAAAATTAAGGATGGGCAATTGTGTTGCAGTAAAAACAGTGTATAGATGTGAAATTAATGTGAAGGATATATCACAGTGCAAAATTTCCACCTGTCCACTAGGTTTCTCCTGAGGTTTTTTCCTTCTATTTGAATTTAAAAGCTTCTGTACAAAAAAACCCCTTTAAATTCTTTTCAGTGTATTTTTCCTTTCCAGACTAGGCAGGTACCAAAAGAAAATTAAGGCTGCAGTTTGTTTTTCTCCTGACTGAGGGAAATGGTACTCTTTATGGGCCAGAGCCAAAGCCCGTTGAAGTCTATGGGAGTCTCTTACTTGAATTAATACTATTTTATGCATACTGGGCCTGATGCAACAATCCTTACATTGAGTAATACCATACACTGTGAGTTACCTCACACTGAGTGCTTTTGAGAAGTTAGGTACTACTCTATGCGCAAGATCCTCAGCTGGTGTAAATCATGCAAATCATCATAGTTCTGTTGCATCAAATCAAAATTATTCAAATCAGCTGAGGATTTGGCCCAATATGAGTAAAGGTGGGAGGGTCTACTCATTTGAATAGAGATGTTAGGAGTGGGCTTTTATATGAGAAACCCTGACGAAAATTACCTAGGGCCAGAAAGCCTGTTGGGAATTTTCAGGACCAACAAAGTGCTAATGATGTTAATGAATGAATCTCATTGACGACAACTTTAGATGAAATTCAATTATGTCTTCCCAGACCAAGTAGTTAAAAGTGTTCCCTACTTACCTATGAATAACATTCAGAATTTTTAATGGCTTATGCTGTTTACATAGAAAACTACATAGTTTTAATCCAATGGTTTGGGGAAAAATAGAATAGTTTCCTACGGTAGTGCACTTACAGGGTCCTAGCCCAACATGAACATGCTCTTTGTATTAGCAGCATACCGGAGATGCTTGTGTTTTCCAAGAGTCTGCCACAGTCTAATTCAGGCTGAACTGCCAAAAATAGCCAGGAATGGTTTACCCTGTAATATTACAAAAAATAGAATCATTTTTGTAAACAGTTTCACAGTATCTCAGTAATGTTTCAATTTCTCCACCCTGCCCTCCCCCAGACTTTTATGGCTTTTGAGAATCCGTAAAATGATTTGTTAGGGAGACAGTGAGGGCTTCTAACTAGCTGCCGGTCTGGTACACTGAAGAAAATGTTGGGCACGAAAAGGGCCAGATATATAGGGAAGAAGCTAACATACTCCAAAGATTAAACCAGAAATGCCGATTCAATTTTTTGCATCCCAATATTTCTAGACTTATGTATCGAAACCTACATTAATTACACATCTCTGTACATTATTTAGAAGTTCTTTACTACAGTACTTTTGTACATGCTGGGTTTATTATGAAATTTAAAGAGCAAGTAATTACATAAGGCATATGTACAGTATCCTGTTGAGCTGCAGCTCTTTCTGCTCACCTCAGTCTTAAAGCTGCAATGCCCATTTTCATTGGAGGCATCACATCCTGTTTATGAAACTATCTTCAAATATATAAAAATTAGAGCCAAGGCCCATAGCATTAACAAACATTAATCAGTCTTTTTCCTTTTATTACCCCAGATAATGAGTTTTTCCCCCTCCCCCCCCCTTTTTTGGTTCCTTTTTAAACACACCTGTGGTGGTGAACTTGTATTTATCCAGAGGAAATATGCAATTATTGGAAGGGCAGTGATCAGAGATTTCATTGTATGTAAGGGATATTGCAGCTTTAACTCATGTCTTTGCTTATTTTAGGAATCACTTGATTTGTTTGGGCAGGTAGACATGTCAAACCTTAAATATTTCTTTTCTTGTCATAATAATAAAAAAGGGAAGGATCAAAAAGAAAAAAGAGGTTGTGTGGTGAACCTCTGCTGGTTCAAACTTTGGATTCATTCTCTAAATTTGCCACATCACCATTCCTTTCGGTTTGGTCTTCGTGGTTCTTTCCCCTCTCTTCAGTTTCCAGGTCAGTGTGCTGGTTTAATTTGCTGGACACAGACCAAGTCAGGGGCAGTTCTGCTCGGCTGGCCATCTCTGCCAGTTCTTTGGCACTGTAAGACGGTGTGTTGGTCTCGTATGTTTCATGAAAGCTGTTGTAGTCAACTTCATAAAATCCATCCTCCAGCGTGAGGACAGGTGTAAAACGATGACCCCACAGGATCTCACTGGTTACATAAGAACTTCGAGCTTGGCATGTCATTCCTGTAAAGAGAGAGAGAGAGAGAGAAAATTGTAATACGGACCGAGTGCCCCAAAATGATTCTTGTCGTTGTAGTTTTACATAGCCGAGTGGTTTGTATTTAGTACTGCATGATAGAAGTGATATGCCAGACAAGTCACAAGTTCACTGCCCCTTGACAATTAAAACTAAGCAAAAATTCGCCATGTGTCATTTGACAAACTTTACCTTTATTTTTTGTGGGTATGGTCCACAAAATTCTCACATTTATTTGTTTAGTTGGAAGTAGTCTTGAATTTCATCAGCAAATAATTCTCAGGGTGCAGATGAGTCACAGTCAAATTGCTGAGACGAGTATTCATGTTTATTCTGTTCCCTGATGGAGGACTTGTGTAATTAACTCTGCCTAGATTAGCTGAAGAACTAATACAAAAACCTTTACTCTGGTTGAGCTGTCCACTGAGAGTCTGACACAGGGACCGACTTTGTCTTGCCCAAAGGTTTGGGACACCCTTAAAGTTAAGTCACTCTGAACCTCAAACTGACAGTCTACTCCGAAATTTTAGCAAATCTCTCAAGCGTACGTTGTGAAAATTTGTGGCATTGGATGGAAAGGATTGGGATAAACTTCTGCCTTAACTTTTCTTCACAATACGGCTTCCACTGGGACTTTTGCCCTTTGGAATGCTCGAAGGGGCATCAACCCTAAGGAATCCTATGGATGTTGTTAAGGAAGCTTGGGGAAAGCAGCCAAACCAAGTTCAGACTATAGTTCTGCATGTCCTCTAGATGAGGAAACGTCCGTCCACAGTGTAGAGATTTTCTCAGGAGAACCTACCTCAAACCAAACTGACCAGAGGAAGGCACTGTAATAAAGGATTATGGGAAAGGGACATACTGGTTGTGGTAAGGGACAGGAAAAAGTGTAAGGAATGGGGGATTGAAGGTTATAAAAACATTTTCCCAAAAAAGTGGGATTATGAGGCTAGGATATAGCAGTTTCCCTTAAATTATTTCCACATTGCACAATTTTTGAATAACAGTGGTCACACAACTAATATAATATGGCAAGAAAACATAATGAATAGCAAGATCATGTAACTGAAGAATGAAAAGTGAAACTATTTAGGAGATAATCATAGGCAATAAAAAAAAGAATGTTGAGTTTGGAGATAATAAAATGCAATCTTTAGGATCTCACATTGCACCTCTGCAGCTGCTCCTGCCAGTCAAGTCACTCAGGGAGTTTCAGGACGTACATAAGCTCGTGGCTGGGTATTATTCTTTCCAGGGATGTCCACATTGCCTTAGACAAAATAATATTGTCCCTACCCCCTTTGAGCCTTCTCTCCAAGCTCAAGCAGAATCATTGTGGAGCTCTGAAAACATTGAGTTGACCTCTGTACTATATCATTACTTTTTATTTCACTGATCTTGTTTGCCAGTAAAAAGACGTTTACTGACCCTTGCCACACGGTGGTACTTCTGCAGCATTCCCTGTATTTAGAATTGCAAGTAGCTGCAGCATTTCTGCTGCTGCAGGGGGGGTAACTGTGGGTAACTGTTTGCATGATGACTGCTGTACCTCTGTTACCCTTCCCTTTTTTCCCAGCTAGGAGTAGCACCAGAGGTGCTGAAATATCACACGAGAGGTTGGTTTCACGGTTTGCTACCCAACAACAAGAAGAGGGACCCTAGAAGTCTTACAAGATATCCTGTTCTAGGGAGATTTCTTCTGCAATTTCAGTCTAAAGCGGGTCGTCTACTTTTTGATAATTTTGCATCAAACCATTTGACTGCTCATTTGAACTGAACCTCCAGATATTTGGAGAGTCCCCATCATTCATCCGTTCACACTTCATGAAGACTTCTCAGTGAAACGAAAGGCAAAGTGTGGAGATGTGTCATCTTCAATTTTTCTGTTACCCAGTGAGTGAAACACAAACCTCCCCTGTTCAGCCAAGTGGGGGAAAGAAAGAAAGAAAGATTTGGGTTTTGTTTTGGTCATGGGGTGGGATGAAAATGAGGTTGCTTCATCCAGGTTGCCTGGGACCTTCATAGGGAGTGAAGATCTGAAAACCAGAGACAGGATCAATGAGCAGGGAAACTGATCAACTGATATTCTTTAGGGTTTATCTGCTACTTTTCACTTCTGTTCCTGCAATTTGAAACTCGATCTCTTGAGTTTCTGGACTATGTTTCTAGTCCTCCAGGAATATGAACCATGGGAGATTCTTAGTTAAATTTTAAAGGCGGGGGGAAAAATTAATCCACAAAAGTGTCTGCAAACACTTACAAGAAACTGCTTAAAAGAAAACGGCCATTATGGAAAAAAATGGAGTAGTTATACATGCAGATGCCCCCTTTCAATAGGCAAATCTGAGGTTTTTTTCGAGCAACCACATGCATTTTTGTGGTCTACGCAACTTTGAATACGTGGCCCTGTAGTAGGGTGACCAAATTTTCCAAAGGGAAAATGGGACACCGCACGGGGCTGGCCCGAGACACTTGCCCAAGCCCAGCCTCCCGCCTCCCACAAGGTTGTTGCTGGTTGCTCCAGCCCTGCCCCCCCTCCCTGTGCTGGGCTGGCATCTCCACTCCCCCACCCATGTTTCTCAGCACTGCACCCCCACTTTTTTGACAACTGGCAAGAGCAAACGGGACAAATGCCCACTTTTGCCAAAAAAAAAAAAGGTCAGGATGGCCAGGACAGGGCTTAAAAAAGGGACTGTCTCAGCCAAAATGGGACATATAACCACCCTCCCCTGTAGCATTTCATGTATCTAAACTGATCTCTATTGGTAGTTGTGAGTTTAAACTATGATATTTGACTGTTTACTGACATTTGTTTCAAATCATGAGATAGCAAGTGAGGCAGCCAGATTATGCCACTACTCCTTCTGCTTCACAACGTTACCATCTTGGGCCCTGATCCTGCAGTGAGCTCTGCAGGGGCAGATCCCCAATGCCTACATAGAGCCTCATTGATTTCCATTAGGCTCTGAATGGGTGAAGCCTTGGTTTTTACACTGATAGCAACACAAGTTTCAGCTGGAAATGATGCTCTGCACTTTCCGACCCTAAACTGCTTTCAGTGTATGTTGCTACCAGGGTCTGCCCCAATGACAGCTGTGCTTTTCAGTGGTGGGCAATTCCTGTATATGGTTTGCAAAATGTTTAAGAGCTCTTTGGTGTGAAGGGTGCAATATAAATGAAAGTTATGTCTAGGAAAATGTATGGAGACTAGCAGATTCTTTTTATTCGAGATAGGATACAGAAACAAGAAGGGGAAAGCATGTGCACTTGGCTTCATCAGCCACGCAGATCAGATGAATCTGTGATGAGTAATTTTGTTGTTCTGTTTACACATTGTGGAGTGACCGCCAAATTGTAAAGATAACCAAGAACTAATATAATAAGGAAATGAAATAAAACGAACAAACACAATTGCATAAGTGAAGAACCAAAAATTGCAGCTATCTACAGAAAACATTAATGGGAAAATGTAGAGTTGAATTATTAAAGTTTTCTGCTCATAAAAGCATGTGGAACAAAAGTGGACTTGATTGCAGGATGGCCATATGAGGAGAGTTATTCCTGCTTTCCTTGGTATACAGCATATTTAACTGATCTGGTCCATGATAATTTTCCAGGTGTCATCTTCTGTCTGAGACCATTGCTTAATGAGCCACATTATCGTTCTCAGACTTTCTCTTGAATGCACCCTCTTTCCCATGTTTTCATCTTGGGGCAAGTCTACACTACAGTGCTACATTAGCGCAAGTGCAGTGGTGCAGCTGTGCCCCTGTAGCGTGTCTGGTGAAGATGCGCTATGCTGACAGGAGAGAGCTCTTCCATTGGAATGATTACTCCACCTCGGTGAGAAGCGCTGGTGTGGACAGCGTGAAACTTGCATTTTGTGTGTGTGTGTGCGCGTGTGCATTTTCACACCTCTGAGCAACGTAAGTTAGATCAACTTAAGCGGTAGCGTAGACCTGCCCGTAGTTGGCCCGATGTGTCCACTCACATTAGGTGTCTATGGATATGGGTTAAAAGCATAGCAATCTTCTCATGTACAGCAAATGTCATTCTGGGATGTTTTAGCAGGAGTGTTGTAAGCAAGACACGAGAAGTAATTTTTCTACTCTACTCCTCTCTGATTAGGCCTCAGCTGGAGTATTATGTTCAGTTCTGGGTGCCACATTTCAGGAAAGATGTGGACAAATGGGAGAAAGTCCAGGGGAGAGCAACAAAAATAATTAAAGGTCTAGAAAACATGCTCTATGAGGGAAGATTGTAAAAATTGAGTTTGTTTAGTCTGGAGAAGAGAAGAGTGAGGGGGGACATGATAACAGTTTTCAAGTACATAAAAGGTTGTTACAACGGGGAAGGTGAAAAATTGTTCTCCTTAACCTCTGAGAATAGGAGAAGAAGCAATAGGCTTAAATTACAGCAAGGGTGGTTTAGGTTGAACATTCAGAAAAACTTCCTAACTATCAGGGTAGTTAAGCAGTAGAACAAATTGCCTAGGGAGGTTGTAGAATGTTTGTCATTGGAGGTTTTTACTAACAGGTTAGACAAACACCTGTCAGGGATGGTCTAGTTATTATGTAGTCCTGCCTTGAGTGCAGGGGAGTGGACTAGATGACCTCTTGAGGTCCCTTCCAGTTCTACACATCTATGATTCTGTGATTCAAGCAGTTGCAACTGGATCTGAAGAACTGAGGGGAAGAAAAACCTCCATCAGGAGTTAGAGACCATCTGTGTATTCTTGGTAGGAACTGAAACATAGGCAGTCTGGCCTAATGGGCAGAGAAGGTGTCAGGTCTAGTGGGCAGAGCAGGCATACAGGTTGGGGAACGGAAGAGTGGGTCAGAGCCAGAGTCAACTGCCAAATACCGGAATCAAGGGGTTAAGTCAGACTCAGGGCCAGGAATCGATGCTGAGGACTGAAGTCAGGATTAAATATGAATGCCAGAGCCCAGGGTTGAGCCAGAATCAGAAGTCAGAGCTGGGGTCAGATACCAAGTGCCAGGGTCAAGGGTTGAGCCAGAGATTCGGAGTCAGGATTGGTAGCTGATGGTCAGGAGCAAGGCAAAAGAGCAGGAACCGGAGAGCGGCAAGGAGTTGGCATGGAGAAGGAGCAAGGTAGGAGCTAGGAGTGAGGAGCAGGAATCCGGAACAGGGCTGGATCAGGATTGTAGGAGGTAGCCAAGAGTATGGTCTGATGTGACAGCGGCAGCAGCAGGAAGTCTGTGCATTGCTCAGACAGCTCACCTGGGTCATTTCTAGGCTTAAGTAGTAGATGTGAGCCAATCAGCTAACTGCAGGCCTTGGGTGCTCCAACAGAACTCATGTGGGGCCTGACATTAGCGAGATGCTGCTTCACCTATCTCCCCTGGCGGTGACGAGGGTGCATGAGAAATTCAGGTCCCCCACAGTCCCTGGCTCTAGACCTGTACCCTCAATCCATACAGTTCTTCCCCGTCTCTAGTTCTCTGTCCACATCCGGATTTTTCTGCTTCTCCTTCTCTCTTGGGTGAGATGACCATTTTCTATAAGGGGAGGGAATTTTCTTCTATAGGGAAGCAACGAAGGGAAAATAGTTGTGATGTTTGGAGGATTTTTGCATTTTGTCCATCATAAGGATGGGGGTGGAGCTGTTGTAGAACCTGCAGCTGATGTAGTCATTCTCCTCTGCTTGTAGCATTATTTTCCCTTCGCTTCATAGTGCTGTCGTCTCGGCCATCCAGTGATATGTCTGGAATAATATGGAGGCCCACATCCTCCATCAAATGTGGCCATTTGAGGGCAAATTTTCAAAGGGTAAAGGCCTATTTGTACTCGGCCAAAAATGCAAGGCAACATGTATGAATGCAATTTTGCACACAGACCTCTTCTTGAAGGAAGTGTCCCAGAACAGCAACGAGGAAACGCTTGCCGTGTCAGCTACAGACACGCTCACTTTTGTTATCTGCTCATTGCAATTTATGAAACACATGTAACTATTGCTGTCTTGGACAGGTCACTTCACCTCTCTGGGCTAAAATGGAGAGAATCCTGATCCGCCCCACAGGCGTAAAGAGACTTTTAATTAATGTTTGTAATGCTCTATAGTAGTCCCATTTATTTTAGAGGCACAGCACCATGAACAAAGGCTCCTTTGCTCTGAAGAGCCGTGGCTGGCTCAGTGGAGCATACGTGGCATAGGGACAGCGCTCTTCCCTGAATCCCTCCTGCACTTGCCATGTTAAGAACCCAGGAAATTACATACCTCTCAAAAGAGTTTTTGTTAATAAAGTTGGTTAAAATCCCTCACTATACAGACTCTTAGAATCAGGGAATGGCAGACCTTTGAACTGTACCTTAATGCCCCCATAGCACTGTCCTACAGCCTTTGATAAACTCCACATCTTCAAAGGGAACATGCTGCTGCTTCAGACCGATAAAGAAACACACTATTCACTACATGTTAATCGTCCTCACAGTATACCACAAAACTTTAATTGCAGCCTCATACTTTTGTCAGAAACACACAACACATGACACACTTGGTCAACACAGAATATCTGATGATGTTGCTGAGACTGTGTTGTGTTATCCTGTTAGGGAAATTAATGTCATCACTCCTTGGGTAATTTGCTTTCCTTTTTGTACTGTGCTCATTTGCTCCTTCAGCATCTCATTTGCGTTCTTCATTGAAATTTGCCCAGTGGAAAAACCCTGTATGCTCTGTGACAGACCCAGACCAGTTGGGTGCAGGAGTCTGGTTGAAGGAAAATATACTGGACACTGGACGAATAGTTTTCTGTTCCCTGAGTGACCAGGGCAGGGGCTGCCCCAGAGCAGTCAAGAAGGTGCTAGAAGCAATTAAGTCAGGCAGACTCCGTAAGACATCTGGAACCAATTAAGAACTGATTAAAAGCAATTAAGGGAAACAGGCAAGTCAGATCACCTGAAGCCCATTTAGAACCGCCTGGGAGTAGTTTAAAAAGAAGCTCCTTCAGAGAGGCTGGCTGGTAGGAGCTGGGAGTAAGAAGGTGTGGTGTGGGAAGATTGGGAGAAAGAAGGTGCGCAGTGAAAGAGCTGGGAGGACAAGAATGGTCAGGTAACAAGGAGGGTGCTAGGAGGCTCTGTTTGGGGAAGTAGCCCAGGGAAGAGCTATAGCTCCGGTAGTATAGGAAAACTACCTGTTGCCAGTGCTATTAGGGTCCTTGGGCTGGAACCCAGTGAAGAGGGCAGGACCGGGTTCCCCCCAACCCACCACACACCTCTACAAAAACGCTCTCTGAGTAGGAAGACAGAGGCTAACGAGGGCTCTTACACCAAACCCATTGACTGGCCAGTGATGAAGGTGGCTCAGTAAGCTGTAACCCTTGCCTCTAGGAGGGGACAGAGGCTACAATGAGGGTCACAGCAAACCTCTGAGGCAAACCCGAACTGCCTAGAAGTGCAGGACCCCCCTAGGCAAAGCCGGAGCTCTGCCACAGCTCATACAAAGTAAGTAATATTCCCTCTAAAATACACTGAAGAAATACTATTGCATTTCAAGTACTCTCCATTTCCCCCTGCTCTTTCATTATGGTCATTCTTAACGCAAGTAGAAAAGGAGTACTTGTGGCACCTTAGAGACTAACAAATTTATTTGAGCATAAGCTTTTATGAGCTAAATAAATTGGTTAGTCTCTAAGGTGCCACAAGTACTCCTTTTCTTTTTGTGGATACAGGCTAACACGGCTGCTACTCTGAAATCTGTCTTAATGCAAGTGCGATCTTTTGCCCCAGACACCAGGATCTGAACTAGCTAAAAGGAATGTGACATTCACAGAAGCATGACATTCATCAGCAAACTAGCAATCACAATACAGAAGAGCTGGTGTAAGCTGTTAGGAAATTATTTTGAAAAGTTGTCTGAGACAGGCTGCTGTGATAATATAATCTACATCTTTGTGGGCCATATGCTACTCTTGATTCACAAACACTAAGGGGATTTATGCATGTGGATTGAGGGCTTAGAAAGCACTCCCAGTTGTCATTCCAGTTAATGGCGAGTTCTCTGTGCACTCAAATATAAAGGCAGATCGCTGAACTATAATAGTTCGGCAATGTGCTACCTCCCAAACCAAGCCAAGTGAAAACGTTTTTATAAAGCTTTTCAATAAACACCAGTCTTATTATCAAATGAGACATGAGTTTGTGCCCAGTAGGAAGTAACTTGTACATACTTAAACATGATAGACATATGGTTAGCACTTTAGGGTTTTATTATTTGTAACATTCATCAAAGTAACATGGCTTATAAATCATGTCCTCCGTTCTGCAAAGTAACTATATATTTTGAATCAACTTTTCCTCTATCACACTGCCGTGCTATTATATAGCCTGTGTGTGTTTAATATTATTACCCCTTTGTCAAGCAAGAGCAGATTCTGAGGCTCTCCAGGTTGGCTTCTTGGAAGCAGAAATTGGTGACCTGGAATCAGGGTACTTTCTTAATGTAATTGATTTCTTTATGAAATGTGCATGGGTCCTGCGTCCTTGAAGGGACACAACGCCCTTTTTACAGACCCATCTATAGAGAGAGAGAGCTGCCTTGGGCCTCTGCATTTCCCTAGGATCTCATAATGCTAAATTACTTCACATTTTCTCTTTCACCCTAAGTTTACACCTGGGAATCGCCTCTACCTCAAAGCCTCTCATCTGGGACCACATGGTTAACAATTAGTCTGGGTATCAACCTACCTTTTGAAAGTAGCTACTTTGCAATATAAAAAACCCCGGAGATCTTTAACTGCCAAAGGAATGTCCCCTAACCCACATTGTTTTGTTACCGTGTGGGTGGGTATTTATACGTCAGTGACCCCAATGGACAAGCCACTAGCCCATTTTGGCAGATCAATATAGCTGTATGTATGTGGGTATAGCTATAATGTAAAGTAAAAATCATGCTATATATAAAACCTGTGGGTCCGATTTTTCAGAGGCTGAGTATCTGTAGCTTCTGTTGACTTCAAATGGAATTGTGACTTCAGCAATCAGGCCCTGTATCTGTATCCCTTCATATACAGATACAATTATTATATGGTCATGGCTCCCCAGTTAAGTTTATGAGCCAGGATGCATTATGATCTATTTAGTAGAGCTGGTCAGAAAAATTCCAATGAAACATACATATATTTTGGTCAGAATTTGCTAATTTGTTGAAATCAAAACATTCTGTGGAGATGTGTTGATGAAGTGCCAGAGGAGCCCCGGACCCTGCCTGGTTTCCTGGCAGCTTGCATGCCCACATCCAGTGTCCTGTGCTCTAGGACTGGGAACACCAGAGCTTCCAAGGTCTGCAGCTCTCATGAAGTATGCCAGGCACACTACCTTGGAGTTGGGAAAATGGGGCTTCCAGTGTCCATGGCTCTGTAGCAGCCCCACCATGCCGACTGCCCCAGAGCCAGGGCTCTACCCCCTTTTTAGGGCAAATTTCAAAGTTGTTGGTGTTCGCTACGAATAGGAATGAAACCAAATGATGAAATATCAAAGTCCTCTTTCCAGCTCAAATATGAAATGTTAATGTCTCTTCCCTTTCCCTATCTAGTTAAAACACCGTCAGAACTAGAATGTAGGTGATTTTTGAAGCAAATAAGTTGAAATAAAGCAAAGTTATTAACAATTGTTTTTATTGTGTGTGTATTTGTGTGTGAGAGAGACAGACTTCTGAGTGCTCTCTAGTGCAGGGGTGAGCAAACTATGGCCCGTGGGCCAGATCCGGCCCGTTGGGGCTTTGGATCGGGTCTGCTGGATTGCCACCCCCGTGGTGCCGCAGACCCTGCACTGTTCTCAGAAGCGGCCGGCACCACGTTCCTGCGGCCCCGGGGAGGGGGGGCAGAGGGCTCTATGCGTTGCCCTTGCCTCCAGGCACTGCCTCCCGCAGCTCCCATTGGCCAGAAACAGGGAACTGTGGCCAATGGGAGCTTCAGGAGAGGGCCCTGGAGGTGTGGGAAGGGCAGGGCGCGGAGCCCTGTGCCTCCCTGTCCTCCAGGGGCCGCGCAGGGATGTGGTGCCAGACGCTTCCCGGAGCGGCGCAGTGTGGGGCCAGGGAGGCAGGGAGCCTGCCCTGGCCCCGGTGCATGCTGCTGCCACCCTGGAACCCGAACCCCTCCTGCACCCCACCCCCCAACTCCCTGCCCTAAGCCCCCTGCCTGCACCTTGCACCCCTCCTGTACCCCAACTCCCTGCCATGAACCCCCTCCTTCACCCTCATGTACCCCAACCCCCTGCCCTGAGCTCCCTCCTGCACTCCGCACCCCTCATCCCCGCCTAACCCCCTTCCCTGAGTCCCCTCATACATCCCGCACCCCTCCCCTGCCCCAATCCCTTGCTCTGAGCCCCTTCCTGCACACCGCACCCCAATCCCCTGCCCTGGCCCTGCATACAATTTCCCCACCCAGATGTGGCCCTTGGCCCAAAAAGTTTGCCCACCCCTGCTCTAGTGGCTGGTTACTGCTTAAAGAGACTAAAACAAAAAGTTACTTCTACTGCTGGCAGCCATTGGTAGTTCTACTTTAGTTCAGGTGGGAGAGGCATTCTGAGACATAAGGAACAGAGTTCTAGCCCTAGGAATTGTATGGTTTATTCAGCAGTGGTGTAATTTGTTGGTAGTAATGGAGTTGTTGCATGATGGCATTAAAAATCAGTGTGACTTGAAATTTTGACTACTGTCCAATTTTGATGGGGTCCCTCTAGGGTGGGTGAGAGCTGGGGTCCCGGGAGGATCTTTTTTTGCTCCATATTAGTCAGATTTTTTTAATAAATGAGGAAATCAAGAAACCAGAATAATTAACTTCAAGCTAATTGAAATTAAAATGATAGTTAAAATGTAAAAGGACTGTTTAGAGTCCATAAAATTCCTGAGAGCTGGAACTTCTGGTCTACTAAATCCACTGTACTGTAAGTGGTGCAAAGTGGGTTTAAAATGGCTGGACATGTCCAACAGAGAATTCCCCCTATGCAGGGGAACTTTCTGCCAGCACAAAGCTGGTGGAGGCAGCTCTGTAGCCTCTTGCACCAGCTGTCCCTCTCTATCACACTCTATCTCCTGGTATAGCAAGAGGAGAGGGGATGTACCACACTCTGGTACAAAGGAGGAGAGCTCTACTTCGCCCAGTTCTCCAATGGTCTAAATTAGAACTACTCCCCTGCAGCTCTCACTTATGCTGGGGCCAGGTGACTTTAGACCAAGGAGTTGCAACCGTTCCCCGACATCTCCCCCAATTTAGTGAGTCTGAGCTCTGATCAGAAATGGGAGAATCTGCCTCACGGCCTTTGGAAGCTGTAGTACTTATGATATAAGCTTGTCCCTGTTAGATGAGTTAATTGGGGCTAATCTTAAGCAAGCATAAATTCTCGTAGCTCTGTTGGCTTCAATGGAGCTAGGTCAAGGTCATTACTGTGCCAAGGGTGTTCTAGGCCTGGTTCAAAGACTCCAGTCCAGGCCCTCCTCCCCTGTGCTACAAAAAAACCAAACCAAAACCAGAAACGCCAGCGTTATCACCACTACGTACTTTTACAAAGGGACTTTTCTAGCCTTCTCTGGAGCAATCTCATTAATTATCTCATCCCACTCTATCTGCCTTGCTTCCAAGTTCTCTATAGAACAGGGGTAGTCAATAGGCAGAACATGGGCCAAATCTGGACAGCCAGATGCTTTTGAATGGATCCCAAAATATTTTTATTTACTTATTTTATTACTATTATTTTCTCTGGAGTCTGGACCTTGACTATACTTTGACCAAGAAATTTGGACCTTGACAAAAAATAACTAATTGACTCCCTTGGCTGTAGAAATACCTGCCAGATCTCTTAACCTTTTCTGCCCTATGGACATTCTTAGATAGGTCTTGATTAATTTTAGCTTGCTGAAACTCCTTTCATTAGCAGCCATGGTTACTGGCAGACAGCAAAAAATATGAAGTGCTGTTTCTGTGTTAGGGAAGTTTGCATCTAATGACCTTTTGTGAATGTAGCTAAGGAGATCAGTGGACACTTTTATCCTTGAAGATTTGCTTGCAAAAAATTGGTGAAGGGCTCAATCTTATTCTCAAAATTCCAGAGTTTTAAATCCTCAGGATAGCTGGTTGCTAATTTTTCTCTCTCGGTCGTTAGGTCTTCACTGCTGAGACTTCAGTTTCTTGCTTGCCAGAAAAACAAAGCTTCCTTCAACTCCATTGTACTTATTCATCCTGTCATCCAATATTGTGTCTGAGATGGTGTTGGCAACCTCTCATTCAAAAGCTTTTTCAGGATCTGATGAACTTTTGTCCTTTGCAAGTTCGCCTGGCATTAATTTTCTGTGTTGAGATCATTTGCCTTTGAATTGTGTGGATATTCCTAATGTTTCAGACTGTCATGCAGCAGCTTCCTTACATGCAATGAATCCAGAAGAAGACCATCATTCTGGTAAAGCATCTCAAAGGCCACCAAGTGAACTGCGAGCCATTTGAATGCCAAGATCCAGGCTCTGCTATTTTTTGGCTCACAACGTTAAGGTTTGATAGGATAGTATACCACATCTCAGCCAAAACTAGAAATGAAAACTCTGAATTGTTCACTTGTAAGCTGTCAGCTTTCGACATAAGTTTTGGCGTAAGATTGTGTGCAGTCTTGATCTTGTCTAAAGTGTCAAGGACACCCTTAACCTGATTTTGTAGTGGTTGGATTGCCTCTACCTCTGCTGCCCTTGTTGTCCTGCTGTGGCATTTTAATTTAAGGCTAATATGTGTTTTCAGCACATTCCAACAACCAATAGAAGTGCAAGAGAGGCTAGACAATATTTGAACAAGTCGAAAAAATATAACAGCTTGGGGAACAGCCCTGGTGGCCGCTTCTCCAACACGATTCAGTGAATGAGCTTCACCTGGGACAAAAGATGCATACTGATTTACCTGCTGAATTTAATTTTGAACACCTTTGTTTGATGCTCCATTGTAATAGCTTTGACCCCTGCAATCAGCCATATTTAAATAGTTTTTTCTTCAGCTTCCCTAAAATAACCTCCTATTTTGGTGTGGATATCAATGAAACCTATGAAGCGCTGAACAACTTTTGATCTGTTTTTCAACATACCTTAACACCTGACACATTTGTTGCATTTGGGACAGGTGTGGAGTGCAAGCAAACATAGTAGAGACGTATTTAGCTTTCCTAACTTTGTCAAAAATAGTCTGCCATACTTTTCTTGTGATCCTACTGAACACTTTGAATTTGATTTGATAAGTATGTCACCTTTGTGACACCAGCCTTAATAGCTTCCATGTGATCTCACAAAACACTATCAGATCTTGCAAGCACTTCAAGTAAATCCAAAAAATGATCATTATGAGGCCTGTCTAATTTCATCTGAGTCTTTCAAAGCCATACATCTCTCACCTAAGCCCAGCAAAACATCCAAGAGATGATGCAAAATATTGCGCCACTTGTGTTTCTTGTATTGCATACTTTTGTCAATTGCGCAAGTCTTTTCCTACTGTTCTACAAGTTCCATCCAGTGAATGATCACCTCCGTGTGTTCCTTCGAACATTCATGTTTGGCATACTTGATCACTATCGTGGAAAAAGTCAGTGAACCCAGTTTTATGGTTTGGAAAGGAAGATGAGGAATTTAGCTGGAAAAGCAAACAAGCGAAACGGAGGAAAGAATCGAATTGTACATCAATCAAGATTGCTAGCATAATTCTCCATTAGGAATTTTGACAAAGACCCATGATTTTAATACTTTCCTTCCTTTGTATTAACTAGGTGAAAAATCTTATTTTAAATTAATAATGGGACTGTTTTCTACCAAAAACCAGCAAATAGGATCCATCACTTGTGGGCAAGTAGCCAGACCTGCCTTGTCGGTGTCAAAATTCTGCCCCCGTTTTCAGTAATCAAACTGTGTTCAGTATCCATGTTCATAACAGTTGCACTAGCAACCAATGGCCAACTTTGTGCCCTGGAATCGGAGACTCTAGGACCCAACAGTTCAATGCCAAGCTCTGTGCTGGAATCAGAGACTCCAGCACCCAACAGGCCTGACAAACCCAAATCAAAATCCTCATTAGCTATGGAAGGCCCAGTAGCGCAAGTAGCAGAAACTACTGTTCACCAGGAACAAGGCTGAACTTGGCAAGTTTCAAGAAACTCTGTAGCCTATTCACACTTTTTGGATCTTCTTTTTCATGGGCCTTCTGCAGATTGTGCTGTTGAGCCCTACTCTTGTGTTTGTAGGTATTCTGGTGGAAATCAAGGCTGACCATCAGAATTCACTCACCAAGCTTGTCACGAATGAATTGCTAGGCTTGGAGTGACAGCAGGGTGGGTGAAAGATCTAATTACTATCTCTGTGAAACTCTGAGAGAAATCAGTTGAAAGGTCATAACATTTCTGTGAAACTCAGAGCTATACCAGGTGAAGCTAATGAGCCAGAGCTCAGGAATGAGAATAAGGGCAATTGTGGTCAAGTGAAGGGAGCAGATACAGAGAAGGCTAGGGCCCCATGACAAAATAAAAGCATGACAAGTAAGTAAAAAAAAAAACACAAAAAATGGGGCCCATTATGGGCCAGGTTCCACCGGAACCTTTTGAACACCCTTTTGCAAGGCCCTGGCCAATGTACATCAGTTGAGGATCTGCCCCAATGCCTCTTGCTGGCAGGGAAGGAAGAGGGGGAGAGAGAGAGAGAGACCATTGTTGTAATTATTAAAAAGTGGGAGGCACTTAGGGTGACCAGACAGCAAGTGTAAAAAATTGGGACAGGGGGTGGAGGGTGAGGTGATAGGAGCCTACATAAGAAAAAGACCCCAAAATTGGGACTGTCCCTATGAAATCGGGACATCTGGTCACCCTAGAGGCACTCCAATACTACTGTGATGTGCACCAGTGCAAGAACCTAAAAAGACATATGGATAGAACATTGTTTTCAGTGTGCAACATAATACATTTATTTATTGCTGAAGATTTCCCTTCATGTTTGTTTCATTCTTTTACATGGTGAGCATTTTTAATGAATTGTGATGCTCCTTTGTATATGTTTTAATTTTAGGGAGCAACCTTAGCTTAAAGTTAATAAGATAATTTTGGTCTCTTTATTTTATATACACATGGAGACCATGGAACCACAGCCAAACATTAAATAAGAAGTAGATTGCTGGGCCAACTACCTATAAAGTAAAATTAATTGCTGTGTTACTACTTTGCGGTTTTAAAATGGTCTTTATAGTTCAGTTGTAGCTCTATGTTGTAACAATAGCGGAGTAATAAAAGTTGCCAGTAATAAAAGTTCTGTGGGAGAAATGCACCGTTTTGGATACATTCCCTAGTGCCTTCCCTTTCCCAACTCATAAGATAAAATGTTATGGAGAGAGTTGATGCTTTGAATCTTGGCCTTGGTTACTGTGGGTAGTCCAGTCAATATTTGTGCCAGGGGGTCCAGCTTTGCGTCAGCCAGCCAAGGTGATATGTAAAGTTTGTTGGTTTTTTGGTTCAGATAGGCACACAGAGCTCACTTTGAAGTCACTGGGACACTATGTATGTATCTAAAGCCAATATTATTTGGTTATTGCACTTATATGACTCCCAATACCATACAATCAGAAGGTCTCACAATCTTTAATGTATTTGTCCTCTTACAGAGAGGGTAAGCAACAGAGAGATTAAGTGACTTGCCCATGATCACATGGGAAGTCTGTGGCAGAGCCGGGAATTGAACCCACCTCTCCCAAGTTCCAGGCTTAGCACCTTACCCACCTGCCTCTCAATATATATAAATGTGTTTAGAAACTGTCTGAAAGACTAAATGAAACAGTGTGACTGACTTTGCTCCCTCTGTCAGAACATTAAACAAGGACAGTGCTTCAGTAGATTATGTTAGCACTTTGTCTCACAGCCAGCGTTCAAGGTTTGATTAAGCTTAGCATGTACACAGTGCAGTCTACAGAAAATGGCCTCCTTTAATTCTGACCTGCAGACTGGTCTGTCTCCAGTGATGCTGAGGTGCCACTGGTAGATCTGCCTGCAGTTTCCTGAGAGCAGTAGGGAACAGGCAGCAAAAGGATAGTGTTCCAGCTGAGCCTCCTGCTGCTGCTTCACTTGAATTAAGTCTCTGCAAGATATTTTGCTGCTGCAGCCACGTCCACAGAGGAAGGCTAATGGTAGAGGCTGGGCCAGACGGTTCAGTTATGGCTTTGGGCTGAGTGTGGGAGAGGAAAACTGCAAGTGTATCAAGATTTACAGTGTGTCTTACGTTTTTAGATCTGTCAGGTTTTCTTTTTGGCTAGGTTGTTTCCAAATTAAAGGGACTAGTCAACTAGAAAATCACATTGTGTGCCTGAGTTTCTTCTTTTCTTTCCATGTGACACCTAAAATCCCTATAACTGCAGATGTTAGCGAACCAGAAATCCTTCCCCATGCTTTCCAGCTTGCTTATTTGAGCCTTTGAGAACACTTTGTGCAGAGTCAGCTTTATTGTCCCTCTAGTAGTTGGCTTCTCCATTGCTGAAAAAGACCCTTATAAATATCAATGGAGGGAGGGAGGAGGGGAATGGGAGAACAGTCATCTCAAGTGTACTCTGCTGCACAGTAAATCCTGCATTACAGCTGGTTCTGTCTCCCTGTCCTGCTGCGTCACATTTTCAGGTGGTGTCCCCTCAGGACAGGGAGCAGCAGTTGCTGGCTGGTAGGGATGCGGGAACCGTTTTTTCTCCAGCAGCAGCCTCCTAGACCTTTCTGCTCCTTGGAGAAAGAGAGGAAAAGAGTCTCCCAGGGAGGAGACACTAGAGACAACAGGGATGTTTACTTGGGTAGAGGAGGGGTGACGATGGGCCAGCTTGGGCTGCTACATTATCCAAACGGGAAAGTGGGGACGAGGAACTAGAGCGGGTCCCGAGCTGCTGGGCTCTGCATGGGCTGGCAGGCTGTACTCCCATTCTCTTGTGGCCCAGCCTGTTCACTGTGACCTCCCCTCCATCCTAGGGAAAACCCAGGTCAGTTCCTGAGCAGCTGGGTGTTGTAGCAACCAGGCAAGGTACTAACAAACTTCAACAGGACTTTATTTTTAAATGGAAACCAAGCTGCTGCTGCACCCTCGGTAGCTCTCACTCCGCCTCCTCAACTTCCCCCCCCCCCTGCTTCCTGTCCTTTCAGACTCCCAACAGCCAGTGCTCCCAGTTCTAATAATTACAGGCAGCCTCTGAAGACCATACTGGGCTCCCTCTCTGTGTTCCTTAGCTGGGAGGCAGGGGAGTGGAGCAGGGCCCAGAACATCAGTGGCTGCAGTAGAGCCTTGTAGCGAGGCCGGGATGGGCCTAAATTAACAAATGGGGTTGGGCAGGGGTTAAATGATTTGTGCTGTCACTGTTACCAACTCCCTTGATTTCCCCAGGAGTGATGGGACCTGGGCTGGACCCAGCCTGCCATGAGGCGCAAAGCTCTGTCTCACTACCAGTTTGAGGTCTGCCTGGGGGAAAACGTCCTTTGCTTGTCCTGCTGCCCTGCCCGTCCTGGGGCTGAGCAACCAACCAGAGGTGCTGCAGGCATACACCTCTCTCCTCTTCCTCTCCTGCTCTCAGCAGCCCAAAGCTGTTCTCACAGGATGGGAGGAGGGACCTAAAGAGCCCAGCATCGCAGGGCGGCTCCCCTCCTGCCTGCCCCTCCCCTTCCTGTGAGCAATGGGGACAGGACAGTTCCTCTGCTTCTCCTCCCAGCAGCACCTGCCTGGGCAGGGACAGAGGGAGGTGAAGAGCTGCTACAGCTGCTCCCTCAGGTGTAAGGGGCAGAGGAGACCCTGCTGCAGAACCCCCAGGCCTGGGAGGCGGGGGTGAAGAACTGCAGGAGGAGCAGGGATGAGGCAGGGGTGCGGCACTGAACTGAATGGGGGCTGGGTGGGGAGAGGAGTAATTGCTGGGCAGGGGACGGGCAGATGTGGGGGGTGAGAGCTCCTGCAGCAGAAGCCAAAATCCCCTTACCCAGTACATTTGGGAGCATGGGCAGCACTGTCACACCCATGCAGGGGGCGAGCAGGGGGAGTTAAAAAATAAATAAAGGCCAAACCCCACCAATCTAGTCTTCAAAAACAAACAAACAAAGAAAAAAAAAACCCCTGTGATTCTGGGTGGTCGGATGCTCTCTCTAACCCCCTCCAAGCCAAAGCTGATGGGGCAAAGTCCTTTCCCGCCCATCTGTCAGCGATTACAAAGTGGATTTATTTTATTGACATAGTGTGGAAACAGCCTTAAAAGGAATGTCACACATGTTGATGGGAGGTGTCACCCATTGAGAGGTTTGACGACTGAGAGGTATGAGCAGGAAAATCCGTGTGTGTGCGTACAAAGGTTTCACTTTCCTAATATTACAGCAGAACCACTTTGGATAAGAAGGAAATTTTTGTGTAAGCAGTGTACATTGGGGGCCATAGGTCAAATGGTGGTAACAGGGATTCTACTGTGTGTATGGCGGGTGGAATTTGCAGAAGGGCTCAGCATTGATCTGGTACATGTGACATAACACACAGCATATACGAACCTCAGAGAGGGAGTTTGTATATAACGGGGAGGATATATCTAACATGCAATTATAATAGGGGAGTGTAAATAAAATCTAACATGTTTGGGGTTACTATAATTGTGCATTTCAGGGGTGCAGGGGAAAGAAAAAATCTTTAGTTAGAATGATACTTGCTGGGTAAGGGGTATAGGCCATACTGGCTTTTTTATTTTCCTAGTTTAAGTGCTCCATAGTTGTCAGAACTGTGAATCAAACATTTAATTAAATATAACTATGTGAAGCTATATTATATTTCCTTATTTGGTCTAATCAAATGCAAAGTTTGAATTTATACTTTAGGCAGCTTCTGATCCAACATAATCTAAAATTGTATTTAATCCCCCCCCCCCCAAAAAAAACCCTTAAATTTGGAGCACATTAAGGCTCACTTATATAGAGTTTTTAATAAAAAGTCACATTTTACTACATCAAGGATGTGGCTGAAACAGGGATTAAAAACGAGCCTTTGTGAGCCCATTCTGACATGTCTTAAAATCCAAGCAGCTGCTACAGATCAATAGCTTTTGACATCACAATCCATGAATCACATTCAAAGTCCTCTAGTTACTATTTCTGTGGTCATGGTTAATGGCAGTGTTGTAGCCTTGCTTGGCTTTAGTGAAATCTGTGTGGCAAAGCATTCAGTTCAGCCAGGCAAATGTTAACAAGACACGATGTCTGGAAATTAGTGTAAAGTGAAGATGTACTGTTTTTCCCCAAGATCATCGAAGTAGTTGGCAAGCAGCAAAATCTGTCAGCATGGTCAGTCAAGCAATTTTATGTTAACAGTGCATCTTTTGAAGTGGATAGGAAAAAAATCTAGACAGGTGAGTTTGCTTGTGGAAATGATAATGTATAGGAAGTATTCTCCGCCCCCCCGCCCCTTCCCCACCATATTGCCAGAGGTTAAATGTTAAATTTACATGGTGCTTTTCCTTCTGAAGAGTCCCAAAGGGCTTTACAGACTGTTGACTTTCACGAGAGTTTAGGGGCTCAGCACCTCCAAGGATCATGCCCTAAATTCATACAGCAGCACGGAAATGCTGCCGCCTCTTAGAGGCACCCAACTGGCACATAGCACCTTGCATAACAGGGAAAATTTTGGCAAAAGACGTTGGAGCAAATACCTAATTTTACAAAAACTCTTCAATGTCTGTGCAGAGCAGACAGGGCCGCAGTTTTAAGTTCTTATCTAAAAGACCTATTGCACAGAACTAAATTATCTACTCCGGAAGGAGGAATGTTTTAGTTAATCAACTGTCTAAATGGGACATGTTAGTTATCACTACAAAAGTTTTTTTTCTCCTGCTGATAATAGCTCATCTTAACTAATTAGCCTCTCACAGTTTGTATGGCAACTTCAAACTTATCTGTATGTATATATATATCTTCTTACTATATGTTCCATTCTATGCATCTGATGAAGTGGGCTGTAGCCCACGAAAGCTTATGCTCTAATAAATTTGTTAGTCTATAAGGTGCCACAAGTACTCCTGTTCTTTTTGTGGATACAGACTAACACAGCTGCTACTCTGAAACCTGAGTTAATCTTGTTAGGATTTGAAACTGTGGTTCGAGGTAGTTGACCTTAGCCCCTACACATTTCAAACCTGAGGAAGTTTAGATCACTAAACACTTGTTTGTGCCATTCTCTAACATGATTCAACAACACTGATTTTTGATTTAAAGGACATTGTCAAACTTGTTAATCTTAAAAACTGATCTGCCATAAAAAGTGCCCTATTGTATTTTTGACTTTAAATTCCAGCTAGGTATTAAAAAAACAAAACAAAACAAAACCTATTAGTGTATTTGGTATAGTTTGAGAGTTGAAGCAAACAAGCAATTCAGCAAATACCAAACTTAATACAACTCAGAATACTGACAAACTTTTGCATACATACCCCTAGTTCCCCATCTAGAAAAGCATGTCTGGAATGCAGAGAAAGTCATCTCTGGTTTTTGTTTTGTTCTGTTTTGTTACCATTCCATAGCAAATGAAATGTTTTATTGGAATTCATAGAGTAAGATTTAAGATCAGTTACAACTTTCACATTGTTAATTAATACTGGATACCCATCATCTTTGGCAGTATCTGTTTAAAAATGTAGGATTGAGCAAGGACCGGATGCCACAGGTAAATGAGAAGCAGAACACTGCACTTCTAAATCTGTGGTTAAAATTCAGATGAAGTCACTAGTGAGCAGTGACCAAAAGTTATTACCATGTGACAACTGTTTGGTATGCTGTGTAGTACACTTGCTAGGAGGGTGATGCCCACATCAAGGGTTGTAACTGACACTCTTGTCGGCTTTATTAGATCGAATTGGCAAAGATATCAAATTATTATCCAATGCCTAGAAATGAGCCCACCAAAACAGGAAAATTGGTTGTGTTTGCTCTTCCCACAAACACTTCAGATGGGTAGTTGAGGGAAGGAAATTTGAGTTCTTGTGCTGGCAGTTCTCTATACTGCAATAACAAAGGTTTGGTACAACTTGCATAGCATTTTTCCTACCAACTGCATCCCAAAATACTTCACAGTTTTACTAATAAAGAATTTCAGAGGGTGGGAGAAAAATGATGAGTTTTTAGCTGAGTCTTGAAAGGAGGTGGGCAGGCCTGGGAAAGCAATTTTAGGGGGCAAGTAGAGAAGATAATTGCACCTGCAATGGTGAGGTTCTGTGCCATGCCACAGAGGAGTGGCATTTCAGACAGCCTGTTGCATCAGAATGTCATGATACATGATGGAAATTCTGTGCTCTTACGTTCCGTTTGGCATGGGGCCTGGATCTACGGATATGCTATTAATTCTCCATTTGTAATGGAACCCTTAGCTTTACTTCTATGGGTCAGTTCACTCCCCCATACCAGTCATGAGATGACACTTTTTTCTACCATAAAGGATTCCAACAATAAGATTTAACAATGTATATACAATTAACCCAACAAGCAAATTACACCTTGAATCTGTTGCTCATGCACTAGTGTGAAGGATACTTTAGAAATGTCTACACAGAATGCTGACCACCAGGATGATGGAATTTTTGTGGTGGATCACATTTAAATGTAGTATTTCATTATGAAGTCTTGCCAGAAGTGGGAAAAACAAACCCTTTTTGGTCGAGTTAGTGATTATGGCTACTTCCTTTGATTTTTTTTTTTTTTCCAGCTCCCCTATAGACGTGAAGCACTTCAGCAAACTAGCGCCAGACCACATTCTCCTTAAGGACAAGCAAAACAATGACATGGTTTCTTTCTTTGAGCTTTTACAACACCTGCCAGACCATTGCTAATTTGCAGTAGTTTGTTGATATGTACTTTGGGTGAGGTTGCCCATCCTTCACAATGCTGATATCCTGTCACATGGTGTATAAACTAGAACAAGTCCCAAATTTCAGAGGTAAAATGCGGGAAAAAAAATAAAAACAGTCTCTACTGACTAATGAGATCTGCCTTGAATGTTACACATAAGTTATTTAAACAGGGTTTAAAGTGATATGGGACTAAATTGTTGATGTAAAAGGAATATGCAAGGCCAAACACTGCTGTCAGTTAGCACCAGTGCAAGTCTGGACTAACTCTTTTCACTTTTGTTGAATTTTTCAGGATTTATACAGTAACTCCACTGAGGTATAAAACTGGTGAGATCAGAATCAGGCCCACAGCCTGGACTAGCTGGAGCTTGTGAGGTTTGTAATATAAAAGCACTGCATCAAAACAATTATAACAGCCCAGTCTAGATGTCACTAGAGCAGTATTTCTCAGCTGGTGAGTCATAACCCCTCAGGGTGTGCGTGTGTCATGAGGCTTTGAAAATTTTATTACAATCTAAAATATAAAGGCCCCAAGAAAACCCTACTCCAAGCACAGCTTTCTGTAACGAGAGAAGGAATAATAAGAGTAAAAGACTCCATGCAGGCCACTAGAGACCTTGCTTTGCCAGTCTAATTAAACCTGGTATGTTCTCAGATACTACAGCGGTGGGTGGCAGATAAAGCTGCTTTGCTTCCCCCCGCCTCAGCTGTGCCAAGTGTGCCTAGCTGAGGATCTGGGCTGTGGGGTGGGAGGATGTTGGTTATCTTCCTGTGGTGAAATTTCTGAGTGGCTAATCCATGATCCGCTCTGGCGTCAGTACATCCGCGAAAGAAGTAAGGGGGTTTTAATTACATTTTGCTCCTTTTGCTCTTTAAAAAAAAAAAGTATTTGCTAATTCCCAGCGTGCACGTAAGCACTGGAAGGTAATGTGTGAAATGCAGAAAGTCTGAGCTGTAGAGAACTTAGATCTTTACTGGGTGTTATGCATTATTTTGAAAGCAGCTACAGTGCTTGGACATGTGCTGTGCATAAAGTATTAACTTCTCATTCGGTAGGATCTATCTCTATTTGCTTCCTATATTTCATCTTTTTAATTGCATTTTATTCTTGTTTTACTGGAAATGGAAGTCAATGCAAATGTAATAACATGGGAGAATATATGTTACGTCAGTATCTAGAGTCACAGTTTGTATCTCATAGAATCCGGAAACCCAGGTGGGAGGAAATTACTGGGGCCCAGGGTGGATAGTAATAATAATTACCTCTGATTTAGTACTCTTTATCTGTAGCTCTCAAAATGCTTTACAAACCAAGGAAAGCGGTACTATTCTCCTATCAAAGAGAGAAACTGAGGCTCAGTGAGGTGACTTGCCCAAGGTGTCTCAGTAGGTCCATTGCAGAGCCAAGAAAAAATGCTCCTGGTATATGGATATATAACTTTGGCATTCATTTGGGAGAGTGAAGGTTACATTTAACCCTTTGCAGCCTGCCATCTGAACTTTTTGGCAATAGCACTGCTGCCATTTTCTTGGATTATCAACATGTGGAAATGCTGATGGCCAAGCTTCCATTAATGGCCATGCTTACATAACATAATTTTGAACTACCATTTCTACCCTGTCTAGTGGTGCTTCAGAGTGGTGAAATAGATATTTTTGCTGTGATGGTGCTGGTTTCTCTGCAGGTTTCTCTCTTTGTCTGCTTTTTTGAATGCCCCTCATTTTAATCATTATTTTAATACTACCACCATTGACTTAATGGGAATCTTCCCTGTGTAAGGACTGCAGGATCAGATACTGTAAGGCCAGTCATATACACAAAGACAGCCGTGATTTTGATTTCGTGATTCAGGTGTTCCCAAAATAACAATTCCAGCATTCTTTAAAGTATGCCAGGGAGATCCCTCAATCCCTTCAAATAGATAAAAAGGTCGGTTGATCATCATCAAATGAAAATTACCTCTGTCATATGTGGGGAGGAGAAGGGAATTTAACTGTCAGCAGTGAGAAGACAATTAGCAGACTTCAGAGAGGCACTAGGACAGTTAAGACATTGTTACAAGAAAATAAGTGGGAAATGATGGATAGATCAGGCTATTATAAGCAGATGGTGAAATTGAACAACAAATTACCACAAGATCTTGAAATGTGGTGCGCTGAGATGAAATCAACCAACAGTTAAAACTGTTTAGCACCCAAACAGAAGGGAAATGTTTAGGTTTCATATCTTGGAAATATTTGCATTGTAACTGCATTATGTCTGAAAAGTCCTTGCAACACAAAATTACTGAAATTTCTAATTTTGCAAAAAGTTGCAGTAAAATTTTCAATAGTTCAGTGAAATTTAGTGGTAACCTCTGTGAAAATTTGGCTGTGAGAAAAGCCTTAATAAATGATGGATCTTGAGCTTATAGAGTCCAACTTCTTCAGTCTTGCAAATGTTCCCATAAGTATTGAGAAGTTAATTGTTTTTGGAGGTATAGTTTAACCACCTATTAATCATACACAAAATATTTTGCCCTGCACAGCAAGGTGAAATAAATGTGATCAACTTGAATGGAAATATAGGGATAATTGTGCAACTAATTTTATGCTGCTCCCTAAACATTGGTTCGAAGCCAAGTAGTGCTACAAGCATTCCTCAAAAAGTTTTGATAAATACTGTAAATTTCATGTAATAAAACCCTTTATGACAGAAAAGAAACTGTGGCCCACTTGGTTTTTTTTTTTTTTTTTTTTTTTGTATTTCGTTTTAAATTCTTCTTTATGCTTCTAACCAATAATGAATATGAGACATTTATTATTTCCCCGAGCAAATCTACTGCTCTCGTCATGTCACACACCTTCTGGGCAAGAGCTAGACCCATTCTCCACAAACTGTCACACAACCACAAATGAGGTGTCCAAAGCCAGTTGAAATGTAAAGATCTGATCAGAAGTCCACTGAAGACATGGCAAGTCTCCTATTGACTTCAGTGGCTTTTGGATCAGGCTTTAAGGGGGAGATTTTCAAAAGCTCCTAAGGGAAAGGGACTTGTGCTCCTAAATCCTTTATTTAAGTGCATTTGGAAATCTCCACATCGGCCTCACTTGGCTACTGAATCTCTCAGGAAGGCTCTTGGAGTCAGGCAGCGTGTGTGTGTGTCACATACTGAGACTTAGGCAGTGTGACCTAGTGGTCAGAGCAGAATCACTTGTGGTCAGGAGAGAAGCCAAAGGGTGGAGCCAGGAGCTGGGAGCCTGAACAAAGCCAAAAGGCAGATCTGGAATTGTGGTAAGCAGACAAACCAGTGGTGGGAGCCAGGAGTCAGAACAGAGCCAGCGTCATGGAGGGAAACAAGCCAATGATCAGAACCAAAGGGCACAGCCAGACTCATGTCCGAAGACAAGCAAGTGATCACAGCCAGAAGTTAAATGGCAGCACTTCAGAGGCAGGCAGGGACTAAGGCTGGAGTGGAGCAGGCAAAGGGTAGAGCAAGGGATGGACAGGAAGCAGGTCAGGCACAGCGGCAGGTGTGGAACGTATTGAGCAGCCACTCTGCTGCTGTTGCTGCCGGGCTTAAATAGTGACCCCTTGGCTCTTCTGACCAACCAGGGAGCACAGTCACATAACGAGGGTTTATTGGGCCCAGCTGAGCTCATTGGGTTGCTAGGCAGCTGAGTTCCAGACAGTATGTACACGCCAGTGCTTAAGTTGTAATGAAAGAGGTGCTAGGGCTCAAGCAATTTTTTTTACTTTCATAACTGAGGTGGCAAGCCCAGAGGTGCTGGGGCTATGAACTGCTGAGCCTCGAGGTGTCCCACGGGGCTCAGCCCAAGCAAGCCCTGGCACAAATGAAGTGCTGGTGTACACGTGAATCCCTGTGCAGGTATTGCACTAGTATATATTGCATTAAAATAGAAGAATAAATCCAAAACATCTGCTATCATCATGAGAACCTCAGAGCTGTTAATGCTGAACATTACAACTTCCAATTATCACTAGCAAACTATCTGCTCCGCTCTAGTGATCCAACAAAACACAGGACATTAGTAGTAGCCATTTTACCTCTTGGATTATGGGAGTGAGAAATCCATTTTACAATGAGGTAGAGTAGAAGCTTTACTAGGTCCTAAAACGTGAATATTCTCATAAAGTGGGCGTAGGCAAATTCACTTGCCATATACAAAGAAGAGCCTGGGTTAGAAGCTAGTGTTGTGTGCTGTAGATTTAATCACCTATCTGAGTCTTGTAATGTAGCCAGCTGTCATCGTTCCACGACTGCATGGTCCAAGCTAGGATTTACGAAAAATCTTTATGATGAATCTAGGAACTGCAGATTGTATTCGTTGAGCTAGGGAGAACTGCTGAGACGTTGGTTGATCACTTAGCAAGCTAAGAGTGCCTTTTTGAATTCACAGCAATGTAGTCTTGTCATTTTGGGGAGACTACAGATCCAAAGTGTACGAATAATGTAAAAGGGGCGTCTGGAAGTGGAAAACTTAGCAGTTACAAATGGAAAATAAAATCTGTCAGTGCTAGATTTTGATACCCATCTATTGGGGTGGTTTCAGCATTATGCAGCCAATTTGTCATAATACACAGTAGCAGACTGACTCCATATTGATCCATTCCAACCCAACTGTTTCCATGAGAGAAATTATTGAAGTCATTAATGGATTTTAACTGGAGAGACCTAATTATTCATTTGAAATTAATCCAGAATTAGAATCTTAAACAGTTTATTCTGGCTGGTTCAATAACTATAACTGACAATTCTTCCCTCTTTTAGAAAGGTGTGGAATTGGCTCGGATCAGATACAGTGACACGTGTATAAGAGAATGCCCTTGTTAGGTAACCTCCAGGCTGCAGACTGTGGTGTACAGGAATAGGCTAGTATCCCTTTAAATAGTTGTCAGCCCTTTAGTGGTGCACTCTGTGTTCTCTGTTTAGCAGAGCAGCATAGTGTATGCTTAGCGAGGTTTTGTGTGTTGTGTATAGTTAGTGAACATGGTTATGTGGACCCCACTGTGCCCATGTGGTTCTTTCATTTTATGTTTGCTGTATAAAGATCAAAAGACACAACAAAGAGGTTACCTAAAATATATTGGGTAAAATTTGTGTCCATCTTGTGATGCTGGCAGACCAGGTTGCAGCTCCTGCCAAAGTCCCTAGGCCTCACTGAACACTGAAAAATGCGCAGCTGGAAACCAGTCTGGCTCACCTGTGTGTTAGCATGTTAAAATGCATGTTAAGTTATAAGAATGTGTTTAATGTTTAGACTTGATGAAATGCTTGTAGGATGCTGCATGTATTGATCTCGCTTATAACATCTGTAGTCCATGATATATAAAGTTATATTTAGTGTTTGCATTATAAACCTCCGTAATTGCATAACAAACCAAACAGGAAAGAAGCATTCATTAGTGTAAACTGCTGGTCCTGCACACAAGAAAGCCCACTGAGACCAAATGAACCATCGTGAAACATCAAAGGACAAAGACTTTGTTGACTGCTCCCCCTACCCCCATGAATAGGGGATCTGAGCATGAACTCATCCCATCTGCTTGAACTCTGGGGGAAGGGAATAAAGGTGTCTGACAAGGAGGAACTGTATCACTATGCTGCTTGGAGTTCGGAGAGAGCAATATTTCTAGGCATAAGCAAGGGATCCCCAAGCAGCTTAGTTTGAGTTGGCCCTAAAGGACAAAGAACACTTGCATATATAGCAGCTGCTATCACCTTTTGGAACCTAAGATTGTAACTCGTGTGCGTGTGTATGTTTATCTGCTTTAACCTGAAAATAGCTTTTATTTATTTTCTTAGTTAATAAATCTTTAGTTAGTTTTTTACAGGATTGGCTACAGTCATTGGTGAGAGATCTGGGATACAATTAACCTGGGGTAAGTGACTGGTCTTTTGGGACTGGGAGTAACCTGAATTTTGTTGTGATTTTGGTGTAAGGGACCATAGATCACAAAGACAAACTTGCCTAAGTGGCAAGAGAGACTGGAGTACCTAAAGCAGGGGTGGGCAAACTATGGCCCTCAGGCCACATCCGGCCCCCGGGACTGTCCTGCCTGGTCCCTGAGCTCCTGGCCGGGGAGGCTAGACCACAGCCCCTCCCCCCGCAGCTCCACCTTCCCTGTAGGTATGCCACCACGTGGGCAGCGCAGCTTGCGCCCGCCTCCCAGGCTTTCCAATAAGCCAGTCCTGCCACTCTGAGTGGCATGGTAAGGGAGCGGGGGGCTTGGATAAGGAGCAGAGGGTCCCGGGGGGAAGTCAGGGAACAGGGAGCAGTTGGATGAGGTGGAGGTTCTGGAGGTGGGGCAGGCAGGGGGTGTTGGATAGGGGGTGGGGTTCCAGGGGGTGCAGTTAGGGGCGGGGTTGCCCAGGAGGGCATGGTCAGAGGACAAGGAGCGGGGGGGGGGGTTGGATGGGTTGGGGATTCTGAGGAGGGACAGTCAGAGGGCAGGAAATGGGAGGGGGCAGATAGGGGGCGGGAGCCAGGCTGTTTGGGGAGGCACAGCCTTCTCTACCCAGCCCTCCATGCCATTTTGCAACCCTGATGTGACCCTCGGGCCAAAATGTTTGCCCATCCCTGACCTAAAGGGACTGTGACCCCATGGTAAGGCTGTTGTAGTGCTTGAGAAATTCATGCTTGATACTTGTTTGGTGAAATCTAAGGCTAGAATACACAACCAGTCTGCCCTGGGGTTGGCACTCATGGTCGTGAGACACTTGGTCTTTGAGGTAGTTTTTAAACTGTGCACTGGTCCTGAGGTGCATGTGCATCCCAGTGTGCCTGTTCTAAGGCTGACCCTTTAAGGGAGTTACTCCCAGGTGAGGAGAATGAGATTTGTAGGATTGGCAGCGAAGTGACGCACCACAGTATATTCGGAAAGCCAGTAGCTCAGATTGTAGCCATGGTGCAGTCTCCCTTGGTTTTAGGTATACACCCACAATTCCTCAATTCAGTCCATAGCGTAGGAGTACTCCTGGACTTCTTGCTGATACTAAGGTCTCACATGGCAGCATCCCCAATAACTCTTTCTACCATTTCTGGTTGGCTGGAGACTGAATTTCCTCCTGGTGGATGATGATCTGGCATTGGTTATACAACTGTCATTGCCTCCTGTCTGGACCACAGTAAGGCAGTGTACCTTGGAATGAAGCCATCAAGCCTTAGGAAACTCCTACTAGTACAGAGCATGCTAGGGCTACTGTGCACAAATCACACCTGCTCTCCACCACTACCCTGGCTTCCTGTAGAATACAGAGTCACATTCAAGTCTCGGTGCTTTTGGCCTGTGACCAGTATATCTAAAAGATCGCCAACAGTTCTGGGATGAAGACGCTGGTCAACAACTCTGCTCCTTAGGCACAATGGAACTTTCTACCAGAAGGGTAAAGTTAGTCTGTGCAGGAGACCGAGCTCTCTCAGGGCCCAGTCCAAGACTGTGGAACAAACCCCCACAGGACCATCACGGACCTCACCACTTTCTGACAAGTGCAAGGTGCACACCTTTGACCTGATCTTCTCCATAAACACAGAGCAGTGTGTACATTTAAATAAACAAAACTGTAACCAGGTAGCTTGCCCTGTGGGCGAGAGAGCTTGGGGCTAAGCCAACCTGATTCCAGAATGGGGCCCACCCAGGGGGAATAGGGCAATTCCTCATAAAGGTGGCTATAGTAGAGAGAGGAAGAGCCAAGCTTAAGTGATGAGACCCAGCTGGAGGGAGAGCCAGGCAGGAAATGCAGCACAGCAACAAAAGGACTCCATGGGGGGAGGCCTGGGAGAGACCTTGACTAGAGCTGAGAAGAGGTGGAAAGAGGAAAATCCCAGTGAGGGAGGAAGGATTTTGTTCGTGTTTAAAAACATTCTGGGACTTTTAAGTGTGGACAGCTGTGACTGTGGAAGGGGTGAATTTAAGATGGTGACCTGGCCAAGTGCCAAGTTATTGGAAGAGATGACATCACAGCACTGGAACAACTGTTGGTAAGGGGTGCTAGAGAAGCAAGAGAGCTGCTACGCTACACCTGGCCATGAAGGGTTGCCTAGTGTCATAAATATAAAGGGAAGGGTAAACTCCTTTGAAATCCCTCCTGGACAGGGGAAAGCTCCTCTCACCTGTAAAGGGTTAAGAAGCTAAAGGTAACCTCGCTGGCACCTGACCAAAATGACCAATGAGGAGACAAGATACTTTCAAAAGCTGGGAGGAGGGAGAGAAACAAAGGGTCTGTGTGTCTGTCTATTGTCTGTCTTTGTCGGGGATAGACCAGGAATGGAGTCTTAGAACTTTTAGTAAGTAATCTAGCTAGGTATGTGTTAGATTACGATTTCTTTAAATGGCTGAGAAAAGAATTGTGCTGAATAGAATAACTATTTCTGTCTGTGTATCTTTTTTGTAACTTAAGGTTTTGCCTAGAGGGGTTCTCTATGTTTTTGAATCTAATTACCCTGTAAGATATCTACCATCCTGATTTTACAGGGGGGATTTCTTTATTTCTATTTACTTCTATTTTTATTAAAAGTCTTCTTGTAAGAAAACTGAATGCTTTTTCATTGTTCTCAGATCCAAGGGTTTGGGTCTGTGGTCACCTATGCAAATTGGTGAGGCTTTTTATCCAACATTTCCCAGGAAAGGGGGGGGTGCAAGTGTTGGGAGGATTGTTCATTGTTCTTAAGATCCAAGGGTCTGGGTCTGTAGTCACCTAGGCAAGTTGGTGAGGCTTTTTACCAAACCTTGTCCAGGAAGTGGGGTGCAGGGTTTTGGGAAGTATTTTGGGGGGAAAGACGCGTCCAAACAGCTCTTCCCCAGTAACCAGTATTAGTTTGGTGGTGGTAGCGGCCAGTCCAAGGACAACGGGTGGAATATTTTGTACCTTGGGGAAGTTTTGACTTAAGCTGATAAAGATAAGCTTAGGAGGTTTTTCATGCAGGTCCCCACATCTGTACCCTAGAGTTCAGAGTGGGGGAGGAACCTTGACACCTAGCGATGAGTGAATTTATTTACAAACACCCTATCAGAACATGCAGTTCTCCCATAGGGAGAGGAGGAGAGAACGAAGCCCATATGACAGATGTCAGTCACATGGCTTAATGCACTGCTGGAAGGTGCTCAGTTAGTACAGTATATACAAGGTGGTACAAGAACCTATAGAGAACAGAATGGAATAGCTAAGAAAGAGATGTGGAGTGGGAGCAGGAGACTTTTCCTAGTTTCCAGGCAGAGGGTGCATGGAGCAAGACCTGCAGGGAGCAGTAGCCTGCTGAGATGGGGGTTTAAATATTGGGGAGGCCAGAGGAAGGCTCCTGGAGGAAGAGGCCCTGGGAAAAACTGAAGGATGGGGCAAAAGGTTGGGTGGCTAAGGGCAGATAGCCCATTTAAAGAGGGTTCACATGGGCAGAGACCCATAGAAAAGGGCAGGTGTGGGTTTCCCTTCTCTGCTGCCATCTTGGGAAGTGGGGCAGCCACCCTGTTGACAAGGGGAAGAAGAGGTTGATTGGTGCCCAGGAGGTGGAAAACTGAGCCCAATGGTAAGACTGAAGGCTGAAGAGGACAGACCCTCAGAAGAAGGGTCGTGCCCTGACAAGAGGCTGGAATTGAAGACTGTTTGTGTTGGTTTAAGACTTCATTTGATATGCTGGAAGGGGTAAACTCAGTGGGCTAGTTGGGGGTTAAGTCAATGCACTGACGACTCCTGTGTAAGAGCACCATGGACGACAACCAATGTGGGACAGAGATGTTATGTGAGGGGAAGCTGAAGTGGTGGATGGGCCCAGCACTGGAGTAGGTAAGCCCCTACTTACATGGCTGAGGCTTCATTACACTTAATTTCTTGAGGTTTTGTAAATTTATTTATTGCTTGGTTGCAGAGTTTCACTGGCAACTCAAAGTGCCATTTTTATTTCCCAAATGTTGATATTAAAATGCAGCACTACTGCAGGACAATTGGAGACATAACTTTCATCATGCAAGTAGGCCTGTCAGCAACAGAGCACAGAGCACAACTTCAAAAAATGAATATAAGCTCTGAGGATATTTGAATGATGCTATGGGAAGAGAGCAAGATCACAAGCCCAGTCAAGATGAATATCCATTATCAATGTCCTGAGCCAGTCTCTTCCCTGCACAG
The DNA here is from genome assembly GCF_965140235.1 of Caretta caretta. Classification (NCBI taxonomy): domain Eukaryota; kingdom Metazoa; phylum Chordata; order Testudines; family Cheloniidae; genus Caretta; species Caretta caretta. Next base: position 162,600,506 of record NC_134206.1, on the reverse strand, counting down.
ATAACATGTTCTATAACCTGTTGCATGATTCAGCATTTTTGAGGTGATCAAGCTATGAAAATAACACCAGGCTTATGTGGGGTGGATGTAAATCTGGGGATAAATATAGACTAGCCGACCTCTCCTAAGGAGGGACGCAGGAGAGCTATGAGCATTGTTTAATTTTCTTTGTTTTTTTTCTCTCTCTCCGTATTAGATGATGACAGATGCCTACAAGTCAAACTGACACACCATCATGGATTATCTGGAGTTGAATACAAGATTGTAACTTGATTAAGGGGTTCTGACAGGTTTAGAAACAGCAACAGCGTTTTAAAACAGAACTATAGCTGGAGGGCTTCATTCATTAATAATGTATGCCCCATTTAAACGGATTTTTCCTAAACTTTACTCCCACCCACCCTGCCCTAAAAGCATGTGGGGAGTCCGGTTGAAGCCAGTGGGACTTTATATGTGCTGAAGTATCTTGTTGAACAGGAGCCTCTATGAAGTTGAACTTCAGTGAGGTCAGATTTGGAAGATATAGAGTTGTACTGATTTGCCAGTTATTAAAAGAGCTGTGGGGAAATGCATGGAACAAAACCTGAAATTCTCACAAAACCCACCTGGTTTGGGGTTTAATTTCTAATTCTAAACTTAGAACAGTGCCAGCAAGTAGTTTATAAATCTGGGCTGATTAGTGGTCCTGTGAAATCTGTGATTTTCATATTGGATTAGCATAAAAGCAAGTCAAACTTGAGTTTCAATTTGAATGCTGGGGTGCTTTCAGATTCAAAGCTCAAGGTGAAATTATGTAGGTCGGAATGGAAGAAATTATTCAAACAAGACCTTTTAGAAATTATTACAAAAGTTTTTTTCTGTGTCACATGTAAGAATCTCTGTAGGTGACAAGCATTAGGCTTGTTGTGGGTTACTCCTATAAGGTATCTCACTGAGCAGATTCACATGCATTGGTGTCATTGGTTTGGACAGCTTCCATTCAGATAGTGGAGTGGCCCGACAGAACCTTCATGGTAGCAGTGGGTTTGCTCATGGCCCAGACTCTGTATCCTGTGTGGCGTGGGCCAGAAATCTTTGCACATAGACAAAACTAAGGGATAGTTTTGATTCTGCAAAAGTCTCAAGGTTTGAGATTTTATTATTATTTTTTAAAAATCAAAAGTAAGGGTGGTTCAGATCTGGGTCCCACTTCATCTGACAGCACAAAGTGTAGCTGAGGAGTGTTCAGAGAAATGGGTTTTTGTTTATTTCCAGCTAGGATCAGGATCAGGATCAGATCAGTGGGACCCAAATTTGTGTACAGATTTCTTTAGCTAATGCTTGTCTTGATTTATGCAGGTCCATGAGTGAACAAACAGCTGGCCCTGATGTGGAGGAAAGGAGAGATCTTGTTTCACTACCATGTGCCTATCTCAGTAACACCCACACACTGTTCCATGTATTTAGAAATTCGTAACTTTATTTGAAAATCATGTATTTTTAGTTACAGTGGAAACATTCCTTTTAAGTAAGCAGAGGAGACTGCGTCATTGGAGTCGAGCCGGTTACAAGGATGTGGGATTATTAAGGTAGATATGATGTAGGAGGGGAAGAAATGCTATCACTTTCAAAATATTATATTTCCAATATGTTTAATGTTCTCTTCCAGAAATGCTGGGCTGATATTATTAAAGTGACCATCAACAATAGATTTAGAGCCTGATTTTCTGTTGGCTTGTGCTCTCTGTCCTTATGGACCTGTGCAAAGTGGTTGCAAAATGGATATAAAATGCTACTAAATCAGAAGAGCAGCAGTTTACACCAACTTTTACACTTTCTTTGCAGAGATATAAATGAGTACACAGTGTGTGGCAGTGGAAAATCAGGTCCATGATACCTGGAGGATTATTTAATTAAGTGCAAGTATATCTTCTGTTAGCCTGAGTACTGTATTAGCAGTTATGTCTACACTACAAATTAATTCACTATATCTTAGGTTACTAACGGGTGTGAATAATTCACACCCCTGAGTGACATAAATTAAACCTCCCTAAGCGCTGGTGTAGACAACATTTTGTCAGAGGAATTGCTTTTCCTGCTGTCATATCTATCGCCTCTCACAGAGGCAGGAGTTAAGCCAAGGGCAGAACTCTCTCCCATCGACTTAGAGCATCTTCACCAGAAGTGCTACAGTGGTACAGCTGCACCTCTGTGGCTGCTGTAAAGTAGACATAGCCTCAGTCACCACTGAATGAAATAGGCAGATGTTATACCATTCTCTTTCAGATCAAGCTAGGTCTGTCTTTTCTGAAATGACATAGAGGTTTATTTTCTGGACCATTTGTAAATTTCACCTCAGTTTTTTTTTAAGAAGTCACCTTGCTCAGTCTGATTTGAGCAAAAGTGGATCATCCAGTTCTAGACTCCACTGCTTTATTTTCTTCCCCGTGGAGTATTTCTTTATCCCCATCAGAAAGTGCTTTTTCTCCTTTTAGAATTTCTAGGTTTTAAAACTAACTTCGAGGGCCAGATTTTTAAAATCGGCCTCTAAAGCCCCAATCCAGCAAAGCAATTAAGAATGTGTCTCAAGTTAAGCATGTAAGTAGTCCCATTTGTCAGAGTATATGTATACTGCAATTCAAGGTGTGATTGCAGCTTAGGTAGACATACCTGTGATAGCATTGCTAATAATAGCAGTGTACATGTGGTTGGGCAGGCTTCAGAGCAGGCTGTAGAAACTCACCAGGAACCCTGGTTACTTACTCATGTTGCTGAAGCCTTCACCGCTGCACCTACCCTGCTATTTTTAGCAATGCTAGCATGTCTAAAGCTAGCGTGGGTGTGTCTACCTGAGCTGCAATCTCACCTTGGAATGCAATAGAGACATACCCTCAGTTCCATGTATTGACTTCAGTGGGGTTACTCCTGGGCTCTGTTTGGTATGTGCTTAAGTACTTTGCTCTATCAGGGCCTAACTTTGCAGCCATAATCTTGCATGCTAACTGCTTTTGGGTACAAAATAGAATATCTGATTTGTGGGTTTAAATAATATTTACATCTGCAAGTTAGGGAGCTGGACATCAAGGGCCTGATCCAAAGCCTATTGAAGTCAAAGGGCTTTGGATTGGGGCCTTGCATTTTATTTATGCCTCACCCAAATTTGTCATTGTAAATGACGGTGTGTGCAAAATTGCAGGTTCAAATTTAGCAGCCGGGTTTGAGGCACTTTTCCTAGTGTGGCCATTATTGGTTTTTCTAATTTAATGCTTTGTATTTAATGGCTTTTTCAGGGGAAAAAAGTATAGTAAAAATGAAATGTGTACTGAAACGGAGACAATGTTTGTTTGCCTCCTTCGGATTGAGTGAGGTCTCATATAATTATGGGTAGTGAAGTGGAGTCCTTGTGGAAAATGTAGTTATGACCTGATCCAAAACTCTTTGAAGTCATTAGGAACTTTTCCACTGACTTCAGTGGGCTCTGGCTCAATCCCTTATTGCATATTCTTAGTAACTACTTCTTAAATCCCAAAAATCCATTTTCATTTAACCAAGTGCTCACTGGCAAGTAGTCTACAGTGTGAATCAGTCCCTTGAAAATTTCACATTTCATCTTCAGGATGTTTTTGTTCTGTAAAAAATACAAGAAAATATCTGTACAACAAAACTCCTTCCTCCCTGTGGCGGAACTTAGACAACATTTCAGTGGATAAACCAATTTTAAAGAAATAAAATAAAGTTTGATCCCTCAAGGAAATCCCCTTTTCCAGGTTTTGGCATGCAGATGCTTTTTACAGCCGTGTTCTCAATCTCGGAGTTTGCAGTGGCAAAGCTGACTGAACAAGAGTGCTAGCCATGATCATAAGTCACTACTACATAACTTAGGGTCAGGTCCTGCACCATGTTCCACATGAGCGGGCTGCTGGGGCATGTGTCTCCAAAGACATGAGAGTCTGGCAGCTTGAATGATCTGGGTCACACTGGATTTCTTTCGTTCACAGATGGATTTCACATTGTAGTAAATGACAAACTCCACAGAGATGTATGTTTGCACTAGTTAAACGTAGATGGTTTTGAAGTGGGATGAAATTTATCATGCCTGGTTCCAGAGAAGGAATTACTTTTCATAGAATGTTGAAATAAACAGTTTGATCTCTTTTTAAGACCTGAAAATACAAAACACTAATTGTGAATTGTTGCTTTTGAGTTCCCTTTTGACCAGAAATAATTTAAGCATAAGTGTTCCATGTGTGGCACTCTTATCAAAGTCAGTGGGGGTTCCACATGCAGGGCACATATGGATTGGACCCAGTGAACTATACTAGCACTTACCATTACTTGCTGGGCACTGATGTATGCTCAGCATTGTACAGAACGTAAGAACATAATCCATGCTCCAAGGAATTTATAATGGAAGGCCCAATCCTGCTACTTGATGCACAGGGATGAACCCTTCGTCCTGTGAAGAGTCTCACTGAATGCCAGGGTCCACCTGTATGGATCAAATTGCAGTAAGAAGGCCTTACATTTTTTTAATGAAATTAATACAATTACTATGTAAAACAGTACATTTAATTATCTTAAATAGCTGAGTGATTTTATTAGCTGGAGAAAGGTGGCTGTTTTACCAGAACAAAGTTGTGGGTTTTTTCCCCTTTAAAATACTCTACACTAACTAACATTTCCAAGAGCTTTTGAGAGAAGGACTTTTAACGATAGGTCATGTTGGCTGCTATAATTTGTCATGTCTGTGGTTCACACAGTTTCTAAGCACTGATATGTATATGGATAGGTGTATGATAACTATTCTGATCCACGTCTCTCTCTCTCCCACATATGTGAAAGTGAAATCCATGCCATCACCTCGAAAACCATATGATAACTGTATTACATTGCTCTGAACTAGATTTATGAAGCACTTTAACTGCCCTCTGCCTGCTAATCCCTTCCCCTGGGATTGATGGTAACATTTTCAACTGCTCATTGGCTTCAGATAGCCACTATTACAAATTAGAAAAGAAAATCATCCTGAGGGAGAGATGTTCTTCCATGTCTCTCTGCATGTGAGGTACTCTCTGCACATGCTCACACACAAATATATTACTTTTGCCTACAGCATAAGACAGGCAAGATTCAATCCTTCACCTGTGCCAACTTTCCACAAATAAAAATCATTTATTTAAAGTATTTTGCACGCCTCCAGGACTAGAAACAGAAGACTTAAACCACAGGGAAGGGGAAAGTCTCAGTTTCCCAATGGAAAACAGCACTTACTCCTGGACCTGTGGTGCCATGGCCTATCAAGCTATAAAGGTGACATTTTTAGGTAGAGAAGATTGCGTGTGGCATAAAGGTTTCATCAGCCTGAATTTGGATTTAGCTCCAGAACACGCCTCGTAACTCATAAGTAATAATGTAGCTGTATAAAAATGAATGCCAATAAAATCTTTCTAATGTAACCTTTCTGCCCGTCAGAGTTGGCAGCAACAAGGGCCGGGTTCAATATCTAGGGGTTCCATTCCAATAACACAATGCAAACCGGCTTGAGCCCCCACCCAGTGACCTGGGACAAATATATACCACCCCGCTGGGCGCCTCCAAGAGGCAATACTTCCCCTCTCGCAAGCACAGAGTCTGAGTGTAGCAAAAGCCCTTTAATAACAGAGAGAAACAATGTGGCATTATGTTGGGGAAACACCACCAACAGGATTCATAACACAACCCATGAGCAAAAAAAAACCCACCCCAGGCAAATTGGGGCATGCCCTTTTCCCTTTGGTTCTTGAGTCCAGCAACCCCAAATCACCCAAAGTCCCAAAAGTCCAATGCCCCAAAAGTCTCTGTCCCTGGTCAGGGCAGCCCCAGAGTTCGAAAGTTTATCTGCGGAGCTTTACCTCCCAACCTGGGTGGAAATGGGACGGGGGTAAGAGGCACCTTACGTGACCGCCCCATAGCTCCATAGCGGCGCTCCGCTCCGCCAGCCACCCCACAAACTCCTTCACTCAGCTGCACTCCGCTCTGCCAGCCACCCCACGAACTCCTTCGCTCAGCTGCGCTCCGCTCCGCCAGCCGCCCCACGAACTCCTTCACTCAGCTGCGCTCCGCTCCGCTCCGCTCGCCGCCCCACGAACTCCTTCGCTCAGCTCCACGGCCCACAAGCAGCTCCTACCATCCACACACTGCTCCGCATCAAACTGCTTCACCAGCCATCCCGCAAACAGCTCTCCCATACTTAACACAACACTCAGTGATTTCAGGTCTTAGGTGAATTCAGCTTGTAGTAGGGGAGCCCCAGTGCTGGTGTACTGTCAGCCCAAAGTGAGCTCAGCAGCCTATAACTAGACTTCTAATGAAATCAAAATTAGCTCTGATATTCCACAGTGGAGAGAGAAGGAAGTGCAATTAGCATGTAAGGCCCTCACCAAGGGGGCCCATGCCACCAAGTATTAATACTTGTCCCCAGCCTCTCTCTATTCACACAGTTTTGGAACCCATGACCCTTGCCTAGCGAGTACTACTTAGTTGATGGTGAATCCCTCCATCATAACAAAAGGCCACGTACAGTTCCAAGCACAGTTCCCATAATCAGGGTAATAACAATTTATTCTTCCTGCCCCAATAACAGAGACACTGGGGATCCCACAGCAGCCAAAGTGACCATTTGGGCAGCTATGGTCTCATTCTAGGCGTGGTGGGTGTGCCTATGCAAATGAGATCGGCCCCTAAAGTTCTTTTCCACAACTTGCCACACCTCACCACCAGATGTCAGGGTGGAGCTCATCCTGACACTGCTTACACTAACATACCATAGTATGGTGGTTCTAGTTGTGACTCCATTCTGAAGTTTGTGTTGAAAATGCAGCTAAATTGGGGACATTTTTCTTCTAAAGTCAGTGGAGTATTCCTTTCCCATACTCTCACTCTCACAGTTAGAATTTTTGTGAATGTTCTAAGAGATGCCATCAAATAAGTTAAAAGTTAGAACCATTAAAATGTGACCCATTTTTAAAAAAACGTCAAACATATTTTAATAAGGGCCCTTTGGCACCTTCTATTTTTAACACTGTTGGATCTAGAGAGCCAGATTCTAAACCGGTGTAAATGGGTAAAGCTCCATTGAGGTCAATGTCCATTTACTCCAGCTGAAAATTTGGCTCATACTTACCAAATGTATAGTCATTGATAATAGCCCAAATTCTTGGATTTGGCAGAGCTTTGCTTAGCACAGAACCCAGTGGGGAAAGGTGGCAGCTCCCTGATTCTGGGGCCTAAAATAAAGCCGCCTCAGGGCTGTGCCATGACCTATGCCCATTTGCCAATGGTCCCAAAGAGCCATACCAGCCTGGAATAGTCAGAGCGCTGCGGCATTGTAACCATGCTCCCTTCCATCTGCCATGCCCCTCTGCTGCTGTTTGCGAGAGCAGGTGGTTTAGAGACACTGTGCTGCCTCTTCAACACCCAGGAAGTCCCCTGCACTAGAGGAATGCCCAGGTGACCAGTTCTGCTGGCTTTATGGCTCTTCTGAACCAGCAAAATGACACAAAGGGAGGATCCTGGAGAATCTGGCCAATCGCTATTTGCATTGAATTTATGACGGAGACGAGCTTAAACAGCAAGGCTGGGCTTGAGGGAACTGGTGTCTGCCAATATTGTCTTTGCCTTTAGTCTTGTACCAAGGTAGCTGTGTTTCTGCCTCATTCTGCTTTCAAAACTCTCTCTCCCACAACTCCCAAGTTGTTCACCTTTTTGAACCCAGATTGTGTCAAGCAAGTGGAACTCTCACACCACAGAATGAAGTCCATGCACGGGTGCCTTGTGTCGTGGACATATTTTTCATACACATTCTTTCTCTAAGCCACAGGATGTATCTAGCCCAAGGTGCATTGGCTATTTCTTTATGGTCTTTTTAGCATTATCTTTTCCCTTGTCTCCATATTTCTGAAGTTTAACTGTAGTGGTTCTGAGGGACACTTACCCTAAGCTAAAGTATTGAGTTCTGTGGCAGCAACAGCACATGCTACAAACCAAATGAGCTCTTACACTTACCTAGTTTGTGAATTTTTAAATGTACACGCTACAACTTTTGAACTACCTTTGTTTAAGTTTGGTTTAATTTTTAATAAAATACACAGTAGGTGTACCTTTATCCCTATTAATGGGGTATATGTTGCTATTGAATAGTAAATAAATGATCGCACTGATAAACTATGCTAAATCTCCCATCAGCACACTATGCAATACCCCTCCAGTCTGTCAAAACTCCTCTAACCTTATACCAATTTCACTTCAGCCACACACATCTATTTTCAAATCTACATACAGCTTTGCAACTACTACTCCTAGGGCCAAAAAATGACATCCTGATATTGCATCATGTGACATCTTTTAATAGCTTTTTAAGGCCAGAAGGGACCATTGTGATCCTCTAGTCTGACCCCCATACATCATGATATACCAGAGCATTGCATCATATGGAGCCAAAAATTGGGACTGCCTCAAGAAATTGGGCCCACACATAAATCACCTTCTGATGCTGACATTGAAATATTTGGGTGGAAGATGCAACCTGAGTGCAAGATAGTATGAATTATTATTTATGCTTTGCTATGTATTCTATTATGTCCAGAGAATACAAATCTCTCTGAAATGGCTGCCTTTTTAGCAGTGCACTGATTGGGCTGGTGTGGTCCAGGAATGGCATCATTCCTCAGAATGTTTAAAATCAACATCTTTTTATTGAAATTTTCAGGTGAATTGGCCTATTCATTCCTCTGGGGGAAAAGGCAGGGCCAGGAAGAGTGGAAATGAAGGAGAAGCACTTGCCCTGGACAGAGCAGCAATGGCCTGTCTCCTATTCCCAGAACTGTATGCATCTCGGGATATCCACAGATTTTGGTGGACGAACTCTTTCATCTTCCTGCTCTGGAAGAAGCAAGGTAGAGAACCTCAGCTCTGATGGAAAAATTTGGAGGAAACTCCTTGAGATTCCCTGATTGGACTCCTATACTGCTGTTAAGCTTCTCCTGCAGATTTTCCTGATTGGCTTAAAGTTACTCAAATACTGTGATGACGGGTGACCTTAGAAAAACCTAGCTAGGTTGATCTTGGCCGTAGTTACAAAAAATTAGGAGGAACAGCCCTGAGAGCTGTGTGTGTTTACAGGAGTCCATAGGACTCTTCCATAGTTTTTTCATCTTTTTAATGATTTCATTAACAAAAAATTTTAATGAATCCACCATCATTCTGTTCAGGGGAGTTATACCTGGTATGAATTTGGCTCTTGTTTCTTTTTTCTAACAGATTAAACACTAAACAACAACATGCAAGAGATGGAAAGTTTGGTAGGTCATGAGGGATGACAGTATGTAAAGAAGAGGACTAGGGTGAGGATTATTTCTGCAGTCTGATCAAATAATTACATAGCAGTATTTGTATGTACCATGAACACATGTTCATGTGATGAAATATTAAAGCTTTGTTTTGGTACAACTCTGCACTGGGTGTTTTTACATCTACATGTAAAGAAGGGTAGCTACACAATAGGAGAGCTCCCAGGGAATGGTTTCTTGCATAGAGGATTGACTCCTCAATATTGACTCTTTTTTTTTAAAAAATGGCATAAAGTCCCCTTTTCTTAGACAAAAGCTTCCATTATCAGTCCCTTGACTTCCTTGTAAATCTTTTAGCTGCTTTTAATCTGTCTTAATTAATGAGTATTTTAATTAGTGTCTTAATTGCTTGTTTTCTGAGGTGACTGGAAAACTGACAGGCACCTGTAAATTACATTTATTATTTTATGACTATTATAAAATTCCTTTGAAGTGAATGAGAGTCTTTCCATTGGCTTCAAGGGGTTTTGGATTAAGCCCATAATGTACATTAAGTTTGTGATGCAAACTGACAGGAATTTCAATGTTCAGGCAGACATTCGGGGCCTGATTTTTCATTGCCTCACCTTCAATGTGGAGTCATTTATTATCTGTGAAAAAACTAGGAGTGACATGCTACCAGCATTTTACACCCATTTTGCAGAGGTGTAAGAGACAAAACAAGCAGCACGGCTGAATGGGCTTAAGCCTACTCCATTGCAAGGTTTTCATAGAATCATAGAATATCAGGGTTCTAAGGGACCTCAGGAGATCATCTAGTCCAACGCCCTGCTCAAAGCAGGACCAATCCCCAACTAAATCATCCCAGCCAGAGCTTTGTCAAGCCTGACCTTAAAAACCTCAAAGGAAGGAGATTCCACCACCTCCTTAGGTAACGCATTCCAGTGCTTCACCAACCTCCTAGTGAAAAAGTTTTTCCTAATATCCAACCTAAACCTCCCCCACTGCAACTTGTGACCATTACTCTTTGTTCTGTATCTGCCACCACTGAGAACAATCTAGATCCATCCTCTTTGGAAATCCCCTTTCAGATAGCTGAAAGCAGCTATCAAATCCCCCCTTCATTCTTCTCTTCTGCAGACTAAACAACCCAGTTTCCTCAGCCTCTTCTCATAAATCATGTGTTCCAGTCCCCTAATCATTTTTGTTGCCCTCCGCTGGACGTTTTCAAATTTTTCCACATCCTTCTTGTAGTGTGGGGCCCAAAACTGGACACAGTACTCCAGATGAGGCCTCACCATTGTCTAATAGAGGGGAACGATCACGTCCCTCGGTCTGCTGGCAATGCCCCGACATATACAGCCCAAAATGCCGTTAGCCTTCTTGGCAACAAGGGCACACTGTTGACTCATATCCAGATTCTCGTCCACTGTCACCCCTAGGTCCTTCTCTGCAGAACTGCTGCCTAGCCATTTGGTCCCTAGTCTGTAGTGGTGCATGGGATTCTTCCGTCCTAAGTGCAGGACTCTACACTTGTCCTTGTTGAACCTCATCAGATTTCTTTTGGCCCAATCCTCTAATTTGTCTAGGGCCATCTGTATCCTATCACTACCCTCCAGCGCATCTACCACTCCACCCAGCTTAGTGTCATCTGCAAACTTGCTGAGGATGCAATCCACACCATCCTCCAGATCATTAATGAAGATATTCAACAAAACCAGCCCCAGGACTGACCCTTGGGGCACTCCGCTTGATACTGGCTGCCAACTAGACATGGAGCCATTAATCACTACCCACTGAGCCCGATGATCTAGCCAGCTTTCTGTCCACCTTATAGTCCATTGATCCAGCCCATACTTCTTTAACTTGCTGGCAAGAATAATGTGGGAGACCGTATCAAAAGCTTTGCTAAAGTCAAGGAATAACACATCCACTGCTTTCCTCTCATCTACAGAGCCAGTTATCTCATCATAAGTTTTAAATGACTTAATGGAGTTTGAATCCACATATTTTAAAAACTGTTACAACCATATTTGAACCTTACAGCAGAGTCTCCAAGTGCAGTTTGTAGAATACAGTGTGGAGTGTGGCTGGAATGCTGCCGGACTGCATAAGATGGTCGCCCCAGGCATCTCTTAATGCACAACATGATAACAACACGGTAAAAGTTTAGTGTCTGTTTCCAGACCAAGAATTTCAGTATGATTGAAAGTTTAAATACAATTGCTTTCATTTGAATGCATGCTATTCCCAGTTATCACTGCCCATCAGAGTGGGTATCTGAATATAACTTTAAGATCAATGAATTTATCTGTACTTGAATTTTGTTGTTATCCAATATTTTTGTTTGAAGTATTACTCTTTCTTCTAAATCTTAAACAGAGAATTGAACACTTCAGTGCACCTATGAAGCCCAGATATAAATATCTAGACAGACAGAATGTCCAGTATCACAGACCTGTGCTAACTGTTAATTTGCATATACATGTAGTGCTTGCTAGGGATTGTCAAATACTCTTTGATCAGACGAAGACAGTTAATTGAAAAATATACACAGGTTACCATTTTTTCATTTACTTTGCTTGAATGTCCAAAGTTACAGAGAACTACTTTAAATTTGGGGGCCCAGTCCGAGCTAATATGTAAGTTAATGGGCAAGAATGTGTGGAAAGAGGGGGCCATGAGTCGGGTGAGGGCTAGGTTCTATTATAGCTCTGCCACAGACTTCCTATGGGAGCTTGGACAAGTCACTTAACCTCCCTATGCCTTAGTTTCCCCCTCTGTAAAATATGGAATTTTCTGTATTTTTCCCCTATTTGAGCTATTTTGTGTAAACTGCGCTCTCTGATCCTTTCATTTTGATTGTATCCTCCACCACACACAAAAAGCTGCCTATGTAAAATCCTAGTGGAGGACAAGGCACAGTTAGTTTTGATCATGACTAGCTTAATCGAGGCCAGCCCTAGGTTTGGGGGGTGGGGTACACAACTGACCTCCACTAGCTATGTCCACTCCCTATGCCTTGTCTCCACTAAGATTTTACATCAAGGTAATGGTCATGATGTAAAAAAGCCCCACATAGTTGTTCGTAAAGAAGATATAACTCCAGAAATAGGTAGAAGTGGTGTGAGTGACAACCTCATTCTGGCCATGGACTGTAAGAGAGACTATAGTCCTCTGCTCTTAAGCGGTGTCAAGGAAGAGCATGAGGGCAAAGTGAGGGCAGCACAGACAGAGAAAGAAAACTGAAAGGAAATGTGTACTGTCACAATCCTCCCAGGATACACAACTGGAGCCTGATTCTCAGCCCCTTTATACTGCGCTGGCAGTTTAATTTGAATGTGTGATCATTTAGATGTGCTTCAGTGCTTTGCCAAATTGGGGCTTAAATAGATGGATATTGAAATATTAAAAGCTGACTTCTACCTTCTGAGTCACAAATTCAATTAGACTTTTTTATCTGAACCATTATTTTTGGGTAAAATTTGGTCATTTTTCATGAGTAAACATTTCTAAAAAAGCAACTTGATTTTTCTCAACATTTTCCATAATTCAATGAATACCCTGGGAAAGTTTTCAGATTTTTTTTAATTTTTTTTTATACCAGCTCTGGAGATTGATGAATCTCTTGGAAAATGAGGGGAGAAAGTTTTCTTAAGCCTTGTCTATATTTAGGATTGCATCATTTTAAGTTTAAAAAAAAATTAAAGAAAATGTTTTAATTAAACTGGTGCAAAACACAAAAAGAATAAATTCTTAATGTGATGGAATCCTGTTTTATATTGATTTATCTTAAATCTGTTGGTTACCAAGCTAAACTAAATCAATATAAACCAGATTTAAATTGAATAGAATATTCACACTGTTTGGCACCTGTTTAACCAAATCTGCTTAGCATTACATGTTTTGTTTAAACCAGTGCAGCTATATAGACAAGGCCTTGCTCTGGGATGTTCTAAAACTGCAGCACACTCTGAGGACTAAGGTGCAGATTCTCTGCTAAATTTGGGAATGGTAGCCTGGAGCAGTCAGCATACAGGCTTCTGGGACTTTCTGTAAGCAAACAGAACACCCATAGATTCTCAGAAAACTAGACCTGACTGAACTAAGTGGGTCCTGAGGTTGCCTCTGAAGGCACCAATGTCAAAGTGGAAGATACGTTGCCTGGTCTCTCCCAGAAGAGACAGACCCTCTCTTGCCCACCCTTGCAACAAGAGAAAACAGCAGGTTGGGAAAAGCAGCAGATGTGTAAAAGTGGTGGTCTCCGTTTCTGAGGAAAAATGAGATTTGTGTTGCTTAGCAGCAAGACAGCCTGACTGCTCAGGAAATGGCTTTTCCAGCTAAAAAATGGCCCTCTTAAACTAAGCCATAGACTTTTCTGAAGATGCTCAGATTAATTTATTTGGGCTTTAACATCAAACAGTAAATGACCTACTTAATTAGCCTGATTGTTCCATGACGATTTAGGAAACACTAATTTGGAATACGGCTATACCCCCAAAATATTCTCACATTGGAGCTCTTGATAGCCCTCTTCATTTAGAAAGAAAGAACTTGTTTAACTATTTTGTAGACCTATAGTTTGGAAGATGTCTATAAATTTACTGCAAACTACAATCCATGTGAGCAAACTCCGATTAATGTTGGTAGGAATTGCAGGTCTGAATCCTGAGCAGTGTATAACTCACAGAATTTAAACAACTCCATTCATATACCATGGGAAAAAAAACTGTAATACCTGGTAAAGTCTCAGGTCCAGATTGATTTTGGCTCTTTCTTGCTGTTTTGCACCTCTCTGCAAAGCGGCTGTAAATGCATTGTGACCATCCCATTAAGCTGGGTTTATGGCTGCTTTGTGTTATCAGTGGTACAAAGCAGCCAGACAGTACTGGTGAAGCTGATCCTCAGTTTGCTTCTATGTGTTTTAAATGCCATATTATAATTTTTGAGTCTCTGAGGTTCATTGTAATTCTGCAGTTTTTCTTTGCTCTAACCTCTGGAGAACTCTTTTGTGGTGGCCTCAGGAAACCCAGAAGCAATGCCATAAAAGGAGTTTTTAGTGCTGGTAACTGCCCCTTTAGATACGAGAAGGGCACATCAAAAAGCTGGGCCCTTTTAACATATTTCAGATGTCCTGTGGGATTAACTGCAGTCCATAGCCTTGTCCTTTTTAGTCTGTCAAATTCTTATCTTGAATTTACAGTATGCCTGACAATTGTATTTGCTGTTTCTTTTATATTTTCTGTCACTTCTGCCCTCATAGTAACGGTTCTGTTATATTCTGAATGAAAACTTTTTGCTACAGTTGAATGTGAAGAACAACATACTAATGACATGCACTAATGCAATTACCTGTGATTTTAAAGAGAACCTAACGCTATTAGAAAAGTTTGTTGTAACAGTGATGTTGACAGACCAGGGGCCAGCTCATACCAGAGCTCCAGGCCAAATCACTTGTGTATTAGTATAAATCAAAGTGATTGTTAAATGTATACAAGTGTACTTGGTGTTTAAACTTCATGAAAACTAGTGGGATATTACTTGCATTGTTTTCACTTATCTGTATCCCGTTATAGTGTAATAGCAAACATTTGTGTATACCCTGTAACTAAATAATCCATCAAAGGAGAGAGAAACCTTGTGAAATGCAAATGAAGAACTTTAACAGAAAAGTGCTAATTTCTTAGCAAGTGGACATTGTGTGTGAGGATCGGAGGTCAAAGACTCAAAATGCATTCCTCACTCTCTGTCATCAAAGGAAAAGCCCACGCGGTTAGTGACCCTGTCAGTTTGTTTTCTGTGAGAAGAAGCTATAAGTGTGGATTCAGGGAAAGATTCTGGATCTCGGGATGTTTTGACTCTTCTAGGGAAGTGTACCAGATACAAAGTCAAGATCCCCACAGAGAATCTGGATACCCTGAAAGGACTTTTAGGAAACTGGCAGTTTATTACATCACTGCCACCATTTGTAATTACAAACTGTGACTCACCTCTGCATATGTTTTACCTGCTTTAACCTCTCAATAACTCTCATTTCCTTTTCTTAGCTAATAAACCTTTACTTAGTTTACTATAGAATTGGCTACCAGCATCGTCTCTTGGGACTGGGAGCAACCTGAGGGACAGGGAAAGCCGCTCAGTGCCATCATCCTATCCTGCCCTGGCCCCTGCAGAAGTTCCTCTGTTGAAGCTCCATGGTGTGTTGAGGCAGGGCTGGGGGTGAATCTGAGGATCCAAGATCTCTCTGGAACATCATCCTCAGTGGACCCCTTGGATTCCCATAGAGAAATGGAAATGTCGCTGCTTAAGTGAGATTAACTCCTGCTGCGTCCACTGTGAGTCTGATACTGAGCAGTGGTAGGAGAACCCAGCCAATGGTAGCATTGACCCATGATATCCAGGGTGAGGGAGCCAGCAGAGCCATGCAGAGGGCTCAGCTACTTTCCTTGCAAAAAACTGTGCAACTTGAAAACTGTGCAGTACTTTCAGTCCCCTATGGCCTTTCCCATGTGTTTCTCCGTGAGAGAAGGTGATATAGCCCTCTGTTAGGTAACACTTCTCAACGGTGACAGTTAAAGGTAAATTGCAAACTGGAATTTTGGGTTCCCCAAATGGACTGTAGCGATGCACCGTACCCCTGTGATGCTGCCATTAACATGAAGCATGACTATGGGCTTGGCCTAGTGACGTGGAGACAGAAGCAAAATCAACCAAAGAGACCCAGGTTTCAGAGCAACTTAGTGATCCTCATTTACTCTGCCTGTGGGTATCATGTGCATCATGGAGGTGACATGTTTGGTCTCAGAGTGATAGGGCATAAGAAGAACAGAATGTTTGAGTTGCTCTGCTTCATGCTATGTGCTCTAAAGTGCCAGCCGTGGAGCAGCATTGACAGCAGACTCAGGGTTAGTGGAAAGCAGTCCTTGTGGCTTTTGTACAGGTTTTTAAATCCCAGTATTGTCTTAGTTATGAGCTCAAATCTACCAGTAAAGGTCTCTCTGCCAAATTAACCAAAAAGAGAAGCTCCTCTACTGAAAATATGTTGTTGCTAGGGCTGTCAATTAATCACGGTTAACTCATGTGATTAACTCAAAAAAATTAATCGCAATTAAAAAAATTAATCGGGATTAATCACACTTTTAATCACACTGTTAAATGACAATAGAATACCAATTGAAATGTATTAAATATTTTTGGATGTTTTTCTACATTTTCAAATATATTTCAATTACAACACAGAGTACAAAGTGCACAGTGCTCACTTTATATTATTTTTATTGCAAATATTTGCACAGTAAAAATGATAAAAGAAATAGTATTTTTCAATTCACCTCACTTGTAGAGCAATCTCTTTATTGTGAAAGTGCGATTTACAACTGTAGCTTTTTTTGTTACATAACTGCACTCAAAAAGAAAACAATATAAAACTTTAGAGCCTACAAGTCCACTCAGTCCTACTTCTTGTTCAGCCAACCGCTAAGACAAACAAGCTTGTTTACATTTACAGGACTTAATGCTGCCCGCTTCTTATTTATAATGTCACCTGAATGTGAGAACAGTACATGCTTCCATGCTGACAAAGCTTGTTAAAAAATAATGTGTTAATGAAATTTGTGACTGAACTCCTTGGGGGAGAATTATATGTCTCCTGCTCTGTGTTTTACCCTCATTCTGCCATATATTTCATGTTATGGCAGTCTCGGATGATGACCTAGCACATGTTGTTCGTTTTAAGAATAGTTTCACTGCAGATCTGACAAAATGCAAAGAAGGTACCAATGTGAGATTTCTAAAGATAGCTACAGCACTCAACCCAAAGTTTAAGAATCTGAAGTGCTTTTCAAAATCTGAGATGGACGAGGTGTGGCATGCTTTCAGAAGTCTTAAAAGAGCAACACTCCGATGCAGAAACTACAGAACCCGAACCACTAAAAAAGAAAATCAACCTTCTGCTGGTGGCTTCTGACTCAGATGTTGAAAATGAACATGCGTCGGTCCACTCTGCTTTGGATCGTTATCAAGCAGAACCAGTCATCATCATGGACGCATGTCCTCAGGAATGGTGGTCGAAGCATGAAGGGACATATGAATCTTTAGCATATCTGGCATGTAAATAGCTTGTGACACTGGCTACAACAATGCCGTGCGAATGCTTGTTCTCACTTTCAGGTGATATCGTAAACAAGAAGCGGGCAGCATTATCTCCTGCAAATATAAATAAACTTGTTTGTCTGAGTGATTAGCTGAACAAGAAGAAGGACTAAGTGGACTTGCAGGCTCTAAAGTTTTACATTGTTTTATTTTTGAGTGCAGTTATTTTTTATATATAATTCTACAACTGTAAGTTCAACTTTTATGATAAAGAGATTGCACTGCAGTACTTGTAATGGGGGAACTGAAATACTATTTCTTTTTTTTACAGTGCAAATATTTGTAATAAAAATAAATATAAAGTGAGCACTGTACACTTTGTATTCTGTGTTGTAATTGAAATCGATATATTTGAAAATGTAGGAAACATCCAAAAATATTTAAATAAATGATATTCTTGTTTGTTTAACAGCGTGATTAATCATGATTAATTGTTTTAGTTGCTTGACAGCCTTAGTTGTTGCTTTGTTCTCAATATCATTAAATAACAGCCATGCGACAGACTGACCATATCAGTAATATCCTGAACAAACCTTGTGGAATTAAGATAAACTTTACTGAATTAGGGTTAATACCTTTAGGGTGCATTGTATTAAAAATTCAGTTGTGTATGTGTCATGGCACTGTATGTACCTTCTCTAGCAGGAAGGGAGGATGCTATCAGCCTTTGATGCCATACTCCTATGTGTATATTAGTGTTATGCAGGACCAGGGAAGGTTAAACAATGACCTTAAGGACATATCAAAAGGGTATTACAATGGCAAACAGGGCCATGTCAAACGGAGGCATTTGTTAAGATAGGGCAATCATAAGGGGGAAGTGTGGAAACCGATTAGCATTGGAGCAAAAAGACAATAAATCATTCAATCACCAGGGTTGTATTTAAGAGCAGACACAACTTTCTACCATGTGTGCCTAGCCAATTGCCTCATTTGCTATATAAATAACATTTTATGCGCACATTTGACTGCTTTTCACACACATTTTCTACAGCTAGTGAGCATGTTTGTTTATGTATCTATAAACCCTTCTGCAAATATTGGTCTCAAGCTGTCCATGTGTCAGAAATATAAATGAGTTCTATTACAAATATATTTGTATCATTCTCCATATGAACCTGAAGATGTCTATATACTTTGCCATGCAATTTCCTGTGTTGCCTTTTATTTTTAACACATTATAAAATATTTATAATAGCTACTGTCTCACTTTTCACATTTTCATTTTCACAAGAGGGGAACTGCCATTGGGTTTTCTAGTGCACACCCTCCCTGGCTGCCAGTGGTCACATCATAATGTGTGTAGGTTATTAGTGTTGGTCACCATGTTTTGTGACTCACTAAATATTTGCCTTCTCCAGAAGGCAATGGGTTTAAACCTTCAAAAGCATTTCTGGGGCTTGTACAAAGAAGAACACCCAGAGTGAAGTTTTAAAACTTTGTTTAAAAATAATCCCTGTCCCCATCCAACCCAATTAAACAGCCTAGTATTACCTTTTAGACGTGCTCCTCTGGCAGACAGAGTTGAGGCTCTTTTGATCTACAAAATCTACCTAAGTCCTATGTGGCAAACAGCCCCTCTAACTAGGAGTTCTGGTTCATATTCAGGCACAGTAAAAATGTTCATAGTGTAAACAAAAACTCCTCTAATTCCTCTGTAAAACAATACAAAATCAATGGTGACATTTTAATATAAACCAAAATTATGACCTGTTGGCCAATATTAATCAGCGATAACACAAATTGTCTGCATCATGCGAGTTGTGTTCCTATCAGAGGCTTGTCTATGCCAGAGATAGGAAGGAAAATAGAGTGCATATTCCCCCTTCAAAGTGGAACTCTCCTTTAAAGCACATGGGAACATTACATCCTGTTTCCCAGGACTGTACAAACATGGGCCAGATCCTCCGTAGGGGAGTAGCCACCGTGTATCATGCCACCAGTGTAATCTAGGGGTCCTAAAGTGGCTTAACTGGCCCAGGAAGGATCACCTCCCTAATCTTGTAGTGATATAAATTGACATAGGCACTCTTATGCCTCACACATCCCCACCTGCTCTCAGCACTGGAGTGAAAAAAGAACATGATCTGTGGAAAGAGGGTATAGCTTGGATGTCCCTCAAGTATGCCAGTTCTTGGGTAAATGTGTGGCTCCCTGTAACTGATGCAGTTCATCACAGGTTAAAGCAAGCCTCAGACCGCTTCAGAAAGGCACAAAGGGACCAGCGCTACATAGCACACCATCAGGAGTGTGAAAAGTTGAACTTTAAACTACCTTTGTGCACACCACTCTCCTGGGAGTATTCCGCTTCTGAATACCCTTCTGGGCATGGTAGATTCTATTGAGCATTTCTTTTTAAGTCTGAGCATATTTCTGTTGTGTTTTACTCAATGCTTGGGAACGCATGACAATGAGTGACACTTTTGCGGAAAGATAACCCTTCATATCATGTGTGTTTGCATTGACTGAGATTTTAGGGTATTTGTTAATCTCAAAATACCAGGGCTCCTGTAAAATATTTGTTTTAAACTCCCCCAAACATTTCTTTTGCCAGTCATCCCACTGCCATTCTGTCCTGTCCTCTATCTGCATTTTGAGTGGAACACTTAAGTATGACAAACTAGGGATGAATTTGCTTAGATATGCTGACATACTCGTGAATCTCTGAAAGACCTCCTTGTTTTGGGATCTGTTTGTACAATTGCCATCTTTCTGCACTCTGATCAAAATCCTTTGTTACTCAGGCTGTGTCATGAGTGACTAATCTGATTCTCCCTGATCAGCATTTTTCCTGTTCGCTTTTTTTCTCTCGCTGCAGACTATAACAGTCTCTCATTGTGGTGTGCTTCATTTTGCCCCAATCAGCAGATAATGAACAGTCATTTCCTTCAAGTATAAATTCTGAAAGATCTGGAATTCTCAAAGACCCAGTATGGCCATTCTTATGTTCTTATGTAATACTTTGGTACCAAGTCACAGCAGAAGACAAGTCACTTTAACATAGATCTACTAAAAGGGAAGTGGAAACTGCAGAGCGAAACGCTTTCTGTACTTTGGATTGGCCCAAACCCTTGCATCCAAAACTGAAAATACTTTTTGCATTATGAAATGTGGATTCTCAGCTGTTCTTCTGAGGCAATTTGGTGGCTGTATTCAAATCCTTTGGTTCTATACGAATTCTTAACTAGTTTGGTTTTACTACAATAACTGTACTGTTAATCTAGGCCTTAAAAGTTAGGTCACCATAGTTATGGTGCTCAGGAGGGATGTGATGTGTAGACATGGCCTTAGTCAGTGCTATTTGCATTTGCTCAATAACATCTAATTTTACCACCTGGTTGAGTTCAGCTTTTACTTTCTGTCAGTCTAGTGTGATTTTGCTTAAGGAGGACAAGGGGAGGAGGGATAGCTCAGTGGTTTGAGCATTGGCCTGCTAAATCCAGGGTTGTGAGTTCAATCCTTGAGGGGGCCTGTCATAAATATAAAGGGAAGGGTAAACTCCTTTAAAATCCCTCCTGGCCAGAGGAAAAATCCTCTCACCTGTAAAGGGTTAAGAAGCTAAAGGTAACCTTGCTGGCACCTGACCAAAATGACCAATAAGGGAGACAAGATACTTTCAAAAGCTGGGAGGAGGGAGAGAAACAAAGGGTCTCTGTCTGTCTGTCTGTATGCTGCTTTTGCCAGGGATAGAACAGGAATGGAGTCTTAGAACTTTTAGTAAGTAATCTAGCTAGGTATGTGTTAGATTATGATTTCTTTAAATGGCTGAGAAAGGAACTGTGCTGAATAGAATGACTATTCCTGTCTGTGTGTCTTTTTTGTAACTTAAGGTTTTGCCTAGAGGGATTCTCTATGTTTTGAATCTAATTACCCTGTAAGGTATCTACCATCCTGATTTTACAGAGGGGATTTCTTTACTTCTATTAAAAGTCTTCTTGTAAGAAAACTGAATGCTTTTTCATTGTTCTCAGATCCAAGGGTTTGGGTCTGTGGTCACCTATGCAAATCATAGAATCATAGAATATCAGGGTTGGAAGGGACCTCAGGAGGTCATCTAGTCCAACCCCCTGCTCAAAAGCAGGACCCATCCCCAATTAAATCATCCCAGCCAGGGCTTTGTCAAGCCTGACCTTAAAAACTTCTAAGGAAGGAGATTCCACCACCTCCCTAGGCAACGTATTCCAGTGTTTCACCACCCTCCTAGTGAAAAAGTTTTTCCTAATATCCAACCTAAACCTCCCTCACTGCAACTTGAGACCATTACTCCTTGTCCTGTCCTCTTCCACCACTGAGAATAGTCTAGAACCATCCTCTCTGGAACCACCTCTCAGGTAGTTGAAAGCAGCTATCAAATCCCCCCTCATTCTTCTCTTCCGCAGACTAAACAATCCCAGTTCCCTCAGCCTCTCCTCATAAGTCATGTGTTCCAGACCCCTAATCATTTTTGTTGCCCTTCGCTGGACTCTTTCCAATTTATCCACATCCTTCTTGTAGTGTGGGGCCCAAAACTGGACACAGTACTCCAGATGAGGCCTCACCAATGTCGAATAGAGGGGGACGATCCCGTCCCTCGATCTGCTCGCTATGCCCCTACTTATACATCCCAAAATGCCATTGGCCTTCTTGGCAACAAGGGCACACTGCTGACTCATATCCAGCTTCTCGTCCACTGTCACCCCTAGGTCCTTTTCCGCAGAACTGCTGCCTAGCCATTCGGTCCCTAGTCTGTAGCTGTGCATTGGGTTCTTCCATCCTAAGTGCAGGACCCTGCACTTATCCTTATTGAACCTCATCAAATTTCTTTTGGCCCAATCCTCCAATTTGTCTAGGTCCCTCTGTATCCTATCCCTGCCCTCCAGCGTATCAACCACTCCTCCCAGTTTAGTATCATCTGCAAATTTGCTGAGAGTGCAATCCACACCATCCTCCAGATCATTTATGAAGATATTGAACAAAACCGGCCCCAGGACCGACCCCTGGGGCACTCCACTGGACACCGGCTGCCAACTAGACATGGAGCCATTGATCACTACCCATTGAGCCCGACAATCTAGCCAGCTTTCTACCCACCTTATAGTGCATTCATGCAGCCTGTACTTCTTTAACTTGCTGACAAGAATACTGTGGGAGACCGTGTCAAAATCTTTGCTAAAGTCAAGAAACAATACATCCACTGCTTTCCCTTCATCCACAGAACCAGTAATCTCATCATAGAAGGCGATTAGATTAGTCAGGCATGACCTTCCCTTGGTGAATCCATGCTGACTGTTCCTGATCACTTTCCTCTCATGTAAGTGCTTCAGGATTGATTCTTTGAGGACCTGCTCCATGATTTTTCCGGGGACTGAAGTGAGGCTTACTGGCCTGTAGTTCCCAGGATCCTCCTTCTTCCCTTTTTTAAAGATTGGCACTACATTAGCCTTTTTCCAGTCATCCGGGACTTCCCCCGTTCGCCACGAGTTTTCAAAGATAATGGCCAATGGCTCAATTGGTGAGGATTTTTACCAAACCTTTCCCAGGAAGTGGGGTGCAAGGGTTGGGAGGATTTTGGGGGGAAAGATGTGTCCAAACTACGTTTCCCAGTAAACCCAGTTAGAGTTTGGTGGTGGCAGTGGAGATCCAGGGACAAAGGATAAAATTAATTTGTACCTTGGGGAAGTTTTAACCTAAGCTGGTGAAAGTAAGCTTAGGAGGTTTTCATGCAGGTCCCCAAATCTGTATCCTAGAGTTCAGAGTGGGGGAGGAACCTTGACATGGTGGCAGAGTGGTGGGATTAACCTGAAATCATTTTGAGGTTAATTTGAGATTTTTTTGAACTAGAAATACAGATTTTAAAAAGGATTTTTTTTTCCTTTGGGGCTTCTGGAAAGGAGGTTCAACTGAAAGCAGCTAGTTTTTTCTCTGCTTTGGGACCAGAGCAAAGACAAAAGGGGATTATCTTTGTGAATTGTAGGTTTTCTTTGCCTGGAGGCAGGGTACTTAACTCCTGCAGAGAAATTCACAGTCTTCCAACCCAGAGTTTTTTTTTTCCCTAAAAGTAAACGGGGGGGGGGGGGGGGGCGGTGTTCTACCCATTTGCCTGGAGACAAAAGTGGCAGGGTTTTTTTTTTTTTTTAGGATTTTGATTTTTTTACAAGGAGCACCGGTTTGAAAAGGAATTTTTTTTCCTTTAGGCTGCTGGTAAGCAGGTTTCCAAGTAGTTGGAGGTTTTTTGCTTTGATTTGGGGCCAGAGCAGAGACAAAGGGAATTGTTTTTTTCTGTAGGCTGACAATCACTATCAGAGAATAGGTATCCTATTCCAGCACAGCAAAATTTTACAGCCAAGTTTTGTTTGTTTATTTCTAAACCTCGGGTGTAAAGTTAGTTAAAAACAGAGAGGTTAGGATGACAGAATCCACGGCTCAACAAAAGCAGGAATTAGCCAGATTTCAGGCTGAGGAAAAACAAAAGGAACATGAAAGACAGATAGAACTCATGCAGCTGGAGAAGGAGGTACAGGAGGCTGCCCACAGGAGGGAAATGGAGGCAAGGAAGCATGTGGAGGAGGAGAAGGAAAAAGAGAGGAAGCATGCACGGGAGATGGAAAAGGTAAAAGCTCAGCAGAATATACCAACAAACCCAAGCAATCCTTCTCCAGGTACCACTTCCCATCCTAGAAAGTTCCCCACCTACAAGGCAAGCGATGATACTGAGGCCTTCTTAGAAAACTTCGAAGGGGCCTGCCTTGGGTACAGCATCTCTACAGACCAATACATGGTAGAGCTGAGGCCGCAGCTCAGTGGACCCTTAGCTGAGGTGGCGGCTGAAATGCCTAAAGAACAGATGAACAAGTATGAACTGTTTAAATCCAAGGCGAGAGTCAGAATGGGGATAACACCCGAGCATTCTCGTCAGAGGTTCAGAGCCCTAAGGTGGAAACCAGACGTGTCATTTACCCGACATGCCTACCACATTGTGAAACATTGGGATGCCTGGATATCAGGAGCAAGTGTTGAATCTCCAGTAAATTTGCCCTTCCTAATGCAAATGGAACAATTCTTAGAGGGTGTTCCTGAGGAAATAGAAAGATACATCCTAGATGGGAAGCCCAAAACTGTAATCGAGGCAGGAGAGATTGGAGCCAGATGGGTGGAGGTGGCAGAGAAGAAGAAAACTGGTCGCAGTTGGAGCAGAGACCAGAAGGGACAACCCCAGACCACATCCTATTACCGGGGTCCGCCCAAGGCCCCACCTACCTCCCAAAGAACCTTCCAGACACCTTATCGTCCCACCACCCTGTTGTCCAGCAACCCACCTCACCCCAGTGACCCGTCAGCTGGACGATGTTTTAAATGTAACGAGCTGGGGCATGTAAAGGCCAACTGCCTCAAGAACCCCAACAGATTAAAGTTAATTGCACCGGAATCACACCAGAGGTCCGCAGGCCCAGATACCTCCCAGATACCCTTGGAGCGGAGGGAAACTGTGAGTGTGGGCGGGAAGAAGGTCACCGCATGGAGGGACACCGGAGCACAAGTGTCAGCTATCCATGCTTCCTTAGTGGACCCCAATTTAATCAACCCAGAGATCCAAGTGACGATTCAACCCTTCAAGTCCAACTCTTTCGATTTGCCTACAGCCAAGTTGCCTGTCCAGTACCAGGGCTGGTCAGGAACGTGGACTTTTGCAGTCTATGATGATTATCCCATCCCCATGCTGTTGGGGGAAGACTTGGCCAATCATGTGAAGCGGGCCAAGAGGGTGGGAATGGTCACCCGCAGCCAGGCTAAACAAGCCGTGAGGCCTATCTCTGTTCCGGAAACTTCTACCAGGACCCGGTCAGAGGTGATGGAGCCGGACCCCAGGCCAATGTCTGCAACAGCAGTAGTGGATCCAGTCCCAGAGACCCAGATGGAACCAGTCCCAGAACCGGAACCCCCCGTTTGGTGGTGGCAGTGGAGATCCAGGGACAAAGGATAAAATTAATTTGTACCTTGGGGAAGTTTTAACCTAAGCTGGTGAAAGTAAGCTTAGGAGGTTTTCATGCAGGTCCCCACATCTGTACCCTAGAGTTCAGAGTGGGGGAGGAACCTTGACAGGGCCATTTAAGTATCTGGGGCAAAAATTGGGGATTGGTCCTGCTTTGAGCAGGGGGTTGGACTAGATGACCTCCTGAGGTCCCTTCCAACCCTGATATTCTATGACAAGGGGACCTATATCAATAGGATGTATTAAAGGATCCCAGTCCCTTTATCAAGTCATCAAATGATTTAAGAATACCTTTTTGCATCCTGCTCAGTAGACAAAGTTTTACACTCATTTGATCATCTACATTTACAGACTTATCTTCAGCTCAAGAATATATGGATCTTTCTGTTTCATCATTTCAAATTCTATGAGAAGTATTTGTTCTTCTCTATATGTGCCTGTGTGGCACTGCATATGGGCTCATTTTGTTCCCATTAAATGAAGCAAGTTATGTTTGCAATTTGAACATGCGTCAGTCACTAATCGTTTTGTGTAAGTTTGCTGTGATTACATTGCATTTAGCACCAGTATCTATTTTGAGATTCGCTTTCTGTTCATTTATTTCCAGTGTCACAGACCAGTTTGCTGTAGTTCCTTGATCTGTAAATGTATTAAGAGACCCAACAAATAATTTTTTGTGTTGTCATTGTCAGAGATTTGAGCTCCAGCTGTTTATCCAGGATGTATTTTATTTTTATATTTCCTTGCAATATGTGCTAAGCAATATATGAATGAAGCCATTACTATCAGGGGCCCTCAGCATTCAGTTCTTGGTACAATACTATTCAACACTTTCATCAACGATATAGATGATGAGATGAAATCTTTTGCTGGTTAAATTTGCAGGTGACATGAAGATTGATGGGATAGTAAATAAGGAGGAGGACAGGTTACTGTTACAGAGTGATCTGAATTGCCTGGTTAAATTATCACAATCCTACAAAATGTGTTTCAATACAGATGAATGCAAGGTAATACATAATGGGAAGAAAGAAATAAGGCTATGCCTACAGGATGGGAGACTGTCTTGGAAAGCAGAGACTCAGAAAAGGACTTTGGGGGCGTCATTGTAGAACAAACTTAACATAAGCCCTCTGTGCTATGCTGTGACTAAAAGGGCTAAAGCAACCCTTGGACGAAGTAAAAGGAAAATATCAAGTAGAAGTAGGCAAGTGATCTTGCCTCTGTGCGCCGCACACAGCACTGATGAGACTGCTACTAGAGAGCTGTGTCCAGTTCTAGAATACAGAGCCCACACTCCAAGAAGGATGTGGAAATACTGGAGAGAGTTCAAAGGAGGTCCACAAAAATGATCCAGGGGCTGGAAAACAAGCCTTTTGATAGGAGGCTCAAGGAGCTCGGTCTATTCAGTTTTTGACAGAGAAGGTTGAGAGATGACTTGATCAATGTGCCTGGTTGTTTACAAATGCAACAGATATCTGACACTGAGGGGCTTTTCAATCTTTCAGACAAAGGCATAACAAGATCCAGTGGCTTTAAGTTTAATTTAGACTAATTCAACCTTGAACTAAAATGGAATTTCTAGCTGTGAGAGTAATTAAACATTGGAACAGCTTAACAGGGGAGGTGGTAGACTCACAGTCTTTTGGGGTCTTTAAAACAAGTTTAGCTATCTTCCTAAAAGATATGTCTTAATCCAGTTTCTGATAACAATTCCATGGCCTGTGTACACCGGACAATCGTAGTGGCCCCTTTTGGCCTTAGAGTCTTTAAATCTATGAATCTATTGCTTTTATTCCATGTGTGACACTGCTCCCCTCATCCTGTATGCCTTTCCATCGTTTATATGCAGTGTTGTTGTAGCCATGTCGGTTCTAGGATATTAGAGAGACAAGGTGGGTGAGGTCATATCTTTTATTGGACCAACTTCTGTGGGTGAGAGAAACAAGCTTTCAAGCTGCACAAAGCTCTTCTTCTGGGAAAGGTACTAAAAATGTCACGGCTAAATACAAGAGCGAACAGATAGTTTAGCCTTAGCTGTATACACCTATTTTAAGGCTCCTGTACACTGCCAGAATGGCATAAAGGGCCTTAGTGTAAATGAGAATCAAGTCCTTGATATTTTGAATCTAAAGTAAAACCAGCCTAAAAGTTAAAACAAAACAAGGATTAAAAAATAAAGTGTTAAGTTTAACATATTATCATTTCACACTCGATGCAAACATCTTTGGGGAATTCCATGGTAGAAGTTTGCACATAGCACACAGTTCTTTTTGCATTACCTATGAATAATTGGGAACAGCAGGTACTACAATATTTTCACATTATGTCTAATCAGGGATTCAGATTAGATTTTTACAAAGCACTGTAAAGCAGTTTATCACACTAGGTTCTACAGGCTTGATTTACGCTTGTGATAGAATGATAAATAATGGGATGCTCTGGAAAATTTAGACAGCAATAAATGTTATATCATTTTCAAATCAGATCAGAAACAAATGTGATTTCATTGGGCAGGGTTGAGCACACAATTAAACTGAGCATGCTTTTAATTTTAAACCCAACCATACTGCTGATGCCTTTTGCAAATGTAATGTCTGCTTCCGTTGTTGAAGTAATTCTTTTAAAGTGAGGTGAAAACAAAGGTTTTCTGTGGCACAAGAGGCACCAAATGGAGTATAACGACCAGTCCAATTCAGATTTACTGTATTTTCCCTGCTGAATACAGTTTGTATCTGAAATCAATTTACTTTAAAAATTAAAATGTATACTTTACACAAGGTATAAGAAACATTACCTGTTGCCTCCACCATGCCTTCTAGAATTACAACAATTTCTAGTTCCTCTTTGGGCAACTGGTCTTTGGAAATCTCCCAGAAAGGACTCTGCTGGTTAATTTCATGGCTGATGATCAGTGGTGAAACCAAAAAGAGACGATCATCCCCTGTGTAATAACCTACGTTGATATCTGTCTGGTTGAGTGGTATAAATTCCCCCTCCTTTGTCTGTTTAGATTTGATCAACTTGGCTCGTATTGATGCCTCCACAATGTGTGAATTCCTAAGGTCCCCTACTCGGAACATCAGGCACAGCTTCCCATCCCGCATGGAAATGACTGCGTTGGTAGAAAAGACCAGGGTTTCTGCCCTCTTCTTGGGCTGGGATATTTTCACAAACATGCAACCAACCATGAAAGCATTGACAATAGAACCTAAAACAGACTGAACTAAAAGCAGAATAATTCCCTCGGGACATTTGTCCGTGATGACCCGATAACCATACCCGATGGTGGTTTCTGTTTCTATTGAGAATAAAAAGGCCGAGACAAACCCATTGAGGTTACTGACACATGGGGTCCATGTATTGTCTCCTATATGTTCCATATCACCTCGGATGTAAGCAATTAGCCACCAGATCATTCCAAAGAAGAGCCACGTCACCGTGTAAACCATGACAAAAATCAAAAGGTTGAACCTCCATTTGAGGTCGACTAAGGTAGTGAAGATATCACTCAGATAACGATAAGTCTCTCTCACGTTCCCATGGTGGACGTTGCATTTCCCATCTTTCCTAACATACCTCTGAATTTTTCTCTTGGTACATACTTTGCTTATGTGTTTTGGAAGATCATCTCTAGCTTGTTTGGGCAACTTTGGCTGCTGTATCGTGACAGGGCTCTCCACATCCTGCTCCATTGAGTCTTCTTCAAATACGCTAGCTGCCATTAAAAAAAAGACATTAATATTTATGTGTTTACGGACAATTGAATACGCACACAACTTCTTTCTATATTAGCAGTAGGAAACAAGTATTAATTCACTATCTAATAGAAATAACTTTGAAAGGAAACTTTTTCTTATGTCATGGGCTTCCTATCTATTATTTCAGAGATTTGATCCTGTCTACACCAGTGTTTAAATTCTGCAACAAATATTCAAATAAATGTTTTATCCCCTTTGAAAATGTAATACATCAGTCCTGCTTATAAGCCAAGAATGATCTTCTTGGAGATAGCACTTATATAAATGAAGAAACAGATCTGCTTTGGGGCTTAAGTCACCAAAATGAGCAGAGAAAATGAGCAATTTGTAGACTATTTTTTTTACATTGATGCCATTACTAAGGGGAAAATAATTAAATACATGTAAGTGGTTTTAAAAAACACTTTATTTTCTGCTGTCATTGACCTCAGTGGAAGAAAGTTTGGGCCTTAGAATAATATACACCAACAGCAATTCTAACTAATTGCTATACAAAATAGATGTATTTATATTGAGCCTGGGCAGTCTGTTTCCTCCTCTCACTAATGTAAAACACACAGTACTTCAGAAGTTGGTGCCATGCTAGTTTACTTGGGTGAGGACCCAAGAATGAGGCTATTAATCGTAGTGCACCTTCCTTTCTATGGATGCGAGCCCCTAGCCACCCTCATATCTGAGTGCCTCCCAAATATTTAAAAAACGGAAACAACAGTAACAATCTCTTTCTCTGTCCCCACTTCCTTCCCACCCTTTTGAGAGAAATAGCTTGATTAGTTTATACAGTTTTTGTTTGTGTGTGAGAATGTGGGGGTGTGAAAAACTTACTGAGGGAAAGCTAAGTCAAATGAACGAGTTTTGCATGTCATTCTGAGCACAGGGAGACCTGTGGTTATTCTTATTTCTTATAGGAATGCATTTCGAGCTCCTGTGTGAGTTACGCTCCTGCTCTCCCAAACCTCACCCTATTGGCTGATTTTTGTTGTTCCAATAGAATATAGTGGAGGGAGAAGCAGTCTCTCAAGTAGCTAGAAGCAATGCCATAGAAGGCTTTGAATATCAAAACAGAGGCCTTGAACTATGAGATTGGCTCTAGTTCAAAAGGAATTATTTTGGGGCTTGGAAATCTATGAATCTGTGAATTAGGCTCTCTGTTCAGATTGCAGAACGCTTAGGTGATTTGTTTTTAGCAACCTGTGTAGCTAAGCAGATGGTTTGCTGAGTTTTGAATTACTTCGAGTTTTTTGGGATGTGTATGGCTTCATCCCTCTGGAGCAGAGTCAGAAGCTCTCTGTAAAATTCTAGGTGCAGGTAAAATACACATGAAAAGAAGATGTCGTAAAAATACAACTGTTTCTCTACCCCATCCAGCTGTCAGCCATGCCCTTGTCTACCCAATTGCCTTTTCTGTGAAATAAAGGCATGAAGGTTGGTAGTAGCATTGAAACCTGCTAGCATTTTTGTGTGTTCATGTTATGGACTCCATCCTGTGTCATTTTCTAATCTTGTTACTATTTCTTTAAAAGAATTTTATTCCAGCTGATTTCAGGGGCAGCATTTACAGCGATGTTCCAACTAGTCAGTTCTGGATGAATTTATCCCAGCTGGTGACAGTGCTGCCTTCTTGGATTACCACTAATGCAGTATAATGAAATAAACACATAAAAAGCGCATTCAAGAAACCTTTTGGGGCTGACTTAAACTAAAGCCAGGAAATTTGGTGTTAAGGCTTTACACTCTATGCTTAACTCACAATTGTGTCTAAGGGAATTTCAGTCCCTGGAATCCATAAAATCAATCCAGTAGCAGCCCCTTGAAATAGCCAGGAGTGGGTTATGAAGCCTCTGGCTTAGAGTTTTAATGTAATGTTAGTTAGACTTGTAATGTCCATGTAATGGTTTATTATATTTAAAATGCTTGAAATATTTTGCTTTCCCATTACAGTTAGACTCTGGCATATGCAAAGAGACACTGTGTAAGCTTTGACAATGCATTTCAGTCTTTGCAGATGGTCTCTGCTGAGTTTTGTTATTCAAGCAAACTTTGTTGCACAACTCCAGTTCCGAGCCTTTCTTGAGCAAAGACTGCAAATGGCCCCAAATAATGTAGTGGAACTTGGAGGAGACAAGCACACTAATTTCACTTGTGGTTTAAGAATAAATTTGAAAGGACGTCTCCAGAGATTGAACTTCCCAGCAACCAGGTACTGCACTCTGTAGCCTACTTTGTAGGTTTATTTTTGCTTTTAAAGCACTTATTAATACTGCTATTACTTTGCATTTATTTGGCATATTTAATTTGAAGCTCACAAAGTGCTTTATGTTAAGTAAGATCCTCCACATTGAGTGATCTGAAGCACAAGAAAGGTTTAGGTCCAGAATTTCCAAGGTGGCCACTGATTTTCTAGTAGAAATGAGCAGTCCTTATGCACCCCAGAGCACAGGGAGTGCAGAGACTTCTAGTGTGAGTGGCCCTCACAGACCTCTCTCTGTTGAGTGGGGGGAAGCCTCTTTCACACCCATAAGGCTATGTAAGGGCTGCTCACATTCTGGTTCTTTGCATACAAAAAAACAAACACTTCAAACTCACGTTTATTAACCAAAGACAATCACTAACTTTAATCTAAAACTGTTTCAATAGAACATCTTACAAATAGGTGCTCACAGAGACTTAGATTACGCTGGAGACATCTGCATGGATCTTCAGCCAATTCCCAATGCCAACCTCTCTAGACTGTCAGGCAGTCTCCGAAAAAGTTAAACTCAATACTCCAACCTTTTCACAGCAATTCAAGATACCCAATTAATCCTATTACTCTTTCCACCACCCAAGCAAGTCATAACCAAACATGCCCTCCTTGTGGCTGTCAGCAACTAGACATGCTCTCAGTCTGGAGTTTAGCTCCAAAGGGAAACACAAGAGCAGCAAGTCCCTAACTAAATGATGCCCGGAATGTGCATCTGTGTGTTGACAGAGATGCCAGGCAAACATCTTTTAAGCACCTGGCAGGATCCCTTGTACATCCCCAGGGCCAGTGAAAAGTCATACATGGGTGGTGCTGTAGCCACAAGACATTTAGTCTAATGATATTTTTACTTGGTATCAAGCCAATTAGCTTATGCTGTTTATCTCATTTCATTCTCTCTGCAGTTATATAATGGTTGTCATAATTCCAGGGACACAGGAGTGAATGGCTGCTATCTTACTTGAAAGCTATTTTTATTCTTAGTGGTTTTCTTCATGGCAAACATATATAGATAATTAACCCACATGCTGAATAAGTATTTTCTACCTTGGACTGTTTATAGACCAGTCTGCATTAAACTTGTGTGAACACGATGGCACAGGTAGCAATACCCTGGCTATTTAGCATATTCTGTTCAATGTAATACTCAGTGGGGCATCCCTTAGACGGTTAAATTTTGTGCCTAGATGCCTGCAGGGTGCTTATGTCACATTCTGTCCAATTACATGAATGTGTAAACATTAATAAGTCCCCTTACTGGTTCAGTCCTATTTAATCATAGCAGTACCTAGCGATGCGCGTTTGTTCTTGTCTCTATTACTGTGAACTCAAAAAGGAATCCTCTAATGGCTTCACAAACAAAGCGATCTGTATAGTCCTGGATAACGGGAATATGATACTACTGATGAACTATTGTATGGGAAACCAAAAGTATAGCTCTGTCATTAGCTTCAGGGCTGCAGGTGAACAAAAATTAATAACGATACCTTAAGTGTTGTTGTTAGTGGTGGCAATAGTACTTATTTGTATTGTGGTAACTCGTGGTAACTCCTGGGAGCCCCAGTCATGGACCCAAACTCCATTGTGCTAGGGGCTGCCAAACAGAAGAAAAAGACGATCTTTGCTCCATAGGGCTTATATCTCTCTAAATGAAATACTCATATCAATGTGACTGTAGAGCAGTGTGAATGTATATTACATTGGAGGTGACAATATACAAAATTATTAAGTGGTTTTGCTAAGGTCAGTATGAATTATAACTAAGGCTACGATTTTATCCCGGAGGTTGTGAAATCTGTGACTTCCAGTGATCTTTCGTGACTGTAGCCCACAGCGGCCGGGAGCTGCAGGGTCCCCCCATGGTGGCCAGGAGCCACGGGGAGCTCCAAGCTGTGGAGGGCGATGGGGGTAACCCGCAGCTCCTGGCTGGCACGGGTGGCAGGGTCCCACAGAGCTCTGAGCTGTGGGCAGCAGGCGTCCCTCGCAGCTCCAAGCCGCGGGTGGTGGGGGACCCCAGAGCTCCGAGCAGGGACCTTGAAGCTGCTCAGCCACTGTGGGCGGTGTGGGGACCCTGTAGCTGAACTGCCCATTTTGTCATAGATATTTTTAGTAAAGTCACGGATAGGTCACTGGCTTCCGTGAATTTTTCTTTGTTGCCTGTGACCTGTTTGTGACTTTTACTAAAAATATTCATGACAAAATCTTAGCCTTAATTACAACCTTTACCATTTGCAACAGAACTCTGGTATAAATAGAGCCACATGAATGTTCCCTAGTGAAAGCGGCAAAGAGTCCTATGGCACCTTGCCGCTTTTACAGATCCAGACTAACACGGCTACCCCTCTGATACTTGTTCCCTAGTGAATAAACTTATGAGATGAATTAAGCCTCTTTATGGGTCTGTGAATTGTTTGTGTACAATTTACTATCTCGTCCAATTTATTAGTAATTGAAAGTTATTCACCTAGTTTCAAAGAAGATTATTCTCAAGTAGTTCATTGCAGGTATTTAAAATTAATGCAGCATTAGTTAGTTCTGATTATAGTTTGACTTAGTTTACGTGATATTCCTCTCCTTTCCTGGTTGGATGTGTGTAATCTTTAGAATTAAGTTTATGGTGCAGATGCTTACATTATAAATTGCAATCTTGCTTTTTGTTAATATTCTCTAAGATTCACTTTAACTTTGCTGTTTTCATCATTGTTCCTGCCAATAAACTCCTTTACTAGAATATTTGTGGAATTGGAACAAAAAGTGACATGAAAACAATAACTTTTTGATTTGAGTGGATATTTATAAGGATAGATTTGGGCAATATGATATTTAAGCCTTCTATCTGAATAATCTCTATAGCCCAGTGGTGCCCAAACTTTTCCTGTTGCGCCCTCGCCCCCCCGCCACAGTTATGGAATCTGTCTGCGCCCCTTCTCCATTGTTGCACAGTTGACTCAGCAGAGCAGCTTGGGATGAAGGCGGAGCTGTAGGCAGAACTGGGGACGAGGGAGGAGCTGGGGCTAAAGGCGGAGCTGGGCTGGAGGCGGAGCATGGGGTGGAGCTGGGCTGGGGGCAGTGTGGAGCTGAGGCTGGGGTCAGAGCTGGCCTGCCGGCAAAGCAGGGCTGGGTGGTGCTCCCTCCTTGCCCCCCATGGGGGCTGGCCTGGGACCTGCCACGCGTCCCCCAAACATTCCTCTGTGCCCCCCTAGGGGGGTGTGCCCCACAGTTTCTGGACCACTGCTATAGCCAAACTGAGTGAATGAGGTGGACATCAGTTACTTAATATGCCACTCCAGTTTGTTTCCAGTAACATAGTTTATTACATTATTTCTGATGCCTTCTCCCTATGAATTTGTTAAGCAAACATTATATCTGGCTCTCCAGGAATCCAGCTCAGGTAGGCTCATGTGAAACCTCTGTTCCCCATTGCTGTGGTGAGATTGTCGGCCCCTCTAGATCAGGAGAGGACTGTTCAGCTGCATAGTACAAACAGATGCCTGCTCCGTCAGAGCTCCTGCTCTGCTGAGTCTTTGCCGTTCTTTCTCCGCTTATGCTCCAGACCCAGGCTGGACAGCGAGCCACACAAAGCGTTGCCTTTGGTTTTGATGAGGACAGTCACAGGGGCTTTAAAATGCCTTGCCAGATGTCCCTGGCTTGGTTTAGGCGCTGTTTCAGCTCTGTAAAATCGCAGCTTTGCTGAGCCCTGGGCACACACTAGCAGATATTTTCAGAATGGGGAGAGATATGCTTGCATGGTGAACTAGACTTTTATTTATACTTGTGATGGGCAAACCTCTAAAGAGTCAGTTAGATAAGGAAACCCGCCCCTCAAATCTGTACCTTCACACACATTATTCTAACATCTTAAATAAGGATTAGTGCCTCAATTCAGCGGGGTAGCTAAGCCCATGAGTAGTCCCATTGAAATCCATGGCACTACTCACATGCTTAAAGATAGTCACGTACATCAATACTGTGCTGAATCAGAGACGAGGGCAGGATGGCTCTTGGTGGACAAGGTTGACTGTTATTGTTCCTCTGAGCAAGATCAATAGGCACACCTATCTCCAACTACCTAGCACTTGCTATTGCTGGCAGCGCACATTCTCCCAGGCTTGCGGTGCATCCTCATTCCCTGTACAATAGACACTCCCTAGACAATTGCACATGCATTCCCTGTCACATTTTACCCATTCAGCTGCAAAACTGTATGGAGGGCCAGGTAGGGAAGGCTGTGCCTCCCCAAACAGCCTGGCCCCTGCCCCCTATCTGCCCCCTCCCACTTCCTACCCCCTGACTGCCCCCCTCAGAATCCCTGACCCATCCAAGCCCCCTGCTCCTTGTCCCCTGACTGCCCCAACCCTATCCACACCCCTGACAGCCCCCCCAGGACCCCACCCCCTATCCAACCCCCCGTTCCCTGTCCCCTGACTTCCCTCCCCCGAATCCCCAACCCATCCAACCGCCCCCTGCTACTCTTCCCCTGACTGCCACTCCGGGACCCCCCGTTCCCCACCCCCTACCATGCCGGAGCCGGCCATGCCGCCAGGCTGCCCAGCCAGAGCGGCGGGACAGAGCCCTGGCAGTTCAGCACGGCACGCTCAGGCTGGCGGGGGAGGAGGGACAGCAGGGGAGCGGCTGTGGTCTAGCCTCCCCAGCCGGAGCTCAGGGGCCAGGCAGGACGGTCCCGTGGGCCATAGTTCGCCCACCTCTGAGTTACGGGTTACTGATGATGCACGGAAGTGGACTGCAGCTGATAGTTTACAAATGGTGGTCCCTCGTGGAAATCTACAAAAGAGATGCATAATCCAGAGTGTTGGCCAGCGTTCCAGGCTGGCATTAAAATCAGAGGGATAGGTAAGTGCATGGCTGTTCACAGAGATGCAGGAGCAATGCCCCACCATGTACAAGAGAATTAAATCCTTTGTGCATGAAAAGGGAGGGTTCCAGCCATCCCTCTTCCCTCTGAAAGATCAATAGGTGGCAAGTTTAACACAGAAGGAGGCAAGGATCAGCAGCAGGGAGGGTCTGAACAGCATCAGATCAGACTAGCTACACAGTCATTCTAAGTACCACTGTATAGAAAAAGAGAGAGAAGGAAAAGAGGAGAAAACGGTCTCCTCCCACCCAGCTGTTCTGAGAAGTAGTGGGCCAACCTCAGACGCAGAATGAGCGGGTATAGGCTCCTTTGACTTTATGGGACCTGTACCCATGTATCCAGGTCTGAGTTTGGCTCAATAAATACAAATTCATTGATTTGATTTCTCTACACCTTAATGAGAAACAAACCTTGCCACACTGTGGTTGTTTACAAACAGGTAACATACAGTCTGATCTGTGGGTACCTTGGCAGGGGTAAGTCTGGGACAAGTATGTGCTATCTCTGTGCAGAGAGGTCCATATGTATGGGTGCTTGTTAGACCCAGGTACAGTTCTGGGGGCAGTTATATAACTCTTCCTGCTCTGTGACAGAGATTAACTTTCAGAAAAGTTTTCCTATGTTTTCTGTCATCAGTCCAATTCTGTTGTAACTGACCATCATATCCTCCTCAGATCTAGCCGTCTTTTTGAGAAGACAGCCAAGATACAGAGGATGCATTTTTACCCTGGAGAGATTAGTCTCTATATTGCAGCAGCTCCCAGCAATGGTGCAGCTACACCAGTGCTAAGCCACTAGTGTAGACACAGCTTAGGTTTCTCCCATTAAAAATACCCTCCCTATACCAGAGCTTGCACCTTCTCTTCCCCTTGTGAAGCTGTACCACTGCTGGAAATTGCTGTAATGTTTCACAATGCAAACAATGCCTTAGTAGCAATAGCTGCAAATGTTGGCCAAATGCTTTACTTCTGATACTTTAATGTAAAGTATATGTCTCCCAGCGTAGCTGAAGAGCGGCAGCATTGCTCACATGGCCTGTGAGATTTCCTTTGTAGCTATCTGACTCCTGATATTTTTCTCAGAGGACCTTTGTTTACTCTCAGTTTCCACTGGCCTGTTGGTAAGGGTTGCTTAATATTACATAAGATGTACTAGTAGGAGGTGACTGGGCTCTGCTGACTTGCTGTGGGGTGTAGTTGGAAAAGGAGAGAGTCAGCGTACAAGAAATACCCATGTCTGAATGTCATCAGTTAAAGACTGCTTATGGTTATATGCCTCATTTTGTGGCTCTGTTTACTATTAGCCCAGGAATGATTGTTCCTGAAGTGAGAGACTAACAGTGTAGATGTCTTGATTTTCTCAATAGCTGCTAGTTTTCTGTCAGTGGTCAAATGCCCAAGCAGCATTATGACATATGGCAGGGCCTGGCTGAGTTCTGGATTTTCCACTCATTTTCTCAGTTAGTTTTCAACAGATGGAAGAATGGAATAACTTGACATAGGAATGCTTTCTGAGTTCTCTGCTCTCTGGTGCCAGTCATAAAGAGCTTGTAGATCAATAAGAACTACTTCAGCAATGGAGAATAGTGTATGTTATTGGCCTGATGTCACTGTGAAAAAGGGGTAGAATGATTGCTATTTTCTGATCAATGACGCAAGAGCGAACATCATGTAACAGGAAGAATTTGGTGCAGGTATTGAAAATAGTTGATTTTTTACAATTTGAGGTATTTGGATTGGATGCAAATCACCCCGTATGTGTCTGTTCCCTGATTGGAATCAGAAGTCTGATGTGAATACTGACAACAATGAATTTAAAACCTGGATATTCTGCAACATTTGGCTGTTTCCATGCACTAGAACATTCATAGAAAGTGAATATGCTAAAGGCCCATGGATGCAGTTGAAGTGAATTTGTTTAAAATTCAAATGAAAATCCGTGAATAACTGATTTGTTTTCTGTAACAAAGAGCTGCATGTAAGACACTATTCAGTAATCCAGATATTTCAGCTGCTTCTGAAAGGTGTTGAAAGTAATGTTGAACCCCCATTTTACTTAGTATTGCATAGAGCTGTGCCAAAAACTTATTTTTTGGTTCACTAGCCATTCTGAAAAATAAAATTAATTTCATATCGACCTGAACATTTTTCAAATTTTTCAGCAAATCGAAAAAAAAAAAGAAAGAAAGAAAGAAAACATTTTTTTCACCCAAAATGAAATGTTTCATTTTGAGCTTTTTCTTAATTTTTGTTTTAAATTAAATAAAATTGAAGGACATTTTGAAACATCAAGTTGTTTTAAACCAAAAAATCAAAATGTTTAGAAAATGTCAAAATGAAACATTTTGATTTTTTTCAGATTTTTTTTTTTTAACCAATGCAATTCGGCAAAATGGACATGCAATCATTGAATGTTTTGGTTGACACAAATCTGAATTTTTGGGTGAGAAAATGTCCAAAATTTTTTACCCAGCTCTAGTATTGCGTGTGCTACTTCCAGTGCCTCTGCTTAGTAGCATTGGTAATGACCACAGAGCGCTGCTATCAGGTTCTGAAAAAGGATTGTACGTAAGAACTTCTACTCTCTCAGATTAAAATAATTATTTGGATGCATGTGCATAGATCAGTGGTAAAAGATATGACCTTTCCCTTTGCTTCTGGAAATGTGCGCTGCTTTGATCAATAAATATAAGGCATAAAAATATGGGAAAAGAATATTCACCTTTGGAAGGAATAGCTTGGCTCAATCAATATGCTATACCAGTCCTTTGAAGCTAATATCTTATACAGTGGAATATACCTGCACATGAAGGACAAGAATTTCTATTACTTTTCAAGAGACATGGGCTGGAGATACAAAATATAGATCTAGATTTGAGCTCTTCAGTTTGGGGATCATGAATTTGGGAAGACTGTGTGAACATTTAACTTTCTTCTGAAAAGTACATAGCTGTGATCTATGCAGAATGGATTTTTTTGTTCAGGGGTGTGCTGACTTATGCATATTCCTACAATTCTCATCCTTGGTATTGCCAACTTTTATGATTTAGTGTGAGTTTTGTGGTTTTGCTGTTTTTCCTGAAGCCCCAGCTCCTGGAGTCAGTGAATTACATGGGAATCTCAGATTTCAGTTTTTTAAAGTGAGTTTCCAGAGATTGCAGAGAAAACCTTGAAAATGTGAACCTTATATGCTCAAAAAGAAGACAAATAAAAAGAAGCCCAATGTTGTTTTTTAAAAATCTCTTGATTTCTTTTGGAGGGCTAATGATTTTTGAATGCTTATGTTTGGTAATACTACAACCTCATTGTTCAGAGGGTCTCTCACACTTGTCTCTTCTTACTCTCCATCGCTGTCACTAATGGTATGGCTATACTGTGGAGACTATACCAGCATAGCAAGGTATACCAGCATAACCCCATAGTATAGATGCAGCCTACACTCACAGGAGGGGTTTTTCTGTCAGTGTAGGAACACCACCTTTGTGAATGAAGTTAGCTGCATCAACAGAAAAATGCTTCCATTGACACAGCTGCTTCTACACTGGTGTCGGCACAGCCATCTCAGTCAGGGTGTGTTATTTTCACACACCTGACCAGCATAGCTATGTCGACTAACTTTCACGGGTAGACCAAGCCTAAGTTTGTTGGGCTTTTTCTTTTGCCTAACTGCTGCAGAATATTTGTGAAATTGCAGAAGGGTCCACTACTCTCTCAGTTTGGGGATGAGAAAAGAAAAAAAGTCGAAACACAGCCAGAGCTTTTGTTTTTAACTGATCCTGTTGCCTTCTTGTCTGATAACTTCTTCCCAATCTGCTACAGATTGCAATGGTTTATGCTCCTAGTCTTCAGGTTTTACAGGTGGCCAGAAACTTCTGCCTTCCACTATCCTCAATGGAGAACAAGGGAAATTTTCATGTTGTGTTCTTGTTCTCTTGAGAATGAAAATCACTAGAATCTGACAGTGACATCTTCCTAGACTGGGAGGAAAAAGAGTTTGTGAATTCTGCTGTTGAATCTCATGATGATGATTTACCAGTGCAGGTGTATTTACCAATATTATCTAACTATCTTATGTAAATAAGAGTCTTTCCTTTGATTTGCTTCAAAGTTCAGTGGCTTTGCTCAGAAAAATAAAACTAACAAGCCACAGTGAGCTGTGATTTATAGTTTATTATTATTATTCTTATAGTAGTAGAACCAAGGGGCCTCAATCAGGATTAGAGCCTGCTTGTGCTAGGAGCTACAAACCTATGTAAGAGCGTAGGGTCCAACGGATTGTTGCCCTGCACTTTGTGTAGTCACACCAATGGAAAGTGGTTGCAAAATGTTACCGCTCTGATTGAGTAGTGTTTTACATCCATTTTGCATTCATCTTGTGCTAGTGTAAATGACTGTATATGGTGCAGACAAAGACTGACCCAAATAGACAGGACAGATAAAGTGTGAGGAACAGGAATGCAACAGATAAACAGACTGACCAGAATGGGGGGTGGTTAGTAAATGTCATGCTAGTTACATTTTTTGTGGGGGTGAAGGGGGTCTGGTGCCAGTTCATGTGAAGGGGGTCATGGTGCCAGGCCTCACTGAACGCTGACAAATGCATAGCTGGAAACCAGTCTGTCTCACCTGTATGTTAGTATTGCTAAGATAGATATTAGAGTTGTAAGAATGTGTTTGGTGTTTAGACCTTAGGAGTAGCTTGTAGGATGCTGCATGCATTAGTCTCACTTATTGGTACCCAATGTTATAAAACAATAGCAAATGTTTTCATTTCATTGGCACTGTGTAACTCATCAAACAGGAAAGAAGCCTTCTATAATGTAAATGCTGGCTTCCTACGGAAGACATTTGGTCCTGCCCAAAGAGAAGGCCTTTGAAATCAAATGAGCTACTTTGACACATCAAGGGTATATCAACACTGCAATGTAAGCCCAGGGTTAGTGGGACATGAATCAGCTGACCTGTGTTAAGGAAACCTGGGCGTGAGCATCTATGTTATATTTTAACCCTATGTGAAGACTTTTCTAGCCCTTGCTTGAATCTAGGGCTCTGGTGTCCACACTGCAAAGTAACCATATCTCACAGTTCCTAGTGCCCCCTGCCTGAAATATGGCTTCTCTAGCCTTAGGACCATAATAGGAGAATTTTACTGCCCGCCCTGCACATTACCAGGAAGAAGCTCACTTTGTAAAAGGCTTGATTGGGTCGCTCTCCTTTGCAAACCCAGGCTCTCCGATAGTGTGCTTGCAATTCAGTGATCAGAAGTTAATGGGTTAATGCTGATCTGAGTTGCTGCCATTTGCAAAAGCGGGGGGATGGCTTCCATTTTCAATGGAGTGGATTACAGTTTGTTGGGATAGAAAGGACTAAGGAAATTGTCCCATGGAATTGTGGGATACTTCTGTCTGACTTCCGGGACCTGAGTCAAGCAGGGCTGTGTCTACACTGCAGAGCAATAGGACTCGGACCCTGGGTCCTGGCGTAACTCGAGCTCAGACTTTCCAGACCAGCAGGGTTCTGGGACCGTGGGTCCAAGCCCTGGGTTAGCACAATTGCAGTGTAGATGCAAGGGGGGTTAGGCTTCAGCCCAGGTTCAAGCACGGGCTTATGTTGCAGTGTCGACATACCCCAAAAGAACAAAGACGTTGTTAATTGCACTCTTCATTCTCTCCAGGAAGAGGAAACCTGTGCATGAACTCATCCCATCAGCTTGGGCTCTGGGGGAGAAGGGGATAAAAATCCCTGAAAAGGAGAAACTTGATTTTTTTTGCTGCTTGGACTCTGAAGGGGCAAGAATCACCAAGCATAAGCAAACACCCCCCCACCCTGCTGTTTTGCCTGGGTTAGTCCTCAAGACATATGGAGTTTGCTTATTATAGAAGTTTCTATCCTCTTTCAGAACTTAAGAGTATAACCCATTTGTGTGTGTAAGTTTATCTTCCTTAATCTTATAAATAACTCTCTTATTTCTTTTTCCTACTTAATAAAGCTTTAGTTAGTTGGTTACAGCAGTGGATCTCAAGCTTTCCAGACTACTGCACCCCTTTCAGGAGGCTGATTTGTCTTGCAGACCCCAAGTTTCACTTCACTTAAAAACTCCTTGCTTACAAAATCAGACATAACAAATCAAAAGTGTCACAGCACACTATTACTGAAAAGTGCTTACTTTCTCATTTTTACCATATTTTTATAAAATAAATCAATTGGAATATAAATACTGTACTTACATTTCAGTGTATAGTATATAGAGCAGCATAAACAAGTCACTGTCTGTATGAAATTTTAGTTTGTATTGACTTCTATAGTGCTTTTTATGTAGCCTGTTGTAAAACTAGGCAAATAGCTAGATGAGTTGACATGCCCCCTGGAAGATCTCTGCGTACCCCCAGGGGTACGCGC
The DNA here is from genome assembly GCF_965140235.1 of Caretta caretta. NCBI lineage: Eukaryota > Metazoa > Chordata > Testudines > Cheloniidae > Caretta > Caretta caretta. Next base: position 162,557,807 of record NC_134206.1, on the reverse strand, counting down.
ACTCCTGGTTGAGAACCACTGTGTTACAGGATTGGCTACAAGTGTTGTCTTTGGTTTGAGATCTGAGTACAATTGATCTGAGGTAAGTGATGGGTCCTTTGGGACTGGGAGTAACCTGAATATTGTTGTGATTACTGGTATAAGGGACCATATATCACAGAAGTAAGCTTACCTGGAGTGGTAAGATAGATTGGAGTACCCAAGGGGACTTGTTAGTTGGTTAGTGAAAAATAATTATAGACTATATAACCAATGTGGGGTTTGTCCCTTATTTCCTGACAGGCTGCCCTGAGGTTGGCAATCACATTCATGAGCCACCCAGGACAGCATGACAGGGAGTATTTAAATGTTTTTAGTTATGTCTTATAAGATCCTCTGTGTGCACCTGGCAGTATGCATGCCCCCAGGAGAGCTGGGTGAATTTTTTCAGACTGCAGCATTTTTTGCTGAAAAATGCAGATTTGAGTTCACCAAAATATTTTGTGAATTTGCAGAATAGCTTCAGCTCCCTCTAAAATACTGAAAAAATGAAATATTTTGTTCTGACATTTTTGAAACACATTTCAGTTTTTTCAATCTGAAATAACTTTTCTTTGATGATTTTACCTCAATACCATTTAAATTTTTTTTTAAAAAAACCCATTCCTCTGAAACAAAATGTTTAGTTTTGGGTGGAATGAATATTTTGTTTGACACAAAAACCAATTTTTTTCAATTTTTTTGGTTAATCAAAAAACTAATTTTCAATTTGGGTTGACCCTGAAGAAACCAAAAAATCTATTATTTGCACTGCTCTGAAAGTGAGCAGCAGCTCTGTGTGACTTCCAGCACTGCAGTTGTTGGATTTCTGCGGTTCCTTAATAGAATACAAAAAAGGCCAATGCATTTTGCTGAATAGCTGGGAAGGGAATAAAGGCAGTTGCACCATATCTGTGTGAGACCGTAAGTGGCAGCTTGTTTAACACAGTCACTGACACCGAAATTGTCAACCACCTGCCTCAGAACATTACAGCACAAATAACGCTGGTTGTCTTGGGGAGCTGCTGTGATGTTTTTCATTCTGTTGGCTTCTTCCCCTTATGGAAGGTGTTCAGACAGACTAATCTTTCTCTTTCATCCCTCCCTTTCTGAATTTTGAACAAAATCCTGTTTGTAATTGGGGCTGCATTTGCTCTTTTTTAGGCTAAATAATTAGACCATCAGTAACCCTATCTCCTTTCCTCTCCCAAAAAACATTTAGTCACAAAGACCAGCTCCCAACCTCCCTTTTCCATTCCCAGCAATTTACAGGCTGAAAAGAAAACATAACTGAAAATGATGCTTGAAATGAGGGTCACAAGGTTTTAAGCACCTCATCATTTCGGCTGGGTTGCTATTTTGTTTTGGACTATGGTATTTTGGTGTCCTGATGCCAGGAAGTACAGAAATGCTCAACATTGAAAAATATGACTTAGCTCTTACATAGCACGTTTCATTATCCAAGAGCTTTTCAGACATTAACTAATTATTCCCCCTACTGTCCCTGTGAAGTAGGTAGATAAAAGTTATCCTGATGATTATTGTCCCCACTTTATAGATAGGGAAGTGGAGGCAAAAAGTGAGGGCCTATTTCAACATGATGCTGTGCATAGACACTGACTCCGTGGATGCTCCAGGGCTGGAGCACCCATGGGGAAAAAAATAGTGTGTGCTCAGCACCCACTGGCAGCCTCACTGATCAGCTCCTCCCCTGCTTTCCCCCAGGCAGGGCCCACTAGTGGGTGGGAGATGCTATCAGCTCCCCGTCCTTCCTGCCAGCACCTCCTGCCTGCAACGATCAGCTGTTCAGCAGCATGCAGGAGGCACTGGGGAGAGGGGAAGGAGCGGGCGCAAGAAGAGGCAGGGCGGGGGGAGGAGGGGGGGCAAGAACAGGTGGGGCAGAGGTGGATGCTTGGGGGAAGGAGTGGAATGGGGGTGGGGTCTGGGGCTGAGCGGGGCTTGAGCAACCCCTGGGGAAATCCCAAAGTCAGTGCCTCTGCTGTGCCCTCTCAATTCCTGGCATCAAGCAACATTCTGGCTTAGGCTCTCAGGGTATGTGTACCCAGTAAAGAAAAACCCATGGCTGGCCTGTGCCGACTGACTCGGGCTTGCAGGGCCGTTCCGTTGCTGTGTAGCTGTTCAGACTCAGGCTGGCGCCCAAGCTCTGGGACCCTTCCACCTCACAGGATCCTAGAGCTCAGGCTCCAGACGAAGCCTGAAAGTCTATACAGCAACGGACTACACAGTCTACACATCAACAGCCCAGCAGAGGGAGGGCATGTCTACGCAGCAAAGAAAAACCCATGGCTGGCCTCTGCCAGCCAATGCGGGCTCATGGGGCTGGCACAGGCCAGCGGTGGGTTTTTCTTTGCTGTGTAGACATGCCCTCTGCAGGCCTTGCATCAGGACTTCAGAGCACTGCTCCCCAAACTTGTTCCTCCATTTGTGCAGGGAAAGCCCCTGGTGGGCCGGGCCGGCTTGTTTACCTGCCACGTCCGCAGGTTTGTCCGATCGCGGCTCCCACTGGCCGCGGTGCTCTGCTCCAGGCCAATGGGAGCTGCTGGAAGTGGCGGCCAGTACGTCCCTCGGTCTGCGCTGCTTCCCGCAGCCCCCAGTGGCCTGGAGCAGTGAACCATGGCCAGTGGGAGCCGTGATCGGACGAACCTGTGGACGTGGCAGGCAAACAAACTGGCCCGGCCCACCAGATGCTTTCCCTGCACAAGCGGTGGAACAACTTTGGGAACCACTGCTTTAGAGTTTGTTTAGACTACAGTTTGTGGCCTTGTCTACATAAGAAAGTTGCACTCTAAAGGTATGAGTTTTTTCAACTGATTAAGTTAAACTAGTCCAAAAAGCTATATAGACAAACTGTTTAATCCACGCTTTTTCTAGCTTAGTTTATAAAGGATTAGAAATCAATTTAAACTAAACCACTGTTACTGAAATAAGAGTCTCCACACAAGACTTTGTACTTGATTGTCTAAACTGGTTTAAAAACATGATGGTTTAAAAACAATTTTAAACCAGTACAAATTTCTCATGTAGAGATTGAAAACGCTGGTGTAGACACAAACTACTAATCTCTCTGTCCTGGAACAAACACTGTTTCATGTCTAGACTAGCATTTAATCAACCGTGTGCTCAACTCACTAGACCATGGTTTTCATGAAGAGAGAACTGAATTTTCCTGAACGGGCAAAAAGACTTGATCATGATTAGTTTTTATTTCATCCCAGCTGGTCTAACTGTAACATTCCGTTCTCACAAATCTGTCAAGTAATCTCATGGCATTTGATTCTGGACTGCTGAATTTAAAGCCTAGTCTAAACATAAAATCCTACTATGATTTTCAATTTTTCTCTCCATTATGTGGATGTTACCAGAACAGGCTGAACTGATGTCATGCTTTTTAAGTAATTCACATTTAGATGGCACAAGAGCCTTCAGCCAGCATAGCCCATACATCTTAATGGAACTAGCAAAGCTCAGCATGAGCACCAATAATTCAAATCTTTCACAGCCTTTAGAACTCTTGCGTGAAAAGAGTAGTTCTACTTTTTAACATAAATCCCTTGAGTTTTGTAGGGGGAAGATCTACCTCCAATATGTGTGTGCGTTGTATTTTAGGGATTTGTTCATAGGGATCAGAAAAACACAGGTTGCTTTTGTTAGAGACAATAGATGAAGGAGTACACTGAGATAAAAGAGGAATTCTATGTCTTTTGTAGGCAGGTACATAGAGTGGTACCCGTTTAAATGAGTGCCTAATAAAGGAACTGACCTCTTAGTTGGAAAGATTTCCTCTGAAGTAAATGAGAATGTATAGCCCTTTGAAGTGAGTTCCTGATAAAGGAATAGACTTGTTCTAAGAACAGACCTGTGCATCCAAAAAAAAAGAAAAAAGAAAAAAGAAAATTGAGATGATAAAAATATAGTTTGCTATGTGCTTAATAAGTTTGTATTGTTCCTTTATTAAAATGCATTTGAAGCTTATTAGAGAAGACGAGGCCCATGACAGAGGGGTAGCACTTTGCCTGGAGTAACACAGACGTTCAGTTACTGGCCATGGTCTCTGACTTCCTCGGCCAGCAGGGGTTGGGACAGCTCTGAAGGTAGAAGTGTTCAGTGGAAGTGGTGGGCAGGATTGATTCTTAGTGCAATGACAAAAACTTAGAGGACCCTCTTGGAAAAATAAAATATCTTAAGGCCAAATTCTGCCTGCTGGAGTGTGTGTATGTGTGTGTGCATATACAGCTCCCACTGAGTTGCACACTGTATGCTATCCAAGAAGTGGGGAGGCCAAAACCGAAGACAAAAAAAAAGAAGTCCTCTCCAAACAGACCCCAGCCAGCAGAGTGCCTAGTTCTCTTAGTGTTCTAAGAGGCATGCAGGCCTTTTCTCTTTCCTTTAGACAGCAAATTAGGGAAGGAGCAATTTAGCCAAGTTTATAAGGCTCTTTTCTCAGAGCCTTGAGTCATACCAGACAAACTTATATTCAGAAAATAAAGTCTCTAAGGCCCAAATCAAGTTAATGTCCTAGGGCCTACAGCCCATAGCAGCCAACAGTCCCTTCTCTAAGCTGCCTTTTTCTGTTTATATATCCCAGCCCTAAAGGTGGGATGCTCCTTGACTATATCCAGGCAGTCTTGGCTGGGAGCGCCACACTGTCCCTTAAAGCGGTAGAACACACATCTGTGGGTTGTATATAATTTGTACTGAACTAGCATTCTGACTTACTTTGATATTAGTGTTTTAAACAGATGAATGCCACTGAATAGCCACAATACCCTGTGGGTTTCTACTGTCCAGTTAAATTTCATTGATTACTACAATTCCTTCATCAATAAAAAAGAACAACTTATAAATATGGGTCAAATTCTAAGTAAGGATCCCTTAGAAGTTAAAAGGAGTGACCTGGCTAATGTGCTTACATTATCTCTGTGATTAGTCAGATACATTTACAATGGCCAGTTTGATATTTTTGGTTAATATCAATTATAATATTATCAATAATACAAATACTTATTTTCCCCTCTTGTGCAGTGTTGTAGCCAGGTTGGTTCCAGAATATGAGAGGGACAAGGTGGGTGAGGTAATATCTTCTGTTGGACCAACTTCTGTTGGTGAGAGGGACAAGCTTTCAAGCTTACACAGAGCTCTTCTTCAAGTTCTGTCTAAGCTGGGAAGCTTGTCTCTCTCACCAACAGAAATCAGTCCAATAAAAGATATTACTTCACCCTCCCTGTCTCCCTGTTTCCCCCCCTCTTCATTTTGACTTATAAGAAACTAGAGTTTCCCTTCATAAGGTGCAGGCTCTGCAAGGGTGGTGGTGTTTATATAGGCTCCCTTAACTGAGGGGGCGCTTAGCAATTGCTAGTCAGGTTTGCAATGCCAGTTCCCCAGCTGCTGCTGGATGTTCAGATAGCAGCGGTGGTCACCTTTTTGCCACCTGGGCTTGGCAAATAGCCTTAAATGCAAGAGGTGCTTACTTGATGCAGTCAAATGTTTCAGAACTTGATGTAGCAGTCAATGAGACTTACCCTGAAAACTTTGCAAGCATGAGGATTTTCCTTTTCTTCTTTGGAGTTTTCAGGGGATCAAAATTAGCCTGTGTTATGAAGAAACTACCACATTTCTATGAAGAAAATCACTGAGACCTGCAGAGCTAGGGTTAGAAGCTTTGCTTTGGTTGCCAAATCTTAGCAATTTTTATAACAAATCTTGTGATATCCTGGGGATGGAAGTTGGTTCTCATCAGTTTCTGACTTATGGCTTCAGTCACGTGAACTTTTGCCCATATCTAAAATGATTGCTGTCTCCTCTCACCTCAGTGGTGCTGGAGCTACAAACTATCCTCAGCAAGATGGCCAGCGTATTTTTTGACATTTACCTGTGAACATGAGGCTGCCCCCCTCAGAGGTGGCTGCCTCCCATTGTTTCCACTGGGGCTGAAGCCAGGCTGCACTTGGAGAGGATGATGTCCCCTTACTCCTGGGTGAGGGCCTGGGAAGAAGCAGGAGAATCTGGAGGTGCCGGGAATGATACTGGGATGGTCACATCAGGGACTAGAAACAGGTGAGGAAACTATGGAGAGTCAGGGAAGTGTGTCTGTGTGTGTGTGTGTGTGTGTGGGGCGAACGGGAGGCAGACTGAATAGGTTGTATGTTCAGGTGAATGTGGGAGAGCAGGAGGGAGATTCGGGACAAAGGAGGACCCTGGGGTACAGATACTGGAGGCGGATCACTATAGAGCAAGAGAAGCAGGAGGCAGCAAAAGTAAGTGGTTTTGGAAGGTTGGGAGAAAAGTTGTTTCTTGTGTTAAAACTTCAGTGGGTTTGTGCATAGTCGGGGTGATGCTGTGGTGCTACAGATGAATGTCTGTATCTCCTTCCCCATAACTTTTTAGGCAAAATTACTCCACTGTTGCAGTAGTTCTCTAACTTTTTACTGAGATGACCCACCACCTGCATTTTGTCTCTTTTTTGCAACCCACCATCACATATATACTGTATGCCTTCTCCTCCTCTGCTGCTGCTTTCTTCTTGCCCTGCTATGGGGGCACTGACCAACCACAGCAGCACCCTCTGCTCTGGCACTGCAACCTTAATCCTGGCCTGGTGCAAATGGGAGGCCCCTAGGAAGGAGCGCTATTAGAGTGCAAGCCCTCCCCACATACACCCTGCAGCAGAGGCTCCTGTCCCAAGGGGCTTGGCCCACCTCCCAGCTCCGGGCACTGTGACAGGGCACATGGGTTTACAAAGCCACTCAGGTTTGGCTCAGTTGTCTCTCTGTTATGACGGACAGGTGACTGGGCCAAATCTGAGTGAGTGGCTTTGTTACCTCATGCCCAGGTTCACAGTGCCCCAAAGGTTTAGCCTGGCTGCCCTTCCATCATAACGGAGGGCTGGCTATGCCAAATCTGAATGATGCTGCTACCCCATGCACCATGTTGCAATACTCAGGGTGGGGTGCTGGGCCCAGTCCCTAGGACAGGAGCTGCCACTGCAGGCTGAATGCAGGGCTGACCTCACTCTCCATGTCTCCCCTCTCACTCCAGGCCTCCTCTCATCCAGGGCCCACAACCCATTTAGAACCTTCCCGCGTCCCACTGTTTGGGAGATACTGAGCTACTGGAAGGACCCTGATGCTCTTTCTAAGCAAAAGAGGGCAACATACTCTCACAAACACAGAAAGCCCAATCCTAGTCCCTCTGAAGTCGGTGGCACAAAACAACTCCTGCTGAGATCAGTGGGAGCAGCATCGGGCCTACAAAAAGTGGGTGGCAAAGGAGGAGATTGTTTCTATTTTTAAATATTTAGGTAGCATTCAGATACAATAGCCTTGTGGACCATTTAAGTACTTTGCAAGACTGAAATCAAGGAGAAGAGAATTGGGCCCTAATCTATCCAGGACAAAAATCACTAATAAGTTTAATTACAACCTGTTTTCTTCAAATGTAGCTAGGTTTCCAAGGATATTTAATAATACGAAAAGCCTGAAGGGGCAATAACAAGTCGCTGGTGAGCTAATGACAAACGAATGAGCAAAAGTCAAAATTTCAATTTTTGTAATGGCCTACAACTCACATCAAATTGTTTTTTATTTCCTTCAGGCTTGGCAGAAGCGTTCTCCTTTGCATTCAGAGTAAATCTCATAATTTTCAGCCTAACCCAGTTTTTCAAAGCCAAATGTATGGGAGTGCTAAGATAGGGATTTAAAATGGAAGCTGTTTGCCGTCTTAATTTTGGAAAAGCTAGGGCCTTTCAGTAACTAACCAAATACAATCTGTTGGGAGTATTTAAAGGAATAAATAAACAGTTTATTTAGAACCAAACCTGTCCTGAACCATGCAGTTTTATCCTAGGTATTGAATATATACAGTATGGCCCAAGTGGTAATTGTTACTTTTGAGGAATTGTTGCATGAGTATAATGAGTTCCACAGGACTCCGATTAATGTTATGAGCTTGACACTGACCCTCTATACCCAGGAGATGTGACACAAATTTTATTAGCAATGTGTACGGAGTATGAGTTAAATGGAGTCTGTGGAATGGCAGATATGGAACATAAAACAATTTATACATATTTTTGTGTTGGTGCCAACCCCATCCCAGGTAGTACATAACATGAATTCTTTCATCAGATTCTTGGTCCTGAAATGGTGACCTCTCTAGCCCAGTGGTTTTCAACCAGGGGTACGTGTATCCCTGGGGGTATGCAGAAGTCTTCCAGGGGGTACATTGACTCATCCAGATATCTGCCTAGTTTTACAACAGGCTACGTAAAAAGCACCAGCGAAGTCAGTGCAAATTAAAATTTCATAGAGACAATGACTTGTTTATACTGCTCGATATACTATACCCTGAAATGTAAGTACAATATTCCAATATTCCAATTGATTTATTTTATAATTATATGGTAAAAATGAGAAAGTAAGCAATTTTTTGGTAACTGTGTGCTGTGACACTTCTGTAGTTTTATGTCTGATTTTGTAAGCAAGTGGTTTTTAAGTGAAGTGAATCTTGGGGGTGCGGAAGACAAATCAGACTCCTGAAAGGGGTGCAGTAGTCTGGAGAGTTTGAAAGCCACTGGTCTAGGCCAAACCCAATTCCTTTATTCTGGGCTGTTACTTCCCTCTCTGTTCCCCTCCAATTCATGAGACTGACACTTTGTGGAAGGACAGTACAAACAGGCAGCTACCTCAGGGACTGATTTTCTACTGCTTTATGAAGCAGGTGATAGGGAGTGCTGACTGTCAGAAGCTGGGACTGGACAACAGGGGATGGATCACTCAGTAATTGTCTTGTTCTGTTCATTCCCTCTGAATCATGTGGCACTGTCCACTGTTGGAAGACAGAATAGTGGACTAGAAGGACCATTGGTCTGACCCAGTACAGCCACTCTTGTGTTCTTATATTCACAGTGGAATGTCGTCCTCTCTGTGATGTGCCTGACTGTTCACAGCCTAGGGAGAGTTCCATAGCTGCTATTGCATTCAAAAAGAACAGGAGGACTTGTGGCACCTTAGAGACTAACAAATTTATTTGAGCATAAGCTTTCGTGAGCTACAGCTCACTTCATTACATTCAAGTTATTCTACCCCTAACACCCACTATTTGATTCAAAATAAAAAAAGGAGTAAGTTGGTTCATCTTCTGAGGCAGTCTCTCTCCCATCAACAAAGCATCATTAAAGTAAAGCGGAAGAAGCACTGCTCTTTTTGGCCACCGATCACAAGCTGTGATCTGTGGGAGAATCTTTGGGAGGGACGGCAAATGGGACTTACCTGCTTACCTATACACTATTGGCAGTGAGGCAGGGAGAAAGATGTAATAATAATACAAAGTGACATCTCACTCTCCTGACACCTTAGCAAATGTCTACAGTAGAAAAAAGCTCGGGGATAGATACTTCTAATGGGTTGTTATGTAATAGGAACTCTTGATTCTCTCACATTTCCCCTCCTTGTGCAGTTGGACAGCCCCTCAGGATAATTTTATTAGCATGTACAGTATATTAAGCAGTTTCTAGAAAAACTTCTTTGTAGGAGAAAGTGTGGCCCAGTAAACGAGGGATGCAAGAGAACCTGGGTTTGAATCCGAGTGCTGTGTGACCTTGGCTAAGTCACTTAAACCTTTCAGTGGCTCAGTTTCATAATCTGTATAATGGAAAGAATGATACTTACCTACCTTTATAAAGAGCATTCATATCTACAGATAGATGTGCTGGTTTCTGAGGGATGTTAACAACACTGGTACCAGTACCAAGGGTGCTAATAATGATTCTCTTTGTTAATCTTTAGCTTGATCTTTGGTCTGTACAGAAAGCTGATGTCAGTTGCTATGGGACTTTTCTATACCTGGTGATGAAACATCTAACAGGTGCAATCTGCTGACAGGTTGTGTCTTCCCAAGGAAGGAGATGGATTTTTTTCTACAAGCATGACAATTACTGAGCCTGGGCCACATTAATATATTTACTCATTGTCTGCTGCTCACAGAGCCCTCTCCAAGCTCAGCTAACAACAGCTGGCAAGCCATTAATAACAGCTGACTGTGATAAATGTCTGTTCACTACAACTGACTTCAGCATTACATGGCTGACCTGAGTTTAGGCAACCAGACTTTAATAGAATTCACAGGTAAATTAGGTACAAGTCCTTATTGGAGTGGTGCTGTGGTTAAATGCGCAATCTCTTGTCATGTGTGAGCAATTTTAACAAATTGCCCTGTTTCCTTGCTTTTGCCTTCCCTCTCTTTTCTCTCTTGCAATTTCCTTGATTATTTGTTTCTACATCTGGCATTAGTGTATGATGTTAGCAGTCATGTTTCCCTGTCAAAGAGTTAAGGAACATGGTTCTTCCATGACCCCACCCTTCCCTTCCGTACAGATTAATCACACTGGATTATTGGATCCTGCAGAAAAAAGCCCCAGTTCAATATACTAATATACTCTGTGGCTGGCATGGGTGTATTGGAACAGATGTGTGTTGTCTCCAGGATGATGGAGGTGCAAAGCTAAACTGAGCAGTTCTGATTCCTGCATGGTTCACACAATGGCTCTCCTAATTGGTAGAATGAGCCGATTAACTATTTTGTGATAATGTACTAGGAGTGTTTGTGATGAGTCTCTCCTTCAACTGAGATGGAGGTGCTACCACAAAGCTCTCCCTTACAGTGCCAGGCTTATGTATGTTTTAGAGTAGTGGTTCTCAATCAGGGGTATACAGAAGTCTTTCGGGGGTACATTAACTCATCTAGATATTTGCCTAATTTTACAACAGGCTATGTAAAAAGCACTAGCGAAGCCTGTACAAACTAAAATTTCATACAGATAATGACTTGTTTATATGGCTCTATATAGTATACACTGAAATGTAAGTACAATATTTATATTCCAATGGATTTATTTTATAATTATATGGTAAAAATGAGAAAGCAATTTTTCAGTAATAGTGTGCTGTGATACTTTTGTATTTTCATGTCTGATTTTTGTAAGCAAGTAGTCTTTAAGTGAGGTGAAACTTGAGGTATGCAAGACAAATCAGCCTCCTGAAAGGTTAAGAGCCGCTGTTTTAGAGGAGGAGCAGCAAGAATTGCCTTGAAGTGGAGGGCCTTCAGACTCCCTTTTTGCCTTCTTCCTGAAAAACCAAGGGAAAATATGTTCTAGCTCAACCACAGGATATAGGCTTGATGCAGGAATTGCAGGGTGAAATTATATGTCCTATGTTATACAGGATGTCAGACTAGATTACCATAATGGACCTTTCTGCTCTTAAAATATATGAAACTCCTGCTACTCTTCCTGCAATGAAGCTGCCACTGTTTTCACTACTTCTGTTCTCTTCCTATTTACAAAACTGTTTGGCTGTGGTCAAGTCATTTAACCAGTGCCTGTCTCCTGAGCTGTAACATGAGGTAAGGTTTGTGCAGTGCTTTCACTATGTAGAGTGGATAAGGCAGGCAATGTGGGGTCTATTCCTAGCGGTGTCAATGATTTGCTCTGTGACCAGCCAAGTCCCTTAGGGTATGTCTACACAGCAATTAAACACCCTCAATACAACACAGGTCAGCTGACTTGGGCTTTCAAGGCTTGGGCTGCGGGGCTGTAAAATTGATGTGTAGACATTCAGGCTCAGTCTGGAACTCTCCTTCTCAGCGTCCCAGAGCTCAGGCTCTTGAGGAAGTGTGAACATCTACATGGCAATTTTTAGCCCCGTGAGCTAGAGTCAGCTGCCCAGGGCCAGCTGTGGCCGTGCTGTGAGTCTTTTATTCCAGTGTAGATGTCCTCTGAGGGCCCAGTTGTGCCTGGTGCTTACATGGCATGGGAGAGGGTCCAACATCCCATTTGCCTTTGCAGAGCCCACATGAGAAGGCCAAGCATAATTGAGGTCTTCGCTCTCAGAGGAATACAGGGACTAATCCCTCTTTCTTCATTTGGGCATGCAAAGTTACCAAAAGGCAGGGGAGAAACAGTCTTTCTCTGCACTACTGCCAGCACCTTTTAACTTATAGATCGCTATGTAACAGCCAAGTATTATCATTTAGTACTAGTCGATGAATCACTCCACTAAGTGGAGAGGCTTATTCTGACGTTATATGGGTAACTTGTTCTAGTGCAGCTAAACTCTGTGAATATGTTTTTAGGGCTCAAAACAACAGGCTCTGTGGAATGGCTGTTTGGGTCTCCTGAAGTGTCAGCTTGGAATGAGTGACAAACATGAAGGCTTTGTAGTAGCAAGGCAGTGAAATCCCTAGTTTTCCTTCCCAACCAACCCCATTAAAGCTCCTGGATTTCAGGAATAGCTGAACTGCACTATTATGTGTTTCCATTCCTCTGTTTTCAGTGATTGATAAGCCTCTTCTTAGTTGAAGGTGAACTGAAGAGAATACATATATTGAATGTGAGTAGGAAGGCCTTCATATTATCTGTGAGAATCCACCAAATATGCAACACTGGAGATGGATTCTGCATTTGGCATTAAGTTCCACCATGCTGCCATTGTTTTCCTACTGATTCAAGGGCTTCAAATGGGGGGGGGACGGGACTGTGAGACTGAAACAAGCACTCCAACACTACTGTCATGGGGGCCATGTAGGTAGTAGTAAAAACAGCCTCAAGCTCTAGCAAAATAAAAGAAATATGTGGCATAAACTACAGGATGGTGGTATAAAGATTTTATTGCCACCCTGTCCTGGAAGATCTGTATAACACAGGTGTCTCTCTACCTTTTGTGAATGGTATAATCACATTAATCCATGTGTTCTGCCTCATCTATCAGATTATCTAGTGGTTGCAGTAGGGTACTTAGAGGGAGAGCACCTGAGTTCTCTTTTCTGAGAGAGGTAGTCTGGTTAACTAACACTCTCTCCAGAGGTTGGGGCACTAGCCTGGGGCTTGGGAATACAGGTTCAGTTTGCATAGGCTTCCTTAGGGTATATCTACATTGCAATGTCATTACAGCACATGTAGACACACTCAAACTAGCTTTAATCTAGCTAGATCAAAGTTAGTTTGAGTATCGGTAGCAGTGAAGGTGCTGCAGCATCAGTGGTGTCATGGGCTAATCCTGCCTGCCTGGAAACCTGGGTACACACTCTAGCAGCTAGCTTGTGCCACCTGGGCCTGCTGCTATGGCTTCACTACTGTTGGTACCCAAGCTACCTAGGTTGAAGCTGGCTTGAGTAGGTCCACCTGTGCTACAATCACACCTTCCAATTGTAATATAGACATACCCTCTTCTCTCTGCGCATAAGTTCCGCATTTCTCAAATGCACTTCCCTACCTCACAGGAGTGAAGATAAATACATTAAAGATTGTGAGTGCTCAGATACTATGAAAATGAAGGTCACATTAGGTACCTTAGCTAGACTCTAACAATGAGTCGATGTACGACCTTTAATAATCACTCAAGAGAGGGATCTCACTTTATCTATGCCTTAGTTTACCTATCTGTATATGGGGCATGTTTACCTTACAGGGATGTTCTAAGACTTGGTGTTTGTGAAGCCCTTTGAAATCCCTTGTTGAGAGGTTGAAGTATTATATTTGCTGTAAATAACATTTACAGAAATACTTGTCTGGCGCAACACAGAAGGAGGTAAAGAATGGCCCAATATCCAGATTTTAGCTGCAACAATTCACTTAGCCCTTGTGATTTTTTTTTTTAATAAGATGTGATTTGAATAAATAAACTGTTCAGTCCTGTAGATTGATGAGGCAGATTCTCTGTGGAGTCAAGCTCCTGCTGAGCTTACCTGGGTGGGGGTCTTGGAAAACTGGCTCCCTGATTCTCTGCTCCAGCACAAGTTAAAACAGACTGTAGTACCCGGCAAAAGTTGGAGTAGTGGGGGCTGAAGGAAAGGAGGCGTAGAAGCTGGCTTTGGCAGTTGTTTGTCTACAGGGCAATCCCACACACTTGGGATATATTCAGGAGGGAATTTAGAGGAGGCTTCTGTGTTGCATTTGTGCCACGTGAATCAGCAGAGAATGTGCTGTCTATATGCAAGGAATGTAGACAAAGAAGAAAAATGACCATCCTAATGGAAGCAGCCTGAGTCTCTCCACCTCCTCCAGAGTGTCTGCTCTGTATTGTTCTGAGTCAGAACTATAAAGGCAGGGATGGTGCTGAAGCCTTATTAACTTTATCTGTGGCTCATCCTACAAATGTCTTGTCCTCCATTTTGGATTCCTTCTCCAAACAAACATAGTTCCTGTATAAAAAGCAGCTACAAGTAGGTCTGCTTCAAGCAAAAGAAAGGTAATGGGAAGAAATAAAATGCAAGAGGGATGTAAAATGCTGGGAGCATATCCTTTCTGTCCAGCTCACCTGTTCCCAAATTAACAAGTAAGGAGAGAAAAAGGGAGAAAGGAAATTAAAGATTTATTCCCTGGAATTCACCAGGGCAAGGAGTATTTGAGACTTCTTTGTCACAGGCCCTTTGGCTCTAATGCAATTATATTTAATCATCCCCCTTACAATCACATTTTCATCTGCTTATGTGCCTTTCCTCAGGGTATGTGTGTGGTGGGTTTTTTTTTTTTGTAATTACCTTTGTGTTTGAGTGTAATGATGCTTACAGTTTTGATCCTTCATGAGGGCTGGTTTAGTTTTTGAAGATGGGCCTGAACCAGATAGCTGAGATCTAGATTTCAGCCCTGTCTGCAGTGTTCAATGATTTATGGATTCTTGGTCTCAGTTTAGCCAGACATAACATTTAGATCCAGATCTGGATCCAGGTTCCAACTCAAATTGTTCTCAAAATCAGATGCAAAGTTTTGTGTTCAGTGCTATTTGTAACTTATTTTTGTTACTGTTGCATAGCTTTCACTACCATATAGTACTCCAGTTACCATGTTTTTGCTCCTCCTTCAAATACTGATGCAAAAGTAAAGCAAAACTCATATGAATAAGTGTATCTACTTGGTAGTATAAATTTTATTTTTATATATAAAAACTCTTTAAGAGGAATAAATAACAGCAAAGGAGATACTTACCCAACCCCCCCCAGCCCCAAATAAAACCAAAAAACTACCCTGTCCTGGCTATGCTTTCATGCACCTCTGGGTCCTTCATTGTGTCCTGGCTTCTCTGTGGCCCCAATCCTGCAAAACCATTATGCATGAGGTTTGCTCTGATGAAACTCATTGCAGAATTGGGGCCTAAATCTGTGTCTAAGGACCTGATCCTATAAATCTTTAGGCCCAGATCCTTAAAGGTATTAGGCACCTGACTCTTAGTGATTTAAATGGTAGTTAGGTGCCTAACTACCATTTAAAGGATCTGGGCCTTAACTCACTTGAGTGCTGCCATTGACTTAAATGACTAAGGTCTACTAATATGTATAAGGATTTGCAGGATTAGGTCATTAGATGATAAATTTCTTGTGGCAGGGACCGTCTGCACTCGTGAACTGTACTGTACTGAGTTCATTACATGCTTAAATAATAATACAAAAGTAAGAAGGTTTGATCACTGTTCTTAATGTACATATTTTATTTTCATCATGCAAATATTTTATGATGAAGACTTCATTTAAAAAAAGACCTAGACAGACTCCTCACATGGGAGAAATATTTGGTAACTATTGAATGCTATGTTGTTTAACAAGGGTGTGTTTGTCACTCTGCTCAACTAGGAAATTCAGTTCTTACAGTACTTGATGGTTTATATTTGCTTTATGAAGAGGTGGAGTTATGATAGATGTTTGCTCTAGTCTCTCCCAACCAAAAGGCCCCTACCCTTGATTGCATTTACCTCTCCAACTACTGCCCATCTCCCATTCATCTCTAAACATATTACACTTGGTGTCTACAATCACTATCTGAAGTCTCTCCTCCATTTTCATCCTAGATCCACTCCAATCTGCCCCCGATCTCCACTGAAACTGCTCTTGCCAAAGTATCTAATGACCTCTTCCTAGCCAAAGCTCAGAGCCAGTACTCCATCCTTGTCCTCCTTGATCCATCAGCTGCCTTCAACACAGTTGGCCATGTTCTCTTCTTGAAATCTTCTCCATTGACTTCTGTGACACTGTCCACTCCTGGTTCTCATTCTACCTCTCTAATTGCTCCTTCTTTATGTCCTTCAGAGGATCCTCCATTTTGTGTGAGGGTTTCACAGGGCTCTGTCCTTGGTCCCCTTCTCTTCTCCATCTACACCTGATCTCCAGGTAATTTAATCTGTAAACACAAATTCAATTCAACATCTCCGTGCTGTCGACTCACAGATCTTCCTCTCTGTTCCAGCCTCTGTCCAGACAAAAATCTCAGCCTGTCTCTTTGACATCTCTTCATGAATGTTGAAACATGGATAAAACAGAGCTCATAATTTTTCCCTCTGGCCCTCCCCCCTACCTTCTTTCTTGATCATTGTGAACAACACCACCATCTTGCCTGTCACTCAGGTCTGTAACCAGGGCATCCATCTTTGACTCAGACCTAGGGTGACCATATTTCCCTATGCTGAATACGGGACACCTGGTAAAATTACTTCTATTCAAGCAAGTTCCACGGCAATCAATCAGAACTGTACAGTACAAAGATTCAAATTAACATCAAGTTGACTGAGCCCATGTTAAAAAGAAATACTGCATAGTTGGGATCTTTTTATTTACCTTCTTATCTTTAAGGCTTTAGGGCTCACACGGAGAAGGGTGACACACACACCCCTACCTCCCCCACTTGGGGAGAGGTCTCACATACACACACGGGGGGAAGTGACCGACTGATCTGACCCTCCCTGCTCAGCCCTCTCTGCCCTCCATGCCTGGCCGGGCCCCTGGGATGAACCCATCTCTCCTGGTACCTGCTGCCACATCTTCCTGTGGCAACACATGGAGGGGGGGGGGGGGGGCCGGCATGCAGGATCACATGCCCTACAACTCGGATCAGGGTTCGCACCAGAAGGTGGCCAGCAGCAACTTTTCAGCACTGTGCAGAAGGAAAGGGGTGGGGCGTGGGGGAGGGATGACCTGGCCTGTGTCTTTGCAGAGCTCATCTCTTTTTCTCCCCCTCTCCTCCCCTCTGGCTCAAAGCAGCTTGCCCCTTCCTTCCTGCCTGCATCGTGTCGAAAGGCAGCTAACACCTCCAGGCTGCTGCTGGCCACCGACATACCCCAGCCGCCTCTTGCCCCCACCTACAGCATGGGCAGGAAGGGGTTAAGCCCTAAGGATGCATTGTGCACCAGGGCCCAGGGAACCTGACTGCAGGGGCTTCAGCAAACCCAGCCAGAGAGGTAGCTCAGCAGAAGAGGGTGCCTAGAGAATGGAGCAGCAGCACGCTCCCTGGGGGCAGGGCCCAGGGCACTGGAGGGGCAGGTGAAGGGCTGCAGTGGAGCCTGCAGGGTCAGGGCATGAACAGGTGGGAAATCACTTCCCCCCGCCACCCCAGAGCTTAGCTGAGGGGTGGAGTCCTGTGCCAGCACTGTGTGGGGATTTGGCCCATGCAGGGCTCGGTTCCTCCTGGCCAGCACCCCAGGCCGGAGGGTCTTGGGCTTTCCTGGGGTGCCGTCCCAGCCAGAGGCAGTGGGGGAAGGAAGGAGCCTGCCGGCCAGGCTGTTGATGAACTGAGTGCTACGACCAGGGGCTGGTTCTCCGCACAGCGTTGGGGGCAGGACTTGCCCTGCCGGGGGGGATATGTAGGAGCAGTGGAGTTAGTGGGGGTGAAGGGGCAAAGCAGGGAGACAGTGATAGGGGGAGCATGTAAAGGGCCGATGGGTGGACAGCAGAAGTCACGAGTAACCAGCTGTTGCCTGGTGCCTGCCTGCACTCACTAGCCAGTGCCGGCCAGAAACAGGATGGCGGTGGGGCCTTGCTGGCCGAGAGCCGGCATGCAGAGCGGGCTGTGCTGATGGGCCAGCCCTGTGTGTTGCAGATTTGCCTTGCTACCAACCTTGCACACCCACCCCAATCGTGGGCCACTTTGCCCCCTCCTCCCTCCCTCACTGCTGGTGTGTGGGTGGCTGACGAGTAGGGAGCTGGCTGGCAGCAAGGACCCACCAGTACTGATGCAGGGGAGACAAAAAATACAGGACAACTTGCCCCTTTTCAAGAAAAAGTTGGGATGCCTTCAGGAGAACTTAAATATGAGACTATCCCTTTAAAAACAGGACATCTGGTCACCCTACTCAGACCTCTTCCTAGGTCAGAGGTGGGCAGGCTATGGCCTGTGGGACCATCCTGCCCAGCCCTTGAGCTTCCCGCTGGGGAGGCTAGCCCCCGGCCCCTCCCCCACTATCTCCCCACCCCTGCAGCCATGCCGCTGCGTGGGCAGTGCTCTGGGTGGCGGGGCTGCGCGGCAGCATGTTTGGCTCTGGCTGGGCAGCGTGGCTGCCAGACATGCTGCTCTGAGTGGCATGGTAAGGGGCTGGAGCTGGGAGGTCCTGGGGGGCAGTCAGGGGACTGGGAGCAGGGGGCTCTTGGAAGGTGTGGGAGTCCTGGGGGGCCTGTCAGGGGGTGGTTGGATGGGGCGGAGGTTCTGGGGGAGCTGTCAGGGGACAGGGAACAGGAGGAGTTGAAAAGGCGTGGGAGTCCTGGGGGGCCTATCAGGGGGTATGGGTGTGGATAGGGGTTGTGGCAGTAAGGGAGCAGGGGGGGTTGGATAGGGGTGGGAGGTCCCAGCAGTCAGGGGGCGGATAGGGGGTGGGGGCCAGGCTTTTTGCGGAGGTACAGCTTTCCCTAGTGGCCCTCCATACAGTTTTGCAACCCCAATGTGGCCCTCGGGCCAAAAAGTTTGCCCACCCCTTTCCTAGGTCATCACATTGAGGCTACGGATAAATATTGCCGTTTCTTTTTGCATAACAGCTCTGAGATACAGCCTTTTCTGTCCATCCACACAGCTAGAACTCTCATCCAGGCTTTCATCATCTCATGTCTCAGATACTGCAACATCCATCTCTCTGGCCTTGACAAATGCAGTCTTGCCTCACTTATAGCCATTCAGAATGTATTGCAAACATCATTTTGCCCATGTCACCTCTCTCTTTGCATCCCCCCCCTTCTCTATCACATCAAACGTAAGCAGCTTGTATTTACTTTCCACGCCCTTCATGGGCTATCCCCACTCAACCCATCCTCTTTCACTACTGAGATGTTGATTTTGATTGCCAACTATGAATGGCCCATAGTACCAGCCTCCATTGCTCATTTGTTAATTTGCTAACAAGCACTTTCATGCTTTCTCCTATTCTTCCTTTACACTTGTGGAAGCTTTCTTGTGGAAACATCCGCAAAACTACTGCATTAAAATCCCTTCAAGTCCATCTTTAAAGCTCTCCTTTGCCATGATGTCTACAAAAAACTTGATAATGGTTAGGCAGCTGTTGTGCTGATACCACTATTATGCTGACCAACATTGTTTCCTTGTACTCTCCCATCAAACTGTCTCTATCCATCTGTTGTCTCCTATCTTATACTTAGATTGTAAGTTCTGTGGGGCAGGGCCATCTTTTCATTCTGTTTGTACAGTGCCGAGCACAGTGTGATCTTGGTCCATGACTAGGGCTGCTAGGTACTATGGCAGTACAAATAAAGCATTTGGAGGGAAGAGTGAGGTGCTCTGAATGTGAAAAGTTTCTGTTATAAATGAAAGGCTTCCCAGAGAAAGAAATGTAAGTAGGGTTTTCTAGAGAGGGGGATAATGATATGCTAGTTGCAATGGACTAAAGCAGCAAAGAAATCTGACAGGTTGCCTCTAGGGTTTTTTAATTTGGTTTTTAGTTTCCAGTAGCATTTCTACCTAAAATGAAAGAGAAATATAATTTATTTCTAAATTACATTGGGATGGTTGCTGTCCTCTAAATATTAAATCCAATGCTGGTGTTTTGTTTTTCTAATCCCTTGTTGTTTTTAGTGGTTGCATTTTTACAATCTTCTAGTTTTTAGAGCTTTGTAACGTGCATGTTTGTGACTTAATAGGATGAGAAACTGATGCTACCTTAATATCCCATAGTTCTCTGTTTTCTAATGAATCATGAGTGCCAAATCTGCAGGAGTGCTATTTTCACATATCAGAAAGCCTGCGGAACTTTAATTTATTAGTTCAAGCTCACTGAATATTCTGGCATTTCTGCTGTTAAAGGGTTAATGTGCGCTCCCCCTCTCTGCTGAGCAACCCAGCTACCAATGATAACTAGCTTTACACATGGATAGATATGTAAAACTTTGAAATCTCTGTGTTATACACGCCATTAATCACCGATCGAGACAGGAAAACAGCTTGCCGGAGAATGTGAGCAATAAAAAAATGGAAAAGTCAACCAAGTCACAACTGAAATACTGTTCTGGTTTTTTCAAATCCATTTTGCTACAAAGTTTTGGTTTAAATCTTATCTGCCAATAATCAGGATCTAGCATTGAAGTAATTATTCATGCCAATATAGCTATTAACGCTATCAAGAACACCTTTGTTTACTATTATGGACTCTATCAACCTATTATCTCAAATCAGATACTTGTCAGTTTTTATGTCAAGTATTAGACTTGTTAGGGCAGATAGATGCATAGCACTATGATCCAGATACTAATTGTTATGAACACCATCATTATAAAGAAAAATGGGTGACAGAAAAGCTAACGAGCTCAGGAGTTTGGTTTGAACAAACAGCTAGAGTGAGATTCTCTGCTGTGCCTTTAACGGAGGAGCGCCGAACTCGCAGCCCTGAAAGATGGAGTGGACTATGGTGGTTTTAAGCCATCTTTTGTGCCCCCCTCACCATGGCCTGTATCAAGGCCTTCAGTGTAACTTAGACATCCCTGGGGGCCTGTCTAAGGGTATGTCTACAATGGAGCTGGAGGTATGATTTCCAGCACAAACAGACATACGTCTGCTAGCTCTGATCCAGTGTGCTAAATATAGACGTGGTGCGATGGAGGTACAAGTGGTGGTAGGGGGTAGCCACCCTGGGTATGACACCATTCAAGGCTCTGGGTATATCCTCGGGTGGCTAGCCGCTTGTCCCCATAGCCACACTTCTACTTTTGGTGCACTAGCTCTCTCACAGCAAGTGCAGGTGTGTCTACCTGAGCCAGAAATTACACCTCCAGCTCCAGTGTAGATACCCTAAGTTATGTCATCCCTTTTGCTGCCCTTCGGGTTATGGAACTGCTTGGAATTTCTGAAGCAACATGGCCTCCCTGCTGACATGAGGGACACCTGGGGCAGGAGGGTCATGTGTCAGGTCTTGTAAAGGAGTCTTGGGGAAGTAGCCTGACGGCTGTAGTCTGCAGTGTATATTCTGGGGGAATCCTCCTCTGGCCAGAACTGGGGCTTTTAAGGGCCTCTTTATGCCACTCTGCCCTTTTGTGCAGCGTAAAGAGGCTGGATAAAGTATGAGAATCTCATTTCTAAAGGTTAAGGAGAGTGTCTTGATTCTGTAAAATTTGGAAACAAACCAGGGGGGAGGGAATAGTTAACTGAAAATCTTAGCACCTTTTGAAATCCCATTTGGCATTGGTTCAAGAATGGGGCAAAGGTTTGATGGTGGTGGTGCCATGGTTCTTAGTTTCTCTCTGTGCGTTACTTTGTTCTGAGGGTAAACAAAAGGAATAATGCCATCTGGTAAATAAAGCCCCAATCCTGCCATCAATTCTGTCCTGGGGGTTCCTTGCACCTGCATGGAGACCTGTTGACTTGATCAGGGCTCTCTGCAGGGACCTGCCTGCTTGGATCCCACTGCAGTACTGGAGTTGTCTCTAATACTGGATATTCTGTCTCTCAGTCTCTGGTGACAAAAAGAATAGAGCTGTTATCTTTTTCTACATACAGAATCCAGCACATATGTCTCACAGTATCACTTCAGCCTTATTGAGAGCAACAGCCTTTACACCTGCAAGTGTAATTTTACATGCGTTTTTGTTTTGCAGTCAGGCTTTTCAGTTCAATGTTCTTGGGCACATTTGATGCCTGTGCATCTTCTGTGTTACAAACAATATATAATTAGCAAACAAAGATTTGGTAGCACTTTATGGACCTAAGACCACATTCACTGTAGAACACAAACTTTGAACTGAAGTTTTCAGAATAATAAGACTGTAGTATTAGCATCAGATTTTCATTTAAGTAGCTGCAGAAATTGCTCATGGAATAAATACAAGTTTCAGTGTTAAACTAGCATCCATAACTTATGCTTAGCCTCTCCTCACTTTTTTTGTTCTACTGCCTGAATTGGAGGGAAGGACTCGGGGAAAAGGAGGCAGCTCATTTACAGTTCCTCTAGTCTGAGGAAAATTTAGAGCCTCCTCCATGAAGACTGAAATTCAGTGTGAATCTAATTACTGCATTCAACTCCCAGCAGCATTCTGCCTGAGAACTTTATGGCCTTTCTTTCTTTTTTTAAAACTGAAATTCACTATATTTTCCTATTACACATTTGAAAGTTAAAATAACAGCATGTTTTTTGGATGGGAGTGGGTGAGGGAAGGGAGTGTTTCCTGTCCATAGAATACTTTAAATTGTCTCTTCATTTTCCAGTCTATGCCTCTAAGAGCTCTCACATGAATAGTTTTATTAGCTATTTTTGATTATTATACTTTCCTTAGTTTATTTGTGTGAAATGCTCTAGCTAAGTGTGTCTTTGTCCCCCTCCAGTGATGGATCATGTAAAAGAAGTGAGGTCTGCTATTGTGTCCAGTTGTTGGACTGAGCCCCTTGGCCCAGGGTGTAGAGACCTGTACATTAGAGATAGAGGTCTGGGGCTTAGGCCCTGCTGAAAACCCACTCATGAGGTCATTATGTTTTGTAATCCTATAAAGCTTCCATGACTCACAACGTGAAAAGTTTTATCTCTGTTTTTTTTAATGCTGCTTTTCCAGCTTCAGATCAAACTCCTCCGAGCCACAAGCAGGATCTTGACTTATGCTCTCTCCACCCTCTGGCCAGTAAGGAGAACCTGAAGTCAAAGGAATTGCAAATCGTGCAGTGGATGTGGTGCTCCCCTCATTCAAAGCAATGGGCTAGACATGCAGAGTGAAGTAATTTTTTTTTTTCTTAATAAAACAGTCAGTCAGTCAGAGAGAGAGGACAGAACATTGGTGATCTCCTGGTTTGGCCATGAGATGGACTGGTGAAACAAGCAATTCTTGCACTTCCTCTAAAAATAATTGGATAGTCTGTAGAGAAGAAGGTAATCAATTGATTTGTCTCATTTTCAAGTTGTGAGCTGTTAATGATTTCCTGGGATATATTTTTGTTGTTGGAAATTACTTGATAATATTTTTGATTTTTTTTTTGTTTAAATTTTCCCCCCTTGATGGATTGATCCTGAGAGTCGGCTGTCTGTCTGAAATACACTGTATTTATTAGCTGGTTGTCACTGGTTACATAAATTATATGGTATTGTTCCTGTTCTGTAATTAGATGAATGAAAATGCTTTGAAACTGTAAGTCCTCAGTTTGTGGAGAGATTCAGGCAAGCTGGATGAGGGGATTTTGGGGAAAATATTAACCCCCTTTTCTTTTCAGAACCACACAAGCCATGGCCAAGGCATCATTCCTAGAAAAATTAAGCTACTGTAAGACTTTAAGACTACTACAGAGTTAAAAAGGAATGTTTCCTTGCATTCACTCTCAGTAATCTTATTTGCATCTGTGGTCCTAGCTTTGAAGGATGCAGTTAGATCCTCTGACAAGAACTTTGGGAATAAGGTCCCGCTGCTGGGTCAAACGGTATATAAGCACACATAAAATATGCCATTTCTAGCCTAAATATTCAAGAATGCAAGCTTCATATGAGCTTTTTCTGAGTAAAACTAGACCGCTTATGGTAGGAGCAAAGGTGAGACACATTTATTGTTAAATTCAAAACATACTTGCAACATTTCTGCACTAATCTCTGAACTCTAATATAAACTAAATTTTTGAAAATGCAACCAACAAATGCTGTAGTGAATTGAACCAATGTACTTCTCCTCTTGTCTAAATCTTGCAATTCACAAATACTGGAAGCTAAATGTTTTTGTCACTTCTGGTAGTTCTTGTGGCATACAGTGGAAGTCTCCATGGCAAATGCTCATAGGGTGACTTTTTTTATTAAAGTGAAAATATTCCATTTGCTTTGACACAATTTACTACTTTTATATTCTGCCAAGTGATACTTTTAAGAAGAAAACTCAGACATCTATTGATACCAGTAGTGAATGACTAGTTTAAACTATTAAGTGGAGCAACAAACCAGTAATTAACAGGAGGTAACCAATGATTTACAGGAAATTACATAATTTAATCCAAATAATCCACTTTAAATTGATCTATGATCAGCTACAGTCAATGGCTTTATTGCATTTTCATTCTTTCTGATATGAATGTAAAGCACGAAGACTAGCTTATGTTAACAATATTTTTTCCAGCAGTTATTTAGAAGTTCTACAGAACTGAATAAAGGATGCATTATGCAAACTTTAAAAAGGATATCAGTGCCTCAGCATAACCCATCCAACTATATTTAGTATGTCCCTGTGCACCTGCACACACTGTCCCCTACCTATGGAAGCTACAGATTGGGTGGATGTACTGTAGATGAAGTCTAACTGAGAATGATTGTCAGGTTTAATTCACTTAACTACTTTCCAATCGCTGAAGTTAATCATAGCATTTTCATAACAGAGGAGTTGTTAAAATTTTAAAATACAAGGATGTAGAAAGAGCTAAGGTTAAAAAAAGAAACACACACCCAAAACTCAGCCACCCAGCAAAATCAGTGAAATTGATTATGCCAGTTTTGGAAAAAGTCAAAAATGCAACTTTTTGCCATTTATGATTTAACTGATCATGAGACTGTCTGTCTAAATTGTCAAAAAATAAATACAGTATTGCTGATGTCAACCATTCAAAAATTTGTAATGAACCCTGCCCCCGCCCCCCCAAAAAAACAATGAGACTGACTTAAAAATAATGAGATTTATTAAAAAAACAATTTTGGGGATATTTTTCTTTGCCTTCTGGCTTTTGAGCCTTTAGGGTGCAACTCACTGCACATTTTCATCACTTGTCCACAATCATGAGGGGTAGAAACTTTTTTTTTTAATGAAGGCCGAGAGTCCCATGCAATCTCTTGATTCCAGAAGCTGGGATTTGAGTAAAAACACCAATACTGTGAAACTTGGCTAAAATTGTGAGAGTTGACAACTTTGGAAATAAAACTTTTTGTGAGCACTTTGTCCACTGACCTGTAGGTTCCATATTTGGTTGGGTTACTGACTCCTGAATCTTGCACTGTCCTAGGACCTTGTTCAGACTTGTTTTTCATTCATTTTGTAACGTGTTAATTACAACAATTGTAAAAGCTAATAAAGGCACTTCCTGAGCATTTATTCCTGGTCATGGTTCATACCGGATTGAGGTGAAAGGATAATGTTCGGTATCTAATCACCAGCAAAATGTGTATTAAAATTTAGCGTGAGCCTAGGGGAAAAAAAAAAAAGATGGCAACAGCACTTAAAAATCACTAATCTACAGCAGTGAGATCAAACACTTGTAATCATGTCTTTGATTTTGCTACCAAATCATCTTAAATCCTCCCAGAAAACCTGCTTTGTATACTTTATCACACACTGGGACTTGGCAGGCAAGTGGTAATTCGGTTTGCACTGCTATCAACATATATAGCAACTGGCTTATTTTAGCGTATCAAGACTGTAAATTAACAAGCTTAATCAAGCTAGAAAAACCCAGATTCCATGGAAACCAAAAGCACCTGAATCAATGCAGATCTAGGGTCATATTAGTATTTCTTCCTTTTGAATAGACCATTCCAAGCAATGTGCTGGGGAATTAGGGCTGTACCTGCAGTCTGTGGGGGCCTGTGATGAGATACAGTTGGCAAGCTCTAAAGAAGTCTGAGCCTAGGAGGTGGAATCTTTAAAACAAGTGTTTTCACTAGCATTGAAAAATGGTTTCATCTCTCGCTGTCTCATCTCTGTCTCTGCTCTTCTCTAAACCTAAAAAGATTTCCTGATCATTACTGTAGCATTAACAGTCTTAGAGCTGCTCATCTGATGCCTGCTAACACAGAAGGGATAGAAGCTGCTGAAGTGCTAACTAAATTGCTGTTACTGACTGTAGGGCTCAACCCTTCAAGTAGTCGATGTGTATGGCACTTCCATGGACTTCAGAGGGAGTCATGCACCCTCAAGGCTTGTAAACCAGGCTCTAAATCAGTATAAGCAATGCATTGTAGCAGCACCAGACACAGGGATTCTGAAACTAACTAGGAGGCAAGTCTGCACCCAGAAGGCTCTTCCATCTCATAAATATTTCATAATAGAATGAGGTAGAATTGTGCATTAACTTCTGGTATGAAATCTGAAATCTCAGGAAAACTTGCCAGTTTTTTGGCACATTTACAAATCTGTAACTCAGACCACCTTTGTCAAAAATTTACAAGTAGAGCTGGCCAGAGAACGGTTACTCCATTTTGTGACAGCTTTTGAAGTTGGAAGATTTGTTTTCGTTTCACATTGGAGGAAACCAAACCTTTCAAAAAGGTTTTTGTGAAACAGAATTGTAGCAAAACATCTGGTTTTGGATTGAAAAGGATAGGTTTTTGGTTTGGGGTTTCTGGTCTGAGAGAGAGAGATAAGGACCTTAGAAATCTTCCCATTGAAAACTTAGTTGATACATCTCTCCAAAACATTTCAGTTTTGATGAAACCGCATATTGAGGAAAAGTTTGTTGAAAATGTTTCAACCAGTTCTACTTATAAAGGAGCATAGGTTCAGTTCTGGGAGAACTTGTGTTCTCAAAGATTTCTGCAGAAACCATGCAAAATGTGTGGACTTTACTGATTTGGCTTTATCTGAACTTGGAACGTTAAACCTAAGAAACTGAAGAAAAAGTTTGCACACATTGAATTGAAACAACTTAGTTTCACACAAGTGCGCCATGTAGGTCTAAACTCCGTGAGTTAAATGAAAACTTTGGGAGTGCTGGTGTCTTCAATGAGATTGTGCTTGGCGAAGGCAAAGTGCAAAGGTTTTTCCCTACTTTAAAGTTCCCATTTCTTCAAGTTTTATATTTAATCTAACTGTTGCTAACCTCAAGACATTTGGCCTTTTAATTCTTTTAGACTATTTTTGATAAATAAACAGTTTACCAAAGATGGGGTGGTAAAGGAGGGAGAGCTTACTCAGTCGAAGAATGACCAGAGAAATTCTCACTTACATCAATAGTATGCTTACAATTTGGGAACAAGTAACTGAGGAGAAATTTCAGAGGAACAGCCATGTTAGTCTGTATTCGCAAAAAGAAAAGGAGTACTTGTGGCACCTTAGAGACTAACCAATTTATTTGAGCATGAGCTTTCGTGCTCAAATAAATTGGTTAGTCTCTAAGGTGCCACAAGTACTCCTTTTCTTTTTGTGAGGAGAAATTGCCTCCAGAGACATGCAGTCTAATCTGTAACTGAATACATTTCCTGATGACCTTGGATATAAACATATTGTAATAAAAGTGTTATGGGGGAGTGGCTCTTCATCAACCGGTCAGGGTTACTAAAATATTATTGGTCAAATAAGGGCACAATTGTCCTTTCTGATCCACGTAGAGGATTTTGACTCCAATAAACTGCCCTCCCTTCAGGCAGGCATCTCCTCTGATCTGTCACATGGACCTGAGAGGACATATTAGCCTTAGGAAAGCTTCAATACTTTGTAGAATCCTGGAAGTTTACTGGCTGAGTAGGCAGTGATTCTAATGAACATTATATTGCTTGGCTGGCCATAGTGAATGGATTCATAAACATGATATAAAATGGGAAGTTTATGCTCATGTATTATTGGCAAAATGTAAGTTTAGCCTCTTAAGTGAACTGTTCTAGATTGGGGATTGCAGTGTTAAATAATATGTGCCACCAAGGTTTCCCCTTAGTCACATTTGCTTTAATCTCCCACCCATGTATGCATTTTGTCTGACATTGTTTACAAGGACAGCAGTGTCAGAGATGCATTAAATCATTTAATTTGATCAGGGCCCAGTTGGCACTGACATCTAGTCCCTAACTATATCATTAGAGTTAGCTGACCTGCTCTCTGATTGTTGTTTAAGTTGTCCAGAGGAACATGATCACATTGTATCAACTTGTCTCGTCCATGCCTCGTTGCTTCCCGCCGCAGTCCCTCCCCCCTCCCCCAAAACAAAATACAAAACCACTCACTCCAGAAAAAAATAAATGAGCTGCTCTACACGAAGCCCAGCCCAATGTTTTCTGTTTTGTTGAACTTTTCTATGAATAAATTGATGATTTTAAGGGTTGTTTAGACTCTGACATGAAACACCAGTGTGTGTTGTTTTATTTACTGCTTGTACTGCAATGACTCAATGTAGAGTATTAGGACAAAATGCTGTTTAGAGTAATGAAAGGAATGGATACTTCGATGACAACATTGATTTTTGAGTTAATACAGAATAATATCGAAACCGGCACACTACAGATCAAAGCCAAATGAGATTTTCACTTTCTGCAACAGAAAATCATTAATATATAATACTCAGGAAATGCATTAACATGTCATAATATGACTGTGAGCCTGTCTCCACTCAGCAGAGCTTAGAGAGAGCAACATATCTTGAACTCTTCCCACTCCGTAACCAGATATTTCCTAGTCAAACAGGAGTGAACAGTTAAACCAGAGGGCTTCTGTTTCTAGACTCTGGCCTTAAACTTTCGGCCTGATTCTGATTCTAGATATCCTGAGGGGTATCCAAGGTCAGATGAGTTGAGATAGGTTGGGTCCAATTCTAAGTTTCACACTCTCTCTCTCTTTTAATAGTATTTGGGCATAATTTGGCAAAAGGCTTCTCCTCAAGCAGGCTTCACTGGGATCATATGGTTAAAAACATTTATGCTTACTCACGTGAAGATCTGCCATAAGCAAAGGAGTCCAGAGTAGGTCTATAGAAAAGACTGGTCTATAGATAATGCAATTCATTTTCATGTTGGGATTCACAGTCCTTGTATTGCTTAGACCCAAGATATTGGGAGGAATAGGATTATATATTGGGGCAAGCCATAGAAAGAAGCCAAAAAATAAGATGGTGATCATATGAGGCTGGGGTGGGTTCACTGGGGAATAGTAATATCACTTGAGTATTAGTCTGATTTTCTAACCACTATGTCAAAGTCAGACTGGCTAGCTGTAAGATAGGGGCGCAAGGCAGGTATATCAGCCCTAGAATGCTAAAGGCCCTTTTCCCCAGGAGCTGAAAAGAGGTTACCTCAGGTCAACTAAGGACACCTGAGTCTAATTAAGGGCTGCCTGTGACCTCTTGTGGGGTGTGTGTGTGTGTGTTAGAGAGAGAGAGAAAAGAGAGACAAATTGCAGCAGGAAGAGAGGCTTCTCCTAGATGGAAGACTGGTCTCCTCTCTATGGGGGAAGCGACTGTTTGGGGGAAGATATGGCACCCAGAAGCCAGCATAACAAAGCAACACCCCAGAGAGGGGTGAGGGAAAGGTATTTCCTTTCTGCGTTGTGAATTTGTGGTTCTGGTTTGGTGGAAGAGGGCCTATTCTGAGGCCTAATTTGTGTAAAAAATAAATAAATAAATAAATAAAAAATTGAAAAATAAAACCTGAGTGAGGAATAAAAACTCTTCAGAGCGGGAGTGATTTACTCTAGGCACCCCCTCATCAGAGGCGGGAAATGCTGAGACCAGCGAGGCAAAGGAGGAGCCCTGCCTTCTGCTCAAGATCACGTACAGCCAGTTGCTAAACCTTAGAAGGTGGTATCCACCCTGCCGTTAACATAGGAGGTGAAAGAACGTCTCGCTCTTCAGCTGCTTGATGGGGAAGCAGGTATTGGTCTGTTTGACCCACCCTAGCATCTCCTGGGGACTGCATGTGTGGGTTCCATGTGGATTCTGGAACAGGTAGAGAGAGGTAGCGAAAGATGAAGGGGGGAAGTCAGAGGGGATAGCTGAGTTTAAATTACATCAGCCCAAGTCTCAAAAACTTCTGGCTTTATTGTTCATGGGTTGGGGTCGAATCCAAACCCATATTGATTTCTGACAGATTCAGGTTCCAGCCAAACCTTTTATGTAGCCTGGGTACCTAGAGTCCTACAGTGATTTAGATTCTAAGTAAAAAGAATTCACACAAAAGGCATTCCTGCCTAGAGCAGGAGAGAAACTATAATAATTAAATGGAAATGTGGTGAGGGTTTTGGGAGGAAAGAAATGAAGTACGCACCTTCTCTCTTCCACTCTTGGGAGAAATACAAATGAAAGAATGGCCAGAAAATCTCTAAGCTTCCTGACAGCCTGCCCTGCAAGACCCAGAGCCTCTAAAAATGAGAGTTAAACTGTACCATGTTCCAGGGGAAGGTGAATGTTTTAAAATGAAATTTTAGACAGGGTGCTTTTAGGGGAAAAAATCTTTCTCACACTCACACACAGTGCCACAGCTGGTAAAGGGTTCTGTAAGATGAAAGCATTCAAATAATGCTACTGAAATTGTGTTCTCGGTTTCCTTGTGTTGCTGTACTGTACAATACACCAGCTCTCTTTGCTTCAGTTCACTGCTGTATTGCTAATCATTGCATCACTGTTTGGGCAGAAGAAGCAGCCTACTATAGAAATGAGGAAAAGCAGTAGGAAAGAGGGTCAGATTCAGTGCAGTGCCCAGTCTCCTCTGGGTAGACAATAATTGGAGTGCCTTTGTTTTCAGGATTGGCCTGGCATAGTTTAGAGAAGACTTGGTGCTGCTCTAAACTACGCTAGCTGGTAGTGATCCCTGGGAGGCTCTCGGCCAGCAGAGAGTAGCTGGAGTGCAGTAGTGCTCTGGCAGCGCCCACTATGCAGAAGCTGGAGGGGATCTGGCATAGGAGACCTATGCAGCTGAGGATTCTTCCTATGCTGGGGAATTGTGAAGCATGTTGATCTTCAGCTCTGAGATCTCTATCTCCGATAACTGTAGTTCAGTGATTGTGTTCCTCTTCCAACAACACTCGGGGCACTGAGCACCAGAATAAAAACAAGTATGTTCCAAAAACAATAGAATCCTAAAACACCAATCTTTTAAAATAAGAAGCAAACTAATGTTGGGGTCCAATGTAGAAACACACAACGAGAGAGAGTGAGTGTTCCGATGAAGTGAGCTGTAGCTCACGAAAGCTTATGCTCAAATAAATTGGTTAGTCTCTAAGGTGCCACTAGTACTCCTTTTTCTTTTTGTGAATACAGACTAACACGGCTGCTACTCTGAAACCTGTTAAAGGGAAGGTAGGCAGGGGCCAAGAATAGTCATTCTAAAACACCGGTAAAAAGAAAATTTGGTGACAGATCCTTAGCTGGTGCAAATCAGCATAGATTCAGTGACTGAAGCTACACTTGTTTATATCAGCTGAGGATCTTCTCCAAGGTGTTGTGTTGTGTTGTTTTCTCCCACCGCACTTAAAAAAAAAAAAAGACAGATTTCAGTGAGGAGGGAGCTCTGTGATTGTAGGTAATTTAATTAATCAGTTCATATGCATTTAGTAGCCCGAGTGTTTCTTTCCGATTT
Organism: Caretta caretta; assembly: GCF_965140235.1. Taxonomy (NCBI): domain Eukaryota; kingdom Metazoa; phylum Chordata; order Testudines; family Cheloniidae; genus Caretta; species Caretta caretta. The sequence goes on along the minus strand of NC_134206.1, from coordinate 162,526,299 downwards.
GTACAGCTGGCTGGTTAAAAGTTCATAGTGGCCATCTGTCAGTCTGAGTTGCTTGTCAGCACAATCACCTTATGAAATAAAGCTGAAAAAGAGCCTTGGGCCATAACATCAAATGGGTGATAAAACAGATAATAGAATGCTTACAGCCTAAGACAGCCAATCAGAAGACATTTCAGGCTGAACACTGACTCATGTTGGAACCAGAATCTACTGGACTGTTCCCATCTTTCCCACAAACGCATGTGTAGGTAGCTCTAGGGTACAGATCGCAAAGTGCTCTTTTATTGCTATTTTTAAAAATAGTAATCTAATAAGAATTTGTTCATTTTAGTGGTGGGTTCTATCAAGCTACGGTTGGAAAGCATTGTGTGCGTTTCCCTTCAGCCAGGGTATTTTAATAACTAGCATCCCAATAAATTATTGGGTGGTAAAATGTGCAATAAGAAGGGGACTACTGTTTTTTCATAAAAACAAGAATTTGTGTTCTCTTACAAGGATTTTTTTTTTTTTTAGTGCTATCTGTTAGTTACACAGAAATTATATGGGGCAGTACTTCTGCAATAATAATTCCTGAATCATTTGCTGTTCAGAACCTGCCTACATCCATTAAAATATTATCCAGGTTATAAACAGATAAATTGTTGTCCCCCTTCCCCCACTTCTAAACTGAAGATGATAAACAGGATTTCTCTGCAAAGATATTTTGAGCGACCTAAGAGCTCCATGATGTGAAAATGACGATGTCTCCAAATAAATTGCAGAAACAATTCATCTCATGGTAAGAACATCTTTTATAGCAGGGTGTGATATAGTAGGAAATTCTGTGTCTGAATTAAATATGTCTGGATGGCATAATAGAATATACACTCTGGTAAATAGAGAATTTCAAATTGTTTGAAAGAGAAGATGGATTTCTTTAGAATCTGGTTTTGGAGCTGGATGAGAGTTAGTGCTGTGTTAAGAAAATTGCTCTCTCTTTACCATAACAGGCCAGATCCTTCTGATGGTGTAAATAATTATTTACATCAATCAACAGTCTGGTCCAACATCTATCTACATAACATAACCCCCACAAAAATCTCTCTTAATTTAGCATTAACATTGCTCAAATGTATTTCCTCATACAGAGCAAACCATAAAAGGCAAGTTAAGGTAACATTCACACCCCACACAACACTCTCCAAGCCATCACAAAATTTAACAGCACCAACAAACTAATACCTTCTTTAACTCACTTTTAAGTTCAACAATGGCAGCCACAAAGACACAACAGAAAAGGCCATCTATATTAAAATTATGGTGCAGGCCATTGCTTGTTGGGCATCTTCCCAGGACGTGGCTGATATGTTGTTGGTTTATTGTCATGGGAGAAGCTTGTGGATTTTGGTAGTGAATGACTTTCTCGCCCTGTTCTGTTAGACCTTCTACACTGATGACAGGTATTGAATCAAGTTCACATGGTCAGTGACGTCCTTACAACTGTGCATTAATGCTTTGGTTTGCAAAATGTGCTTCCAACTTCTTGTGCTTTGTTTTTCCATTGCTCAGCCTGTCTTTGGTGAATGACAGTAGCTAAGACCAAGAGCTGTTCGCCTCCATTTGACTGACCTACCAGTGTTTGGGGTTTTTCCTTTTACTCACTGACTTATCTGCCAAAGAGGGTTTCCTTGGGGAGGAGAAGCTGATGCCTGCCCTGGGGTGAGCTGATTTTCTGATGTTTCTATTCCTTTCTACATCCTTTATAGGGCCATGGTTTGAGCAACATGGGTCCATCCTTGACTGGCTGGCTTGCCTGTAATTTTTCTCCTTTCCAGTGAAAGATGAACTCCTATGCCCAGTTTGTATGCATTTTTTTTTTTTACTCTCAAATGTGTCTGCGTTTGGTTTGATCAGGCCCCAGATTGTTTAAATGCATGTACGTGTTGATCCTAGTGTTCCTTCCCTCACCATCTTCCTTCCATCTGTTCTACTTAATAGTGAACTATAAATATTTGAAATGGAAAAATGTGAACAATTTATTTTTGTTTTAATTTTTAATAAGTAGCTTGAATATTTCAACTCCTCAGAACCCCCCCTCCCACGGCAAACCAAGACTGCATTGTCATTATTTATTACTTATACATTTAAAATAAAGTACTGTACTGCTGCTAATGTAACCCACACACCTCCTGGGTGTGGTGTTCTGTCCCGTCTAGAGGCACTGAGACAAGAGACGGGGGGAGGATTAGATTTGATTAATGAGTCTGCTCTACAGCCTTAGCTAATGGCCATATGGCTTTTAGCCTATGCAGTAAAGGCTCAGGTATTCAGCTCCAGAGGTCCCAGTTTCAATCCCGATGACCGGGGTCTATCAGCGTTACACTAACTTCCAATAGACTTTAGTGTTATGTTCCTTCAGCATTTGGAGATTTTTGTTAGATGCAAACATTTATTAGAATTCTCTTGGGTTCCATTGACTATAATGTTGTCCAGCCCACTTTGCTCCATAGATAGATATCATACAATTCTGCTCCCCCCCCCCCATTAGGAAATGGCACATTGCCCTTCTTCTGAACTGCTTTGCAGGGACGTTCATGGGAGACACAGTTCATGTTGCGCATGCCAAGTAGTGGAAAGCTTACACTAGAGATGGTGCATTCTGTAGACAAAGAGCATCAAGACTGACATCACAGCCAGCTTTTCCCTTACCTCTTAGTAGTTAAAAATGCGCTCTTTGGGTATGTCTACACTATAATTAGACACCCAGAGCTGGCTCATGCTAGCAGACTCAGGCTCGCGGGACTCAGGCTAAGGGGCTGTTTAATTGCAATGTAGACATTCAGGCTTGGGCTACACACCGGACTCAAGGACCCTGTGAGGTGAGAGGATCCCAGAGCTCGGGCTGCAGCTCAAGCCTGAACATCTACACTGCAATTAAACAGCCCCTGAATTTGAGTCAGCTGGCACCGGCCAGCCGCGGGTGTCTAATTGCAGTGTAGAGGTACCCTTAGGCTCATGTTTGACATGAAGCTCTGGGTTTGGAGGTGCGGGCAGGTGAAATGCAACCCTGAAGCAGTAGTGCTCAGTGTATATATAGGCAGAGTCCTACTGGTCAGGAATAATTGATGTTGTTTTATTCTGGAGTTATATTCATTTCTTTGACTCGGAAAGAAACCAAGATATGTATTTCAATATCCTATATTTTCTATGTGTACATAGAGTACTTTTCCAGTTAGTGGCAGTTTTGTTCTGTGCTGGGAGTGAGATGTGGATCGTTGGCTGAGAAGATTGTCATTGGTAAATGCAGTAGTTGGTGGAGGCTGGGAGCCCTAAAACAAGTTCAAATTAGAAATCAGGCACCATTTTTAACAGAGAAGGTGATTAGTCATTGGAACAAACTATCAAGGGAAGTGGTGTATTCACCATCTCTTGGAGGCTTCAGTTCAAGACTGAATGCCTTTTTGGAAAATACGTTTTAGCCAAGCACAAGCTATTGGCTGCACGACAGGGGTAACTGGATAGAATTCTGTGGCTTATGTTATACAGGACATCAGACTAGAGGATCTAATCATTCCTTCAGGCCTTAAAATCTATGAATCTGTGAAAAGCCACACAAAAAAAAAATGGAATAAAAAACTCCACAATGAAAAGTCTCGGTATTCCTTCCTTAGGCACAAATCCCCAGTTACTGTGGGATTTAGACCTTTATAATTTTTTTTTTCCTGTAGAGTGTTTTTTTCAGGAGACTTGGGAAATTCTTTTAATTGAAATGGGTGGGTGTCTATAAAATTGTTTTTTTTTTGGTTATGTAGTCTGAGTCACACAGTCTTCTGATTCTGTTCTTTCATATGTTGGCCTCATTATCTTTCTGCTATAGCTTGTTTAATACACTTTGATACAATTAAGACCCCACACAGGTCAATATGACGGGAGAAGTCAAGTACCTGTGAAAATTCTTCAGCTGTGTGGGGGAAAATCTTATACAATACTTGATGGATTCTTGCTCTTGCATGCATTAAGAACATTGTTGGTTATTTAGGAACCAACTTGCTTTGGGCCTGATCCTCCAGTGTGCTGATGGCACTCAGCAGTCTGCAGAACTGGACCTGCTATTTGTCCGTATTTACTTAAAAGAAAACTACATAGTTCTACATAAAAGAAAACTCCTAAGTTGCTGCTGCTCTGACTTCTAAAAGATTTGTAGTAGATTGACTGACTAGAGCAGTGGCCTTCAAACTGTAGTCTGTAGACCACTGCTAGCCCTACAGCACTTTTTGGGGGTCTGCAGAGAACTGACTGGTCATACTCTGCTGTCTTCTCTTTGTTTCCTGCTGCTAAATTTATATGAAAAAGACTTCTAAAATACTTTACTTTGCTAATGTTACTCTTCTGCTTAAACAATTGCTGTACTTTATCCAAGGGATGTCCTGGGATTGCTTACATAAGTAGATGGTCTGTACAATTGGGAAAGGGAGGCAAAGATTTCTCTATCTGTGGTACGGGTATGTCTGCTCTGCAGCAGCAATTAATTTGGAGCTCACATAGACATGCCTGGTTTAGCTTTAATCTAGTTAGCTCAGGTATTGGAGCAGTGAAGGTGTGCAGGTGCAAGTTTCAGTGTGGGCTAACTGCTTGAATAGTCATCCAGCGTTCCAGGCGGGCGCTTATAGTCTGTGCTGAAGTCCATGATGCTGCAGCTTCACTGCTGATCTAACTAGATTCAGGTGAGCTTGCTTACCTCCTGTGATTGCAATGTAGCCATACCCTATGAAAAGCTCTGAGAACCCCGGATATTCAGTGTTGTCACTATATTTGATTAAGAATGAGTGCCTACATTTGGGAGCAAGTTTGTAATGTCTTTTTTTCTTATTTTTATGGATCATTTGCCATCTAATGGACTGTCATCTTTCTGCTTCACATGAGAGAACCTTGATGCCATTCTTTAAGATCATTAAAGATTACTGAAAATATGGGATGTGCACAAATAGAAATCACGAATAGTTAAATATTATTGGGTATGGAACATGGTTCCAGAATATAAATGTTTCAGGTGCAGAAATATTAGTTACCAGAGGATTCTCGTGAATATAAATGTTGCAATGGGCAGAGATTACCTGATAAGTGATAGGCCTGGTCAGAGGTGCTGGAACAATTTGTATAGTGGGCGTGCTGAGAGCCATTGAACCAAACTATAAATCCTGTATATAACGGAAACCACTTCAAGCCAGGGGTGCGGCAGCACCCCTAGTTCCAGCACCTAAGGGCCTGGTACTGTCAGCACCCAGACTGAGTGTCTTTGGGGATGTCAGCATGGATATAGATGACAGCTCTTCTTCACTAATTTGGTATTTCATGGCCATCATGAAACCAAGCCCCTTGAGGGTTAGAAATACTGTGTGGTCCTGATCCTGCAGTTGGATCGGGGGAGACAGACCCTTGTGTCCACATAGATTTATTGCAGGTCCAGTGGTCTATATATATTCTCTCAGTGCTACAGATAAGATTTTTAGGGTTTTTAGAATGCATTTATTTTAATTTTTTTTAAAAAAACCTATATATCAGACAAATAATGACCGAGAGGTATAAAGCTTCCATCAGAAAACACATTTAAAACATATTTTGAGTGTTTTTATCTTATTATTTATATTGACATCCAAAGACTGGAAACATAAAAGACATGATTCTTTGTGAGGTCTTTGGGACAGACGTAACCCCCTGATTCTACAAGCTGCTCTGGATGGGTTGACTTCCCTCTCTTCTCTTTGAAATCAGTGGGAGCTGGCATGGGTAGAGGGATCAGCCTGAACAGAGCAGCTTGAAGAATCATGACCCAAATTATTCATGACTTGGGGAGAAACAAGATGGTAGGAAGTGAGGGAGGAGGCAAGGGGATGAAAAGAATACATAATCTCTGTGTAATAAAACCAGGTTTTTTTTTAGATAGGGCAAGGATGCTAACAGAGAGAGGTGTTCATTAATAATGTAATTATCCACTGCAATTTCTCTTCTTGCAGCTGTTCTTTCAAGACTAGTTCAATTTTCCGTTACTCCACATAGAGCCAATCACTAATGCAAATACAACGTAACTTTCTGTGTCTTTCCCTTTTCATTATTGTGGTGCCATACAAAAGCCCACATATTGAACAAAGAGGATAAAGCAAAACCCTGAATAGCTGCTCATTAAGTGAGGATTGTCCATCCTGGGCGCAGTTGACTTTGCAACCTTAATAATGTTCTTCTAACACAGGTATGTGTGTGTGCCTGTGTTTGGGTGTGGAATTTCCTAGGCTTTTAAAAAAGGAAACGGAAAAGACAAATTCTGTAATGTGGCATCATATTGACACTCACATAGTTCATCAGGAGGGTTGGAACCCTTATGTCCAGTGCACAGACATCTGACACTTGAGCTAAAGAAGTAACGGATAGCAGTCATAGGTTTTCATCCTCTATAGGGACGCACACAAGGGGGGTTGGGGGGTGAGACATACACTTTGCCAGTGTATTTTGCAGATATATGCTGACAGCAGAGGAATGGTGAGACTCGGGAATTTTGAGGTCCATTCCAGACTCTGTGGCCGGAGGGGCGGGGATATGCTCTACTGGACACAGTCTCTTCTGCCTGTTTCCCCCAGCCTTGACCCCTTCTGCTCTATCCCAGTCCTCTCTCTTCCCCACACCTGGCTCCTTGTTCCAGTCCCAATGCCCTTACCTACCCAGTCCAGTTCTCCACTCCAAATTTTTCATCCCAATCCATTCTTCTTGCCCAGTCAGTCTAGTCTGCACCTTTTGGGCTCCCTGTCTGAGTTCCATCTCCCTTCCCTACTCTGTCTCCATGCCCAGCAAGTCACAGTTCCCTTTCTCCTGCCTCAACTCCTTTTTCCCACTCGTAGCTTCTCATTTATCTGTCTCTTCCCCCCCCCAACCACCCCAATGGCTCCCAGTCTCCATCTCTGGACTCATCATCCAATCTCAGTCTTCCCTCCAATAGCTCCTTGTCCCAGTTTGGGAGGAGAGCCCCATCTGAATCTCCTTGCCCAGCCAGTTCCAATCTCCCCACTCCAAATCCCAGTCAGTTTCTCTACCTCCCCCTCCAGTCCCTGTCTCACCAGAGTTATTGTACCAATCTGTTCTTTTGCCTCCCCCTGATCTGGCTTTTGTTCCCTTTGCATTTGAATCAGATGGCTTCCTCCTCTGTGCTGCCTAGGTGCCAGTGTTGGATCATATTAAAGAAGTTCTGTATTAAAATCACAAATGAGTTTGATTCCCCAGAGTTTAAATTCCAGGGTATTACAAATTAAGAGGTCTCTTGGTTTTTGGTACTGTTTCTCTCCCTCTGTGTGAAACTTGCAAGCTGCTAATTGCGTTAGTACCTTCTAAGACAGAGTCTGTTCTCAAAGCAATTCGCACAGAGAGAGACTCAAAGCAATACTCTGTAACAACAGAAAAAGCACCCAGAGACTCCCCGCCCTTTTGTTGTATTAACAATTGTGATTAAAATAGAGAGAGAGGATGTATGTGGATGGATGCTTGGTGTGGATAATAACTGAATGATCAGGGAGGTGCCAGCCTAAGAATCCAGTGTCCATCGGCTGAAGAAGGCGTCAAGCGGAAATAACCAGAGGACCCCCGGAGGACAGGCTGGAATCCACCCAACAGCCTCAAGAATGGGAGAACCAAAGAACAAGATAACATCTAGCAGCAGGGAGCCGCCAGGAATGTGCTATCTGCTGATTGATTCAGCAACAGCATGATGAAGCAATTCCCATAGACTGGCATAGGAAGAAATTCCTATAAAAATGGACTCTAGAAAGTGAGAACTTTGGGGGTCTGATTCTGCAAACCAACTTCCAGGAGCATCAGATGAGCATCTGACAAGGCCCTGCTCCCTCCTCATGTCCAGGCCACCTGGCCAGTGGCTTGGCATGAGCAACTCTAAGGCTGGTAACTATGATAACAACCTTGCAGAACCTGTGTGTGTGTGTATATATGAATGAATGTGTGAATAAATATGAGATTGAATGGAATGTTATAACTAACTGCTTACTATGATTCTTTCTGTATTCACAATAAATGTGGTATTTTGCCTTTTCCCCTTTAATAAGATCCTGCTGGTTTTTAATTTATTGGTATAACACCAGCTGGGGGTCACTGACAGCATGGGAGAGACAGTTTTCAATTCAATTCCCTGTTTTCAATTCCAGTCCCCAGTCCCACCCCAGAATAGCGTTTACATGGAAAGTCCTTCTGAGCCCACATAGTTCTGGGCAGGAATGTGCTCAGTTACTTTGTGGGGGTGGTGCATGTGCAATCCTGTTACAGGTAGGAACTGTGAGGGCTTGGCACATGCTCAGTCTCTCTATAGGGATGGCACATGTGTTTGATCACGTCTAGGATCTGTGAGAGGCTTAAGCTTCCTCACTGAGGACAGAATCTTTAGAGATTTTACCTGATAAAATGGAAGTGTCTACTGAATGTGTGAACTGCAATTTGTCCAAGATTTATAACTTGGCCAAATTTGGGCAAATTTTCACGGGACTGGCAAAAAGCACGTCCCTGACACAAATGCCACCCCTCCTGCCAAGTTTCAAGTCCTTACTCCAAAGCACTGGGTGCGGGGGGGGAGGGGGAGGTTTAAAGCATTTTAAAGAAAAAGTCTTAAAACTTTTTTAATATGGGCAAAGCCATGTATTTTTTTCCTAGCTTCATACTCAGAAATGATTGAACTGTTGTGGCTGAAATGTAAAAAAAAAAAAAAAAAATTGAGCCTGAGGCAGAGCCGGCATGGAAAATTTCAGGCAGAACTGTTAAAGTTTGGCACAAATGTACGCAATTGAAAACACTTTGCCAGATAAGGTCTTCTAACAGAATGTTAGTCCTAGGTAGTGCTACCAGCCCAACCCATCATATACACTTCAAATAAAACTAATTTGTCAGTAAAAATCCACTTTAATTTAATTTACTCGCTGTTGAAAAGATCTAACAAACTGATTTATGGAGCTGGCTGCTAGTTTGGGGCTTAGAGATAGTAAATGTCATCACATTTTTAGCTGCCTGTCAAGGTGCTAGCCTTGATCAGCTTCTGAGAGAACAAAACAAAATAGATCACATAATGGTTTACTTGTAGGGTGTTGGTAACCATAAGGCGGGTAGGGTTGGCAATTTTCTAATAGCACAAAACTGAACACCCTTGCCCCGCCCCTTCTCTGGGGCCCCGCCTCCCACTCACTCCATCCCCCCTCCCTCAGTCACACTCTCTCCCTCGCGCTCACTCACTTGCACTGTCTGGGACAGGGGGTTGGGGTGTGGGAGGAAGTGAGGGCTCTGTCTGGGGGTGCAGGCTCTGGGGTGGGGTGTCCTGAAGTATGCTGCACTCATATGGATATTAGAAATCAGATTCAACCAGAGAAACTTGACTTCACCTATCATCCAATATTAATTAAAGTACCAACGCTACTTGATTATCCTCCATCCTTAAACTTCATGGATTTCAAAAAATCCTGCTGTTTCTGAATGAGTAAATCCCAGTGTCAGATTGGATCCTAGGCTCTGCACTATTTCCCAATTAAATATCCCTTTCTCTGCTCTGGGAATTAGTCAAACAATCCAAGGTTCTGTGCAGTGGACAGAAAGTAGCTGGAACTGGATTCTACAGCCAAGACTTTTAAAGTAGTTATGTTCTATTAAAAAATATAAACAAGATACTATATAAGTACAGGTAAGTCTTGAAAGAACTTTACTGAAGTACATTATTATGCAATTTATTCAAAGAAGGGTTAATAGTCTAAAAACTGTCATTCTGAATAAGAATTGGTTCCAATCTAGACAACATATCAAAACACAACCAAATCTTCAAAATGAGTATTCAATACAGTTTACATACTGTGGTTATCCCAAAGGATACTTACTGAAAACAAAGCTTACAGTTTAATAGGTAAATTCATCATTAACTTTGCATTTTACCTTTTCAAATTTAGTATTTATTTTAGTCTTCAAATTCTTTTAGAGGACGAAAATGATTTTTTGATCTACAAGGTAAATTTACTGTGCAAATGTGGACATTTATGGGAGGATAGCATAGGGAGAGAGTGCTTTGTGTGATCTGAGACTTTATTATGGCTGTTAGAAATTACTTTAAGATTTTCTCTTCCTTTTGCTGTTACTGAAATTGAAGATTCAAGTAATAAAGTACAATTAAATATTCTGGATTTAATATGTTGATGCTTGGGAAGTTTCTAGAAAATTGTTAATCGTTCTGCATTCTGCTCATTATCATTTCCCTATTTGAGTGTATTTTTATGCCTGTGAGAATCATTTGTCGATTTTTTTTTTTTTTGGCTTCCTGATTTCCCTTGTTTTGCTCCTCTGAGTGCCCCTGCTGTCCCCTTTTCAGCCACTCTTGAGACATTAAACGATGGGAAGTAATGCCAAACACTTAATCAGTGCGGTATTGCTCTCCTGATGTCTTGCCCTTTTGTAATGAATTGACTTTAGATTGCAACACTTTTTCAGAATCTATATGGGTTTAGACCTCTTTTGTGTCACACTTTCAAACTTCTTATTTTGGGAGCAGCGTGAGCTTATTAATCAAGACAAGATGCTGTTGAAATCTCTGCATGTGAACGGTTTGCTTTTAGGGATTTACAGCACGTTAAAGAAAATGTAACAACATGGGGAAAAGTTAAAACATTTGAACTATATTTCCAGATAGCTAAAATAGCAAATTATAAACCCTAGTAAGTAAAATTAACTACCCCCTAATCAGAAAATCTTTTTAACAAAGGAAAACAGGTGGACACATGCCCTATACCGCTGTTAGGGAACTTGCAGCATAGCAGTGACATGTAGTTCTGTTGTTAATGTTGTCCTCTGCCACTGTGTAGATTTAGACCTGCTGCTGTTGACAGTGGTGGGGCATTCTGGCACTTTCTCCTGGTAAATGTCCCACACTCAAGGAGGCCCAATGCAAATACTAAGCATCAGATGTGTATCGTGAAGAAGACAGCATAGCTTCCCCCTGCAGCAGCTCAGCTTCTCCCTGTACAAAGCCTCCACAATAAACAGTTGAAGGAGCTGTTGTGACCTCTGCTCCCTGCTCAGAGAACCTACAGTTGCCCAAGAGGGAGTAAAAATGAGCAGAGCATAGAATATCGGGGTTGGAAGGGACCTCAGGAGGTCATCTAGTCCAACCCCCTGCTCAAAGCAGGACCGATCCCCAATTAAATCATCCCAGCCAGGGCTTTGACAAGCCTGACCTTAAAAACTTCTAAGGAAGGAGATTCCACCACCTCCCTAGGTAACGCATTCCAGTGTTTCACCACCCACCTAGTGAAAGAGTTTTTCCTAATATCCAACCTAAATCTCCCCCACTGCAACTTGAGACCATTACTCCTTGTTCTGTCATCTGCTACCACTGAGAACAGTCTAGATCCATCCTCTTTGGTAGTTGAAAGCGGCTATCAGATACCCCCTCAATCTTCTCTTCCGCAGACTAAACAATCCCAGTTCCCTCAGACTCTCCTCATAACTCACGTGTTCCAGTCCCCCTAATCATTTTTGTTGCCCTCCGCTGGACTCTTTCCAATTTTTCCACATCCTTCTTGTAGTGTGGGGCCCAAAACTGGACACAGCACTCCAGATGAGGCCTCACCAATGTCAAATAGAGGGGAATGATCACGTCCCTCGATCTGCTGGCAATGCCCCTACTTATACATCCCAAAATGCCATTGGCCTTCTTGGCAACAAGGGCACACTGTTGGCTCATATCTAGCTTCTCGTCCACTGTAACCCCATGGTCCTTTTCTGCAGAACTGCTGCCTAGCCATTCGGTCCCTAGTCTGTAGCGGTGCATGGGATTCTTCTGTCCTAAGTGCAGGACTCTGCACTTGTCCTTGTTGAACCTCATCAGATTGGCCCAATCCTCCAATTTGTCTAGGTCCCTCTGTATCCTATCCCTACCCTCCAGCATATCTACTTCTCCTCCCAGTTTAGTGTCATCTGCAAACTTGCTGAGGGTGCAATCCACACCATCCTCCAGATCGTTTATGAAGATCTCTCTTCTGCTGTGTGTATTCTTGGCTGGCCAGAAGAGGAGAGTGCCTGAGGAGTTGAGAATCAGAGGAGAGAAGAAGAATGAAGGGAAAGAGTTAGAGAGGAAAGTGGTGGTGGGAAGACTTTAAATGGAGGGTAAAACACTGAAATGTCCTCTCTCAGACTAAATAAGTATAGAAGGAAAGAAAAATGTGGAGGGGGTATAAGAAAAAGAACAAAATACCTCATGGTAGAGTGGGATTCTGTTCCACTCAGCTTTTCACAAAACAGTCTGTGGCAGAATGTTTTGAATCAAGTACAGTATCTGGTAAGAATATGGTCTACATATGTCTATTTTTGCCATGGTGGATGTATTAACAAAAGCTAACTTTTCACTGACAAATAAATCTAGAACAGAATACCAGGCACCTTCCGGGCACGCTATTGAATTTCATACAGTTCTGATCTGAGATGTCATACATTTTTTCAGGGAATTACCCTGGATATTTCAAGCTGTTCTAAGTGAAGCCGGATCCCCTGTTTAAACTTTTTTTTCAACTTCAGAATAATTTCTTCCACCTGAGCAAGTTCTAAATGTTGGGACAGTGAATGTGGAGTGGGCTCTGTCAGTTTCTTACCTCTTACATCAGGGGTGGGCAAACTTTTTGGCCCGAGGGCCACATCGGGTTGTGAAACGGTATGAAGGGCCGGGTAGGGAAGGCTGTGCCTCCCCAAACAACCTGGCCCCTGCCCCCTGACTGCCCCCCTCAGAACCCCTAACCCATCCAACGCCCCTGCTCCCTGTCCCCTGACAGGCCCCCCGGGACTCCCAACCATCCACCTTTCCCACTCCTTGTCCTCTGACCGCCCCCAGGATGCCACCCCCCCATCCAACCTCCCCCGCTTCCGGTCTCCTCACCGCGCCCCCTCACCCCCTTACAATGCCCCTCAGAGCAGCAGAACTGGCTTATTGGAAAGCCTGGGAGGTGGGCGGGCACAAGCCATGCTGCCCGCATGGTGGCGTGGCTGTGGAGGTGTGGGCTAGCTTCCCTGGCCGGGAGCTCAGAGGCTGGGCGGGATGGTCCCGTGGGCTGGATGTGGCCCACAGGCAGTAGTTTGCCCACCTCTATCTTACATGGTTTTATAGAGCCCCCATGTTTTGGGTTAGGGCTGTGTCTGTATCTGAGGGAATGTGCCTGGGGGGAATGGGGGAGAGAGAGAGAGGCATGGGAGGTGGCATTGTGATGTGGCTCAAAATATTGTCTTCTGTGTCAAGCTTGATCAGATTGCTTAAAAAGCTTCCTGACCCCTGTTCTATCCTGAAATTTGTGGAAATGTTATCAGTAAGGCTGCTATTCTGTCACGGAGGTCGTGGAAGTCTCGGATTCCATGTCTTTTCGCAACCTCTGTGACTTTGGAGCGGCCCTGAAGACAGCTGCACCGGCCACTGCTCAGGCAGTCCGGTTCTGGGGGCAGCTCTGAGGAGCACCCAAGCAGCGGTCCCAGGGGCCTCAGGACAGGTGTGGCTGGGGGCAGTCAGCCCCTGCGGCCAGTGTAAGGGCTAGCCGTCAGCCCCCGGGTGACCACAGCAGCGGTGTCCTGTGGCCCCCGAGAGCAGCAGTGCCCAGGGTCCCAGGAGCTGCTAAATTTTAGTCGGGGTATTTTTATAGTAAAAGTCATGGACAGGTCATGGGCCCTGAATTTTTGTTTACTGTCCATGACTTTTACTAAAAATACCCAAGACTAAATCTTAGCCTTAGTTATCAGTCTGCTCCCTTGTCTTTCGCTGTGTGTGAATAATAAACCTTGACTGCTCCTGATTAGAAGATTTTTTTGATAGTTCAGATTCTTTTAGGAATGTGAGACCCAGGAGCTTGAACATCTATTTTGTTTGTTGTTTAAAATGTTGTTCTCTGGAATAAACTTGGGGCACAAACACCTTGGGGCTGATTCCCCTCTCAATCACACCAGGTTTGCACTGAAGTCAGTGTATATACTCCCGATACACACAGATGGGAGCTGAGAATTGGATTCCTTTTTTGTGATAATCCCAGGGGGCAGCAGACATACAGGTTTACTGAAGAACACTGCCATTCAGTACAATACAAATGAGACTGTGAGGTGCTCAGTCTAAAATAGCAATGAATAAAGGAAGACTCAAGCAACTGTAATGTAAATGTATTTTGCTAGGACAAGACTTAAAAGAAGAGATTAAGGTTTACTGAAAACCAAACCTGTGGCTACCTGTACCCGTTTACCATCTGCAGTAACGACTGTTGTTGAAATACGGTTTTCAAGCAAGAAGCTGTTTCATTTTTAATTATTTTATGAATAGAGCAAACCAATCATTAGCACAATAAGCAGATTCTGATCTATCAAGTTTACACTGAAGTTGGTGTGTGTAACTTCCCTGCATGTACAATACATGTGACTTATTTCTCTAGTCTTTCAGGTGAAAGGAGCTGGATGCAGGCCTATTATTTCCCTTTCATACACGTGTAACTCTTATTGATGCTGATGGGAGGTATGTACATATATGGAAGGGAGAATAGGTCTCAATCTGCAGGGTGCTGAACTCCAAATGAAAAACTAACTCTGCTCCTTACAGGTGGAAATCAGAGGCCTGACGGAGAACTGGCCCCTGGGTGCGGAAGAGTATGGAGAGAGAGACTCATGTCTATTGAAGGACATTGTCGGAATTGTGCGCCGTTGCAACAGGAACACTAAATGGGTTTATTTATCAATTGATCATCTATGTAGTGCAGCTTAGATCGCATTGCGACAGTCATTTCATGCAGATCAGACATCCAAGATATCCACAGAGCATAAGAAAATTTGCTTCTTATTCCATGGCACAAGGTGATAGCAGGGCTTTTGATTAAATGGAGGAAAATAGTAAGGGGAAGGAGAAGGGAGCACGAGGTGGAACTTGAATAACTAAAGCCATTCCACTTATGCCTTGGTGGGTTTCCAAACCACTAAATTTGATATGGAGGTTTAATTTCAAAGGAAACTGAACTAACTTTTCTGGTTGTAGACCAGAGATAAACATCCAGCGTGACAACATGCCAGAGATAACGGATTAGTTTTCTCCCAGACTAGTACTTCGCACTCGCAGGGTTAAATGTTTTCTGTGGATTACACTTGTAAATGATTTAAAACCTCAATTTACCAGGAATCCTGAAATGCAAGAATTGGAAGACCTTTCATTGTAATAAATATTTTAGGGCATTGTAGGAAGGGAAAAGGATTCTTAGTGATCAGACAATATCTGAACACAATCAGAGCAAGCACCAGCTTGGGCCCAATGCCACATTCAAGCTCAGACCTGTGGGCCAGCCTTTTCTTCTTCTCTAGCAGTGGGACTGGGAAGGGAGGAAACCATTCCATAGGTGCCGCTCTCTCCCCCAAACCTCCAGCAGCAGGACTGAGGTTTAGGGTCAGAGGTTCAACTCCTGGTCTGACCCAGCAGCGAAGCATTCCCTCATGGTTGGGAACATAAAATCGTAAGGTCATTCTTCCGAGTGTGAGTGAGTGAGTTGTTTGTGTGTGTCTGTGAATGTAAAAGCGGGAGTGGACTGCAGTGGGCGGGAGACAGTTGCTGATTTCCCTCTCCACACACACCCTTAAAAAAACCTGTAAACCATTAAATAAAATTCAAGATGAGCTGATGGTGAAGTGTCTGGCTGAAATACTCATTGATTCTGCAGATCACAAAGATCCTGTGGCCGCCCTTAGTTCTTCCCTGACATCCCAGGATACTAATCTAAAGAGACAGCGGATCCTTTCGTTACTCTGATACGACAAACTGCAGCCTGTGAGGTTTTCCTGGAGTCACCTAATGAACAATCCCTTATCTTTTCCTTTTGGTTCACAAACCTGATTATTTGCTCCTAGCGATGACACCAAGCTTTTTTGGTTTTGTTTTTGAACGCCAGATAAAAATGGTGAGAACTCATCATTTATTGTAGTTTAGCTGACTATGTCTAGTAAAAAGAATGAACAGCATTGACTATGCCAAGTCAAATAGGGTGAAGAAGCCACAACTTGCCTGATAATAAATCCTGTTACATAATGAAGAGTCGCAAAGCGGACGCTTAGGCTGCTGAGCAGCATGGCAAGCTGTGTGGGCAGTCCATAGAATAGACTCATAGAATATCAGGGTTGGAAGGGACCTCGGGGAGATCATCTAGTCCAACTCCCTGCTCAAAGCAGGACCAATCCTCCATTTTTGCCCCAGATCCCTAAATGGCCCCCTCAAGGATTAAAGTGTTTAGCAGGCCAACGCTCAAACCACTGAGCTATCCCTCCCCCCAGTCTAGATGTGTTTACTGGGATGCTGTGGTGGGTATGCCAGTCTGCCTGTGTGGGTCACAAGGCAGGATCAGGACCTTGGATTTTTCTAAACAATGAGTAAAAAATGAGAAAATGAGAAAATTGATTCCGAAGAGTGAAAGGTCAGAATGACAATCTAGCAGGCGGAGAAAACATCACCCATCTCGCTTGCCTCATTAAATGCTCCTTCGGGCTTGGACCATTAGTTGCAACAGTGTTATCACCTTTAATGTTCTGAAGCACACAACAGCTATTCACATGGACTGTAGTTTAATTTATGTACGTACGCTGTGAGAGATTTAACCCTTATTGGACTGGATTAAAATACTCTGAAAAATGAATATTTCATGGAAGCAATGGCCTTCAAATGAAATAGCTATGCCAAAAACTAGAAAATGGCTACTTTGTCCAGATTCCCTACGTAGAAGGATGGGGCTTTCACATGTCAAACTAGAAGGCAGTTTACTTGTTAGATATTGCCTCTCAGATCTGCATCCTAATCCTTCATCCTGTGATCTGCTTTTCAACACACGTCACAGACCGTTTTTATTAAAACAGAGTTCCTTGTTGTATGGGTCATGACAGCAATCTAGGCAATATTACCCAAGGAATGTCGGGTTACATTCTTCTTTCTAGAGTGTTTAGTCACAAAGATGCTGTGACAAATATTTTCATGTGTAAGCAGCCAAGCCTAATGACTAACTGAGGACCAAGGCAGTAAATTGCAAAATTCTTAAAGTAATTTTAAGTTATTCTTTAAAAAGAATATATGGAAAATTATATACATGACCATATTCGCATCATGACTATCAGGCAGAATTGTTCATGAACATCACAAAGTATGGCTCCTATTCTCCCCTTTACTTCTATACCCTGGTCTCCATTCTCCACCTGCCAGGGGTTTTGGGAGCCCCCACTCTCCTTCCCATTCCATTCGATGAAGTGAGCTGTAGCTCACGAAAGTTTATGCTCAAATAAATTTGTTAGTCTCCAAGATGCCACAAGTCCTCCTGTTCTTTTTTTCAGGGTTTCTGTGTACACTTCTGTTCCCACCATTCTTATTTTTTTCTTTCTTTTCTCATCCTTCTAATACAGCGTTAAAACATTGACCCCGTGGAAAGGAAAAGGAGAGCTGAGATGGTGAGTATTGTTATGCTGGAAGCTGTTATCCACTGGTTCTTTGATCTATAGACCATTACCGAAGTGATGGAAGCTTTTGGTTCTGCTAATCAGTTGCTGGGGGCTCTGGGTGTCCCCCATTTCCCTTTTCAAAATCAGCAGGGTTCCGCCAATTAGTGCCTGAACTTTCCCTAAAATTTTGGAATTGATTGGATGTGGCGTTCCAAAGTTATTGTGTTACAGACAGAGAATTATTCTTGAGTTGAGTGTAAGGCCTTGCTTTGTTGGGCCATCTAAGAGATCTTAAAAATAAAAATAAACAAATACATTGCAAAAAGAATATTTCCTGCAAATGGCCGAGAATGTTATGTAGTTGGGTTCTGCTCTATTCCAGTATGTCAAACTATGGTACTGAAAGGTACCTAGAATAGCATAATTTTCTTTCTCTGTCTTGAATCATTAGCATAACAACACAATGCTAGTACACTTGAGAAATAGGGATGCAGATAATCTCCTATAAAAGATAGTCTGTGCATCTACTGCAGTGAGTCTTGATGAATTTTATGCCAGCAATTGATTCTGCAGTCTACAGTACCCATTAGTCAGCCAGACATACTCCAGCAACGACATTTGTATTTTTTTTTTTACTGCTGCCTACTGCGTTTTTAAAAATGCCCCAAACCCAACATATAAATCTCAGCTTTGCCTTTATATATGCCAAAAAAAATCTAACTTGAAGCCTTTTTAGGCACTTAGAACAAAAAGCATTTTTGAAGTCCATTCAGAAATAATCTAGCAAAGTGGCTGCAGTCTACAGAATGTAGCTATTTTAATTCCTTCTCCCCTCTGTACTTTGCTCAAGTTCCTTCTCAATCACATCAAATCAGTAGTCAGACAGTAAAACATGAACAAGTCTCTACATAGTTTACCATTTCCTAGCTATAATATTTAGAGTTTTTAATTTTTTCAAAACCTCTCAAAATTCACAATTTTGAGTTCAGAAAACATTTTTTATCGTATAAGGATGATGCCATTAAAAACAAAACTATAGGAAGTCTATACAATGATTTAGGCATAGAAGAGTATCCTTCAAAAGCTCAGCTTACTTAAGTGGGATGACAGATGTTCTGAATTTAATTTAAAAAAAATTCCCTCGTCTCCCCAGCACTACAGATTTTTATGAGGGTGACATTTCAGTTAGACAACTACAGTATGTAATTGACTACTGCTTTATTTTAATGGGCCTAAGACCTTGATTCTTCAACTTCTGAATAATTCCACTGAATCACGTCTTTGTAAGAACTGCATGCATAGGTAAAGGTTGTGGGATTGGGCCCCTAATTTGAATATGGAAATTGAGAGGCATGATTTAAAGAGACATATGATGTCACTTGCTATTTCTAGGAACAGTGCCACTGACATTTTGTAAAATGACTTCTGGATTGTATCATGGTAAAGGAAATCGCGGCTTGCTTTTTTGTAGGTAAACTGAGTAAGAAAAACTAGCAGATTTTTCCAACTCAGCAGTACCTGGTACTATTGCATTAAAGTTTCCTATTTGTCTATGTTCTGTGGAGCATAGGAAAGGGGGAAAGTTGTTTCTGGAGAAGGGTGACGGGCCAGAGGGAAAAGTGTTGCCATTCCACTTTACTCTCTGTACATCAAACTTTATTAGATTTGGTTCATTTTCTTAAATAGGTTCTCATAGATTCTAAATTTGTGCTTCAGCTGGACCATTTGAGCACAGGCTCTAGATCAGAGACCAGGAACTATCTGGTCTCAGACTCAAGCATAGTCAGTAAATGTCATAATAAAGGGAAGAGAGAATATATATGTACATGTTTATTACAGAGCACACAGCCTGCTTTTAGATCTAAAATACACAGTGTCACAGTTCCAGGGTAACTGAACCTGTAGTTCCTCCTCCATGGTCCCTTCAGGGGCCCCATTAAAAGGGTTCCAGCTCCAAGCCATCACCTCTCCCAGGCAGAACTCCATGTTGTCACTCCCTTCTGACCAGGAGTTTGAAGTTGGCACAGCTCCCTGATCTACATTCTGATCTCCCCAGCAAGCCTACGTGGCCAATGCCTGTGCTTTGCTTTCTCTCTGAAGGTTATGACCAGTGAATTGTCAGCAGTTATAAGTTAGCACATAGCTCCTGCTAAGCAAGCACATTTATTCTTAAGGTAAAAGCATTTAAAACAATACATGAGCCAGCATGCATGCCAAAAAGCTTACTAGAGGTCACTCTCAGCTCCAACATAGGGCTCTGGTAGGAGTCAGTCTTTCAACCATCCTCCCCAGCTGGGTTTTCCCTGAGGTTACAAGTTCATATCCTTTTTTACATAAGGAACCAGAATTATGGCTGGGTAGATCAGCCATTTCTTTATGTGGCTTGAGCCTCTGAACTCCAGTCTCTGGGAAGAGGTAATCACCAGCTAATGGCCCTCTCTTCAGGGTGTAGTTTCAAAAGGCTGTTTTTTCCCCATAAAACACTCACAAGGATTCCCCAGGAAACCCATTTAGCCCCTTTATTGCCCCAGAAGTCCATGCTTGTCTGGAACTTTTCAATATAGTCATTTAAACTCGTTATACTTCCCAAGTCTCACGTCTGTCACACACACACTAATAAAAACTCCTCCTTAGTGTTCCCATTCAAATGAAATGTAACGAAAACATGGTGAAATGTAGGTTAGGGAATGATTATATTGATTTTAGTAAAACAAGACACTGAGAGGAAAATGTGAATTTCTGATCTCCATATGGAGAAGTCATGCCACCAATGTAAATAAAGCTAACCTCCTTCCCAAGAGAAGTAATGTTTTGAAAGGAAAATATAGCATTTCAGTTACAAAGATATGAAACAAGGTTGTAAAAATTATCAGAACAGTTCAGATATGGAACTGAGAAGCACCATGAAAGAAGTGGGGAAGAAACCACAGAATAATACGTAGATTAAGGATATGAATTTTTTCCTAAGGTACATTCTTGATTGGACGCATCATTAACCCCTTGGAAATGACTTATTTCTATTTTTCGTCCTGGTGGTGGTCAGCCTCCCAGAGATATGTTGTCTTGACCCATCTCACTTGGAGAATTTTCTGCAATGCACAGGTGGGATTTTGTGGTGACTCTTTGGGAGGCAGTTGGTCCAGTGGACAGGGAGCTGGATTTAGAATTAGGAGATCGGCGTTCCAGTTCTGATTGGGCTGCTAACCTGCTGAGTGAGTTAGGGAAGTCATTTCCCCTCTCTGGGCCTCAGTTTCCCTATATTTAAAACGGGAATAATGATACTTACCTTCTTTTGTAAAATGCTTGATGATCTATGGATGAATAGAACTACATACAATCTATATATTACTATTTTTCATGCAATTTTGGGGACACAACTCTGTGTCTAGTCTGTCTAATATACCAACACTGCAAATAATTTTATATCGTCTTTCATGTGCCTGCTAAGTGTTGCAACATGAGAGTTCATATGTTTTTGTTGGGTACAATCTGTTCTAAGATGCTTTTGGTCCAGTAAGTTGAAATACTGATGGAGAATAGAACATAACTCTTTTAAGAAAAAAAAAAAAAGAAAAAAAAAGTCATATAGTGTGTGTTTAGGTTCTCTTTCCCTATTGGAATCAGTAGATAAATCAGTCCCTTGACATAGACAGCATAGAAGGGGTTAAATTTTCTTTGAATTTCAGGTTCAGTACTTACATTACTGAGGTCATAGATGAAAACCATAAGGTGCCTTGGAGCAAAGTTTGGTATTGAGCTGTTCTCTTTATTGCTTTGTAGCTGAAGCAGTCCCTTTAAGAGTTTGATATGTCTGCTTATATGAATGACACATCTCACCTGCCTCCTAAGTAGGCAGTGATAGCTGGAAGAAAAAGATCTGCTTTCCTTCATAAATGTTTCTTACTATGAGCTGGCAGTTACCTAGACTATTGTCTGCTCCTAAAATATGTACTGTTCTTCTAGTGTTGTAGATTGAGGCTAGGCTGTGTGTGTGTGTGTCTGAGTGAGAGAACGAGAGAAAGCGTGAAACTCTGAATCTGCAGGACAAATCATACGCCTGTCAATGTGATTGCCAGCTGACACACAGTTGTAATTTCTGCTTCCTGAACCGCCGTTCAATTCAATTTCTGAATTGTCATTTAAAATAGTCCCCTCTGCAACTTGCACTACGCAGAAAAAATCTTGCCTGCACCTGGGTGGTCTTTGAGAACACAATGTAAAGACTCACTTCAGTATTTCCAACTGAAGGCAATAAAAACACCTTCTCTGTATTTGCTGCTGGATAATTAGTTAAGGGCAGTTTGGCACATCCCTCTCAGACCTATTCAGCAAAAATATGGAGTTCTGCAGTTTTTGCCTCAGGGGATCAGCAGGCCTGTGAACAGCTGCCTAAGAGTCTTACTTTGTGTCTGGAACCAAGCTAACACCTTTTCAGCCAGAGTTTTCGAGTCCTCTTTGACTTTACCCTCCCCTCCTTCAACTCGGGCTACCGGAAAAAAGGAAAACATATGTCCTTCCCCAATATACATGGAAATTTGCCCACTCCTAATGTTAGGGTTGAACTGAGCATGGGTGAAAGCAACAAAGGGATTATGTGCTTGCTCCAATTGTGAGAAATCAGGGCAGGAGTCTCAATTATTGTTTATGAAATTATCTGAATTTGCCACCCCCAATTTGGAAGTTTAAATGGATACAATATTGCTAGTCAACAAAGAGCGGAACAAAGACAGCTTCCAAAGCCGCAGACGATGAGTTGTTGCATCCAGTGAATCAGAGCCTGTGTTTTGGGGGAAGGCTGTTGTGCCTGTAAACACACTTCTAGCACTATATACATAATTAGGGGGAAGGTATCATTTTAAGAGGGAAAATTCTACCTTCTTGGCTGTCTGCAGAGATGCCTTCCCACCCCCATAATAAGCTACAATGTGGTTCTGTGAAATGGGCCACTCCTTATGAATAGAATGAGAGAGGGAAGAAGGAGTCAGCTTGGTGCTGTTTTTTTGTGCCAAATGTGTGTGTATATATGTCACTAGATTTAAAATCAGTCTCTCAGGGGCATTTTTACTCCTTTTTATGGGATAGCAGTAAGCTATATACGTAGGTGTATTTCCATCGGCACTTTCCCTGGACATGCCAATAAAGTAATATCTTACAGAGGAAGAATGATCTTGTGCTCAAGACACAGCAGCAGGTGCCTGGGACATCTGAGTTCTAGTCCCTGTACTGCTGCAGATCTCCTATGTGAACCTTGGGCAAGTCTCGTAGGCAAAGTTTTTGAAAACTGGCCACTGATTTAGAGTGTCCAACTTCACACACTTAAGTGTCTCCAGTTTAGCACTCAAACTCAGTTGAGATCTCAGAATATATGTAGGCCTCAACCTCTCTGTGCCTGAGGGAATAATAGTTCCTTATCTAACTCGGGTACTGTGAGACTAAGTTAATTAATGTTTGAGAGGTGCTCAAATATTACAGTAATACCTATAGATAATAAAAATAAAATAAAACTACCTTGCCATTGCTTGAATTTTCCTTATAAGTTGGCTACTTTCTTTTTGACCCGAACAACTGAAGATGTATTATTAAAGCTCAGGAAATGCAAATACAAAGTAACGTGAAAAATAAATTGACAAACCAACCTAATAGCTTTCTTTGACAGGGTAACAAGTCATGTGGATAGGGGGAAGCAGTAGATGTGGTATATCTTGACTTCAGTAAGGCTTTTGATACTGCCTTGCATGACTTTCTCATAAACAAACTAGGGAAATACAACCTAGCTGGAGCTATTGTAAGGTGGGCACATAACTGGTTGGAAAACCATTCCCAGAGAGTAATTATCAGTGGCTCACAGTCAAACTTGGAAGGAAGGCAGCCCAGGCTTAGGCTCTCCTCCCTGCCGCTCTAATCCCTCACTTGAAGGCAGCGGGGTGCCAGCTGTCAGTCCTGGGGTAGCAGTAGCAGCGCAGAAGTATGGGTGGCAAGGGGGTGCTAAATCTGCTGTGAAAAGTGATATTGACTAATATCACTATTCACATTTTAATTGTCTAATATCACTTTTCACATTGCCTTCCTTACTTCTGTGATGCTGCTGGCACGGCGCTGCCTTCAGAGCTGGACACCTGGCCAGTAGCTGCAGCTGCTCTGCTCTGCCTTCAGAGCTGGGTGGCAGTATATGTACGTGGGGGTGGGGCGTAAACTACTATAGACAGAAAGAATGGGTGGGTGTGTGGGGGGGGAATATCAAATATATTTGAGAACCACTGCTTTGGAGGATTGGATTAAAATTCAAAATGGAAGGAACAATCAGTTGCAAACATACAAAATGGGAACTGACTGCCTAGGAAGGAGTACTGTGGAAAGGGATATGGGGGTCATAGTGGATCACAAGCTAAATATGAGTCAACAGTGTAGAACGGTTGCAGAAAAAGCAAACAGCATTCTGGGATGTATTAGCAGGAGTGTTGTAAGCAAGACACGAGAAGTAATTCTTCCGCTTTACTCTGTGCTGATACAACCTCAATTGTGGAATTGTGTCCAGTTCTGGACATTTTAGGAAAGATGTGGACAAAGTCCAGGGAGAGCAACAAAAAGGATCAAGGTCAAGAAAACGTGACCTATAAGGAAGATTGGAAAAAAAATAGGTTTGTTTACCCTGGAGAAGAGAAGACTGAAGGGAGACATATCTGTTTTCAAGTACATAAAAGGTTGTACAAGGAAGAGGGTGAAAAATTGTCATTGTTAACCTCTGAGGTGAGGACAAGAAGCAATGGGCTTAAATAGCAGCAAGGGAGGTTTAGCATGGACATTAGGAAAAATTTCCTAACTGTCAGGGTAGTTAAGCATTGGAACAAATTGCCTGGGGCGGCTGTGGAATCTCCGTTGTTGGAGGTTTTTAAGAATAGGTTAGACAAACACCTGTCAGGAATGGTCTAGTTATTTTATGTAGTCCTGCCATGAGTGCAGAAGACTGGACTAGATGACCTCTCAAGGTCCCTTCCAGTCCTACACTTCTATGATTATATGAAGACTTTGACTCAGACCCAGAGTTAAAGCTGTAAGTAATTCTGTCCTTAATCCAATCTTGCCATGCCCTGTGGTAACATAGCTTGTCATGCCGGAAGTCTAATACGCTGCTTACATTTTTCAAAAGGCTGGCATGAAGAGTAGAACAAGCCAGTCAGGGCACAGTTTCACTGCAGGATGTATTATTATTCATTTATAGTTAATGATTAAAAGACTGTCTAAAGTTGTAATTACTTTGGTATAGGTATTTCCTTGTTGCATGAATAGGTATGCAAAAGCAGATTGTTTTTAGAATGAGCAATGTGGTATTTTACACATATACATTCATTTAAGCGATAGTATAAATGGTGAGGATACTGTAATATGCTAACTACATTCCTGTAACTGTTAACTTCCATATTTTAACTGATTGGTTTTTTGTTTTCTGATTGTAGCATTTTTTGGCACAAATCAGTTTCAACTGTAGTGTTAACTTTGACCTTTAAGTTAAAGTTGCTAGTTATTTCGTGTATATGTATGTAGGTAGGTTATTGCTATAGTTTTAGGGAGAGATTTCAATGGCAGAAAGGACAATCTTTAGAGCTCTGAAAATCTCAACCTTGGAAAAACAGGAGCATCATTTCAGAAAAATTCAAGGGCAATAGTGACAAAGTTGTGTCAGCATACAGAATGTTCTCTGTTCCAAAGAGCATCATGAATGAAGAAAAACTAGACAATTATTGCGTTCCTAATGACGGTGTCTAAAGTTGCGGGGGTGGGAGGGAGGAAGTGGAAGACATAAAGGAGACTACAGAGCTATGAAAAGACTTGGGGGAGAGGGGCAACTTACCCCTTTTCCCATAGCTAGTGATGTCTCTGTTGAAAAGTGTTGAGATAGAATTATGCAATGTATATGTGTATCTATATACAGTGTGTGTGTTGTAATAATATTTAGCTTTTCAGTGATAGATCTTAAAGCACTTTCCAAAGGGAGGTAATCCATTGGTATCCCCTTCTTATAGATAGGGAAACTGAAGCATTGGGTGATTACTAGGACTAGTGCGAAGTGACGACACAGCAAGTGAGTAGCAGAGCATGGAATAGACTATATGTCAGACATAGACTTCCTGTATGATCTTTTGCCAGTTATTTCATCAGTAATTTCATCTCCCTGTGACTCAGTTTCTGATCTGTAAGATGGAGATTCTAATATCTACCTCACAGGAATATTGCAAAGCTTAATTGATTGATGTTTCCAAAGTGTGTTGAGATCTTCAGCTGGAAGTTACTTATAAAATAATGCTTTTCATATTATATATAATATGCAAAGTATTATTATTACTAGATGTTAGCTGGAAGTTCTTCAGGGAGCCATTGCTATCAAAATTGATACTGTCCTCAAGCTCCCACTTTTAAATATTGCAACATTAGTTTTATATTATTAGAGTTGCCAACCCTGCCAGATTGGCCGGGAGTCTCTCAAATCGATCTCCCAGTGGCTACTGAAACCAATCCAGGAGATTTTAATAGGCCACTAAAAGTCTGGTTGGTGGCGCAGCGGGGCTGACGCAGGCTCCCTATCTGCCCCGGCTCCGCATGGCTCCCAGAAGCGACTGGCACATCCCTCTGGCTCCTACGTGCAGGAGTGACCAGGGGGTCTCTGGGTGCTGCCCCTGCCTCAAACGCTGACTCCACAGCTCCCATTGGCTGGGAAGCGTGGTCAATGGGAGCTGCAGCAGCAGTGCCTGCAGGCAGGGGCAATGCACAGAGCCACTTGGCTGCCCCTGAGTGTAGGAGCAGGACATGCTGGTCGCTTCCAGGAGCCGCCCGAGGTAAGCGCTGCCGGACAGAACCCCATCCCATTCCCCAATTGCCTTCCCCAGCCCTGAGCCCCCTCCTTCACCCAAAGTCCCTCTCAGAGCCTGCACCCCAAGCCTCTGCTCCAGGCTCAACCTTTACCCCCTCCTGCATCCCAACCCCTTGCCTCAGCCTGGTGAAAGTGAGTGAGGGGGGAAGAGTAAGTGACGGAGGGAGGGGGAAATGGAGTGAGCAGGGGGCGGGGCCTCAGGGAAGGGACTTGGCCTCAGGGCACTGGCGGGGCAGATGTGGGGCAAGGGTGTTTGGATTTGTGTGATTAGACTGTTTGCAACCCTCTACATTATTACTAAATGAGAATGATCAGTAAAAGGATGTTTATATCTTTATTTTAAGCCCTTAAACATATATGGTGAAAGTCCCTCCTGTGCAGAGAGCCCAGACAAGACCCTTCAGTCACTTACATCTCTCTTAAGCCTATTTAAGTGGTGAAGAGATAAATCAGGATCAGTCTATTATGTTCATCTGTTCAAATCTTTTCTCTTGAGGTCCCTGTGCTTTTGATTGACAGCTCTCTGGATCTCACTCATGTTGGCAGGCTCATGTTAGTCATTGGTATGAGACGGAAACCTGCTGCATGAAGTTCTCAACCTATAAATAAGAATCGTCTGATGTGATCCTGAATGGATCACTGGGTAGGTTCAAAAGGCAAAGATGTCAGCACAAATCACGCTCTGTTGCATCAAGAAAGTGTTACTGCTGCAAAGAGCAATTAGTGTTGCAGATGTGTCAGCATGGAATGCACAGTAGATGTTCTTTGCAGGGGCAATTATAGCCATATAGACACATGCATGAAGCATGTAGTGTTGCTGTGTTGGGAAATAATGGGTGTAGGCATGCAGGGAGAAATGGCCTTCAAATGAGATCTTTCTAATTGCTTGTTACGCTTAATTGTATTTCTGCTAGAGTTGGGTGAAAAATTTTGGAAGAATATTTTATTAGCTGAAAAATATAGTTTTTGGTGGATCCAAAACTACCTGTGAATTTGACACAAATTTGTGGAATAGTTTCAGGCAAAAGGTTTCTGGGTTAGATTCTCAATGGGATTTAGAATCCCTTTCACAACACAGGAGAAAGAGCCCTCCCTTTCTTTCCACCCATAACTAGGATTAGAAGAATTAGATTATCAGTAAATGTCAGAAAACGTCAATTTTACCGCATACACACAAATAGACAAAAACATTTCCATTATTAATAACTGAAGTTTACAGATAGACAAAGTAAGAAAAATGCTGCTTGAGAACTTATTAGAAGCTGTTTACTTTGTATATTTTGACATGATGTGGACAATTTGCGTTAACAGTTATAAAGCTTTAGCTTGATGAATCTCGAATGAATGAAAGCTTTAACTTTATGAATCTTTATAATCTACTCTTAAATTAAATTGTCTGATTCTCCCCATGATTTCCTGCAGCTGTAAAAACTTAGTGATTAAAAATAAAAGTTCAAATCGCCACTCTGGAACAGGGATTTGAACCCAGCTCTCCCTCCTCCTTGCTAAATTCTCTTATTTCCAGGCTATCCTGGGGTAGGTCTCTTAAGGCAAGTCTACACCTAAAACGCTGCGCTGGTGCAGCTGTAGTGTTTTAATGCAGACTCTCTAAGTCCATGCAAGAGAGCTCCTCTACATGAGGGGTTAGGTCGGTATAACTGTGTCGCTTAGGAGGGTGGATTTCTCACAGCCTTGAGTGACATAGCTATACCAATATAGGTCTGTGTAGTAGGAAGAGAGCCTGAGACACAAGCCCTTCTTTAAGGGGCCTGTTATAAGGCAAGACCTGCTTACAGAATTTGGCAAGAACAGGGCTGATATTGCAGAAATACACATTTTTAAGAAGTACTAGTCACAGAGTGCTCACACAAACACATCCTGATATCAAGTGGTACCAGAACATCCCGATATCAAGGATGATCCAAAAACATTCCCCAAGGATAACAGGAACACACTGACCTCTCCTAAAAGATAAGGTCAGGATAACAGTATGTAATAGAGATGTTTTTATCGAACCAACATGTACAAGGTGATGGGTGATAAGTAGCCACATCAGGGGACAGTAACTAACTATGTCAGAGGGGCAGTACTAACTTGTTTGCATCGTGGTATAAAAATGTATCTCAGAGGGAATATCTTTGTCTGGCCTAGGGAGGAGCAGGTCCATTGTTATGGGCATACACGTATTAGTGGTAGAATCTGTGGGATACTAGTACTGTGCTTCGTTGACCATAAACCTGGTGGGTGCCTTTGTACCTTAGCAGATCTTGTGGTCATTGGGCAGTTCGCTCGAGGTCTGCTGTGCCAGCTGTCTGCGCAGGCCTGGGGCGGCACACAGAGAGAACACACGCAGCCAAACATCTATCAACATCTAACCACAGTCTGTAGTGTAGACCAGACCTTAGTCTCTCCTGTTGAAACTGTTCCACTTTTTATAAATACTTAAATAGTCATTGGAGCAGGGACTTGACTTGAATTTGGATCCCTGCCCTCACAGCTGAGTGCCCTAACCATTGGGCTAGAGAGTCGTTCTCACTTTCTCTCTCTCTGGCCCAATGACTATTTAACTATTTTATACAAAGTAAAGCCGTTTCAGCTGGAGAGATTGAGAGATCCTTACCCCAGAATATCCAATACCTTGGTGGTGAGGGTCCTCGCCTGGGAGGTGGGGAGATGTCGGTTTAAATCCTTATCCCAGAGCAGGGATTTGAATCTAGGTCACCCCCATCGCAGGTGAGCACCTTAAGCACTGGGCTAAAGATTATAAGGAGGGCACCACCAACTCCTCATCCTCCAGCTGTTTTGTGACTCTAGCCTAGAAACAAATGGTTTGGGTCAAATGAAATGTGTCATTCAATCTGAAATGGACTTGTGTAACATGCCAAAAATTTTGGATTCACTTCAGGTTGAACCAAACCCTTTCCCCCAGATGATTATTATTTAGGAACTCCCAGAGAACCAACAAATCAGTTATTCACCCAGCTCTAATACGGCCACATTTTGTTTTGTGCTCATTCATTCATTTGAAGGCTGAGGCTCCAGTCATGAAATAGAACACATGATACGTTCTAGTTTGTGATTACAGTAAATGCAAGACCAACAACCACCCTTGCTGGCAGCAGAAACTCCTCATTCCTTTATATGGGGAAGTTTAAAAAAAAAAAAAAAAAAAGCAGGGGTCTACAGGAATAGTGGGACAAAAAGGGCCAGTGCCACTCCAACAGACTTTGAATTGCAGGCTTTGAAGCAATCCCTGCCAACTCTGTGAAGTACTTTTTAACCCAACTGCATGTTAATCAGTAGTAAACACTCATTTTCCGTCTCGTCTGGTGTTTATTTCTCAAGTGTGCTTTGGAATGATTTAGGTTTTGGCTTGTTTCTGTTTTGTTTCTGCAGTCTGGATTGTCCACTTAAGCCTGTCTATGTTTTGGGAAACCTCGGGTCATCAGGAAGTTTAGGGAATATATTTTTCTCTTGAGCCCAAATTGTCCCCTCTGGTGGGTGGTATGGAGGGGAGCCAAAAAAAAAATGCAGAAACCCTCAAGAAGTGGACTGGGGACAGAACATGGAAGGGAGAGGTAGCTATGCAGTGTGCTCATCCCCATCCTTCTAGGATGATACACTGGTTCCGAGCTCTCTGGCTGGAGATGTGACCAGCCAGAAGGAAGGAGTCGCTGGGGTGGGGAGAGAAGGGACTGCCCAGTTTGTACATACCCATCTTGGAGTAGCCTCTGTTTTGGTGCAAAATGCATCATAAGCCACCACTCTCCAGAGCCAGAGTAACTCCTGCTCTGTTCTTTGAGAACTGTGTCGGGGGGGTGTGGGGGGGCAGGGTGGCAGGACTCTGCAGACTTCTGTATTTGCAGAGGAGCCTGTGGGGGAGAGCAGACAGACTGAAAGCAATGGGAAACAGACCTGTTTTTCTCAGGGATCTAAGCTGTTTGAGTACTGGTGGCATGCCTTCTCACTACCCTGCTCTGTGAGTAACCCTGCCTCTGGGACTAGGGGAGACATGTAGGAATGATGGGGAAACAAAGCCCATTGTTCTTTTTCTGCATGTTTTTTTGCTGAGATGAATAAAAGGCTCAATGTGTGCACATAACTTCTTATGCATGCACATGGAGAGAAGAGGACCCCTCTATTCCTGTTAAAGCTACAAGCCATTGTTTCACTAGGGATCCCAGACACCAAGCAGACTCCTGTCATTATTGCTGCTTTTCTTGTGGTCTGAATCATAGAATCATAGAATATCAGGGTTGGAAGGGACCCCTGAAGGTCATCTAGTCCAACCCCCTGCTCGAAGCAGGACCAATTCCCAGTTAAATCATCCCAGCCAGGGCTTTGTCAAGCCTGACCTTAAAAACCTCTAAGGAAGGAGATTCTACCAGCTGCCTAGGTAACGCATTCCAGTGTTTCACCACCCTCTTAGTGAAAAAGTTTTTCCGAATATCCAATCTAAACCTCCCCCACTGCAACTTGAGACCATTACTCCTCGTTCTGTCATCTGCTACCATTGAGAACAGTCTAGAGCCATCCTCTTTGGAACCCCCTTTCAGGTAGTTGAAAGCAGCTATCAAATCCCCCCTCATTCTTCTCTTCTGCAGGCTAAACAATCCCAGCTCCCTCAGCCTCTCCTCATAACTCATGTGTTCCAGACCCCTAATCATTTTTGTTGCCCTTCGCTGGACTCTCTCCAATTTTTCCACATCCTTCTTGAAGTGTGGGGCCCAAAACTGGACACAGTACTCCAGATGAGGCCTCATCAATGTCGAATAGAGGGGAACGATCACGTCCCTCGATCTGCTCGCTATGCCCCTACTTATACATCCCAAAATGCCATTGGCCTTCTTGGCAACAAGGGCACACTGCTGACCCATATCCAGCTTCTCGTCCACTGTCACCCCTAGGTCCTTTTCCGCAGAACTGCTGCCTAGCCATTCGGTCCCTAGTCTGTAGCTGTGCATTGGGTTCTTCCGTCCTAAGTGCAGGACCCTGCACTTATCCTTATTGAACCTCATCAGATTTCTTTTGGCCCAATCCTCCAATTTGTCTAGGTCCTTCTGTATCCTATCCCTCCCCTCCAGCATATCTACTTCTCCTCCCAGTTTAGTGTCATCTGCAAACTTGCTGAGGGTGCAATCCACACCATCCTCCAGATCGTTTATGAAGATATTGAACAAAACCGGCCCCAGGACCGACCCTTGGGGCACTCCACTTGATACCAGCTGCCAACTAGACATGGAGCCATTGATCACTACCCGTTGAGCCCGACAATCTAGCCAGCTTTCTACCCACCTTATAGTGCATTCATCCAGCCCATACTTCCTTAACTTGCTGACAAGAATACTGTGGGAGACCGTGTCAAAATCTTTGCTAAAGTCAAGAAACAATACATCCACTGCTTTCCCTTCATCCACAGAACCACTAATCTCATCATAAAAGGCGATTAGATTAGTCAGGCATGACCTTCCCTTGGTGAATCCATGCTGGCTGTTCCTGATCACTTTGCTCTCATGCAAGTGCATCAGGATTGATTCTTTGAGGACCTGCTCCATGATTTTTCCAGGGACTGAGGTGAGGCTGACTGGCCTGTAGTTCCCAGGATCCTCCTTCTTCCCTTTTTTAAAGATTGGCACTACATTAGCCTTTTTCCAGTCATCCGGGACTTCCCCGGTTCGCCACGAGTTTTCAAAGATAATGGCCAATGGCTCTGCAATCACAGCCGCCAATTCCTTCAGCACTCTCGGATGCAACTCGTCCGGCCCCATGGACTTGTGGACGTCCAGCTTTTCTAAATAGTCCCTAACCACCTCTATCTCCACAGAGGGCTGGCCATCTCTTTCCCATTTTGTGATGCCCAGCGCAGCAGTCTGGGTGCTGACCTTGTTAGTGAAGACAGAGGCAAAAAAAGCATTGAGTACATTAGCTTTTTCCACATCCTCTGTCACTAGGTTGCCTCTCTCATTCAGTAAGGGGCCCACACTTTCCTTGGCTTTCTTCTTGTTGCCAACATACCTGAAGAAACCCTTCTTGTTACTCTTGACATTTCTTGCTAGCTGCAGCTCCAGGTGCGATTTGGCCCTCCTGATATCATTCCTACATGCCCGAGCAATATTTTTATACTCTTCCCTGGTCATATGTCCAACCTTACACTTCTTGTAAGCTTCTTTTTTATGTTTAAGATCCGCTAGGATTTCACCATTAAGCCAAGCTGGTCGCCTGCCATATTTACTATTCTTTCGACTCATTGGGATGGTTTGTCCCTGTAACCTCAACAGGGATTCCTTGAAATACAGCCAGCTCTCCTGGACTCCTTTCCCCTTCAAGTTAGTCCCCCAGGGGATCCTGGCCATCCGTTCCCTGAGGGAGTCGAAGTCTGCTTTCCTGAAGTCCAGGGTCCGTATCCTGCTGCTTACCTTTCTTCCCTGCGTCAGGATCCTGAACTCAACCAACTCATGGTCACTGCCTCCCAGATTCCCATCCACTTTTGCTTCCCCTACTAATTCTACCCGGTTTGTGAGCAGCAGGTCAAGAAAAGCGCCCCCCCTAGTTGGCTCCTCTAGCACTTGCGCCAGGAAATTGTCCCCTACGCTTTCCAAAAACTTCCTGGATTGTCTATGCACCGCTGTATTGCTCTCCCAGCAGATATCAGGAAAATTAAAGTCACCCATGAGAATCAGGGCATGCGATTTAGTAGCTTCCGTGAGCTGCCGGAAGAAAGCCTCATCTACCTCATCCCCCTGGTCCGGTGGTCTATAGCAGACTCCCACCACTACATCACTCTTGTTGCACACACTTCTAAACTTAATCCAGAGACACTCAGGTTTTTCTACAGTTTCGTACCAGAGCTCTGAGCAGTCATACTGCTCCCTTACATACAGTGCTACTCCCCCACTCTGATGCTTACAGTGTTTGGAAATATTCCACCCCATCCCAGTGTGCTGAAATGAATCTTGCAGGGGAATTTGGAAGTGGAATGGCATAGGCAAACACATGCAAGCTTACTGTAGTTATGGTTGCTTAAGACATAACTGGGATTTGGAATAGCAGCAGTGATATAAATCAAGTTAGCGGTACACTGTTTAGGGAAGCATGCAAAGCATCTCCCTGAACTGCTCTGGGCTTTATCTATTGTCAGTCTCTCATTTGCATAAGCCCTAAAACGTGTCCTTCAAAATGGAAGTTTTAAATTTCTCAGACATCAGTTATTTGAAATATTGCCTATGCAAATTTGTTAAAATATACATGAAATGAAATTCAACTAATAAATTATTAATTTTGGTAATGTCAGAACTCTTCTAGCAACCTCAAATACATTGAGTAATAAATATTAATCCTTAGAAATAGTGTGAGCAATATAATATATTTCTATATCTTTGTGCATATAAATTTATAAAATACATACAGACATTGAAATATATTGGCTACTATTCAAACTTGATATTTATTTGAGATAAGATTTTGATCAATATTTCCTTTTTTAATTTTCTGTTTAACAAACTCCTGTGATAATGTGAAGGGAACTGAAATGAAAGTTTTCACCATTCATTTGTACAAAAGGATTTTAAAATAATATTTAACGGGGATTTTCCAAGGAGCTTTTTATTTGCATTTTAAAGCCAAAATAAATAGTTACATGAAATACTGTCATGCTTCTTACAGCCTTCATAGTATTTATTTTTGTTTCATAACTTTCATGTACTGCCTTCTATCAAAACTAATCAAATTATAATATATTTGAAAATGACTTTATTCATTAAGGATGTTACCACTGTAGTTATAGAACTTCCTATTCTATTTTGAACCATACTGTGTATACATTGAAGCTACCAGCAAGTAATAACCATCCTTGATGGCATAACTTAGTAAGATACCATGGGAAGCAAGTCTAAGGGGAAAAACAGTTCAAGAGAGTTGGCAGTTTTTCCAAGAGACTTTATTAAAGACACAAGAGCAACTATCCCACTAGGTAGGAAAGACAGGAAGTAGGGCAAGAGACCACCCTGGCTTAACCAGGAAATCTTCAGTGATCTGAAACTCAAGAAAGAGTCCTACAAAAAGTGGAAACTAGGTCAAATTACAAAGGATGAATATAAAAAAATAACACAAGTATGTAGGGATAAAATTAGAAAGACCAAGGCACAAAATGAGATTAAACTAGCTAGAGACATAAAGGGTAACAAGAAAACATTCTACAAATACATTAGAAGCAAGAAGACAACCAAGAACAGGGTAGACTCATTATTGAATGGGGGAGGGGGAACAATAACAGAAAATGTGGAAATGGCTAAATGACTCTCTTTTTTGTTTCAGTTTTCAGCAAAAAGGTTAGTAGCTATTGGACGTCTAACATAGTGAACAACAATGAAATTGACATAGGATCAAAGGCTAAAATAGGAAAGAACAAGTTAAAAATACTTAGACAAGTTAAATGTCTTCAAATCACCAGCGCCTGATGAAATAATCCAAAAATACTCAAGGAGCTGACTGCGGAGATATCTGAGCCATTAGCGATTATCTTTGAAAAGTCATGGAAGATGGGAGAGGTTCCAGAGGACTGGAAAAGGGCAAATATAGTGCCAATCTATAAAAAGGGGAATAAAGACAACCTGGGGAATTACAGACCAGTCAGTTTAAGTACTCCACTTAAGGAGGAACAACCAGTTGCACATATACAAAATGGGAAATGAGTGCCTAGGAAGGAGTACCGCAGAAAGGGATCTGGGGGTCATAGTGGATCACAAGTCAACTTTGTAGAACTGTTGCAAAAAAAAGCAAACAATTCTGGGAGGTATTAGCAGGAGTGTTGTAAGGAAGTCATAAGAAATAATTCTTCCACTCTACTCTGCACTGATTAGGCCTCAACTGGAGTATTGTGTGCAGTTCTGGGCACAACATTTCAGGAAAGATGTGGACAAATTGGAGAAAGTCCAGAGAAGAGCAACAAAAGTGATTAAAGGTCTAGAAAACATGACTTATGAGGGAAGATTGAAAAAAACTGGGTTTGTTTAGTCTGGAAAAGACAAGACTGAGAGGGGACATAACAGTTTTCAAGTCCATAAAAGGTTGTTACAAGGAGGAGGGAGAAAAATTGTTCTCCTTAACTTCTGAGAATAGGCGAAGAAGCAATGGGCTTAAATTGCAGCTAGGGCAGTTCCTAACTGTCTGAGTGGTTAAGCATGGGAATAAATTGCCCAGGGCGGTTGTGGAATCTCATCATTGGAGATTTTTAAGAGTAGGTTAGACAGACACCTGTCAGGGATGGACTAGATAATACTTAGTCCTGCCATGAGTGCAGGGGACTCGACGACTTGACCTGTCAAGGTACCTTCCAGTCTTATGATTCTCTGATTCTATATTAGGGGCTTTGTCTCATATATGCATTTATACCTCCGCACCCCCTGAGAAAAAAGTGTCCTGATTTTTGACACTTGCTATCTGGTCACCCTACACCACATTATCCTTCTGCACTGCTACAGGAGAACTGACTGCTGCATTAAGGGAGTATTATGTTACTTTGTCATATTATTCTGAAGATGGTGCTAAATGACTGCAATCTGGTTAAATACTTCCTGTGTGTGTGTGTGTGTGTGGGGGGGGGGAGAACCTATCACATCACATAGAGTTGAAATTTTGATAGAAATTTTCTTCTGAATCCTATTTTAAGATGTATGTGTCTGAATATACTGGAGTGAGCCCACACTGTAATGGTTTTGTTAAATATATATTCTTTTCCACAGACTATTTTCTCTCATAGTTTTATATAGCACTTTCTTAGGATCCTGCAGTGATCTCAGTGTAACTTTCGCTGAGACTGCAGGATCGGGCAATAAGAAAAACACATCAGTGGCATGTTGGATTTTCAGATGGAAACATAGCTCGGTAGAATCCATAAATAGTTAATATTTGTCAAAGTTGAATAATACAAGAATTTGAAATGTAGTGATCTCATAAAATTTAGGGAAAACACAGGTGATCTCAGATACCACTGTATGACAGCTGCTGGTAAGTGCTGACTTGTTAATGGTGACCATAGCAATGATTCCAGTAATTGGGAGATTCCATATAGAAGTCAGATCCTCAAATAGTGGAAACTAGCATAATTGCATTAACTTCAATGGAGCTATGTTCATTTCCATCTGCTGAGGATCTATCCCTGAGCGGTTTTAAGTTCTATGATGGGGAGTTCACACCACACAGGGTTAGAAGTGGTTAGGTAGGCCATCTAACTGCCCAGGCTGCACCTGGCCTATAATGCCCAGGAGTTGAGAACAGACACAGCAGTGGGGAAAGAGCAGTTACTCCCTGAGAAGAGGGAGCAGTGTTTAGAGGCTGCAGGGAGATAGTCTGCAGTCACTTTCTGGGAAGAGGGAGGAAGGAATTGGCTTGGAACTGGTACTCCCAGAAAAGTGGGGGAACCAGGAAGTGTAGGAAGCAGTTCAGGGAAGAAGCAGTGAGGGCTGAGATGGTAGAGCCCAGAATTGCTGAGCTGAGGGTCCCTGGACTGGAATCTGGAGTAGAGGGCAGGCTGGGTTCCCCTACTGGCAACTGGGGAAGTGGCACCTCCAGGACAGCCCAGGAGAAGACTGCCTGAGACTGTTTGCGTAGAGGGACTTGGTTAACCCCAGAAGCGGGAAACATGGATGATTCCTGGCAGGGCCGCAGGGTGAGAAGACGATGGGAGAGGCACCACCAGAAGAGGGCGCACCAACTGGCAGAGCTAGTCCCCAGGATGGCCAGCAGGAGGCTCTGCTGTGGTGAGTGGACCCCATGACACATTAATTAAACTGGTTTACTAGTCTTCCTTTTTAAAAAGAAAATGAGAACTGCTGGATTAATCACAACATACTGATATATTGTGTCTCATGTACTGCATTAATGGACATATCCATACATGGTTAAAATTCCCTCTGCCCATACTGGCTTACTGTTACCATGTGCTGAATGATATATGACAGGCAACATAACAAGTGACAGATGAGAAAATAGTTTCTCTATTTTATTTCTGCAAATATACTCAAGATAATCTCAAACTACTTTGTCATTTGCTGTGCAAAGCCAGATATCTTGCACCAACTGAATGATGACCTTTCACTGATGTTAAAAGAAATGGGAATATTTTAAGCAAATATTTGGTAAATCTGATTGGCTAATCAGAATTTCTGAGGGCTAGATGCTCTTCTGTGCCACAATCCATGTGCAGACTTGGCCTAGAGGTTTGAATAAACTTGATAGAGCAGATCTAGAATCTTCTTTAAATGTTGCTCTCCCACAGAGAACTTTCATCACCATGGAAAATATGCATGGAACCTGGCAGCCTCCTTCCCATCTACAATTGCAGATGAGCAATCCCTATGTTAAGGCTTCCTAAGGCTTTCCATTATACAATTTCTAGTAACCTCTTCTTTGAAAAGCTCTGTGGCTTGTGCTGTTTGCAGCAGGACTTTGAAATTTGGCAAGAGGATAGGGCCTAGTCCCGGGAGGTGCCTTTTGCTGGCCTTGTGAAAATCTGCCTAGATTTGGGTGAGTTATAAACTGTTGAAAGTTACCATTTTCCATTTATTGTTTGTGTAGTGTAGTTTGTTTTAGGGAGCATGCCAACCCCACTTTCTCCCACCCCAATGTCGTATACCACTAGGCATGCACTGCCCTAGTGTCTCTTCAGCATTTCATACAGAGCTCAAACTCTGGATGGACACAGATAGGATGATGATGGAGGAAGATTTCTCTTACGAAAGGAATGTACTTTGCATGGAGAGCCAGGAGATCATGAGTTTCAGACTCATTTCTTGTCATGACTGATGTTAGTAAGGGTGGTGAAGGGTACAGAATTATTAATAATTTAGGCCTTATAATCCACTGAGAAGATACACTAGCTGGAAATAGAACCTAGCTCTCTAATACATCAGACTCTAATCTCATCCTGTGATAAAGTGCCTAGCAGGTGGTAGCATCTAGTGCTCAGCCCACCCCACCACCTGACATGATCCTTTCAGGGTTTGGAAGGTCCAGTAGATGTACAGAGAGACCTAAGGGTCCTTGGAATGAATGGTGCTTGGGGGGAAAGGTATCCTGACACTGTACCTTTAAGGGCCCAAAACCTTGCAGAGAGGGCAGGGTTTCCTTGCTCACCCGATCAGCTAGGAAGAAAGTGGGAGAATGGGGGCCAGCATAAAAACTGCCTATTCCCTCACAATACATGGATGCTGACAGGAGAAAGCTGGCCTGCTGAACCCTCCAGATTGGAAGGCTAACTGGAGAGTGTGTTCAGCTGTGGCCAATTGGCAAAAGCCTTGCACTTGAGACTATTCCAAGGCAAGAGGCCTGAGACCACAGGCTCAGCTCCAGCAAGAGGGCTGAGCGGTAACTCCTGTTTGGAGGAGGAAGA
Organism: Caretta caretta; assembly: GCF_965140235.1. NCBI lineage: Eukaryota > Metazoa > Chordata > Testudines > Cheloniidae > Caretta > Caretta caretta. Next base: position 162,487,573 of record NC_134206.1, on the reverse strand, counting down.
TAATGACTGCTTGAAAGGTGACAGGCAGAGGGAGTGCATGTAATACGGTCAAGCTGCTGCAGAGAAGGGCAGGGAATGGTCTTCATAGCGGGCTAAGGAGAAGATGTGAGGGAACCACAGATCCAGGCTGGAACAGCAGAGTCCAGAGAACTGGTGAAGACATCAACAAGTGGGGTGAAGATAGGAGCAGCTCAGAGAAACTGCAGAAGGATCAAAGGACCCCAGGAAAAGAGTGGGCCTGTGTTCCCCTTGCCTGTCCCCCAGACCGAGAGAGGATGCGTGGATGTCAAAAGAGGCCAAGAAAGGCAAGTTTCAGATAGACATTGGGAGACAGGTTTGAAGGCCATTTGTTTCCTATTTTTGGATTTTTCTGTTTACCCTGGAAGGGGAATGGACTGAGTAGTGATCTGGCTGGAGAGCTAAGCCATGGAAAATGGCAGATCACTGCGTAACTGGAACAGGTAAAGGGAGTGCTAAACTGCAAACCCCCTTGCAACATTGCACCTGAACATGCTCTGAAGGTGAGAGGCATGATTACTCATCCACTTAGCTATACTACCTCTCAGAAAGAACTCGGTGTTTTTTTGCCCTTGCCCTTGTAAAGTGGGGCTTCTCATAAATAGGTAACAAACTGTTTCAGTGTGTTGTGTCCTTTCTTAGTAATTGGTTCAAGCAGGATAACAGTCTTCTTTGGGCATCTGCTAGTGTAGTTAGTTCTATAGCTCAAATGGTAGACTTTTTTGCTGCAATACTGAAGATTCAGGAATCAAATCCTGCTGCTGCTATCTGGTGGAGAGTTGCAAATAACTGAATTTATTGTTTTTTCCCTTTAAAACAACTAGTAAATGACACACAGGAAACTATATTAAAAGAAAGCTATTTAGGTTGCAAAGTCAGGCACTCAAAAGTTAGCAAATGCCATCACTTAGGTTGCATGTGTAACCTTAATTTGGCTACCCTGCCCATATGCATTATGATACAGTTTTTAATTATGTGATCACATACTTTTCCCCCACAGAACCCCTACCTCATTCTGTGCGCAGGATGGATGATGATCAGTGTCGTGTAGTGAATAAGATTGTTGGTTGTAGGGCTCCTGTTTCATTTGCCCTATAAGATGGAAGGTGTGTGGCGAAAGGGCTGGTTTTGTGACTGAATTCTATCCCTGCCATAGTCTTCCTGTGTGATGCTGGGAAAGTCACTTAAACCAAAAGTTTGGTAGGTGACCACTAATTGTGTGAGCTTCATTTTCTCAGTGCCCAACTTGAGACACCTGGGGACTTATTTTCAGAAGCACTAAGCACTTGCACCTGCAGCTTATACAAATGGGAGCTGTGGCTCTCAGCACTTTTGGCAGATTTGGGTGTCAGGAGGTCTTGAATTCTAATCTTGACACTGCAACAGATTCTCCTTGTGGCCTTAGACAAATAACTTTGGCCTAAATTCACAAAGAAACTTAAGCATGGAGATTCTGAGTCCTATGGCACTCAAGGAACTAACTGAGGCAGTCTCGAAACTATTAGTGATTATCTTTGAGAACTCAGGGAGGATGAGTGAGGTCCCAGAGGACTGGAAACTGACAGACCTAGTACCTGTGTTTAAAATGGGGAGCAAGGAGGACCCAGGAAATTATTATCCTCTAGGTGCTTACAAACTGATTGTTTCATAATTTGTTCTAGTATCTTTCCAGGTATTGAAGTTGGGCTGACCGTCTATAGAGTGAAAAATAACAGCTAAGCTGGATTTGTCAAGAACAAATTAATGCCAAACCAAACTAATTTCCTTCTTTGACAGGGTTACTGGCCTAGTGGGTAGGGTAGGTTGACCAGACAGCAAGTGTGAAAAATCAGGACAGGGTGTGTGTGTAGGGGAAATGTCTTATATAGGCACCTAAGCCCTGAATATGGGGACTGTCCTTATAAAATCAGGATATCTGGTCATCTGAGATTGTGGGGGGAAGCACTAGATGTGCTATATCTTGATTTTAATAAAGCTTTTGACACCGTTCCACATGACCGTCTCAAAGCAAATTAGGGAAATGTGGTCTTGATGAAATTATTATGAGGTGGGTGCATGACTGGTTGAAAGACCGAACTTCTAGAATAGTTACAGGTGGTTCACTGACAAACTGGAGGATGTATCTAGTGGGGGTCCCACAGGGATCTGTCTTGGGTCCAGCACTAGTCTGTAAATTTTATAAACATATTCTCCACTCCATTATCCAAGTCATTAATGAAAATACTGACAACACCAAACTGGGAGGGGTTGTAAGTACTTTGGAGAATTGGTCTGAAATCAACAAGATGAAATTCAATAAAGACAAGTGCAAAGTTCTATGCTTGGCGCCCCAAATTTATTTATATCCTGTAGCCCAATAGCTAGGGCATGCAACTGAGAGGTGGCAGATCCCAATTAAAATCCCTTCTCCCCCTCGGGTGGAAGAGGGTCTTGAAGTGGGGGCTCTAACCACCAGCCTAGTAGTTATAAGGTGGATGATGGCACTGCCTCCACTTTCTCGCTCCCTCTCTGTTTTGTTTGCCTATTGGGGCCCCATCTGGTAGGTGAGGTCTAAGCATGCTTACTGGGTTGGGCCTCTCAGACAAGTTAGGCAGAGGAAACCTACTTCTCCCTGACTTGTTCATTCCACTTGGGCTAAGGTATCTGGATGCCTGGTGTGGGGTAGTAGTGCGTGTACTCTGAGGCAGAAACATAAGCACCTAGGGAAATTTCACAGCAAAAAATTTGGGGCTGAGCAAATTTAGGTGGCTACAGGATTCGGGGCAGTTGAATGGAGGTTTTGTGAATCCCAGTCAGGTCTGATTCTGGGATTAGGTACCTAAATCCTTTTGTGAATCTAACCCTTTGTCCTCTTGTCTCAGTTTCTCTCTCTGTAAAACAGGAATGATAATAGTTTCCTGTCTTTGAAAGTCTGTCAAATCCATTAGTGTTTGTGAAGCACTTAGAGACTATGACGAGAAACCCCCAGGAGGAAGCTTAATAAGCACAAGAGGCTATATTAAGTTTGCAAGGGAAACCTTAATTCTGGTATTTCCTAACTTTCGAGTGGTTGACTTCTGAACCTTATTACGTCTTTGACATTTTGTGTGTGTAATATACATGCCTATGAATATGTTTCCATATTGGTATCATACATCCCTTTTGCTAGCTGTAAATTTTGCTCTGTTCTGAAATCTGAGATAGAAGGTCTCAGCCCAGGGTAAATTTACTATTCCTCCACAGCACCTCTGTAATAAATCAGTAGTTCAAAACTTGTGCATTTAAATAATGAAAGCATGTTATTAAAAGAGATGCTTTCTGTATCTCAGAAACAACTTTAGTTTAAACTGAAAGTTTTTAGGCCTTTAATCCTTACTGTATGGGTTATTGCCTCTGGGTGTTTTAGAGGGAAGATAAACCACAGAACAACTGAACTGTTTATTAAAGTGGTTAATGCACATGGGCAATAATTTGTTGTCAATAACCCCCCCAAAAAATCCCCAAGGATTTTTAGTAGATGAGTTACATGTGCATGCACAGCATCTCTATATATTGGGGTCAATATTTCACAGACCAAGAATAATTTACATGACCCTGTAAATTATAATATCTCCAAACAGGCAACCGCTATAAATGGGTTCTAAGCAGTATGAATCAATAGATACTCCTGACAAATTATCCCTAGTATTGGTGGTAGATCAGAGCTAAGGCATCACATGTGGTGGTCTGCTCTCACTTTCCTGCCAAGGAATGATTGCTACTGTACACCCCATGTAGATCTTTGGAATTGGTCTGACAAGACTCTCAAAGTTTGCCATTGAAACTCGTGTCACAGTATTGTATAAACTTGTATAGGAACATGAATTTAGAGCTGGCAGGAAAACAAGAGCTTTTTCTTTTGCAATTTTTTTTTTATGTTTGAAATTTGTTTTTGTTCTGCATCAGAACAATGTGACAACCTGCCCCCATTGACTTCATGGCCTACTGTTGGGAGTAGGAAGAAGGTTTCCCCAATGGTATGTCTCAGCAGAGTTGTGAGGATTAACTAGTTAACATTTTGTGAAGTATCAAGTGTCTTTCTTGGGGAGGTAGAAATTATGAGATGCTTTGTCAAGGAGAAAATAGTCCATCTGTCAGCCTTGCATTCTTTTCCTCCAGGTCTATGATTTGCTACTGTGCAATCCCACTTTCACTCATTTAACTTATTTGAAACAGCTCCCATTCATGTTATTAATAGATTCCTTGATCAGTTTACTTTAATAGAGCTGATCAGTCCCTTCCTTTCCACATACACGGTGCTACACAATCTTTGCTATCCCCTTTCCTTTCTGTCTGTCTTCTCCCTTTTGGGGATACCAGCTGTTTTCTGTATTTGAATTTGAATCCCTCAGAGCTCCATGACTGGACTTCTCACCCTATGTTATCTTCCTGCAGGATCTCATTAAATCTTGTAGGTTCTATTACTGCTTTTCAATTATAACTCCTAAATAACCATCTCTGTTCAGTTCTAGAGCCATTTTTCTCTTCCTGGATGTGTCCCTAACACCCCAAACTCAACATGGCTACAAGTGGGTTTATTTTCCTCCCAAGCCCTCTCCTTGCCCCCAGTTCTGTATCCCTGTGAACACAAGTTCCATGATGGCTGTCCCCAAAGCTTATAATTTTAGTGTAATCCTTTGAGTTCTCGTTCCTTCTCCCCTCATCCCTTCCTTTGAGTTTCTCTACTTGCTAAGACACTATCCCATGATCTGGTTATTCCTTTTGTCTAATTACATAATTAACAATTGGAGAAAAGCTGGTGCCAAGATCATTCTCTCCCTGCTTCCCACATTCTGCCTGTGCCCCCTCTTCTGTCTCTGCACTGGGTTCCTCTCCATTAAATTCAAGCTTCTCCTTCTTCCTTTCAAAAGTACCCCATAACTTTGACCCTGAGTATACTCTGCGCTTTCCTTCATCTTGTTACCTTAAGACACCTTCTGTCGTGATGCACCTTATATGTGAAACAGCCCATCAGTCAATGTGCTGTCCACCAAGAGTCATCCCTCTTCTCAGCATTCCAACCTTAATGACCGCTAGTCATCCTGTGCTTATTCCTTATTGCATTTTTCTTTCTCCTGCCTTAGGACTGTGAACCCTTCAGGGCAGGGACTTTAATTATTTGCTCTATGTTGCTTGTTGTACAGCCCACTGTAAGCTGATGGTGATATATATAATTGTAATATAAGCATGAAAAGGAATAGGAAACATTTAAATATGATATTCTAACTTATAATTGGGATGCAGTGAGAACTGCCCAGTATATCTTTATGGGATAGTAGCTTGCTAAACCACAGAGCAAATGCTGTAAATTCCTTCATGCATCTGTGTGTGTGAAGGGGACTGCGGGAGTGGGAGATCAAAGCAAAATATACCTTGCCTTTTCTTGCCTTCCACAATAGTCTTTAGATATTTGGCTGAGATGGGCTAATATTAAAAATTAAACCACACTGTCACACACTTCCCACACCTCAGAGCAACAGATTTTAACCATAAGATACAGTGCTTAGTGTCTGACTACAGCACTTTCACGGTGCCAAGAAATGGGTGGAAATGGTATCAACACCTTGCCTTAAAAACATTGTAAGCAAAGATTTAAAAAAAACCTTATATTTGGACCTCAAACTGCGATTTACACTGACAGTTTCGGTGGTAAGCAATTCCGTTGTTTCACTGCCCACTTGAGAGGCTTTTAGCTCTTAGCTTTGCCTCAGGCTATAACCCATCTCAAGCAGACTAAACCAGTGGGAGCTGTAGCCGTCTTTTAGGCAACACTGCCTTTTTATCTTCTGCTCTCCTCCCTCATCCTGAAGAGGGAAACATAATAGAAATGCGATAAGCTTCTTTCTTTCACTCCCCTCCCCGCTTTCTGGTCTATTGTGGTTCCTTAGACTTTCTCTCAGCCTCCCCCTACCAGACTCTGCTGTTTCGGTTCGCTAGCGTCTCTTGCTATATATAGCCAATTTGTCTAACTGAGGAGAAAAAAAAAATCTTTTACTTTCTGTAGGGAATACCAGCAAAGCAGCAAATATCACCATGGCAACAAGCCTCTCAATCCATCAGTCTCCTGCAGTATCTAATACATAATCTGTGAGGCGGAGATGCAGTTGAAAATTAATATGGCATATGTCACTTCAGGATTTAATGCCCCTTCCTCATGACCTTAATTAGCTTGCCTTTTTCTAATTATTCTATTTCTAATAATTCTATTTTATTTTGTAACCCTGAAGAAGAAAATGTGCTATTTGCCTGCATTAAAATGCAACTTTTGACCATTTTCTGCACAAACATGCCACAAAATGGAAGTTTCTATAGTAACACATGATGCAGACTTAATTTGAAATTATAATCTCTCAACAAAGATGAGGGTATTTCCTCCCCCCCCTCCCCCCCAGTGAGGTTTCTTTTTAAATTCTGTGACTTCGCCACAGAGGTACACCTCTCTTCTGTTCTAGTGGCACATTTGAAAATAGTTCCTCATTTTAAAAAGAAGCTGCATCTAATGGCACTGTTGAAGTTAAAATACACATTTTCAAGCAATCATTTTCCTTATACATGAGCATCATGAATTCTGTATAATTCATCAGGTTTTGGCCTCATCTTGTGCTTTAAATAATTTTAATTATCACTACTACTGTCTATTTCATAATGTGCAGAAAAGATAATTGTGTATTCAAAGGAAACAAGACTTACAAAAGTTACAGTTGACTAGTGAGATGATTAAAGCAGAATGCATTTTTAAAATCTAATTGACTTTTCACCGCTCATGCTGTTTGTTTAAGGTTTGCATTTCACTTAGCTTGGCAAAGAAATTAGACTGCACAGTTTAGCTTTTGTTTCTACTGAAGCTCTACGAAAATTTCCCATTCAGTCCTGGAATGGAGATTCCCTATTCATGCAGTGCCTTTAAAGAGCCAGCAACAGGACAGGAACGTTTCCCCACTGCTGAATGGGAGATCTACACTGAATTTTCATTCCAGGGATTTGGGGTGTGGGGGAAGGTGAGAGAAGGCAGCTTACTTTCCAACTACACCTGCCAAAATGGGAGCTGAGGGAGTGAGGCAACTGGTTGGCATGTGAGTTTCCTAGCAAGAGGGAAGGGGCCAGCCACTTGCCTCCAAAGTCATTGGGATGTTCAGGGTGGAAGTTGTAAGCCATTGCGAATGGTGCATATTTGAAAACTTTTGTCAAATAATTTTTATGACCATGTTTATGCTTTGGACTTTCAGGTGGTATCTGATGAAAATCCGATTGCAGTCAATGAACATCCTTCCATTGATTTCTATGGACTTGGATCAGGTGTAATCTGTCCACAATGTTCATTCAGTTGATGATTTGTAATTTGCTATTCAAACTTTGTAATTGGTCACATAAGGCACACGGTTACATTCCTATTCTGACTGTATGACCTTAAACTTTGTAAATTACTTACACCCCAAATACATTTTTAAAAATTAAATGATCAGTTATGGACTCCATACTTCATGAGCATTTGTATGGAGCTGTGCAAACGTTCATGAACAGTGAATAATAGAGATGGTGCAAATAGTGTGATTCAAAACCTGCTTCCTAATTCAATAAACTGTTTGCAAACAGGTTTTTATACTATTCAATCAGCTCTATTCAACAATCAATTTACTTTCTTCAAACGAGAAGAAATCAAATGTAGCAATTTATACATTTAAGTTGCATTGCAATTTTGTGTTCAAAGATCCCTACCTGAGGCTTCATTTTCATCAGCAGATATATGATGATAAAAAATATCAAACCATTACATGTTCAAATTGCAAAATGCAAACCAGAGTATATTACAGTAGAGGCATAAAACTGAGTGGAGAAGACATCAAGCTTTGCATAGCTGTTGTACATTTGCACACCCACCCTTCCCAAATAAGGTAATTTAGCAATACATGGTAATTAAGGCCCTAATACTGCAACTGACTCCACGCAAGTGGACCCGTGTCCACAGTAAAATCAGTGACACTACACAGAAGCACAGGTGTCTGCCTATACAGAGTTACATGCAGAATTGGAACCTACAAGCCTACTCAAGGATAACAGAAACACATTCAGACTAATGCACAAGGCCATTTGTTGCCTTTGCACATCAGTAGCCAGATCACCATATAGGGGATGAGGAGAGTGGGGGGAAAAGGAGGGAGGATGATTTGAGCCAAAGCCCATTGAAATTGGTGGGAATTTTTCTATTGACTTTAGAGGTGTTTAGATCAGGTTTTTAATGAACAAATTTTTAAAGAATTTTTATGTGGATAAAGAACATTTTAGTCAAGCAAATGTAGTCGTACGGGTCCTACAAATAAATATTCAGCCACAGATTAATACTACAGCAAGAATTATTTGGGTCTTACATACTGACTGGTAATATACCCCTAAATAGAAAATTGGTGCACACACAGTTCCCCCCCCCCCTTAACATTTGGAGCAATATCCCCTAGGAACAAGTTGACTTGACTTGATAGGAATACTCTAGCTAGTCCTTTCCTGACCTACAAAAGAGCAACTATAGGGATATGGGAACTCCAAACACCATTTTATGTTTTTGTAGATTTGGTGGGACCAATCTTTACCCAGCTAGCCAAATAAAGAGGCAAACAGATCAATAAAACAGCATCCCAAACTTTCAAAAATATGGTATCAGTTCTCTGAACTAAACTGAAATGTGCTGTTTCTAAGGACAAGTAATTGTGCTTTTTTTTAATCCTTTCAATGTACAGTTAGATTAGCAAACCCTACATGACATGATCCCATTATATTAGTTCCTAGGAGTGACAGAGGAAATCTACTGTATGTAATAGCTGGCTCAGCTTGACAATGATAAACATGTCAGGCTGTGACAATCATTCTGTTTCTTATGAATGAAATGAAGATGTGATTTTTTTAAATGTCATGATTTGGGTGCATAATCTTCTCGGTATCAATCATTTACAATAACTGTAGTAGGATATAGCCTCGTACAACTTTATGTACTATCTGTGAGCTCTATGATTATGGTAGGTGGGTTGGAAGCATGGGATTATACAGGCCAAATATGCGGAGGGGTTCTGCTCAATGTAAATATCTTAAGGTGACCTCAGTGAACGCATGTAAATACAGGAAATTGTTCCTTGTCTTGTATTCTGGGTTATAAAGAGAGCTGGCAAGAAAATGGAAATCCATTCCCACAAAAATGTGATGGTTTTGAAAAATTTTCTATCCTCTAGGAGACAGACATATATTTTTGGTGTTGGTGCCCTTGAAATCTCATCATTTCTCTTAATGGATGTATGTCAGTATAGCACAGGACAGGGAGAGAACAGAATTCTGTGGTACCAAATAGATCAGGGCCATGGTGTAGTTAGTGATCACTACTCTAAATACAGCTCATGATGAAGGATTCAAACAACCGTTCTCAGGCAGGATAACAGTATCTTATGACTGATCTTATGTATGCTGTGGTGAGGTTTAAGAGCACAGAGGTTTAAGGTTTTCTTATTTATCCATGGGAAACAGAAATAGTCCATCCTGGCCTGAAACCTGTTCTGGGATTTTGGTTGTAGACAGATGTGCTTGGTGACAGATATTTGCTGTGTCCTTAATAAGCTTGCTTAGGAAAGGTAGATTTGACGCTGGCAAGGTCCACTGCATCTAGGAAGGGTTTCTTCAGAGACAGTTAGAATAAAGAATGAGTTTAGGTGGGAAGTAGAATTCGTTTTTTGAATGAGGAATCTGGGGAGGAAGGTGGTAAGGTTTTGTGCATCTGTGTGTGGTTTTACCTCTTTTCTCATATGTGTGTAGCCTTCTTCAAAGAAGGACGAAAGCCCCTTGCAGTGAGTAGTACTAGAGTCTGCTGTGGGCTTCAGATACTCTAGTTGATGAAGTGATTTGCTACCCTAAATAACTCCCTTTAGTATATTGTGGTGGTTGCTATGGAGGCAGAGAAGAGGGATCTCTTGGCATGTAATATAGCCCAGGTATAAGTCTATAGAAAACTTTGTTTCAAACTGTCTGCTTCAGGCCAAGAATTATTTTGCTATTGGTCAATCATGTGTCCACCACGGTCCACCTTAATCAAGGCATCTGAGAACCATAGATACCTGTATTGGCAACTGGGAGAAAGGGGCTATGTGAAAGCCACTGTGGTGGTGGCGGCTAGTGTATGTTCATAATGTTTCATGGGTGCCATAGCTCCTCAGTCTGTTGTTCAGCTATTGCCTTGAGCATATTTTGGAATTTGGTGGGGTCCATAAACCTTTGGGGATTAATTGTAATTGCCTGGCAGTCACATTGCTTTAAACATGGGGAAGCTCTGACCAGTGCTGGCATAAATTGATACTGTGTCCAACACAGAGGCTGGATTATGATATTCTGTAGTCTAAAAATATAGAAAGATAGGAAGTGCCATATTGGATCTGACTAGTGATTCACCTAGGCCTGTATCCTGACAGTGGTTAGTACCAGATGCTAAAGACAGAGGTGTAAAAATCTCTAAAATGGGCTGTTATGGAATAATCTCTTCAAGGGGAAGTTTCTCCCTAGTCTCTAGTAATTAGAAGTTTTATCCCCTTAAATGTGAAACTGTATATCCCTTCCAAAACCTTTTTTTTTTATAAAATCTGTATTATTATGAAACTGGATATTCATATATACCATCCATTCCTTATTAGACTTCTGTTAAATGCTGTAATTCTCTCTCTCAGCAATGAGTTCCATAGGTTAAATGTGTGTTGTGAGAAATAGCATTTCTTCTTATCTGTTTTAAATTCACTGCCTTTCAGTTTCATTGCATGCCTCCCTTGTACTCACATTGTCAGAAGGGGTGAATAGACATGCCCAGGTCTAAGGTGTAGTTATCTGGGCTGGACTGAAATGACCTGTGAGAGTCCTAAAATGGGTGGAAAGGGTATGAGGGGTTTTTTTATGGATCTTGTCAATTTGGATGCTGAAGTCCTCCAGGGTGAATCTGGGGAACTACACCGCTGTCTCCAGCAACATCTGTCATTTCCTTTCATGGAAACGTGAGTTTTTTTGGGTGCATAGAGAAGTAGAAAGTCCATGTTGGTTTTGGCTCTCATTTGACAGACTGAGTAGAAGAACTCAAAGAGAAAGTGAGCAGTGCTGCTCCAATGCTCAGAGCCTGCTAGTTAAAGGCACAGGCCCCCCAGAAGCAGCTCCTTGTTGTGGCAGGGATGCATGCTCAAGCTCTGCAGCTGCTCCTGTGTTGGGAGGGGGAGAAAAGAAGCATTTCTAAACACTTCATATATGTGGATGTTGGTGGTGGTGGTAAATTGCCAATTAGGGAAGTAAGCCCTCTGTGCTTGTTTTTTACAGCTGCATGAGCATGTTTTCTTCTGCGAGGGCCTTGATGTTTTTCACCAGCTCCCAAATCTGTGTATGTGGATGTTTAATTAAGAGAAATAATTGTGAATTATGATTATGAAAAACTGGAGTGAGTTCAGAGAAGAGCCACAAAAATGATGAGGAGATTGAAGGGACTGAATGATGAGGCAAGATTAAAAGAGCTTAATGTGTGGTTTAGCTCGGAGATTATTAAAGGGGCCAAATTCCTGCATATATCTGAAGAGTGTAATCATGAAGGAGAGGAATTATTTAGTGTGACATGGGTGGGGGGTATAATTAGTAGTAAGAGGCAGAAACTAAGAAAAGGAAAACTTAGGCTATATAGCAGGAAAAAGTTACATAAAATGTGATATTGGGCTGTTGAAGAGCCTCTGTGAAAGTGGCAGTATCCCCATAGCTAGAGATTTTAAAAATTCTCCACTTTTTAGTGTATTATTCAGGCTAAAGGAAGCAAACCATTGGCAAAGGAGGTGAACTGTGTATTCTAATAGGTCTTTTCCAACTTCTTATGATTTTTGTTTCTTTTTTATAGCTCTTTTTTAAACTTTTGGTGTTTTTCTGTTTCTCTTCTTTATATATAAAATGTTAAAAGAAAGGTAAAAGGATAGGTGGTTTTTGTTCTTTTTTTTTTAAAAGAAGTTGGAAGATCCAGCATTTTGAGTGGGGATAGCTGGCTGTGTATAAGTAGCATAGTCTGAGTGAATAAAAGGTGTTTAGGCCCCATGAGATATTGTAACTTGTGAGTATTGCTGTAATGTACAGTACCTCTTACCTGTGCTGAATGCCTAATAGAAGATTGTGATGGGAGGATACAGTCTAACCTAATGATTTAATTGATAGCAGATTACAGGATTTTGAAAAATTAGTCACTAAACATATTCTGGCAAAACCCACCTCCCTTTGGTAGGAGTATAAAATAATTCAGACTTGACCCTGTTTTGATAGTGGGATATTTATCCTTCACATCAAATCCTTTAGCTCTTACTTTTCTATGACCAGGTTTTCCAGACATTTGATTCTACAGGGTTTTGCAACTTACCTTCCCTCAAAGTCTAGGGTTTTTAAAAGCCAGTAGTTTTATGAATATGAACCTTATGAACCTTATGAATAGCGGTTCTCTTCTACCTCAAATACAGTTATTTCAGGATCACTCTTCTGTTAAACGTTCACCAGCTTTGTGTGTTCATCATGCCGTGGTTACATCCTAGAACTGAAATCCATTAGTTTCTTTATCTGTTTGATGGCTCAATAAACCTGCTAACAGGTCAGACAGTTTTGTATAGCTTTCAGAAACACTGATCCTTTCTTGCACCATTTCACTGTTGTCATCTGCTCAGTGTGAAGACAATTGATCAGTACTTGAGTCATTTTTAAATTCCTTTCTTCTCTTGAGTGAACACCAGCTTACTGCTTTTTCTGTGTAGTGGTTCTTTTTCAGAATTGCAGACAACTAACAACTCCAATAGAAGTATATGTGGAGGGAGGTGCAGTGGCTCAGTATCTCTGGAAAATTTAAGCTGATAAGAAATAAATATTACATAATAAAACCAACCAACTGCCCTCCCCACACATTAACAGAACATTATTAAGATTGCAAAATCAAATGTTGAAAAGTTAGAAAATACCAGAATTAAGGATGTCTGTGCAACCTTAATTTGTCCCCCTTTATGTGTATGCATTATGATACAATCTTTAATTACATGATCACATACAATTTTTTTTCACAGCCTCACTGCCTCATTCAGTGCACAGGACGGACTGTGCTCACTTAATGGGCAGCTATTCAATATTTTGTTTTCTCCTCATTGTTCAATGTGTGGTCCCAGGCCTTATTTACTGCACACTATCCAAACCCTGCTCTGAAGACAGAATTAATAATTTCTTCTTGGGCTTCTTCGGTGCTCATCACTATGGCTTCACAAATATTAGTTAATTTTCACAACAACCTGTTAAATGAATGGGAGGGTTGTAATCTTTGCCCTCCCTGGCCAAATTTCTGTGGCTTTTCACAAGTTATAAGCTTTTTTCAGAGCACTTAGTATTCTACAGAACTTAATACAAAGCAAAAGACGCATTGACTTCAGTTGTAATAGTGAGTGCTCGGCACTTCTGCAAATCAGACCTGAGGGTCTCAAGTTAACAACTGAAAAAATGAAGGATGTACAATTAGTGATCACTGGTGAAAAGTTTGACTTAAGTGTCTCACCCAGCATCACACAGGAACGTGAGGCAAAGGCAGGGATAGAATCCAGTTCTTCAGGGCAGAATTCAACTGCCTGAACCATGAGCCCAGTCTTTCTCATCCTGTAATCTCCTACCTTGCTCTTCACACACATTGCAACTTCTACAACAAATGAAACAAGGGTCCTACAGACAACAGCCTATGTCACTACACTACCCTGATTCATCCCCAGAATAGATCCTTCCTGTGCAATGAATGAGGTAGGCCTATTGGGGGGAGGAGAATGGTACTATATGATGTAATTAAAGATTGTGTCATAATATATAAGCACAAGGGAGCTGATTTAAAGTGACATGTGCAACCTTAATTCTGGTATTTCCTAACTTTTGAGTTCTTGCCACTTTTCAGCTTTAATACTGTTCTTTTAATCTAATGTGTGTCACTTCCTAGGCTTTTTTTTTAAAGCAAATTGAAAAAATTGAATCTTATGGCATTATATTGATACTCACATGGGTAATTAGCAGGGTTGTAATCTTTAGATCCACCTTTCCTACCTCTGCCACTTTAATGGAGTAACTGGTAGCAACAATAGGTTGCATTCTCTATGCACCAGGACTAGAAGTAAATGGGACAGTTTGCCAGTGGGTTCACAGATATTTGCTGACAGAGTAATGGTGAGACTTAGGAATCTTGGGGTCCAGTCCAGGATCTAGAGGGGAGTATGCTCTAATGGGCACGGACTCTTCCCCTTGGCCCCCAAACTAGAGAACTTCTGCCCTGTCCCAGTCCTAGCTCCTCAACTCAGTCCCAGTCTGCTCATCTAGGCAGTTCCAGTCTCCACTCTTCATGTTTCTCATCCCAGTCTTCCCCACCCAACCCAAATCCCATTCTCCTTGACCAGCCATTCCAAGTTTCCCTCTTGTCCCCAGTCCATATTCCCAGTTCCCACCCTCCTGACCCCTCATCTGATCTCTCTTTCTCATATCCCACTAGCCTCCAGTCCCCCCTCCCTCCTGGCCCATGTCCCCTGTCCCCTTGGCTCCCAGTCTCCTCCTTCTGCCTCCTCATCTGATTTCAGTCACCCCTAACCCACTGGCTTTTGATCCGCCCCATTTCCTTTTCTTGGCTCCCAGTACCAGTCTACTTGCCCAGTCAGTCCCAGACTCCCTGCCGCCGCCACCCCTCCCCAGACACCAGTCCATTTCCCCCCCCGGCTCCTCGTTTGAATCTATTCCCCACTCTCCTGGCCTGGCTCTTATCTTCTCTGCATTTGTATCAGGAAGCTTCCTCTTCCATGTGTCTGAGTGCCAGCAGGGTGTGTATTAGAACAGTGGCTCTCAAAGCCAGTCTGCTGCTTGTTCAGGGAAAGCCCCTGGCAGGCCGGACCAGTTTGTTTACCTGCCGCGTCCGCAGGTTTGGCTGATTGCGGCTCCCACTGGCCCCTTCCCGCAGTCCACATTGGCTTGAGCGGTGAACCGCAGCCAGTGGGAGCCGCAATTGGCCAAACCTGCGGACGCGGCAGGTAAACAAACTGGCCCGGCCTGCCAGGGGCTTTCCCTGAACAAGCGGTGGACCGGCTTTGAGAACCACTGTATTAGAGTACAAGGACAGACAGGCTCCCTGCTTTCGGTTCCTATCCCTGGACCAGCACAGCTCACCATAGACCAAAGCTGCAATTGCAAGGAAAATCCTGTGCAAACCTGGTCTGGCGCATGCTCAATGCAGACAGAATCTTTAGACCTTTTAGCTGCAAAAGTCTGCAAGTCTCTGAGCATGTGCAAACAGTGAGTTTTTCAAAGGCTTATAACTTGTCCAGATTTATGCAGATTTTCAAGGAGAAGGCAAAAGGTGCATCCCTGACACACAGGCCATGCGCTTGCCAAATTTCAAATCCCTGCTTCAAAACATGGGGGGCTCTGGAGCTTTTCAAAGAAAAAATCACCAGAATTTTTTTTAATGTGGGCAGATCAAAATGTTTTTTTTATCTAGAAATAACTGAACCATTTTGACTTAAATACATTAAAAAAGTATATCCGCCTAAGGCAGACACCTGGCATGGAAAATTTCAGGTCAACTGGTTAAAGTGTGGCAAAGTTATAAGCAATTGAAAACTGGGTCATACAGTGGGATGTGTTGGCCAACTTCTAATACTAGATGGTGCAATGAGCCCCACCTATAATCATCGTTTCTCTTTAGGCAAACAGAAATGACTCCTTTCACTTAATGACAGGTTTCAGAGTAACAGCCGAGTTAGTCTGTATTCACAAAAAGAAAAGGAGTACTTGTGGCACCTTAGAGACTAACCAATTTATTTGAGCATGAGCTTTCGTGAGCTACAGCTCACTTGCATCCGATGAAGTGAGCTGTAGCTCACGAAAGCTCATGCTCAAATAATTTGGTTAGTCTCTAAGGTACCACAAGTACTCCTTTCCTTTCACTTAGAATTCAGTTCTTGGCCAGCCTGCCTTTAGTTCTTTTGAGTTTGAGAAAAATAAAATTTTCTCATCTTGGCATGGGTAGAATTAAGTGTTGTCCACTCTGATGATAGCTGATCAGTTTCGTAAGGCCCAGCACATGGAGTCATATGATTATGTGGGATGGTCAACATTCATTTAAATAGTAACAACTGTGAGGGACAGAAACTTGAGAAAAGCTTGACATTTTGAACCTGAAAGGCTTAAAACCATAAGGCAGGCAAACTCAACTATTTTAAAATATTATATGATGGTGGGCTGGATCAAGATTTTTTGCATGGTAGGGATCAGCAATACTGTATTAATAACATAGTTTCCTGATTAAGGCAAATCTTTGTTTCCTCAGTGTTATTTCTCATTATAGATATAAATTCACAATCCTTTTGTTAATGCTGTTCGTATTTGTATAGAGGCAAGAGAGCTCTTTGCTTTATTGCCTAATGAACTTCTATTTTAGAATTTCATTCTCCTCACAGAACTCAACCTTTGTCATGAAGAAGAGATTGTATTTTCATTTTATTACAATTGTATTGTCCTCTGTTCTTTTCTATTCATTACATGGATCAGGCTAATCTCATCTGAAAGAAAAAAAAAAACCACAGGCTTTTATTTGTTTTAAGTTTGAATTTGCCCAAAGAGAGTTTATCTTGAAATTAATTCCATCAAACTGTACGTGTAGGATCAAATCAAGTGTGATTCATGTTCCATTTAATATAAATTAATAGAACACCCTATTCACGGCAGTGGCTTGGTATCCACTGTGAAACTACCTTTCTGTAATTAGCTGTTATTCTAGCAAGGGAAGGGTCCTGTTATAAGAAGAGAGCCTGCAAACACATTTTATGGGAAACAAAGATTAATATTCTGTCACCTGAATGACAGAGTTCTCTCATTATTCTACTGTTCATAAACCATGATGAAAAGGTGAACAAACGCACCTTGGAACGGGATATGTTGGAGAGCTAAACCTCTTTAAGCACAGACTAATAATAGCTCAGTTGAATTAGCCTTCTAAATGTCTTATTCGTAGATTTTAAGGCCCAATGGGACAACTGTGATCATCTAGTCTGAGCTCCTCTATAACACATGCCATAAACTTCCTTAGAGTTTCTGCAATTTCATTTTGCAAGGTAAAAATCTGTTTTAAGTTATACAGTCACAGTTTCTGACTAAACAATGTGACACATCAGTATTCAAATATTACACGAGAAGTCATACTGTGTACAGTTCATCATAATGCTTAGGAACACTTTTTGAGACCCATGATTCACTTAACTGGGTTTTTTGTTGGGGAGATCTACTAGTCCTGTAGAATAGAAATAGATACTTAGGGCCAGTTCTTCAAAGGGCTTCTACTTGTGTACATGCAAATTACTTACACAAGTGATTTTGCGCACACAGAAGATAGCATTTATGCACACACAATCCATCTGTAAAAGGTAACAGTCTACTCCTTATTATCTGAATAGCATGGAGTACACGTATTTTGTTCATATAATTGGGAGTCTGGGTAATCAAGAAGGCAGGAGCCATTCAGCAGCGAGGTGGCCTCCTCCCACAGCTGAGGGCTCAACCTCCTCCTTGCAGTCCTGACCACACCTCTGTGCTGCCTTGCTTGCTCACTCCCATGACAGCAGGGCTCCAGAAGGCTCCCTGTACTGCCACAGAGCCAGTGACACCTGATTCCTGCAAGCACAAGGTGCAGGGAGGAAGCTGTGGTCCTGGTGAGGCGGAGCACACACATCAGCCTTTGACCATTCTTTTTAATGACCCATTCAGTCCACTCAGGAGAGTGTGTTGCCTAGCTACCTAAGTCCCTTAGATCAAACATAATCTTTTTTCCCCTCACTGGGTAGCCATGCAAGGTATAGAAGAAAACTGAGGCACACATAGGCGTCATAAAAATATTACAAAAAAACTCCCACTTCATCATAGCACTTCTTTTAGAACAGTAGTTTCAGATCACTTAACCTGGAAAATCGTAACCTGGATCAACTTTCAAATGCAGAAAAACCCTAAGAGAATAGTTTCACTTTTTATAAAATGGTATCTTAGCATTAGCCAGACAGAGTAAAATATTTTCTTTTCTCCCTTTTAAAATTCACCTTATTTAAGCTCTCCTAGACCCATGCATTGGACAAGCTTTCAGGGGAAAAATAGTCAGTTTCCAGGATCTTCCTTTAATTTCTCTCAGTTCTATTGGGAGAATAACTGAATAACTTTGTCAGCTTATGAACTTGGGTCTTACTCTTCCAAGCTCACAAGAAATATAGACAATTCTTCATCAACCATATCTCAAATTATAGAACAAGCCCCAAATGTACAGTTAGCGGTTACATATTCAAAACAATGTACATATACCAGAGCCCTAAGAAATCATTGAGAGGCCTCTCACATACCTCTGAGGGCATAATTCATATGGGGCACATTCTGCAGATATGCATCCTGTGCAGTCCCATTGAATTCAGTGGGACTGTGCTGAGTGTAAGAATTTACACTATGGCCCTGATCCAGTATAGTGCTTAAATCATGTGCTTGACTTTAGTAGTCCTATCAACTTTAGAACTAAGAGTAATCCCATTGAAGTCAAACATGTACTTAGCTGGATAAGGACCTAAATCCACAAAGACCCAAATAAATCTACTTTAATAAAAGAATAGGTGTGAGGAAGGAGAAATTTGTCTTTTCTTCAAGTGGATTTAAGGGGTTTAAGGGGTTTAAGAAAGGAATGATTCAAGGCATGGAGGTGGGGGTGAGTAATGGGCTTGGAAGAAATCTTTGTTTCCAGGAAGTATTTCCTATTTTTTTGTGCTATTGTATGAAAAAACAAAACGAGTAGGGAGGAAAAAAGTTGAACTTCCTATTTGTACTCACTCATCGACTCTGTCAATTTGGCCATCTCTTTCTCTTTTGTGCTTCTCCTAGAGACAAAATAAAAACAAACAAATATATATAAAATACACTTGACTGGAGGTGGTGCTATGTGGGATATTGTCGTCTGAATCACTTCTTTGTATATCTTATTTCCTAAATAATGTTGGAATAATCAATGATCAAATTTTTTGAACAGGAAAATCCTCCAGATACTTCTACAGTGTTTTGTTGTTCTAATTTTGCTGTTAAATGGGCCCTACCTTAGGGAGCTCTTATTGTGCTTGAATTGTATTCATGAAGTATGAGAAGCATATGTGTGTAGATAGTTATTGAACTTCTTCTATCAAAGAGACGGTGGAGGAGGAAATTGCTCTTTCTTTTCCACACTGCAATGCTTTAAGACATCTCAGTTCTAGTGAACCCCCTCAGATGACACTTTAGATAAAGAAATGATAGTGGAGAGGTTAGGCAGTTTGAGTGAATGTCAAACCATTGAAAATAAACACTGAAAGGAACCAATCAACAAGTCAGTTCATTTATCCCTATGGCACATAAGGATGCATATGCTCCACCTAACCATCCACTTGTTCCTTTGTGCTGTTTGCATAAAAAATACTGTACAAGCTTAAAAATAAAAAACTTCCTAAAATCTGTTTCCTTGTTCTGGTCACATTGTTTGTTGGGTCTGCTGCTGCTAAGCCCCTCATTGCTAAGGCCTGATCCAAAGCCAATTGAATTCAATAGACTCCCACTGACTGACAGTGGGCTGTAGCTCGGGCCCCAGCACAGCATGGTTTGTTATGCAGACTTGCCCTGGTCAGAGCAGTGAGGGCCTGGTGTGTTCTAGTGGCAGTTTGGGGTTTGGTGACTCTCTCTGGTGCAAGATGTATGCAGACTCAGGTAGTTAACAGTGCAGAATTAAAATAATCCTGGGGCTCTAGGCGTGTCCCAGGTTGGGACTTTGCCCTGATGTGTGTCCCCCAAATTCCTTCAAAGCCCATGGCCTCACCCCTGTGTGGGGTATCAGTAGCTGGGCCTCTCCCATCTGCTAGGAGATGAGGTAGTGTCTGTGATGCCCTTCCTCCCAGGTACCTAGATGACACCTGAGCTAGAAGCGGGGACGCCTCCTTCTTCAGTGTCTGGGGCCCATCTCTTGGCTGTGTACAGGAGGTGGGGACCACTTTTCTACTCTGGACTGGTGGTGCTGTCTCCCTTGCCAGTGGTGGGTGTAGTGGTAAGGACCCCTTTCCCCTGGAGCATCTGTTGTGGGGGCCGCACCCAGAGTAGGAGGCGGTGGTTTGGGAGCCAGGCAACTCTGTCTGCTGGAAGATGGGTCTACAGACATCACTGCATGAATTACCTTGGGTCATGTTTACATGCTACTCACAAATCTGAGAGCTAACCCTCCACATGTATTTTTTTTAAAATGAAAGCTGAAATTCTGATATTACATAGCTCTGGGAGCCAAGGCTCTAGGCACGGGAACTATAGTCCCCATGTCTTAATCCAGCGCTGGCTGCTACTCAGAACAAGTATCTGAAAAATTGTATGTGAACTAATTTGCTTCTATGTTTATCTCAAAACCCAAGAGTTTTACTAACAAAAATCCCACAAATCTAACATTTCTTAGCAATAGAAAGAATTAGAATTTGTGACTTTAACAGAAGGATACTAAATAATGTTGCTCTGCTGTATCTGTCACACAATATATTTCGCACTGTGTGACAGAGTTAAGGTCACGCTCCAAGTCAGTGAAGGTGAGTAAGGTTAATGACCCAAGCCATACTCATAAGGTAGCAATGTGGAGCCAGGTTTTTGCATTGTTGTGAAAAGGAAGAATGAGAGAGAGCACTAATTAGAACCAACGCAGCAGTGCCAATAATAGAGAGAAATATTCAGAATATTGTAGATTAGTGACTTCTATAATATCCAGCATCAAGGCAAAAAACTTATCCCTTTGAAAATCCTTATCCGTATCATGTGTCTGTTTTTTTTAAATTACTTAGAAGTGTTTTTAAGATCAAATTCTGTTACCGAATTTATAGTTAACAGATGAACGAATAGTCAATTGAAGACAAACTTTTGGCTCTGAAGACAAAGGGCTAGATCTATCAGACAGAAACAAGTTATAATATTAACAATTAAGTATTTAGTCTTCAATATTATTGAACAGCCCTGCTAATGATAAGGCCTCATAATGAGGGAGGAGGAGACTAGAATGTCATTCTACTCGTTAAAATAAAATATCTAGTGTAATAAAGAAGGATAGGGCTAGACAGTTTTGTCATTTTGAACTCTGATAATGACCAAGTATCTGTTTAGGACAGTGGTTCCCAAACTTGTTCTGCCGCTTGTGCAGGGAAAGCCCCTGGTGGGTCGGGCTGGTTTGTTTACCTACCACGTCCACAGGTTCGGCTGATTGCGGCTCCCACTAGCCGCGGTTCGCTGCTCCAGGCCAATGGGAGCTGTTGGAAGTGGTGCGGGCCGAGGGATGTACTGCTTCCAGTGAGCACCGTGGCCAGTGGGAGCTGCAATCGGCTGAACCTGCAGACGTGGCAGGTAAACAAACTGGCCCAGCCCGCCAGGAGCTTTCCCTGCACAAGTGGCGGAACAAGTTTGGGAACCACTAGTTTAGGAGAACCTAGCACACTGAAATCCTAACAGAATGTCCACTTTCCTACAATAATGACCTGAAACACTCACAGATAAATGCTTACGTGAAGCAGAGACAATGATCAGTGAATCAGTAACAGACTCTTATTGGAGCAAAAACTTGAATTTCAATGAGCAGTTTTGCCATTGTATTGTACCAGATTTAAAAAGAAATCTGAGCAATTCAAGCTTCTAAAAACATTACCAAACTGGATCGCCTATCACAGAGAGAACCCAAGATGACAACCAAGATTCAGCTTGTTGCAGCAGTTTTAGAATATTTAAATCATTTTTTGTCTATTGGAAACTACTAAATCATCTTATACTCTGGCATCTCTTCTTCAGATGGTGAAGAATCTGCTTTTGGAACTTAGTTAACAATAGAGCTGGTTTGAAAAAAAAATTCATTTCTTTTTTGTTACTGTTGAAAATCAAAATTTCTGTGAAGATTTGAAATTTTTCATATACCTCCAAAAGCAGAATTAAATTCTAGTCAGAAATTTCAGCCCATTTTTGTTTTTAAAAAAATTCTGACAAACTGTTGTCAAAATTGCAAATTTTGTGAATTTGCAACCAGCTCTAATGAAAAGGAAGGAATCTAGCGCTCACTCCTCTAGCTAGATGAGCTCTGACACACATTTTTTAAAAAGGAAACAAAAATTTTTTTTGACTCTGAACACACAATGGGAGCAAGAAGTTGCTATTTTTACCATTGTCACTTTTCAGAGTAGAACTGAACTTCATGTGGACATTGTTGTATGCAGTGTTGTTGTAGCCATGTCAGTCCCAGAATATTAGAGACAAGGTGGGTGAAGTAATATGTTTTATTGGACCAACTTCTGTTGAGGAGAGAGACAAGCTTTCAAGCTACACAGAGCTCTTCTTCAGGTCTGGGAAAGTTCTCAGAGAGCCACAGCTAAATACATGATCAAACAGATAGGACAGCATGAGTAGTTACCACGTATTCTAAGGGACAGTTCAAGGTGAAGTGGGCCATTAACAGCCCTGCAGTCATACGATGAAATGGGGGGGGGGTTTGTTAATGGGTTACAGATGGCTGTAATAAGCCATAAATCAGTGTCTTTATTAAGACCATGATTTTTAGTGTCTAGCAAATTTATGAATTTAAGCTCCCAGGTAAGAGATGGTACAGAGCTGCCACCGCAGATGGAGCACCAGGGAGATTAACTCTCACTCAGTCTCTCCAGATACAGGGAGGTGTGTTGTTTGCACTAGTATTAGGCTGGCACAGAATGATCCCTCTGGTATGTTAGCTTTATGGGCTGATGCACAGGGCGTATTAGGGCCATGGCCCCACCTCTTGTATGATCCTGGGGCAAGCAAGAGCAAGCAGTCCTTGTGCTCCTCTGAGGGCAAGTCTACACTACAGCGCTACATCGGTGCAACTGCACCGCTGTAGCACATCTGGTAAAGACATGCTATGTTGGTGGGAGATTGTTCTCCCGTCAGCATAACAGCTCCCCCTTGGTGAGAAGCGGAAGCTATGTGTCTCCCGCCAACATAGCGCCGGTGTAGTCTGCACTAAACTTGTGTCCCTTGGGGTGGGGGAGGGGCTTTTTTACACTCCTGAGCAATGTAAGTTATATTGACTTAGGCGGTAGTGTAGACCTGCCCTAAGTGTTTGGGCTGCTGCTATGTCCTGCTCTTGAACAAATGTGTGGCGTGGATAAGGGACTTCCTGCATGCCCACATCCATCTCAACAAGGAAAGCACAATATGAGTACAAAGTGCAGGAGGCAGATTCTACCTTTTTGTGGTGTTAGTAAACTGGTGTATGAAAAATATATTGCTACATAAAGCACATTAGCTTGGACTTATTTAAAAAAAACTGCTTTAAATCCCACCTTCCTCCCCACCCACCAATATTAGTACTTTCAGATGGCCTCCTTCATTCCAACCCAGGATCACTGTGTAGAATAGGAGCTGGTAACAAGGCTCCTGCAGTTTGATCAGCTGATCAAAGCACACTCCTCAATTGAAATGGGCTAGCTATTAGCAGCCATCATTTCACTCAAGGGATTGTGGATTCTCTTTGTCTCCAGAGAATCTGTATTTCTTGTAGCACCTTAGAGACTAACCAATTTATTTGAGCATAAGCTTTCGTGAGCTACAGCTCACTTCATCGGATGCATACTGTGGAAAGTGTAGAAGATCTTATTATATACACACAAAGCATGAAAAAATACCTCCTCCCACCCCACTCTCCTGCTGGTAATAGCTTATCTAAAGTGACCACTCTCCTTACAATGTGTATGATAATCAAGTTGGGCCATTTCCAGCACAAATCCAGGTTTTCTCACCCCCCCCCCCCACAACAAACTCACACTCCTGCTGGTAATAGCTTATCCAAAGTGACCACTCTCCTTACATTGTGTATGATAATCAAGGTGGGCCATTTCTAGCACAAATCCAGGGTTTAACAAGAACGTCGGGGGGGGGGGAGGAAAAAACAAGGGGAAATAGGCTACCTTGCATAATGACTAAGCCACTCCCAGTCTCTATTCAAGCCTAAGTTAATTGTATCCAATTTGCAAATGAATTCCAATTCAGCAGTTTCTCGCTTTCTGGAGTCTGGATTTGAAGTTTTTTTGTTGTAAAATAGCGACTTTCATGTCTGTAATCGCGTGACTATTACCAGCAGGAGAGTGGGGTGGGAGGAGGTATTTTTTCATGCTTTGTGTGTATATAATAAGATCTTCTACACTTTCCACAGTATGCATCCGATGAAGTGAGCTGTAGCTCACGAAAGCTTATGCTCAAATAAATTGGTTAGTCTCTAAGGTGCCACAAGTCCTCCTTTTCTTTTTGCGAATACAGACTAACACGGCTGTTACTCTGAAACCTGTATTTCTTGTCTTTCTCTGAGCTACACGTTCAGCCGTGGTTCTTTTTGATGGGTTTGTTGGAGGCTGCAGTACACTTCAAATACCATTGTTGTTCCCTGTTGTTAACCCGTTCCAGTGAAACTTAGGCATACATGCTTTCTATATGCTGTCTTAAGGCAAACATAGAACAGCCTGATATTGCATTGTCAGACTGTGGCACTGCACTACTTGCTGTGATTTGAGTCTAGATCAGTGTCGCACACAGTACTGAGACAGTGGCAGCCGCATTATTATGCCCTCTTGGCCAGTATACCATGTTTGGCTTCATATCATGCACTGTGTTCTAAAGAAAAATGGCGACCCTTGTGTAAAAACCTGTCTGGTTGCCTGCTCCTGAGTCCTTGGCATTCTGTCACAGGATGTACATCAGGACGGTCTGGAAAGGTAGCAGAGACTTGAAATTCCTTAGGTCCTAGTGTTGCACATAACAATATGTGAATCGCACATGAGTGGAAGGGGAAAATCACCTGTATCCCAAATGAAACCCAAGAGTAATCAAAATGTGGAGTATTAAAGCCACCTGAATTGCAGTGAATAAGCACGGGCTGAGACATACTCTTTTTGCAATTCTTCTGTGAATCTTATGGAAGGATAGTAAAATCTATTGTAATGTTTTCCTCAACTATAGTCAGTGATGAGCTGCCAAAATCTTAACAACGGGTTCCCTCTTCACCCCACGAGGGGGTCGTTGCCCCCCCCGACCCCCCCGGGACACCTGCCCCATCCAAGCACCCTGCGTTCCTTGACACCCCCCCAGGACCCCTGCCCCATCTACCCCCCTCCCCTGTCCCCTGACTGCCCCCAGAACCAGGCAGGAGGGTCTTATGGGCCACCGTAGTGGGTGCCCACCCCACGCCTAAGAGCCAGAGGCACCTGCTGGGGCGTGAGGTGGGGAGTCCCGGCGGTGCTTACCTGGAGCAGCTCCCAGGAAGCATCGGGCAGGTCCCTCTAGCTCCTAGGGGCGGGGGAGTGTAGCTGCGCGGAGCAGAGGGAGCGGCTGCTCCCCGCACTGATCACATCAAAAGTGGCGCCTTAGGCGCCGACTCCCTGGGTGCTCCGGGGCTGGAGCATGCACGGGGAAAATTTGGTGGGTGCAGAGCACCCACTGGCAGCTCCCGGCCCCAGCTCACCTCACCTCCACTCTGCCTCCTCCCCTGAACTTGTGGCCCCGCTCTGCTTCTTTGCCCCGCCCTCCCCCCGGTCTGGCTTCCCGTGAATCAGCTGTTCGGCGGGAAGCCGGGGAGGGCTGAGAAGCAGGCGGTGGCTTCCCGCTCAGGCCGAGTGTGGCGGAGGTGAGCTGGGGAAGGGAGAGGTTCCCCTGCGCCCTACCCCCCCCCCGCCGGCTTACCTGCTGCGGCGCAGGCGGCCCTCCTCACGACCCCCTGCCCCAGCTCCCCTCCACCTCCCTGGGCCTGAGCGGGAAGCTGCGGCCTGCTTCTCAACCTGCTCCAGCTTCCTGCATGAACAGCTGATTCGCGGGAAGCCTGGGGTGGGGGGGCGGAGAAGCAGAGTGGGGCAGCGCATTCAGGGGAGGAGGCGGAGGCGGGGCGGAGGTGAGCTGGGGCCGGTGGGTGCTCTGCACCCACCAAATTTTCCCCTTGGGTGCTCCAGGGCTGGAGCACCCATGGAGTCGGCGCCTAGGGTGCCACTTTTGGCCGGTTAAATTTAGAAGCCCTTTAGAGACCGGTTGTCCATCGCAGAACAACCGGTTCTAAAAGGGCTTCTAAATTTAACAACCGGTTCAAGCTCATCACTGACTATAGTGTTTCCTTTGACTTGGATTAAGCTATTTAGATCATTGTCCTTTAGTTTGGTTTGATAACAAGGTGGTGACAAGAGTGACTGTACTATATATGCAGATGTGCACTAATAAATTGGAGGGCGTTTAGCACATTTCTAGTTAAAACCTCTTATTCGTATTTCCTTACCTTATTATTGGCCATACGTTTCCAACTATGGATCAGAACGGAAATATACTGTTTTTATTATACTATCTTTTTGTGGAGTTTTGTCATTTTCAAAAGAAATTCAGTGACAAATCCCTAGTAATTGCATTGATATATCCTCTTTGGTAGTGGCTAATTAACCACTAAATGCAACTTTTACCTCAATGAGCTTGTAGGATGGTGTAATCTATCTTGGGATATCTTAAATTACTTTTCAAAACTGCACAGAAATAGTGTTCTGTTTGATACACTATTAAAAGAGAATAATAGAATTTCATTTTATGTAGCGCCTTTCATACTCAAGACATCCCCAAATGCTTTACAGAAATGATTTAGACACTTGTTGTTCAGTGATGGTGTGTAGGCAAATGCAGTAGTCATTATGTGTTATTCGCTCAGGAATAGGCTACACACAACCTTGGAAAGTAGAGCCTAATTTAGTCAAAATCCTCTCTGACTAGGGTGTTGGAGTTACTCTTTTTTCAAAAAAGTGCCACAGGATCTTTCATTTCCACCTGGGCACATACCAGACACAGAAGAAAAGACCACGTTTAACACCTCATCTGTAGGACCTCAAATAATGCAGCACACTCTAGTACTGTGCTGTATTAGCACTTTCCCCATCAT
This sequence comes from Caretta caretta, assembly GCF_965140235.1. Lineage (NCBI taxonomy): Eukaryota > Metazoa > Chordata > Testudines > Cheloniidae > Caretta > Caretta caretta. Next base: position 162,460,521 of record NC_134206.1, on the reverse strand, counting down.
TCACGTTGGTCCATGAGATATGCATTTGAAAACCTCAATTTTTCCTAGCCACAAAAATCAAGCTCTCACTTTGAGCAAGTTTTTCAGCTCCTATTAGAGCCAAGGTACATAGCATGGAGAATAGTATGTGAAATCTGCTGTAGAAAAAACTGAATTGATTAGCTGCATAATATAAGCATTAACATCTTAGGAGCATTTGAATAATCTTTCCACACACTGGTGGTGGTGTGGGATAGGTTTGGGGGTAGAAATGCTTTCTAAGAGCAGGAATAACAGGTAAATGTTGTTGACCCTAGTAATGCTTAGGATGTAAGCATACTTTTCATTAATCTCCCTGAATCTGCCAGAATAAGAATAAATGAAAGAATATTTTGAACAGGAGAAAATGCCTAAGATGTGTATGAGCAAGAGAGAGTACAGTGTACTTGTATTCATGAGAAAGAAAGTCATGTTTGGCATTTTAAGTAAGGATTGAGCTACAGTAAATCACAATTTATCATTTTTGATCAAATAACCTTAAGATTTTCTCATATCTTTACATTAACAATATTCCACTGCAGAGAACATGAATCTGAAAAATATTTTTAAGAAGCCACCTTTGGCAGTGAGTCTCAGCACTGCTGATTTCAAAAATCTACTTAATTTATTGTGCTAATGCTGCCAAGATACGCCGGTTATTTTATGAACATTTCTCTTTTACCTTTTTATGCAGTTAAATACTTGCAGCTTCTGCTGTCAGCTGTAGAAGAGCTATTTAAATAGCATTTGAAGGCAGTGGTAAGGAAATAATGGGAGCATTTACAGTTTGTAGAATAATGATGAAATATCGGGGGGGGGTGGAGCAAAAGTAAAAGGTAAAAAAAGTGGTGATATTGTCATGTAATTAAAGGCAGATTTAGCTTCTTAGTATCTTTGCTATGAAAGACAAAATACACATCTGATTTTCATCTGTCATTACAAAAGTCCTACAGCACACCTGAAGGTTTAACTTGAAGCCCTCAAACCCTTTTAAATATCTCTCTACCAACACAGCTGTGCTAGCTAAAACCACAGAGCGTTTATTTATTTTGCTTAGCCCAGGTGGCATGTATATGTACTTCCGTCCATTGAGAAGTTAGACTTTTTTGTTTAGATCCACTTTGGTCTCCTAAGTTCAAATTTTAGATCCTCAAAACCCCTGCTTAGTTGCTGCCTAATCCTGTTGGCACCTAAGTTTCTGTCGATAAAGTCCCCATAGGACCTAAACTTCTCTGAGCATGTGCAGAGCTGCTAAAATTCATGTGTCCAGTGCCTAGCTCAGACCTAAACTTCAACCAGATTCCCCCACTAGGCATTTCCCTGCCTATCTTGCCAATGAGGTCTGAGCTGGTCGGCATGCTCTGAGGCCACTTATATATTTGTTGAGCTAGACAGAAAGTAAGAATGACTTGGTAGCCCAGTGGTTAGGGCACTCTCCTGGGATGTGGGTAAGTCATAATCATGCCCCTCCTCCAATGAATATTTAAATATTTAATGCAAAGTGGAACAGTTCAACCTACCCCAGAGTACCCCATAGCTTCGTGGTTAATCCAGGTAGGAAACCCAGGTTCAAGTCTCTGTTCCTCTTGGCCAGAATCCCATGTGAGTATTCTACCCAGTAGGGAATCAGGAGGGCTCCTCCTCCTCCTATTCCTACCCCTCTGTTTGTGAGAAAGGACTGGCTGGGCGTAGTGCTTAATTCCAGCACAGTTCATGGCTGCTGTGAATCCCAAGTGAAGATAAGCGCCTCCCTCTAGCCTCAATTTAGGCACCTAAGTCGCTTTGAGAGGTGGGGCCTAGGCCCAACCCCCATCCTTAGCATTTCCTATTGGGTAGTTTAAGTGGCTCCATGCTCAGCATGCTGACTTCTGTAGATCTCATTCTTTAGGTGCATAACTCTCCTTATGCATTGTATAGGGAGCCTGGGCAACTAATTCGGGGCTGTGGATCCCACTGAAGTGAGGCTCAGTGTTGCAATGAACTAAGTCCCCATAGTGGATCTAGCCCTTCTGAGGACCAGGAGGAATTCCACATAACTAAAAGTTACCAATTGATACCAAGTCCCCAGCATGGAAACTGTGAAAGAAATCTTTTGAGGTCATTCCCTTGAAGCAGCTAGGAGAAATGTAAGGGACACACCCATCGATGGCAGCTCGGCCCACCCTGTAAGAAAACCAAGCTTGCCCACAAAAATCTCCAGCCACCCAAGGAAGACAGATGCTCCTAGTAGGGTATTCAATACTCAGAATAATAATAATGAAAAATTCTGCAAAGGACAGGCAGACAGCAGGATGGACAGTGTGCTGTCTTCCCGGAGCCAAGACGTGAGACATCACTCTAAGACTGGAAAAGCTTCTGAAGTTTACATTGCTGATGATTCATATCCTGCAACAGTGTCATTAGTGCCAATATCTCACAGATAACAGATGACTCAGGGAACTCAGAAGGGTGCTGAAAAAGAAGAATGTCCAAGTGACCTTCTCTGAGATCCTTCCTGTCCCATGAGGGAAGGAAGATAGAATGCACAGAAGATTCTGGAACTGAAGTGCTGACTAGGTAAGTGTTGCAGGGTGGAGGGTTTGGGTTTTGTGGAACATTGGTCCACCTTCTGTGGGGAGAGGAGGCTGTATAGTTTGGATGGCCTTCACCTCAATAGAAAGGGAACCAATCACCTTGGGACAGGCTGGCTAGAGTAGTCAAGAGGGTGTTAAAGTAATAGCAAAAAGGGAAGATAAAAAGAGAGAAGAAATGAATACTCATTTAGCACAAAATCAAGATACTGAGGAAAAATTTTTATCAAGGAACCAAAAGATATGAAGAGAAGAAATTCTTTAATTGCCTATACGCCAATGCTTGGAGCCTGGGTAACAAACAAGAGGACTGGAATTGTTCAGTTTATGAGTATAAATTTAATCTAGTTGGTATTACTGAAACCTGGTGGGATGATTCATGTGATTGGAATATTAAAATTGATTATTATAACTCTTTTAGGAAGGATCGAATGGGCAAAAGAGGAAGGAGAGTGGCATTCAAAGTCACTGTTTTTGTCTGAGTTATCAATCTTGAATGCTTGTGGATAAATGTCCTAACAGTAAAGCAAAAGATATGGGATTAGCTGGTGTCTGCTACAGGCCAACAAATCACAGTAGGGAACAGGATGACCAGTGATTTATGCACCTATCGCTAATATGCAGGAATAAAAGCTGTTTGATCACGAGAGACTTTAATTTGAGTGACGCATACTAGAGGTCTCATGCTGCCAGTACTAAAATATCCTTGGATTTTCTAAATATTATAGATGACACTTTCCTAGCTCAATAAGTGTTGCATCTAATGTGGAAGAATTCTATATTAGACCTCATCTTAATCGATAAAGAGAAAATGATCACAGAACTAAAAGTTAATAGTAGCTTAGGTACAAGTGATCATGACTTTATTGTGTTTGTATATTATAAATATGATAAAGTCCAGACCAGTAATATATATAGTTGGCACTTTAAAAGGGCCAATTGCCCAAAGATGAAAACAATTATGAGCCAGATCAGCTCGGAGGAAGAATTTAATCAGAAAAAATAGGAATAATATTTGGGAATTTTTGAAGTTCACTGTACTCGATGCCCCAAAAGCCACAATCTCACAGCTGAGGAAGAAAGCCGTATTGAGTACCCCCCCCCCCCAAAAAAAGACCTGGTTTAGGTGGGAAGTGAAGGCAGCTATTATATATAAAACAAATGGAAGAAAGGGAAAGTTGACAATAATGAATATAAATCAGAAGCTAGGAATTGTGGAAAATTGAAAAGGAAAGCAAAGGGACATAAGGAGAAATTTATGGACAGCTGAGTTAAGGACAATAAGAATGACGATAAGTATATTGGGAAGAAAAAGAATCCTAACAATGGTATTTGTCCATTAATAGATGGAAATAGGAGAATTACAGGAATATTTCAGACTGGTAATAAGGCATACATTTTTAATAGTGAGAGTAATTAATCATTGGAACACTTTACCAAGGTTCATGGTAGATTCTCCATTACTGACCATTTTTAAATCAAGATCAGATCTTTTTCTAAAAGATGTGCTCTAGGAAATATTTTTGGGAAGTTCTGTGGCCTGTGTTATACAGGAGGTCAGACTAGATGATCACAATGTTCCCTTCTGGCCTTGGAATCTATAAAAAGGTAGTAATGAAAGTGTGACGCTACGCCCCATATTCTTTGTAGAGATATGCTTAAGATATAAATATGGCATAATTAAGATATGGTTTATGCAAGATGGGTCATGTGAGATATCATTGGAAAGGTTATGATTTACTGAATGTGATTATCCAATTTTATGCATGTATCATTTCTGTATCTGAAATTAGAAATATTGACTATGTAACAATTTCAACTGTGTTTTCACCTGGGGAATGCCCACCAGACTATGCAATCAACCTGGAATGGGCCATTAGGGAGAACAATAGGATTTTGAATATACTAATCTCCCTCCTTCTTGAGAAGTTTCCTGGGATGCTGCTTTGACACTGCAGGGTCAGGTGATCATGTCACCTGGTAGTGGATACAATCTTGGATTTCTAGTGTTTTTCCATTAAGAGGGGGATGCGGGCCAAACTGGGAAACAAAGGATTCCCGCCATATGCAAATCTTATTTAAGGCTGGGCAAAGAGTTAATCTTGGCTCTTCTCCACTTCCTCCCTGTCCAAGAAGGAAGACTGCTAAAAAACACCTGAAGAACAAAGGAACTAAGCTTGGGAGGGGGGCAGGGGCTGAGCCCAGGCAAGAAAGGTCTGGCCTGCAAGGAATACCTGGAAATTTAAGCTGCAAGCAGTGCAGTTTACCTTCAAGAAACTCTGCCACCTGCATGAAACAACGTTTAGGGTGAGAATTTGCTACTATTAACCATTAATTTAGTGTATTAAGTTTAGGTTGCATATTTTATTTCATTTGCTCAGTAATCTACTTTGATCTGTTTGCTGTCCCTTATAATCACTTAAAATATATATTTTGTAGTAAATAAACTTGTTTTTTGTTTGTTCTATAACCAGTTTGTGTAATTCGTAATGGGGGCCAAGAAACTGTGCATATCTTCCTCCACACTGAAGGAGGGAGCAAACTTCATGAGCTTATGTTGTTATAGATCTCTGTACAGTGCAAAACAATATAATTTTGGGTTTGCACCCCAAAGGAGGTGTGCACCTGACTGCTGGGCAATTGCCCAGCTGAAAGCCTTCCCATCTAGCGCCAATTTCAATATCGGTGTCATTGTGCAACTGGGTGTGTTGCTGCATGCGTGTGTGTGTACAGCAGGACAGGATGAGGGAGTCCAGGCTGGTGGAACCCCAGTACATCAGGGGGCACCCTGGAGTGGGGGATAAGCCGTGTCAGAGAGTCATTGCAATGGGGATTTAAGGCAGTTGGGCACCAAGGTAAAGTAGCCTAATAATGAAGTCTACAGAGTTAGTGTTGCAGGAGAGCCCTATAAGGAAAGTGGAGTATAGTTATGTAGATACCATTTTGTAAATTATATCATACAATGCACACTTCAGATGAAGCGGCTAAAGCTATGTATCCGTCAGTAAAGCTGTGTGATGATTTTAACTCAACAGTTTTTGGGTTTCAGAATTAGCTGTGAATTTGGAACGCTCTGAGATTTGCATGTGAACCTCTAAAAGAGAATTCACCAGGGACATTCCCTTTCCCTGTATTTCTACAGGTCCACTGGGAGTTCTAGAAAAAGTTCCAGTCTGGGCAATTACATTCTGCAAAGCCAAATTCAATCTCTGGTTTAGAATAGGATAAGGTATTTCTCATTTTCTCTCCTAAACTGCTGTTATAAATGCCACTGAAGATAGAGATATAATACAAAGGGATCCACAGAAATTAGAAACAGGGCAGAAAGTAACAAAATGAGCTTCCATATGGAAAACTAAGCTAATTTATCTGGGGGGAAGTAATCTGAAGCACATGTACTCAATGGGAAGGAGAACTTGGAAAGCTGTAATACCTCAGGGTGATAGTAAGGCACTAAATTAGATGAGTTTGCAAGGCGATATGGCAGAAAAAACGGTCAAAGTAATTATGGGCTGTCAATGCAGAAATATCAGATTATGCAGCAGGGACATAACGTTCCCCCTTTAGATGACTCTGCTGCAACTGCACTTGCAATATTGCATTCAAGTTTGGGGCATCAGATTTCCAGAAAGAGATTGAAAAATTGGGGCAAATTCACAGCATAGCAACAATAACGAGTAGAAGACTGGACGGATTGAATTGTGAAGATTGGCAAGACTAAATATGCATAGCTTCCCTGAGTTATGATCAAGGGTGGACACAGTAACCATCTACAGGTACTTGAATGTTGTAGGCACCAGGGTGGGAGAGGAATTGTTGAGTATGTGTAGTACCTAGGATACTACGAGGGGAAAATTTAAAACAGGAAACTTGGTGCTGAAAATCAGGAAGACCTTCCTGACAATGAGATGAACTAGACTGTGGAATAGCATGTGAAGAAAAGTGGTGGACACCCTATTGCTTGCAATTTTAAAAGTTAGCTTGGACAGAACACTAGAAATAGTCTCTCAGGGAATAATCCTGTATCTCAGAGAACGTTCCTCAGGTGATGAGCTAATGAACCTTTTCCATCTATATCTTCTGATTCCATGTAGAGTTGCTGTGTAGTATTAGGGCATAATCCAAAGCTCATTGTAGTCCGTGTTCTCACTTACTTCAATGGGCTTTGGATCAAGCCATTAACAAACTTTCATCCCGTGCTGCGGTGACTGTATTTCTTTGGTGATCCCCATAAATACTCTGTATAAAGACTGACGTGCTTGGGGATGACAGATGCTATCTAAATGTAAAAGTCTGATTAATTTAAAAAATAAATAAGAACAAGACCTACACTATTATAAAATGGGTCTTATAAATCTTTACCCTAATTTTAATTGATGGTGATCCAAATTTTTGTGTTATCATGAAGTCATCTGTATAGAGGGAATTTCCAAACTGATTGATAGTCCTATTGTATGGTCACACAATTAGTTTAGCCAATCACAATCCAGGATTTTTATATCCCTTCTGTAATATACATCTAAAGTATATTCACAGACTGGGAATTTGAAATGGAAAATTAAGATAACACATTTGAACTAATCTGGAAAACCTCTTAATTGTCTCAGAGAATAAGGGCCTAATAAAATATGTTTTATTAATCACTTGTGTAGCCAAATTAACAGATTGAGCATTCCAGATCGCAAATCATTTAATATCCAGAGCTGACAGTTAACAGTGAGAATCTGACAGGGCCTAAATGATGAGCATGTTACAAGAGGAACCAACCTTCCCTTTTGTCCTCTGATTATATGTATTTAAGTATAACTACTTTATTTTAATGGGAAATGGTAATCTCCCTTGTTCTGTGTTCTTCAGTTTTAGCCTTGTAATGCCAATGTAGCTCAGATAATCACAGATTTTTAGCAGCCCTGTGTGTTTTAAGCATTACAAACATGTTCTTTTAAAAATGGATGTATGTGAAAACAAATAAGGCATAGGATTTGTGACAGGCAGCATGGAAACTCTGACAATGAAAATATTTCTTTAAATATTGTCATTTACTCCCCGAGCCAAAATTTAAATTCCAGTTATTGATTTTGGTTGTTGGGCCTAATTTATCACTGTATCGCTCCAGTTTTACCCAGCTGTGTCTCAGTGGAGTTACACCAGTGTCAAACTACAGTAATGCCGAGGTAAATCAGGCTGTTTGATTTTAAAAATCCAGATTTTGGTTAAGTTTTTGTCTTCCGCATGGAGTTAGCATACCTGTAGCATTGCTGTACCCACTGAGGTACAAAACATTTTTGTAAAAATATTTTGATTGTTTCTTCAGTCCACATGCTCACAATAACATCCTTAACAACAATTGCTGTTTCTTAGTTGCTTTAGTATCTCCACGCAGGAAAGAAAGAGACTTTTTTTTAGTCAAACAAAAGTTATGTTTTTTGTTTGTATTTATTGAAGACTAATACCCAAGCCTGACATTATCCACCTTCTAATAATGTCAGTGTGAAACAAGTCTGCTCAAAATTAAATAATCAGTTTGGACTTTTATGTGCCACAATATACAGCTTTTCAGAGCTAAGGCATAATCTGATAGGAGCAGCTACAGAAACAGCCGGAGTAGGGATTGGTGCAATTTGCGGGAGGGGGTAAAAAGGAGCCCAGTCAGCACCATCTCTCTTGATCCAGTACTGTTCAGAGAAGACTTCCTGCCCCCCCTGGCATTATTCTGTGGGGAACTTGGATTCAGGTGATACCTCTCCCTGTCCCCCCACATGTGGCCTTGGGGAAAAACTGCAGAGAGGAAGCAGCCAGAGACTCCAGCCAAGAGCCAAAGCTGGGACCATTGGACATTGAGAACTTCCTGCAATTTAGACTGGATGTTCTCTGCCCTGTGCTGATTGGCTGTTTGCTCCAAACTGCACCCCCACCTCTTCATCTCAGTTTAACTCCACACCTGTCCTTCCTACCCTCTTCTCCCCTGCTCTGTTCCGTTCACCCTCCCTCTCCTCCCCCACCCTGTGTCAGTCTTGTCTATTTAGATTTTAAGCTCTTTGGGACAGGGACTATCTACATCTGAGTCTGTACAGGGCCTAGCACAATGGTGTGTCCTTGTGGCACAACCATAATAATCACGTTTAATAATATGTACAGAACATGCAGATGTAAAGCCCAAAGCTGTGCAAAACATTATTAGCCAACCTCCATAGCAGGTGAATCTCAACTGGCTTTGGTTTTATCATCATGATATTGTAGCTAAGTTAACAAAGGTTTTTTGAGCCTGCCACTAAACCTGTGTTTAGTGTTGGAGAGGGATTTATGGCTTCAGATTAAAACTGGAGACCACTAGGATTCAGTGGTTTCAATCTACAGTAAGGCAAAAGGCAGTTTTCTTTGGATTTTGGGTGTGTTGGAACTGGAGTGTCAAAGAGAAACTGAGTGGGATGCAAACCACAACAAAAGATGTACACGATGCCCCTGCAAAGAACGTACCCAGTTTTGTGCTTCCCTGAGCCAGTTCACATGGCTATACTTCATAAACGCAGCCAAAGCTACGTCCAGCATGTTGTGGAGCCACCAGTTTTATCATGTTGATTTATCAAACTTCAGTCTTTCCTGAAATAATACACTAGGTGCCAGAAATTAAAGGTCAGTTCATAAAGCCATCAATTTGTCTCTTCTAATCTAATTAAGTGTTAACGGTAATAAAATGTTACTAGTTATTGGCTCAGAAGGGGGAAAAAGTTACATGCTACAGTAGAACTGAGATATTTAGCATTTTAGTGCCTATCAGACTGCCGTTACAAAGGCACCAGTAAATGAGTTTCCTAAGTTGCTCCATGTCCTTCAACATCTCTTCAGTCCTTAGGGACTTCTTAGCTATAGATTTCCCCATTCCCTCCAGTGTGGCTCTCCCTTGTGGGCTCTGTGACATCCCTATGTTAGACTCCTTTTCTTTCTCTATTTACAGGGCAATCTTACTTATCTCCCTATCCCAAGATTCCTCTTCTTCCTCCACCTCCTTATTCGTAATATTGACTTTTTTTTTAAGCCTACAAACATAAGGGATTTTTCTTCTTGCAGGCTATACAGGGGAATAATACACTTTGCCTTGGATGTGGGAGACCTGGGTTCAATTCCCCCTTCAGTTCACCGGGGGAAGGAGACCAAAGCCCTGAGGTAAGTGGGGAAGTGGGATACCGGGAGGAAGCACAAGCACGAGCGCGTGAGAGGGCAGGGGTCCTGCCTCATACTGAGAAAGAGGGACGATCAGTGAGTTATCTCAAGTGCCTATACACAAATGCAAGAAGCCTGGGAAACAAGCAGGGAGAACTGGAAGTCCTGGCACAGTCAAGGAATTATGATGTGATTGGAATAACAGAGACTTGGTGGGATAACTCACATGACTGGAGTACTGTCATGGATGGATATAAACTGTTCAGGAAGGACAGGCAGGGCAGAAAAAGTGGGGGAGTTGCACTGTATGTGAAGGAGCAGTCTGACTGCTCAGAGCTCAAGTATGAAACTGCAGAAAAACCTGAGTGTCTCTGGAGTAAGTTTAGAAGTGTGAGCAACAAGGGTGATGTCGTGGTGGGAGTCTGCTATAGACCACCGGACCAGGGGGATGAGATGGACGAGGCTTTCTTCCGGCAACTCACGGAAGTTACTAGATCGCAGGCCCTGGTTCTCATGGGAGACTTCAATCACCCTGATATCTGCTGGGAGAGCAATACAGCGGTGCACAGACAATCCTGGAAGTTTTTGGAAAGTGTAGGGGACAATTTCCTGGTGCAAGTGCTGGAGGAACCAACGAGGGACAGAGCTCTTCTTGACCTGCTGCTCACAAACCGGGAAGAATTAGTAGGGGAAGCAAAATGGATGGGAACCTGGGAGGCAGTGACCATGAGATGGTCGAGTTCAGGATCCTGACACAGGGAAGAAAGGAGAGCAGCAGAATACGGACACTGGACTTCAGAAAAGCAGACTTTGACTCCCTCAGGGAACTGATGGGCAGGATCCCCTGGGAGAATAACATGAGGGGGAAAGGAGTCCAGGAGAGCTGGCTGTATTTTAAAGAATCCTTATTGAGGTTACAGGGACAAACCATCCCGATATGTAGAAAGAATAGTAAATATGGCAGGCAACCAGCTTGGCTTAACAGTGAAATCCTTGCTGATCTTGAACACAAAAAAGAAGCTTACAAGAAGTGGAAGATTGGACAGGGAAGAGTATAAAAATATTGCTCGGGGATGCAGGAGTGAAATCAGGAAGGCCAAATTACACCTGGAGTTGCAGCTAGCAAGAGATGTTAAGAATAACAAGAAGGGTTTCTTCAGGTATGTTAGCAACAAGAAGAAAGTCAAGGAAAGTGTGGGCCCCTTACTGAATGAGGGAGACAACCTAGTGACAGAGGGTGTGGAAAAAGCTAATGTACTCAATGCTTTTTTTGCCTCTGTCTTCACAAACAAGGTCAGCTCCCAGACTGCTGCACTGGGCAGCACAGTATGGGGAGGAGGTGACCAGTCCTCTGTGGGGAAAGAAGTGGTTCCGGACTATTTAGAAAAGCTGGACGAGCACAAGTCCATGGGGCCAGATGCGCTGCATCCGAGAGTGCTAAAGGAGTTGGCGGATGTGATTGCAGAGCCATTGGCCATTATCTTTGAAAACTCATGGCGATCCGGGGAAGTCCCTGACGACTGGAAAAAGGCTAATGTAGTGCCCATCTTTTAAAAAGAAGAAGGAGGATCCTGGGAACTACAGGCCAGTCAGCCTCACCTCAGTCCCTGGAAAAATCATGGAGCAGGTCCTCAAGGATCAATTCTGAAGCACTTAGAGGAGAGGAAAGTGATCAGGAACAGTCAGCATGGATTCACCAAGGGCAAGTCATGCTTGACTAATCTAATTGCCTTCTATGAAAAGATACCTGGCTCCGTGGATGAGGGGAAAGCGGTGGATGTGTTGTTCCTTGACTTTAGTAAAGCTTTTGACCCGGTCTCCCACAGTATTCTTGCCAGCAAGTTAAAGAAGTATGGGCTGGATGAATGGACTATAAGGTGGATAGAAAGCTGGCTAGATTGTTGGGCTCAACGGGTAGTGATCAATGGCTCCATGTCCAGTTGGCAGCCGGTATCAAGTAGAGTGCCCCAAGGGTCAGTCCTGGGGCCGGTTTTGTTCAATATCTTCATAAATGATCTGGAGGATGGTGTGGATTGCACCCTCAGCAAGTTTGCAGACAACACTAACCTGGGAGGAGAGGTAGATACGCTGGAGGGTAGGGATAGGATACAGAGGGGCCTAGACAAATTGGAGGATTGGGCCAAAAGAAATCTGATGAGGTTCAACAAGGACAAGTGCAGAGTCCTGCACTTAGGACAGAAGAATCCCATGCACCGCTACAGAGTAGGGACCGAATGGCTCGGCAGCAGTTCTGCAGAAAAGGACCATGGGGTTACAGTGGACGAGAATCTGGATATGAGTCAACAGTGTGCCCTTGTTGCCAAGAAGGCCAATGGCATTTTGGGATGTATAGGTACGGGCATTGCCAGCAGATCGAGGGACGTGATCGTTCCCCTCTATTCGACATTGGTGAGGCCTCATCTGGAGTACTGTGTCCAGTTTTGGGCCCCACACTAGAAGAAGGATGTGGATAAATTGGAAAGAGTCCAGCGGAGGGCAACAAAAATGATTAGGGGACTGGAACACATGACTTATGAGGAGAGGCTGAGGGAACTGGGATTGTTTAGTCTGCGGAAGAGAAGAATGAGGGGGGATTTGATAGCTGCTTTCAACTCCTGAAAGGGGGTTTCAAAGAGGATGGATCTAGACTGTTCTCAGTGGTAGCTGATGACAGAACAAGGAGTTATGATCTCAAGTTGCTGTGGGGGAGGTTTAGGTTGGATATTAGGAAAAACTTTTTCACTAGGTGGGTGGTGAAACACTGGAATGGGTTACCTAGGGAAGTGGTGGAATCTCCTTCCTTAGATATTTTTAAGATCAGGCTTGACAAAGCACTGGCTGGGATGATTTAGTTGGGGATTGGTCCTGCTTTGAGCAGGGGGTTGGATTAGATGACCTCCTGAGGTCCCTTCCAGCCCTGATATTCTGTGATTCTATGGTTCTGCCAGACAGGCAGAAAGGAGACCTCTGTTTAAATCCTACCTCTTAGGAGAGTGCCCTCACCATTGAGCCATAGGATATCATGAGGTGGGGCTCCCTCAGTGTCTTCTGTTGCAGCTGTTTCACTTTGGCTAAATACTTAAACAGGCATTGGCTCAGAGTGAGTGTGAGAATTACTTTGTAGTCTCGGGGGTAGGGCACTCACTTGAGAGGTAGGAGGTCCAGGCCCCCAGCTCCCATGACTAATTATTTATCCAGTGTGGAACAGCTTCAATGGGTGAGAGACCCACACCAGAATAGCCCAGTTGCTAGGGAGGTAGGAGACCCCTGTTCAAATCCTGTCTCCATCAGGGAGAAGGGGAATGTGATCCCAGGTGAGTGCTCTAGTCCAGGGATCAGCAACTTTTGGCACACAGCCTGCTAGGGTAAACCCCCTGGTGGGCCGGGCTGGGTTGTTTACCTGCCGTGTCTGCAGGTTCGGCCGATTGTGGCTCTCACTGGCCGTGGTTCGCCATTCCAGGCCAATGGGGGCTGCGGGAAGCAGTGTGGGCCAAGGGATGTGCTGGCCACTGCTTCTCACAGCCCCCATTGGCCTGGAGCGCCGAACCGCGGACAGTGAAGCCGTGATTGGACGAACCTGTGGCTGCGGCAGGTAAACAAACCTGCCTGGCCCACCAGGGGGCTTACCCTGGCGGGCCGCGTGCCAAAAGTTGCCAATCCCTGCTCTAGTCACTGGGCTGAAAGTTATAAGGGAGTCCGTTCCTCCTTATGGTTGGATTTTGAATAGGCCCCGATCTGGTAGGTGTGCTCTGAGATTAGGTGAGGTAAACTGGGAATGTCTCTCTTCACCTGGTTTGAGGATTGCAGTGGGTTTAGGTGTTGAGATAAGCATATAGGCACTTAGAGTGAGGCATTGTGCATATGCCCAGGGGCAAAAATGTAGGTGCTTAGGGAACTTTTACAGCAAAAATGTAGGAGCTGAATTAGGCATTTACAGGATTAGACAGCAGCTGAGTGGGAAGCTGGTGGATCTCAGTCGTACCTAAAGCCTGGATTTAGGCACCTAATCCCTTTGTAGATCTGGGCCAAGATGTTTGGGTTTGTCTGTGTCTCTCTCTTTTTTGACCAAACAGCATTTCCTGTATCTAAACTGAGTTTGAAGTTACATTCTTACCAACATTTGAGAATATATTCTTTTAGCTTGCTTTTGAAATAATCACCAAGAACAATTTGCGGTCATAAAGAGCATTTGACTACAATTTGCTGTTTCCTTTTGTAAGACTTGTTTCTCAGGCTGTGTATTGTCTGTTCTCCTGATTTTCCCGTCCCTCCACAAGATTCTAGACTAAGTCTAATATTGATTCAATTATGGTCAGATCTAGCCAATCGCATGTTACATAGGATAAGCAAATGACAGTTCCGGTGCTGTCGTATTAACATAAGCATTCTAGCATTGTGCTGAACTGAGGAGATACATTACCACATTGAGTTTTTCAACTTAGTTTGACTTGCTTGCTGTATAATAGCACTTCAGATAACGTAGTGCTAAATCTTGCTTGTTTTATAGAAAGGGAGAGAAAGACTTAGGTTAAACATGTTTTGTTTTTATCTATATTTTCTTTAAATCTTTGAGGTGAAGTTCCAGCGTTTCCAAAATCTGGATTTTTGTCATTCATTCTGCAGCATTACTTTCCAGGAAGGCAAAGCTAATCTGCTGCAGGCATTCTTGCCTGCAGTCAGCCAGCAGTGTCTGGCTCGTGGGACAGAATGATGTGGAACATAATCAATGATTTTTTCCTTCTTTTTCAAGAGTAGATTTATCTGTGGAAGTCTGGAAAATGTTACTCAGTGCAACAGTGAGGGCCCGATCCTGCAATTAGCTGCACACAGTCATGCCCTTCTATTTGCATGGAGCTGGGCTGAATACAGTGGGACTCCATGTGAGCTCTGGGATCTACCTGAACAGCCCTCAATTCATGCTCAGGGTGTAGGACTCTAATCTGCCGAGGAGCTCTGCCTTAGTATTTGAAGGGGCCAAGATCAAAACTAGGAGATTCATCCTTCATTTATTAGATTGAAATATCTATTTTTCTGTTAGGTATCTACTATCAGGGTTGCTTTCAATGTGGCTTCTCTTCTCAGGATGTCTTTCATTTTGGTAAATTAAATGATTGCTTTCTAATTACTAATTATATATGAGTTGTTAAGAGTCATTGCCACAGAGGTTTCGTACAAAACACTTAAAAGGGACATGATACAATAATAATAATAATAATAACTGGAAAATCTAAAGTAGAAAATAAGTCTTCTAACAATTGTGCAAAGAAAAAACTATTCATTTTTGTGTTTTAGGACAATAGGTAATTGCTACTGTAACTGAGCAGATAAGTTTATGGCATATCACAAGAGTAGTGCAAAGCAGATGGAGTGTACCAGTGAATCTAGTCCTTTTCCTGAGCAGGGTACAGTAAATTAAGAACCCAGAAATGTGTACAAGTTATACTTTTTAATGTCCTAGCCTTACATTTGCCAACAGTGAACTTCATTTTTAGCTTGTGCCTATTCATTTAGCGTTGTTAGGTCCCTTTGAAATTCTCTCATCTTCTCAAGTCTTGGCTAACACAAATAATTTTGTATCATCTGCAGGTTTTGCCATCTCATTGGTCATCCCTCTTTCCAAATTTTGAGTAAATGACACTGGTAAGTGTAGAACTATGGGGGCCCCACTGTAAGCCTTTTGCCATGAAATAAATGAATACAGTGATCCGAATAAATTTGCCATTAATGAAAAATTACCATTTATTCCTGATTTTTGCTTTGTCCCATTCTAATACTTTATCTTTCTCTACATGACTGCTTAGTTTCTTAACAGCCTCATGTGAAGGACTTTGACAAATATTTTTAACAGTCCAAATAAACCAGATCAGTCCATTATTTTATTCACAAATTGTTCTTGTAGATAAAAGAAGCACAATTTTCCATTACATCTTCTAATGCTTTTATAATTCTATTTTCAAGTATCATTTCAACCAGTTTTTCTGGTATTTGAAGTAAGTAACACTGGTCTGTAATTCCCAGGATCAGTACTTAACACCTTCCCTCCCCCCTTTTCTTTTCTTTTTTTTTAAAGATGGGTACAACATTTGCTACCTCTGTCTACTGCCTAGCTTCCTCATTGTTATGAAATTCTTTCTGAAGTTTAGTGTATCTAGGCTAGTTATTCCTATGATCCCTCCTCAGAGGATGTTGAACTTAATTATATTGTGATCTCTATTATTTAGTGATGCAGCTATAGTTACTTCTTGAGATGTGACTCTTAGTTACATTGAAATTATTGGTAAGTCTCCCAAAGGTGCTAGGTATTTACAGCTTCTATTAAAGTTATGGGTGCTTAGTACCTTTGAAAATCAGGCCATAAAAGTTTCAATAGGCTTACAGCCATTATTCTTGTGTTTTCTCAGAATAGCTGAATCCCTTCAAGGGTAGAGACCTAAATGGCAAATTACATCTGTAAATAGCAATAAATCTGGGTATGTGTAATTATCACCACAGAAAGCATTGTGCTCTCCATGCTCATTTAGTCATATGTCTCTCTGCTTGAGACTGACAGTAAGGGTACCAATTAGTGACAATCTAATGGCTTTTCTAATGTGGACACCTGCCCACTAGGAGCTACCAACTCCTTACATGTACAGTAAGCTGTCATATGGTAATTACATTTTGTTCACTTTTGCCTTGGTCTCCAAAGGAAAAGTCTTTCTGTCTCAGTATCAGTCCTTTGAGACATCTAGCATCTTGGAAATGTTTTTAGTTCCTTGCTTAGTTGCTGTTTTTTATGTTTTATTGGCTTCATTTAACTTTATTCCCAAAATGGTGGAGACTTCGAAAATCACTTGTTAATGCATAAAGGCACTACTAAAATATTATTAAATTGCTTCTCAAAATCACTTTGGCGTTACAGAATACAAATTAGTAGTAGTTAGGAAGTAATGGATTTATCATGTCAAAGCAACTGCCTCCATAAAAAGGTACCACCTGCTATCCAACCTATATGCTTTTTTAAAAAAATGACACCCAAATACTTCTTACTCTTGGGCTAATCTTCAGCAGAATTTTAATATTTTAAATTATTTGTTCAGCACAGACAATGTGCTTAGCACTGTATAAGACAGTCCCTGCCTGATACAGATAGTGGAATATATCTTCAGTACATGTGGAAAATCACAATGGTAATTTGAGCCAAGTTAGATAATGAACTCTATCATTACAATCTAGAATAATAATAATAATACTGGGAGTTCTATTTCTGGATTAAATGTATAGCCAAAATATAGAAGCATGATTGTTTTCTCTATACATTGTTAATAAGTAAAATTCACTAAATTTAAATCTGATTTTCATTATATCTTTTATATATGTAGATGTCATTTTGATTTAGGGAATGAATTCTATTTGAATTATAAAGCTTAAATCTGATTTTCATTATATTTTCCATTTATATAGATCTAACTGTGACCTAAGGAATATATTCTATTTGAACTATAAAGCCTTTATTCCATTATTCCTTTCTCTCTCTAATATATGTATTCTTTTTGGATCCAATCTTGAGGTCCTTAATTCAGGACCGGATTCTACCACATTTACTCACATAAAGTGGTACCTTACTCTTGAGAGTAAAAGTATCAGAATCTAGCCCTCTGTGATTAATCCCATTGAAATCAGATTACAGGGGGTGGTTTGGGGCCCTCAGAAGTTAACCTCAGGTTTTCTGGCCCAATATATTTCCATTGCCTTAATAGAATATTTTTTCCAGATACTCTGAGGGGGAGGTGACATTCAGGTTCAAATAAATACCATTGATATTTGGGTTCAAATTTTTTTCCCCAGTCAAAACAATGGTAGTTGAATGGATGAATCATGGGCCTTGTCTGGCAAGGCTCAGTTAATGAATTTAAAATGGTAACATTTCCTTCACACTTTAACAGAAATTGCTTTAGAAAAGGTATTTTTGACTAAAAAAAAATTGACTAAATTCTTCAGTTTGCAGCCAGTTAACATGTGACAGAATGCAGGGAGTGAGTGAACAGATCAGCTTGCACTCTGATCACTTAAAGGCCAGTTGGTTCACCAGGGAAAGTTGATTGAGATAATTAGAGAAGCAGGCTGGTGGGCTGAGTGGGATAAAATGCTAACTAGCCCATCAGCTCCACTCTGATAAAGACCCAAAGGAAGAAAGCCTCGGGGTAAATGGGGGAAGGGGAACTCAAAATAAAAGGCACTCTGAATGCACAACTAATGGAGCCTGTGCAGTTTTTTGCAGGGCAAGAAAACAGGCTCCAAGGCATACCCCTATTACACAATGTTAATGTCTTAACTATTATGCCAAAACTAGATCAGGCTTGTGTGCTCCAGATATTATAAATGAAGGTGTTATGATCAACACTTAGTACATAAAGGGATTTTAAAAAATTATCTCATTGAGAATTCATACCAACAAAGGGTCAAATCCATCCCTGATGTGACTTCAGCGAAGGTGTAACTTCTTTATAAGGCATCTCATTTGATGTTCAAACCAACAAAGGCACAAATGTATCCCTAGAGTAACTCTGACTTCAGATGTAGTTACACCAGATACTAATTTGGCCCAAGTAAGGAATCTAACCAGGTAAGAGAAAACCGCACCACCACTGCTGTGGTGTTGGGGTTTTTTGTGTGAAAGGGCTGACCTGGCTTAATTGCAGGAGAGGGATCACAGCTGTGACTCGCTTGTGGTGATAAGCCTAACTGTTCTTGAAGGGCGGAGCTTTGGCACCACCCTTCTCCTTGACCTTTCTTATTGGCTAGTTTAGGCAGCTCTCCACTGAGTATGCTGGCTATAGTGAATACCTTTCTAAGGCTCACTTTCCCTAACATTCCCATGCATTGGATAGAGAGCCTGCTTGCCTAACTCAGGATTCCATTGGGTGGCAGGGTGCCTAAAATTAGGCATTGCAATGCTAAGCCTAAGTCACACTGACTTTTAGTGAGACTTAGGCGCCTAGATGGCTATGTCACTTTTGGAAATGGGATTTAGGCTCCTCAGTCAGTTAAGATTTCCAGTGCTGAGCAGAACAATGCCTGTGTACTTTATAAAAATCTGGGCCTACATGATTTAGGAGCTTAAGTTCCATTTTCAAAAGTGAATCAGGCACTTGCATTATGGGCCCTAGAAGCCCAGTTAAAGAATTGCATTATGGGCCCTAGAACTTGGGCTTCTAGGGCCTGATTTACAAAGTTATTTAGGTGCATAAAGATGCATATGCGTACTTCTGAAAATCCCACTAGGCACCTAAGTGAGTTAGGTGCCTAACTCCAATTGATTTTCAATGGGAATTCATGGGATTTAGGTACCCAAGTCACTTGAAAATGGAATTTAGGCTCCAAAGTCACTTAGGTTATAATTTTCATAATCACCTATGTACTTTAACACTAGATCCTATAGTGTCTTCTCCAGTCTCTCCTGCTGAAGTTAGTAGGATGTTTGCATGTGGAAAAGCTGCTCCATGTGGAAAAAAAAAAAGAGCAGTGTGTAACCATGCAAAAAAAACTCTTTTCATTGTAGCCTTAGGGAGGTTCAGCATAACTTTTTCAATAAAAGAAACATTCTAAAGAAAAGAGCCAGGAAGGTACTACCAGATGTACAGTTGATAAGGGGTGTGCCTTCACACATGTGTGAGCAATAACGGAAATACAGCTAATTAAGGACCTGCTCCAGGGTCCACTGAAGTCCATGGAAAGGCTCCCCTGGAGTTCAATGGACACTGGATCAGACTTTTAGGGTATGTCTACACTGCAACAGAAGCTGTGGCCCAGCCATGGCTGGTCTGGGTCAGTTGACTTGGGTTTCTAAGGGATTGGGCTGCAGGGCTAGAAATTGTAGAATAGATATTCAGGCTTGGGCTGGAGCCTGGGCTCTGAAACGCTGGCAGGGGGTGGAATTAACCATAGAGAACATATTGTCACTGGTAAGACTTTGCTTGGCCAGCTGTATCGGATGGGCTGGTGTGCTAGAATTGGAAGCCACTGATTCCATAAGATAATGGTACCAATTTTGTCATTTCTTTCAACTTAAGGCCCATATCAGTTTTGGTAAAAAGAAATCTAAAGGTTGGAAATTCTTTGATTGCATTATGTTCCTCAATTTTTCCTTTCTACTTCTTTGATCGTCAATAGTACGACTACTTAATTACTAATGGATACATAGTGTTCTAGTAAATCTCAATAGGAGCTCCCCTACAACAGCCTTCTTATTGCTGTGCCTACATTCACCTCCAAAGTTTGTGGCATAAAGGACTATAAAGATTGACTTACAGTGTATCACAAAGACACATGTGGTTCTTATAGCTGGGATTTGCACTCCAAACAGGAACTCAAAAAACCATATCTTTGATTTCCAGTGCTCTGTATTGTGTTACTCCTCTGCTTTTATATCTTGTAAAAAGTGTAATCTCAAAATAGAGGATCATTTCCTTACCTCAAAACATCAATAGATATGGCCATGTATAGCCTTTTATTTATCTATTTACTGGGCATTTTGAGCCTCAGAAATGCTTTTCAGAAGGAACATGATGCAGTATATTAACACCTAATAAAAATTAACTTGGTTATCTTTACACCAACAGCACCAACTTCAGTGCTGCATGATCAGGTGCTGTGAAACTATCCAGATTGAAAATACTTTTCTTATTTCCATTGTCATATTTGTCCTAAGCTGGAAAATGTGTATTTTCCTCACAATGCTAAGATTGATAGGTAGAGTACAAGAACTTGTCAAAATAATTTATCAAGCCAGTACGGTTATTAAACAAACCAACTTCAAGGTGCGGACTCTGCCAAGTTTTATCAAGAAAGAGAAAGTTAACTTGGTAGAGTCGGGAGCAGTGCAAATATATAAAGCATCTGTAATTATTATTACTTATTGTAGTGCCTAGGAGCCCCAATCATGGAGCAGGACTGTATTGTGCTAGGTGCAGTACAAATACAGAAGAAAAAGACAGTTCCTGCCACAAAGAGCTTACAATGTAAATAATGCTGGCAATCTATGGATATGTCTACACTTGGAACTGGGGGTGTGATTCCCAACTTGAGAAGACCTACTTGTGCTACCACTCATTGAACTAGCATGCTAAAAATAGAAAGTAAACACAGCACTGTGGGAGGAGCTAGCCGCTCTGAGTGTTTGCCTGTTGCTGATGCTAGGTACTTCTGTGGGGTGGTCATTCCCTCATACTCACTCTATTTCTAGCATGCTAGCTTAGCATGTCTTGGCAGTGAGAGTGTCTCCCTGAGCTAGGAATCACACCTCCAGCTCCAAGCGTAGCCATAACCTAGGTGCCAAACTAGGTGAAATATTGTACCCACATTCTAGCCATAATTAAAACAAAAGCACATCCCAGCCTCCAGTTCCAAAATAACACTGACAAAGAAGAACAGGTGTGGAGAGTAAGTAGAAAATATGAAGATTGCTATTGTGTTAATCTGGAAAAAGTAACTGTTGCAAAAGAAAGGTGGGGAAGAGCATTAGTCAGTCTCTCGCTTTTTTTTTAAATTCACCAGTCTGCTAATTCTGATTCTCACCAGTCTGAGATTCTGACAGAAAGAGATTCAGGCAGTAAGACTGCTGGAACATGTGGTGAGAGACACTTTTGCTTTGTACTCAGCTTGTTAAGCAAGATGTTTGTTGCATTTTACCTTTTATTTCTTTTTAGCCAGTTCTAACTTGTATGCCTCATTGCTTGTAATCACTTGAAATCTATCTTTCTGTAATTAATACACTTATTTTGTTGTCTTTATTTAAAGCAGTATGTTTGGACTGAAGCGTTTAGGAAACTCCATTTCTGTTAATGAAATTATGGACTTTATATGAGCTTGTATCATCCGGGAGGGTGATGGGCAGTATAAGATGAACATTTCAGGGACAGTCTGGGACTGAGAATTTGCTGGTGTTAGTCTGTAGTGTAATTCAAGAGTGGCTGGATACAGCATTCATATAATGTAGTTTGGAGTGGTTTACATGCTGGAGGCTGTGCGAGAGCAGACCAGGAGTGGTGGCTCTTATAGTGAAGCAGTGTAAAAGGCACCCCAGGTTGGAGGATTGAGGAGACATTGCTGTTCAGCAGACCAGATTGCACCCTGGGTAATGTCACATGTAGGTTTCTGAAAAATAGATCCTAGATATCTTTTTTTGATGAGATTGCATATTTGGTTGATAAAAGTAATAGCATTGATGTAATACATTTAGCCTTCTGTAAAGTATTTGACTTGGTACTACATGATATTTTGGTTACCCCCCCAGAATAATAGAAAATTTACATGGCACACATTAAATGGATTTAAAACTGGCTAATTGATAGGTCACCAAATGTAATTTTAAAGGGGGAGGGGGAGTCACTGCGTGGGTGTGTCCCACAAGATCAATTCTTGGTCCTCTGCCATTTAACATTTATTAGCAATGACTTTGAAAAAAACAAATTAATCGCTGATAAAGGTGGAAGATAACACAAAGACTGGGGGACTGGTAAATAATGAAGAGGACAGGTCACAGATGTAGAGAGGTATGGATCACTTGGTGAGCTGGGAGCAAGCAAACAATATGTGTTTTAATATGGATAAACATATACATTTAGGAAAAATTAATGTTGGCATTACAAGATGGGGGACTCCCTCCTAGGAAGCAATGACTCAGGAAAAATATTTGGGGGTCATGCTGGATCATCAGCTGAACATGAGCTCCCAGTCCAATGCTATGGCCAAAAGGAATAATGCGATCCTGGGGTGCTTAATCCTCAGTAGGAGTAGAACAGTTATTTGATTTCTGTATTTGGCACTGGTGTAACTGCTGCTGGAATACTGTGTTCAGTTCTGGTGTCCACAATTCAAGAGGGAGGTTGATAAATTGGAGAGGGTTCAGATAATAGCTGCAACAATTATTAAAGGATTAGAAAACATGTTGAATAGTTATTTAGCTGGGTGGAATTTTTTCAATGAATAGTGAATTCATCAAAAGTGTGTGTGTGTGTTTTTTTCCACATCTGAGAGAATATGTGAATTCAGATAAAATTCAGTGAGCAGTTTCAGTTGAAACAAAAATGGAAAATGCACAACACTTGGTAAATTGTTCTAATGGTTAATTACCTGTGCTGTTAAAAGTTAACACCTTATTTTCAGTCTGAATTTGTCTAGCTTCAACTTCCAACCATTGGATCATGTTATACTTTTGTCGGTTAGATTGAAGAGTCCATTATCAAATATTTATTCTCCATGTACACTGTGATCAAATCACCACTTGCCCTTCTCTTTGTTAAGCTAAATAATTTTTCTAACTGACATTTCATTTTGAATATATCATTTTGAATTGAAAAGTCATTTTGAAATGACATTCAAAATGTTTTGTTCACCTCTGTTAGTGACCCCCCAGAGTCTGAGATGTGGACAGGGGGTTGAAAATTAAAATCATGAACACTGTTTTTGACCACCAGAGGTATAGGAGGGGGAGCAAGAGGAGCTACTGAGACTTGGTGGTGTGTGTTCCCTGTGCCCCTGCTGAGGTGCTGGTGCCTTTTCCCCTACCCAATTCCAATGTGCTGGTTTGGTGCACCTGCTCTGAATTCTGCCCTTCCCCTGGGTGGGGTGTCTCTACCACATGTTTCCCACCTGCTCCATGGTGGCTGGCCTGATCGAGTCCGCTCCAGCGGTGGCTCCAGCCCCTCCTCTGGCTGCCACTCTTATTTTTGCGAGATGTGTGGGAGTGGAAAACATTGAGGAGGGGAGCAAAAACATACATCTGCCCCCACCCCCCCAACATCTCACTATCCCCCCCCTTCACAGTACCCTTTTGCTACCCTCCCTCACTGGGAGTTGCGATCCATAGTTTGGGAAATACTGGTGTAGACAGGACAGGCACACATCTGTGCTGTGGATAGATCTATTCAAACTCCAACAAGGTCAGTCCAGGACATCTCTCTTGAAAAAACATAAAACCAGTGACAGAGCGAGGATCTTTAAAGGAGGAAAAGAGAGACAATAATTCTGATCACTTCAGTAGCAGGGCAAATCTAGAGATTCCCAACAGGGGAGAACTCAGATGACTGGATTATTGAAGCTTCTGTGCCACAGAATGTGAATTTAGATATATACAACATTTAGAATAAGTAGTTTTTAAATCGCACTGAATTCTCTTCCTTGGACAAGCAAGGTTCTTGTGAAAGTATTTTTAACTCTTTAAAAGAGTTGCAAATAGTTTAATTTGTTTTTCTGAAAAGCTTCGTTTTCCTATCCACAATCAGAGATGAGAACTACACATGAGTAGTTGCCAGGGTTCATTTCAGATGCCATCTATAAAAAAGCCATCTATAAAAACTGGATTGACTCTCTCGGGTGATTTTCAGCTCTGCTGCTTCTGGTTCTATCAAATTCACTTCGGGCTTGTCTACATGGGGACGCTCAAGAAAATTAATCTGAATTAACTAAAGGTGTGAATTTAAAGTAAATTAGTTAAACTGCATTAAATTCCTGTGGCGGACACTTCCATTCAAAATTTTAAGTGGCCTTAATTTGGTTTAGTTTAATGGAAACAAATTAAACTAACCTGAATTAAGGCCACTTTAATTCTGAATGAGAGTGTCCACCGCAGGAATTTAATGCAGTTTAACTTTTAATTTTTTTCTGAGTGTAGACAAACCCTTTGAATGTGGTGCTATAAATTTAAAGGTTTGGAGAGTGGTGGCTTCTTATTTTATCCAGATTAGGTCACTGGTCTCTAATTCTAATGAGTCCATTTATTTTTAGCCACAATTTATTATCATGGGTCTCTGACTATCTCTGGTTTGTGTCTTTGCCAGTTTAGATATTTGGTCCAGCGCCTAAACAGATTAATTATGGATTAGAAATAAAAAGGACAGGTTAGAAATCCATTTTTCTCCTGAAATCTGTGGTTAATAGTAGTCATTGCTGACATTTTCTACTATTAAACTTTAATTTGTCTAACCTGAGAAAGTTATTAGCCCAATCATTTCTCACTAAGTAAAAAAATAAAGTATGGGCAATACCAACATGTACAACTGATAATTGAAATTTACAGTTAAGGAGACAATTTCACTGATATATGCCAAATCATAAAAGCAAATAATATTCTGAAGGCAGTTGTGATGGAGTAGCCTGTCCACTTAATGGTAGTGGAGTCTAAGGGTCTGCCCACCTCCATCACATAGCAGAGCTCTCTAAAATTTTGGGAGGTCTGATATATACAAAGACCAACGAGATATTGGAAGAAAGGAAATTATTCTGGAAGTAAGCAGTGTTTGGAAGGAAATCCTGTTACTGTGTGATCAGGGGGACCAGGAACCCTGCAGAGTTGGTGGGGCAAGATTCCCTCCTTTCCTCATTAGGAAGTGGACCAGATATCTGATGTCTCTTCCCTCATAGCAATGGAGATGCAAGAAGAAGGCTCATCTGTTGAACTCTCTGGGCTAGAGGACTAACTTCGGGGGGAGGAGAAACTGGCTAAGGCCCCACAGCTGGTCTGTTAACCAGAGGAGAGCTGTGGGGACCCCTGGTTCAAGGACGGAGATCCTGACTGCCTTAGCCACAACTGCAACTCCATGAGGAGGGCTGGGGGACTTCTGTCTTAAGGAGAGAGAGAGACTGGCTGCCTGAAGTACAACCAGGTGCTACCAGAGAGGCTGAGGCTCTGTCTATACTTATGGCTAAATCAACACTGCTGTGATTGATGCAATGGTTGATTTAGCGGGTCTGGTGAAGACCCAGTAAGTTGATGGCAGAGCGCTCTCCCATTGACTTCTGTACTCCATCTCCCTGAGAAGCATAAGGTAAGTTGGTGGGAGAGCATCTTCCATGGACACAGCACAGTGTAGACACCGCTGTAAGTCGACCTAAGTTACGTTGACTTCAGTTACGTAACTTAAGTAGCATAACTTAGCTTGACTTACAGATGTAGTGTACACCAGCTTTAAGTGTGGCATTGAGGATGCTCGTCAGTAACTGGCTGCGAAGAAGATAGTTGAAAAGAGAGCAGTTCAGAGTGGCAGGAGTGGAAGCTGTGACCCTCGGAGGGATGCTGACAAACAGGGAAAAGGTAGGAGCAGCCCAGGGAAGTGCTGAGAAATTGTAAGGAGCAATCTGTAGGTGTCCAACGTGGGGTCCGGGTCTGGAACCCAAAGGAGAAGACTGGCCAGGGTTTCCATATCTCTTCCTCAGCAAAGGAGACAGTCTGAGCCTCAGGGTGGGGAAAAGACATGACTGAGAAGGTATCCGAGGGGAGTGAGGGCTTGCTGGGAAGGCCCAGAGCTTTTGCGACTATTCTTTTATCTCAGAAGCAAACTAGATTTGAAAGGTGACTTGCCTGGGAGTAGGACACAGGAGCCACAGACCATAAGATTAGACAGGGCTGGCCTTAGGTGTGGGGAATCAGAACGGTTACGCTGGGCACCAACTTCCAAGGGTGTCAAATCAACATCTAGGGTAAGGTACCAAATAGGGTTGGGTGTGGGGGTTTTTTTGGTTTGTTTTTGTTTTTTGCTTGGTTGTTTGAGATATGCTGAAAACATTTTCTGCCCTGGATGACAAAACACGTTGGTCTGGCCCTGAGGTGAGAATGCCAGACAACAATATACTATCTCTTTTGTTGAAAAAAAGTATACCCCAATTGGTGAATTCCAGCAATATTCTAGAAAAATTAGGAATATTGCTAAATACAGTTTCAAAGCAGTTTGCTAGTATTTGCAAAAATGTATTTGGTGGTTTGGTGTTTGCAGCATAGATTAGAGACCAATTTTAAAAGAATTTGTGATGCAGCATTAATAGGAACAGTAGTGCGATCTTTGCATCATTTTTTTTCATTTCCTAAAAGGGATAACAGAGTTACAGAATAGTTCCATTCTGTATAGAACACATCCTTCTGCTGACAAGACTTAGTGGTAGGGCGGTAGGTGCATTTCTATGTTAAAAATAACTCGGGGCCAGAATTTTAAACAGTATTTAGGTGCCTAAAGATGCAGATGGCATCTAGTGGGATTTTCAAAAGCACCTAAGGAGATAGGCACGTAGGCACTTCTGAAAATCTGTACCTGTTGAAATCTGCCTCTTTAGACACCTAGAAATCTAGCCCTTAGTTTTTCCAGACTGGAAGGGTTGAGAGACCTGTGAAAACAGCATTATCAGTAATAACCTCTGTGATTCAAACTATATTGCAGGATTAAACCATTTGGGTAATACGTCTTGAGCAGTGAAGAAATATTAAGTAATAGGACTATAGTTAGTCTTGGCAGAATTCAGTTTTGTCTTTATAATTTCAACAGGTAATACTGATGTTTATTTTAAAGCATTTTTTATTTTCATCAATTTAAATTTTCACAATTGTGGGACATTATGGGGGGAAGGGGGTTAGACAATGGGAAGAGTCGGACAATAGTTATTTAGTGACAGTAGATGTTGAGATTCAAAAAGCTAAGCTGTATAGTCATTAAAACACATTTTGACAACATCATATGTCAAAACTTAAGTCAAACTCTGTGTTCTCCAGGAGCATTTTTCTTTCTTTGCCTATCTGTAAATTTCAATTATGACTGATGGAAGTGTTTTTTTCATTGGTTGTGTGTGTACTGTAAAATTGATCACCAACATTTACGGATTTAAAAAAAAAATCTAATCATGAAGCCTAGTTATAGTGTACAAGAGGTTTCATGCAGAGCTCAATTTGGCAGGCCTGCTCTTACGTACCATCTGAGAAGGCCTACTGGATAAGGCCCTGGAAGGAGATAGATGGAGGGACGCCTAGTTTGAGGATCTAGCGTGGGATTTAGGTGCTGAGCAGCTTGGCAGTGTAAGAACTAAGATGTTTCTTCACATGCCCACCAGCAGAAATTTAGACATGATGGAAGTTTAAGTGCCTGCAGGGTTAGGCAGCAGTTGAGCAGGGTTTATGAGGATCTAATTTTTGGACTTATGTTCCTAAAGTGGTGCTTAGGTGTATAACTTCCTTTGTGGAGCCAGTCCTGAAGTCAATTTAAAAAAATGAGACGACAGGCTCCTAAGTCAGTTAAGTGTTGCAACACTGAGCAAAGCAATGTCTAAATATCTTTAAAAACCTGGGCCTTAGGTGCCTTTGAAAATTATACCCACATAGCTCAGTTTATCAATGTATGCAATAGCTATTGAAAAAGAAAATAAATATATGCTGGTAATTATAGATGCTCCATTTAATTTAATTTTATTGAAACTTAAGAATGCTTTCTTGTGATTTCTGAGATTCCCAACTAGTCATTTGGGGCCAGATTGTGATATCCTTACCTACACAGAGTAGTATCTTACACCACAAGTGTTCCCATTGGCTTTAGTAGGACTGCTCATGCTGGAGAGTTACTATCCTCTGTCTGGGTCATGATGAACAAAAAGAGAAGGAGGAAAATTACAAATAGTTTTCTTCATTAAAGAGAAAATTGTGCCGTCTTTATGACTGGAAAACTCCTCGGTTTTTTTCTCGTTGGGAATTGAATACATAAGATCTGCAGGATTTTCAGGAGGGCTAGGAATATGTCCTTAGGGATGGGAGGGGGGATACTGTCTGCTCTACCAAATCCACAGGCATTGTGCTACTTGAGTTGTGACTTTTCAGATCAGAAACAAATCCATCTGATTTGTCATTTGGGGCAATTGCATTTCTAATGTCACCTTTTATAAGACTGATGATAACGCTCCTGTCCTGGCAAAATCCCAATGTTTGTAATTCCATTCTGTAGTCTTCACATTTCCTCTGTAGTTTCAACTGCAGAAGTGACTCCTAATTTTCCTCCTCCTTAAAATTGTTCTGTAGTGTTGCTGGTGTAAAATGACTTCTGGATGTCACCCTGGAGGTGGCTTCATTTTAGGGGTGGGCGAATGATCCTTTTTGTATCTAAAGGTCCTTAAAAGATAAGTGCTGTCTGAATTTGAGTGATTTATAATTAACAGTAATACTTGTACAGAAAAAAAATCTTCTGATACATATGATATACATAACAAAATACACACACATATAAACACACTTTTATGGATAGAGGTACTAATTTTAATTATTTCTGGTGTATTTTCATGGCACACAAATGATTTGGTGCTATATTTACCACCCTTTACATCAGCTGTCTTCACTGTGGTTTGATATCCCTCACTATCCTTCACTGAACAATAAATTATTAATTTCCAGCTAACAATTGACACTACTTCATGAAAAGTGAGTTTCCTGGTTTTCTCCCTATCACATAAGTCTCCCAGTCAAGATTCTGTTAGGGAGGAATAATACCTCTTTATATTATGTGTTAAACCTTAACTATGTATAGCCCAGGTCTGCTGCCCTTATTTATGTGGTGTGAAACCTTGCTTCACTGGAAGGTGAAAAAAATGTAACTACTTGAAAAGTAAGACACTTCATCGGGGAGAACTTAAGCCCTGATAATCAGCTGAGCTAACCAGCTCTCCTGGCAATGTGTGGTCACACAGGGAAGAATCCTAAACAAACTCTTGTGGTCTTAGCAGGCACCTGAAGAGAACCATAGCAAGTGGATCGCTTTCCAGTGTGCCCTCTGCGACCTGCCTTGGAGATGCAGATAATGTAAGTCACATCAAGTCGCCAGCAAAGGACATCTTGCACCAGAAGAGGCCAATGCTAGCAGACTATGTTGCCCCTACCCCATCTCTTTTTCAAATGCAGAAACGCTGCAAGCTCCAGCTTCCAACTCCCCAAATACCCTGGCTACTGCATCCCAGCCAACTCCCCCAGAGCCACAATAGGAAAAGGTGGACCAACAATTTACGACTGATGGAAGGATTACCCCTGTCCCTTTGGATCACCGAACAGGATGCTACCAATAAAAGTATAAGCGCTGCTTCAAAGATCCCTAAACTGGATCCCACCAATAGGAGGATTGGCGCCCCCTTGTAGCTTATGCAAGGCCAACTCCGTCTCCAGACGGCTTAGTGCTTCCTCACTGAATGTCCAGCACAATGCCATCATCAGAAGGGTCAGCACCCCCAGCCCCCACAGGTAACTTCACGGGATCCTGTCATTGGAAGGGTTAGCACTACCTCACCGGTCGCCCATCAAGACCCACACAATGGGTCCTCATTCCTAGACAGACTAGCACGGCCTCCAAGACCACCCAGCGGGACCTTGCTCCCAGAAGGTCCCACACTGCATCAAAGACGCCCCAGACAGAACTCATTCAGAGAAGGACCAGTGTCGTCCCTGAAACTCCCAAGCAAGACCCCATCCCTAAGGGCCAGTACCGGTGCCTCCAAGACTGTCTTGTTTGTATTTTTGTATGTTTGTAATTTCTACATTTCCAGTGTGGTACATGAGTTTTAGTCATGTGACTATTGCAGTAGTTCTAAAGATGTTGCAAGGTGGTTATCAAATACAGCAGAAAATAAGTCCCATATACTTTCAATAAAGAGAAGTTCTTGGTTATCAATTGGACTTGTTTAATGTGGTTTAGCCAAAATAGCTTGCTGATAATACCAGGGATTTGAGACACTTGTATATCAAACATGCATAGGCTGCTTTTTAAATTTGGTGGTAAAAGGAAAAATTTCGTTGGGGGCAGGTGGTTGTGAGTGGTAACCATGTGTATTTTCCCCTCCCCCTCAGATTTACTGTAATTATCGTGAAGGATGTGTGGTTGCTAAGGCACTGGACTGGGATGCAGGACATCTGGGTTCTGTTGCCAGCTCTGCCACAGGCCTCCTGTGTGACCTTGGGCAAATCACTTTGTTCTTAGTGTTTGTTTCTATCTGAATAATACTGCCCTCCCTCATAGCAGTGTGGTGATACTTGCAAGGCACTCAGTGATGTGGGTCATATAAATATCCAGCAATTGCCAATCACAGGAAAGAGACATGTTGCAAACTCAGTTTCATTTGTGTGTGCACATACACACCTTCATTTACCATCCACTATTTAATTTTAACCCCAATTACATTGCATTTCTGTTTTTCCTTGCTATTGCCTATGTGACTTCAGTTGTCTTCCTTTTTCCTCATTGATTCCTAAATAATTTTATTTAGTATTGCTGTTAATATTATAGGAAAATGAGCAGAGAAGTTAGCATAAGGGAATAGATATTCTATGATTCTATGATAATAGGGCATGAGAAAAGTTCTCCTCTGCAGACCACAGTGTGTATCTGTTGTAAACTGTGGGCTTATTCAAGAATGTGGCACCTTCCATACTATCAATGGGCATTCTGATCTCAGAGCCACTGTGGAGTGTGCAAGAGTGATCCACAGTGAAGACTGGAGGAAAGAATTCAGTTCTTGTAGATGAACTAGCTCCTTCATAGATTTCTGGCTACATTTCCAGTAACCTCCGATACAGGAAAAAAGGGTTCACAAAAGTTACTCATGGGCTTAAAATATACTTGAAAAGATGTATGGTATTATTTAAACTATAATGGAACTCCACAGCTTTCCAGATTTTCACAACTGACCTAAAATCATAGATATTTAAATATTTCATTTTGGCATACTATTATTATGCATGACAGTATATTTAATACTAAAATTTGTCATGACTTTAAAACTTTATACATGCAGCCCTCTCTAGGCAGGAAGGCAGCAGGTGATATATAGCATACTACAAAACAGTAGTGGGAAAAGAAGATTTTTGACTAAGGACATTGGCGCATGGATCCGGATTGATAGATCAGAAGATGTGGAATAGGTTACAAAACTTTTTACCTTTAGGTCCTCGTTTTATGTCTAGCTTAGGTCAGCATCTCCTGAAAGTCCCTACCATCTAAGGTCTCTATGAAATTATCTGGCCATTTCATTCCAGTTCCTGGCTGCATCATAAATGGAGTTACATCACAAATGTCTCTTTAATCTAGTGGGGAAAGGCATAACAGGAACCAATAGCAGGAAGTTAAAAGTAGACAAATTCAAATGAGAAATTAGGCATCATTTTTTTTTTGACCGTGCAGGTGATTAACCCATTGGAACAAACTACCAAAGGGGAGTGATAGATTCTCTATTTCATAGTGTCTTCCAATCAAGACTGAATGCCTTTCTGGAAAATGTGCTTAGTCAAACACAAATTGTTGGGCTCAATACAGAAGCAACTGGGTGAAATTATATGGCCTGTGTGGCATAGGCAGTCAGACTAGGTGATTCTTTCTGGCCTTAAAATCTATGAATGAATTGGCTTCCTTGTTGGCAGGCTCAGTAGAGCAGAATAAAATAGTAAAGCTGAGGGCTGAATGGACCCAGAAATACACCATTGTCTCCTAAGAGCGATCCCTCCAGGTTAGTGCTGAGGCAGATTGATGGGACAGCATGGGACCTGTGCCATACCTGTATTGTGGACTTCAGTTTCTAGTGCTTTCTGTTAACTGTGTTTCACTAAAACTACATTCAGCTTAGGGGAAAAAAATCTAAATGAATTATTTAAGTTGATTTTGAATCACATGCCATTAATGATGAGTTCTGCAATGTATAAGTATAATGAACGTTTAATACAATTCCAGCTCTGTCTTTATTAGAGAGCAGCCCTTTCTGTTGTCCCTGTGTGACACATTCTGTTGCTGTTCAACTAGTTAATCACCTGTTTTGATATATTTTTACATTTCTACCCCTCAAGTATTGGTTCTTTATTTTTAGCATTGAACCACCTATTGCAGTGGTCTCAAACTCTTGGAGTTCTAAGATCAATTAAAAGTTTGTACCCCTTTCCCTTTTGTATTACATTTAAATTCATGTCACGTGAAAACATGCAGCCATGTATAAATGACTACTAGAATTCCATCCATGATTCACAAAGAGGCATAAGCTGCATTCACTGATATACTGCACAACAAACGTATTATTGTAGAAAGGCTCACAAAAAGGAGGATTAGTTTTGGTCTCTGTGTTTTGCAGTTTTCTCCCATCCTTCATCCTACGTATGCCCAATGAAATCTGAAAATCACTGAAACTTAGCGTTGGGAGGGACCCTGAGAGGTCATTAAGAACAGCCTCCTGCACTGAGGCAGGACCAAGTAAACTTAGACCATCCCTGACCATGCCGTCCAAGCTGTTTTAAAAACCTCCAATGATGGGGATTTCACAGCCTCCCAGAAAGCCTATTCCAGTGCTTAGCTATCCTTGTAGTTGGAAAGTTTTTCTGAATATTTAACAAACTCCCCTTCCTAAAGGTTAAGCTGATTACACCATATCCTACCTTCAGTGGACATGGAGAATAATTGGTCACCATCCTCTTTATAACAGCCGTTAACATATTTTGAAGATTATCAGGTCCACCCTCAAGCCTCTTTTCTCAAGACGAAACATGCATAGGGTTTTTTAACCTTTCCTCAGAGCTCAGGTTTTCTAAAACCTTTTTATCATTTTTGTTGCTCTCCTCTGGACTCTCTTCAATTTATCCATGTCATTCTTGGAGTTTGGTGCCCAGAACTGGACACAGTACTCCCGCTGAGATCTCACCAGTGCTGAGTAGAATGGGGCAATTACCTCCAGTGTCTTACATACAACACTCCTGTTAATGCACCCCAGAATGACATCAGCCTTTTTTTGCAGCTGTATGACGTTGTTGACTCATATTCAATTTGTGATCCTCCATAACCCCCAGATCTTTTAACAGTACTACTGTGTCTGAGTTCAGTTACAGTGCTTTCCCAAATTGACACATCCTATTTCTAACTCGTTCTGTAAACTTTTATTGAAATAGGTAGAAATACCACATTTAGATATTTCACAGAGGATTAAAGAAGACATAAAGGATGAATTCTCCACTTTTTTCTTTACCATACCATTCACCCATGAAAAATGAGCTTTTAGCCTCTATTGATGTCTCTTGTGCTGAATACACAGCTACAACCTAGGAATGTCAGATTTCTGAAAACAATTTGCTATGTGCCCTTTGGCTATACCATATACCACTTCCCTGGGCTGCATACTTTTTATTTCAACAGAATTGTACCCACTTATATCAGGCTGATTTTTCTCTATCTGCTTCCCCATTTGTAAAACACTTACCTAGTATCACAGGAGTTATGTAAGAGTTAATGAGTAAATGTCTGTACAGTGCTTTGAAACTGTAAAGTATAAGTGAAGATTATAATTGGTTGATATAGTGCAGGTTATTTCTGATGTCCTGCCAAGAATACGGCTGTGCAGGATCAGCTTCCTTATACTTGATCAAGTGCATGTTTTTCAGATTAGACCTTCAGGTCTTTGATTTGATGCTTTTTTTAAAAAAATAGGCCACATTTAAATCCCATCAGAATGAATGTGATCTATTGGAAATTATTTTTGAAATTCCAGTTTTCAATGCTGAAATTCATATCACTCATCTTTCAAAAGATTTCTTGTCAGACTGACATTTTTACTTTAAAATCACACATCTAAGTTGCAGATGTTTTCTGTATTTTAGCTAAAATTACATATTTGCGTTAGACATCAAAGTGGAATGTATAATATGGCATCAAAGTCTTTTTCCTGTTTTAATGTAACACCATAAACTGGAAAAATAACCCTGAAAATTATTGTTGATGTTTAATGTTTGCTGATACTTTTACAGTAGAAGTAAAGCTCTGTCCACCTGCACACAGACATGAAAGTACATTTTGAGTGGGTAGCAGAGAAGCTGTGCATTTTATGACCTATTCATCATGAAACCTTATTGTGTGACTGAGATACATACTGGACTCCTGCAGGCTCTAAGGCAAACTGACAGATTTCAGCATGAATAAGCACATACACAACAGGGGAGTACTACATTAGAATTGAGGGACTTGCCAAAAGATGGATTATAAAGCAGCAAGATTATTCAAAGGAAAATGGTATTGTATAAATAAAGGAAGCAATTCTGCAGTCCAACTGACTCCAACGCTAGAGATGCCAACAGAGTTTCTTGGATTTTGCCAAGGGAGCAGATGCCACTGGCAAAAAAAATATTGCCTTAACATCTGGTTATTGTTTTCCATCAAAAATGAGAAAGGGACAATGAGTTGTTCTAATATGCATGAGTGAAAAGATCTCAGATTTTTGAGCATTGAAATTGAAGCAAGCAAGCATTGAAACCTTGTGTGAACAGGTGCTGTTTCTAACCTGCTTTCATACATATCCTACACAAATTCTAGGCATTTGATTTTTATTCACACTACAACATAAAGTTCAGCTCAAGCTTCCTCTCCAGGCATGGCTGCTCCTAGGGTTCCTACCTCAGGACTGCTAAGCTCACGTCACAGATCTCTGTTGCTCTAAAGAGCTACTCCCCTCTCCTCCTTGTCCAGACAGGGTAATGAGCCACTTGCCTCAGTCAGTCAGCAGAATCCACTTAATCCTTCCCAAGTAGGATGAACATCTCCTAAGAGGATGGGTGTCTCTGGAACACACTACCAGGCTGTTACACCTCATGAACAGCCTGATTCAGCAGCTATCTCAATGAAGGATCCAGTCCTATGAAGTGTTGAGCCCCTTCCTTAGGCCTTAAGAGAAGAGGCTATTTGGTTGAGAAAGGATTAAACATAAATACTGTATTTAAGTGAATGAAAATAAAATAATTGATTTAAGCTTCTCAGGGCAGGGACTGTGCTTTTACCTGTATTTTATTCAGTGCCAAGTGTGCTCTTAGTGTGTAGCAAATACTAAATATTGATAGTCAAATATGTTGCCTTTATCTCTTTTTAATCTTTATTCAAGCACATCAGGTGAAATTCACCCCTGTGCAGAGGGAAAGCCCAAACTCCATTTGAAGATGTGTCTTTGAGACTCTAATGCTGGAGGTGTTATCTTTAACTTGCTAATGTATTTTTAAAAAGGAATTTCTCACTTTATTTTACTGATACAAGGTCCGATTCTCCACTGCTATGCACCTTGTGTGGTCATTTACACCAAGGTGAAATGCTTCCATGCTCTTTTGGTAGTGCTTTATAGCCACTGTAAATGACCACCCGATGTTCAAGGCAGGGGAGAATCAGGCCCGCAGTATATTAACATAATTACTTTTTGGTAGGAACGGGTCACTTGATGGTTCCTACCCTCCCTATCAAAATGAATAAGTACAGCTTGCTCCCCTGTGTTTGCCACACTGAAGTGACAAGTTAAGCTTGGCTTTTAAGCCTGCACATGCAGCTCTTGCACATGACTAGTTATATAATATTGCAGCAGCCCAGCATGGGGAGGCAAGAATTACTAGCAGTGGAATGGAGCAGTGCACTCGGTTTGAACGGTGAACAATTTCAGTCCAGCTTGTGACAACTGAGAGAGAAGTTCTGAGCCAGTGACCACGTACACTGCAAGAAAAGTGTACAGGGGAAAAGATGCATCTCTCTGTATATGTAATAAACAAATGATTTAATTCAACATTTATGACCGATGGAAAAAAATTAAACCACCTATTGGGGCCAGATTCTTGACCCTGCTGCAGACCCTTTGTGCTGCTCCAGTGTTGTAAATGGGATGGACAGTTGGCTTAACTTGAGATGCAGGAATATCCATATGCCTTTGTGACCATCCCACTATGTAGGAAGTATGGTAAGAATGCTGTTGTGCTCTGGTGGTCTCCAGCTGGTGCATCAGGCCTGTGGGCCGACAGTCGGCCAGCCTGGCTGCTCTAAACTATGCTATGAATTGGGTCAGCATAGAACTAGCATGAGGACTGGGGAGAGACACCAGACACAACAGAGTCTCCTTTCTGGGCCCCCTCCACACAGTTGTCCCCTGCCCAGGTTGAAATTCTATATACTATATGGTAACAATTACTGCAAAGTATGGCTGTGGTTATGAAGGTGCCTATTTCTACTCACCATACCTGCTTCCTTTGAGCCCATTTCTTCTCTGGTATACTGTCTATCTCCTGCAATCCCCATAAATCTATAAGATTGCACAGGGCTGAACGTAGCCCTTTATCTCTTTTAATCATAGTCTTCTTTTAGGGCACTGACAAAACAGAAAAGCAAACTGAATTCTAGCCTTCCTCATGCAGCAGCAACACAATTGCCTGCTAAATTCCAAATATTGACTCTTTATTAATCGCAATGCTGTAAGAAGCAGAACACAGCTTGACTTTCAGAACCCACTAAGAATTCACAGTGCTGGTAGTTAGGGAAACCATCGCTTGACTTGAAACTGAGCACATGGGTTACAGAGGTCGTTGAGAGAGACTAAATATGGAACCTCAACCTTTCACAGTCATGTTTCTGACTATAGCATCATTTTAAGATTCCTAAGCCTAAACTCAACTTTGTTTCTCTATCTTTTAGCCACAGTGTTAGTGTTCTGTCATTTTGTCCAATTGCCTATAACAGTGCTCCAAGTTAAAACAGGACAATAACTGCTTTTTGTCTTGAGAATTTGAAAACGCTCTCTAAATGTTTTGAATGTTACTGTGATTGGTGTAATGCTATGAAGTGTATCTCAACACTTCTTTGCCCTAGGATGTCCTTGGAAACAAAATATTTAATTTCATTAGGAAGGTGAAAGCCTTCTCATTGATATACAGAGAGAGAGAAAAAAGCCACACACACACCCTAGGGAGGGATACAGGCCAGAGGCACGTGTAGCAATGTAGTTTAGAAGGGAGTTGTAGAAAACTGGCTGGTCAAAGAGAAAGCAGAGCGGGTACACACTAGTTGCTGAATCCTTAGCAAGGGCTTTGCTCTGTGATGATTATTAGATTGAAATGATAATCGCTTCTTTGAGCCCCTACCATATCAGTGTAAGTCAATCAGAAACTTTCCTGCACTATAATAAACGCTCACTACATGACAGCTGATGCAATTGATTCTTATTTTCAACTGTTGTCATGTCAGAATATGTCTAGGAGAGAAATGTTACTGTGCAAAGGTTCCTCCACTGAGATCAGTGGAGATGACAAAATGTAATTAAGGGATTGATTCTTCTCCCACTGAAATTAACGCTAAAACTCCCATTCTCATTGTTGGGAACTGGATGGGGCCTTCTGTGTGATTAACCGCTGCCTCTAAGCAGTAGCTATCTTTTAAATGTTATTATCTTTGCTATATCAAAAAGCAAACATTGAAATATCAGGAGAAACCAATTTATAGTAAGGGCTCCTCAGCACATACCAAATTTGGACCAAAATCCTGCAAATACTCACACCTGTAACTTTATGCACCTGAGTACTCCCACTGAATTCAGGTGTGTCAAGTTACTTGCATGTGTGAGTGAGAACAGAATGGGGGTTTAACCACTTCAGCAAAACAAAGGTTAATATTTACAGACACGTTAATTTCCAGCATCCCCAAAAAACCTCCTCTCCTCATAAAATAAAGTCTGATTCACCCAATAAATGTTCTGCTTTCCTCAAAAAAACACAGCTAAGATATATTTTGTGTGGAAATTTTATAAAAAGGGGAAAAAAACAAAACCAAAACCAAATCATCTTCTAGGCTGAGATTTTGTATGCCAGAACTCTGTCCAGGGGAAAATTTTGTCATGAAATATTATACCACTAAACTGGAATGGGCATTGATGCCTATATCCAGATTTTGCAATCAGCCTTATCTTTATAAGAGACCAAGTCCAAACCCAGGGAAACTGAATACACTGAACTTTGGGATGTTTAAAATCCAGATCTGAATTTTTCAGCTTTAGTCCATCTCTAGTTTTGGGTTAGATTTGCAATCATTGAACACTAATGGAGACACAGAATTTGTCACTAGCATGTGCAGAAGGGATCTGGGGTCATTACTGCAAAGCTTCAGTCCACTCTGCCACAGAATAAACAAGCCATGGAGACAAACATCTGGATAATATTTATCCAAAACTTATGCTTGCATGTACTGCACAGCAGTCACCATTCCCAAGTGAACATTTACCAGCAGTTTTGAATAGGAAATCACCATAATTCTGCAGATATTGCTGCACGACAACTGATTGTTGGTGAGAGCTAGTTGATAAGGGCTAGTTTTAATTTAAGTCTGCCCTAGAGAGATTAATATGATTTTATTTTTAATTCTGACAGATTTCTGGTCCTGTTCATATTTTAATTTAAAAAAGATTTTCTACAGCTGAAATGCAACAATGTACTAATTATTCCTCATGTCTCTGCCTGTTGGTTTGCTGAGATAAGTATATATTCAGTTTATTTAACACAGTTCCTGTCTGAAGTGTTAAAATTCTTACACTTACAACTGGTACTATCCTATAATTCAAGGATAACTGGCGAGATGCCCCATTCTGAGGCAACAGTAGCACCTGGTTCTACAAGCTCTGAGGGTAAAGGCTGAATAATCCCTGATTTTTCAGGCCCTGTTTCACCAGCCCATCCCACTTCAGCAAAGTACTGAAGCATGCACTTAACTTTAGGCATGTGTTTATGTCCCATCCACTGGGAGCTGGCAGATGCTGACATGTTTTGCTGAAGATTCTGGCCTGGCACTCAGAATATCTGGGTTCAATTACTGTCTTCTCCAAAATCTTCCTTTGTGACCCAGGGGTGATAATTTAGGATGAAATCCTGGTCACATTAATGGCAAAACTCCCATTGACTTTGACTTCACTGAAGCCAGGATTTCACTCTTCACCTCAGAAGGACTAGTGAACTGGGAGAAGAGGAAGGAAATTTTACTTGGGTGTAATAATTGTTTTAAAGTGGGAGAAATTGGTATGACAAACTGATGGAAGTTGCAGACTGGTAGGGGAGGGGAGGAACTAATTCAGGCAGTTATGAGATGTCATTTTCTCATTCTTCAGTTTGATACTTTGAAGAATAGTCTGTTAATTGCCCTTAGTTTTGATTGTCCTCCTAATCATTCAGTATTTATCACATGCCAAACTTCTCCTTGGCTTATGCTGCCAAAAAAATCTACATTAATAAGACACTAGTTGTTTGGTTTCTTTTTTTTTTTTTTTTTTTTTTTGGATAGTGCTTATAATGGGAAGAAAAAGGCAGAGGATTTCCTGCAATGCTGCAGCACAGATCTGAGCTGGTGATCTGAACCTAGGGATCCTCTATGATAAGCACTGCACAACAAGGTTGATTAGACCACTTAATTAACTGCTCTTTTACTTGTCATCTTGTACTTCCTTTCAGCTTTCTGTTTCATCTCTCAATCTGTACATTATTGTTTTCTCATTCAAGAAAGCAAGTAAGAAACTTTTCTGACTTTTCAGCACAAACACTGGGTCTTGGCTTCTACTGGAAAACAAGCCCCAGAGTTCTGCTCTAATGAGTTCCTATGCGCTATGAGCACGGATTAATTCTTGGGGCCACATTCTGATACTCTTATAGTAAGAAAGAATACATTCAATCCAGTGGGATTACTCATGAAGTAAGAATAAGGGTATCAAAATCTGGGTCTTAGGGTATACCTGTATAATGTCCTGGCTGAGTATCAACAGCGTGGCTCAAACCTGAGACTTCTGGATGTAAACATGAGCATCTACTCATTGAGCTAAAAGACACTGTTAGTGCAAAAACTGTACCAGCTCATAAACCTCTACATTATCCAGCCACTAGAAAGGGACAGAGTCACTTTTTGTACTAACACAGAGTGATAGGGCCATCCTGCCTAGAGTGCCCTCCTTTGGCAGGTCATGGCACAATGG
Organism: Caretta caretta; assembly: GCF_965140235.1. Taxonomy (NCBI): domain Eukaryota; kingdom Metazoa; phylum Chordata; order Testudines; family Cheloniidae; genus Caretta; species Caretta caretta. The sequence continues at coordinate 162,420,235 of NC_134206.1, read as the reverse complement.
GTGTGCTGCCTCAGTTTCCCTCCTTCAGAGTCTTCATTAGCTTCACTTCAAGGCTTTCTTGACTCAATAATACCCTCTTTGGTAGCTGGTTTATTATTTTTAAAAAGTATTGCAAAATAGTCCATAACAAAAGTCCCAAATATATAGTCCACTTCTTACCAAAGTGCAAGCAGTCATTAAAACTCAAGACATCTCGTCCCTTGATGCCCCACATACCTGTGCCTTCAAGCACAACTGTGCTGTCTGCCAGTCCACTTCAGTCCCTGGGCAGCCGCCCCACCCCTTCCAGTTGAAGTGCAACCTTACTCTTCCCAGCAGAAACCCACACAGCCTCTCTGCTGGGAGCATGAGGAGAATAAGGCAAGTGTCCCTCATTCTCCTTGGCCCTCTCACAACTCTCCAGTCCTGAAGATGTCAGTAGGTTAGCTCCTCCACTACACCCTGCCTTTAGCCCTCTCCAGCTTGTTGCTCTGGCTCTCTGGCTTAGAGCCAGAAGGCAGCTACCTCTGCTGCTCTCTGGCCTTCAGCCTTCTCCCAGAAGCCACCTTCTGCTCCCTTCCAGGACTGCTCCAGTCCCCTTGTCTCAGACAACTCTCATCCACCCTTCCTGATCAAACTAGTCTGCTCTGACTCTCTGAGCCCCCTGTCCCCACCCACCCCCAAGCTCGCTCTCTCCCTGGGCCTTTATAGCCCCTAGATGCTGCCCCTTCCTCTTAACTAGACAAATGGGAGCACCTGTTCTGGCATGGGGCACTGGACGTACTTCATTTACTGGGACCAGCCACCCTGTGGCATATAGGTTACATGTTCCCCTGTCTGGGAAAGCTGATCCTGAGTTTCTCAGGTTCACAGCAACTCAAATCCCCTTATGAGTCACTGTGTGTGCCTGTAGATGGATCGTTGGCAGTAGGGGTCAAGTTCAGGAGCTCTGGATCTATAAGTTCTGTCCTTTACTACCTGAGCCAAAAGACCCAGCTCTGTTATCTCAAAGGGTTTACAGACTCAGACCTCCATAGTCCAGACACTAGAGAGGGACAGAGCCACACAGTGTAAATTGTAGGTTATATGGTAGAACCTCAGAGTTACAAACACTTGGGGAATGGAGGTTGTTTGTAACTCTGAACAAAATGTTATGCTTGTTCTTTCAAAAGTTGACAGATGAACGTTGACTTAATACAGCTTTGAAACTTTACTATGCAGAAGAAAAATTCTGCTTTTCCTTTATTTTTTTAGTAGCTTATGTTTAACACAGTTCTGTACTGTATTTTTTTTTTTTTTTTGGTTTCTGCTGCTGCCTGATTGCATATTTCTGGTTCCAAATGCTGTTGACCGGTCAGTTCATACTCTGGTGTTTGTAACTCTGAGGTTCTACTATACCTGTAAATAATAGGCTTTCAGATCCTACACCAAATATATGACCTTGGTTATGTTCCTACTGAAGTGAGAATGGAATGTGTGTATCTGAGGGTGAAGACTAAGGAATACTAGAAGGGAGCATACATTTAATCATAACATCCCTATGTCTAATAGACTAAAAAGGAAATGACTGATTCTAATACACTAAGCAGATATTTCATTGTTGATCATTCATAAATAGAACAGTGTTTCTTTGAAAGGAATTTATAATCCTACAGGCAGTTAAGCCTCCAGGGCAGATTGGCAGAGGCCCTGGTGGTTTTTCGCCTTCCTCTGCAGCGTGGGTCATGGGTCACTTGCTGGAGGATTCTCTGCACCTTGAAGTCTTTAAACCACGATTTGAGGAATACAATAGCTCAGACATATGTTAGGGGTTTGTTACAGGAGTGGATGGATGAGATTCTATGGCCTGCGTTGTGCAGGAGGTCAGACTAGACAATCATAATGGTCCCTTCTGACGTTAAAGTCTATGAGTCTAAAGAAAAGGCATGACTCTTGTTCTTTTTTGATGCTGATACTAGAAAGTGTATCCAATATTCAGATATCACTAAAAAAAGTTATATTAGGTGAAGAAAACCACTGAATTAATTAGCAGGTTGACTTCAGTTACAAATTACTTCTAAACTACTGCTTTACACTTCAAAGCAACCTTTTATTCTTAGCCACTGGCACCGAAGGCCTTGATGCTGCATTGTGTTTGTGTGGGCAGATTGCTGCACTCATGCAGAAGCCCCATTGATTTCATTGAAACCCATTGTGGCTGCCATGGTCCATCTATATGGATCTGATTGTAGGATCCGTGCCTACATTAGGAATCTACAGGATAGATTGATTTTTAATTGATGCAGTACAAAATACTAGTGCTTACAGCAATAGGCCCATTAAGACTCTTTAAATTCACTTCACTGGGAGAGTGCTTATACAGCTGAGGGAAGAATAGTGGTAGCAGCTAAACAACCTAAATCTAAAAGCCCACAAATAAAGTGCATATTACCGGCCAACAACAATGTATTTTCCTGTGACATTTAAACCCCAAACAAAATGTAATTTCTTGGTTGTGAAAGTCACTACTCACCACATAATGCCCAAATAAACAGACTTTGTATGGGGAATTCAGTGGACTTTGGGGGAGATTACATTCACGAGTCTTCTCACCTGCAGGCAGGGTAGCTAGCACACAGCACAGTGGCCATTCTAGCTTATATAGACTGCAATAGCCACAGTCTTGCTCATCCAAGATTCCTAGCCACAGCTACCCCCCTCCCCACAGTTTCCTCTGTACATTGCTGTTCTGAGGCACCATGAAACTCTCCTGCTGCAGTGCACTGCGGGTGTGGAGGTGGCTTGCATGGCGCTCTCTCTCTCTCTCTCTCTCTCACACCTCCTCTACCATGAGGTTCAGTGTAGAGGGCTTTGTGTTTCAGAGACTTTCACCCTTTTTGCACAGCTGATTGGACTCTAACTGAAAGTTTTTTCTGGATTACAAGAAAATAGTTACTGATAGCTCATTGTTCAACTCCTCATCTCAGCTGTTCTTTCCACCAGTTGCAATATAATTGGATTTCAATTATCAATAGCATTCTAGTATTACATACAGCCCAGAATTTCTAGAAACACAGCTCCAGACTTCTTCATTCTAGAAGAAGAAGAAGAGTTATCTTCTCTCCTTGGATTTAATTGATACCGGGATTAGTATTTCTTCTTGAAGAACCCCTGATCTGTTTTAAAACGATCAACATTTAAATAGTGATGCTTAATGTTAGAATCAGGAATTTCATTTTTTTCAGACTATTGGACTGATCCACCCTCTCACTCATATATATTGCAAATACACAAATTTCAAAATGAACCTTATGTGCTAATTCAGTGCTAGTCTTTCTTAATTTGCCAATGTTTTTTCCCAGGTAAACACTTCCATCATTCAGCAGAGACACTTTAAATTACAATGAAAATAAAAGAAGTAATATAATAAAGTTCAAATGTGTGTTCTCTACATGCTTAAACAATAATGTTACTTTAGAAGCAGTTTACTTATATGTGGAAGGAGCTAAACATTTATTACATTCCTTTTATAAAGTATGTTTACAAAATTTCAAATACATGGAGAAAAATGATTGCACATGTGGAAATGCTAAACATCTAAAAAATGATAGTGAAGACCCAATGACTGTCCCACAAACCTCCTGAATTCCTTAATTTATTTTAAAGTAAGGACCTTAAATAAAGCTTCCCTTTCTGAAGCATTTATATAAGCATCTAGTGGGGACATGTTATGACAATGCATGTGGTATTCTATTTCTCTTATGTAATTTTGGAGAGTGAACATGTCTTACCTTCAAAATGTTTTGTTTCGTAAAGTGAATATAAAACACACTGAAATAATAATGTAACAAAATACACTTGACTACCAATTAAATATTTACTGGAGTAAAAGTATATGTGTCTTTGTAAGTTTATGTTGATTTCACTGAAAATATACTCACAGAAATTATGCAAGAATTCTTCTTCTCATTAAAAGGTAGAATTTTGGGCTTTGCTATTAATATATTTATTTCAATTATCTTTCTTTTCTTCTTGTATTGCTTTATATGTGGTAAAATTAGTTTGTCAGACTGCCATGTTAGAATGTTGGCTTGTGTAATAAAATTAAGAATCTAAAATCTTCTAAGTGATCTTTTTAGATGTACTCTAAATACCTTTCTTTTTAAAATGCTTTTCATGTTTTTGCCTGAAGATGAAACAATATTTGTAGGATTGTCAGAATTCAATTTATATTTTTTTAATAATTTCAGTGGATAATATCGGTGTTTATTTTAAAGCATTTTTGATTGCTTTCAATTTAAATTTTCACAGTTGCACAAAAGTATAAGTTATGCATTTTTAATTTTTAATTCATTTTAAATTTTTCATAATTGCAGGAAATTATGGGAGGTCAGACAGTGGGGAAAGGGGTACAGACAATAATTATTTAATGACAGTAGACATGGAGTTTCAAAAAAATACAAAGCTTTGTAACTGTTAAAACACAAATTGTCAACATCAAATCAAAATATACAAAGTAAATATCCTTAAATCAAACTCTAATAAGTTCTCAAGCAGTATTTTTCTTATTTTGCCTATCTGTAAATTTTTATTATTACTTATTGATATATTGGGTTTGTGTATACAGTGAAATCGATGTTTAACAACAGGAAAAAATGGTCAGTTTTCATAATGGAGAGAGGTAAATAGTGGTGTCCCCCAGGGGTCTGTAGTGGGACCAGTCCTATTCAATGTATTCATAAATTATATGGAAAACTGTAAACGGTGAGGTTGCAAAATTTGCAGATGATACAGAACTACTCAAGATAGTTAAGTCCAAAGCAGACTGTGAAGAGTTACAAAGGGATCTCACAGAACTGGGTGACTGGGCAATAAAATGGCAGATGAAATTCAATGTTGATAAATGCAAAGTAAAATCACATTGGAAAACATAATCCCAACTATACATATTAAAAGGATGGGGTCTAGAAAGAGATTTTGGAGTCATTGTGGATAGGTCTCTGAAAACATCCTCTCAGTGTGCAGCGGCAGTCAAAAAACTAACAGAATGTTGGGAATTATTAGGAAAGGGATAGATAATAAGACAGAAAATATCATACTGCCTCTGTATAAATCCACGGTATGCCCACATCTTGAATACGGCATGCAGATCTGGTCACCCCATCTCAAAAAAGATATATTGGAATTGGAAAAGAAAAGGGCAACAAAAATGATCAGGGGTATGGAACAGCTTCTGTATGAGGCAAGATTAATAAAACTGAGACTCTTCTGCTTGGAAAAGAGACAACTAAGGGGGGATATGCTAGAGAGCTATAAAATCATGACTGGTGTGGAGAAAGTAAATAAGGAAGTGTTATTTACTCCTTCTCATAACACAGCCACCAAATGAAAGTAATAGGCAGCAGGTTTAAAACAAACCAAAGGAAGCATTTCTTACACAACACACAGTCAGCCTGTGGCACTCTTTGGCAGAGGATGTTGTGAAGGCCAAGACTATAACAGGGTTCAGAAAAGAACTAGATAAGTTCATGGAGGATAAGTCCATCAGCCAGGATAGGCAGGGATGCAAAACCAAGCTCTGAAGCATTCCTAGCCTCTGTTTGCCAGAAGCTGGGAATGGGCAACAGGAGACTGATCACTTGATGACTACCTGTTCTGTTCATTCCTTCTGAAGCACCTGGCATTCGCTGCTGTCGGGAGACAGGATAATGGGCTAGAGGGACCATTGATCTGACCCAGTATGGCCATTCTTATGTTCTTAACATTTACTGATAAAAAATCTAATCCTTCCAAGAATATTTGCAGCTGTTTTATCTTTCTTTAATTTACATGCTCTCTATCATGTATTGGAGTTGCAAATACTCAGTCCCTTCCAGATTTAGGTCACTTGCTTGCTCCACCTGTCAAGAACTGGTGTTTTGGCAACTTTAAATCAGACAGTTGAAGAGATTATATCTAGACTTACAGGCTGTGATCCTTCATAAACAACCGCATTGGTGCACCCTTGGCACAGAGTCCCACTGACTTCAGTAGGGTTCCATAGGGACATATACCCATATGTATGCCCATCCCTTCAGTTGTCTTTGCAAGAACAGGGCAAGATTATAATCAGTTTGAAACAGGTAATTTATTGCAAAGTGAGCTGTGTGAATGAACTGCTTAATTACATAGATAAAGTATACCCTCAAGAGTGGAGGTATCTGGATGCTGAATCTGTAATTCTACATATAAAACTATAATATCTACAGTTTATTGCCTCACAGGACTATGGAAAGATTAAACAAATCTTGTTTGCCTAGTGGAAAAAAGAACATATGGACACAGTGAACAGCACAAAGGTGATTAATCCAAGTATATTGTCCCTGAATGAAGAGTATTCATATTGCTGTATTTTTTTCTAGAGTATATTTCTTAATGCTAAGTAATAATTATCTATATGTACTAGTAGTTCCGTAAGCTTTTTATTAACATGTCTAGAACTGTGCAAATAATATACAACTGACTAGTATATTTGAAGAATATACCCGGGTTGCTGTTGGTGAACTGTCAATAAGCATAATGAATAATTGACTTTTATTTATTACTTGAAATTATTTGCCAGCTACTGATAATAATTATTGATCAGGAGCTGATTTGCAAGCACTTCATTGTAACTATTTGATATTCAAAATTCAAGCTGTGTCATTGGTCATGTAGATCACATGGTATGCTTCGGCTCCCTTATTGGTTGTTGTAGCTCTGAGAAATAATTTCCCAAAATGAATGTTTATGGAAGTAAATTTAAAATTCACTTTTCTGCGAATTCTCCCTCAATGTTCACTTAAAATATGCTGTTTCTGTGACTGTTCCTTCCAGTAAACTTACTAGCACTGCCAGAACATTCCTAGGAGGCGACTGCAAAAGGGTCATTGGACCTCAGCGGAGGCAAATTCATTTAAGACGTTTGAATGAGTATTTGCAGGATTTTTACAGTATTCGCTCATCTGGAACCTTCAGGCTTCTTTAGGTGTTTTTTAGCACTCGACAAAGGACTTGTGCAACTTCTAAAAAACATCGCTTTAGTATTGTCTTTGCAAAACTACAATGATCAGAGACCAGCAAAATGTTAATAGGCAGTTTATCTGCACTTTGCTATTTTAGCTTGAAAACAATCACAGGTGGAGTTTAGGGAATCATTTACTTTTGTGTTCGTCTGTTTCTAACAATCCACGGGCCTGATCCAAAGGCACTGAAGTCAGTGCTAGTCTTTGCACTGAGCGGGGTCAGAGTCCAATTGCCTTCTTCCCATCTTTAGGGGTAAGAAAGAAAGTTTTGTCGTGCTCAATGTAATTTTATTTCAGCCTCTTTTCAGGAGCCAGTGCACCGACTGACCTCTCTCTCTCTCTCTCGCTCGCTCTCTCTGATTAGCTGAGTTCCACATTTATTTCCGAGCAGTCACTGAGACAGTGATTAGCATTAAAACTGTCTCTCTTCCACTTATCTCGCTTACTAGACCCAGCACAGAGGCCTGTATTTATAGCCCTGACCTAGGTGCTGAAACAGCTTCTCGGCTGCTGTTCTGGGTCCTGAAAAGTTGGAGAGAGAAACCAACGCGCATGAAGTGACTGACTGACTGATTTGCAAGCATAGACACCATTTAAACCAGGAAAGTCTCTCTTAACTGCCGGACCCGTGACCTTTTCTAGCTACTGGAACAGTTTCAGTTCAGCTGTGCTCTCGACTCCCAAGAGCTACTCTGATGCACCTCTAGGAGTGAAATGGATGATTTCCAGGCTGTGCAATCCCAGGTAATGCTACGAATAACAACAGGTGTCTCCCAGTTTTCCCTGAACATGGAAATCTGTTTGTTAACAGAGCGATCGAGGGATCGCCACAGCGGACCTCTCTAGGGCAGACATATGGAGCTAGTCTTCACTCAAGCGTCGTGTCCCCGCTCCCCACCTCTGAAACGTGTTTCCTGGTACCAGGGTCTCTAATCCCGGGCCGCTGATCTTGTGGCTGTGTTTTCAGCGGCAGCAAATGGCATGCAAGCTCGGAGCTTTGCCGACAGTCCCAGCGAGTGAGCGGTGTAGTTGCGAGCCAGCTGTGGCAGGCATGACAGGCATCTGCAGTATTTCCCCCCTGATCCCAGGAAAGTTTTGTCCCGCAATTTCTGCGAGACTGGAGCCGATTTCCCCGCTCCCTCCAGGTCGCCATGGTGATACCGAGCTCCCTCTCCCCCGGATCAAGACGAAACGGGCATCGCTGCGTTAGCAGAGCCCGGCTCGCAGCTGTTCCTCGTCTGCAGCCAGCTCCCCCTGCGGCTCCGCGCTCACCGCCCGGCCGGCAGACTCCGGAAGGCAACAGTACCCCTGCCTACGTCACAATGCCACTCGGACTTTCTCCCCAGGCCGCCATCGCCCCGGCCCCGCGCTTCCGTGGGTTGCTGCGGCGGGGTGCCGCTACCCCAAGGCACAGCCCGGGCAGCGAGAGACGCGCCTTTGCACCCAGCCAGCGGGCTGGGAACGTGGAGCTCAGTGGCCCTTGCCGCGAGACAACGGATTCGATCGTCCCCGACACGCTCAGCTCAGCTCAGCTCTCCCTGCCTGTAGCCCCGAGCCATCCCAGGCACATCTAGCGAAGGAAAGTACGAGCAAACGTGGAACTCAGTGCCACACACAAGTCGCCTCTTCCCTGAGCAGCGATCTGGCTGAAATGGCACCAGCTTCCAGGGATCTCCACGCTGCATGGCGTTTACTGCTTAATTATCACACCACACCTCGGGCTGTATCTCACCAAAACCCCTACTGGGGGGGGGGGGGGGGTGTCTCTCTCCGGAAAGCAGAAGCCCGAGCTTCACATGACTAGGATACTTGATTTCCTTAACTGCCAAAAACAAAAAAAAAACAAACAAACAAAAAAAAACAAACAAAAAACAAAACAAAACAAAAAAACCCCCAAACCATTGCATGCAACGTCTGACAGTTGGCGCCCCCAGCTTTAGAAAGAGAGGAGGACCCGATCTTTAAAACCACAATTTGCTGGATCTTTCTGAATCCAGTGTTTTTTCCCGTCCCTGCGAGTTTCCAGTTGCTAATGAAAGGCATATGAAATTGATCTCCCTTCTGTTATGTAACTGCCTTCTCCCCGGTCTTTCTGTACTTGGGGGTGACATTTCTCCCAGAGTAGGGAGTTCAGGGACAAAAGAAAAAGGCAAGAATTGGATTTCTTGTGGGAATGGACAACAGCTGGTTTCCCATTAGCAACTCCACCGTCTTACCTGTTTGGGGCACGTTGTTTTCATTCGATCATGATTTTCTTTGTGGAATGGAGCAGGATGTTGCTGGCTGATGGTTCACTCAATGATGGGTTAAACAATAAGATGATGATGCTCAGTTTTACCTCGACCCTAAGCTGCTCTCTCGCGCCTCCATCCTCCCCTCTGCTCGCCCACCTCTTGATCCAGCTTGGCTTCCCCACATACACAGCCAGGTGCAGTATTCAAGTCCAATACGCTCTGTGTTGCTAGGACAGAGTTAAATGAGACCTGGAGGAGATCAGACAGCAGGGGGTGGGGAGGGGGTGGGTGGGGAAGACCCGGGCGGAATAAAAAAGCACAGGCAGAGAGAAAAGTGTTGGACAACGCAGGGAAACGTCATGAAATCCGCAGATTCAATGAATTCTACTCAATTTCAGGCGAGTGGCTGCTGTGCTCTCCAGTCAGAAGCTGTAACAAACAAGGCAGAGGAAATGAAACTGTGCACAGTGCCATCTGCTGGAGCAATGCTGCAGCACAAAGCAGGCGGGAGTAGGGGCGTGGGTGGGTTTTACCGGTTGCTTGCTTTGTTTCTTTCTTTCTTTCCTACCTTCTGACAGAGCAGGGAGACTAATGGAAAGTTTACGATCTGTATAGAGCTTTGCAAAGCCAGCCTGGTCGCTTTCCTGCAGTATTTCTCATTGGGAGAGAAGGAAACTAGTGTTCACCCTGGACATGGACAGGGAGGACTGGCCTGGGATTCTTTTTATTTGCAGCTGAACTTGAGAAGGGATGAGATGGTGGTGGGAGGGGGAGAGATCATTTTGATTGCTTTACTTTGGCCTAAGGAAATGGAAATATACAAAATAGGAAAAGGGAAGGAAGAAGGAGGAAATAGCATTAATCAGCCTTTCAGGCTGGGGAATGAGCCCCAGGGAGCTAAGAGGGACCCCCTTGACTCTCAACAAGGTTAGGAGCAGAGTGGCAGTGGCAGAAGTGGGGCAGGGATGAGACCCAGCAGCGGCATCATTAGGCTTTCAACACTATTGTCATCAGAATCTGGTTTCCCCAGTTTTGACTGGCATTTCCCCCTCTCTTCATCTCAGCCCTGCTCCCTCAGTCCCTCCATAGCATCCTCGCTCTCCTGGCCCTCATGTACCTACTAACCCCCCCTCCGCACTTTTCATCTCCTTATCTCCCCTTCCCCTCCTCTCCTCCTCAATAATGCCCTCTTTCCCCCTTTTCCTGTTTCTGTAATCCTATAAACGAATCCTTCCCCATGTTACATATAAAGAAAAAAAAAACAGCAACAGATTACCTATAAAGAAATCCAACAAAGTGGAACCAACACAATATTTTCCAGTCATAACTCTGACCACTCTGCTTGTATAGTTCATCCTTTCCCCTCCATCTTTTCATTTGTCATGTGTACATAGACAGAGATAGGGACTGTCTCTTACTCTGTCTGTTCGGTGCCTGGCTGCCTGGCAGAATGGGCCCCCTAGGTGCTACTATAATATAGATAATAATCCTTGATACAATAATTCAAGAGAAGGAGGAAGGGCTCTTGTGGCTGCTGACTGCTTTTTCTGAAAGGCTGATCAGTTTTCCAGCGTGTTCTTGTAAGGTTAGTTTCAGCCCCCACCATCAGCTCCAGAGTTCACACCTGCTCAGTAACAATAGATCAGCAATTACCCTTCTTTTTTATGCTTCTGAAATGACAGGAACCTTTAAAAGAGTCACTTTATTTTGTAAAATCTCTTCAGTCTCTTCATCTGCAACCCATTCCTATATTTTCCTAATGCACTGTCTGAGATTTGTTTCTCACAAGAATTCATGTTGAAATGTATTACATCATGCTAGCCGTGTAAATGACTATGTTCTAGTTTCTTTAAAATTTTCAGTAAAAGGAACCTTTCAGTGATTGTTGAAAGTAGTAATATAAGGCGTCATCCTTCAAGGAGATTCATGGGAGCACTCCTTGTATCACCCAGTAACCACCCACTTTCACATCCCTTCCAGTGTGCTAGACTAGAAGATTACCTAATGGAGTTGCAGCTACTCCACATGCTGACCCTTAACTCATCCCCCGTGCTTGCATCCTAGATAGAGCTACTATAAGGTGGGTGCATAACTGGTTGGAAAACCATTCCCAGAGAGTAGTTATCAGTGGTTCACAATCAAGCTGGAAGGGCATATTGAGTGGGGTCCCACATGGATTGGTCCTGGGTCTGGTTCTGTTCAACTGGTAGATAATGGCATAGAGATTTGTGGATGATACCAAGCTGGGAGGGGTTTCAAGTGCTTTGGAGGATAGGATTACAATTCAAAAAGTACATACAAAGTTTTTGCAAGGAGGAGGGAGAAAAATTGTTCTCCTTAACATCTGAGGCTAGGAGAAGAAGCAATGGGCTTAAATTGCAGCAAGGGTGGTTTAGGTTGGACATCAGCATGGATTCACCAAGGGCGAGTCATGCCTGACTAATCTAATTGCCTTCTATGATGAGAGAACTGGCTCTGTGGATGAGGGGAAAGCAGTGGACGTGTTATTCCTTGACTTTAGCAAAGCTTTTGACACGATCTCTCACAGTATTCTTGCCAGCAAGTTAAAGAAGTATGGGCTGGATGAATGGACTATAAGGTGAATAGAAAGCTGGCTAGATTGTCGGGCTCAATGGGTAGTGATCAATGGCTCCATGTCTAGCTGGCAGCCAGTATCAAGTGGAGTGCCCCAAAGGTCGGTCTTTGGGCCAGTTTTGTTCAATACCTTCATTAATGGTCTGGAGGATGGCGTGGATTGCACCCTCAGCAAGTTTGCAGATGACACTAAACTGGGAGGAGAGGTAGATATGCTGGAGGGTAGGGATAGGATATAGAGGGCCCTAGACAAATTGGAGGATTGGGCCTGCTTTGAGCAGGGGGTTGGACTAGATGACCTCCTGAGGTCCCTTCCAACCCTGATATTATATGATTCTATGATTAGGAAAAACTTCCTAACTGTCAGAGTGGTTAAGCCCTGGAATAAATTGCCTAGGGAGGTTGTGGAATCTCTGTCATTGGAGATTTTTAAGAGCAGGTTAGACAAACACCTGTCAAGGATGGTCTAGGTAATATTTACATAAGAATGGCTATACTGGGTCACACCAAAGGTCCATCCAGCCTAGTATCCTGTCTACCGACAGTGGCCAAATCCAGGTGCCCCGGAGGGAGTGAACCTAACAGGGAATGATCAAATGATCTCTCTCCTGCCATCCATCTCCACCCTCTGACAAACAGAGGCTAGGGACAAAATTCCTTACCCATCCTGGCTAATAGCCATTAATGGACTTAACCTCCATGAATTTATCCAGTTCTCTTTTAAACCCTGTTATAGTCCTAGCCTTCACAACCTCCCCAGGCAAGGAGTCCCACAGGTTGACAGTGCACTGTGTGAAGAACTTCCTTTTATTTGTTTTAAACCTGCTGCCCATTAATTTCATTTGGTGGCCCCTAATTCTTATATTATGGGAACAAGTAAATAACTTTTCCTTATTCACTTTCTCCACATCACTCATGATTTTGTATACCTCTATCATATCCCCCCTCAATCTCCTCTTTTCCAAGCTGAAAAGTCCTAGCCTCTTTAATCTCTCCTCATATGGGACATGTTCCAAACCCCTAATAATTTTAGTTGCACTTTTCTTAACCTTTTCTAATGCCAGTATATCTTTTTTGAGATGAGGGGACCACTTCATCCTGCCTTGAGTGCAGGGGACTGGACTAGATGACCTCTCAAGGTCCCTTCCAGTCCTATGATTCTATCTACCAGAACAGCAGGAAAAGTGGACATGGTTCAAATTTGAGAGGGGATGTGTCAGGACTCATCCTCTCTTACTCTGTATGCTGGACACCCAAAGTGCTGCATGAGAAGACCTTTTATGTTTATTAATTGTTAAATATTTTATGAGCAGCAGCATATGGATGGTTACATTAAATAGCTTGGAACCACAATAAAGCCAAGCAATATGCTTAGTGATAAAATGAATGGTCCTTTATTCCTTCAGAATGGTGCTTTCTCTCTTGAGGCAACTAAACTAAAATGTCTCTTTAACAGGTGTACGATAATCATTTTATACTTAGCCTGCCTTACCTCCTCCATCTATTTCATGAAGCCAGCTATGTGAATTTAGCTGCAGAACCACACAGAGCCTGTTAATGCTAGTGCTCGCACACACAGAAGTCAGTGTTTAGGGCTATATATTCCAAAGATCACAGGCTAATGCCTGACTAGCATATTGCTGAGGCAGCTCTCCCTTTGTAATCCAACATCGTAGTTGAGGTCTGATGGGACATCTGATCTGGCAGTCTCTAACTTTGTAGTAGTTGGGGCAGGTGGTCTCAGTCAAGAGGCCTCAACTCTGGGACTCACTTTCCCTTTGGCTTACAGCCTGTGAATTTGCTTGACGTACAGGACTCAGGCTTTTCCTGAAGGTATGGTTTATGGGAAATGTTGAGGTTTATTTCTGGTTGGGAAGTTTATTACTATTAGTTGACGTGCCAGTACATTGAATTATATATGTGGTTTTGAGGTTTTTCATACGTATGACTAGTGATTGCTAGTGTATTTTTACAAATGGGGGGAAAATGCGGAATACATTTCTACAGTTCCTGTTTCTTTTTTGCAGACATTATTTGCACCCACATTTTTTATCTGCAAAAACAAATCTCAGGCATATAGCTGAGTTTATAACTACCCAATTTGTGCCTCCAGTCAGGTAGCTAGAGATCCACCTATGCAGATAGGCATCCACGAAAGAATTGCACTTGTTTATGCAAAATGTAGGTGTAGGTTGTTCCTGTAAAAAACAGGGAGCAATCCTTCTAAATTTGGTCCCGAATGATTCAGACCTACTGCTGAAGCCAACCAAAATAAATTTTGATTTTTCAAATGATATAGCTAGTAGTTCAGGGGGGAACTGAGGCCAGAACTTCCCTCTCACAGCCTGATCCTGCAAATGCATGTGAGCAACTTTACTGATCTCAAAAGGATTACTTACATACATAAAGTTACTCACATATATATGTAAGTGTTTGCAGGGTCAGGCCGCTAGATACCTAGTGCCACCTACCCTTCATCTACACTGTACTGTGCAATATAATGAACTAGTCATGCAATATGGTATATATGGATTGACTTGATCTCTAGAAAACCCCTGCAAGTGCAATTCATACGTGGGAAACAGCTTTGCATGTTTAAAGTCTGCTTATCTGAGCCAGTGTTCATTTACCTTAAAAACAAATCAGGGTCCAGACACCTTGGGGAAGACTGGAGGGTCTGAGTCCAAAGAATAAGCAACTGAATCAACTTATTGTATACAATATTACTGTATTATAAAAGTGCACCAAGAAAGGTCTTTTATGAAAGCTGGTGACACACTGGTGATTAATACCACTGTGCAATGTATGTGTTTACACTGTATGAGGAATTATGAATACTCACTGATAGTATGCTTTAAAGCCTGTGACCAATCAAAGGGAGAAACAGGTTTTGTCCCAGACAGGAGGGAAGGAAGTTATCTACCGATCTCCAGTGTAAATTAAGCATTATGGAATCAAAACAACAGAAGCCCCTTTACATATGAATCAGCAGGGGGTTGGGAAGTCAACAAGAAGGAAAGGATAATAGGAATCTGTCATAAATATAAAGGGAAAGGTAAACCCCTTTAAAATCCCTCCTGGCCAGAGGAAAAATCCTCTCACCTGTAAAGGGTTAAGAAGCTAAAGGTAACCTCGCTGGCACCTGACCAAAATGACCAATGAGGAATCATAGAATCATAGAATATCAGGGTTGGAAGGGACCTCAGGAGGTCATCTAGTCCAACCCCCTGCTCAAAGCAGGACCAATCCCCAATTAAATCATCCCAGCCAGGGCTTTGTCAAGCCTGACCTTAAAAACTTCTAAGGAAGGAGATTCTACCACCTCCCTAGGCAACGCATTCCAGTGTTTCACCACCCTCCTAGTGAAAAAGTTTTTCCTAATATCCAACCTAAACTTCCCCCACTGCAACTTGAGACCATTTACTTTCAAGATACAAGGAGACAAGATACTTTCAAAAGCTGGGAGGAGGGAGAGAAACAAAGGGTCTGTGGCTGTCGGTACGCTGCTTTTGCCGGGGATAGAACAGGAATGGAGTCTTAGAACTTTTAGTAAGTAATCTAGCTAGGTATGTGTTAGATTATGATTTCTTTAAATGGCTGAGAAAAGAACTGTGCTGAATAGAATGACTATTTCTGTCTGTGTGTCTTTTTTGTAACTTAAGGTTTTGCCTAGAGGGATTCTCTATGTTTTGAATCTAATTACCCTGTAAGGTATCTACCATCCTAATTTTACAGAGGTGATTCCTTTACTTCTATTTACTTCTATTTCTATTAAAAGTCTTCTTGTAAGAAAACTGGATGCTTTTTCATTGTTCTCAGATCCAAGGGTTTGGGTCTGTGGTCACCTATGCAAATTGGTGAGGATTTTTACCAAACCTTTCCCAGGAAGTGGGGTGCAAGGGTTGGGAGGATTTTGGGAGGAAAGACGTGTCCAAACTACGTTTCCCAGTAAACCCAGTTAGAGTTTGGTGGTGGCAGTGGATATTCCAAGGACAAAGGATAAAATTAATTTGTACCTTGGGGAAGTTTTAACCTAAGCTGGTAAAAGTAAGCTTAGGAGGTTTTCATGCAGGTCCCCACATCTGTACACTAGAGTTCAGAGTGGGGGAGGAACCTTGACAGAAGCCTTCCTGCCTCTTATAAAAGGGTCAATGAACTTTGGGAGATATAAACAGAAACAGAGAGCCATTTTGGTATCCTTCCTCTGAGGAGACAAAGAAAATGAGTGCTTTGGGTTCTGTGTTGGACCCTAGCTAAAGGCCAGCCATGCTGGAAGAATGACTGCTGAGAAAACTACTTTGAACAAAAGACTCTAGCTTGTTAAGTTAGACTAGAGTCTTAGAAACGTATTTTTATTTTTGTTTGTAACCATTCCTATCCCTATTCCTTCTACTTGGTATCACTTAAATCAATGTTCTTTTGTTAGTAAACTTGTTTTACTTTTACGGTTCTGGGTATTGAAGTGCAAGGTGTGTTAGCCCCAGTTAAGCTTTTTGGGCAGGGGGCTGTCTTTCATTGTATCTGTGCATTGCTGGGCCCTGTTCTCTGTCAGGCCCCAGGCCCCGCAATAAACATGATGGTTAAAAATGGGGAACCATTAGAGAAACTATTGAGCTGTATAGAATATCATACCAACTACTTATGTAAAGCTGTTCTGCATCCTTAGCAAAGGTGTGGCATCACACCTGCAATTTTTGCGCATAAAGCGAGGCAAAATACCTACTTATTTTTCCAAATTTCCCGACTAGATCTGCTAACAATCTTCTCATCTGCTACTGTACTTTGTTAGCTGGACAGCAGATCTTTTCTGGACTTTGCTTTCTTTTTTTGTAAACTCCAGCACATGCACTAATCATATGCAAAAACATTTCCACATGCCACTTTAATTAGTCCAGACTTGTTTTATTTTAATCCCATTCTATTCCTTTTCTATGTAATTATGACAGCTCTTTTAAAATCACCAGTGACTTCCTTCAGCTGCTTGGCTTGGATTTCTTAATCAATAATGAATTTTAATTAGCAACTTGTAAGTTATTGTTCTGGGAGATGGGTTTCATGGTCGATTTATGGTTTCTCTCCTTTATATCACAGAGAAGTAAAACACTACTTCTCTTTTACTGCATCCAATCAGCCCCCACCCCCCATCTCCTGGTTTTCCTGATATTTGGCTGCTGTTCTGTAAAAGGCAGCAGTAAACTCTGCTGCTTTGTTATGCTATGCTATTTTACAATGTATGATAATGTTGTTATGTGTCTCATCCTGTTTCCCCTAATTTACAGCCTCATTTATCTACATGGGAGAAAGAAAATAGCTAGACAATCAGAATTCCAGTGCACATCCTATTGTTATATTTCCTAGGCAAATGTAAGGTATTAAAGAGATTATACCTCACTCTGGTAACAAAAGTTGTATCAAAATAATTGATTTCTGTGTCATTAACTCCAGTTCTGCCATCAGATCCAGTGGGTGGACTCCTGTGTCCATGTGAAGCTCCTCTGAAATCAGTGAATCTCCACACAGATGCAAGGATTCTCCTGTATAGATCATATAAAAGGATTGGGGTCAGTATTTCTAATGAGTACATAATTGTGCAATGTTGCGGTTCAAATACAAGACAGAACAAGGCTTTAAGCAAGCAAGCAGGCTGGTCTGCCGACGGCTGGTCTGCCTGTCAGCTTTTCACCCTCTCTTTTATTTCTCTCTCTCCCCCCGCGCATTACATACTCCAACAGATAAAAGGAATACACTGGCTTTGTATAATATTCTTATTTACCAATATCTATCTACCACATTCCTTGCTCTCGGGCCTTGAGCCCAGTCCTGGGAGGCTTCCCACAGTTCATGTCATCTGGGCGAGATTCCAAGGTTCATGCCCTTGAAGGAGCCGTGTGTGCACTGCTCCTACACAACACTCCAGGTTGTGCCCTGAATGTTGCCAAGTGCATGAACCCTGCATGAATGCTACAGTGCAAACTAGCCAATCAGC
Source organism: Caretta caretta (assembly GCF_965140235.1). Lineage (NCBI taxonomy): Eukaryota > Metazoa > Chordata > Testudines > Cheloniidae > Caretta > Caretta caretta. The sequence continues at coordinate 162,402,419 of NC_134206.1, read as the reverse complement.
ATGCATGCAACACTTATTGACATTAGTGGAAGTTCTATGCATGGCATAGGGTAGGAAATCACCATTAGAGCATTGTCATTTCAATGCTAAGGCTGGTTTTTACGCTCCTCCCCAGATGTTGTACTTATGCAGGGAGCTGAAACTGAAAGCCAAAAAAGTCCTAGAAAACATGGTTAATTAGGAGGAGAGTGCAAAATTTGCTTTGCAAAATGATAAGTATAAAATGGTCAATTTAGTTCACAAAGAGATGGTTGTAAAACACTGCCAGTAGACATCAGGTAATGAACAGCAGCTAAAATGCAGCAATTATATACTAATCAAAATGTATAAAGAAGCTTATACATTGTACCTTTCACCCTATCCCTATTTCTTAAAACGTACACTTTTGAATGTTGGATTATTTATGTATTGGTAAGGCTCCAAATGTATAACAAGTACCTTGAGCCATTTGTTTGTATAAAATAATACATTTCTGAAATAGAATGTATATTGGGCTGAATCAGCATGTGGAGTGAACTATCCTCTCACACTAAAAGGAACATTGGTGGATGGGTTGGGTTGGACTGGATTGAGAAGCTTATATTGCCACTACCTTTGCTGTACCTGTTCTGGGGAGGGAGGATTTGGCATCCAGTGTGGTAGTCTGGCTCCTTTCACAGGCCCTAGGTTCAGTTAGGGCCAGATCCTGATACTCTTAATTGTGTTGAATAGTACCTTACTCCACAAGTGGCTCCAGTGAACTCACATGAGGCGCTACTGAGTGTAAGGGTATCAGAATGCAACCCTATAAAAGGAATTCTATGAATGGGGAAAGAAATAAAGAAGCCTTTGCAACAGTTTTAAAGCCAGTAGGATATCAGATAAAAGAAAACTGCCCATAAATTACTATTAATAGTTTTTTGTTATTTGACATGAAAGATTAAAATAGGTGAGGTAATATCTTTTATTGGACCAACTTCTGTTGGGGGAAGAAGCAAGCTTGTGAGCGTCAGAGCGCTTCTCCAGGTCTGGAGAGGGAAACCAGACTGTTCAAGCTAAATACCAGGTGCGACAGATTGTTAAACATAAGGTGTTCATATATTGTAGGAGATCCTATAAAATGAAGCGGGTAATTAACATCTCTGCAGTTGTAGGACAATGGAGGGTTAGTAGGTAGCAGTGTGTGTCACAAGTTATCATGGGCCGTAAAACCACTTCATTTTAACTGATCTTCTGTAACATGTGTGAACCCCTTATGTTTAACAATGTGTCCCAGCTTCTGTTTAGCTGTGACAGTCTAGTTACCTTCTCCAAACCTGAAGAAGAGCTCTGTGAAGCTCTAAAGCTTGTCCCTTGCAGCAACAGAAGTTGGACCCATAAAAGATATTACCTCACCCTATTATCTCTCTCATATCCTGAGACCAACATGGCTAAAACAACACTACTAATGAAAAAGATTATTGTTTTTTAATTTTAATCTAGGCATATAAAAAACAGCTGTGTATCCTGACGAACCATTAAAAACACAGGCCAAGATTTTCAAGAGTGGGAGCCTAAAGCTAGGTACCTAAATCTGTATTTAGACAACTAAATAAGTGGCCTGATTTTAGAAAGTGCTGGAAAGCAGCTCCCCTTGAAGTCAACAGAGTCTCTTCATTTACTTCACTAGGTTTTGGATCAACCCCAGGCAAGCAGGGACCTTGCTGCCATGTGTACCCAAAGGGGTCCAGGAGGGAGTGTGGAGTCATAGGCCTCAGACTGATCTTCTGAGATATATGGGTTTTGGGAGGCTGACCATGCTGCTATTTCTCAGGTGAGCAAACCTTGTCCCAGAAGAATGATCAGACAAAGCCTCTGAACACAAAAACACACTTTCCAGTCCCTTACAGAAGAATAACCTTGGTAGGTGATGGTTTGGCCAATGGGCAAAAGAGAAGAAAGATGTTGTCTGGCCAGACTCACAGACAATTATTAAAAGGAATGATGAATGGATTAAAAGAGGAGACACAAGTGTCTTACTCCTCTCTAAACATGTAAACATACAGACATAGAGTGTGGTGAAATCAACATTAGTATGTGTGAAGTAAAGAATCTTACCCAAAGCTCCAAGAGGAGTTCCAAAAGGAGTTTTAATTAAAGCAAATAGCTCCAATAAGACATGAAAACAAATATGAATGAATTTCTGTTTAATTAAAGATGGGCAAATTGTGCTAATGCAAGAGGAACTTATTGTTTTGTGTCCGTCATACAGCAGTGTTGCATAATTTTGTGCTAGTAATTCTAAACCCTGACACTTTACATATAGATACCATTCTTCCTATAATTATAAATACACTTTGATTTTTTGCCTCGTAAATTGTAAATAAAATAAAATGAACTCAGCACAGGCATATACAAGAATTAAATTAGCCTCTGAGTTTCTTGGACCCGGTATACAAGACCAGAGCTGTGCCAGCTGTATTGCTTTTCCCTCTCCTGCCTCACAAGAAATCTAATGCAATAAAAAGGCATATAACCCTATTGCTGCTAGCTATCACTTAGTGCTGAGCAATACATGGGGCAAAATAATGCACCAAAATAATAGAAACAGGAGACTGAACAAATTCCCATTCCAAAACCAAGGTGAAAAGGCAGAATCCAATAATCTACTTCTGAGCACCATTAGGGAAGTAGAATTTCTAATAGCAAAAGTTAATGAAATTCTGGCCCTCTTATGTGGGTGTAAAGAGGCCCTGAAAGAATTGGTTCTGGCTGGAGCAGGATTCCCCTGACTCGCTTACTGAGGTGACTGCCATAAATCTGCCCTCTGATGACCCCCCCCCAACCCACCCCGAAGGCCACTGGAGGTGGGAGGGCATGTCAGGTAAGGTGAACAACTTTCTAATTTGTGAAAACTGGACACTGAGCGCTGGAACCTGCCCTGCACCCTGCTCCACCTCTTTCCCTCGAGGCCCTGCCCCCGCTCTTCTTCCCCCCATCCACCATCACTCGCTGCTCTCTCCACCTCCCTCCTCCTGCCAGCTGAGCAGGGCTCGTGGGGGGGGGGTTGGTGACTGGGGCAGGGCAGGGGAGGGGAGGTAGAGACGTGCTTGGGGCAGGAGTGGGAGCTGCCAGTACCTCTCTCCGCCAGAGCCATTCTTGTGCGCTCCTCCAGCCTCCGGCAGCAGCAGCTGCTGCTTTTCCCATCCCCTGGCAGCAGAAGCCGGTTACTGTGAGTAACCGGCATTGTAGTGTCTGGCCAGCAGTGCTCACCGGACACTGCCAGGTTCCCTTTTTGACTGGACTTTCCAGTCGAAAACTGGATATCTGGCAACACTAATGTCAGGGCAGGTACTGCAGTCAAGAGGGTAGAGTGGGGAGGCTACCACACTTTGGAGAGGACTCCAGGGCTGTTTAACTTAGGCCAGGGGCCTCAACAACTTCTGAAACACCTCAGGATTGGGTAGCTTCAAAGGTGGCTTAAAGCCACCATTGCTCTGCCCTCCTGTTGAGCTGTGAATTCTGTGCCAGGCCTCTCATCTCACCCAGGGAGTTTCATGAAGTATGGGGGCTTTAAGTGAAATTATGTCAGCAGGGCCTGTTATAAGGAGAACAAGGAGCGAGATTTTATGGGATTTATACTGTTTGTCACCATGGTAAATGAAAAGAATAAGTCAATAATACAATATCTCAGGCCAGTTTAGGCACCTGAGTCCCATCTGTGGCATCACTGCGATCCACTAAACTCCCACTTGGCGGCTGCCTAATCCTATAGGTGTCTAAATTTTCTAGGCACCTTAACTTTTTGCTGTCATAATTCCTTAAGCGCCTAAGTCTCAGACCCTGGGGCATGTGCACTACTGTTGCACTCTAGATGTGCGAATGCCTATTTCCTGCCTAAGGCCCAGAGTGATCTATGAACCAGGGGCAGATAGATGGAGGACCACCCATCCTGAATTTTGGGCCTGATCTGGTAGGCATACTCAGAGGCTGCCTACCACCTGCTGTACACCGGCCCAGCATAATATGGGACACCGATTGGTGCAGGGCACCACAGTCCATGCATATAACGCTCATTAGAGCCATAGGGGAGTGTAGGGTGAGTGAGTTTTCCAGTCTGAGCCAGAGAGAAGCGAGGGGATCTGTCCAGGGACACAACAGTTGGTAGAGCTAGGTGTAGGTGGTAGGGTAGCTGGACAGGAATGGGGAAAAGGTTAGCATAGCACACGGGTAGCTAGTGAGGCATCCAGATGTCAGGGAAAGCTTGGTCTAGCTAGATAGGGTTGGGGAGGGGAGCCACAAATAGTTAGGGCAGGGAGAGGTGGCATTTGGGGGAAGGAGAGGTGGCATTTGGGGGAAGGAGAGGGAAGTCTGGGAAAAGGCTAGGGTGGCTACCGGGAAGGGAGGAGGGAGGCCAGATAGCGTGGTCAAACATGATAAACAGTAGCATATTTGTGTTGCAACACCTGCTGTGGCAGTATCAGCAGGAGGTGGAGGAAGGAAGGTAGAGGACAGAGACACTCAAGGCTGAACCCGAAACCAACTGCCATGCATGGCCAGTCCTGAGACCATACCACCTCTGCTGCAGTTTCATGGGGACCTCCCAGCATGCATATATCCAGAGATCCAGGCAGGACCTGGACATGCTCCACCATCTTTGTGATATGCTGCAGGATGCCCAGTCCACCACCACGTGCAGGAGCCAAGCACAGTTTGTCACCTCACAGGTCAGCATGATGGCTGCAGGATCTTTTCAGTAGTCACCACACAAACAATTGGCACCAGCTGGTCTATGTCCTCTAAGGTGTCAGACCAATTTCTGGAGGCCATAATCAGACATTCATGTGAGTACATTGATTTCCTCACTGACCCAGACATACAGAGGGAAAACATGGTTGACTTCCTCCAGATTGCAGTCTTTCCATGTGTCCTCGGAATGGTTTATGGTACTTGCATCACCATTCAGGGACCCTGGCAGAATTCCCATGCCTACATAAGCCAACATTTAATGTACTCGATGAACATGCTGGCCACTTTGTCAAGTACCAAGGGTTGTGCCTACACATGGTTGCAATCCAGACTCAGAGACATGTTCCTTGAAGGAGCGTTTCCTCATGAGCTGTTGTTAGTTTAGACAGGGGTATGGCGATGGTCTTGCAGGGGTTGGAGGCTCCTAACATACGTTTAGTCCTAAGTATGAGAGAATATTACAGCTCTTGGAGGATATGGCTCTAGTTCCCCTTCCTCATTCCTACCTATCACCACACTCCACATGTTCCCCATGTGTGCTGTAGATTGTGTAATATTGCTATGCAGCAGGGGATTCCTGTTTCTGAGGGGTCACATGCAGAGGAGGGAAAGAGGAGGAGGAGGAAGAGCCAGGCTGTGGTTGCCAAGGAAAAGCACCGCTGGCATGCAAGATGAATATGTGACCAGAGGAGAGAGTCTTTGTACCACAGATGAAGGAGGATGAAGGAGGATCTCGGAGCAACTCCTACAAGAAGTGTTCTAGATCAGCAACAGGTACCTGTAGACTTTAAACTGATGTTAGCAAAAAAGGAAGATGGACTCCATGCTGCATGCCAAAACATGATATGTTATATGTGCAATGCAAATGCCCGGGGTGGATCAAAGTGCCTTGTGGCTGTGGTCCCTGTCTGGACAAGGGAACCAGTGACAGTGGAGTCAATGACCATGAAATGTGGCTACTGTGATCTGTAACCTATAAAGTGCACATGTCCAATCCATGCATTGCATTGTCCTCTTGCATCTGTCCTAGTGGTACTTACAGCATTGCTGGTGATGTATCCGCATGGGGTCCAACTTTCATATGGCCAGGGTGTTGAGGGTGACCCCTGTCACCCCCAAATGTTCTGGGAGTTGGGCCACCCACACTTCCTTGCTGTATACGTCCCTTTCTCTCCTTGCAATCGCCTGCAAGTCTGCCTTATTCTGCTCCTGATGGAATCTCCACTTCTTCTTAGTGTCCTTGGTTCCCCACCTGTGCCCTCCCAGGGGGTTGATCTAGTCCCTTAACTCTTCCCACAACCTGTCCATAGTAGAGGTGCTCATCTTCACTACTCTAGCACCCATTAATACCTCAGCATGGCTGATCATGAACTGGTTAATGGCCTCAATTTTGTCAGGTGTAAAACTGGCCCTTCTCTGCCCATACTGTGCTTGCCCTTCCTCCAGATATTCTCTGGCTTCTTCCTTGCTTCCTGAGCTGGTATTTGTCTTGGTGCTGGCTGAAATGAACTGGGGCTTCATCTTTTATCAACAGCTTGAAACGAGCAGTGATATGTGACCTCATGGACACATGCGTACCCATGTGTGGCTCCTGATCCAATCTCCGCTCATAGCCTGGCTGCCAGATATACGCCTACATCCAGCCCCATCTTGGATTTCCTGGGTCTGACTGTGATGTGTTCAGCTACATCATTCTAGCATGCCCTGAAATTTGCCACCTCTCTCTGATGCCCAGCTGAGCTTGGGCCTATTGCATGGTTGCTTGGCAACCGGCTGTTGGTGTCACCTATGCCGAGGCAGAGGAAGTGGAGAGAGGGAGGGATGGAAGGCCAGGAGTTTCAAAACAAAGAAATTACTATTGTGGACAGTGGGAAATGAACACCCGGGTACAGATATGTGCCACCGCACTTCTACTTACCTCCTCTTGTGTGTGGCCCTCATGGAGCGCATTGGTCAGGTCCCGGAGGGTTCCTCAGCCTGTCTGGTGGGACAGGATCTGTCCATAGGTTGCCGCTGCTGCTACTGCTCCTGCCGTTAGCTGAGTGGCTCCTGTGATTCTCCTCCTGTGTGCATGTGTTGCCGGTGAGTGCTGTGTGTGGTGAGTGAGCTCCTTTTTCATCTCAGGGACCTTGGTCTTGTAGGGGGTGGTGGTGTGGAGGCACAGAGCAGGATGGAGAGGGTGCAGGATGTGGGGGGGGAGGGTTTGGTTTGTTTTTGGTTTTTTTGGAGGCACTGCAATACCAGGTCAATGCATGGGGTGGACAGAGCAAGCCCCTATTCCATCCCCCTGTTTCAAAAATCAATTTAAGATACAGTCCTCAAATAAAGGACTGATCAGATATTAAACTGATAAGAACAGATATAACTTAGATAATTTTTGTACTTCACGGTCCAAGAGACACATGTAAGGTTTTCATCTCGGGGCCAAAAGACCAAAAACATCAAGACACTTGATCACAGCCTTGGTTATGTGAGGGAGCGGGTGGGGATGGAACTGATCTCTTCCCTGCTGGAACTGTGTGAGTATCAGTGACGAACGTGTTTATGGTGGATTTGTTTTTTCCCAGTGGGCTTCTGGGATCTTGTATACTTCTGGAGGATGAGACCTTCTATGTAAAACCAGCCTTATGGGGAAGACAGCCCCATTTCAGCTCCCATGGTACGAAACTGCTCCCAGCAATGTATAGATCGGATTAGGTGATACCAGCCTTTTGAATACCTCCAGGGCATAGAGCCATGGAGCTTCTGCTGCCATTAAATGCAGGGCATTTTTGATATGCTCCAGGATTTGATTGAGGGATAATTGGAGAATGTCCCTTGAGTTGGGTGTGGCAGGTTACTGAGCCAATGGAAGAGGGATATGTCTGTGATGGGGCAGCTTTCTCCTCTCTCCTCATTTTCCCTCAGGATCCACCCACCTCCCTGTGTGTTCTCTGCTGATTTTTAGGGGGGTATTTTAAACACGGTCATTTACACCTGTGCAAAGTGATGTAAAGTGCTTCTAAATCAGAATTCTCCACCCTATATCAGTGCAGTGTATTACACTCACTTTGCACAGGCGTCAATGACTATGCAAGTCAGTGACGAATCAGGGCCCTCTGAATCTATCCCAGTAGTACAATGGTATTTGAAAATGCAGCAGCTGAGCCACTCCATGAAGTCAAATAGTTAATAGCTAGGCAGATGGTGAGCTAATACAACTGTTTATTATGCAAAACCAGGCTTGCTTTACTGTTACTTTGTCCACTTCCCATCACAGTGTTTGCCTGTTTGAGCCACCTGTTTGTATCTTGTCATAAACCAAGACTGTAAGTCTTGGAGTCTGGGAGAAGAACTGCATCTTTACTGCATGTCTGTACAGTGCCTAGAACAGTGAGTTGCTCATCCTTGATTATGCCCCCTGGGTTCTTTGGTACAACATGTAAGGATAATGTCAACATGTAAATTATAGTATGTAAACTACAGAGTCAGCATCCTACTGATCTGAACAGGGGACAGTTCACAACTCTCTAATATTTTTTCAGGCCTTTTGTAGACTCAGGAGGACAACATCTATTGGCTGATATTTGGATGGTTTTCTTCACAAACGTAATATTAGAGAATGGATGAGGCTACCCCAGGATGAACTGGAGGAGAGGGAAAATGATAAGCAAAGCACCACTGGTAGTATGCACAGACAGGAGAGGTAGCTGAGGGAGAAATAAGAGAGACAGGAAGAAAATCAGGAGACTACTGGATTGAGAGAGCCAAAAAATGACAGAGTAATCGTGTGTGTTGAAAACAGCAGAAGACTCTAGGAGGACAAGATTAGGCCCTTTTAGGAGTGGTCCAGAAGGAAGTCAGTTGTAAACTTGTTAAGAGCAGTTTCAGTGGCATGGAAGGGGCAAAACTGGATGGCAGGTTATATGAGAAAAGTAGAGGAAACTCAAGGCACTGGGAATAGAGTGCACACACAAAGATTCTCTAGGCAAAGTGGAGGTGGGAGATAGAGTTGTAGCTGGAGAGGCGAGTGTGGCCAATGAAGAGTTTTTATGACAATGCATATCAAAATTTTTATTCTAAATACAAACCTAGATGAGTGAGAGATAAAAATTCTATTGTTCAAAGCCTAAAATTGAGAAATATCATTGTTATCCTTGAATTAATTCTGCTTATATTTCTCAGATGTAACCTATACTGCCCACAGGGATACACATCAAATGTAAAAAATAGCAATATCATATACCCCGGATGAGACTCTCAGCTGGTGTAAATTGTTTTAATTCTCTGGATGTCAGTGGAGCTACGATGGCTTACGTCTTCTGGGAACCTGCCCCTGCCAGATTGTGCACAGGCAAAAAGCGACAGCCACTTGAATTTAATAGAATTCATGGGCATAGTGCCATAGAGATGTCTGGATAAGGAAATGGATGTGTTAGGGAAATGTACATCACAAAACATACAGGCTAAGTGGTGGTTTTGCGTTACCAAAAAAGGAAAAGCCAATCAAAACAGAAAACCCACACCACACACACAACCAAAAAATCCCCACTGACTTTCATGCTGGAAACTTCCCGCTAGCAATAGACCCAGAGGAAAGTCAGAATCACAAGTTACAAACCACCTGCCCCCCAGAAAAAGAGACCTCCCCCAAAACGAAAACAACCCCCCCCCACATGCAAACTCAGTTTGTTTTTCCACAGTACTGACAATGGAAACATACTGATTAATGGTGTGGGGTTTAATTTCTACTGTGAAGGCTAGTTAGAGCTCAGTAACTAATGTGATTTAATAAAACAGATAACAATGCACTCCTGCATTCATCTTTTTCAAGTGGATTTTAATCCTGGAAAGGGCTCAAAACACTTTTAAAAAAGGTACTTAATTGCTCAAGTATGTGCAATTTTAAAATTAAATTGTGTCTATATGTCTAAATTAAAACACATACTCTGCCGAGGAGCAGCTGATTTCATCCAGACAGCCAGATTCAAATGACTGAGAAACCTTTGCTATATTATCACAAGCTTTGTGAAATTGTGGACAGTCTTAATAGTAGCCTTTGGATGTCTGTTCATAAGCAATTGTGATATATATATATATAATGTCATCCATAGAGAGGGTGAAATCTTGGCTCCATCAAAGTCAATGATAGTTTTGCCTTTGACTTCAATGGGCCCAGGATTTCATCCATAATGAATATGTCTTCACAGGGCGTAAGCTAGAAAGATTCCATCCCTCCACATGCCTTCATGGTGAACAGGATTTATAATTTAATATCCATCAAAGTAATGATGTTTCTGAAGCTGAAAAGCTAATCTTCTCTTTCCCTGAGCACAGCTCTTATTAAAACATGCAGCCCAAATGACCATGGACACAATCTCCACCAGCCCAGTAGGTCTGTGCATGTTTCCTGAAGGGTGTGACAATCTGTCACTCAGCATGAGTATCTTACATTAGAACTGTTGAATTGTACAGCAGGTGTGTGAAGGAAGGAAGGAAAGCAGGCAGGCAGCCAGCTAGCCACCCACACATTGCTGCAACATGCCTGCTACAGCCTGCTCTAATACTGCTGAATGTAAGTGTCTAAAAATCCACTTGGACATTTTTAACTTTTAGGTCCCTGCCTTACCTTTTGGACATTCACTTGATGTGTACTGTGAGAGGTGTCTAGACAGATGTCTAGATAATTATATGGACAAAGAAATCCCATGTCTTGAATTAATTCTGTTGAAAATAGTAGGTCAGTAGGTAGGGCCAGCTCTACAAGCAGGGCAGAACAAGTGGTCACCTAAGGCAGCAAAAGAGTCTGTAAGTGGCTTTGTTTGGGCGACTAAGGGCCAATAAAGGATAAACACTTGCTGGTTTGCTTAGGGCAGAAGAAGCCCTAGGGCTGGTCTGGCCCTGTAAATGGGCTAACATTAAAAAGTACATTGGGACAGGACTAGCTCAAATTTCATATAGTAAAATCAACATGAGATTTTTATGGGGTTTCCCACCTAAATGCTAGCCCAGTAAATAAAAAAAAAGTGCTTACAGAAATGTTGCATTATCTGTAGTAGGCAGTGTGAAGTTACCCTCTTGCTGTAAAATATAAACAGTCTGCATCTAGGGTTTGCCAGCTTTATTTAGTTATTTATTACTACTAAGCAATGAGATATTTTTTAATGTCCTTCCCCACTAATGTAATACATAATGTACAATGCTGTTAGTGGGAGAAAAAAATGGCTTAAGGGAATAGATAATGGGCTGTAAAGCTTTTCACCTCTAATCACTAGTTCAAATCCAGGTCAGGCTGGTAATGATCAAGAGTGGTTACTATCTGATTGTTGTTTGGTAACCTGTGGGAAATTGGCTTGATAGATTAGATCCAATGGACATGTATTTACATAATAAAAATATCACTATACCTGTTAGTCATTGGCAAACTTCCTTGTAGTCTCAGGAAAGAGGCCAAAGACTGGAATGGGTATAGACACTGAAATATCCTCTACTCCCCTGGTGCAGGGTTGAGGCAGATTTGTGAAGCAGTATGGGGGCTGCTTGCATTGCTTGTGCCTGTCTTGAACAGCCCCTGTTCTATGAAACTTTGTTAGCCTCTTTCTGGCACTGGTCAAGATGGCTGTCTCTCAGACGAGGAGGAGGAAACTTGACTGCTAGGAACTCTTTTTGCCTGCGGGGCTGTTTTCTGGGGGCTCATACATGCACACATTTGAACAGAATTCCTCTGGGCAGTGTCCACTGACTCACTCAGCGCATTCTCAGAGCAATGGGCACTGTCCAAGGTTCTTTGCACTGGGTTCCTCTCTGGTTCCCAGTTACTGTTCCTCTAAACCCACTCCTCTCGCTACCTATTTTTGGTTGTTCCCTGCAGTTAGTTGACTTCTGTGTCTTGGTGGCCCTACCCCTCTTCTGAAGGTGAGGCCACTGTTGTTCCAGCAGAAGAGCCCATTTCCCAGAGGTCAAATAGACTGACCCCTTTGAACACCAAATCCACATAAATTTCTTTTTAAAAAAATAACACACTAGCTGTCAGACTGTGTAGTGGCTTGGCAGTAAAGTGACAATGTTGTTGGTGGCCTGAGCCATTCTGTAACCTTCTTTAGTGGGTTTTAAGTTGTCAGTAACTCAGTGGATTCTTTCTGATTTGCCAGGATCTAAATTCTATTCCATTCATTGCAGCTCGAACACTGATGTGCAAACAGTTAATTCACAAGTACACATGACATTAAGAAACTAATGCTTTGACTGTGCTTCTGTGCTCCCTTATATCTAACAGGATATTTAATAACTTTAATGTGCAGCAGAGTACAGTGCACAGAACATGTTAGTATGCCAGGCATACAGTACTAGGATCACTAGAATTAGGATTACTGTTTGACTAGAATATGCACAAACCTCCATACTATGATGGCATGAAGATCCTTTTCCTGGCAATACTCACATAATTTACGCTATATTGCAGAGTGAATGAAATATCTAATTTGCTGCTTCGGGCTTAATACAAAGCCCACTGGTGTCAATAGAAAGACCCTATTGACTTTGGTGGACTTTGGAGCAAATCCTTAGTGACTATTGACTTTTCTTAGAGGCAGTTTTAAGCACTTTCACTTAATACATTTGTTTTGTGGTTGTGGGTAGGGTGACCAGACAGCAAATGTGAAAAATTGGGACAGGGGGTGGGGGGTAATAGGAGCCTATATAAGAAAAAGACCAAAAAATCAGGACTGTCCCTATAAAATCGAGACATCTGGTCACCCTAGTTGGGGATGATGCACAAATGTGTCTTTTTTATATCACCTCATTCACTCGCTAGCTTGTCTACAGCTGTTGAGAAATATTTTCTTTTCAGCTAAAAATATTGGCCAAAACCCACCTGTTTTAGGTTTAAAACAGAAAGTTTTGATTTGGAAAAACCACTGCAGTGCCTTATGGAAGCACTCAAGTGCCCCATGCCCCTCTTCTCCTGTATGGCGCAAGCTCCTTGGCCAGACTATAGCTCCACAGATGCACCACACTCTCCCTTTTTGCTGACACCCTCTCCCTGCCAAAATGCATCCTGGGAGTTTCTGGATGTGGCACATCCTGGGAGATGTAAGAAGCCTACTCTGTAGAAGGGGATGGGGACATGAGATACTTGAACTACGATTTCCCTAAGATACCACTTTTCCAAATAAAAGTTTTTTGACAATGTCAAAACCTCCCATGGAAAACAAACATTTTTCTTTAAAAAAAAATACCTGTAGTCAAAACTAAACCGTTCTGATGGAAAATTTTCAATTAGCCTTAGTCTACATTTACCCATCCACTTGCAAATGGTGAGTAGAAAACTTGCTCTGGTAAGTGAGGGGACTTACTCTTCAGTTCCTATAGAATTTAAACTTCAGTTTAATAAGTAAAAAAAAGGTTCAAGTCCACATAGCTGTGTAGAGAAACCTTCTGAATGGGGCCCCACACAGCGCCGTCCTTCTGAATCTGTAGGGAGATAGGTTCAAATTGCCCAAATCATGAATCCTGGGTCCTGCCGGAGTTCATGATCCCCTGGATGATTTGTCAATGGATGACATTAAGCAAGGAAACTGTGGCATGGACACTGATTGCATGAAATGGTTTGTTGTGTCACTTGCTCCAGCAATGTTTTATTGCATCTGTGATGTGTTGCACTAACACTGGTTCTGACAGAATCGTTTTGTTACATCCATTCATGGCGCATGGTAGTTATTGCTATACCAGTGCATACTGGGGATCCTGGAGCACTATCACTATCTGCCAGTGCCTCTAAGATGAAAAACTTACTGTAGTTGTAGCAAACAACCATTTCAATCAAGAATGCTTATAAAATATCTGGAATGGTGGTTGTGCCTGAATGCAAGAGGCTGTACAAAAGTTGCAAGCGTAGTGTATCAGAATCAAGCCCTGACTTACACTGAGTAGTACCTTATTTGAGTAGGACTACTTGAGGAGCAAAATACTTCTCCGTCTGAATAACAGTATCAGAATTTGTCCCCATGTATTCACAGGGCCACCCTTTGTCTTTTTCTTTGTGTACCCATCTGTAGTGATTATAGAACAGGATACTTGGAGCCAGGACTCGTTGGTTGTGTTTCCAGCTCCGCCACTGTTTTGCTGAGAGACCTTGAAAAAATCACAAACTTTCTTTGCCTCAGTTTGCCATCTTTTACGACATGGGTATGCTGAAATTTGCCTCCCTTACAGCAGTGTAGTGTGACTTCATTCACGTTTGTAAAAAGCTGAGGTTCTCAGATAAAGCTGCTCCTCTTCTCATGCATTATCTATATTTTATTTTCAGAAGTAAGGTATTTGAGTAAATTATAAAATGCAAAAGTTTGTGATTCACTATTGACAGTAAGGTTAATGAAACCCAAATTATTATTTTTCACCTTCACTGGACAGGTTTGCAAACAGTCCCATAAATCTACGGGATTTTGGGCCAGCTGCAGCTATTCCAAATTATTTTTGTGAATAAGCTGTCACTTATCCAGCATCTTTTTTTAGAGACATTAAATAGGAGATTTCTCCCAGCCCGATGAAACACACGTGGAGAGAAATATGAGTGGTCTATTCCCTGCAATCATTTCATCTTTGAATTTTAGCTACTAATAATGACTTAGGGGCAAATTCTACCCTCAGTAACTCCTAATGATTTCAGAAAGAGCTCTACATGCATATCTGCGGACAGAATTTTGGTCTCTCAAAGGTTAATAATAATTAGGCAGCAGCTCTGGAACAAGTCAGCTAAGGCACTATTTTTAGGTCATTCTTCGTGACTGTTGTGTGTTCAGACCATGACTTCATGAAAACAGGACTCACATGATACATTTGAATTTATACACCCACTATATATATAGATACATATAGATATAGATGCAGGGATATATTGATATTTGTAGGGTGGATATGTGTATGTATCCAAGCACACAAGCATCTATATATATAGATGCAGGGATATACTGATATTTGTAGGGTTTACATGTGTGTCCAAGCATCACAGCCATTCCACAATTGTTGATTGTAATGTATTATTATAGCCATAGTAAAAGAAATAATTTTCCAGAACTGGCTGCTCACATTTTTTTTCCCCTCAGAAAATGATTGTCGTGGACACAATAAAATCGGTTAATTCTGTTCAGTGATTGGCTTGATATTTTAACATCTTGAATCCATGGAAAGCATTAATCTATAACCCATTTTTTCTACTAATTACCTTCAGTATATAACTTGAGAACTACTCGTGAATCTGCTAGATTGAGCACTGATTGCTCACAGTGTTCTGTTTCATGTAAACAGAGCTCTAGCAATTAAAGCGGTGTGCAATGCTACCATGTTTTTTTCTTTTTTTCCTCCCCTAGTCCTAAATTTCTCTTATCGTGTGGGCAAAGCTTTCTGGTAGTCCGCAAGCTCCTCTTGTGCTGAAAAGCCTCTGCATTCTATGCTGTGAATAGCTGAAATACTGCAGTGAGAGTTTTTACATTGGAAAAGAGATTTTACCAGTTCCGCTTTTGTCAAAATCTTTATGAATGATATTTTTGTAATATCACTTGCTCCAGTTTGGATTTAAAATTATAATTAAAGCTGGTGCATGCTATCTGTGTTGCATTCTTCTTGAACCTTAATATTTAGGCAGAGGAATTTTCACACTGCAAACCCGTAAAAGAGAGAATATTAATTAAAAAAAAGCAATTTCCGCTTCCTTTCCTAAACTGTATCCATGTTGCTAATATTGAAACTTATTGTCAGCAGTGTTCTCCTTCACAGTACAGCATGCTCTTCTGCTTTAGTGTCCACTGAAGTCACAATCCAGTGAGGTCACTTTGGACACAATGGCAGAGTGACAAAGGAGTGTACTTTCTCTGCAGGTTAGGATTGGAAAGGTGAATGGACTTTGAAGGAGAAAGCCCATGTTTGGACGAGAATATTTTTCATAATTAGGATATGTGACAAGGAAAATTAGGAAATTGGAATTGTACAACTGTAAATTGTAAATGGAATTATCATTACATATGACACATTTTAAAGTTTTCCCCAATATGAAATCAGCATTTGGTTTTGTTTGGATCCCATAGTTAGCACAGATACTTCTGGGATCATGTATGTCTTGGGCTGGATGGAGTTAAAAATACTGATTGACGTTCTGCTCTCATTTACATGTAGGAAACCCAAATAATGTTATTCCAAGTGATACAGCATAATGGGGCTGCATGTGCCTAGTTGTGAGCAAAATTTGGCATGGTAAGTCATCACTTTTCACAATTTTCTTTCCTCAAGGAATAACAACTCAATCCTGCAACCCTTACATGTGTAGGCTTGGATTGTCAAAGGACTTAATGGACTTAGGTGCCCAACTCCCATTGGCTTTCAGTAAGAACTGGCACCTGACTTCCTTATGCTCCTTTGACAATCTTAGTCATAGCTGTTATTGGTAATTGCAGTAATTAAGAACTAGTTGATTTAACTGGGAGTACTCATGTGAATCATTAGTATTTATGTGAGTAAGAACTGTAGGGCGTGGCCTTTGGTATTTTTTCTTTGAAAGATGGGTCTTAAGGGTCATAATAGAAAACTTGACAGAAGATAGAAATTTGTTACCTTTTTTGTAGAGTTTTGGACACTGTCACGCACGGCTAAAACAAGACGCTATTTATTTTGCTCAGTTGTACCACCTCTGTCTCAATATGAGTAGGATGATGCCTGCCCTCAGTCTATCTAATCTATCTATCTATCTCATAGATTTTTAAGGTCACAAGGGACCAGTAGATCATCTAGTCTGAACTCTTTTATAACTCAGGCCATAGAATTTTACCCAGTTTCTCCTCTACTGAACCAATAACTTGTGTTTGACTAAAGCACATTTTCCAGAAAGGCACTAGGTCTTGATGTGAATATATCAACAGATGGAGAATGTACCTGTTCCCTTAGTAGTTTGTTCCAATGGTTACTCACCCTCACTGTTAAAAAAGGGCCTTATTTTTAATTTAAATTTGTCTGTAAGTTCCCATCATTGGTTCTTGTTATGTCTTAGCTAGATGAAAGAGCCCTTTAGCACCTGGTATTTTCTCCCCATGCAGGTGGTTACACACTGTAATCAAGTCACCTCTCAATCTTTTTTTTTTTTTTTTTTTGGTGTGATAGGCTAAACAGATAGGGATCCTGAAGTTCCTCATTGTAAGGCATTCCAGCCTTTGAATACTTTTGTGGCTCTTCTGTGCACCCTCTCAAATTTTTCAGCATCCTTTAAAAAACATGGATACCAGAACTGGACAAAGTATTCCAGTATTGGCTTCACCGATGCTGTATACAATCACCAGTAACATATAAAATCACCTCTCTGCTTCTACTCAAGGATTGCAATAGCCCTGAACTGGGTGCTCACGTTGAGTTGCTTGTCCGTTCTGACCACTGTCTTCTTTTCAGAGTCACTGCCTTCCAGTATACCATCTCCCATTCTGTAGGTGTGGTCTGTGTTTTTGTTCCTAGATGAATGACCTTGCACTTGTCTGTATTAAAATGCATTTTGTTTTAATGGGCCCAGCATATAAAGTAATCCTGGTCACTCTGTATGTCTGCTTCATCTTCATCATTATTTACAACTCTGCCAATATTTGTATAATCCACAAATTTTATCAGCAGTTTTTTATATTTCTTCCACTTCTACAGGCATCAATGAGAGCTGATCATGCAGAAAGAAGTTAGTCTGCATATAGCAAGATGTGCAATGATTCTTTTGTATAGTTTTCTAAATACTAATTTTTTTCTATTTCCTTCTGCTGGTTTTCCAGCTTTTGCAATTCAGAGTTTTATCCAGAATGCACTAATGATATGTACATTACATTCTACAAGCAGAAAGCCAATTTAAGTTAGTCCAAATGCACTGCTTATTATCTGCTAAATATCAGCAGTGCACCATATGGTGAGGAAACAGCAAGGGTGAATTATATGCAATACAATTATGGTATGAAAACACAGTCATTTTTGTTACTGAATGGATCCTAAGTGGAGATTTGTACATAAACTAATCATTTTTTTATTTTGCATATGAAAATACACCTAGGAGCTTTACCATCTATATATCTTGTAGGGACAATGTACTTTGGTGTCATAAAAGACTGGCCAAAGCAGACAGCCTTCTTGATGGCATTCTTAACTTTGTCTTTTTTTTCTTTCAGTTTTAGTTAATTCAATAAAAAAGATCACTTAAGAGTGTATTTTTTTAAATCTGTACCGGTGCATCAGTTCATACTGCATCTATAGTGAAACAAGCAGTATCTTACTGCATGCAGAAGAGGTGCACTAGATGGTCCATAATTTGTAAGATGTCATATCTAGGTCCCACTAGGAAACCCATTATCAAGTTGCAGGAGCATAGACTAAATGTAGTGTTCTATTCTTCCTACCCACAAAACCCACAGCAAAGCTGCTCCATATAGTCCTATCATGATAGGAGTATTGCACCATAGAAATGTGTAGAGCTGGAGAGGTCATGTCGTCTACCTCCTGCCCCTACCTCCTTCCGACACTGAGGCAGGACCAAGTAATACTTGAAATCATTCCTGACAAGTGTTTGTCTAATGTGTTCTAAGAACTTCCAGTGATGTGGATTCCACAGCCTCCCTTGGTAACATATTTCAGTACTTAACTATCCTTATAGTTAGAAAGCGTTTCCTAACATCTAACCTAAATCATCTTTGCTGCAGATTAAACCAATTACTTCTTGTCCTACCTTCAGTGGGCATGGAGAACAATTGATCTCCATCCTTTTATAACAGCCCTTAATATATTTGAAAACTGTTATCAGGGTCATCATCAGTTTTCTTTTCTCAAGACTAAACGTGCCCAGTTATTTTTCATCTTTCCTTGTAATCTTTTATCATTTTTGTTGCTGTCTTCTGAACTTTCTCAAAACTGGATAAAATATGCTAGTGGAGGCTTCACCAGCTGAATAGAGTGGAACAATTACCTCCCATGCCTTACATATGAGATGACTGTTAATACACTCCAGAATGACATTTGCCTCTTTTGCAACTGCATCACATTGGTGTCTCATATACAGTGATCCACTATACCCACCAGATCTTTTTCTGCAATACTACTGCCTAGCCAGTCATTTCCAATTTTGTTATTGTACATTTGATTTTTCTTTTCTGAGTGCAATACTTTGCACTTTATTGAATATTATCTTGTTGATTTCAGGCCAATTAATCAATTTGTCAAGGTTGTTTGAATTCTAATCCAGTTCTGCAAAGTGCTTGAAACCCCTTCCAGTTTGGTGTCATCTGCAAATTTTATAAGCATATTCTCGACTCCATTATCCAAGTCATTAATGAAAATATTAAATAGTACTGGACCCAGGACAGACCCCTGTAGAACACAGCTAGATACAGCCTATCAGTTTGACAGCAAACCATTAAAAGCTACTCTTAGAGTGTGGTCTTTCAACCAGTTGTGCACACTTTATAGTAACTTAATCTAGACTACATTTCCCTAGTTTGCTTTTGAGAAGGTCATGTGGAACGGTGTCAAATGCTTTACTAAAATCAAGATATATCAGATCTACTGCTTCCCCCCATCCACTAGATCAGTAACCTTGTCAAAGAAAGAAATTTAAGTTGATTTGGAATTATTTGTTCTTGACAAATCCACCCTCGCTATTACTTATCACCCTATTATCCCCCTCTAGGTTTTTACAAATGGATTGTTTCATAATTTGTTCCAGTATTTTTTCAGGTATCTAAGTTAAACTCACTAGCCTATAATTCCTCAAGTTCTCTTTGTTCCTCTTCTTAAAGATAGGTACTATGATTTCTCCTTTTCAGTCCTCTGGTACCTCATCTATCCTTTATGAGTACTTGAAGATAATCACTAATGGTTCCAAGATTGCTTCAGCTAGTTCTTTTAAGTACTCTATGGTGAATTATGTCAGGCCCTGCTAATTTGTATACATCTAATTTATTTGAATATTTGTATTCTCTATTCTATGTTCTGTTGCTTTTCCCTTGTTGTTAATATTAATTGTGTTAAGCATCTGGTCACTATTAATTTTTTATTAAAGACTGATGCAAAATAGGCATTAAATACATCAGCTATCTTGATGTCATTTGTCATTAGCTTTCCTTCCTCACTAAGTAGAGGACCTACACTTTCCTTCATCCTTTCTCTTCCTCCTAATGTATTTACAGAATATATTTATAGGCATTCTGGGATGGAACCTAAGAGTCAGCATGTGTGGTCTATAGGTCTGTGCAGATACTGACCCTTCTAACTCAGCCCTGGCTTTTTACTCAAAGCCCCAGGGAGATTTAGTTGAAATAATCTGTAAAGGGGTGTGTTCTTTCAGGGTGTGCTTTTGCAGAGTAAGTGTGTGCCCACTTTGGAGGCCACTTTGCAGTTCCAAAATTTGTCTTGAAGATCAGGTAGGAAGTGTCTTTCCTGTGAAAATGATCATTTCTAGTATTCACCAACCCCATCTGAGCTCCAGCTACACAGATCCCAAAGGGCAAGAAGCTGATGGAAAAATTAATGGACTATCTGGAGTGACAAAATGAATGTGAATTTCTGAAAAACAGTGGCATTAATAATGGGCATGCTCTTCACTAACATAGTCATTCATGATAATATATGGCTGGTGAGTCATTTAATGTACGAAATTGTATTCTGCTTTGTATTCCTCAGTAATCAAAGCTTTAATGTGCACTAATACTCATACTGTGCTCTGTAGGTTTCCAACATATTTGTCATCTCAACATTTATATTTTAAAATAGCCCCCACAAGGTTTTATCCTTGTTATTAAGAAACAGATTCTTTTACTATGCTCCTGCTGGGGGTGTGGGAATCCATATTTTTAAAAGGATTAGCATCAGCCAGTCAGAGCTCATGGATTCTGGACAGTTATGGACTGATACCTATACATCTATTCCTCTTTTATGTAATTCCCTGTACTCTGACTTACACAGGAGTTCTGATATGCATAACAGCTGTGCAGTTATTTCTCAATAATCATATAGTATGGAAATGTCTGTAGTCTGATTGGCCAATAATAGCTCTAAGTATCAAAGCACAATGGTTATATTCAGTAGCATTCTCAGTGGAGTGATAATTGACAATTGTCATCAGGGTACCTTATCCATATATCTACCACACACATGGGAGCCTCAACTGTGGATCCTCTTCCCATCCAGCCACCCCACAAGTCTTAGATATAACATACAATTTTTAAAAAATGAATTAATTTTCCTGGGGAAGCGGGAGCTTTGCATTATTCAATTGGTGAGGAGAAATCAAGATGGCGGGGGTTACATGGGTGATAGTGCAGAGGGAGTAGAGCAATGGAAGTTGGAGTATAAGGAGTAACCATGTGTGACATGGACAAATGATATGAAACTGTAAGCTAATTAGAGCAGAGGGATTTATAGTAGCCTGTTAGGGTCAAGGAGAAGAACATATAGAGCATATTTTAGTATAATACTAGTAATTTACTGGTGTGCCCTCTTTATTCTGTAATAATTATCCTGGCTAATAACCTACTTCCTCTATTGGTCTAGGAGTTTGCCTAGCCCCAGATATGGTTATCATCTTGGAAACAAAAAGTGTGTTACTCTTAAAATAATACATAAGTTATACTGAATGTCACATTAGATGTACGTAGAAACTGAGTTTGATATTGAAAAATCTTTGATGAAAATCTTATGAGCTACCTTGCTTTTTAGAAGTTGTCGCATTTATGCTATTTTTGAGTCAAGATTTTAGGGAAGATTAATACTATTTTGAATGAGACTGTACAAGTTTTAACACATCATAAATTTTATATTTATGAATTTTGGGGTGGGTTTAACAAACAAAATCAAGCGGAATAATTCTTTTTGTTAATATATAGCTGTTCATCTTGAAAAAATACACATCTGATTGATTTCAAATGGACAACAAGTCTGACCCAGACTGCCCTTTATAAAAAAGGAGCCAAGGAAATATTGTATGGCAGTTAGAAAGTAAACCCCACCCCAAACTTCTATAGAAACAAGAAAACACAACAGGTGCCACAGGGCAGTAAAACACTCCCCTTATAAAAAGCAGTTTCGTTAAAATCAAACTTGTGGGACTGCATGGCTCAGAAGACTGCTAATGTACTACAGAAACTTTCACCACTAACTCATTATTTCAAATTCAGCCTACTAGTTGTCCTGTGCTATCCTTCTGTATAGATTGTGTGAGTGAGAGAAAGAGAGCAAAATTAATATTCTCCACATGTAAAATATATATAAGGCAGATTTAGAACTGAAAACAATTTTATAGCCTGAAACCCTAATATATATATATAAAATCCTGTTATGTCCTGATCTTGCCATCTTTTTCATGCACAAAACACCCTTGAATTACACGTACAGGGTAAATGTAGGCTCTAGCCCTTGTATGCAAATTAATTATAAATATACCTAACTTTGTATTACATATTGTCTGGCATGTTCAATCAAGGTAACTATTTTCAGAAACATTCCAGTTGTGGGGGGAGGGGGGGGGGAGGGAGAGAGAGAGACGTACATATAGTTTTTGGAGGTGTAGGTTATGCTTATGTGCAATAGTTCTGATGAAATATCTGACTAAGAAATGAGAAATGTATGTATTTTCCACATAGTCCTCTAATTTGAACAAAACCACATACAGGGATAAATGTGCACAGATATTTGTGAACCTAAATGTCACACAGGGGACAGACTCCAGAACCATCAGCAAGTTTTCTCAGTATTCTCCAGTAATGCATAAGTATGTTTGCATAAGCTAACTTGTAATGTGGGAGACACACACTTTCAGGTACTATAGAAAAGGCCTGTAATTCCTCCTCTCATCTTTTATTCAAGTTTGCAATACAAATTACACCTCTACCATAAATGAGAAATAGTGTTCATCCCTAGCTCACATATACACATTTTATAAAGCTAATGTGAAGTATAGAAAAGCCATAGTTTTATAAATTAGGCCTTCAGTATGTGGGGATTTTGTGCAGTGATAAATAACAGGTCTAAATATTTAGCAGAGCAAGTCATGACCTACCTGTTAACATCCATTTCAGCATTCTTTTTAGTGGGGAACTAGATTTCCTCCAGGAGAGACTGGAACAGTGCAGATCAGTTTACACTTTTTAGTTAGCATTTATGTGGCTTGTGGGTAAGATATTGACACACAGGTGGCTCTCCTTCCTCTGTTCTTGTCGACTACTGAGAGCAAAAACATTTGTATTAAATAAAAAAGGAAAAAGCACCTTTATTTTCAGAAGCAAGAGGTCATAGTATGCAAAGTGATTGATTGTTTTTAAAATCACCAAAGTGCTGTTATTTGTTTGAATTATTAAAATTAGAAGTCTTGTCAGACTAAAATTCAACTCCAGATGTATGTGTGGAGCGGGCAAGAGGGAAAAATAGCAGATGCACAATTTGGTTCTGCAGAGCTGTCTGAGTCTGTGTGCTATGCTTGTTGTCCTCTCTGCTTCAGAGTGACAATTTGGTTATTTGGGTAAGGAATCGGTGGATATGTAATTATCAGAAAATTAGGAAATAGAAGGGAAGACTAGAATGAGAATGTTCTGTTGAATATGAGGGAGAAATTTATGTATAAATTCTGCTAGAAGGGACTTCATCACTGCTAATATTGTTGACCTTGCAAAAAGTATACATATGGGCTACTGGAACAGAACTTTTGTGTGTACATATGTTGCCTGCAAGACAATTGAAGATAGTTATTTTTTATAACTCCTTGCAAATTATAGACTTACTGTAGGATACATTATTTTGCCATGTTAATCACACTGAGATTCTCTGTCCTTTTATTCTAGTAAGCAGTTTTTGTCAAGCTTAATAAAACATGGAAACAAACACTTAAAATGGAAACCAGTTTTTTTTTTTTTAATTTTTGCATGGGACTTCAGTGATTGTGAAAGTTTCTGGATGGCCAGCCCCGGAGAATGAAATCCTTTATTTATCCACAGGGCACAGAAAGCACGGAGGGTGGCAGTGCAAGATTTCCTATGCTGCCAGTGTGTCTCAGCTCTCACCGATTTGAAAGCCAAGATGGTACGCCATTTTCTATGTCCATTTCATCCTTCACCTCTCTGCTGCAACTCCCGATAAGTTTGCTAATTGATTCCATTTATGGTGGTGATTTTGATGATGTGACACTTTTTCTCTTCCAGTTGGACTGAGACCATCAATTTATTTTATATAGCCCATCAAATAGCCAACCAATAGTAACAACTTTCAGTCTCTATTGGTCTGAGCACTGTTGGCCCACATGCAAAAGATTCTGTATCCCGCACCACTACTCTGAGTCATCCAGTCCCCCAGGAGTTGTGTTTTGCAGGCAAACATTTTGTTTTGAATTTTGTTAAGGTGTCAATCCTTCAGAAAGTTAACAACAGTAAATAGGCATGGAAAAGAACAAAGCTTATTAAGTTACCATTCAGGTATGTTTTATTGATTTCTTCTGTGCCTCTCATTGGAATTTGATGGGCAGGGCTAATAATAAGTTTATTTAATGTGATCTATAAGTTGAGTCAGATATGAATGTTCAGATGTTAAGCATAGACTGATCCCTTTCTAGCTGTGGAATTTTGATAGCTGATTCAGGGTTTAGGTTAATTAGCATTAGCGAGAGTCTAATATTTGCGTCAGAGCTGATATGAAAAGATTCCTGTTTCCTCCAACCAGGGATTTCAAGAGCTTTGTATTTAAATATTTAGAGTCCACACGTAACAAGGCCAAAGGTGAGGCAATTTATTCGCCATGCACAGTTTTAGAGGTCACTTAGTTTCAAGAGTAGTGTACATTGTTGTTTATGGAACAACTGAGATATTTTGAAAATACATATGTTTCACGCTTGGCTAAGGGCAGCTGTTAAAAATGACTGCAGTTTGACCTACAGGCTGAAAAAAGAAACAAACTACTTTGTTCTAGCAGGGTATGATGTTTGTGGGAATTTGAACAACAGAAATATTGGGGACTGAGGATTTTTGTTTCCTCAGATTTCTTAGTCTGAGGTTAGATGTTACTGTTTTATGGTCTGCAGTTAGACTATATTTGTACAATTACACAATAGTGTTAGAATGGGCAGTGAAATCACCTAATTTAGGTATGAGCATTAGTTATTTAACAATTCTTTTGTGGTGTACTGTAATCTCTGAAAAGTTTTAAAATTCAGAAAGCTCCAAAATATCCCTAGTACTCCATCGGGTTAAACATTCTGAATAGTACAAATCTCTTTAAGGTGTAGGTTCTTTTAAATGCCCTTTAAGTTCACTAGGAACATGAAGAACTTGATTTGACAGTTCAGCCATCAGAATTGGTCCAGAGAAGCATACAAATAGTAAGACAAGCACAGACTGATGGAAGATGATCAAGTTTGTGGTAAAGCAGCACAACCAAAGTGGCAGTATAGGAAAGTTTGTGGATAGTGAAGGGAGGATCTCAGAGGAAAAAATGGAAGTTTGGCAGAAGTGAGTGAAAGAAAAGAGAGAGAGCCCTGGAAGCACAATCAGAATGTTGGGAGCAGGAGTGGGATCTGGATGCAGAGAAAAAGGGGAAAGGAGTTTAAAACAGATGTATGGGAGGCATGGGAGAGGGGTACATACAGAGAAGCTATGCAGTCTCAGAGTTGCAGGTGAGGACCATATGTGCTTCAATTCTGAAAGTGCTGAGTAAACTATGGGGATAAAAGTGATTTCTCTGTAACATTTCCTAAGAAATTATGAGTGAAAATCATTTTCTCAGTCTCATAATTTCTCCCTGAAGATTTTATATCTTAATTTTATTTTTAAAAAAATCTCAGCTTTCTCTTTCTTTGAATCACCTGCTGTTCACTACAGTCCATAAGTGCTTGTTACAAATTGGTAATTTAGTCGACCTTAATTATTATTTACCACCTTTAGTGCCTTAGTGAAGCCATTAAACAGGTAGTCTCAGGAAGAGGGAACACTGATAATAAAGTCTTGAGAACTTCTGTACTGTTCACTCAATGGGAAGTACAACACATCACAGCAATTTGTATCAGTTGGAACACTGAGAAGGCAAAGAGAAAGCTGTTTGGTGAATGAGCGAAGGGGATTAAATAAATGAGTGTCACCAACACTAATATCTGTTTAACATTCGCTGTGGATAGCACCGGTTCTTTCACCTTGCAGCTGTAGAGAGCTGGTTCAAAGAATAGGTTTTAAACTGTAGCTTCTGTAAATAATACATTTGTGCCTGTACTGTGCAGTTTTAATGCTGGTTACAGAAGCACTGCACAGTTCAAACATAACATTGTTTCTCTCAGAACATGGGGCTATCATCAGTTGACCTATGGGTAAAGAGGGTAGTTTTAATTCTTGAACTGCTAATTACATGGGACCAGATAGTCTCCCCCAAGCAGAACATTGGTGTGGGTGAGGGGAGTCTTCCACATCCCCAGATTGTTCTGTCGGGGAATGGGGTTTGCCCCAACCTCTCCTTGGTCTGGTCTCCAAAACCATAGATCCCATGTGATATGCTAGAGGCCAGGGGCCAGCAGAGGTCACTCTGAACCTCTTTGCTCCACAGGCAATGTGTGCATGATTCAAGAACTCAGAAAGGCACTATCCTGCCCCTTCTAGGTGTCAGGGAGGAAGATGCTCACAGCACACCCTTGCCCTTCCCTTCCTACCTACCCTGATTCTCCCTCTCCCTAGGTGCTCATCCCTAACAGAGTGCTCCACCTAGGATTTGAATACAGGTAGAAGTGGTGCAGTAGAGGCAGCAGGGGAAGGTTCATGCTCAGAATGTCCCAACTACTTCAGAGTTCCCAGAGGATGGATGGCATGCCCCAGAAAACCGTATGGACAGCAAATGCCTAAGTGAAATCTTCTGTATAGCAGTGGGGACCCTGGACCTTTCATTTAATTTCTCTTTTGGGAGCAGAGTTCAGAAGTGACTTTGCAATTCCCATAAAAGTGTGCGTGGTGTGCTGGGAAAGGAGATAGGTACTGTAAGGGACAAGAGGAATGTTAAAATGATGGGTTGGTGAGTAAAACCCATCTGCTTTCTTAGATGGGCTCCTGTTACCAGCGTCCCCTGTCTTTTAGAGATTGTCAGTGGAAGGGGAAAGAGGACCGGAAAAGAATAATCTCTGTTGTAATTCCTGCTGTCTTCTTGTAATAAATATTGAATAAGAAAAATTTAATAATAAAAAGCACTACAGGTTAAACAGCCTAAAAAAATCATTGGGCTGAAGCTCTGTCTTAATGAAGTACAAGAGAGAAAAACTCTTTTAATCAAATATAACTTTAGTAGGGACATGTGTCCCCTTAATAGCATTTTTCATTTAGTTTTTTTTATCAACTGGAGGATGTGCTTGGTAGTGACATATTAGTGTACTCCAACTTATTATGTCCCTTAACAGGCTGTCTAAACACAGGCATTTACGACACCGTATAACTGCTGAACATATCAAAACAGGACTGGGGTTTGCTCGGGGCCAGCCCAACCCATACCCAAAGTATGCAGCTGCCTAGGGCACCACATTTCCTGATGCCCTAGGCAGCGGCGCGCGGCTCCAGCCTCTGCTCCACCTCCTCCCCGGGGCCCCCAGCCCCTGCTCCGCCCCCGCTCCCCTGAGGGCTGCAGCCGGGGTCGGGGCTGCACTCACGGGTGCGGCGGCGGCGGGTAAGTGCAGCTGCCAGGCCCCAGCCGCCCCGCCCGTGAGTGCTGGGGGGCTGCCCCAAGACTGGGAGCCGGCGGCGCGGAGCGGAGCGGGCTGGGGCCGGGCCGCTGCACTTACCCGCCGCCGCCGCACCCGTGAGTGCAGCCCCGACCCCGGCTGCAGCCCTCAGGCTTGGGGGGGGGGGGGGCAGCGGGGAGACTGCCCCCCTGCACTCACCGGGCGGCAGGAAGTGGAGGGCCCTGGCCCCAACCCCCTCCACTCTGCTGGCTCGTGCTGGGGGGCAGTTTCTCCCCGCCCTTCAAGCCTGCTCCTGCCGCCCCCCGCGGGGGCCTGGGGCCCCACACAGCCCCCCCACGGTGGGGCTACGTAGGGCACCAAAATGGCTAGAGGCGGCCCTGGGTTTGCTTTAATTATGAGATTGCAAAGCCTGAGTATTTTGGTCAAAGGCAGCAGACCCATTTTATGAATGTGAGCTCAAAACCCGGTATCTTCCAAGGATTCAATTTAAATCTCCAGTATCTTTAATAATGCTGAAGAGCAGGCCTGGCTGGGGAGAGGCAGAGCACAGAAAGTCGGCAGAGAGAGACCACTAATTTGATGCAGTTTGACAATGTGAAAACGTCAGATGAATCCAAATAACACTTTAGCATATTGTTGGAAGAAATTTCAGGATCTGAAAAAGAGATATACTGTACTTTATTTCCAAAACACACCATGATAAATACGTGTCATAAGCTAGTTGACCTTTTAGGATCTAAAGCTGGGGTTTGTTTTTGACATGCTTTTAAAGGGTATATTTTTGCCAGGTTTGCCAGAAAGGTTCATCCAGTCAGGCTTCAGAGAAAAGTCCTATTCAGAAGAGGATTCTGGACAAAGGGCTTTCATTTAACTTGTACAGAAAAAAGTCAATGTATTAAAAACGTAAGTGGAGTAGAACCTTGCTAATCCGTATGTTATGCTGCACACCCATAAATGTGCAGTCTTTGCCTACTTCTCAGCAAAAGATGTAATGGCAAGATGGTGTAGTGTGGTCTTACTATTAAGATTTTGTGATTTTTACAACATTTATTACACTAAATTTACCAGTACAGTCTTCTGAATTATTAACATAAATAAGCAAACTAAATGACGGTTGTCAAAATAAATGAACAGAGTATATTATATGATGCAGTGTTGGCTTATTTCTTGTCTTTGTTCACTTATTCATTAATTTGCAAATGATAGTAATTCACAGTTCATCTGCCAGCCACTACTGTGAATTAGTAAGGTTCTACTTTACGTCTTATGTTTGTTTACTGCACTAGTACACAGTGTGACTGATAATGTATGTTCAGTTGTTGGATATACATCTATATTTGAAGTTATTTGTGAGGATAAAACTGAGGATTATGCATGTCATTAGAAGCTCAGGATGAAAGCAAAACTTTAGGATGCTCTGTATATATTTGCAAAAAGAAAAGGAGTACGTGTGGCACCTTAGACACTAACCAATTTATTTGAGCATGAGCTTTCGTGAGCTACAGCTGGGCATACTTAAAAAAATACTCATGAAACTGGGACTAGACTTCTGATTTTTAAGAGAAAATCTGGCTGGGAGTTGCCTTCACATTTTGGACGACAGAGTTTAAGTAGCAAATTTCTCCCCTTTCCAGTCCCAGTTATCAAAGTGTGGGGGTGGGGGGGGATTTTACAGGAATGTGAGTCTTCTCCTTCTCTGGTCCAGTCACAGTGTATACACTCAAATTGTCGAGTGAATATGTGTATGAAAATGTGTGGATCCAAGCAATCATTTGCACTGCCTATGTTTAAGGCCAGCTGCAAGGGTAACAAGATTGCATAGATGTCTAGTGACAATTAAGATCTGTATTCATTAGTTTACATCACCTACTTCCTTTTGAAGCATGTTTGCATGATAGAAAATATTTAGACTATCAATCTGACTTCCCAGTACTATAGTAAATTTGGGCAAACATAAGGACACTTTTCTGCAGCATGGATACTGAAATTCCTTATACATTTTGAAAGCTATACTCTTCTCTTGATTTACCACTGTACCATCCATTGACACTAACAGCATCTGATAGAATAAATTAAAGCCCTGATCCAGGAAAGCACTGAAACACATGCTTAACTGTAAGCCAGAGAATAGTCCCATTGACTTGTTAAGCACATGTTTAAGTGCTTGGTTGGACTGGGGCTTAAAAGAACCAACCCCTTTGTGTCATCATCTTCTAGTACCATGTATTGTATCATACAGCTCATGTCATCCTATAAACAAAAGGCTCTAAAAGCCTTACTTGGTAAAGCTGATATATGGTTCAGGTATATATTTGGTAACAGGCATTCTGCTAGCACTCAGTGTAGTCAAGCTTACATGAAAACTTTGATCATAACCGTTCTGCTCATAATTTCACAAACTCTCAGGGTGGAACTGCTCTGCGTGGCAAACAGCTGGGTTGCCTGCACTTGTTTACAGGGTAGATAGAGACTTTCTTCCTGTGAGGAATTTTCATGCTACTTTAGGGTGGAAATCACTGAGGCAGATGAAGCTGCCTCCTCCTTTTGTGGAAAGTTATTGCAGGTTCAGAACTCCAGGCTTAATTTTTAGGTGTTATTTTCCTTCCCGTCCCAGGGCCTGCTGAACTCCCAGGAAGTGTTGAGGGAGAGAGATAAGCAACTGAGTCACTTCTACTGAAATATAGCAACTGTGTCACCTCTAATAGGGATGCCAGCTAGATTAAAAAAAAAAAAAAATTAGTCTGTATCAACTGGGACTCATCGATCCAAGCTCATTGCTAGGTGATTAAAAAAATGCAAAGAATATGAACTGTGACCCCAAACTTCTACTTCCTGGAGCAGTCAATAAACGAATTTTAAATTCCAAAACAAGAGATGGGTTTCAGAGTAGCAGCCGTGTTAGTCTGTATTCACAAAAAGAAAAGGAGTACTTGTGGCACCTTAGAGACTAACCAATTTATTTGAACATAAGCTTTCGTGAGCTGATGCTCAAATAAAAAACAAGAGATGAGATCCCCCCTCCTCACATTGCTGTGTAATGTACTGTACACCAGTTTGTTGTTCCCCTCCATCCCAGCAATGGCTGCATTTCAATCCTGCCACAAGCATGCAGTTGTAAAACACTTTGGGACTTTGCAACAAAAGTATGAGAGTTCCTCATTTCTGTCATGGATATTGTAGCCACAGCATCTCATGGTAGGTCTCCAACAGCCTGTCAGCCTTACTGTCTCCTGAGTCCAACAATGGCATACACCCAAGGAGAAAGAAATCAAATTTCAAGTATCAGCTCCCTCTTGAGAATGTCACCCCTCCATCGCCTTTAATTAAACTAAGTGCCACGTCAGTGAAGAGTTAAATCAAGAATGCCAGCCCCCACTTGAACTGCCAGGCTGTTGCACTAAACCACTGAAGAAAAGAACGGATTCAAATGGGTGAAATAGGTATGTGGAACAGCACACCACAGTATATATGAAGAATAGCGGAAGAAACTGTGCTGCTCCTGAGCAACTCAAATGCAGAGAAACCCTGTTGACCACAGTATTCCTGAAAGTCTTACCAGTATCTACTCTACAAACTAATTTCTGAAGTGAAATCTTCGCGTGATGCGTCAATGTTCAGGTTGCTGATGTGCTCAGTGGCAAGGGGACTGGTTAGGGTGACCAGATAGCAAGTGAGAAACATCGGGATGTGGGGCAGGGCAGTAATAGAGTCCTATATATGACAAAAATCCTAATATTGGCACAGTCCCAATAGTATTGGGACGTCTGGGGAAGCTCATTTCAGAGATCGAAAGATATTGAGTGCTTACCTGAGATTTTCAAAGTCACAAAGAGTAGTTAGATGCCAAACTCCCAATAATTTTCAATTGAGATTTGGAAACCTGTTATCTTGCCTTTGAAAATCTCCCTCTTAAAATTTACATTTAACCTCCAATTTAATTTTAAAATTGTCAAAGTGAAAGATGGTCAAATCTTTGCACTCCAAAATTCATTAAGGTCCTAAAGTTTCTTGATCAGATGATTGCCACCGTTCTCTGTAATGGCCTGGAGAAGGGCTTTTTAAAACTTAGTTTGAACTATTCATCACTTTCTGTCCAGGGCCAATCCAAACCCATCAATGAAACAACATTTAGTGTTAGATATTCCTCAAATTTATGTATTAAGTGGGAAAATAATAGAAAACTAATGTGAACATATACACGATTGTTTCCCAAAAATACTCACATTGGACACAGCCCAAAGGTTCAGAACTGGCCAATGGGAGCCATCACAGGGCCTAATAACATCAGCCACACTATCAGAGGCTCGTTCACCTGCACATCCACCAATGTGATATATGCCATCATGTGCCAGCAATGCCCCTCTGCCATATACATTGGTCAAACTGGACAGCCTCTACGTAAAAGAATAAATGGACACAAATCAGACGTCAAGAATTATAACATTCATAAACCAGTTGGAGAACACTTCAATCTCTCTGGTCACGCGATTACAGACCTGAAAGTTGCGATATTACAACAAAAAAACTTCAAATCCAGACTCCAGCGAGAAACTGTTGAATTGGAATTCATTTACAAATTGGATACAATTAACTTAGGCTTGAATAGAGACTGGGAGTGGCTAAGTCATTATCCAAGGTAACCTATCCCCCCCCTCCTCAGACGTTCTTGTTAAATCCTGGATTTGTGCTGGAGATGGCCCACCTTGATTATCATACACATTGTAAGGAGAGTGGTCACTTTAGATAAGATATTACCAGCAGGAGAGTGGGTTTGTGTGTGGGGGGTGGGGGTGTGTGTGAGAAAACCTGTATTTGTGCTGGAAATGGCCCAACTTGATTATCATACACATTGTAAGGAAAGTGATCACTTTAGATAAGCTATTACCATCAGGAGAGTGGGGTGGGAGGAGGTATTTTTTCATGCTTTGTGTGTATATGAAAAGATCTTCTACACTTTCCACAGTATGCATCTGATGAAGTGAGCTGTAGCTCACGAAAGCTTATGCTCAAATAAATTGGTTAGTCTCTAAGGTGCCACAAGTACTCGTTTTCTTTTAACTTACACTGTTCTGCTAAATCAGCAGAGTCTGAGCTGCAAATTTAGGCAAAGCAAAAAACACTACACTAACATGGTAGTGGATGTATTGTTTCTTGACTTTAGCAAAGCTTTTGACACGGTCTCCCACAGTATTCTTGTCAGCAAGTTAAGGAAGTATGGGCTGGATGAATGCACTACAAGGTGGGTAGAAAGCTGGCTAGATTGTCGGGCTCAACGGGTAGTGATCAATGGCTCCATATCTAGTTGGCAGCCGGTATCAAGTGGAGTACCCCAAGGGTCAGTCCTGGGGCCGGTTTTGTTCAATATCTTCATAAATGATCTGGAGGATGGTGTGGATTGCACTCTCAGCAAATTTGCGGATGATACTAAACTGGGAGGAGTGGTAGATACGCTGGAGGGGAGGGATAGGATACAGAAAGACCTAGACAAATTGGAGGATTGGGCCAAAAGAAATCTGATGAGGTTCAATAAGGATAAGTGCAGGGTCCTGCACTTAGGACGGAAGAATCCAATGCACAGCTACAGACTAGGGACTGAATGGCTAGGCAGCAGTTCTGCGGAAAAGGACCTAGGGGTGACAGTGGACGAGAAGCTGGATATGAGTCAGCAGTGTGCCCTTGTTGCCAAGAAGGCCAATGGCATTTTGGGATGTATAAGTAGGGGCGTAGCGAGCAGATCGAGGGACGTGATCGTTCCCCTCTATTCGACATTGGTGAGGCCTCATCTGGAGTACTGTGCCCAGTTTTGGGCCCCACACTTCAAGAAGGATGTGGATAAATTGGAGGGAGTCCAGCGAAGGGCAACAAAAATGATTAGGGGACTGGAACACATGAGTTATGAGGAGAGGCTGAGGGAGCTGGGATTGTTTAGCCTGCAGAAGAGAAGAATGAGGGGGGATTTGATAGCTGCTTTCAACTACCTAAAAGGGGGTTCCAAAGAGGATGGCTCTAGACTGTTCTCAATTGTAGCAGATGACAGAACGAGGAGTAATGGTCTCAAGTTGCAGTGGGGGAGGTTTAGATTGGATATTAGGAAAAACTTTTTCACTAAGAGGGTGGTGAAACACTGGAATGCGTTACCTAGGGAGGTGGTAGAATCTCCTTCCTTAGAGGTTTTTAAGGTCAGGCTTGACAAAGCCCTGGCTGGGATGATTTAACTGGGAATTGGTCCTGCTTTGAGCAGGGGGTTGGACTAGATGACCTTCTGGGGTCCCTTCCAACCCTGATATTCTATGATTCTATGAACATACAGAAATGATATCATCATTGCTGTACTGAATCAATAAATGAGACATAGGTCTTCTTGTCAAAACAAAATAATGTACAGAACATTAAATCATGTGCTGTTGATGACAGAGTAATGTTGTGATTCGTTGACTTGGATTTTGTTATTGTTAGACTGCAGTATCCAATTTCTTTTAAGTGCCAGTCTAACTAAGTGTTATATTTCTCTGTGCACAGTGCTTGTGTTACTGATGAGAAAGAGAGAGATTAAGACAAAAGAACATAAAGAGATCGCTATTCAAATTTACGTCCCTCAGCTGTGTGAGCAAATCCTCTATTTGGGAGCTCAAACCAGCACTTAGGTGCCTAAAACTGGTATTTTGGGTAAGCACCTCAGGAGCCCAAGTTTAAAACTGGGCTCACATGATCATTTCTGTGTTTGTCTGTATAATTGTGTATACAGTGTCTCTATTTAAAAAAGTCAACATTTACCAACCGTTACCACATGACAGAATTCTAAATATAGAGAAATCATCATCATCGGTGATCCTTTGATTCAAAGATGATCTCTACCATGGATTTACATATGGGACCTCAGATGACTCAGGAGTCCGATCCTGGAACCTCAGATCCATCGGCAGTAGATACAGACATTTCCTGGCAGGTCAGCTGCCTGCTGAGTGAAAATTCTTTTTCCCTTCCTTCTCTTTCTTTTTCAACTTTGAGGGCAAGGCACTTCTTTTTGAAGCGGGCCACTGTCTGATGGAAGATGTGGCACCACTGAGGTTGGTTAGTAACTTGCTCCTCCCAGCTTGTGATGTCCACATCAGTTTTCTTGAGATATGCTTTCAGTGTGTTTTTGTAGTGTTTCCTCTGACCACCACAGGATCTCTGACCATGAGTGAGCTGAGAGTAGAGGACATGTTTTGGGAGGTGAGAGTTTGGCACCCACACACAATATCCAGCCCAGCAGAGTTGGTGCATGAGAATCATTGCTTCAATACTGATGACATTGGCTTCAATGAGGATGCTGGCATTAATGCAGTGATCTTCCCACTTGATGCAAAGGATCTGTGACACCCTGGCAAGCCAATATTCACCATTGTCATGTAATTAGAATATGTTTTGTATAAAGTATGCTTTGTGAGGTATCATTCTAAAAGTCTTGATCTGCTAGACATTAATATCTCGTTGGATTGTATGTGCTATCGTATGTGAAGTTATGGTGTTTGGCTATGTATGTGTTAGTGAAACATGTTGTGAGGTTGAAAACACCCACAAGCAGCCTTTCGGGTACAACAGTAAAAAGGCCAAACAATGTTAACAGCTTATTGAGGAAATGCACATAAGCACAAGGATTACCCCAGGAACTGTGTACAATAGAAATGTCTCAGAGATAGCACTACAGAATGGGAACTGTTTGACCCAGGTCACAGCAAAAGAGCTTTCCTGCAAATGGGAAGAAGATATAAAAGGGGGACAATGACATTATGATGGTACCTCACTCTCCCTACAACAACACATCTGGAAACACCTGAGGGGCAAGGACTGAACTGTGGAAAATGTGGTCCCAGGCTAGAGAGATTTTTAGCCTGTGTATGAAGACCTGGGAAAGCTAAGGCAGCTTGTGCCTTAAGAATCTGCCAGCCTGTTTATCACTTAGGGTGAGAATTTGCTAATTCATATCCTACCTATCCAATATGTTAAGATCAGTTTGTGGTTTTGTTCATTTAATAAGGTAATCTGCTTTGAGCTGCTTGCTATCACTTATAATCAATTAAAACCTATCTTTTGTAGTTAAACTTGTTTTTGTTTTGTCTAAAACCAGTGGGTGGAAATTATACCTTGGGGCAGAAAGTTGTTGCATCTCTTTCTCCACATTGAGGGAGGGGGCAAATTTTATGAGCTTATGCTGTACAGTTCCCTGTGCAGAGCTGATCTCAGCATCTGTGTGTTAAGCTGCAGCTGGGTGTGTTCCTATCTGTGTATATGTTGGTGAAAGAGAAAGCTTGGAGAGCTTGGCAACTTATCACAGCAACATAGTGTGAAAGGGAGCCCAGGCTGGTGGGTCAGGCAGGCTCAGTGGTACCCCAGACCCAGGTGGCACCCTAAAGAGAGGTGGAACCCATCACAGGATTTTCAGGAGGCATCATTGGTGGTACCTCTCCAGACTCTTGAGGTGCTGTCAATAGATCACCCAGGTTTTGCATCTTTAAAGGAGTGCAGAAACAACAATTGTCTTATGGACCTGAATATTGGTGTCCCGTCATAGGTCACGGTCCATGAAAAATATGTCAGAGCAATTTCCCAAAGGAAGCACTTGTGCACTGGATCCTGTGCTGGATCTCACTGTCGATTTTTGCGTTTTGAGAAAGTTGGCTACTGAGGTAGCAGAAGTGCTTGACTTTCTCCAATCTGTCCTGCTATGGTGATTTGTGGTGGGTCATATGCAAGTCCTAAAGCAGGCTGATGGAGCACTTTAGTCTTCTCAATATTGAGTGAGAGTCCTAGACTTTGGTAAACTTGTGCAAAAAACCCCAGTGTGGACTGAAGGTCATTCTCAGTTTGCACAAGGATGGCACAGTCATCAGCATACTGAATATCAGTAATGAATGCTCTAAGGACTTTAGACTTCGAGCAGAGACGTCAAAGATTGAAAAGCTGCAAATCCATTCTGTATTGAATGTCAACTTCACTGGGGAGGTGGTCTTTAACAAGGACCAGAATGACTGCTAAATAGATGGAGAACACGGTTGGGACAATAATGCATCCTTGCTTAACCCCAGTTTTGATGACAAAAGGGTCCATTTCTAGGCCATTACAGAGAATGGTGGCAGTGATCTGATCAAGAAACCTTAGGACCTTAATAAATTTTGGAGTGCAGCCAAATCTGGCCAGAACTTTCCACAGGGCTTCACAATTGATGCAGTCAAAGGCCTTTGTCAAATCGATGAAGGCCATGTACAGGTCCTGATTTTGCTCCCAAGACAATGAATAATGTTACAGATATTATCGTTGCCCTAAAAACTACTTTAGTTTTCTTTATCCAGGGACCCACACCAGCAACTATCCTTTAGGATCTCATCCATTTTTACCTTCTCACCAGGAATCAATAGTCTTAAGTGTATTCTGGGTGTAGTAATAGACATTATATTTAAATAAAGACCCAATTGATACTTTCACCAAGGAGTAGGTCTACTCAGAATTCTCAGACACACCAAACCGCAAACACAGGTCTAGCTTCCATCCAGTCCTACCTGAACATCATGACATTTTTTTGTCTGGGTAATTAAAGGGTTATGTATTCTAGTTTGTCATTAAAGCAGAATCCAAACTCTTTTCACACAGGATTGCACACCATCACATTGCAGTGATTTTGGAAGTGGGTCACTAGATTCCTGGACAAGAAAAGGTGCCTAAACTTAATCCAGGCAGGTCATAGAGGTATGACTGTATGGCTCAAGTTTGTTAATAGCAGTAAATCAGACCAGATATCCCTGGGTACCTCTCATCTATAGACAAAGTAAACATGGACTGTTTGATATCCATAAAAGTACCTTGGATGTTAATAGCTAAATAAATTATCTGAAAAACAGCAAGCTCTATTCAGATCAAGTATTTTCCCATCAGCACTTAACAGTGCCATAGAATGAAGAAGAACCAGTTCCCACCCTTCATAGAAACAGAAGGAGACAAGAGCGGAGAAGACTTTTCCTTCTATAGTTGTTCTGGAGAGAAAAGTAGGGAGCACTAGTGAGCTGTTACATCTAACTGTTTAAAAGGGGCTTGGCTCTACAGTATATCAACATGGGGCAGAAGGCTTGGTGCAAACCTCAAATATATCTTCAATATTTCAGCCATCATCAATGATGATCCTCGATAAATAAGTTTAGGCAGTATGTAAAGAGCAGTATAGCAAAGTATCTGTGTATATAGTCTACCTGTCATCTCTTTACTGGACATACATCATTATCTGACATAAAGTACTGTGAATTTGTTCTCTTCTGGATCCTTCCCTAATCCATCTTAAGTAAGGAAACTGGCATGTGGAATGTTTTGCAGATTGATCAGCTTTAGTACATATATTGCTTTGCTTCTCTGGCCCTACTGATGTTTCCCTTTGTATTCTATAACTATAGAGCAAGCAACCATTTTTTTATGTTTGATCTCTATAGTTCTTATGAAGAAGAATGAGCAAAAAATGTCCAGTGCCTGGAGGAGCAATTTTACACCATGACAGGTGTTAGCCAGATGCACTACTCTGCCCTGCAGTGACTAGGAGGCCCTAGCAGATTCTTCTTTCTGGTAACAACTGCTTGTAGATTATATTTATTCATACATGTAATGTTTTGGGAAGTGAAATATATAATGAGGACATTAGAACAAAAGTCAGGGAATAAGAGGGATCTCTTTCTAACTTCATACACCTACTAACTGTCACTTGCTCTCTCTGTCAGTCCAACTTTTGTTTTTTTGGAAGGCCCAAATTAACCTGTTCTAAAATGTGCTGAACGTCTGCAGCCCTTATTGACTTCAATGGGCTTTTGAAAATCAAGCCGAAAATCTACTCCTTAGATGTAAATAGGGGATAAATTGTATATTCTCATCCAGTGATCTGTATGAGTTATATGTTTACTAACAACCTACATTGCACTGTACCTTGAAAAATATGATGTCTTGAGTATTTGTTCTAATTCTGTGTATTGTTAAAACTTGGTGGAAAGAGATGTCAAAGTCTTAACTATTTTGGATTATTTCTAAGAGGTCTATGATAGCGATGACCATAAATTCCTTTGTGTATTTACATACATGAGTCATACAGTATATCTTTCTTCCACAGAACAAGACTATACTG
This sequence comes from Caretta caretta, assembly GCF_965140235.1. NCBI lineage: Eukaryota > Metazoa > Chordata > Testudines > Cheloniidae > Caretta > Caretta caretta. The sequence continues at coordinate 162,363,906 of NC_134206.1, read as the reverse complement.
ATTAATCTTGATCTGATATCTGATGCTCATATTTGAAAGCAGCAGACTCTACAGGGCTATCATTATAGGCAGATGAGTCACATTCCGTTTTGAATTTTTTGGCTAGTCCTGTTGTTCTGGGTAACATCTACAGTAGGCTTTTAATATCATGATAACACTTATATGGTGTTTGACATGTTCAAAATACTGTACAAATATCAGCCAATTAATCCTCACAACACCTAGCTGAGGTGAATATGGATGTATTAACACCAAGGGGTTAAAGTAAAGGAGAATGCGAGGGAAGGAAAGCACAACTCCGCCTCTTTGGCTAAAAGATATGGGTAGCTCCCTCTCCTCTCTCTGCCTTGTATGAACAGTGCTCCTTCACAGCTCCCCTTCCTCTTTGATTGGTGCAGTGAAGGTTCCTGCTCCTATTTCAGTCTAATTTAACCTCTGATCATCCCTGTTTTACAGATGGAGAAACCAACTGAGAGATTAAGTGAATTGCACATGGCCACACAGTGAATCAGTGGCACAGCCAGGATTAGAACTCAGGACTCCTACCCCTGTTCTCATTCCATTGCACACTTCTAAGTGTGCAGGTGGCTAAAGTGTAGGCAGCAAATGTGCCTTGCTCTGGATTAGCAGCAATGTATGCAATGTCTTGGGCTTCCATTACATCCTATGTATCAAGAAATGGTAAACACATTTATGCTAATCAAAATATATTTAAAGAATAAATCCACACTCGCCTTTTTAAATGTAGATGATTACTTTAAAGCGAGTCTTGGATTTTGTGTACAAAAACATACTTGACTTTGTTTACATACAAGGACTTCTGTGGATATACATTGTGTCCATTTAATTTTCAAAAGCAAGCTACTTAGTTCTATAAATATAAACTGTCCACAATAATGGATTCCTACTGTGTCTCTCAGTGGTTAACTTTTGGACCCAAATATAAAAAGGCCAGGTTTTATGCTTTCATCATAGAAATGTAAATGCCTTTCTACTTCTCATGATCCAGACTGTGTGCTAACATCTACCCTTTCTCCACTGCTTGAAGTATCTCCTGGTGGCTAATGCATGGACATACAATATAAATGTGGGGAAGGTAGAATACTGGCTGGTGTACTCACATGGAGTGAAATTCACCCCAGTTTAGAGGGCCAGTACAAGGCTTATGCAACAGTGAAGTCACACCTGAGCCATCAAAATAGGGCCTTGTGATGCTAGCAATTACGGACATCAGTTAGCTTTGGATCAGGCTTTATAGCTTCAACCCAGCATACTGCTTAAACTCATGCTTAGTTTTTTAAGAACATAAGTAGACCCATTGGCTTGAATATGATTACTCACGTGTTTAAAGTTAAGCATGTCCTTAAGTGCTTTGTTGGAGCAGGTTCTGTATTAGACACAGCAGAACAAGGGATGACACTAAAGGAAGCAAGTAGTGTAGGAATAAAATAATTAGAGCAGGGAGAGAGTTGAGCCTATTATTATCCATGTATGCATGCTGTCAGTTCCTTTATTTTGATTTTAATATATTATAGATTGAGCTTCAGTCTGGTCACTGCCCACAGTGATGGAAAACCAACCCAAAACAATAATATTTGAAGAAAGTAGGAAGTGCTATGCATGGTGCACCAGACCAGGTGGATGCACTAAATTGCTAGGAAAATGTTTGTGGTGTAACTATGCAATATATTGAAGGTATCTCATACACTAGATGCTATCCCTGTATAATACATACAGTCTATTATAAATAATCAGCTGTCTATAATAAGATGATATCACCCACAACGACCATGTCCCCGCCGATAGTCATAAGAAAAAATAATAATCTGTGTGGACACCCCCCTGCAGATGAAACCATATACTCGATCATTATATCAAATGTATCAGGAAAAAAATTTACTGAAATCCTTAACAAATATCATAGCCACCAAATCTTTCGCTGCTGAGATAGTAATCAAATCAGCAGACAAAGGAGGCACTATTCAAATCCTCAACTGTGCTAACTATGTCAATGAGGCCAACAAACAACTCTCCAACACCACTTACTATAAAGAACTCAAAGACGACCCCACACCACAATTCACAAAGGAATTTAAGGATATCACTAAATCCATCATCTCCAAGAGAAACTCTGCAACCTCATTCTCCATGAACCCACCCAAGGGAACCTTCTACATGCTTCCCAAGATACACAAACAAGGGAATCCAGGCAGACCTATCATATCTGGCCATGGCACTCTTAGAGATGGAATATCAGGACTCATGAAAACTATTCTGAAACCACACAGCACACAAAGGGACAGTTTCCTCCAGGAGGCAACCAACTTCCTCCAGAAACTCTGGATCATTAACAACTTTCTTCAGAATACCAACCTTTCCACCATGGATGTCACCATCCTATATACCAACATCCCTCACCATGATGGCACTATTGCCTGCCTCAAATATCTACAAGACATTGGACAACACTCAAATAGTCACTTCAAACTCATCCATTTCGTCCTCACTCATAACAACTTTACATTTAACAACAAACACTTTGTTTGAGCCATGGGTACAGCCTTGGGTACTAGAATGGCTCCCCAATATGCCAACCTTTCATGGGTCACCTTGAGGAAAAGTTTCTAGAAAAATGCACTACAAAACCAATGATATACTTGAGATATATTGATGATATTTTCATCCTCTAGACAGATGGCCTAAACACCCCCATAGATTTCCATCACAATGTCAACATCCATCATTCACCCATCCACCTCTGTCTAGAACAATCCCACACCGGCATCAACTTCCTGAATGCTACAATCAGCTTCAGCAATGGAACCCTACAGACAACTATATACAAGAAACCCCTGCATCACCATACTTATCTCCACAGATCCAGTAACCACCCCAACACACCAAGAAATCTGTTATCTACAGATACTAGGCACTCAGATACCCAGAATATACTCCAAGGAGAAAGTCTGAGTTTCACACTTTAACACACCTAAAACTGCCTTCACCAGACAAGGACATACCATCAGAAAAGTAGATTGCATTATGGAGTAGGCCATCCAAATGCTGTGAGAGAACCTGTTTCAATACAGAATCCCCTCTCCACTACTGACCTCACATGCCTAGTTGTCACCTACCACCCCATACTGGAACCCATACGGAGTATCATTAAACAGTTACAACCCACACTCGATGGGGACCACATCATGAAATAAATTTTTACCAAACCTTTTCCCCTGGTCTTCAAACAGTGTCTCAGCCTCACCAAATTCATGATCTGAAGCAAGCTCCTCACAGACCGGGACCCATCAAATTAATGTGGCACCAAACCCTGCCAGAACAAATGCAAACCTTACAGACATATCTCCACTGCCATGATGATCAATACCTCCCACTATTTACCTGCCAAGATTCATGGGTCCTACACATGCCTATCACAATATATGGTGTACCTCATCTAGTGCATCAAATGCCTCAACAACTATGTGGGTGAATCTAGACAATCACTACACTCTTGAATGAGCTCACAAAGAAAAATGATCAAAGAAAAAACACCTTATCACCCGTGAATGAAAACTTTTCACAAAGTGATCACTTCATATCTGACCTGTCAGTCCTCATCCTCAAAGGAAACCTGCATAACACCTTCAAAAGATGTGTTTGAGAACGTACATTCATAACTTTGATAGACACTAAAAATTATGGTCTCAATAGAGACTGGTTTTATGGTTCATTACAACAATTTGAAACCTACTAATCCTCCTTTGTCCTATGAGTACAGAGGTGTTGATTGCTGATGTTAAGTGGTTCCTTGTAACATCTTGCTATCTCTCCTTGTATTTAGCTGTGACACTCTGGTTACCTTTTCCAGACCTGAAGAAGCTCTGAAACTCAAAAGCTTGTCTCTTTCACCAACAGAAGTTGGTCCATTAAAAGATACTACTTCATCTATCTCATCTCTCTAATTAAAACTAAATCAAAAATTGTTTTTAAATCTTATTTAAAGGTCTCACATTTTCCAGCCAACTTATTCACCATGCAGCCTTTGTCACCCTGGTTAGAGAATAATTTTTGTTTTGGACACTTATCTATTTTACCACACACCATCCGCCTGCCACTGAAATCAATCCAGGAACTGTTTTTCTGATGTTCTTTTGAGTGGGTTACTGAAGTGAGACCTCAGCTGTAATGCGAGTTATGTTTTGTTTCCTTTGTTGTTAAATCCTTTCCTCCTCTATGCACACATTTATAATATGATGCAATATATTACTATAATGATTCTTAAATGGACAAAAGCAAGCCATTCAACCACTTATAATTAGCACAGAGCTTCCAACATTCAGATGGATATTGGCACTAATCTCCTGTATCAAGTCTGTTCCAGAACATGCTAACTTAGAGTGGAGGGAGGAAAGCACAGTGGCTTCAGCTTGGAAAGAACATCCCCACAGGGTTGGATCACCTTCCTATACTTTTTTTATAGTCTAGCTATGATGGCAGTGAAAAAAGGATTGGATTATTTCGGGGAAGAGGCTCTCATGCTGTTTACCTATTAGTATTTATAGCATCTAGGACTACAGTATTTGTGTTTCAAGAGACAAAGAAATTAAAGAAGATTGTGAGAAACATCGCCTCCCCCATTTTTGGCATTTTAGGGATGTTAGTTAGTAGTTGTAGGGTGCAAATCACCCTTGTGTATTTACCTCTCCATTGTGAAAACCGACCATTTATTCCTACCTTTTGTTTCCTATCTTTTAACCAGTAACTGATCCATGAGAGGCTCTTCCCTCTTATCCCGTGACCACTTACTTTGCTTAAGAGCCTGTGTTGTGGCATCTTGCCAAAGACTTTCTGAAAGTCCAAGTACACTATATCAACTGGATCACCATTGTCCACATGCTTGTTGACACACTCAAGGAATTTCAATAGATTGGGGAGGTATGACTTCCCTTACAAAAATTGTTGTTGACTTTTCCCCAACATATCAGGTTCATTTATGTGTCTGATAATTCTGTTCTTTACTATAGTTTCAACCAATTTGTCTGGTAGCGAAGTTAAACTCACTGGCCTGTAATTGCCGGGATCACCTCTGGAGCCTTTTTTAAAAATTGGCATTGCATTAGCTATCCTCCAGTCATCTGGTACAGTGTGATTTAAGTGATAGGTTACATACTACAGTTAGTAGTCCTGCAATTTTATCTTTGAGTTCCTTCAGAACTCTTGGGGGAATACCATCTGGTCATGATGATTTGTTACTGTTTAATTTATCAATTTGTTGAACAAGCAATGGAACAGAAAGCCCAACAGATTGAAAGAAAAAAAAAAGGACCTATTTTGTGCACTGGAGACAACAAACATAGCAAAATGTGGGTTACTTTTATAGCTAGTGGAATAATATTAGAGATGAATATATCTGATGATGTTTTCCATCAATCATCAGATAAGCCTTGTGTGAATATTTTTCCCTTATTTGGCATGCACTAATTTTTATATCACAATTACCCCAGGTTTGCAATACAAAAGACACACCAGAAAGGTTGTATGTGGTTCTTAATTACCAAACATGGGCCTTATGTATGGGCAAACATAATCCATCATGGGTATGTGTAAACTGGTGGGCTATCTCACCAGCCCAGGAAAGAACTAGTGTCACGCCTAAGGCTGTTTCAGACCATTGCCTAAGGGCACAACTTATTCAATCATGCAAAAATGTAAGACGTAACAAAACAAAGCAATATCCTGCCCAGAACAGGCTGCAGTCCACACAGCTCTTTGTCCTTGCCTCTGTCAGACCCAGTAAGACACACCCTTTTCTTCTATCCCCTGTGGAGTCGTGTAACAAGCAGGCTGCCCTGGTGTGACAATTGGTTGATAACTTTTGTCTGCTTAGGAATTTATCATGGAAAGTAGGTTAAGTTATTTTTACTAAAAAATGTTATAAACAGGTGCAAGAGAAGCAGATAGGAAAGAACAGAGAGACTAAATTAGTTCAATCAAAAAGCCACATTGATGTAATTCAAGGACTATGTTAAAATCATATTTGGTAAAAACAGAAGCTGTGGAGACAGAAGTTAATGAACCAAAATTGGACAGGCTTCAGTGACAACAGAGTAGCAGATTCCTGGCTCCTTCTGAGCTGACTCGCCCCTCCTGGTCTTTACCCCTCCTTGGGCTCATTGCCTCCCCAGCTTTTAGCCTTGTTAACGAGGCTGGCAGGTGGGGCCAGTTCCAGGCTAGTCCTAGCTAGTTGCCCAGCCCCAAGCCATTTCCCTGATTGGGGTTAGAGTGGCAGGAGCTGATTAGGGCTTCCTAATCAGCTCCTGAGGGGCTTGGTTCAGCCCCTTTTCCCCCTCTCTGGGAGATGATTTCAGGGCAGCCTACTGCCCTCCGTTGGGAGGTCCCCTGCATCCTCCTCACAGGGTTTGTCAGTTCCCCACCCACAAAAGCCTCAGTATGTGTGTGTTTGGGGGGTGGACCGCCCCATAGCTCTACTCCTGCCCAGAGATCCGCACACCAATCACAACCAAGTGGTTGCCCTCCTTGCCTGGCTGGGAGCTGGGTGGACCTGGCTCCCACACGGGCCATTCTGGGCCTCTGGTGCAGGTACCGAGCCCAAGGGGGCCTGGCCCTTGTTGCCAGGAGAATCCTCCTGCAGGCATTCTCTGAGGCCTTCCACCTTTAAACCTTGCAACTCCTCTCCTGGGCTTTCCTTCAGTCACTTGCTCTCCCCTTCTCTCCTGTCTTCCCTTTGTCTTTGTTGTCTAGTACCTGCTTCTACAATGCCAGCAGACCAGCTGACCCAGGCGACTGGGGGCCCCCTTAGCCTCCTCTCTCTTTTTCTCCGGGCCTCTCCCGGGGGAGGTTCTTGATGCTTCTTCCCCCAGTCCAGGTTGCAGCATGTCCACGCCTCCCTCCGGGGAAAGTCCACCTCAGCATACTCCTCCATCATTTTGATAGCAGCCTCCACGGTCATCGGCTGGTGCCTCTGGACCCAGACCTACATGTTCTCCGGGAGGCCCTGCACAAATTGCTCAAGAATCACCTGGTCCATTATTTCTCCCACTGTCTGGGTGTCGGGCCGTGGCCACCATGTAGCCCAGTTGGTCAATTTTGGGGCAAAAGCTCAGAGCCGCAAATCCCCTGTCCACTGGCCTGCCCAAACTTTTGCCTGTACTTCTCCACCAACAGCCCCTTCTGGTCCAGGACAGCCACCTTCACCATCTCATAATCTTTGGCCTGGTCGTTGCTTAAGGCCATAGAGGCCGCCTGTACCTTGCAGCCAGATAAGGAGCCAGTCTTAGGGCCCACGTCACCTTATCCCAGCCTGTGCCCATGGCTACCCATTCGAAACTACATAGGAAGGCGTCGGGGTCATAGAATCATAGAATATCAGGGTTGGAAGGGACCTCAGGAGGTCATCTAGTCCAACCCCCTGCTCAAAGCAGGACCAATCCCCAACTAAATCATCCCAGCCAGGGCTTTGTCAAGCTTAACCTTAAAAATATCTAAGGAAGGAGATTCCACCACATCCCTAGGTAATGCATTCCAGTGTTTCACCACCCTCCTAGTGAAAAAGTTTTTCCTAATATCCAACCTAAACCTCCCCCACTGGGTCATTGGCAGGGCCCATTTTACAGAGACTCAGCCCTGTCGCAGAATTTCCATCACCACTCGGGGGACTCGCCATCTGGTGCAGGAGCTGCTGCCATATATTGGCCTGCTCCCGGACAAAGTCCTCAAGGGTTTTTTTGTTAGTCAGCTGGCCACATGAGTAAGGCCTGCCTTTCAGCCTGGTGGAAAGCCTGCAGGGTCTTCTGCAGCTCCTCCTGCTGCTTAGCCAGCCACTGCACCATGCCCTCCATTCTCTCGAGTTGCCACTTCCTGGCAGTGGCTTTCAGGTCCTGGACAAGTCCCCACATGTAACAGTGTGTTCACCACACCCCACTGGGTTCAGCCTCCTGGCACGACTCCCCAGTGAGTCAGGACCACTTCAAACTGGTGCTCTTTATTCCTCTGTCTTGTCTCCACCACCAAACTCCAACTATTTACAGATTTGGCCTAGCACAGGCCTCAGTGGCAACAGGCTCCTTCTGAGCCTACTGTCCCCTCCTGGTCTCTGCCCCCATGACTCACTGCCTCCCAAGCTTTTAGTCCCTGTTAATGAGGCTGGCAGGTGGGGCCAGTTTCCAGGCCAGTCCTAGCTAGTTGCCCAACCCATTTCCCTGATTGGGGCGGGAGTGGCAAGAGCTGCTTAGGGCTTCCCCTGCAGCAGCCTGCCACACCTCTCCACTCTAACCTTTCTCCATCTCTGTTGACTTCATCATCATCCTCCCATTGAATCAAGCCCTCAACCTGGGAGCCATCTTTGGCCCCTTCCTTCCTCTTCCATTACATATCCAGATTGTGTGCAAATCTTGCTGCTTCTTCCACCATGATTTGTCTTTTACTCTTTGTCCAATGCCCCAAAACTCCCATCTAGGTCCTCGTCATCTGTTGTCTTGATTACCATAGCCTCTTCTTTGCCAGACTATCCAATACCCACATTCCACACTGCCCCCTCCCACCCCGCCAATCCAGTCTGAATGCACCATCTAAAATAATGTTTCTTGCCTATCATTATGACTATATCATCATCCTCTTTCATGTTCCTCCACTGATTCGCCTTTTTCCACGGCATCAAGTTCACGTGTCATGTCCTCAGCTCCAAAGCCTGCAGAACTACCTCAGTGAAGCAAAGACAGAGCTTTGACAGCAATATTTCTGAAGCACTCTGCATCTGTGCGCCCTGGAATGATGGACTATTTGTCACTCACTAACTCATTCAGACAGAAACTCGAGCAATAAGAGAATATTATCCTCCAACCTCACTTACATTATCTTCTGTTACTGTTTTCAGCAAACTCTGCAGCAGGGGTTAGAGTTCTGTAATTCTATGGCAGATTGTAACCTGTAAACTTATTTACTAGAGCACGCTACAGACTCTTGCCAAGTTTCAGGGGCAATCGGCAATTCATCACTCCCAACATTCCAGTATATCTATATTCCATCTAACAATTTCTCATTCTGCTGTATTTTATTAGTCCCTAAGAGTGCATTAAGAATTTGCTTTGGATCCCTTCCCAAAGAGGAGCACAGGCTGCCAAAAGGATCTCCTCACATATGCGCCTCCAGTCCTCTTGTGCTCACACTTGCAGCTTCCCACACATCCAATGAATCAAAAAAATCACAGCCTGAGAGTGAGTAGTGTTCTGCCAGATTCCGCTGAGGTTACTGTACTAGACTGCACTTGTTAAAGGCTGAAGTACAGCCTTATTTAAAGAGTGTCCAGGATAAGATGCAGAATTAATTTCCCTTAATAGCAAAAATATTTTTGTTCAGACTTGTACGTTTCTTAACCTTTAAATCCTTGCCAAAGAGCCTGGCTGTCAAGGGAAACTCCTTCCTCATCCTCACTGATCCTCCACTTCTCCTCCCCACATCACATTCCTCTGGCTTTTCTTATATTCCTACATTCATCAATCACCCTTACACATGTGTGGGTGATCTGTAGTGACTCCCTTTTGTTGCATTTTAACCCTTTTTGCGGGGTTGTTTGTAAACAATCTCTATAAAGTTAACATCCAAGGAACTTAAAGGGGCATTGTCCATAGTTTCAGTTCATTTTCAATCGTACTCCTCTCCCAGACATCCCCACCCCAGGCAGTTTACTTCTGCTATGGACAGAAAGGAAGACTGCTGAGGAAGACTGTGCCTGGTTGCAGAGTAAAGACTCAAATTAGTGCAATTTTTGAGCCTTAATGCACCCCCTTTGGTGGGACAGTTATGCAAGTTTCATTCCTAAAGGAAGTCTCTGGCCCATGTCGTTACTAACCATGGCTGGATTTGAAAAGGTCAAAGATTAGTTTGTGTAGTATTCCTTCTTCTGCTTACAAGTTAAGAACAAATTGACAGTAAGTCTCTTTCATAACGTTTGTATTGCTTCTAGAGTCCAAGATTTTATGATGATTTTTTTCTCTTTTATGAAAGAGTATTCTTTATTTTAATAAAGACTTACAGTATGCTACAGTTATGATCTAAGTCCCCAGTCCTGTATACACTTATGTATGTGCCAAACTTTAAGCATGTGAGTAGTCCCATTGACTTTGACAGACTTACTATGTTATAATTTACAATAGTGAAATTGCATTGTTTTGGATTATTATTGTAGGGTTCATTTGTTTGTATTTTTTAATATGGAATAGTTTTTCTATAGCATCTTTGATATTCAGGGTATCCCAAAGCACTATGTAGGATTCCATGTATTCTGCAGCAAGCTTCCTTGATTTCTGTGAAGCACCACAATAAATTTAGAGACAATTGGAAATCATGTGGCAATATTAACACAGCACAGACTCATTACAGAAAATATTATTTTAATTAAATGCATCTAGCCATGCAGTACAGTGTCAAATTCCACGCAGAAAACTTTGAAACACTTGTTCTTTGATAAAATACAAGATCTATTTCACAAACTCTTTATTATTGGCATTGCAGCAAAGAAATACCACTCAGTGTGGATGGACTACAGATAGCTCCCACTGCCACCTCCCAGTACAGGTGTGCAGGCTGCAAAAACCTTCCTTTGTCTGCTTATTCCCCGACTGTGAAGTTGCAATGGCAGATTTTTGTAGCCCATACATCAGGTGTGAACAAAGGCAGGCAAAAACATGAAAAGACAGTCTGTAGCCGAAGGAAAAGAGTTTGCAATTTATAGCCAGATGGGAAAGCGAACATGCTTACATGCCAGGAAACTCTTGGAAAAAATATACACTAGTATAAGCTTAGAAAACTAAATACAAGTAAAATATAAAGTATTAAAGAGAAACATATTTTTATCAGGAAGTTCAAGGAAAAAGCTATATAAAACAGGGAATACTTTTTTTAAAATAGGCAGTCCTTCTAACATGACAATTTGTTAGTTTTTCTATCCATCAGCCTGGCAAAAGGAGGAGTTGGCAAGATCACCAGAGCACTGTATCACATGTTCAATGATCGGTGGGAAGTTAGTTTGGTAGTTTCAGCTGAGTTCCTAGTGAACAGTTGACCACATCACAATTTACACCAGTTGGCAACCCTGTTGGCATCCTACGTTGAGTGGCCTAGAATTGAATGGGTAGACTAAGTCTATGCTATTAATATAAATATGTTGGGGAACATAATCACAGAATTGCAGTGTAGCCTAGCTACAAAATGTGATTAAAGTCCAGTCTAAAGTGCAAATTGGAACCATGTTTGTAGCTGAAATGGGGGACAACCATGTCATTAGCAGGTTCCCTGTAGGCAGGGCCTTAACTATCCTCTTACCTCTAGTGGTGGTTACTCCAGGTCAGGAGTGAGGCAGATTGGTGGTCGGCACAATTGTACTGTCTGGCTTTGTTGTGTTTATTCTGTGGTTACAGTTCAGTCTTGCTAATCCAGCAGTGCTCGCGGACTAAATTCAAAACAAAACAAAGGGCATCAATCAGCTTTTGCAAAAGAGGTAGGCAGAACTAGACAGGCCCCAGAGCCTCATTAAATCCAGAAATATTACATTAGCAATAGGAAACTCAGTAGCGATTGTACAGGGTGAACGGCTGGATCCTTGTCTTAATTAAATGATTTCTTATTTCCTCTCACCTTGTTTATTGAAAAACCTTTCCAGCACAGATGTTCACTTGAATAGGTGTTAGCTAAAGTATCTTTCAAAGTGGTAAAAACAAATCAAACTGTTTGCACAGAAGAGTTTACAAACTTGCAGCTCACAGGGATGGTTTTCACCTGCCAGCCTGCAATCTGTACTAATAAAAATGTGTGATATCAAAAAATAGCAAATATGTAGAATCTGCTCAAGTGTGGTAGGACAGGTCAGGAGACCTGCTAGAATTCACAAATTGTATGTGACAAGTGAATACAGCACCATGCGTGCATGGAAACAATGAATTGGACACTTGCCTGATTCAGCAAAGAAACTGTCACCTACATTTTATCTGTCCTTTATTTTTATTTCTGACCAGATGGCTTTAGATAAGACACTTTCCCCCCACTCTCTCCAAAATTCATTTTTCTTGTAAACATCTTTTAAGGATTTTTTTATTTATCTGTCATCAAGCAAAAAAAGGTTTCAGAGTAACAGCCGTGTTAGTCTGTATTCGCAAAAAGAAAAGGAGTACTTGTGGCACCTTAGAGACTAACCAATTTATTTGAGCATAAGCTTTTGTGAGCTACATCCGATGAAGTGAGCTGTAGCTCACGAAAGCTTATGCTCAAATAAATTGGTTAGTCTCTAAGGTGCCACAAGTACTCCTTTTCTTCAAGCAAAAAAATTAATTTGATGCAACATGAAGCTTATTTCTGAGATCAAACAATGCAGAAGTACTGAATCAATAGATAGTAAAGGTTGAACAATTAGTCTCCAGTTTGTCCTCATAAAAACAGGTGAAAATTTACAACCTATGAAATGTGGAACAAAAATATGGACTTTGAAACACATGCTGGTCTTGTGCCATTTTGAAAGAGTGCAATGTCATGCATTTAGGGACTAACAACAAGAATTTTTGCTATAAACTGGGAACATATGAGTTGGAAGTGACAGAGGAGGAGAAAGACCTGGGTGTATTGGTTGGTCACAGGATAATTATGAGCCACCAATGTGATGCGTCTGTGAAAAAGGTGAATGCAGCCCTAGGATGCATCAGGCAAGGTATTTCCAGTAGAGACAGGGCAGTGTTAGTACCATTATACAAGGCACTGGTGAGACCTCATCTGGAATACTGTGTGCAGTTCTGGTCTCCCATGTTTAAGAAAGATGAATTCAAAGTGGAAGAGGTGCAGAGAAGGGGAACTAGGACGATCCAAAGAATGGAAAAAGCTACCTTATGAGAGGAGACTCAAAGAGCTTGGCTTGTTTAGTCTAACCAAAAGAAGGCTGAGGGGAGATATGACTGCTCTCTATAAATACATCAAAAGGATAAATATCAGGGAGGCAGAGGAATTATTTAAGTTGAATGGGGAGGTCTCTGAGTTACCTTTTTTCATTTGCAGACCCCTAAAAAAATTTCAAATGGAGGTGCGGATCCCTTTGGAAATCTTAGACATAGTCTGTGAACCCCTATGGGTCCATGGACCACAGGTTGAAAACCACTGTTCTATGGTAACAAGGACCTTTTGCAGACGCTTTAGACATAGTCTGCAACCTGCAATGTGTCCACGGACCACAGGTTGAAAACCACTGTTTTAAATGCATGAGGCCAGATTCACTGGTGCACTTCAGCTGCTATGCATTGCTTCAGATACAGGGCAGCCATAAACACAGTTTAAATGGACAGTTAAGATAGTTTATGGCTGCTTTCTGTCACCAGAGCGGTACAAAGCAGCCAGAAAATTCTGGTGAGTCTGGCTCATAAGCCAAAGAGTTTATTGGTTTAGAATGCATGCATGTGTGTAAGATATAATATGTAAACCTCCCATGTACCTGTTGACTAGGAGAGCTTATTTGTACCTAAGTTTGGCGATTGAACAGTTTTACCTGGTGAAAAGAGAGCTGCTGTACAAATAGCTGTCTGGGAGTTGAACAGAAACAGCTGCACGATTTCTCTCATTCCTTGGTGAGCCCTTCTATGTTAAAAAAGCCGGCATTAATTACAAAAATCCTAGTGTATGCTTCTAATTCTTCAGTATCTACCAGCAGATACAGAATTTGGCAATAAGGATAAGACCTTCAGCTGGGACTGATTTGGACTGATTGAAAGATTTCCTTTTTGTTCCTAGAACAATAATTGTGAATTAGAATCCACAAGAGAAAAAAATACGAGGGCCTTCTGAAAAGTGATAAAATGGTTGTGTTTGGGGTAGAGGAGGGCTTCATTTCAATGAAAAGGGAAGGGTTTAATGCTGCTATTAATCTTTTAAAACAGTATTTCATAGCTCATGAAATTGTAGCTGAGGAAAAATGTAGTGAAGATTTTGGATTGCAGTGAGGAGAGAAGGTATGAGTGCTGACAGATTTATCATCATAGCGCAAGTGGTGGCATTCATTGATTTTTAAAGAGAGATGAGGTCTCCAAAGAAGAAACTATTGAAAATATTACAAACTATACTTGTAAAATCAGTTAGAAGGGGAAATATTTTTGGAGTACCTGGCAAATCTGAAGAAAATGTGGGAACTAGGAAGAGCTTGCTCAAGGGAAGGGGTTAGAATGTTCCACTCAGTGCGACCACAAGGAACATGGAAGTAATGACTGCAAATCCACTTAAGCAAGGGGTGACGGCATGATCATGCACTGAAATGGTAGTTATACATGTCAATATGTCAACCTATAGAATAAGTACACCTCAGTATTATATTGGTGAAAAGGCAAAATATGGGCATAATAATGGGTGTGGAGGACTGAGCATGAGCAGATGATGCTCAGGCTCTATAACAGGGCAGTCACCATGTGGTCCAGGGCTGTTCTTTCCTGGGCCTCTTCCATTGCTGTCTGCTTCTTTTCTACGTGACTCTTCAACTCATTGGGAAACTTGGGCCATCGGACACTGCATGCCAGAGACAGGGCTGGTCCTGTTGTCTCTTAACACAAAGTCCAAGCCAAGGGTGTGAGTATGCAATTCTAAAAGCTTATGCATACAATGATATCACAGATTACCCTGATCTTGCATTATCTTTATCTTGTTATGTGGCTTGGATCTTTTCTAGCTTTCTCAATTATTTTAATAAACGTATCTAAGGTTTTATTTTGCCCTCAGTGTGAGTGTCCTTGTTATCCACTCCGAGACTCTCCACAAGATGTTGAACTCCATCGTGTGAATTCTGTGTAGCCTGATTCTGGATGAAGAACCTTAGTGTAGTCAGATCAATTGGTCATTAATCTAAACATTATCAACCTTAAAAAGGGTCAGGGAACAGACCCTAAAGATATTTAATTCAATAAGGTCTCCTCATGATATTGCAGGAAATTGCCATTTCTGTCACAAATATATATAAATTTTAAATTTGGAAATAAATATCTGATATACTCCTTTATCTCGTTATCAAGATAAATGAGATGCTGTGAGTTAAGCTTACATTTTTAATGACAGTGTTTTTCTGTTTTCTAGTTTTCTCTTCCCTCAAGTTTTTCCCATCACAACTAAGCTGAAGTGATTTTTTCCTCTCCTGAGCTCAACTTAAATCAAATGAGTCTCTAAACAGTTTCTAATTTTCTGCTGGTCATTGCTACTTTATAGCTCTGTAATAAAAAAAAAACAACTCCTCTGGGGTGTAAATGAACATAATCTCCTAAAGAACTCTAAATTCTCCTTCTTAACATTGTTCTCATTTGCAACAGCTCGTTTCTTCTCTCTTCCCTAAGGTAGTCCAAACCTTTAGGAATCTTAAATGTTTTTTAAATGTTCTTCCTTTTAGGATCCTGTAATATTTGCCCTTCTTTTGACAGAGTGGCTGATTCTCTTTGTGCTATAGGGTTCAGCTTCATTTTAATTATCCTTTCTGATGGATTATGATGATGGGTATTGTTAGAGAGCTTACTCCTTCACTCTCCCACTTCCCTGATCCTTCTCGCATGAACAGAGAGCAACAATACCCGAAGTCCGAAGGTGCAAACAATTCGATGTTTATTGGGGTGAACTTCCAGCAAGCTTAAATACAAGTTCCTTTTTCCTTATTTTCGAATCCCAACTTACTTCCTGTTTGCCCCTAATTTATATAGTAATATTCTTAGCTATACCTTAACCAATCATTCTACTGAAATTTAACTAACCAATCCTAACATATTGTAAAATGATTAGCTAACCAATTATATCCCACCACCTTAATTAGTTTACACCCAGCAAAATTAATTATACAGCAGACAGAAACAATCACAGAACCAGACAGAGATTATACAGACAAACAATAGCAAAGTGGGAACTATAATGACAAAACAATACAGAAGTGAGGCTCTCACATCCCAGCTATTGATAAGTGAGTTCTTGCCAGACAGGATGCTAAGTTTCCTTTTACATTTTCTAGGCTTCTAGGATATCACTTCCCTTTCTCTGGAGGTGATAGGAATACAATCCTGTCCTGATAGTGCCTGACAGCCCAATAACACCTTATTTCAATGTGACTAGTTTGGAATGTGAGGATGTGACTGTTCGCTTCCTAGCTTATGGCTGCCTCTGCTGCTTAGCCAAAGGCCTTAGCCTAAGAACAGGGCCTCAAACTGTCATAGTAAGAGAAGGCCCTTACACCAGCAGACGGTGATTTTGATTCTTTCTTTTATACCTCTAGAACTAGCCAAGTGATAAGAATACCCCTAAATTCTTAAAGTACAGGCCTTTGCAGACAGGCCTGAATATCTATATCCTAATGAAAATCCTTATATGAAAAAATTATTGATCATTTTAACCACACAAATAGTTCTGTGTCAGTATTTCTGTAACAGGAAGACTGACCAGTCTATGCATGTATAACATGTAAGTTAGATCCGACTAAGGGTATTTTTTTTATTTATTTTTTAAATGTGTGGTTCACTTCAGGCTTGGGAACAGCTTCATCCAATTGTCCTTGCAACTAAACATCCAACCCCAAAGTGATCCTTGTAATGTTTTCCTTATATTTCTGATTGGCACTGTATCTTGCAAGCCACATCATGACTCTAACACAGAGACAACTATGTAACCCCTACGTGGAGGCCCTGCATATAGCTCAATAGACATCTACAAATGGAAAGCATTTTTGAGCCATATGCTTATGTCTTACAGCAAAAGCACAGAGAGAGAACAGGGATCCAAAAGAAGATGCACAAGGAAAGGCGAGAAGGGGACAAAACATATCATCTCATTGAATGTGCTTGGAACCCATTAGCTATATTGAAGGTGGTTAGCATGGCTTAAAACTATTGGAAATGACACTACCTCTGGTGCCAAGAAGACGTGTAGAGGAGGGCTGGCAAACTCAAGTTATTTGCCCAGTCTGTTTATGGGGACCGTGCAGGTCAGAGAAAATTCTATATGAAAAGATGAGGGCAGAGCTGTTTCCTGCATATTCGAGAGCTGACCAAACCTCTACATTCCCTGGAATGAAAGTGCAAACCTGGTGAGTGAAAATTACTGCTACTTCTACTAGCCATAATGTGCAGTGTTTGCTGACCATATGGTTACACAGTGTTTGGCAGTGGGGAAGTGCATGCTGCAGACAGTTGGGGTCCTACTTCTCTTCCTACCCCCACTTTTTTCCTTTCAACTTTGGTAAAAATTTTGAGCCTGATCTAATGGGAATCAATGCACTTTGGATCAGACCCTTTTTGGGGAACTGTTTGAATAATCTATATCTCTGTGTGGCAATATGTCACTTAGCTAGGTTTTTTTTTGTTAATGGTGCATCATGCTTTTGTCACAGCTTTTGCTTTTCCTCCTCACTCAACACAGCATAACTCATGGAAGAATATGGGATAGTTTGAGTGTAATAAGGCTGAATGTATACTTACAAGCGAAGGTGTAGAAGGTTTATATTAGAAAAAGTCTTATGAGTTAATTTGCTTTTATATACTGTAGCCTTTTATAATAAGCTTTAGAATATAAATGAAAGGTACATCTACAATCTATTAGAGTTGCCTGGCTTTTCTGCAGCATCATGTATTTTTGTATCGACTGGGACTGAGGCCAAATATATATTACATATATCCCTCTGAGAGGCAAATATATATTAAATTCTGTTTTATGTATAAATTGACTTACTGAAATCCACAAAGGTGTTATTGATGAGATAAACATTTCTTTCAGCTGACTTTGTTTAGGCACTGTTTGCTAGTTGAAGTTGGTGTGTGTCTGTGAGAGAGAGAAGGACAGAGAGGGGAGGGATGAAAGAGTTTGACTACATTCAAACTATTTGCTGACAGTAATTGTCGCAAAAAATCCTGTTCCCATTGAAGTAAATGGCAAAACTCCAAATGAACTGAATGGGAGCAGGCCCTTATTGAGTATCATTCCTTTTTCTGTAGCTCTGGACTAAATTTGCTTAAAACATAAATATGCTTTTTATTATTTCAAAGAAATGAAATTCATATAGGAGCAATACAAAGCTAATGACATTCAGATCAAAAAGAAAAGAAAAAGAGAAAATCAAAAGAGAACCAATAAATGGTGACACTACATGAATATAATCCAAGCCAAGGACTATATAAAGATGGAGTTAAGGTTGAGAGTACATGTATGTAGTTCCTTCCCTCCTGTTCTCTGAATTCCCCGTCTCCTACATCTCCCTATATTCCCTGCATTCACCCCTCTCCCTCCTGTGCCACACATTTCCCTGCACACATGCCAGTTTCCCCCTCCCTCTTCCACTTCACATTTCCCTACATGGACATACCCATTTTCCCCTCCTACCATTTCTGTCAGCAGAGGCTAGTGCATAAAAATATTTTCCTTACGCATGAAGGACCCGCTATTTAAAAATGGCCATCGCCTCCCATTGTTTCCAGTGAAAGTGAAACCAGCAGCCATCTTTGCTAAGAACAGCCTGTTGTCTCATTCCATGGAGAACAATGGAGGCATACAGTCATTTTGAAAGAGTGGGATTCTCTGTAGTGTAGCAGTTATGAAGCATAATGTGGAAAAGTATCACTAATCCTAAAAAGTCTTCAAATGTAGCCTGTGCATAAGATTTCAGTGTGTTTTAGCTATAAGGGAATTTTGACTCATTTGCATTATTTCATTATTAAGATCATTTGGGAGAAAAAAACAGGATGACACTGAATGCTAAATTTCGTAAGAGATCCCTTGTAAAGTTCATTCTAACTAATTAACCAATGAACTTTTAAATGATCAGAAAATTCATTTTGTACTTAAAGAATAAGTGATTTACTTTTGGGGAGGTTAAGGTGTATTAGTTGTACACAACAAAGTGTTTGAATCCCTGCTTTAAGTGCAAAACTTTACCTTAACTATGGAATCACAAGCAGCACTTCCATAGAAGTAATAATAATAATAATTAATAATAAATATATTTATATTGCCATAGCACCTATTAGCCTCAGTCGTGAACTAGGACCCTACTGTGTTATGCACTGTACAAAAACAGAACAAAAAGACTTTCCCTGCCCCACCAACTTCATTACAAGCAATGAGTTAGTCTGTTTGAGATCACACCATTAATAAACAAGAAACATAAAGTGCTAAATATACAAATCACAAGAAGAATTAAGAAGTCCAATTTATTTAAAAAGGAATTTGGCAAAGAATTCCAAAGAAGGTGGACCAGAAATCTGGAAAGGTTTTTACCTCTAGCAATCTGTTAAAAAATAAACCATGATTGGGTGCTGAGGTCACTTAGAGTATGAAGTACTTAGAAATTATAATTATATGTTTGCAGGACTTCAAATATTTGTTCTGTTATATGCACATGATGTTCTAGGCTTAATATATTGGCATTGTTTCTCTTTTATTAAGCTATTTAAGTAACTGTGAATGCCCAGTTGATGCACTTTGCAGTTTAAGCATATTGCAACAATGTCTCTTGCTTGTCTGGAATGTTTTTGTGTTTTCTTCTTGTGTTCATTTGCATAATTGTTGATTCTTGCCACCTAAGAGTTATAAAGCTGTTTCTTTTCTTCATTTTGTTTTCTATTAGGTGTTGTTTGGGTTGAAGAAACTCGTAATTATGAGTTTTATGAGCTAATTTGTATACCCGTTTAACCTCATTGCGTCTGCGATGGTTTTTGTACTTTCAAGAGCATTTTCAGTGTTCTATCAGTGCTTTCAGAGCTTTATCAGAAGGTACCTTAACACACAGGTGTTAACAAACCATTGGGCTGAACAATGCATGAGCACTGACATAAGTTTTTTCGTTTTATTTTTAGATGGTTTGAATAGTGCCATATAATTAATGTCTTAGGTGCAAGTAAAGTACTTATAGATGTGCCACTCCAAGTGTCTGTATAACAAAATTCATTAATGTATGCAAGTGTAGGAAATGTATCTGATTCTGGTAGGTAATTACAATCAGTTAATTAACAGACAAAGATTCTCTCTCCCCAATCCTTTCTTTCTTTCTCCTGTGGAAATAAAACATTTACTATAGGTTTTTCAGGTGTTTCTTCATATAGAAAAATAAAGACTATGAGATTGATACAAAGCTATATGATTTCATATCTCTAAAAAACAGCATGAAACATTATCTCTTCCCATATAATTAAAACAATATAAATTATGGTTGCTTGATATTTCCCATTCTAAGACTCTATTTTCAGTTGCTTAAAACTTTATTAAATTTTAGCCGTGGGGCTGATTTTTCACAGGCCTGGAAATTGTCCACATTTGGGCAGATTTTCACTGGGATGGTGAAAGGCACAACCCTGATACAAAGGTCACCCCACAAATCTGCCCAAATTTGGCCAATGTACAAGCCTGTGAAAAATCATAGTTTGCACACGCTCAGCAAAGATTTAGATTTTAACTGCTAAATTGCCCGAAGATTCCATCTACACTGAGTGTGCACCATCCCATGGCTGAACAGGACTTTCCCTGAAATTACATATCTGGGCTGCTGTAGTGTGAGGATATAAAAACAAAGAGCCATGCCTTAATCAGTTATTGGAGAACTCTGTGACTGGGAAGTCCCTCTTTTTCTTATGCTCCCCCTGCAGCACAACCCATCCTGGTTCTCTCTGGTACCCATGGAGGACCAGGAACTTTATAACTACTTCACATCTCTCTTTCTTTATAATAAACGTTTAAAACTTAAATTATAAACACACACAACTCACAATAAACTTCACATTCCTTAACACTATTTACATTACTATGTCCCCTTATCAGTTCCATTTAAGTAGTCCTGATCAGCATTTGACAGGTCAAGGTTTTGAGAGAGTCTTAGACTTGGGAAACATTGAAGATGAACCCGATTCCTTAAATGAAGTCTCAATTAGGTAGGATCTGGGAGTGTTTGCCAAGTTCAGAACGGAAATGTCTGGGAGCTCTTGAGCCAAACTTTGTTCCCTGGTCTTAGTTCAGATAGTACTTTTATTCTGTGTCAAAAAATGATTTTTTTTCCTGCATAATATTTATTTCAGCACCCCATGTTCAAAATTGCTTCAGGTTGGGCCACTTAGGTTTAAGCTATATTGGTGCCACAGAGCAGAGATATCCTTGGTCGTCTTCCCATCAGAAGTTCCACTGGAGATACTCCAAACTTAAGTGCTGTTGGCTGATATGCCAGCAATGTTTTATACAGGTCCACAATTTTTTGCAGAAGTTTTTAAAAAGTCTGCATTGCTGTCTCTAACTCCCCGTTGCTCTAGGGTAATGTGGACTAATAGTATAATATCCAAAATCAAAGTCCTGTGCAAATGCTTGGAATGTTCCATGTGTAAATAGAGGCCCATTATCTGATATGATGATGTCAGGAACACCATATCTGGGAAATACTAACTTTAGTTTCTGGATACCTGTGCTGATGAAGTCTGTGAAAGTATAGCCAAACAAATATATCTGGAGAAGTAATTGACTATAATGATGTATGTGTGTCCTTTCCAGAAAATCAAATCTGTTACTGCTCATTGCCAAGACCTGTCAGGTAGCTCTCTAGGGAATAAGGATTATAGCTACTTTTTTTTCTTGTTACATACTTTGCAGCCCTCTACTAAAGTTTGAAGTTGCCTGCTCAGACCAGGTCACCATACAGATTGCTGTGCTTGTGCTCTGCACTTGTTGATACATTGGTGTCCTTCATGGAGTTTGGAGATCATCTTTTTGTGAAGTACTGTAGGGATAAGAATGCGCCATCCTTTCAAAAGCAGGCCACCTGCTATGTGAAGGTCATTTCAGTCCTGCGAGGATGGTACTAATTCTATTGGAAGGTGACACTTTGACCCTACCCTATTTGGCATAGTTGAGTAAGTTTCTGGCAAGTCTCTTCCTTTAAAAAAAAAGGAAAGGAGTACCTCTCTTCCTTTAGTTGTTCATTTCTGTTTTGCTGAAGTTGGCTGGCAGGTGCTGGAATTGCTGCCAAGACAAGGTCAGCATAGACTTTGACACCTTTCTGTAAAGTCTTTTCTTCTTCCATTGGTGGCTGCTTAATCAGGGCATGTGCTACTGTGAGTGCTTTCCCTGGTATGTGTCCAATGTTGAAAGAAAATCACATCAATTGTAGTAGAAATCTTTGAATCCTAGACGGAAGGTAATTGAGTGGTTTTGAATCTAAAAATACATCTAAGAGCCTGTGGTCTGTTTCCATGTTAAAATCCAAGCCAAAGAAATATGTATGGAGCCATTCACAGACCTAAATGACTACTAGAGCTTCCTTTTCTACCTGAGCGTACTGATGCTCACTTTTTGTGAAGTTTCTTGATAAAAATGCAACAGGTCTCTGGTCTCCTTCTGGTTGCTTTTGTGTGAGCATTGCTCCTAAACCAGATGAGGAAGCCTATGCTGCTATTGTTGCTGAGTATTGTGCCCGAGCTGGTAGAGATGACAGTAATTCTTTCAGTTGATTAAATGCATTTTGTTCTGTGCTCCCCCACTCTCCCAAGATCCACATGTTGTGACCATGAAGGGGATTTCTTAAAGATTTTGTTAGATGAGCTACATTTGGTAAGATTTTTCCAAAATGATTTGTCATGCCCAGGAATTTCCTTACAGCAGAAACATCTTGGGGGTCAGGTAAGGCAAAGAATACCTTCAGTTTGTCTGAATCTGGCCAAATTCCCTGTTTGCTAATTTTGTGTCATACAAATTTTATCTGCTTCTTTCCAGATTCATATTTCTCATTCAGAGGGAGGCCATGTTGTTGGAAGTGTCTCAAAATTGCATGTAGTCACTCATCATGTTCGTTGTTATCTCTACCATACACCAACACATCATCTGCAGGGAAAAGGACACCAGGCAAACCTGACACAAGCTGAGAGAGTCTCTTTTGGAAATGTTCTGATGCTGAAGGTAAGCTAAATGGAAGCTGATTGAAACAGTACCTTCCAAGAGGGGTAAGGGAGGTAGTTAAAGGTTTAGATTCTTTAGCAAGGGGGATTTGCCAGAAGCCTACTGTAACATCTAATTTTGAGAGCCCTTGGGTGCCATTGTTGCCAGCTGTGGCTGGGTGTCTTGCCACATCTTCCACAGGTTTTCCAACCTTCCTTCCTATAAAGGTTCTTTGGTCTTCCACTCTCTAGTTGTGCACTGTTCTTAGATTGTAAATTTGGTCTAACTGCTCCTTTCACATTTATGTCTTTACTGTTTACTGTGGCAGTATTGTCTGATGCCGTCTTCTCTATGCTGCTAGCATGTAAGTCAAATTGCTGTTTCATTTTAGTTTCCTGCATTCTCGCTTTTGCTATCATGTTTGCTAGTGTGAGACCTCAGTATAACTGAAGCTATGCTGATAAACTGGTGTTTCTTATGACAACAACTGTTCTGTCTCTTATTAGTTCTTTTAATATACCATATTTGTACTTTTCAGCAAGACTATGAACTGCAGTAATAGAAGCCTCAGCTGTTTTACCTTGTTCCTGGCACCTACTAAATTTGGCCTTTTCACATATAGTATTCTGTCTGCCTGTGAAAGGGGCATCAAAACTCTCTTACACTTTGGTGTATTCTTTTCCTTTTAGTGAGTGGAAGAGCACACAGAATATTAGCAGCATCACCACCCAGGGCAAATATCAGGGCATTTATCTGCATTTTTGAGCTTTCTCTATTAAATCAGAAGCCAGTGGGAATCGTTTAAATCTTTGGATCCAGAAAGGCCAGTCTCCTGAGTTGCCAAAATCAAATGTCTCTCACAGAAGCCATTTGTGCTATGGCCTCCATTGCTGCACTGAGACTGGGTTCTGCCTCCTTCCTGCTGCAGCTTTCACAGGTCTTCGCCCCGATTTTCCACTTTCCCAAATCACGCAGAACTCTGCCAGCCTGGGAGTCATTTTTCTTTTCCTTACTCCTTCAGAAAGAAAGAGATTCACCCACTTTTGACACAATGTAGTGTGATGACATAAACACAAAGACCCATGTCTTAAGCAGCAACTAGAGAACGCCCTGACCAGGAAGTTCTTCTCTTTATTGAGCTCCCACTCCAGTACATCCTGGTCCCTTCTGGTAACTGTGGAGGATCAGGAACTCCATAATCACTCTAAAGACGCTGTCAGCCAGGGCCAGGGCCAGGGCCAGGCCCACACCCACAGCAGGGAGCAGGGGGCCTGTCTTTTCTGCACTTTCTATGACCTGTGGAAGCAGCATGATTTGAATTCAGCAGAGATAAGAGCCCAACCTAGGGGGGAAGGTGCAGGGGAAGTATATTGGGACAAGGTGCCAGAGGTCGGGGGAGTTTGGGACAAGAAGCCTGAGGGTGGGAGAGGGAAACTGCGACTGTGAGTGGGGTATTTACTTTCTGTGAACAGTTGTATTATTGAGTTTTATAAGTGTGCATGTCTGCATATAGCAAATATGAGCATACACTCAGGCACTGTAGAGCTTCTCCCATAGCAGACACAGAGCTAGTGTTCCAGACTGGATGCAGACAAAGCAGCAGTGGGAAGAAGAGGAACAGAAGCAGGTGCAGTAAAATACTATTTCGTCTAAGGGGAGGTAAGCTGAGTTGGAAACATTGGTGTGTCTACACTACAATGCAAGCCCATGCTTGATGCTGGGCTCAAGCCTAACCACCCTGCCCCGCCCCTTGCATCTACACTGCAATTGTGCTAACCCAGGGCTTTGACCCAGGATCCCAGGACCCTGCAGAACTGGAGCATCCAAGCTCAAGTTAAGCTGGGACCCATAGTCTGAGCCCTATTGCTTTGCAGTGTAGTCTCAGCCCCACTTGACTTTGGTCCTGGGTGTCAGCCAGAAGTATCCCACAATTTTATGGGACAACTTTCTTAGTCCTCTCTATCCCAACCATCTGCAATCCACTCTATTGAAAATGGAAGCCATCTCCCCCTTTGCAAAGGCAGCCAACTGTGCTTCATGACAACATGCTCAGCTGGGATTGTGCCCTGTTGGCCCCTGAATTCAGCCTGGGGACTGATGAGAGGCAGCAGAGGGTTCCCAGTCAGAAGCATGAAGTGACTCTGTTAATGAAACCACTCCCAGAGAAGGCCATGTATTAGGATCAACAGCAAATTCTCTATCCCTACTCAGAAGAGCTGAGCCTGCAGAGAACCCCAGTGGAGACAGAAGCCACCCCAGAGCCTCGTAAGTGTATGACTCAAATTAAAATGTTATTATTACAGCAAAGGGAGGGATTTCTGCTGTAAGAAACAATGAAAAAATAGTAAGCCCCAGCTACCAGCATTTGGCCACCAATTGCGGATTGCATCACAGCACCTAGATGTCCCCCCACCACCCATCCTTTGCCCTCCCCCCTTCCCCCCATCATGTGGCGTTCAAAATAGCAGCTTGGAATTTCAAACATTTGTAAACATATGTCGAGATTATTTGAGCTGTTAAATAAGAGGTTTTCTATGGTCATTCTTTTTTCCTTTCACTAATTAGAAATTTGCCACTTTGTAATCACTTCTCCTGGGTCTATGCAGCTGCCTGTGAACACTGAACTGAGTATGTGTGGGAAACAGTATTCTATTTCCAAATCTAGTCCACTTCAGTGAGAGGTTTCCATGCAGTCTGCAGGTTACGTAATCATTTCCCCAAACTACGAGTGGGGTGTCAGTTTTTCCCCAGAAGTGTGTGGAATGGAGGAAAGCAGCAGATTTCAGCGTGTTTGCATGCAGCAATAGCAGGGTAAGCCATGTGTGAGTTAGCATATCATCACGTTAATTCCCTCATGGATTCTGACCCAATCCAGGCTGCTGATAGCTGCAAAACTTCCTGAAGCAGGAACACCTGATTGTCACATTGCAGGGAAGAGCGTATTTTCCAGGCCCCCCGTATAGCTGCCTAGTCCACTACACTCACAAAGGAGCTGTTCGGTCACTATTTGTTGGAATACTTCAGCTGCAGACATTGCAGCTATCCCTCCAGCAGCTTGGAATAACATCTCCTCTGCCAATAGGGCACCACAAGAACACTATTTCTTCTGAAATAGGAAAGGCCTGAAATAAGAGAAAAAGTCTTTTGCAGTGAGGGCACTATACATGCCCGCCACCAATATGGCAGTTAGTTTTGAAATGTTTCAGAGGAACAGCCGTGTTAGTCTGTATTCGCAAAAAGAAAAGGAGTACTTGTGGCACCTTAGAGACTAACCAATTTATTTGAGCATGAGCTTTCGTGAGCTACAGCTCACTTCATCAGATGCATACCGTGGAAACTGCAGCAGACTTTATATACACACAGAGAATATGAAACAATACCTCCTCCCACCCCACTGTCCTGCTGGTAATAGCTTATCTAAAGTGATCAACAGGTGGGCCATTTCCAGCACAAATCCAGGTTTTCTCACCCTCCACCCCCCCACACAAATTCACTCTCCTGCTGGTGCTAGCCCATCCAAAGTGACAACTCTTTACATAATCAAGTCGGGCTATTTCCTGCATAGATCCAGGTTTTCTCACATCCCCCCCACCCCCATACACACACAAACTCACTCTCCTGCTGGTAATAGCTCATCTAAACTGACCACTCTCCAAGTTTAAATCCAAGTTAAACCAGAGCATCGGGGGGGGGGGGGGGGGTTAGGAAAAAACAAGAGGAAACAGGCTACCTTGCATAATGACTTAGCCACTCCCAGTCTCTATTTAAGCCTAAATTCATAGTATCCAATTTGCAAATGAATTCCAATTCAGCAGTTTCTCGCTGGAGTCTGGATTTGAAGTTTTTTTGTTTTAAGATAGCGACCTTCATGTCTGTGATTGCGTGACCAGAGAGATTGAAGTGTTCTCCGACTGGTTTATGAATGTTATAATTCTTGACATCTGATCTGTGTCCATTTATTCTTTTACGTAGAGACTGTCCAGTTTGACCAATGTACATGGCAGAGGGGCATTGCTGGCACATGATGGCATATATCACATTGGTGGATGTGCAGGTGAACGAGCCTCTGATAGTGTGGCTGATGTTATTAGGCCCTGTGATGGTGTCCCCTGAATAGATATGTGGGCACAATTGGCAACGGGCTTTGTTGCAAGGATAAGTTCCTGGGTTAGTGGTTCTGTTGTGTGGTATGTGGTTGTTGGTGAGTATTTGCTTCAGGTTGCGGGGCTGTCTGTAGGCAAGGACTGGCCTGTCTCCCAAGACTTGTGAGAGTGTTGGGTCATCCTTTAGGATAGGTTGTAGATCCTTAATAATGCGTTGGAGGGGTTTTAGTTGGGGGCTGAAGGTGACCGCTAGTGGCGTTCTGTTATTTTCTTTGTTAGGCCTGTCCTGTAGTAGGTAACTTCTGGGAACTCTTCTGGCTCTATCAATCTGTTTCTTTACTTCTGCAGGTGGGTATTGTAGTTGTAAGAAAGCTTGACAGAGATCTTGTAGGTGTTTGTCTCTGTCTGAGGGGTTGGAGCAAATGCGGTTGTATCGCAGAGCTTGGCTGTAGACAATGGATCGTGTGGTGCGGTCAGGGTGAAAGCTGGAGGCATGCAGGTAGGAATAGCGGTCAGTAGGTTTCCGGTATAGGGTGGTGTTTATGTGGCCATTGTTTATTAGCACTGTAGTGTCCAGGAAGTGGATCTCTTGTGTGGACTGGACCAGGCTGAGGTTGGTGGTGGGATGGAAATTGTTGAAATCATGGTGGAATTCCTCAAGGGCTTCTTTTCCATGGGTCCAGATGATGAAGATGTCATCAATATAGCGCAAGTAGAGTAGGGGCTTTAGGGGACGAGAGCTGAGGAAGCGTTGTTCTAAATCAGCCATAAAAATGTTGGCATTCTGTGGGGCCATGCGGGTACCCATAGCAGTGCCGCTGATCTGAAGGTATACATTGTCCCCAAATGTGAAATAGTTATGGGTAAGGACAAAGTCACAAAGTTCAGCCACCAGGTTAGCCGTGACATTATCGGGGATAGTGTTCTTGACGGCTTGTAGTCCATCTTTGTGTGGAATGTTGGTGTAGAGGGCTTCTACATCCATAGTAGCCAGGATGGTGTTATCAGGAAGATCACCGATGGATTGAAGTTTCCTCAGGAAGTCAGTGGTGTCTCGAAGGTAGCTGGGAGTGCTGGTAGCGTAGGGCCTGAGGAGGGAGTCTACATAGCCAGACAATCCTGCTGTCAGGGTGCCAATGCCTGAGATGATGGGGCGCCCAGGATTTCCAGGTTTATGGATCTTGGGTAGTAGATAGAATATCCCAGGTCGGGGTTCCAGGGGTGTGTCTGTGCGGATTTGATCTTGTGCTTTTTCAGGAAGTTTCTTGAGCAAATGCTGTAGTTGCTTTTGGTAACTCTCAGTGGGATCATAGGGTAATGGCTTGTAGAAACTCGTGTTGGAGAGCTGCCGAGCAGCCTCTTGTTCATATTCCGACCTATTCATGATGACAACAGCACCTCCTTTGTCAGCCTTTTTGATTATGATGTCAGAGTTGTTTCTGAGGCTGTGGATGGCATTGCGTTCCGCATGGCTGAGGTTATGGGGCAAGTGCCCGTGCACGTCGGCGGAAGCACTCTATGTAGAAGTCCAGTCTGCTGTTTCGACCTTCAGGAGGAGTCCATCTAGAATCCCTCTTTCTGTAGTGTTGGCAGGGAGACCTCTGTGGATTAGTATGTTGTTCAGAGGTATTTTGGAAATATTCCTTGAGACGGAGACGTCGAAAATAGGATTCTAGGTCACCACAGAACTGTATCATGTTCGTGGGGGTGGAGGGGCACAAGGAGAGGCCCCGAGATAGAACAGCTGCTTCTGCTGGGCCGAGAGTATAGTTGGATAGGTTAACAATATTGCTAGGTGGGGTGAGGGAACCATTGCTGTGGCCCCTTGTAGCATGTAGTAGTTTAGAAAGTTTAGTGTCCTTTTTCTTTTGTAGAGAAGCAAAGTGTGTGTTGTAAATGGCTTGTCTAGTTTTAGTAAAATCCAGCCACGAGGAAGTTTGTGTGGAAGGTTGGTTCTTTATGAGAGTATCCATTTTTGAGAGCTCATTCTTAATCTTTCCCTGTTTGCTGTAGAGGATCTTGATCAGGTGATTCCGCAGTTTCTTTGAGAGCGTGAGGCACAAGCTGTCAGCATAGTCTGTGTGGTATGTAGATCGTAATGGATTTTTTACCTTCAGTCCTTTTGGTACGATGTCCATCTGTTTGCATTTGGAAAGGAAGATGATGTCTGTCTGTATCTGTACAAGTTTTTTCATGCAGTTGATAGATTTCCACTAAACTTTCTAAACTGCTACATGCTACAAGGGGCCACAGCAATGGTTCCCTCACCCCACCTAGCAATATTGTTAACCTATCCAACTATACTCTCAGCCCAGCAGAAGCAGCTGTTCTATCTCGGGGCCTCTCCTTGTGCCCCTCCACCCCCACGAACATGATACAGTTCTGTGGTGACCTAGAATCCTATTTTCGACGTCTCCGTCTCAAGGAATATTTCCAAAATACCTCTGAACAACATACTAATCCACAGAGGTCTCCCTGCCAACACTACAGAAAGAGGGATTCTAGATGGACTCCTCCTGAAGGTCGAAACAGCAGACTGGACTTCTACATAGAGTGCTTCCGCCGACGTGCACGGGCACTTGCCCCATAACCTCAGCCATGCGGAACGCAATGCCATCCACAGCCTCAGAAACAACTCTGACATCATAATCAAAAAGGCTGACAAAGGAGGTGCTGTTGTCATCATGAATAGGTCGGAATATGAACAAGAGGCTGCTCGGCAGCTCTCCAACACGAGTTTCTACAAGCCATTACCCTATGATCCCACTGAGAGTTACCAAAAGCAACTACAGCATTTGCTCAAGAAACTTCCTGAAAAAGCACAAGATCAAATCCGCACAGACACACCCCTGGAACCCCGACCTGGGATATTCTATCTACTACCCAAGATCCATAAACCTGGAAATCCTGGGCGCCCCATCATCTCAGGCATTGGCACCCTGACAGCAGGATTGTCTGGCTATGTAGACTCCCTCCTCAGGCCCTACGCTACCAGCACTCCCAGCTACCTTCGAGACACCACTGACTTCCTGAGGAAACTTCAATCCATCGGTGATCTTCCTGATAACACCATCCTGGCTACTATGGATGTAGAAGCCCTCTACACCAACATTCCACACAAAGATGGACTACAAGCCGTCAAGAACACTATCCCCGATAATGTCACGGCTAACCTGGTGGCTGAACTTTGTGACTTTGTCCTTACCCATAACTATTTCACATTTGGGGACAATGTATACCTTCAGATCAGCGGCACTGCTATGGGTACCCGCATGGCCCCACAGAATGCCAACATTTTTATGGCTGATTTAGAACAACGCTTCCTCAGCTCTCGTCCCCTAAAGCCCCTACTCTACTTGCGCTATATTGATGACATCTTCATCATCTGGACCCATGGAAAAGAAGCCCTTGAGGAATTCCACCATGATTTCAACAATTTCCATCCCACCACCAACCTCAGCCTGGTCCAGTCCACACAAGAGATCCACTTCCTGGACACTACAGTGCTAATAAACAATGGCCACATAAACACCACCCTATACCGGAAACCTACTGACCGCTATTCCTACCTGCATGCCTCCAGCTTTCACCCTGACCGCACCACACGATCCATTGTCTACAGCCAAGCTCTGCGATACAACCGCATTTGCTCCAACCCCTCAGACAGAGACAAACACCTACAAGATCTCTGTCAAGCTTTCTTACAACTACAATACCCACCTGCAGAAGTAAAGAAACAGATTGATAGAGCCAGAAGAGTTCCCAGAAGTTACCTACTACAGGACAGGCCTAACAAAGAAAATAACAGAACGCCACTAGCGGTCACCTTCAGCCCCCAACTAAAACCCCTCCAACGCATTATTAAGGATCTACAACCTATCCTAAAGGATGACCCAACACTCTCACAAGTCTTGGGAGACAGGCCAGTCCTTGCCTACAGACAGCCCCGCAACCTGAAGCAAATACTCACCAACAACCACATACCACACAACAGAACCACTAACCCAGGAACTTATCCTTGCAACAAAGCCCGTTGCCAATTGTGCCCACATATCTATTCAGGGGACACCATCACAGGGCCTAATAACATCAGCCACACTATCAGAGGCTCGTTCACCTGCACATCCACCAATGTGATATATGCCATCATGTGCCAGCAATGCCCCTCTGCCATGTACATTGGTCAAACTGGACAGTCTCTACGTAAAAGAATAAATGGACACAGATCAGATGTCAAGAATTATAACATTCATAAACCAGTCGGAGAACACTTCAATCTCTCTGG
Organism: Caretta caretta; assembly: GCF_965140235.1. Lineage (NCBI taxonomy): Eukaryota > Metazoa > Chordata > Testudines > Cheloniidae > Caretta > Caretta caretta. The sequence continues at coordinate 162,332,613 of NC_134206.1, read as the reverse complement.
TCACGCAATCACAGACATGAAGGTCGCTATCTTAAAACAAAAAAACTTCAAATCCAGACTCCAGCGAGAAACTGCTGAATTGGAATTCATTTGCAAATTGGATACTATTAATTTAGGCTTAAATAGAGACTGGGAGTGGCTAAGTCATTATGCAAGGTAGCCTGTTTCCTCTTGTTTTTTCCTAACCCCCCCCCCCCCCCGATGCTCTGGTTTAACTTGGATTTAAACTTGGAGAGTGGTCAGTTTAGATGAGCTATTACCAGCAGGAGAGTGAGTTTGTGTGTGTATGGGGGTGGGGGGGATGTGAGAAAACCTGGATCTATGCAGGAAATAGCCCGACTTGATTATGTAAAGAGTTGTCACTTTGGATGGGCTAGCACCAGCAGGAGAGTGAATTTGTGTGGGGGTGGAGGGTGAGAAAACCTGGATTTGTGCTGGAAATGGCCCACCTGTTGATCACTTTAGATAAGCTATTACCAGCAGGACAGTGGGGTGGGAGGAGGTATTGTTTCATATTCTCTGTGTGTATATAAAGTCTGCTGCAGTTTCCACGGTATGCATCTGATGAAGTGAGCTGTAGCTCACGAAAGCTCATGCTCAAATAAATTGGTTAGTCTCTAAGGTGCCACAAGTACTCCTTTTCATTTTTATACAGTTATCAAAGGTGAATATACCTGAGGGACTGACCAGTCTGGCCAATCTCTTAGAGAGAATCTACTTGGTTCTGAAAGAAACACTTACAGTATATGCCTCTGAGGAGCAGAAAAGGTCAGTTGTGTAGATTTGAGAAAATGAGGTGAGATGGAGGGACAATAAAACTCATTTAGTCTGTATCCACTGAGCAAAGAAGAAGGAAAAAATGGTTGTTGCCTTTCAGACATATTTCTTCAATTCGATCTCCTTGGACTAGCTTCTTATGGCAACTGTCAATCCCAGGAAGCAGAGCAGATATTTGTTGTCTAACATAATGTTGCAAAAGTTTCTGTCATGATGAGATTTAGTGTGTGTAAAGGGTGCCTGGTTTTGTTCTAGCTAAGTGAAGATATCTTCATTATGAAAACCTTTAAAGACTATCAGAACGATGCTGCTTCTCCAAGATGCCATTTCCTGTCAGCAGCCCCCCTCTCATCCTCCCACACTGTTTAAGTATCTTAAATTAGAATAATCTCTCCTGTCAAGAAAAGGGGTGTGGCTGATTTACTTGGTTCTGGGAACTTTTGGAAAGTGGGCAGGCATCTTATGGTTCTGCGTAAAACTGGTTTGCTCACCTTATGCTTCCGTCGTTAGTCTTTACAGTGCTGAAGTCACTAGGTGGTGGTTGTTCCCTTTAACTGTAGTAAATGTGAAAAATTCTGTGAAAAATTCTGATCAGTACTACAGATGAGTGACTAGAGTGTAGTGATTACCAAACAAACACTGTGTGAAATTATCAGGCTCAACATGTCTAAAATTGAAGGAAGTGATAGGAAAGAACTGAAAGAAATGAAGTTAGGAAAACACTTAGTTCCCATAAAGTAAAATGTAAATAATTTCAAGAGTTGGTATAACTGTGGTTCTATAGATTGGCAGCTTTGTGGCAAGCTTGGTGTTGCTACATCCCCACTGAGGCCTCTGAAGGATCCAGAACATGGCAGCTGATATATGGGTGAGAAATGTAGGCGCTGAGGAACACCAGAGTGACATTTTAGATTCTCATTGTCTTTGTCAGCTGCTCCATATCAAGTGGCAGAACAAGATCAGAAATGAGAACATTCAAAGCCAAACCCAGCAGCTGCCTCCAGCAGTTGTGGTTTGGTTTTGGCAGCTTTCTTGATATGGACATATTACTAAAATAGAAGATCAATGAATTCTGAAGTGAGTATATCAACCAGTGTTGCTACATGGCTGGCGATCACACATGCATCAAAAGCTTTGATGGTGTGATAAGATTGCCAGTGGTGGACATAACTGATATACAGACAGGCCATTGTAAGGACCTAGCCAGTGATCGAGCCAGGTGCTGCCCAATATGCCAGGACTCCATGTCCTGTTGGGATTTGCCCTACTGCTGCTGCTGCTAACCATAAGTCTGCTGAAATTTGCACTGGGCATGTCAAGGTTCCTTCCCCACTCTGAACTCTAGGGTACAGATGTGGGGACCTGCATGAAAGACCCCCTAAGCTTATTCTGACCAGCTCAGGTTAAAACCTTCCCCAAGGTACAAACTTTGCCTTGTCCTTGAACCCTATGCTGCCACCACCAAGTGTGTTAAACAAAGAATAGGGGAAGTGCCCACTTGGAGACGTCTTCCCCCAAAATATCCCCCCAAGCCCTACACCCCGTTTCCTGGGGAAGGCTTGATAAGAATCCTCACCAATTTGTACAGGTGAACACAGACCCAAACCCTTGGATCTTAAGAACAATGAAAAAGCAATCAGGTTCTTAAAAGAAGAATTTTAATGAAAGAAAAGGTAAAAGAATCACCTCTGTAAAATCAGGATGGTAAATACCTTACAGGGTAATCGGATTCAAAACATAGAGAATCCCTCTAGGCAAAACCTTAAGTTACAAAAAGACACAAAAACAGGAATATACATTCCATTCAGCACACCGTATTTTACCAGCCATTAAACAAAAGGAAATCTAACGCATTTCTAGCTAGATTACTTACTAACTTTACAGAAGTTCTGAGTCTGCATTCCTGATCTGTTCCCGGCAAAAGCATCACACAGACAGACAGACCTTTTGTGTCCCCCCCACCCCCACCCCGATTGGAAAGTATCTTGTATCCTCATTGGTCATTGTGGTCAGGTTCCAGTGAGGTTATCTTAGCTTATTAACCCTTTACAGGTGAAAGGGTTTTGCCTCTGGCGAGGAGGGATTTTATAGCACTGTATACAGAAAGGTGGTTACCCTTCCCTTTATTTTTATGAGAGGGCAAAAGGAGAACTTTTGTGGTGAAAACACAGTACTCATTTACACAAGGGCTTTTACAGGGAGGCAATAAGCATATGAAAGCAAGTGAAAGACGTTCAGCAGGATTTGACAGAGTAGAGGCTGATGGTGCTATTGTGGCAGTCTTGGTGAAAATTGGTTTGGCTTAACAGCACAAAACTTGAACCACACAAGACTAAAAAGAATTCAGAGGCTTATGGAATCTTCCCCATTACTCATCTGACTAGACTGATCCCAAATTCAAAGGATGAACCCAGAACAGAAAGAAGAGGCTGAAGCATGTCTGCTGAAATGTAAACCTGAGTTCCTTCCTTCTCTTTTAGTATTTAAAATGGAAGACTCAGATTGTTTTACCCCAAATGTGTGTTTAATGGGGGGGTTGCATTACTGTTCATTACATCAAACTGGTAGAAACTCGTGGAAATAAAATCATGGAAGACAGAACAATTGTAATGAGAATCTTGCCAATATTTAAAAGACTTGAAATACTGTTCAGCCAGCTCAGCACCAATTAGGTGTGGGGTTTGGACATTCAGATTGGGTGGGTCAAATATTAATAATGAGCGAGGTGCTGAGAAAACAAATAAGTTGGTAAAAGTGCATAGTTACCTAATGGCAGATACATATGAGTTGTAGACCTCACTAATTAGTGTCCTGGTGACTTGACTCCTTTGTCCTTGTGTTTTCACCTACATAATAACAACTTCCCATTTTGGACAATGGGTGCCTTTTCATATTTGAGGAATAAATATGCTTAACCAGTGAATTACACAAAATATGCTTCATAAAACCTTTTGTGGGGGTTTTCTCTAGAGTTTCCTCACTGTTTTCTCCCCTCCTCCCAGGGGAAAAAGAAGAGTGGGTTTTCTCAATTTGGAGAAAATCACTACTGTGAGAGGTGGTCACATTTCACAGGTGTGAAACTGGGGAGAAAGTGCAGCTGCTTTCTCTCCTTCCCCACTAAACTGGGGGGGAGAGGTAGATACGCTGGAGGGTAGGGATAGGGTCCAGAGTGACCTAGACAAATTAGAGGATTGGGCCAAAAGAAATCTGATGAGGTTCAACAAGGACAAGCGCAGAGTTTTGCACTTAGGATGGAAGAATCCCATGCACTGCTACAGGCTGGAGACCGAATGGCTCGGCAGCAGTTCTGCAGAAAAGGACCTGGGGATTACAGTGGATGAGAAGCTGTATATGAGTCAGCAATGTGCCCTTGTTGCCAAGAAGGCTAACGGCATATTTGACTGCTTTAGTAGGAGCATTGCCAGCAGATCGAGGAAAGTGATTATTCCCTCAATTCGGCATTGGTGAGGCCACATCTGGAGTATTGCATCCAGTTTTGGGGCCCCCACTACAGAAAAGATGTGGACAAATTGGAGAGAATCCAGTGGAGGGCAACAAAAATGATTAGGGGGCTGGAGCACATGATTTATGAGGAGAGGCTGAGGGGACTGGGATTATTTAGTCTCAGAAGAGAAGAATGAGGGGGGATTTGATAGCTGCTTTCAACTACCTGAAAGGGGGTTCCAAAGAGGATGGATCTAGACTGTTCTCAGTGGTAGCAGATACAGAACAAGGAGTAATGATCTCAAGTTGCCGTGGGGGAGGTTTAGGTTGGATATGAGGAAAAACTTTTTCACTAGGAGGGTGGTGAAGCACTGGAATGGGTTACCTAGGGAGCTGGTGGAATCTCCTTCCTTAGAGGTTTTTAAGGTCAAAGCCCTGGCTGGGATGATTTAGTTGGGGATTAGCCCTGCTCTGAGCAGGGGGTTGGACTAGATGACCTCCTGAGGTCCCTTCCAACCCTGAGATTCTATGATTCTGTGTATGGTGAGACAACCTACTGATTTTACTCCTTACTGTAGCCATAGAAATATATGCTCTCCACTCTCGTTTTCTCATTAGAATTGACATCCTGGCCTCAGTTTGGCATGTATCTTACTTGCCATACACACAAGAGATCCATGGTTCTTATTCGAGAATAATTTCATTTTTCTTTCCTATTAAGGACAAATGGACCCAAATGAGGTAAGTTCCAGTTGGATGAGCCCTAGATATCAACCCAATGTTCTAGAGAAACTCTGCTAGTAAACCTGACAGAGGTCTGTTCCTTCATTTTAGAGGAGTGAGCTGGAGATGTTGAGTTAGTAACCTTCATAATTCCTTTTTGAAGTGGGGAGGGTTTTTCACTGCTTATGTTTTTCCACTATATTTTAGTAACATATTTTCATCTTTAAATGTCATTTTCTTTTTTCAAGTCAGTTTCATAAATCATTTACTACATTTCTTAAAACTATCATTTGTTTCTTAATTTAAGCCGTTTGTTCATAAATACACTTATATTTTCAGCCTAATGTACTTAAAGTTTCTGCACAGTGTCTTGCCAATTTTCCACAAGGAATGGGCCCAAAATACTACTGTATACCTTTCATACTAAAGCAGATTTTCAGGTATGCTGTTGTTTTGGATTCTGCTGTACTGCAGGCATATTGGCAGGATGGAGATATACATATCTGAGATTGTCAGTGAATTTGAGAGCCTTTCCAAGTACGTCTTTGGGGAGGGCAACTTGTTCTTATATTTTGAATTTCTGGTGAGTGGCTTGATGCAGCTCTAATAATAACTGCAGCCTTTTTGATAAGGTAACAGCTCATGGAATAATTTAATGGACAAGTCTGCAAGCTTTTTTCCAGAAACAAACTGTTCAAACTGCAAATAAACACTACTGGGTACAGAATCACACATTTTTGAGATGTTAATATAAGTTTTGCAATTTATATTCCCAATAAGGAGTGGCTAAATAGGCATTTTAGCCATTATAATTATTTTTATTTCTGTAGCCTTAAAATACCTTAGATAATAGTGCTTGTTGGTTCATGAATTTGTTACTTGTAATATGGCAAGGGATATTTAGACACACTGGCACAGTTATAGCCTATGAAGGTTTCTAACATCATAACATTTCACTCCAGGTTGGAATTTGGTGGTTGATTTACCATGGAATCAATAGAAAATCTGCCAAAATCACGGTGTGAGAAAACGGAGTCAAGCCAATGTGAGGGTGGCTTGTTAGCTGAACCAAATACATCTCTGTCTCTCTGTGTCACACACACACACTGAAATAAACAATACTCTTCATAGTGAATGGCTCACTGTGATCTGTTACAAGAAGGAGAAGTACAAAATCATACCAGATCAATGAAAATCAGGCATAACCCTCCCTCTCTCTGGGATCCCAATTCAGCAAAACATCTAAGCATGAGTTTATCTTCATTTCTGTTCAGCTAAGCATGTAAGCACATGAAGTCAATGGGACAGAAGTTAGTTCTTAAAACTAAGCATGTGCGTAAGTGCTTTGCTGAACAAGGATAGATTGCTGGATTGAGGTTCTGAATCAGCTAGAGCTGTGAGTCAGAATAACAGTCACGTGTAATAACCAAAGCTGTGTAAAATGTTACACTTGGAGCAAAACTTGTGCAAAACATGAACACTGACTTTTGCTTGATGCTGTTGGCAAAAAGAATGACATATGATCAGATTTCACAGCATTTTAACAAGTAGGATAAGAGCATAAAGATTGACTAAAATCACGCTAAAATTGAATTAAGCTATTAGAAATCAAACTGAAGTCTAAACAAAAACATCTTAATCATTTCTCCCATTTCTGTTTTCATTTATTTCTTGAACAAACAGAACTTTAGAAAGATATACTTGTTGGAGTACACAGTATAGTTGTAACTGTGTCAGTCCCAGGATATTAGAGAGACAAGGTAGGAGAGGTAATGTCTTTTACTGGACCAACTCCTGTTGGTGAGAGACTCTGTGTGGCTCCAAAGCTTGTTTCTCTCACTAACAGAATTTGGTCCAATAAAAGATATTTACCTCACCCACCTGGTCTCTCTAATACTTGTTGGAAGGCAGAGATACGTTTTAGATATGGTTCTGCCAGGTATTGAAGGACTTTGTTTCTGTTTTCTCATGTTTAAATCTTGTGAAAGTCTTCAGTTCTACAAACTGAATAAGATTAATTCCATAATAAATGCAATACAATGATGTTAATCCAATATTAACACTGTATAATAAGGCACTCAAAGGTTAGAAAATGTCAGAGAGAAGTAAATGCCATACTGACAGATATTAGTCACACTGAGGATGGCTGGGGTGTAAGTACCTGATTCAGAGCCCAGTGAAGTCAAATGGAAAAACATCTGTTGACTTCAGTGGGCTTTGGATCAGGCCCTAAATCTGCAAGTGCAAGATGCACGGGGAGCGTGGTTTCCAGAGTGTAGCGCATTGGTCAGTTGACCCCAAGTGTCCCTTTGTAACCAACATCACTGAGAGCCACAAATGAGTGCCCCCTTGGCTGAGCTGTGAGTCACTCTGCTGACATAGTAATTGCAGAACAGGTGGCAACAGGAGTCACTTGTCAGCATCCTGCCCGAAGAAAAATGAGCTGGTGGCATGGTGGGTGTTCCACTTCCGCACTCTACTCACATTGACATGGGCTATAGATCATGCAGGTGCCTGGGGGCTTATGTGGTCAGCCTGTCTTGTGTTTTGGTGGTTCTGCTCTCCTTTGTGACTGTTGGCTGTGGCTCCTTATGTGCAAGCGATGCCTACTTCCTTCCCCTGCCATGTTAGTGTGCTTGGTCACTCTCCTGCTTTCCCCCCTCTCTTGATGTGGTTTTGCATTCGTGATCTTTGGGTGACACATCCTTGCCACGATTGTGGGACTCGTGTACCATTCTGGAGTTTATCAGCTCTCTTATCTGTCAGGGGAAAGCCACTCCCAGCTGAGAGAGGTTGCTGCCAATACCCTTTCTCTCTTGGTCAGAGGCGTTGTTATGGTCTCTGCTGCCTGCCAGGCATTTGCTGGCATGGGCACTTGACTTTTCTAGGATTCTGCTGTGGCCCCACTCAATAGTTCAGTCCACATGCTGTTGCTGATGGCACACAGTCTGGGCAGCCATGACCCACCAAGTGTGGCTTTGGATCTTGCCACAGTTTCCTCTCTGGGCTCTTTGTGGTGACAAGGACAGCAGCTGAGGTGCAGGCCATGATACTGTGCTCCCCAGCAGCGTGGCAACAGAGTGGAGGAGCATAGGGATTGGCTGGTCACAATGCTGAATGTGGCCATGATATTTCCTCTGGCGAGCTCGGTTTGCTCCACCTTCTCCTTACATTTGCAGCACATACTGTGGCCCAAGGTGCAGGGTGTGGCATCTACAACTGCTGGAGCAGGGGTATGCAGTGGTGGTAATGTTAGGTCCCAATCTAGCCCAGAGTTACAGAGACAAGCAGAGGATTGCAATAAACATAATAACAAAATCTTCGAGTCAAAAATAAACCTACTACTATAGGGCCTATTGTGATATCCTTCTTCCTGGTGGGTAGCACATTGCTCCTCTAATAGCTAAAAGGAATTAATCACGGAGTAAGGTGCTACTCGGTGTGAGTAAGGATGGCAGAATCTGGCCCATAAAGTAAAGAATAAAAAATAAAGAAAGGCAAATAAAAGTGTAATGACCTTTCTGTATGTAGCTCTTCTCTGTTTTTGAGCTGGGAGATGCACAGGGCTTTTTGAAAATACCACTTGAAATGGTTTTGTCCAGCTTTTTAAAAAATATATCTATGCTGAAGCCATTTCCCCTATTTGTAAGTACCAAGGGATGCAATGTGTATGTTGAAGCGGTTGATAGTCATTCCCCTTCCATCCTTTCTTTTCCTTGTTCTTATTCATTTCAATCTAAAATAAAATACTGTACACTAGGACTAAAACAACAACAAAAAATCAGAGTGCTGAATTCCTTCTTCCTAAACAGTATAAAGCTGCAAAATATACAGCCCCTTTTTCAGCAAACTGAGAGAAATTAAAGCCTCTTTTTCAAATATTCTTTACATTTCCCTTTAACCTATTGTCAAGAAGGTTAAATCAAACCCCTAATTCGATGAGTGAATGAAATGGAGAAACTGTTCCCTCTTTGTGGGAATCTAACCGCATTTCCCATGTCATCATGACTGCTGACACGATAAACGCCAATAAACACATTTACCCCCTGATTCTTCCGCATTACGCATTAAATCCTTATTACTGTACTACATCTCCCAGAAATGGAGTAGAAGGAGCACCTTTCCAAGGACAAATGTTGAAAAAGTCTAATCTGGGAGGTATCTGAATTGGAATACATATTGTTGGTTGTTTTAGCCTTGCAAGAGTGGGCAAATCCTGACTAGGTGGAAACTGGCATAAATAATGACAAACATGCAACATTAAAGAAATATAAGCATATGCAACAAAAAAGAATGGGTATCAACATGTCTCTAAGCCTAAGAGTTTCCGTATTGGTGCTTCCCTGGAAAAATAGGTAATTTATTGCATAAGTGGCGAGACTCTGTTGCTCAGCATAGATAGTCACATACTCAGGGCTTGTCTACACGGGGAATTAGTGCGCGGCAAGCCAGGGTGTGAATGTACAGCCCATGTTCAGCCTGCTGTGCACTAACTGGCTGTGTGGTCTCCCACTGAGCATTAAAAGTTCTCTAGTGCACTTTGACATACTGCTGTTTGGAATGGGAGTACATCAAAGTGCACTATGGAAATTTTAGTGTGCAGCAGTAGGATCCACATGGCCGCTAGTGCTCAGATTGTTCACTGTAGATTTACACCTCGCCTCAGTTTGCTACACACTAAGTCTTTGAGTAAACAAGCCTCCAGTGAGGCAAATTCATTCCCTGGATGTATGTGTGAATCTGTGACCAAAGTCTATGAGAGCTGCCTATGTGCATCATCAGGCAGAATTTGCATCCATAAAGGGACAAGGGTAGCCACATTGGCTGAACACAACTGACAAATGTAGTTCTAAGCAGGACAGAATTTAATTCAGAGACTGCAGAGAAGAAACTAAACCCATTGCTCAAGTTAAGAGGTTCCAGCTGATGACATGTGCACTGGGCAACTAATGTTCTGGGAATGCTAAGAAGATTCCATCACTGAAGATTACATTGTCAGGACTGTCATTCTGAACTTCTTTGCTAATCTCTCTGAGCACACTATGCTAAGCAAAGCCAGAATTGCCTTTTTTTTATATAGTCGGGTTATTGCTTTGACGCTCATGTACTAGCGATGACCACTTCTGCGAGGAGGAGTGGACAGTGAGTTAAGCTGTCAGAGTGTTCATGTCCATGCGGTAGCTAATGATGGAGATCTCTGATTTTATAAGCCTTGGCATCTCTGGCATGTAAAGGAACTGACACTCTGCTTTTTTAATATAATTTACAGCAGGGTAGGCTGGCCTGTGTTACCACCAGCATCAAAGCGCAAAAGGATTACATAACCTTTTGTGGGGAGAAGTTATTTTGCTGGAGGGATATATTTTGTCTCTCTTGCTGCTAATGTTCCTTTCCACTTGTAGTGAGGTGGGGAAGGGAGAGAGTGAACGGGATGGAATCTAACACAGAACGTGAGAGTGGCCCAGGGGAGGAAAGAACAATTTCATGACACTTATGGTTGTGCAAAGATCCAACATCCTCTCTCCCACTCCCCATCCCCTGTTTCCTTCCCCTTTATGAATGGGAACTGCGCAGAAGGATGGTGGAAGTTGCTGGTGGCTTTGTACAAGCCCGCCTAGGTCTGGGAAAGGAAAGGGAACTGTTTGGTTATTTGAAGAAAGTCTGAGTGGTTTATTCTCCCTGTGATTCTTTCAGATGTTTTGTACTGTTCCCAGTCCCTGGTGTCTGTCCTCTTCCCACACTAAGCCACTCTGCAGAAGCCAGGAGAAGCAAGGAATGGGTAAAGCCCCCACTCTGGCGGTTGCACAATACAATGCTGTGTCCCTTAGCAGTGGAGAGGTGACTGGCTTGTGGTGTTAATCCAAAAGTTCAGGGAAGAAAATACACTTCTGGAGTCATTCTCTGTTTCCCTGTCCCTTTTGATGCTGTTTGCTGGACACAGGGGCCAGACTTTCTAGTGATGCTCTTGGGGTTAGAGTGTGGGTGGATGTTTTCTGTGGTTCTGTGTTCCTCTTCATTTGCTATCTTAGAATATAGTCAATTTTCCCTCTAATTGCCTCCCAGTCCTGTAAGTATAATTCAGCAAATTTTTGGTGTAGTAGAAATTCAAGCTGGCTCTTCAGGTTTAACAGCAAGGCAAATGTATTTTGTCCACCTCTGTAGCCAAACCAAACCTCTCCACTCAGCAATATGTTGAGGCGTCACCATTAGCAGAAACATCTCTCTGGCATAGGGTGGCCGGGTTCCTCCACAGTCCAGGAAAGCCACTTCTCTTTTCCATTCCAATACCTTCCAAACTGCTCTGTTCTCCAAGTGATAGCCAGCTTTTAAAGAAGAAAATAATGACTGGTAACATGACCCCTGAAGGAATGGAAGCACACCGGTCCTTTGTTGCACTATAAACATTACAACATTTTAATAAAAGTGATGCAGGTATCTTACCTTCCTCAGCTTCTTCCTTGTGGGCTGCAAAAGTCATCTGAAGTAAGGAAGCTGTAAACTTGTACTCCTGGTATTGTAGAAAGTATCAATATTGTGGCTTTCAGCAGCACAGTTGCATTATGTGGGGGGATTTTGGTACCTTCCAGGGAGAAATGAAAGCTACCCTTGACTTGGCAGGACATTGTGATACCAACAGGGAAATCATGCCGGTGGTAGGGCAGGAGCAGTACCACAGAGATAGCAGAGGAAGACACAGAAGGGTCTTAGAAGACTATGCTTCTTGACATAGAAAGGAGTCCAGAGGAATTCAGGAGCAATGAACTCTTAGGCAGGGTGAGGCATTCCCTGCAAATGGAGAGACGGCACAGGCCATGGGAGCGCGCACAGGCAGAACAGGACCACGCACTCATGCAGTCCCTAGTCCAACTGGTGACGGAATGGTTTCAGGGCCCGCCCACCACTGTGGCTGCTGCTCCTCTACAGGAACAGGCATCATCTCCTCATCCTCCAACTGCTGCTCAGGCTGCTGCTGAGACAGTGAATCCCAACCTCTGCCCTGACAGGGAGGAGCATGCTGGATGCCTTGGACAACATCCTCCACAGGCACTCAAAACCCCATGCAGGGGAAGCCCCGGAATATTCAGGACAGGGAACAATGAACCTGATCCAGTCCTTGTAGCCCAGTCTGTGTTTAGACCCTCAACCACACACAGGAGATGTCCCTGTTTGTCCCACCGCACGCTATTCTGTGGTCATTCCCCCCGTTGTCAGGAGGATGGGGAAGGGGATGGGGAGGGGAAGATTGAGGAGATGTGTCCACAGACATTAATGTTTACCCCTCTTCTCAGGGAATTTGATCTTCTTCTTCTGCTTGGTTCATTTGTTCCTGTTACAAACTGTTTTAGCTGTATGTTCAATGTATGTAAATAAAAGTTACTGTTCACTTCCCTTGTGTGTGGACCTTGTTTTCCAAGTATGATCAACATGATACTTCCCAGAGGTTTGGGATGGAGTAGCAGAATTGACAGCACATGACTGTGATTTCTTAGAAGTCTGGTGCCATAGAAATGCAAACAATTTCATCTCTCCCACAATCCCTCCCCACAGCCATGAATTTTGCTAATGCTTAAAAAAAGAGAGAGAGAAGGGGGAGTTGATGACAATGAAATAAGATGTGAAATAATTGTTGCTTTCCAAAGCACCAGAATGAAAAACAGAAGACAAGATAAATGAAATGTCTTTATGGCTTCCTTAATGATTTAAGCAATAATATAGATAAGGGAAGCAAAACTAAATTAATGTTAAAGGGAAATACTTCCATGTCGAGTGGGCACACCACAGATCTGTTTCTCAAAGCCTGTAACTGAGAGGCACTTTTATAATCCCCTCTTCCCCTCCTCCCCCGCAACAGTCACCAGTGAAAACCATGGGAGTAATGATGTATAACACCTGATAAGCAGTGTGAGCAATGGTGCTGTGAGGAAGGAATGTGTGAAGTCCCTCCCAATACCTTACAGAATTTTTTTAAAATTACTTTAATGCAGAAGTTCTTCCCTTAAAGCAACCCCAAATGGAGCAGTTAACATAGAACAAAAACATTGCTCAGTGATGCCCCTGAAGTGTGTTAAAATTCTCCTCAGCACAAAACTACAGCCAAAGGTGTTGATGTCGGCTGCTGGGGATTGAAACCCACCGAGGTGTCTTGCAACAGAAGTATGTGGCAATGCTCTCTTGGGCTTTCCAGAAGCACCATAGTGTCACAATAGTGTCCCTCAGCACAGTCCCAAGTTACCTTCTGTTCCCTGACATACGAGCACACCGAATTACAAATTTCCTTGGCCCACTGGGAAACAGAAACTGTGTGCACAACAGTAACTGCCTGTACAGGCTTTGAGAAACAGATCTGTCCTGTGCCCACTAAGCATGGAAGTATTTCCCTTTAGCCTTACATATATTGTGCAAGGCACAGCATGCCATAATAATCTGAACTGCATTGCCCATATTGGCGTCTAGATGGATCTGGAGGTATCACCAATGGGCTTATAGCTATCCAATGGCCCACTTCACCACCATTCCACAGCTACTCAGGTTGTTTTTGAATTCTCTTTTTCTTGATCCAAGATGTTGGGGTATGGCTTCATGAGCCACAGTAGGAGCAGTATGCAGGGGCTCCCAAAATAAATTTTGGCACAGAAACACTGTGCTTAATCACATCATTACAGGGGGGGAAAGAACCTTCTCTCTCCACCCCCACCCCACCCCTCTGCAATATAGCTCCAACTTCCTGACCATCCTAGCATCACAGACCTTTCCTGTGTGTCAATATTCATGTTCATGAACCAATCACTGTGGTCCACAAAGCCTTGGAGAACCAGTGAACTGTAATCTTTGCAGTTCACATATTCACTGGCCCCCTTCGGTGGGCAAAGCATAGGGTGTGTGTTCCATCAGTGTCCCCTGCACAATTTGGAAACCCCATCCTCTAAAATCCTGCAGTAACTTAAGGTACTTGGGTTATGGCCACCACCTTTGGGTAGATCACAGTATTGATATTGTGGCAAACCTGTACAACCACCACCCTGTCAGCTGACTTCCCACCCTGAACTGGTTTGTAACTGACTGATAGCTATCAGGTATTGCCAGCTTCCAAATTATGATAATCGCCTGCTTCTGCACTGGTATGGGTTTCTGAAATTGAATGGTCTGATGTTGGAGCAAGCCCCTTGCACAACTCGATGAAGGTCTGCTTCCTCATTATGAAGTGCTTCAGCCACTGGTCATCATCCCAGGTTTCCAAGACAATGTAGGCCCACCACACTGTGCTGGTTCTTTGGGACCAGAAGTGGAGGTCTACACATGGGCATACTGTTGCAATTCCAGCACTTAACACATCTGTTCCTTGTGACCACAGTGGATTTTCATTCCCCTACTATGTCATCTTTCTTTGCCATTCAGATTTTTCTGGACCAGTTTCATCCAGTATCTGCTACTACTCTGTGTGAACATTTGTCTAGCAAGCAGTAGACAGAGCAGAAACACTTGCTCCATGTGGCCAATGCAGTTTGGAGCGAAACATGACCGGGAACTGCCATCACCAAATGTGTGAAGGTGGCATACAGTACCAGCAACACACAGCAAGGTGGTTCCTAGAGTGTCTCCTGTGACACTCCATGGCGTATGAAATGGTAGCACTACCATCGCATACCAAAGAGGGACAGTGTGGCTGTGGTTATATACACAGGTATGGGGTTGATGTGCTAGCAGTACGTGGACAAGTACCCAAGAAGTGCACAAGTGTAGATGTAGCCTAAAACCATGCGACTTTATTGCTTGAGCTTTGTTAGCTCAAAGGCTGTAATGGACGCACGAGTGCTGTGTGGTCCAACCATTGTAGAGGAAGGGTGCAGAGGGGTACACTATAATTTGGGATAATCCTAGTGTGAGTCTCCCCCTTCTGATTTCAGTGTGCAGTGAAGGCATCCTTTGAGAACAGGGCAGTGGGGTTCCAATTTCCCCCTCTCATACAATGTTTTTCTCTTTGACTTGCAAAGTACCTCTCAATAATATTTCATTGAACTAGGGAGCACAGATATCATCTGGTAATAGTATTCTCTCTCATTTTATAATTCACTGGGGAATTAAGCTTTTTAAGGTGGTTTAATATATTCAGCTTTTTTATTGTACCAAGTTCAAAAATGTATTGCCAACAAAGATAATTTCAACATTTTACTTTACAGTCAGGGCAACATCATGCAACATTTAGTTTTAAGAAGGTACTTGATGATGATAATCTGGGCAACTATTGTTCAGTATCAAATTTTCTGATTTTGGATCCTGAGATGTGTGTACCGCGGCAGTTCTCTGAACAGCTAGATGTCTCATACCTCTTTGACCCATGTTAGTCAGGATGCAGACTTGGGTATTTGCAGAGACTGCATTGATTGCTTTGGCCAATAGTCTTCTCCTTGTGATGGTGCATGGGATTTGTGCTGATGTTGTTAGATTTACCACTTACCTTTGATAGCATTGATCATATGATGTATTGTGACTCACTTGAAAACCCAAGCAGAAGGGGCAGGCTGCCCTTCAGTGGCTTCATTTCTCTCTCTCAGAGAAATGCCAGATGGTGGTTTGAGGCCCTAAGGGTGTTCTCCTGGAATTCTCCAGGGCTGCATTTTACCTTTCTCTTGGTTAATGACATTAGTAGAAGGGTTAGTAAAGAGGCATGAACAGTATGTTGATGACACCCAGTTGTCTGTATTTTATCTGACCCTGCCAATGCTGTCAAATTCTTATGCAGTGTTTGCTAGAGATTGGGATATGGATAAGATGGATATGTCTAGATAAGACGTAATTGATGATGGTTGGATGGGGGGAGGAACGGATGATGTAGCAATGATGTTACCTGTCCCTTTAACTGAGAGCATGTCTCTATCCTGTATTATGAGAGATTTCAGTCTAAGGGTATTTTCTGGACTGATTGCTGCTGTTGGATGATCATGTCACATCAGGGAGTGCAATGGCCTTTTTTCATCCGCATATGGCAATAATGTGGTGGCTGTTTCTTTCAGGTTCTAATTTTGCTGTCATGATCCTTGCTTTTGTCACCTTGAGCTCAGATTATTGCAATGGTCTCTACAGGGGAGAGGGAAGACTCCAAACAGCTCAAGCGTCAGAGGAGCCATGGGACCTGTGCCCATGTGGATTCTGGGGAACAAAACCCTGGTGTGAGGGAGATACAGAGCAGCAGTAGCCAGTTTCAGCCTACATCCTGGTATAATGGCTGTGGAGGGACTGTATTGCAGCCCCAAGGCCTGTCCCTGGATTGAGGGCATTGAATGTCTTCCCCCTAACACTTCTTAGAACCCTGCAGAAAACCTGATTCCTCAAACTTTTGGTGTGATAGGTAAATTTCACACTAAGCTTTTAAGCATACTAATGTCAATTAGAATTGCTGCATGAATAAAATATGCCAGAAGGTTCATTTTCCATCCTCTGCATTTGATGGTTAAGAGTCTTTTAATATTATAGCATCTTGACTGATCGATAAGCTCTGGTACTTGTGGTACAAAGAGTGGTTTTTGTTAGGTTTACTTGGAAGTGAAAAGGATTTTTTTGCTTTGTTTGTTCTGGAGTGGAGTATTTATAAACCTATTAAGTTCTAAATCAAGTACGTAACAATTTAGCTTAAAAGTTGTAATTAAAAGATCAGTTTAACTGTCTGTTCAATTTCATGATCCATGACAGCCTCTATTTGATAAACAGTACAACTGTTAATAATATAATGACTATAAATAGGAGCTAGGAAAATGACAGCATGGTATATTTGCTTGCATGCTAATGAACATGGATTGTGTGGGTAACTGGGTTATTTCAGACAGGGAGTACCATGAAGGGGGGAATTCAATTTTCTGAAAACAAATGCAGGGTTAATGTTGAAACTGTGAAGATGTAAATGGCAGCAACTCAGTGAAACATTGACCTGATGATGGCCTGTAGAGCATAGGGTGCCAGCCAAGGACATGCTGTCAGATGATTTGTATCTGCTTTTTTGGCCAGCAATCTGTAGTGCAGATTATAAATCTGTAGTTGTTAATGTGCTAGACTGATGATGGGACCTATTCTCCCAAATATATTTAGATACAACCGGATATAACTGCAAACTCTACTCTGTTGCTTTGGTGTAAATACAGAATAAGCCCCGTGAAACTAATGGAACTGCTCCAGATTTATACCAGAGGACCTGAGAGCATGATGTGTCCCAGAAGCTTTCCTATTATTGGCTCTCTCTTTTACTTTGGATGGGGGAGTTAACAGTAACATACAAGTGGGGGTTGGGTGTCAGCCAAAGAAATACAAACAACATTTCATTGGGCTGTTCTCAGTTTATATTTAGATTAACATGAATATCTCTACATATATTTCCCCATGGGATGTTTCCTTAAAATAACTCCGTTCTTGTCATCACCCGGGAGATGATTGTGGCACTACTCCGAAATTAACGGGAAAAGGCATGGGGAGGTGGACTGGCTTTAAATTCATTAATACCTGGAACAAAGCTAGGGTTTAGTTCTGAGTCTAATCTGACAGATTTTAAAAAGCTATGCTCCTGTATTCGCGGTGCAGCATTGTTATGCTTGCACGTTAAGAACAAGTTTAATATCTTATTACTAAAAAAGTGGATGATTAGAGAGAGAGAATTCCACACAACGTCCAGAGTATTGTGAAATGAAGGTTATGGGGTAAAGCCACCACTGTGAAACAAGGCTCAAGTGGGATTTAAATGGTGCATAGACCTCATGCCGGCCCTCTATATAGGAGTGAATTTCATCCTGTGCAAACTGGGCATGTCTGTCACAAGTAGGAGTGCTTGCCGAGAGTGCTGGTTCTGAAGTTGATGGGGATTTTCCTCTTGGCTTTAGGGGGAGAGAGATAAGGCCCAAACTCAACCACACAGATGGGAATTTACATTTACAGCATCTATCTACCTAGGTACTTGTAGGACTCCCACCACCTAAGAATCAGAGTGCCTCCAGACGATACATATTGATTGACAGTGCTGTGAGATTAGACTGTGCCCCAGTCATTACACCTATTTAAAAATCAGACTTGCTAAGTGTTCCTTGCCTGGGTGCACGAGTTATATTTGACATGATTTTCCTTTCACCTTTTTTTGTCTTGTAACAATAACAACATTATAATGAGGAATCTAAAAATCGTTCCACCCGCAGCAATTGCCAAAGAGTGAAGACGGCTGGTTGTCAGGGCAACGGTAAGAGCACACTGTGCGCTGCCTTAAAAAGTCTTTTGCTGACTCTTGTCTTGCTGCTTTTTAATGGGTCATTGATGCTGTAAGTGAATCATCAGGGGCTACATAAAATGTCTTCGTTGGTTTAGTGCTTTTATTTGGAAAATAATTAAACGTATAAACTCTCATACAACTCCAGCCTTGAGACTACATTTACTGTTTTCATGCTAAATCTCATTCTAGTAATCAAAGGAAATCTTTAGCTGAAAAACATATTTGTGGCATTCCTGTAGCATAAAAAGAGCCAAATTTAGTGTTGTCCCCTCTCCCTCACAAACCATATTTACTGAGTCACATACCAGCATTTTTGTTATTACACACTCACCTTTCTCTATTCCTATTTACAGGCATGCTATGTATATGTCATTCTCAGTCCCTGTGGCCTGTGTCTCTGCCTCCATATGGCTGTTGGATCTGCATACTCAGGGATCCACCTGGCCTTGCCAGCTCCCACTTCCAAAATCCCCCAGCACACTCAGATGTTGCTCACCCCTCTGGAGCTGCACTCTGGTGTGCAGTTGGGGCCCAATCCTGAGTCCCCGCTGATGTCTTCAAGAGCTGAGGGCACTCGCTATGGAGGATCAGCCCCCTAGCGTGTGTCGCTCCCTCCCCGTGTTACTGTGTTCAGGACTCTGAGCCTGTGAAGGGAATTGTGGAGGATGTACCGCACAGTCTAAGGAATATATGCCACACCATTTTACTGAATATTTCATTTCATTTGGTTAGTTTTAGTAACCATAAAATGTTATCAGCAATTATTTAAATATGACTAGATTTGTATCAGGATATGCTGGGCTCTTGGAAGCAGATTTATCGCTTGGCACAACCCTGTTCAAGACAAAAGGGCCTTCTGGGATGGGCAGTCCCGGGGGCCAGGTGAGAAATTGTAGGCTGGGCAGCTGTGCCTGCTGGGAAAGCGGGAAAAGAAAGGGAAGAAGAGCTCCCTGCTCCTTGGAAAGAGTGGTGCCGGGAGGGGAGGCAGCTAGACTTATCATGAGAGAGATCTGGTAAAAGGAGCAGCAGCTGGTGAGTCTGTTCCAGACAAACCTGAGAAGAAGTCTGGGAGGTGACTAAATGTGGGGTTAGAGAGAGAAAAAGAGGTGGTTCTGGAGAAGCATGACAAAGGAGTTCGTTTATCTGAGGTTGGGGGGAGGGGATTTTTTTTTGTGGGCAATAACCCCGGGCACTGAAGCAGAAGCTTGTGGGAGCACTTGCTTCCCTTTACGGGCCCAAGATTGGAGACTCCTGTAGTGGAAAGGAAGAAGCCCCTCTTCAACCTCTTGCATCAAGAGGGGAAGGTTTCTCAGATCCTTGATGGAGGGCCGTAGCCCAAGCAGGGAGAGGAATCAATCCTGAAGCACTTGCATGAGAGGAAAGTGATCAGGAACAGCCAGCATGGATTCACCAAGGGAAGGTCATGCCTGACTAATCTAATCGCCTTTTATGATGAGATTACTGGTTCTGTGGATGAAGGGAAAGCAGTGGATGTATTGTTTCTTGACTTTAGCAAAGCTTTTGACACGGTCTCCCACAGTATTCTTGTCAGCAAGTTAAGGAAGTATGGGCTGGAAGAATGCACTATAAGGTGGGTAGAAAGCTGGCTAGATTGTCGGGCTCAACGGGTAGTTATCAATGGCTCCATGTCTAGTTGGCAGCCGGTATCAAGTGGAGTGCCCCAAGGGTCGGTCCTGGGGCCGGTTTTGTTCAATATCTTCATAAATGATCTGGAGGATGGTGTGGATTGCACTCTCAGCAAATTTGCAGATGATACTAAACTGGGAGGAGTGGTAGATACGCTGGAGGGCAGGGACAGGATACAGAGGGACCTAGACAAATTGGAGGATTGGTCCAAAAGAAATCTGATGAGGTTCAATAAGGATAAGTGCAGGGTCCTGCACTTAGGACGGAAGAACCCAATGCACAGCTACAGACTAGGGACCGAATGGCTAGGCAGCAGTTCTGCGGAAAAGGACCTAGGGGTGACAGTGGACGAGAAGCTGGATATGGGTCAGCAGTGTGCCCTTGTTGCCAAGAAGGCCAATGGCATTTTGGGATGTATTAAGTAGGGGCATAGCGAGCAGATCGAGGGACGTGATCGTTCCCCTCTATTCGACATTGGTGAGGCCTCATCTGGAGTACTGTGTCCAGTTTTGGGCCCCACACTTCAAGAAGGATGTGGATAAATTGGAGAGAGTCCAGCGAAGGGCAACAAAAATGATTAGGGGTCTGGAACACATGAGTTATGAGGAGAGGCTGAGGGAGCTGGGATTGTTTAGCCTGCAGAAGAGAAGAATGAGGGGGGATTTGATAGCTGCTTTCAACTACCTGAAAGGGGGTTCCAAAGAGGATGGCTCTAGACTGTTCTCAATGGTAGCAGATGACAGAATGAGGAGTAATGGTCTCAAGCTGCAGTGGGGGAGGTTTAGATTGGATATTAGGAAAAACTTTTTCACTAAGAGGGTGGTGAAACACTGGAATGCGTTACCTAGGGAGGTGGTAGAATCTCCTTCCTTAGAGGTTTTTAAGGTCAGGCTTGACAAAGCCCTGGCTGGGATGATTTAACTGGGAATTGGTCCTGCTTCGAGCAGGGGGTTGGACTAGATGACCTTCTGGGGTCCCTTCCAACCCTTATATTCTATGATTCTATGAATGGCTTATTTTTCCAAAATATTTCTAAGAAGCTTCAAACTAGCTTCAGTCACTAGCAGTATATGTAGGGTGGCCAGGCATCCAGTTTTCAACTGGAACGCCCGATCGAAAATGGACTCTGGTGGCTCTGGTCAGCACCATTGACCAGGCTGCTAAAAGTCCAGCTGGTGATGCAGCAGGGCTAAGGCAGGCTCCCTGCCTGCCCTGACTTCCCACGGCTCCTGGAAGCAGCTGGCATGTCTGGTTCCTAGGTGTAGGAGTGGCCACGGGGGCTCTGCGCTGCCCCTACCCCAAGAGACACCTCCGCAGCTCACATTGACAGGAAACCGCAGCCAATGGGAGCTGTGGGGGCAGTGCCTGGGGAATTCATGAAAATTTAGGCTGGAACGGACCTCGAGAAAGGTCATTTAGTCCACCACCCTGCTCTGAGGTGGGTCCAAGTATACTTAGACTATACCTGTCAGGTATTTGTTTAACCCGTTCTTAAACCTCCAATGATGGTGATTCTACAACCTCCCTTGATAACCGGTTCCAGTACATAACTGTCCTTGTCAGGAAAAACTTTCTAACTATATCCAAATTACTGCAGATTAAGCCCATTGCTTCTTTTTCTAGACTTTGGTGGACATGGAGAACAATTCACCACCATCCTCTCTATAACAGCCTTTAAGACTGTTATCAGCTCCCTCCTCAGTGTTTTCTCTAATCTAAATATGCCCAGCTTTTTCAAAACTTTCCTCATAGCTCATGTTTCTTAAACCTTTTATCATTTTTGTTGCTGTCTTCTGGAATGTCTCCAGTATGTTCACATCTTTCGTGGCACCCAAAACTGAGCACAGTACTCCAGCAGCAGCTTCAGCAGTGCTGAGTATAGTGGGACAATTACCTCCCATCCCAGAATGATATTAGCCTTTCACATTGTTGGTTCATATCAGTTTGTGATCCACTATAACCCCTAGGCCCTTTTCTGCAGTATTACTGACTGCTTACCTGGATAATCCCCATTTTGTATTTGTGCATTTGACTTTTCCTTCCTAAGTGCAGTACTTTGCACTTTATTGAATTTCATCTTGTTGAATTCAGAGCAATTCTCTAATTTATCCTTTTGAATTTGTGATGTTATTGACTTGAACTGGGACCATATAGAACATTGTTGGAACCAAGGTCCTGTAGTGGCACCAAATCTTGTATAAAGGGACTCAAATAAGGTTTCTAAGTCAGGGTTATGGTTTGCTGGTTATGATTATGCTGTCTATAGGTGTGTATCATTTTTGTAGTTAAAGTTATGAATATTGGCTCTATACTGTCTGTATTTCAAACTTATGCTATGCTTCTGGGTGACACCCCAGACAAGTTGGTGTCAGCTCTGACTAGCCTGCTTGATGGCCCATTAAGGACCATCAGCTATACAACTGACCCATTGAGAGAAGGCAGATACGCCTTGTGACTCAGCAAAGTATGCAGGGACTTGCCCATGTGACTCCAAACTCCATTTTGCTGTAATTTTCCACAGTAAGAACAAATAGGTGTTCTTACACCTGGAAAAGACTACAAATGGCTGATGCCTCATCTCCATCTGGTCTTCAATCCTGCTTCATACCTCTGGAGGAACTTTGCTACACGGAAGCTTTGAACCAAGGACTGAAAGACCCATCCCAGCTGTGGATGTACTCCAGAGACTTGATTTGAACCTGCAGTTAATTCCATCACTGCTACAAGCCTGAACCAAGAACTTTGCCATTACTGTGTGTAATTGATTCCATTTTACCAATTCTAGCTCTCATCTATATCTTTTTCCTTTTATGAATAAACCTTTACATTTTAGATTCTAAAGGATTGGCAGTAGCATGATTTGTGGGTAAGATCTGATTTGTATATTGACCTGGGTCTGGGGCTTGGTCCTTTGGGATCGAGAGAACCTTTTTTTCTTTTACTGGGGTATTGGTTTCCATAACCATTTATCCCCTTAATGAGTGGCACTGGTGGTGATACTGGGAAACTGGAGTGTCCAAGGGAATTGCTTGTGTGACTTGAAACCAAAGTTCTCTCTGTCTGTCTGGTTTGGTTTGCCTTAGAGGTGGAAAAACCCCAGCCTTGGGCTGTAACTGCCCCACTTTAAGCAATTTGTCCTGAATTGGCACTCTCAGTTGGGTCCCACCAGAACCAGCATCGTTACAGAATTCTAATCCTGTCCTCCAAAATGTTTTCAAACATCTCAACAAATGGGGTTAAGTATCTGAGCAAATGCTGTTGATTGGTTAGGGTTTGTAGAGTTTTGAATACTTGGCCTAATACTAATCCATTTAACAACAATCAGACACTACTTATTTGTCAGCTTCTTAAAAATTACTGCAACTATTTGAAAATAATTACTAGCATTTCTTCCTTATCTTGGGCCAATCTTGTGTGTGTTACATGACTAGTCTCCTATACATCAGTGGGAGTATTAATACGAGTAAGGCAGTGTTTATCAAACTGGAGATCTCCCCCTGGGTTGGACACCAGACAAATCTGGGAAGGGTGGTAGGGCAGGGCAGTAAAGATAGGGGGAAAACTGCCTGACTTCATATCCACTCTGCTTCCTCATTGCAAATGTGGTCTGTGGGTAAAATGGTGGTTATCTCCTTCCTTTCTTTCTCCTGTTGCAATCCCTAACAGAGTGGGCCACAGAAGTAAATCATATATGTATATGGCTAAGCAAGCATCATGGCTGCCTGGACTTGGGGTGTCTCACATGGTCTCAGAAATACTCTGCACATGAGCAAAAGCAGATGTTCTGGCCTTGGAGCCACCACTAGACTCATCCCAAGCAGCATGCAGCCTTCTGGTGAAGGGGATAATGAGGGGGCAAGTGAAAATACCCCAGGAAAAATGCAAAAATGAACAAAAAATAGATAACAAGGCCACAGCATGAGGATAGAAGGATAGAGATGTGCAGAGAATTGACCGAAAAAAGAACTAGTGACATTGTAGCTATTCCTGGTCAGGGCACGAGAGGATATGGGAAGGGAGGGGAGTTATCTGGTGAAAAAGGCTTGGAACCAATGCATTATGGCAAGGCAGGATTTGGCTCTTAATGCAAAAAGCAATAGATTACTTACACTGAGTAACGCGGTTCATTTTTAGAATCTCCCCAGGGGCAAATATTGAATGGACTTTGCTTGATAATCAGAAAATAGCTTCAGGATCCTAATGATTTGGCATCAGTATGTTTTAATGATTAGATGTGTTGCAACAGATTGATTCTCTAGCCCTGGTCTACACTAGGACTTTAGGTCAAATTTAGCAGCATTAAATCGATGTAAA
This sequence comes from Caretta caretta, assembly GCF_965140235.1. Classification (NCBI taxonomy): domain Eukaryota; kingdom Metazoa; phylum Chordata; order Testudines; family Cheloniidae; genus Caretta; species Caretta caretta. Next base: position 162,308,465 of record NC_134206.1, on the reverse strand, counting down.
CCTGCACCCGTCCACACGATGAAGCCCTTTTTTTCGACTTAAAGGGCTCTTAAAATTGATTTCCTTACTCCACCCCTGACAAGTGGATTAGCGCTTAAATCAGCCTTGCCGGGTCAAATTTGTGGTACTGTGGACACAATTTGACAGTATTGGCCTCCAGGAGCTATCCCAGAGTGCTCCATTGTGACCGCTCTGGAAAGCACTCTCAACTCAGATGCACTGGCCAGGTAGACAGGAAAAGAACCGCGAACTTTTGAATCTCATTTCCTGTTTAGCCAGCGTGGCAAGCTGCAGGTGACCATGCAGAGCTCATCAGCAGAGGTGACCATGCAGAGCTCATCAGCAGAGGTGACCATGATGGAGTCCCAGAATCGCAAAAGACTCCAGCATGGACTGAATGGGAGGTACGGGATCTGATCGCTGTATGGGGAGAGGAATCCGTGCTATCAGAACTCCATTCCAGTTTTCGAAATGCCAAAACCTTTGTCAAAATCTCCCAGGGCATGAAGAACAGAGGCCATAACAGGGACCTGAAGCAGTGCCGCGTGAAACTTAAGGAGCTGAGGCAAGCCTACCAGAAAACCAGAGAGGCGAACGGCTGCTCCGGGTCAGAGCCCCAAACATGCCGCTTCTATGATGAGCTGCATGCCATTTTAGGGGGTTCAGCCACCACTACCCCAGCCGTGTTGTTTGACTCCTTCAATGGAGATGGAGGCAACACAGAAGCAGGTTTTGAGGACGAAGAAGATGATGATGAGGAGGAGGTTGTAGATAGCTCACAGCAAGCAAGTGGAGAAACCGGTTTTCCCGACAGCCAGGAACTGTTTCTCACCCTGGACGTGGAGCCAGTACCCCCCGAACCCACCCAAGGCTGCCTCCTGGACCCGGCAGGTGGAGAAGGGACCTCCGGTGAGTGTACCTTTTAAAATACTATACATGGTTTAAAAGCAAGCATGTGAAAGGATTACTTTGCCCTGGCATTCGCGGCTCTCCTGGATGTACTCCCAAAGCCTTTGCAAAAGGTTTCTGGGGAGGGCAGCCTTATTGCGTCCTCCATGGTAGGACAGTTTACTACTCCAGGCCAGTAACACGTACTCTGGAATCCTTGTACAACAAAGCATTGCAGTGTATTTTTGCTGGCGTTCAAACAACATCCGTTCTTTATCTCTCTGTGTTATCCTCAGGAGAGTGAGATATCATTCATGGTCACCTGGTTGAAATAGGGTGCTTTTCTTCAGGGGACACTCGGAGGTGCCCGTTCTTGCTGGGCTGTTTGCCTGTGGCTGAACAGAAATGTTCCCCGCTGTTAGCCACGGGGAGGGGGGAGGGTTGAGGGGGTAGCCACGTGGTGGGGGGACGCAAAATGCGACCTTGTAACGAAAACACATGTGCTATGTATGTAATGTTAACAGCAAGGTTTATCCTGAAAGAGTGTAGCCACTGTTTTATAAAATGTGTCTTTTTAAATACCGCTGTCCCTTTTTTTTTCTCCACCAGCTGCATGTGTTTCAATGATCACAGGATCTTCTCCTTCCCAGAGGCTAGTGAAGATTAGAAAGGAAAAAAAACGCACTCGTGATAAAATGTTCTCTGAGGTCATGCTGTCCTCCCACACTGACAGAGCACAGACGAATGCGTGAAGGCAAATAATGTCAGAGTGCAGGAAAGCACAAAATGACCGGGAGGAGAGGTGGCGGGCTGAAGAGAGTAAGTGGCGGGCTGAAGACAGGGCTGAAGCTGAAATGTGGCGGCAGCATGATGAGAGGATTCAATGCTAAGGCTGCTGGAGGACCAAACCAGTATGCTCCAGTGTATGGCTGAGCTGCAGCAAAGGCAGCTGGAGCACAGACTGCCACTACAGTCCCTGTGTAATCAACCGCCCTCCTCCCCAAGTTCCATAGCCTCCATACCCAGATGCCCAAGAACGCGGTGGGGGGGCCTCCGGCCAACCAGCCACTCCACCACAGAGGATTGCCCAAAAAACAGAAGGCTGGCATACAATAAATTTTAAAGTTGTAAACTTTTAAAGTGCTGTGTGGCATTTTCCTTCCCTCCTCCACCACCCCTCCTGGGGTACCTTGGTAGTCATCCCCCTATTTGTGTGATGAATGAATAAAGAATGCATGAATGTGAAGCAACAATGACTTTATTGCCTCTGCAAGTGGTGATCGAAGGGAGGAGGGGAGGGTGGTTGGCTTACAGGGAAGTAGAGTGAACCAAGGGGCGGGGGGTTTCATCAAGGAGAAACAAACAGAACTTTCACACTGTAGTCTGTCCAGTCATGAAACTGGTTTTCAAAGCTTCTCTGATGCGTACCGCGCCCTCCTATGCTCTTCTAACTGCCCTGGTGTCTGGCTGTGTGTAACCAGCAGCCAGGCGATTTGCCTCAACCTCCCACCCCGCCATAAACGTCTCCCCCTTACTCTCACAGATATTGTGGAGCACACAGCAAGCAGTAATAACAGTGGGAATATTGGTTTCGCTGAGGTCTAAGCGAGTCAGTAAACTGCGCCAGCGCGCCTTTAAACATCCAAATGCACATTCTACCACCATTCTGCACTTGCTCAGCCTGTAGTTGAACAGCTCCTGACTACTGTCCAGGCTGCCTGTGTATGGCTTCATGAGCCATGGCATTAAGGGGTAGGCTGGGTCCCCAAGGATACATATAGGCATTTCAACATCCCCAACAGTTATTTTCTGGTCTGGGAATAAAGTCCCTTCCTGCCGTTTTTGAAACAGACCAGAGTTCCTGAGATGCGAGCATCATGTACCTTTCCCGGCCATCCCACGCTGATGTTGGTGAAATGTCCCTTGTGATCCACCAGAGCTTGCAGCACTACTGAAAAGTACCCCTTGCGGTTTATGTACTCGCCAGCTTGGTGCTCCGGTGCCAAGATAGGGATATGGGTTCCGTCTATGGCCTCACAACAGTTAGGGAATCCCATTGCAGCAAAGCCATCCACTATGACCTGCACATTTCCCAGGGTCACTACCCTTGATATCAGCAGATCTTTGATTGCATGGGCTACTTGCATCACAGCAGCCCCCACAGTAGATTTGCCCACTCCAAATTGATTCCCAACTGACCGGTAGCTGTCTGGCGTTGCAAGCTTCCACAGGGCTATCGCCACTCGCTTCTCAACTGTGAGGGCTGCTCTCATTTTGGTATTCATGCGCTTCAGGGCAGAGGAAAGCAAGTCACAAAGTTCCATGAAAGTGCCCTTACGCATGCGAAAGTTTCGCAGCCACTGGGAATCGTCCCAGACCTGCAACACTATGCAGTCCCACTAGTCTGTGCTTGTTTCCCGAGCCCAGAATCGGCGTTCCACAGCATGAACCTGCCCCATTAGCACCATGATGCATGCATTGGCAGGGCCCATGCTTTGAGAGAAATCTGTGTCCATGTCCTGATCACTCATGTGACCGCGCTGACGTTGCCTCCTCGCCAGGTATCACTCTGCCAGGTTCTGGTGCTGCATATACTGCTGGATAATGCGTGTAGTGTTTAATGTGCTCCTAATTGCCAAAGTGATCTGAGCGGGCTCCATGCTTGCCTTGGTATGGCGTCCGCACAGAAAAAAGGCGCGGAACGATTGTCTGCCGTTGCTTTGACGGAGGGAGGGGCGACTGACGACATGGCTTACAGGGTTGGCTTACAGGGAATTAAAATCAACAAGGGGGGTGGCTTTACATCAATGAGTATTTCAGGCAGGACTTCACGGAGGGTTCCAATAAGAAATGGTGCACCTAAGTAATTGTTCTTATTGGAACAAGCAGGTTGGTCTGGCCTCTGATTGATACATGGCTGGATTTACCTCGCTGCACCTTCTCTGTGAGTGACTGCAGTGTGACCTAGAGGAATGAGACCCCTAGACGGGGGAGAGGGGGAAGCAAATGAGTACAAAACAAATCTGGTCTATTTCTTGTTTTGATCCACTCCATCTATCTTTTACATCTTTGGCTGGCAGCAGATGGTGCAGAAGGACTGCAAGCCATCCACATCTCATGGCTGCTTGGCAGAAGATGGTGCAGTACGACTGCTAGCAGTCCGTATCGCCTGCCCGCTCACCATAAGACGGTTCAATAGGACTGACTGCAGGACTAAAGAGAATGACCTGGTCAAGTCACTTCTAATGTAGTCCCTCCACCCATGTCTGCCCAGGCGCTCCTGGCCGACGTGGCCAGGAGCACCTCGGACATGACGATGACGGCTACCAGTCCTACTGCACCGTCTGCTGCCACAAGGCAAGGGGTTGCTGCTGCTGTGTAGCAATGCAGTACCGCGTCTGCCAGCACCCAGGAGACATACGATGATGGTTACCTGAGCAGGCTCCATGCTTGCCGTGGTATGGCATCTGCACAGGTAACTCAAGAAAAAAGGCACAAAACGATTGTCTGCTGCTGCTTTCACGGAGGGAGGGAGGGAACTGGGGCCTGACGATATGTACCCAGAACCACCCACAACAATGTTTTAGCCCCATCAGGCATTGGGATCTCAACCCAGAATTCCAATGGGCAGCGGAGACTGCGGGAACTGTGGGATAGCCACCCACAGTGCAACGCTCCGGAAGTTGACGCTTGCCTCGTTACTGTGGAAGCGCTCCGCCAAGTTAATGCGCTTAGAGCATTTTCTGTGGGGACACACACACTCGAATATATAAAACCGATTTCTAAAAAACCGACTTCTATAAATTCGACCTAATTTCGTAGTGTAGACATAACTTAACTTAAGAGAATGCTTGCAGTGTCATAGGAATGCACTTTCCTGTTTTAGAAAATAATTACATGCTTCAAATACTTAGAACTTGCTCAGATGGGTGCACTCTGCTTGCCAGTTTTTCTTAACTAGAGCTGGGGTTAACAGAGGTGGGGAGCCAGGGTTTCTTTCTATTCAGAATGCTTTTCATGCACAGTAGTCCAATATTTTGACATAAAACAAGCTGTGGTTTTGTTATAAAGCAGGATCCCATTTTAAGGAGGACTAATTGATTCACCTTTTAATCAGGCTACCTCTGAGCTTTAAAAGAAAATGACCATTTCTGTTCAGCTCCCATAAGATCTTGAAACAGTTTTATATCTCAGAATATTTAGTACAATTTTTGGAAGATTGTTTATCAATTCACTACTGAGAACAGTTTTGGCACCTTAATAAATCTGCTGAGTAGCTGGGATATGGGGTGGAAAACATTTGTAATTTATCTCACTATGATATTAGCTAGTAGGCATTAGCTAGTCCATGGGAGAGGAGACTAAAGCTTTGGCCTCACTTTAGTATTAACATACCAATTGCTTTGTTCATTTTAAATGACATACTGATGACCCGTTGTTATACTATTTCCATTCCAGTGATCAAAATCTATGCAAACTTTCCTGTTAATAAAGTGGTTACAGGAGTTAATTCAGTTACGTTGTTATACCAATAAAATAAAAACCAGCAGGATCTTATCAAAGGGAAAAAGGCAAAATACCACATTTATTGTGAATACAGAAAGAATCATAGTAAGCAGTTAGTTATAGCTATAACATTCCATTCAGTCTCATATTTATTCACACATTCATTCATACAAACACACACACACACACAGGTTCTGCAAGGGTGTTATTATAGTTTCCAGCCTTAGAGTTGCTCATGCCAAGCCACTGGCCAGGTGGCCTGGACATGAGAAGGGAGCAGGGCCTTGTCAGATGCTCATCTGATGCTCCTGGAAGTTGGTTTGCAGAATCAGACCCCAAAGTTCTCACTTTTTAGAGTCTATTTTTATAGGAATTTCTTCCTATGCCAGTCTATGGGAATTGCTTCATCATGCTGTTGCTGAATCAATCAGCAGATAGCACATTCCTGATGGCTAGATGTTATCTTGTTCTTTGGTTCTCCCATTCTTGAGGCTGTTGGGTGGATTCCAGTCTGCCCTCCGGGGGGTCCTCTGGTTATTTCCACTTGACGCCTTCTTCAGCCGATGGACACTGGATTCTTAGGCTGGCACCTCCCTGATCATTCAGTTATTATCCACACCAAGCATCCATCCACATACATCCTCTATCTATATTTTAATCACAATTGTTAATACAACAAAAGGGCGGGAGTCTCTGGGTGCTGTTTCTGTTGTTAGAGTATTGCTTTGAGTCTCTCTCTGTGTGAATTGCTTTGAGAATAGACTCTGTCTTAGAATGTACTAACACAATTAGCAGCTTGCAAGTTTCACACATAGAGGGAGAGAAACAGTACCAAAAACCAAGAGACCTCTTAATTAGTAATACTCTGGAATTTAAACTATGGGGAATCAAACTCATTTGTGATTTTAATACAGAACTTCTTTAATATGATCCAACAACGTTACACTTGGCAGTAATATCCTTGGCTCTTTAAAAATAAAAATGAATGCGTAGTCACAACCTCACAAAAATCAAATCTGAATCTGATCCTCTACCCCCACTCTTTACATAGGCATGTCTCTTCGAAATATTCTTTTATTCTTCCATCAACATGCTATTTATTGTATTGCTTTCTAGACATGGTTATTATAGATTTCATACATTTTCCCACACACAGGGGTTTGAGCTGTCATCTAGGAAGTTTGAATAGAAAGTCGGAAATGATCTGGTTAATAACATTAATGCTATGCTGGCATAATAAAAATTGTATTAAATATCCTGAGATATAAAATTGTATCAATATCTTGTGAGCTGAAAAGAAACAGTCATTTTCTTTCAAAGCTATTGTTTTTGTAACTAGAATACCTTTTTACTTAGTGGGTTAATCTCTACTCACTAATTAGTCCTTTTTAAAGGGCGTCTGGTGTTTTCTGGTGTTTAACCCAATGGGGCTTTAATGCTTTCTGCTAAAATTACCAAATGATGTTTAAGACCTAAAGGCAAAATTTTCAACCCCCTGTGCCCAAATTTAGGCACCCAAATAAAAGCTTTTTCAAAGATGTTGAGTACCTCTCCCTGCCACTGAATTCACTGTGATTTGTGGGTGGTCAACACCTCTGAAAAGTCAGACCATTTCTATCTGGTAAGGCAGGGTCAGTATGAAAAATACTGTGTTAAGGCAGAAAATGTATCTCAGCTTAATTAGAAAAGGAGACATATTATATCAAAGAAAATATAGTGCTGATCATTATCAGTTCGATATAACAAAACAACAATTTCTGCTTAGCAGAATAACATTAGTTCATCCCCATATTTAATCCATAGTGTATTAATTATATGGATAAGCTTATATATATATATATGGATGTAGGTGTAGGCACCCAGATTTGAATATTTAGGCGCCCAGGTTTGAAAATTTTGGGCTCAGTGAGAAACCCGAACATCAAGAATGTAGTGGTGGTGTTTTCTGGTGTATGAAAGATGGTGTTATGTTCAGTAATAGCAGAAAGATTTTGCATAGCTTATGCTGTTCTGCTACCCGTGAACAAAATACAGATCTAGCCTACATGAGGAATACAATTTCATTCTTAAATGAACTGCTTAGATACCTAACTGACACTAATTTACTCAGAAATAATGAGGATCATTAATGATTTGAGAGTGGTTAGGTATCCATCTGTCAAGGACTTTCAGAAGGGGACCTCACCCCATCTTTTAGTAAATAAACTATTCTATGCACTCTTCCCCCCCTCCCCGCCCCCTCTTTTTTTAAAGACACTTCAGAAATTAGCAGGCTTTCCTCAGTTACTATATATACGTAAGGAGGAAATTAATACTCTATGGATTAAGTACGGGGATGAACTGCTACACAATAATTGTTGTTTTGTTATATTGAATTGATGATAATCAGCACCATATTTTCTTAGATATGTTTCTCCTTTTTTCATCAAACTGAGATACATTTTCTGCTATAACATAGCATTTTTCATGCTGATCCTCCCTTAACATGGTGTTTTTCATGCTGATTCTGCCTTCATTGTAACTTTATTACTATAGAACATACAAACTAAAATAAAAAGTGAAAATTCCATTTTAAAACTACTTGACAGTCAAATAATACTTGTGTGTTCTCCTGAAGCATTTATCATGCTGACTGCTCAGTAAACTAATTTGTAGGAAAGATGAACACACTGCTTTACTAACCCTTATTCCCCAAAGGACCTGACAAAAATGTACTAGCAAATAAACATATGATATCTCTTGAAAAAATTACGGTCTTCCCACCTGCTGTGCTTAATTTCAGGATACTGAGATACTGTTTTCAAAATGTCTCTTTTGTCCATCCACCATTCTGTGCACACTTGAATCAAAACATTTAGGGGGCATTTGCCCTCATATGTAAAGAATCTTTGATCTCTGACTTGCTGTTAAATGTATTTTGATGAGCAAGTTTTAAGCATTTTAAAGCTTATTTCCAGTATTCTGGCTATAGACAGCAAATGGAGAAGGAAGAGCAAAGGAGTTTATTTTATACATGCTCAATCAGAATCTGAAACTACATTGAAATATGGTTTCAATAGAGACTCCCCTGCTGTTAAGTCTGTGTCCCGGCTGTATTACTTTTGCCCTGATTGCTGTCAGTATTCAGCATGGCACCAACATATCCAAACAGACCTCAATGTGGAGGGTCTGCATGTCACCTCTGAACTGTGAGTCACATAGTCTCTGAGTTACACCAGGTGATCTTTGGTGGTTATTGCTTCCTGTCAACAGTGTAATCTCTGAGAGCTGGATGGTCATGGACTAATTGGTTGGGATATCTGAGTTAATCTGTTAACATATTTTAGCCTGTGAGTATCCTAGTCTCTAAGCATTTTGTGATGGATGTTTTCAGTACCTACTGCATAGATATGTTTCAGTGATGTTGAGAGTATGTAGCCTCCTACTGGAGCCTGATGCTTATGCACTTGTCCTATGTTTGTGCCTGACAGCATCTGCTCAGCAATAACAATACTGTGGTCACACGCTGCATGCTGCTCAGTTTCCCAGATCCTGCAGAACTCATGTCTGTAAATGATAGGATGATGGAGAAGGAGTTGTCTGAGGAGAATGGTACTGTATACTGAAGCCAGTTTCTTCCCCTTTCTTGACTGTATGGGCCAGTGATGGCTTTTATGGATGTATAATAGGACACATGCTTCATGAAGCTGCCCATCTGGACTCATTAGCATGGTATCACGGCCATATTTGCCCATATCAAAAGGATGTGGCTATGAAGAGGAGCAAATCCTGAATGTGAATTCACTGATACGCTGGAAAGTGTGCCGCTTGTGTTCTCCAAGTCAGTCAACGGCAAACAGTACAATTGTTACTCCCAACGAGCACACTGGCACCCATGTCCTGTCCCTGCTGATGAGGTCCCATCTACCATAGGTGCCCTTCTGGTGTCGGTGTGTATTCAGTGTCTGGCCTGAAGTATATTGGTGGCTTTCATTTGGTGCTGAGGTGGACCACACATTCCTCTGAAGTGTTTCCATGGAGTGAATTTGTCTTAACTTAGAGCTGTGCTCACTCAAACATTTGGACGATGTTTTGAGTTTGATAGGGTGTGGTTCCAAGGGTTCCTCGATAATTTCTTTTGCTCTCCTCCTGCTGTGATCATTCCTAGATTGCTATCATGGATTTCCTATCTGTGTGAAGCTACATGGCTTTCTTGCCAATGGTATGATGCCACATACTGATTGGGCCAGCTGCTACATATTTCTCTTCCCTTTTAAGCATAGTTGGCTACCTTTCCCCTTCATTCCTTCCCATCAGTCTCAAGGCAACATTTGGCTTCTGGTTAGCTAGTTGTTCAGGAGCCATTGTGAAAAGTACAGCCTAGCAATGCTGCAGGAGTAAAACAGTGACTACTCTGGGAATGTGTCATCTCTGAATGCCACCGGATTTTAAAGCTGTCAGAGCCTTGGTGGATTATGCGCCTCTTTCCTTTGGAGCACCTGCTCTGTGAATGGCTGAAATACAAATTTGAATGTGGATATTAGTGATGTGCAGGTAGCAAAACCGTCACTGGTTCCAGTTCTTCCCACAGTGTTATGTTTTGTCTCATGGTATGACACTGTATTACACAGCATTGTATTACACCTGGTGCCTTTTTTAATAGGGTTTTTGTGGATAAGCCAGAAACTAAACCCCAGGTAGCTTTCAAACTGAAAAATACATCAACAACTTGCACACTAGCTGTGTGAAGGTGAGGTGTCTTTTTTTTCAATACAGCATTTGGTTTCCTGTCACACTTAACTTGTCTTAATTAGAAGATTTGCTAATAGTCAGTCATTGCTTGTCCACAGGAGTGAACTAACAGATCCTCACTGTATGCCACTGAGGAGCCTATGGAGTTGGCACAAACATGCTAAGCATTCTTGATTGAGAACAAGTTTCATATTGCAGTAGTCTTTTGTTATTTTCTTTGCTTATATGAAATGTTTAAAGAGCATGAATGTTGTCTGTCTTGGAGGTCAGAACCCATTCATCTTAATCTCTTAAATCTGTTCCTTTCAAATCTCTTCTTTTAGCTCAGGGTTCTCAGACATTAGGACACTATCAAAGCAGTAAATTAGTGTTCACAGTTCCATCAGGCTTTTGATCTTTCTTTCCTTCTGGTTCTCCTGTGGGTTTCTCTATTACTGTACTGGTGGCATAAATTGCATTGATCACAGCAGATGGCGGATTTACTTGACCATATGGCTTGCAGAAGATGATAGCTCTGGGTTAGCAGGTTTAGCTGACCATGACTAGGCATCAATTTGGATTGTAAGAAAAGGGTTAAGAATGGAAAATGGAACGGTAGGCTATAACACGGGAGGAATGCTTTCGGAACTATTTTGGGTCAGATTCTCTGCTGCATGCAGCTTCTGCTAGGGTTAGGGCTGTCAGGGTGCCAGTGACAAAGCCTTTGTACCAGGTTGCAGCAGTTGCTCTATACTGTGCTCATCTGGCTGTAGTCCCATAGGGACCATATGCCAGCTCAGGATATCTGAGCCCATTTTGCTCTGGCAACTCTTTTTCCTGCCTCCAACACGCTCTCTGTACCCAGGGCTACAGGGAAGGAGGTCTAGGAGCCAGTAATTCTGGCTTGGTCTTCCAGAAACGCCCTGCCCCCACGACAGGGAGTGGAAAAAGCCCTCATGTGCTAACTGTGCTTCACAGAGAGAGCAAAGCAAGGCCAAGAATCTGACTTTGTATGTTTCCCATTGGGTGCAAATCAAAGAGTACTTTAAATTCTGTATCCGAAGCTACTGAGTTTCCTCTGATGGTCCAACAGGGGTCCAAACTCTGTGGTCCCTCATCCAGCAAAGTTTCCATTGACTTCAATTAAGGACTGCAGAGTTTGGCTCAACAGAACTGTTGGTCTTAAGGACGTAACTCTCAAAACTGCACTTCTTAATTATGAAATAATATGGCAAATGGCCCCACTGAAGCAGTCTCCAAGGAAACACTATTCACCCCTCTGACTCCCACCAGCGTGGCAGCATGTTAGAAATGGCAATGTCACTGAAGACGTAGTTGCTTCAATATATTAATGTTCCTGCCAGGTCTTGACTGAATGTGTGGCTGTGGTAAACGGGTTCGCTGGTATCCAAATGACAGCATCAATGACCATATTTGCCTTGAAAGAAAGGGTGGAGTAGCATAGTGCAATGTAATGGGAAGCTGCATTCGTGGATACCATCAGGAGTCCAGGAAGAGTTTAAACACTTCTGTGAAAGGAGCAGTTTACCAGGGAGGGTAGAGGGGCATTCATAAGTAGTTCATAAGTAGGAAATTAAATGCTTTGGTATACAGTGCACATTTGATTTCAAAGTGCCAGTAAAAAGCAGGAGGAAGCAGGGTTTTTACAATTGTAGTAATTGGCAGGAACGTGTTATTATTTACAGTAGACGAACAGCATTTCCAAAATAAACTATATAAACGCCATACATCAAAATAGATATCTGTGCTTTATAACTGAAGGTGTAACTGACATCAGCCTGTCTGCCACAAGCCAACATAGAGAAAAAGCTGCTGTTGTCAAAAGGATCATGGCTTTCTGGGTTCTCCCAGCTCTGTTTTACTGGCTTTGTTTCTCACCTGTTGTTTAACTGTAGATTTGGAAGGGCACCAGCCCACTGACCTCTTCATGAATGCAGAGTAGCACTTTGCCAGGCTTTCTGGAGTGCTCTGCCAGTAGTAAAGAATGGGGGCACATTGAGAGAGACTCCCATTATTTGTTTTTAATCAATATGTATATGTAAAACGGTGTTTGCAGATGAAAATGCTTGAGTCATTCAGTAAAATCTATATCCTGAGTACACTGTCTTCCTTCAGTGTACTACCACATCCTACAGCAATGGGGAATTTATCTGTGGTCTTCAATGTGTCTTTAAGCTGTTGTCTCAGTCCTAATTATGTCTTCCCTTGATGCTGATTACAAAATGGAAAAAAGACAATTCGGTCTTTGGCTTCCTCCTCGGTGTAAACCACCTCTGAGTTCATGATGTATCATTTTAAAGGGGGTTTGTATTCCACAGAAACCCTGTCAACCAAAAGCTGAGGCTTGAGAGTTTTAGGGCAGGTCTACACTTCAAATGCTGCAGCTGCGCCACTGAAGGGCTTCCATGAAGATGCTACTATGCTGCGGGGAGAGCTTCTCCCCCAGGGTAGTTAATCCACCTCTGCATGAGGCGGTAGCTACGTCGATGGGAAAAACCCTCCTTCGACATAGTGCTGTCTACACTGGCAGGTGGGGTAGGTCGGTATAACTGCATCATGCAGGGGGGTGGATTTTTCACACCCCGAGCAAGGTCGTTATATCGATGTACGTTTGTAGCGTACACCTGGCCTTGTTCCCATCTACTCTGTGAGGACACTTCCCCTGTGTCATGTCAATGTTGGACTCCACCGAAGCAGGGCCTTTGTAGTGCTGTAGCCCCATGGGCCACTTCCTTTAGAAATTCTGAGCCAGAGCCTGAACTCTTTCCCTAGGCAGGGGAATGCTTGGATAGTGTAGAACCACTGTAGTTTTGGGAAACAGCCCAGTCTCCAGCTGCCCCCATGATCGGGGACCATAAATGTGGATTCAATACATCTTTGCCTGCCCCTTAACACCAAGTCTCCTGCCATGTGCTGGACCAGAAAATCGGGGGCCTGCTGTTAAATTCACTGCTAGAGTTGTGTAAACATTTCCAAGTTAATTTCAAATGCACTGGGAAGTTTAGTTTGCCATCAGAACCAGGATCGATGGGTTTAGGCCAGGGAATTTGAAAACGTGTGGGTTAGAACGAATGTGCTCATAATTCATTGTGAAACCCATAGGCTTATGCATAGAATTAATTCTACCATTCTAAGTCACTGTCTGCAAGATACACAGAAGAGAGGCTGCTAAAGTATTTTCTGTACGGGATGGCTGTGTACATTAGGGCTTGAAGAATTTTTGCCTCCAAAAATACAGGGCGTGAGCTGCAATTATAGCTTTGGTAGCTGCACTTTGTGATAGCCCAGGGAGGAAGGAGATGCACGAGGATACTGTCACTGATCACTGTCATTGCAGATGTGATTTGTGTATGGCCTAGCCCTTCAACTAGTGATTCTAGTGCTAAGGGCTTCTTTCAAGGGGGCTTGTTCCTGTCTACCCAGGTAGCTGTGCTGGAGGGGAGGCTTCAGGACTGTTCTGTAGACCCAGCCCCAGGACTCTAGCACAGCATCTCTTTACAGGTGGTGGCAGTGAGTTCAATCGCCCCTTTAGAGAAGCTTTTCCATTTTTATTGTTTTGCCAAACTTTAAGGGCATCTGTGATCAGGAAATGACACCTTCTTACTCAACACATCTGCTCTGTGGAGTCAGATTTGAACCCAGTGAGAAAAGCAAATACGTGTAACTTTTGCCCTGCAGGGTCAATATAGGTATGGGCAAGTGGGCTGGATTTCGTAGTATCTCGTCTGTCATCAAAAGAATCGTTAACTATGGCTAAAATGTTTAAACTAAGCAGCCTGGCTGTTGTTGTTGTTGTTGTTATTAGTAGTATTTTATTTTATTTAGAAACCCTGAACACGCACTGGTTTAAAATATAGTAGAAGCTGGTGGTGCTCAGTGCCTGTGGAAAATTAGGCTACTTTTACACAGATGCCAAACTGCGAGCGTAGGCACTTATCTTTGGGTACCCACTTTTGAAAACGTTTGTCTTTTCACTTTTTACTTCTACACATAATGCCAGAGCCAAAAGGAAGGAACCCAGCTTAACTCTCAGATCCACAGCTAAGATTTCTGGTACTCTTTACTAGGAAAATAAGCAAATTTGACATCGCGCTCATGAGAGACAATAACCAAGGAAGCCCATCCTACCACTTAAAAATGGTGTTGCTTTTCAGGTGACTAGAATGACACTTTAACAGAAATTCTTTTTAAAATAGTATTAAGGAGTTATTTGTTTTTTTCAAATTCAGTCTCTCCCATTTCTTGAAATTTCCCAGTAATACAAGCAAAACAAAACCCGATACTAACTAACTTTAGAGCCTTTTGAAACCATAGCCATGGTTTAGGGAACCAGTTTTCTATCCTCTTGGAATGTCTGAAGTGGAAAGACTTCTGGTCTGATGTCAGAATATTGATGCAAGAATTGCTTTAGAGATAACCAGCATGAAATGGTGTTATGGAAATGTCAGCCTTTATTGAAATTAGAGCAAAATAATAACTTCCCCGTCTTCCAGTCGCTCTACATACAAAGATCAGAATCTGATAAATTATCAAAAGGGCTATTTTAAAAAATGAATCTGAGAGCTTGATCAACCATCCAATAGGATGGCCCCTTGGAAAATCAATCCTCTTCCTTTTCCCTCTGGCCTGGCCCCACTTGCATTTTTCAGACTGAGGTTAGGGAATTTGCTACACCTATGCCAATGACTGCTGCGGTAGTTGTTGGCTGCCAGGTTTCCAGTGAGGGTCTCAGTCCCATGTGCATCACAGATAATATCCCTGTTCCCATGCACATGTTGTCATCCTGTATTTTTGCTACGAAAGCCATGGTTGCAGCCTTTTGTTTCATGCTTCATACTATTCATTTTATATTAAAGACTAAGCTAAGTGTAATGTAAGGTTGGAAAACCTGATTAATGATCAACTCCTCTGGTAGGGGTGGGTAGCTTATTTATTGGAAATAAAAGCCAAGTTGGGCCAGTGCATCTAAGTGTGTCATGAACAGGATTGACTCTTTTCCAATACTCCAGGGAAAATAGCTGTTGATGGCCAAAGATAACCACTGCCTTTTACACTGTCCTGCATGTTACAGTGCTCACCTTAAGAGGTTAGTTGTACTTGCAATGAACATAAAGCAAGGCAAATACCTACACATGAGATCTGCTGATAAATCAGCTACCTCTGCTGCAGTGTAAATATAGCATCTCTTATGGTTGGAAATAAATATTTATTTTGTACATCAAGCCACATATTAAATGAACATTAACTAGATGTGCAATACATGATAACCCCATTATATGGGGTTATGTCCTCTAAGTTTTTAAAGATTCTTGGCTTTCTTGAACAGAAAAAAGCTCCAGAACGTGTGTTTTTTTAAAATCACGCCTCTGTTTAACCTCCATATTTATTTCTTATCAATGTTGGGGAGGGCACCGTGTGGCTGTCTGGCATTGGGCAGGACTGCAGAGGTAAGGAGAAACACAGCTGAAGTGTGATATTCTTCATATAAGACAGGGAGTTGAGTCTGTGTAGAGAGTCTTTATGCAGACCTTACAAAGTGTATCTGCTCTAGGAAAAGATGACAATAAAGGCAGAGTTACTACTTGTCTGACAAGTAAATCTATCTGAGCTTACTGTGAAGCTCTGCTCAACTGAAGCTGATCTCCTCCAGTGTTAAAAGAAAAAAGGTCTAGTGTTTACAAGTTATTTTTCTGCAGGTTATCTTAAAATTCTTCTCTTTTCAACATACTTGTGTAAACGGAGTTTGGACTAACCTTGTCTTCCTCTTCCATTTATGGTGATTTATTTTCCTCCAAAGTATGCAAAGTCTGTAATCCCCACTTGACAAAGCTCTGACAATCAGCACAGCAGTCAAGGAAATTAATCTCACACAACACATCCCTTCATAGCCCTTTATGGTTACAATCGCTCTGGAGGAGTGTTTGTGAAGGTTTTTTTTATTACATTCACCGAGGGATCAAATCAATAACACTTATAGAAAAATCATGTGTGTGCAACAAAAGACTTTCCCTCTGGAGGTTGCTTTCAATTTTTTGTTTTTATTCCGCAATTTTCTGTAATCCTTGCAGAAACAAACTATTTTAGAAAATATTTGTACATCCTGGAAGCCCATCAAAGAAATTCATACAGAGGTTTATTTGAGTCATAACGTCATAGAATTTAAGGCCAGAAGAGGCCACTAGATCATCTAGGCTGACCCCCTGTATACCACAGGCCTCCCAACCCCACCCAGCACCTGCACACTAAACCTATCAACTGAAATTAGAACCAAACATTACAGCCCACAGGAGACCAGACTATTATGTGCCACAGGAAGAGGCATGACCAAGGTGCACCAGTGCTTGAGGCCCCTGCAATGGCAGGGCAATGATTAAATGAGATCTACCCAGATAATCTTGGCAAGTAACTCACACCCACACGCTGAAGAGGCAGGCAAACCCCTCCTCCCCCACTATCACTGACTTGGGGGAAAATTCAATCTGAAAAAGCCAATCTGACTTGGGGGAAAATTCCTTCCTGACCCCACAGATGGTGATCAGTTTGACCAGGGGTGGGCAAACTATGGCCCGTGGGCCACATCCAGCCCGCGAGCTGTTTTAAGCTGGCCCGCACGCTCCCGCTGGGGAACTGGGTCGGGGGCCTGCACCACACGGCTCGGCTCCGCTCTGGCGCTCCAGCCGAGTCACCGGGTTGGGAGCCGCACCACGCTGCTCCCGGAAGCCACGGTATGGCCCCACTCTGACAGTCTCAGGCTGCTCTACGCCTAAGAGCCGCAGAAGGGACATGCCACTGCTTCCGGGAGCTGCTTGAGATAAGCACCACTCGGAGCCTGCACCCGTGAGCTTCTCCCCACTCCCCAACGCCCTGCCCCAGCCCTGATCCCCCTCCTGTTCTCCAAACCCCTCGGTCCCAGCCCATAGCACCCTCCTATACCCAAACTCCTTATCCCCAGCCCCACCTCAGAGCCTGCACCCCCAACCAGAGCCGTCACCTGCCTTCTGCATCTCAACCCCAATTTTGAGAGCATTCATGGCCCACCATACAATTTCTATTCCCTGATGTGGCCCACAGGCCAAAATGTTTGCCCAACCCTGAGTTAGACCTTGAGCATGTAAGCAAGAGCCAGCCAACCAAGAACCAGAGAGAGAATGCTCAGTGCCACCTTACAGCCCTGGCCCAATTTGCCCCAGTGTCCCATGTCTGGCCGTGGCTATCCCTGAGGCTTCAGAGGAAGGAGATGTGGGGAGGTATCCTTCCTGCCAGTGGCCAGATGAAACCTAGAAGCATGAGCTTTAGGAACATAAGACAAACTGGAAGTGAGCCTCAGAGCTGTTGATCCCTGTCCCCATCCCCACCCCCATCCCTCACAAACAACCCTGTCACACAACTGCACTCAAATTTGTCTATTTCTCTCTTAAACTAATTAAGTTGTTTGCTCCCACAACTAGTAGTGGGAGGCTGTTCCAGAATCTCACCCCTCTGATGATTAGAAACCCCCTTCTAATTTTCAGCCTGAATTTGTTCATGGCCAATGAATATCCATTTGTTCTTGTGTCAACATTGTCCATTAGCTTAAATAGCTCTTCACCCTCCCTGGTATTTACCCCCCTTATGTATTTATAGACAGCAATCATATTCCCTCCCAGTCTTCTTTCTGCAAGACTAAACAAGCCAAGCTCTTCCAGTCTCCTCTAATAAGATGGACGCTCCATTCCCCTGATCATCCTAGTAGCTCTTCGGCTGCATCTGTTCCAGTTTAAATTCATCTTTCTTGAACATGGGTTATCAGAATGGGTGATCAGAATTCCCATTTTACTCCTACATGGTATTCCAAAGGAGGGCTTACCAATGTCTTGTACAATGGCATTAATATTTCTCTATTATTATTGGAAATACCTTGCTTAATATATTCTAGGATCACATTTGCCTCTTTCACAGATGCATCACATTGCTGATGTCACTGCCTCAGGGGTTCACCTGGGGAAGGCAGATCAGCACTGCATGTTGCTAATTCTGTTGCAAGCATTGCAAAGCATTTTGGGGAGGGTCAAAGGTATGAGTGGGGAGTGGAATATTCTTTTGCAGGCTGCAAGAGGCCAAAAGGGGAAGGAGAAAGAGAACAGAGAAAGGGTTAACTCAACAGTGCAGCTAGCAAGCTCAGTCCAATGATAAGATGCTGGCCCCAGTCCAAGGTCAAGGTGATAGATGAGAAGTTTTTCTCTCTCCCAGCCACAGCCAGCCATGAGAAAACCAGGACTGCAGAGATGGAAAACACAGGCGAGATGATGGGGGGGGAGCAGAGCTTCGTGTCCCTGGAGTCATTGTGTTTTGGGAAAGCGAAGAAGACCACAGAAAGCCGGTTTGGACTGGCACAAAGAGCACCAGGAACAGAGGTCATGGAATGGAACACCCCCAGAGGAACCCAGGACTTAAAACCCTCCTGAGAGCTGGAGTAATTCAGAGATCACAGTGGACCCCGGACGACCTGGGCCCAGGACAGAATTCCCGTCCACCCTTCCCCCTCTTCTGCTTATGATACACCCAGGCTTGGCCAGCCTTGGGTAGAGCATGTGTGAGTATGAAAATGGGTTAGGGCTTGAGGCACTAACGCTTTCTTCCTTCCTCTGAGTGATGTGGGGAGCACCAATCACTCTCCGCAGTTATTTTATTATTTTATAAATAAAGCTTTAAAATTGAGACACTTGGTGTGTTTTGTCATCTCCTCCCCAAACGATCCTGCAGCTTCAGCTTGATCACCTGATGCCTCAGGCAGATTGGTAACAGAAATCTGTCACAGTGGCTCATAGTCACCCTGTGATTGACCCACACATCTAGGTCTCTCTCCTCTGTCACTTCCAACTGATGAGCAAAAATGTTTATTATTAGACCCTAATAAACCCTTCCCCTTTGTACTATTGATTTTCATCCCTTTTCTGTCACTCTGATCTTCAAGGTCTTCCAGATCTTCCTGTATAATATTCCGATCCTCCTCTGCACTGACGGTGCCTCCCAACTTTGTATTATTGGCACATTTCATTAGTCCTCTCCTGCTTTTTGTGCCAAGATCACTAATAAAAATATTGAACAAGATTTGTCCCAAGAGGAACTCTGTTAGTAACCTCCCTCCAGTCTGATAATTCGTCTTTTAATTCAACCCATTGCTTTTTCCCCTTTAGCCAGTCCCTGATCCACCTGTACAATGCTTGTACAGATCCCCATCTTCTAACAGTTTCCCATGTGGTACCATGTCAAATGCTTTACTGCAGTCCAGATATATTAGCTCTACTGCACTTCCCTTATCTAAAAAATGAGTTATTTTCTCAAAGAAGGAAGTCCGGTTAGTCTGACATGATCTATCTTTGGTAAATCTATCTTTGTGTTGCTTTACATCCCCTTTACATTTATCTCTGTGAATTTATTTGTTAATTCTTTCACTGTTTACTCTAAAACCATACATACTACTTAGGTCAGACTAACAGGTCTGTAATTTACCAGACTATATTTTTTCCCTTTCTTAAATATAGGGACATTAGCTATTCTCCAGTCATATGGTACTACCCCTGAAAAGAGATTTATTACAAATCCTTGCTACTTGACATGCATTCTCATGTACCTGTTCTTTCAATATTCTGGAATGGAAATTATCTGATTCCCCTGATTTGAGCACATTAAGCTCTTTAAATTTTTCTTCCGCCACAGATGTGGTAATTTCCATTTCTAGACATTCATTTCCATCAGCTGTACTTTCTTCATGCACATGTTCCATATTAGCATTGTTATTGAAAAATGGAGACAAAGTATTCATTTAGTTTTGGGGCCATACCTAGATTATCTTAATCTCCTTCCCATCCACACTGCATAGTGGGCCAATCTCACCCGTCATTAGTTTCTTTTTATTTATATAACTAAAACCCCCTTATTTATTTTAATTTCCTTGGAAAGAGCTAATTCAGCTTCACTTTTAGCAATTCTCCCTTTAGTCCTACATTTTCTAACCTCCATGATGTAGTTTTCTTTGCTAATCAACTCCTTTTTCCATTCCCTATAGGTTTTCTGCTTACTCCTAATTACCTTTCATAGAATCATAGAACTGGAAGGGATCTCAAGAGATCATCTAGTCCAGTCCCCTGCACTCATGGCAGGACTAAGTATTACCTAGACCAGGGGTCAGCAACCTATGGCACACGTGCCAAAGATGGCACGCGAGCCAATTTTTAATGGCACACTGCTGTCTGTCGGGGACCCAATAGCAGCATGCCATTAAAAATCCTGCCCAGCCCGGCCCGCTCTTCTCTGCCCCCCGCCCACCGATCTCTCCTTGCAGGGCAGGCAAACTTCCCCCTCCCCCTGTCTCTTCCCCCAGCGTGCTGGGTTCCTGCCCCTCCTTCTCTCCTTCCCTGCGGCCGATCAGCTGACAGCCCTTGCTACAGAGCGGGAGAGGTAAAAGCGGAGCCGCAGCGCGCTCTCTGCTCCGAGGACCTTGGGGAAGGGGGTGAAATCAGGGCATATCCCCTCCAACCCCCTGCCATGAGCCGCTCAGAGCAAGGGGCTGGGAGCACCCCCATGTTCCAGCCCACACCCCTAGCCCTCTGCCCTGACCCCTGCACCTCCCTCACACACACCCAGCCCTCTGCCCTCACCCCTGCACCCCCCAGCACCCCAGCCCCATGCCCTGACCCCTGCACCCCCCCACAACCCCATCCCTGACTCCAGCACCCCCACACATACCCAGCCCCCTGCCCTGATTCCTGCACCCTCCTCACACCCCCCAGCCCTCTGCCGTGACTCCTGCACCCCCACACATACCCAGCCTCCCCCCCACACCCTTTGCCCTGACTCTTGCACCCCCCACATCCCCACTCCCACCCTGAGCACCAAATGGGAGCTCCTGCACACACACACCCGCACATTCCCACCTGCACACCTTGCACCAAATGGGAGCTGCCCAGGTAAGTGCTCCACACCCAAACCTCCTGCCCGAACCCTGAGCCCCCTCCCTCATTCTAGCTCCTAGCCAGACCTTGCACCTCAACCACCAGCCTGCTCCTTCACCCCTCAGCCCTGTTCTCAGCACACTCCCACCCTCATCTCAGTGCAGAGAAAGGAAGAGAATGGCTAGAACCAGGGAGAAAGTAGGTACCTACTCTATGTTGACAGGGCCGGTCTGCGGTTCTGGCTGCCGGCCCCTTGCCAGCTGGGGTCCCGGCCGCAGGCCCGACTCAGCCCGCTGCCGGCCTAGGTGAAAGGAATCCCAGGCCGGCAGCAGGCTGAGCGGGCCAACAATGTAAGATCAGCATTTTAATTTAATTTTAAATGAAGCTTCTTAAACATTTTGAAAACCTTGTTTACATACGACAATAGTTTAGTTATAAGAAAAGGAGTACTAGTGGCACCTTAGAAACTAACCTATTTATTTGAGCATAAGCTTTCGTGAGCTGCAGCTCACTTCATCGGATGCATAAAGTGGAAAATACAGTGAGGAGATTTATATACACACAGAACATGAAAAAATGGGTGTTATCATACACACTGTAAGGAAAGTGATCACTTAAGATGAGCTATTACCAGCAGGAGAGTGGGGGGGGGGGGAGGGGGAGAAAACCTTTTGTAGTGATAATCAAGTATAGACTTACAGAGAGAGACCGTCTAAAAAATGTTAAAATGTATTATTGGCACTCGAAACCTTAAATTAAAGTGAATAAATGAAGACTCGGCACATCACTTCTAAAAGGTTGCCAACCCCTGACCTCTACCATCCCTGACAGGTGTTTGTCCAACCTGCTCTTAAAAATCCCCAATAATGGAGATTCTCTCATTGGAGGGATAGCTCAGTGGTTTGAGCATTGGCCTGCTAAACCCTGGGTTGTGAGTTCAGTCCTTGAGGGGACCATTTAGGGATCTGGGGCAAAAATTTGGGGATTGGGGATGACCTCCTGAGGTCCCTTCTAACCCTGATATTCTATGATCCAAATTTATTCCAGTACTTAACCACCCTGACAGTTAGGAAGTTTTTCCTAATGTCCAACCTAAACCGCCCTTGCTGCAATTTAAGTCCATTGCTTCTTGTCCTGTCCTCAGAAGTTGAGGGGAACAATTTTTATCCCTCTTCCTTGTAAAAATATTTCTGTATTTGAAAATGGTTATCATACCCCCCTCAGTCTTCTCTTCTCCAGACTAAACAAACCAATTTTTTCGATCTTCCCTCATAGTTCAAGCTTTCTAGACCTTTAATCATTTTTGTTGATCTTCTCTGGACTTTCTCTAATTTGCCCACATCTTTCCTGAAATGTGGCACCCAGAACTGGACACAATACTCCAGCTGAGGCGTGGCATAGAGTGAAAGAATCAGCGTGGCGTAGAGTGGAAGAATTACTTCTCGTGTCTTGCTTACAACACTCCTGCTAATATATTCCAGAATGATATTTGCTTTTTTTGGAACAGTGGTACACTATTCATTCATATTCGGCTTGTGGTCCACTATGACCCCTGGATCCCTTTCCGCAGTACTCCTTCCTAGGCAGTCATTTCCCATTTTGTATGTGTGCAATTGATTGTTCCTTCCTAAGTGGAGTACTTTGAATTTGTCCTTATTGAATTTCATCCTATTTACTTCAGACCATTTCCCCAGTTTGTCATTATCATTTTGAAATTTAATCCTATCCTTCAAAGCACTTGTAACCCCTCCCAGCTTCGTATCATCTGCAAACTTTATAAGTGTATTCTCTATGCCATTATCTAAATAATTCAAGAAGATACTAAATAGAATTGGACCCAGAACTGATCCCTGCTTGACCCTCCTTGAAATACCCTTCCAGCTTGACTGTGAACCACTGATTACTCTCTGGGAACAGTTTTCCGACCAGTTATGCACCTACCTTATACTAGTTCCGTCTAGGTTGTATTTTTGAGGTGGTTATTCATTCAGGTGAGTCTGGAGCCTTTCTTCAAGATTTTTCCCTTTTTGTGGGATGCAAATTTCAAATAGATTTTGTATAGTTGATTTGAAGACATTCCAAGCCTCCTCTGCTTTTAAATCCATGAGCTTTTCAATCCAGTTGACTTATTTAGCTAATTCTTTTAATTTCCCAAAGTCTGCCCTTTGGAAATAAATAATCATAGCTGATGACCTGGGTTTGATTATCCTTCCATTTAATTTAAACTGACTCAATCCAAGGTTATTTCCTACAACCAGCTCTCCTAGGATGTCCTAACTACTTACTGAAATGAAGTCTAAAATTGCATCACCTTTTGTTTTTTCAGTGATGATTTGAGGAAGAAAACTGTCATCTATCATGTCCAGGGATAAGTTGGTGCCTACCAGTATTAGTAGCATGTATTCTCCAATCTACATCAGGGAAGTTAAGGCTCCCATGATGACACAATTCCCCCAAAATATTTCTCTCTAATAATATTTAAGGGATCACTGTCCATATCTGAGCAGACCCCGAATACTATCCCAACATACGCAAACAGTTTCTGTTGTCCATATTATCACTTCCTATTTCTTTACCGTGTACTGCTTTGTTGATGTACAATGCTACCCTACCACCTTTAACTTTATTCCTCACTCTCCTAAACACAACATGCCCTTCAATACCTGTCATGAGTGCTATTTCATCATGTTTCTGTAATCCCTATAGTATCTGGTTGGACCTTCTGAACCAGTAGTTCCAGTTCCCCCATTTTAATGCCCAGGCCCCTTGCATTCGTGTATGAGCATTTCAGTTTTTTCCCTCAGACCTCACCCAGTTTTCTTGCTTGTGACATTCCATTATCCCTTACTATACCTTCATTTAGCTGATTTTTCTGTTCCTGTGTATTGAAGTCAGGCATTGAGATTTCATGCGTCGCTTCCAACTTTCTCCTCGTTTAAAGCCCTTCCTATCAGTCATGCCAGCCTTGATCAGAGAAGATTAATACCCCAGGTAATCAAATGGAGTCCATCTACCAGGGTGGGATTTGATGCATTACCTTGAACTAAGCAAACTCTTTGCTTGAGATTCCAACACTGTTAAACAAACCTTTTATAGCTTTCCCTACAATGTCTGGCTCTGCATTTCTATTTTCTGATAGGCGTGCGATGGCTCAGCTCCGTTTAGAAGAGGCCATCTGCCTGCATTGTGAAGGACATTTTAGATCAGCTGCACTTCTAGATCTGCTGCAAGAGTGCAGAAAAATAACTGGGTAGCTTTGAGCACTGCTAGGTTTAACAAACTTGCCTGGAATGTATGAAACCACCGTGGGAGAGGGATGCTTTCTCAAAAGCATTAGAATGGCAGTAGAAAGAGGAGGGGGCACATTGTAGAGGTTGGATATTGATGAACAAATAGCGTTATGGGCTGTGAATGCTTGAAACAACCTGCCTGGTGAGCAGGGTCTCTTTACAGCTCCCCAGCTGATATCCAAGGAAGGCTTAATTACTGTTACTTTAAAATATATCTGCTCAGGCTTCAACTCTGCCTTGAAGCCCTGTTCAGGAACAGACATTTTTAAAGTGACAGAGCTAAA
Source organism: Caretta caretta (assembly GCF_965140235.1). Lineage (NCBI taxonomy): Eukaryota > Metazoa > Chordata > Testudines > Cheloniidae > Caretta > Caretta caretta. The sequence continues at coordinate 162,283,832 of NC_134206.1, read as the reverse complement.
AAACACTACCCTCCCAGTGGCAGCCTCTTCTCAAACAAGCCACTTTTAACCCACAGCATGCCATTTTCAGCCAGACTGCCCTTGGCTGATGCAAATTGGCGTAGAAGTCAACGGAGCTATGCTATTTACCCCAGCTGAGGCACTGGCTCATTATATGTAACAGAAAAGATCAGATGTCTGCCCTCTTTCCCTCTCCTACTGGAAGAATTGGGTCATAATCACAAACATTTTAACCTAGTTTAAAATTAAAAATCAATACTTAGTTTGGATTCTCCTCTCCAAAAGCTGCAGACTTCTCCTTGGAGACAAGACTAAAAGTATTGTAAATATCGTCTTCCTCTGTCCTGTCTTTCTCTGCTACCAAATCCTCCTCCATCCCCACTCCGTCAGCCATGTAACAGGAAAATTATATAGGAAATTCCAGGTACTCCTAATGCCTGCCTTTGCAGCAATTATAAGTCATTGCTCCAGGGCAGGACCAGTGCAGAGTGATCTGGGAGGATGCCAGCAGTCTCTGGCCTGGTCCTCACTTAAAAGTTAGGTCAAATCCATGACCCTAACTGACGTAGGTGTGTCAATCTAACCCCCAGTATAGATGCAGCTATGTTGATGGCAGAATACTTTCATTGACCTAGCTGCCGTCATTCGGGGACATGGTGTTCCTACACGGATGGGAAAACCCCTTCAATAGTGGTAGGCTATGTCTATACTACAGGGTTATGCTGGCATAGCTACAGTGACACAGCTATGTCAATATGGTCTCTGTAGTGTAGGCATACCTTTTGTCACATACCTGGCTGATGCTTTCACAATGAAGCAGCTACACAAGAACACTATAAGGGTATTGATTGAACATAAAGGTGCACTCATCTTCCATATGAGCTTACAGGGCATTCTTAACCAGAGCCCAGTTGTTCAGTGAACCAAATTGTTGAAGCTCAAATTGCAGCCAATTTAAAATCGAACATAGCACTGAAAATCTGCAGGCCTGATGCTCCACTGCCTTGTATCACTTACACTGTGGGGCAGATCCTGAGACCCACAGTATCTCCTTTGTGCTCCCAGCCATGAAGCCAGTTTGATTGGCGTTGGCCTGGGGATTCTCTCAGATATGGTGACTCCCCAGCACAGAGCTTCTCTATACCTCTTCTCCATGCCAAATGTCCACATTCTACATGTGGGCATTCTGGTGGTCGAGCTATTAGAGGGGGAAAGTTTGCAAGGATAGTTTTAATAAGGAAAATACTGTTTTATTTTTGTTTTCACTCCCCTGCCCCCCGAAATGGCTGAATTCTTCTGGCATGAACTTTATCACTTTTAGGCAGACGGGAGGGTGTGAATCACTACCACTTTACTCCATTCCATTGCTGGTGCAATTCCACTGAAATCAGTGGAGTTACAGTTATGAAAAGTTGGCTAACATATTGGCGCCTAAATTTTGCACCTTAAAAGTGAAAGTTATGAATGCCTGAAAATCTAGATTATGAATGGAAATGCTCCTACAAATGTAACTCTAATGACCCCTCGTACTTACCATGTTTTCCCTAATGTCTGAAGGCCACTGGAGCTCAATTGTTATCTTAGTGTGAGAACAGAATAGATTACCAATGTGGCCCAGTGGATAGGGTACTCGACTGGGATTCAGACCCAAGTTCTATTTCTGGCTTGCTCTGTGATCTTGGGGAAGTCACTTCACCTCTGTGCTTTAGTTTCTCTAGCTGCGAAATGGGGATAATGGTACTTGCCTCCTTTGTCAAAGTGCTTTGAAATTTATGGCTGAAAAGGGCTCTATATGTGAGCTAGGTATTGAAAAGCCTTAACTTTTTCTCCTCATCATGCGGCTCATATATTTGTGGTTTTAAAAGCCAAGAGATAACTTTCTTTTCTTTCTTTTTGGCTATTTCAGAATATGGATAAACAGAGGGATGAAACCCCCACGAGATCAAACCCTTCCAAGGAGCTGTCAATTTACTTGCTTCCTTTCTGGCCTCAATGGAGTTTAAGGGGATGGTAAAACCAAAGGGCCAATTATAACACACAGTGGTCACACTTTAAAAAGCAAACAAAAAACACTCAACTTTTAGGGCTATAACCAATTCCAGCTCCATCCTTGTGTCAGTAATGGGGAATATCACTCCTTATGGAACAAGCTTTTAAATGGAACAGTCCTTTGAGTATAATCATTGTAGCTGCAACAGTGATCCCTGGAGTTAGTGATACTGACCCCACTGTGTGACACCTGACCCCATTGAAGCAACGGGAGTCTTGCCATTGACTTCAGTGGGGCCAGGATTTCCACACAGAGGATTTTGTAACCTTGACCCCTGTCATGGAACTGGGGCCAGGAAATAAAGACTGGTCTCTTACCAACATTCCTTGCGTTACAGCTTTATTATAGTAGCTAGGCTTTAACAAATATACCAGAAAGAACGTAAAGGCCCAACATTACAAAAAGCGATACACTGAAAATGGGAGTCAATCTACACAAAAGGCTGAGAATGTAATTGTCTGTCATCTTATCTAGTCTGCGAGAGTTTAATTGTTGCCTTTAATGCAGTTCACTGCTTTGCTTCTGAACTATAATCTCAGTTTTATGACTTGATTATTAGCAGCATTCCACAACAAATCATTCTTCAAAGAGCTATAAGTCTATAGCATGCAAACCGTAGGTCTATCGTACAGGTGTTCCAGAATCAGCTAGCATTAGGTAATCCAGCAAGTAGTCTTAGGGGTTCCAGGTTTTTTGCATTCTATCTTGGTTTATTCCACCGTTCAAGCCATCTGTTTCTCACTGTACCTGCAACACTTTCATGCTTTAATGTGGTCATCTCTTCTGTGATACTGAAAGACAAGTGTTGATAAAAGGTTACAAGAAATTCTAAAAGTTTATTGATTATTAGAATATTTGGTTCCTTTTAATGATTTTTTTTATCTTTGTGTCAAAATGATAAATTACATTTGGGAGGAAAATTCTTCTTCTTTTTTTTCATTTCACTCTCCAAGCCAGTTTGAGACCAGATGGTGACATTTTCCTTCATTATACTCCTAATCTTTCCTGGGAATTGAATACTCAAGAAAAAAGTCACACCAATTATGGTGGGTTTTGGGCACAGGTTTTTATCATAAAGGAACATAACCGGCAATTTTTTGATGGCTCCTTTATTATAGAAGAAATATGCATATGAATGAAGAGGTGCTTAGAGTTTTAATTGTGTCAACTTAATATTGTTATGACAATGGAACTTCATGTAAAAGAAAGTCTCTGGTTTTTTTAAAAAAGGAAAAAGTTCTAGCTGCATTGCAGCGGTATTGTTTACTAACTTAGTTGGCAATATATTAACATGGAGTGCAATTACTAGAGCTGGTTTGCCAGTGCTGCAAATTTATGTAGTCCATCCAAGATTTTAATGTTTGTATTTGCTTTTCATAGTTAGTCTATTGCCCACTAGGTTCATCATAAAGATGGAGGATTGTGCTATGGTGTTCACTGCACACTGGAAAGGACCCAGGGATTAAAAGTAGCCTAGGGAAGCTGCACAGGGGGCAGCCAATCAGAGAGAGGTTGAACAGAGCAACCAGTCAGGGCCTGGTGGGCTCACATAAAAGGGAGCTGCAGGGCAGAGCAGTGTCAGTGACTGTAGGGAGCCCAAGCAGAGAGGACTATGTTCCTAGTGGGCTGCAGGAAGGTAGCACCTTGGAGAGAGCAGCTGCTGGCAGGGACAGGGAGAATAAGAGGGAGCTCCTGGGTGGCTGCTGGGTTGTGTTGGCTGGAGGCCCTGAGCAGAGGGAGAGGAATGTGCTGAGGCCATAGGGAAGTGGCCCAGGGAATTGAAGCAGCACTTGCGGAGAAGTTAAGGAGAGGCAGCACAAGGCTGCTACCTGCAGGGTCCCTGGGCCAGGACCCGGAGTAGTGGGCTGGCCCAGGTTCCCCCCACCCCCACCCCCACCCCCAGCCCCCAATCACCACTGGGAAAGTGGCTGGATTATTTGGACTGAGTTACTCCCCTCCTCCGGGAAGGGGGAAATGTGATGTTGTCACAGCCAGAAGGCTGAGTCATGAAGAGGATGCTGTGATACTTGGACTGAGACAGGTCTGCAGGAGGAGAATGCAGTGGAGAGAGCTAATCCCTGAGACGGTCAGCAGGAGGTGCCGCTCTGTGAGTGAACTCTGTCACAAGGATAGAAATGGTCAAAAATTGCACCAGTGAGTTGGCAAGAAAATTCAGTTTTTTTCACCTCCCCACCCCCCTCCAAGGATGTGAGTCAACATAACTGCTCAAAGGAATAACAAAGTGTTCCAGTCCACATCACTGCATCATGATTGCAATCAGTAGATAACTTTACTTCCTCATGTGTGAGGTTAGTCCCAGCTAGTCCAATGTTCAGCTATTGGAGGTGAATATGGATTCTAAACTAGGGAGAAAACCAAACTGATAATTTTGGATTTGATTCTCAGACATGAACACAATTCAGTTTAAAGAAAAGGAGTACTTGTGGCACCTTAGAGACTAACCAATTTATTTGAGCATGAGCTTTCGTGAGCTACAGCTCACTTCATCGGATGCATACCGTGGAAACTGCAGCAGACTTTATATACACACAGAGAATATGAAACAATACCTCCTCCCACCCCACTGTGCTGCTGGTAATAGCTTATCTAAAGTGATCAACAGGTGGGCCATTTCCAGCACAAATCCAGGTTTTCTCACCCTCCACCCCCCCACACAAATTCACTCTCCTGCTGGTGCTAGCCCATCCAAAGTGACAACTCTTTACATAATCAAGTCGGGCTATTTCCTGCATAGATCCAGGTTTTCTCACATCCCCCCCCCCCCCCCCCCCATACACACACAAACTCACTCTCCTGCTGGTAATAGCTCATCTAAACTGACCACTCTCCAAGTTTAAATCCAAGTTAAACCAGAACATCTGGGGGGGGGGGGGTAGGAAAAAACAAGAGGAAACAGGCTACCTTGCATAATGACTTAGCCACTCCCAGTCTCTATTTAAGCCTAAATTAATAGTATCCAATTTGCAAATGAATTCCAATTCAGCAGTTTCTCGCTGGAGTCTGGATTTGAAGTTTTTTTGTTTTAAGATAGCGACCTTCATGTCTGTGATTGCGTGACCAGAGAGATTGAAGTGTTCTCCGACTGATTTATGAATGTTATAATTCCTGACATCTGATTTGTGTCCATTTATTCTTTTACAGTTTGTGTCCATGGTTTTGGTTCAGGTTTGTCTCTAAAAGCATCTAACTTACTGAGAGTCTGAGAAGAAGTGGAAGGACTCTACGCACTTTAAAATGATCCCATCTTCCATAAGCGTGTAACAGAAAGAGAGGAAAAGAGGAAGAGGAGCCACCCCTGCCCCCAAACAGCTAATAATACATCACTCTCCTAGCACTTCTCAGCTGTTAATCTTAATGCACTTAACAAACATGGCTAAGAATTTTTACCGCCATTTTACCTGTGGCGAAAATGAGATATAGAAGTGTAGAGTCTCGCTCAAGGTCACAGAATGAGTCAGTGACAGACCTGGCAGTGGAACGTAGGTCTTTGGGCTCCCACTTCAGTATCTTTTCCACTGGCTGGTAAAGTACAGACATAGTGTCTGAACATCTAGTTTACCTCTTGTTCTTTATTCAGTTATTTTTGTTGTAATGTTCCTTTCCTACACTAACGAAATGTCAGATTTCTTGCATCTGCAGTTCTTTCACTGGAAATACCATCTCATTAACATCCATTGTCAGTTCTGTAATGTACAGGTCGTTAACTTATGACCAGTTACCACCTATGCATGTCCTCAGTGAGGTATTTTCATTTTTGCTTTGTTTTTTTGCACTTCTATCCATGTAATTAGTACACATAGTCGTCACCATGAAAATCTTTATAATTTTACCTTTTGTTTGATTAATGATACCAAGGCTTTTGCAGTATTCCTTATGCTCAGCAAGTTGAGTAGTGGCTGCTCTTTGAGTCATGAAGCCCTAACTTACTTAGAGCCAATGGACTGTAAATTTGAAAAGGTTCTGCATTTCCCTCCTCTGTTGGCTTATGCGGCATCCACTGCAGTAGCATGTTTTCAACCCATTCTAAGCAGACAGACTCTGTGACTAAAATGCCACAGTCTAACTAGGACACAGAGTGGAGCTGCACTGCTCCCAGAAGAAAGCCAAAGAGATTGTACAAATCCCCGAGGCACAAATCTCTCCCTGTGCTGCTTCCCGCATGTAGGGAGCACACATTTTGCACCAGCCATTAGGCTGGTGCTGAATGTTCCCTTTGGCGCACTGGCCCCACGCCATGGGCTGGTGTGAAATGAGGCTGGATGATGGGGCAACAGCTCAGAGTTCTGTCTGCTCCCCCTATCCGTTTCCTGCTCCCAGGGATGCCTGGGGGAAAGAGCAAGAGTGAGCATTAAGGGCCTAATCCAAAATCCATGCCATGTAATGAGTGTCTCTCCACTGACTTCAGTAGTGAGCATTAGATCAGGCCTGCGTTCTCTCCCCAAGTACAGGGACTGCTACTGCAAGTGGCAGCTGTGCAGCTGTTCTGGGGCTTAATTTCTACCTCCTTTACCGGAGCTGTTTAGTTAGTTTTCAGCTATGTATTTTTACTTCCTTCTATGTCTTTTTGGCCCTGATTCTCCCCAGTGCTATCCCAGTTTTACACCACTGATTCCACTGACACAAATGTGGTGTGGTGAATTGGGCCCATTGTGTGTCAGAACAGTGCAAAATTAAATGCCACATCCATTATGTGACTTCACTGTACTGTGATTCAGGCAAGTTCAGCCTCGGTGGACTTGAAGGCACATTAATAAACTATGTTCATTCAAGGCGGACTTCTTAATCAGAAATTGGACTGCAGAACCAGTTCCAAGGGGCCGCTTTAGTTTTATGTTCAGTCTGGGCATCTATTAAAGGTTCCAAACTGTATCATAACTACAAGTGCTGAAAAGATATTGGGACAAGGCATTTATGAGAGAAATGTGTGGTACAGCTTGTATGTTCATGCTAGTAGCCACGGCACAAGCCATATAGCTTGAACATGCTGTGATGTAATACATAAATGGAATTTTGAGGTAACAATATCTTGGTTTTGCCACTGCTAGAACTGATGGATTTGTATACCACGCTCTTTGTCAGTGCTGAAAATCTGGCCGTGCACCTGGAAATGATTTCATCAACCGTTACTGAAAACACTGATTCGATACCATTGGAAGGTCATTTCTGGCTTCGTCGCTTTCTGGTGGGGATGTTCACAAGGAAGATATCCGATGAAGTGAGCTGTAGCTCATGAAAGCTTATGCTCAAATAAATTGGTTCGTCTCTAAGGTGCCACAAGTACTCCTTTTCTTTTTAAGGAAGATATTGCAGTGCTGCAACTCAGCAAGCTTTCTTGCATATCCAGGAATAGCAGTGGATACAGGCTAATAAAATATTTGCCCATCTTTAATTGTGAAACAATGGAATTATGGTATGTGAGCACTGTAAGTCTAGCAGCATTAGAAAATGCTGTAGAAATGAGGCATGTTTTGAAGAATGGAGGTGCCATCTAGTGGAAATAATAAAAGGCTACCACATTTAACTGTAAAAGGAGAAATTGTACTTTCTTTGCATCACACAAGGATGCATCCGATGAAGTGAGCTGTAGCTCACGGAAGCTTATGTTCAAATAAATTGGTTAGTCTCTAAGGTGCCACTGGTACTCCTTTTCTTTTTACAAGGAGCAAGGTGACCAAAAAGCATCTTTCCACAAATGGTTTCATAGCCACTGCAGAACAGGCATCGTGCCTTGGGGCTCGGAACATGGGAATGAGAATCGGAATCTTCTGAGCTCGAATATTGGCTCTGATCTGTGTAGTCCTGGCTTTTATATGGACTTGCTGCGTGACCTTGGACAAGTCATGATTAGTTTGAGCCCCAGATGCTCCAGAGGAAGCGTAGAGGTGGCTTCATTCCAGCTTCCCTTCTCTGTGGTTTCTGGGGTGGGGGGGGCAGCTTCAGAATGCTCCCAATGCAGGTTGTCAATGTCAGGGTCACTTCAACTTTTGCAGGCAGATAGCAGCTTCCTAGAAGCTGTTCCACTGGGCAAAATCTCAAGAATGCATTGTGCGCTGGCCCTAACTCCTACATTGCTGGGGGTTGGAAGATGGGTCACATGTGGCTTCTATGACAGGGCAATCTTAAGCTGCTGCCTTAACAGAAATTTAAATCCCCTTTAGTTTACTAGGGGCTGAGGATATGCATCTTAATGTCTGTGGGCCAGATCCTAGCCCTTGCTAAGGCTGCTCTGTGCTGCACTGATGGTTCAAAGCAGCTTTAACGCTGGCTCTACACCATTTCCCCTGCTCTGGGCACAAAATGGTAAGATCAGAATGCTGCTGCACTCCAGCAGTCCCCAGCCATAAAGGTCTCTGGGAGCTGTTGTTACTAGTGCAGTTTAGAATAACCCTGGGGCTGCTCTAAGTTGTTCCTTGGAACCAACTCAGTGTCTAGTAGCCTTAAGATCTCAGCACATCTGTGCCAGACATAGCTGGCCCTGAGGCTATGGCCCTCTGTGTATATTTCTCCATCAGTAAAAGAGGTTTAATGCTATCTTCCTATCTCATAAGGGTGTTGAGAGGGTTACTGAGTTAGTGTTTGTGTGGTGCTGTACTGTGTATGTGGTTAGCATTTACTTTTAGGGATTGTAAATCCATAAATGGATCCTGATGAAATCAAGAGCTACAAAAATGAAGTTCAAGTCGCAGACCCTTGAGGTGGGAATATAGACCTATGTTGGAAAAAAAATTTATATAACACATGAAACCAGTCTCATTTCCCTGTTCCTTCCCTTCCCCTTTGTTGCTTTCCCATTCGTCTTTACAGTCACTTGAGTCACTTGTCCCAAAACAGGGATAGAGCCTCTCTTATGAACAGTCTGATAATTGTCTGCCCATGATGTAAATCCACTGACTGCAGGGGAACTAGCATGGTTCTGCTGAGCGGGAAATGGGGGGGGACAAAGTGGCTTTTGCGGCATCTGTGTGCTGTGAGTTGGGGCTCCTTACTGGCCTCTCCAGGAAGCCTACAGAGGGGGGATTAGCTGTCTACATTGATCTACTGACCTAATGCTGCCAGTGGGGTTTGCTAGTGAGCTGTTGAAAGCACCACAGTCCTGAGGACACGGTAGTAATAATGGAGGCTATATCTCATGCTGACCCTGAGCTGAAGATTTACTTGTGAAGGCCTATGATGCGGTGTTCACCCCACACTAGCCTAGAAGGGGGTTAATGGGTCTGAGAATGGGCCAATTAACATGATAGGCCACAGCTGAGGGGAATTAGATGGCCTAAGTAATCCCCTGAATGATGATGGAACCCAGTTGAGAAGGAACAGGTGGGGATAGTATAAAGTCAGGAAGGAAGCTGCAGTGAAGGAGCCTGTTGCCACTGGGGAAGGCTGCCTGCAGGGCTGTCCCTAGGTGGGTGCAGGGCCCGGGACAAATCAGCCCCTGCCCTAGGCACTGGAACTAGGGTGCGGGGGGCGCTGCATTACCCCTGGGCTCCTCTGGCTGCCAGCCCCGTGCACTCGAGGCTCCTCTGGCTGCCGGTCCCACGCGCCTGGGGTCTTAGGTGCCAGCCAATCGCACTGGCACCAATTCACCATACCCAAGGGACGGCTCTGGCTGCCTGGGATGGTTACTTGATACCCTGGAAGGGGAAGGCTATGGTGACCTGTCCAGGCCAAGCCATGAAGGGATAAGCACCCAGAGTTGCAGGAAAAGAAAGAGAGAGAGAGGTGGCACAATGCATAATAAGCAGCAGAAGGGGGCACTGGAACTGGAAAGAGGTAATCTCCAGAGCGACCAGGAGGAGGTGCCATAGGAGTGAGAGGACCATCTAGCCTCTTGAAGTGTTTTCACTTTCTTAACCTTAATATACACTGCTAAATGCCCTAGCTGCCCAACACCTCAGAGCCTTGTCTACAGTAAGGATTTTTTCCAAAACATGTCCACTGTTGCTAGCACCAGTTCAGCTCCATTGGTGGTACCAGTGCTGAGACCCTTGTGGCAGACATGCTACCACCTCCCGGTTTCAAACACTGTTTCAAAGTTTAGACCTGCTAAGTTTTATCTCTACCAACTTCAGTGCAATTAGTTACAACTTACTCAGAGTGTTTCCAGTCTATGTGCACGATACTCTCCACCCCTCTGTTCAGCTCCTTCACTTGGACAATCTTCTGCTGTTGCATGTACTGCAGGAACTTGGAGAGCTGACGGGGAAACATGAGGCAGAAATAATGGAAAAAGTCAGGAACGCTGCCAGTGAACCCAAGCCATCCAGTCTCTGCTTTGGGATCTGCATGGTCATCTCAGTAAGTCAGTCACAAAACCAACTCCTCTGCTTCATAAATATAACAGCCACCCCCTGGCGGTGCTTTGTATGCTCAGTGCGGTCTAGTGTTGAGAGCAAGACACCAAGGGTTACTAGCTCTGCAACTGATTTGTTTGCTGAGCAGGGTTTGGCGAGGCGGCGCTTCCCATGCTGGCGGCAACCAAGAGCCTGTTTACACGATGGCCTCCTAGCACCCTCAGAGCCAAACCAGTGTTAGCAAAGGTACAGACGAGACTCAAGAGTTCATCTGCATGAGGAAAATTACCCGCTGCTGCCAGAGGTTGTCAGCAATGGGTCAGGTCTCCGCTTGTTCCCCCTCAACTGGCGTTGAAGAGATTTATAAAGGCTGGTGTAAGAAGGGCTGGACACTCAGTCTATCAGGCAGCCTTTCAATAACTGTGTTGAAAATGATATTTGTCCCACAGACACTAGCAACTAAATCATTTTTATCACCAGTTGAGAGGAATATGGTGCGTAAGGGAAAGGGGGAATTCTGTTGCTGACAATGGTTGTCAGCAACAGGTCATTTTCCTAGCATAGACAAACCTTTAAAATGTTTCCAGATCTCATGGAATAACTTTGGTTTGTGCTAAGCCTTCTGGTGTTTGTTTTGCAGCAAACTCTTTCAGTGTAAGAGATGTTATTTATATTTCACTCTTCGGCCATGCAAGAGGGATTTATTTTGTTGGCCTGCTTTGTTCTTTTTTGCAATAGTGCAGCTCTTCTTTATTCTTTTCGTGGCCATGGTTTATTGTCTATCTTCCTTCTCCATTGCTGAAAGCAGATGAATCAATGCTTTGCCTGGCCACAATCCCAGCAGTTGCTTTTCAGGTCATGTAGTCAGGAACTGACTGTTACCATTGGGGAGGGGGGCCAGAGGGAAATTGCATCAAGGTGAAATGACTAATTTTGCTTTTTCTTTTCTGGAAGCTTTGGGTGTACGTATGGAAAAATGGTCTCTGTCACCAATATGATTATTATTTCCAAAATGGCAAATTTAAGCCCAAATTCATGATAAAGATCCCAATTTGCTGAACAAGTGCATAACGGAAACATGCTGCAGCCAAAGCCATGTATTGTGATTCCATGAGGTACGAAATACTTACGCAAGGACAAGATGGATCAGTAACTGAGTGAGAGCCACAATGACTCCATCACTTTGTGATTTTAGGACGAAAGGCATAAAAGCAAATAAAAATTAGACTAAACTTAGAACCATAAAACTGGATTACTCTGGAATGTTCACAAAGCAAAAGTCATTGAGTTCACCAAATAACTCTCAATACCCAGTCCCAGTTTGTGACTGCTGATGAGTTGGCATGTCTAGCTCCCTATAGCCAGTTGTGTAGCAATATCAGGTAGTTGAGCGGCACTCATCTTTAAAGTTCAGAAGCTAGCAAAGTTCTTTTTTCTAGTCAAATAGTTTGCTCCAGTAATTTATCATTGAAGCTTTCTCCTACCAAGGAACAATATGCTCTAAGCACTCTGGTTTAATTACTGTTACCGTATTGCTCTTGCTTTGCTGTAAATAACTTTTTGTCTATGACAGGAAATATGCTAACCAATTCACTGAAATTCAGATACTGTCAACCCTGGTATTACAAGTAGAATAGCAGCTGGATGGCATACATTGTATTTTCATCCCCAGTCTGCAGAATGCCCATAAATAACTTGGGGAGAAAGCATGATGCTATATAATTTGTTGTCAGATAGAAAAGCAATTTGTAACACAGGGAGGGTGGGGGGAAATGTGAGACTCTTCCTTGAAAACCATTGTGGGATTTGTTTTGCTTGCTGCAGTTTTGTAACTTGTGCTGTCAGAAAATTGGTCTTCAAATCTCTTTGGCTGCTGATTCATTCTAAGCCTTGGTTTTACTTTCCAAACCAAAGAAGTAAAAGTCACTCTTTAAATCAGACATCACCACCTGCAAATGGAAATGTGGGTGTTGGTATGTGCTGATTCCTTATGCTAAGTTCTGCCCCGAGTTACACCTATGAAGTTTCTGTGGACCCTAGTTTGACTGCCAGGGCCGGCTCCAGTGTTTTTGCCGCCCCAAGTGGCAAAAAAAACAAAGCAAAAAAAACCTAGCTGCCGAACACGGAGGCGGAGTGATGGAGCAGCCACTGAATTCCTGCCGCTGCCGACCTCCTGCCGCCCCTTTACATGTGCCGCCCCAGGCACCTGCTTGGTTTGCTGGTGCCTGGAGCCAGCACTGGTGACTGCACAGATGTGCTGGAGAGCAGAATTTGGCCTGTAGGAAGACAGAGTAGTGGTTCTTCTTCTGTGCTACTGTAATTTCTCAAGTCTGTTTTTTTCCCCTGTATTAAATGTTCTTAGCCTATGGCTACGCTAGAGAGCTTACAGCAGCACAGCTGTACCGATGCAGCTGTGCCACTGTAAGATCTCTTGTGTAGCTGCTCTATGCTGAAGGGAGAGAACTCTCTTGTTGACATAATTAAACCATCCCCAACAAGTGGTAGTAGCTATGTCAGTGGGAGAAGCTCTCCTGCTGACATAGTACTGTGCACACTGGTGCTTCTTTTGGTGAAAGTTATGTTGCTCGGGTGTGTGTTTTTTCACACCCCTGAGCGACATAAGGTTTGCTGACATAAGTGGTAGTGTAGCAAGAGCCTTAGATTTAACTCTTAAGGGTAGGAAACAAGAGAACATGCTCAGGTCCAGAGATTGCCTGTGAATTGGTGGATGCAGAGACAAAGTTGATGAAGAGGATGCAGTGAAAGAGGATGTTATTTCTGGGTTTTCCGTTCTTTTTTTCTCTCCCCAGAACCTTGTGTTCAGCTATTAATGTCAGATCAGTAGATGCATAACTTTCCACAGATCAAACCATTTATTAAATTGTCTCTTGCCAAAGGCTTCCATTACTTTTGTGATGCTGTATTAAAAAGGAAGGTGGCCGTCTACACCATGTTGTCACCAATGTTACACCATTCTGATAAATCATGTACGAAGTATGCCTTGTAAGGTAACATTGGAAAAGTTAAAATCTGCTAAGTATTATTATCCTGTTGAAAAGTGTGTATCGCTATTGTGTATGAAGTTACGAAATTTTGCTGTATGCGTCTTACAAAATATGTTGTGTTCCTGGGTAACACCCCCAAGACAGATTTACATCACGACTAGCCAGCCATGTGTTGATGGACCATTCATTAAGGAGAATCAGCTCTTCCAGTCCGGCCCCACCCTCCGCCAAGGATGCCTCAGACAATGGATGCCCATGACTCAGCAGGGCAGATAGAACATGTGATCCATGACTCCATGTTTGAGCCAGTATTTTTCCATGCAGATGGACTGGGGGTATAAATTGGAGAGTGTGACATCACCTCAAGGCCGCTTTCCTGCTCCACATCTCTGGACTGTGATTTCTAACAACAGGGAAGCTTTGAGCAATGGAATGAGGACCCCAATATTTTGGATGTACCAGAGAGACTTATTACAGTCTGGCAGATTTAACATAACTGTTATTACCCTGATCTACAGACTCTGAAATCAACTGTAATGTATATGATTCATTTTAACCTTTTAATAACTCTCTTCTCTTTTTTTATATTAATAAACCTTTAGCTTTAGTTTACAAAAGGTTTGGTTTTGGGGTAAGGTCTGGCATATACTTTGACCTGGGATGAGTGGCTGACTCTCTGGAAGAACCTAATGTGACTTCTGTGATAAACTATTATTAAAACCAGAAGTCTGGTTTGTCGGGGTGACACATGAGGGGCTATAGGGCCTGAAGGGAACAGTGTGTGGCTTCATAATAACTAGTGTAGTAGTTTGGAAGCACACATTAGTTACTGTCTTGGTGACATCTCATGATAGAGCATACCACCAGTTGTTTTCTGGCAGTCTGACCTGAGATTGGCACTTTTAGCTATGTCCCATACCAGGCACTGTGACAACTTTCTCTCCTGGTCATAGGGACTGATCCAAAGCTCACTGAAGTCAATGGCAAGACTTCTATTAATGCCAGTGGGCTTTAGAGCAGGCCCATAGTGAAGGGAGAACCATCTCTTTGGGCAGTGCCAGCAGTAAAAGCTGGTAGGTGCTAGATGATATCCACCACAGGGCAAACATCCAAAAGGCCCTTCGAGTCTCCAAGTTTCAACTCATAAATGTTCTTATAAGTAATTCTGGCCTGGAGAGGCACAGTATTCACTCTATGCAATTAAAGGGGACCTTTTCCTCCAATGCTTTTACCATTTTTCTGCCTTCTGCAGGATTTTATTGATGTCTAGTTTTGTTGTAGAAAGGTGGATGAAAACTGGATTTATGGCTCCCCTAGGTAAAAAGATCCTAACTAGCACTCTGAGGCTAGCAAGGAGGAGATTAGAAACCATATGTGCAGCTTTCACTCGCCTGTCCCTACCTAGCTTTGTGTCATTCCTGGAACCGCTGAACCATGTAAAAAGTGGAGGGTTAGCCATTTAAGAATCTGTCGCCAATATGGACATTTTCATGAACTGCAGCCCTACTGCTGCTCAGTCTGAACTTCTCTAAATCTCTCCGAATGGCTGAAATTACTAATAGTCATACATATTATGTGGATTTTTATGCTGTATTGTATGTCTTTCAGCATGAAAATATGCCACCCGGTTTTCTGTAACAGCCTAAAAGTCTGCCTCTGATAAGAGGAGTAGTAGACTCCCTGGGTCTGTTGTTATAGGGCCTGTTCCAAAGCCCAGTGGAGTCAATGAAAATTTTCCATTGGCTTCAGTGGGATTTAGAGCAGAACCATGCTTCTGGTAGCATGGCACGCCCATGGAACTGATTATGCTGTGTATAGTTACTGGGTTTGTTAGACATTTAAAACAAAATATTCCTATTACAGCGTGAACTGTCAACTAGTCACTTCAGCACATTTAAGAAGAAAAATACACTGGAACCTGCTAATGGTGAGTTAACTGTAGTAAAACTCTCTTTACAGTGGCTTGGAAGCCTAATTGTTTCAGTTCATTGCAGTGTGTAAATGACAGCTCTGGCTAGAAACATCTTTTTGTGAAAAATAAATTGCTGAAAGAAGATTCCACTGAATATGTAAACTTAAAAAAAAGAATCCCAAATAATCCAACTGAAATCCAGCCCCGACAGCACAGCCCTTGGGATCTCATCTGTAACATCACATGTAGGGGGTTGTTTTAATTAGATCAGTTTGTGAACCGATACTGGTCACTCAATCTTTTCTTTTTTAAAGTTAACTCATTATGCCTTAAGCCCCCAAATTTGCCATTGCGGCACAGGTTTGTGCCCACATTCCTTCAATTTGTTCAGTCTCCCTGCTCTGACTAGAGCTATGTATCTCTCAGTAATTAATAATAAAAACCGCACACTATTGGAATAAACACCTAAACAAAAGGCGATCCCTCACTAATCAGAGCGGCATGAGGATGAAAAGATAGTCAGTGGACCAGACTCTCTGCTGTGCAATCATTTACACTAGTGCAATCTGAGTACAAAGTGGGTGTAACATCTACTAAATCAGAATAGTGGCCATTTACACTTCCTTTGCACAGATATCAAGAAGCCCAGTGGTTTTCTCGTAATCAGCATCCCAGGCTTTCCCCGCTACCCCTTCACAAAACACCTTCATGTGGTTGGGGGTTTGGCAGAGAGATTTCAATATTATTTCAGTCACTTCCATCAACCAAACACAAGTGGAGTCCTGTCTTAGTCTAAGACCTGGTCTACATCTAAAATGTAGGTTGATCTAGCTACATTGGTCAGGGGCTGTGAAAAATTTTACACCCTTAATGCTGTAGTTAGGTTGACCTAACCTCCGGTGTAGACACGAGTAGGTTCATGGAAGGATTCTTTTGTCAACCTAGCTAATGACTCTCAGGGCTTGTCTTCACTTACTGGGGGATTGACGTGCAGCAATCGATTCACCAGGGGTCGCTTTAGCGGGTCTTTAGATCGACCGCTGATTGCTCGTCCATCGACTCTGATACTGCACCAAAACGAGAAGCCTTAGGTAAATCGATGGGAGAGTTTCTCCCGTCTACCCAGCATGGTGTAGACACCACAATAAGTTGACCTAAGGTACGTCGACTCCATCTATGTTATTCATGTAGCTGGAGTTTCATAACATAGGTCAATTTAGCCCCATAGTGTAGACCTGCCCTCAGAGAGGTGGATTATCTACATCAATGGAAATCCCCCTTCCATCGTTGTAGGAAACATCTATGCTATGGTGTTACAGCACCATAGCTATGTTGCTGTAGCAGCTGGAGTGTAGATGTAGCCTCAGTCACTGCTTTTCAGTGCCCCTCTCACATGGACTCTTGTTTTTCTCTGTGCTGGGAGCCAGAAGGAGAATTCATACTAATCTGGGCTGAGCCACCAATTTTAGGGCTCAGTTCAGCAAAGTGCTGAGTGCTTTCATTGACTTCAGTAACTCACAGAAGGTGCTTAGCATCATTCAGGATCGAGCCCCTAACATGGGACCTTGGGTAAGACCCTTGAGTCTCTTGTGCTTCAGGCAGCCAGCTGGTTTGGAACAGACTAATACCTGCAATGTAATGATTAAAAACCTGCTTCTCTCCTTTATAAATACACTTGAACTAGTTGCAGAACTGTTTAATGTAGACTGGATATAAGAGTGGTATCAAGGGGATTATAGCACTTATTTGCAAACCGAGACCAAATCTGTCAGAGCCAACATCCCAAAATCTGTGAGATTAACATCAATTACTTGAGAAATAATGAAAGAACAGCAAAAAAATCTGTCCCATTATCTAGACAGAAGTAATCGGTTAACAATACAAAGTGGATTTAGGAGCAGCATCATAGGTATGTTGGACCAGATCATTAGATTAGAAATGGCTCTTTAGAAAACAATGTAGAAGAGTGACTATTGAATGGTATTGTTTGTGGTTTTTCTTTTTTGGGAAGTTTATGACATGCTTTGGAGAGAGATATTATCATTACAATTAGAAAAGAGTGGTGGGAAATTGGGTCGTGGTTTTCTGAAGGTAGAACAGTTCAGGTGAAACTGGGGACAGAAACATTTAAAATCTGGAATAATCAGAGTAGAATTCCATCAGGGTGTGTAATCTGGTTATTGCTATTAAACACAATGATTGATTGGCTGTTATTTCTGTCCCCCGTCTCTTCTACTTGCCACAAAGGAGGCTGGGAATTTTACTTCTCCTGCTCCTTCTGTCTAACACTGTTGCTCTCTCCAAGCCATTCTGCAACTTTAATAACCTTTTTTCACTTTAGAGTCGGATCAGCACTGAAATGTGCTCCTTTTTCCTCTTCCTACCTTACTGCATCTTTCTATTCTTCCCACATTTTAACTAGTCTCTAGGTGTACCTCTTTGCATAAGTGTAAGAGGCAGAATGCTGTAGTGGTTAGAGGAGACTAGAAATCAGGATTGATAGATTTGCTACTGCTTCTGCTGGCTCACTGTCTCAACACAGTCAATCCAAAAGACCCACGTTTTCAAAATAGTCGACTAATTCCTGGTGCATCAGTTTTTGGATGCCCAACCTGAGCAGCATGAAATGAGCATGATTTTTAAGAGGTGCTGAGTAGCTGTGGCCCTCATTTTCTCCAGCTGACAATGTTAGGCTCAGCACATTTGAAAATTGGGCATAAAATATTTTTATTTCTGTTTATCTATTTTGGAGGATTTATTCTATTTTTCATTTTATATTATTATATTATATTGGCCTTAGTTTTATCCATCTGTAAAATATTTTATTTCCGAGGGGAACTTAATGTTTGGGGAGCAGCTTGAGATTCTCAAATGAAAAATGATGTCAAAAGGGTGTAGTTTCTGTTATTATCATTACCCTTGTAACTTTCAGCTTTCTATTATTTAGCTTCCTCTCTTTCTGTTATTTTCTCTTTCTTGCCAGAACACAAGTTGCTGTAGCCAACTTTGCAAAGCATTCTCATTGGCATATGTCTTTTGCTTTATTTGTAGGTGGTGTCCTTCATGCAAAAGGCATTGCATTAATTATAATAAAATTAGCTGACTTAGGAGGAGATGTGATCTAGCAGGGTTAAAGCAGTGGACTGGGGAATCAGGACTCCTAAAATTTTTACCATGGACTCACAGGACCTTAGGCAAGTTAGTTAGGCAAGTTACAGGACTTTCTGTCCCGGGGGGCTCCAGCCCTTGCAGAAGGGTTGGAAAGACTAAGGGCCCCATAAGAGAGATGGGTAACCTCTGGTGAGCTTTTAGAATGCATATAGAAATGTCTATTATTTGTATGTTTTCTCTGCAATGCTTTTACCTGAAGAATAAATGTGCTTGCTTCTGTGGTATCTTGAAACTGCTGGCAATACTCTAGTTCACTGATACTCAGACTGAGGCTCGTCAGCCACAAGTGGCTCTTTAATGTGTCTCCTGCAACTCTTTGCAGCATGTGGTAGTAAAACACTGTGAGATTTAATTATTAACTAATCTAAGTTACTATCCAGTCAGGATGCTTTTGCTATGCTATTAACCTGTTTTAATTGATAAAATAATAATACTTCATCTGTCATTTTGCTGTGAGAATAATGTATATACGTAGAAAAATAGTAAATGAAACAACAAATTCCTACTACTGTGGCTCTTCTGGGTCATGTTGATCACTCTTTTGGCTCCTGAACAACTGAGGTCTGAGTATTGCTGCTCTAGTCATAGCCCTCAGAGAGAAAGCAAACCAGGCTGGCTTGCTGGGAATATTACAGTATAGCTCAGGGAGCCGAGCAGCCTTAAAAGCCCAGGTCAGAAGGGTGTCAGACACTGGTCTCTGCCCAGGAGAGGTGATGACTGGGAGCCAGAAACCTTTAAGTGGGTGCTCTCGAGGGAGGGGGAAATATAAGTTACTCTGAAACTATGGGCGTTTAGATTTGGGCTTTGGCTCAATATAATATAGAGATAAAGACCAGCTGTATAATGTGTATACAGATTCAAATTTGTATTTCCACCCCTCTCAAATTTCATAGCCAAGATTTTGGTTAAGGCATATATCAATGATTTATGTTTATTTCCATATGATTGTGAGGCAGAATAAGGCAATCTTTAAATTCTGGGACCGAAACTTGACAATATTACAAAACTGGAATGTACACCTCTAGGGAACAATCACTCTAGAGAGCAAGAGCCAATTTAATGACTCACTGTGGTACAGGTACAGATTGGATAGGAGTATTTTGGTCCTTTTGAGGCTGAGCTCTTGCTGGCTCTGTCATTGATTATGTTAAGAACATTATTTAGCAAGCAGAAGCCTAACAGGTTGATTTGAGATCAAGCAATAGCTGTAATGTTCTTGGATAGTGTTGTTGCTTCACCACCTTTTGTAGGACACATGGGTGAACCCGAAAACACACCCAACAGTTCAGGTTCTCATGGTGCTCATACATACAATCCGAACCTCTGGAGTCTCCAAAAATTGGATGGAAAGCTAGTATCTCAAAGCACTGGGTTTCAGATACTCTCTGCTTCCAGTCAGGCCAGAAATAGTGTAAGAATAAATCTTCTCATGGTATTTCAACACTTCCATTCTTGGCCATAATCTGGAACTGCAGACACACATGAAAATGAGAAATAAGGGATAGAGATGATTGATTTTCTTTTTCATACCAAAAAAGGGGAGGGGGGAATCAAATACTAAGGTTCCCAGCTGTGAATATGATTGATATTCCCATAAATAACCCAAATATCACTGATCTTCACATGTATTCTGATAATTTAGTACTCTCTGGGCCTGCTGCTGTCAGCAGAGAGGAGAATAAAGATCTCCTCCCCAGCTGGCTCAGCTCCTCACCTCTGGAGGGAAGAAAAGTGTCTATTTCTCCCTGGCTGGTTCAGTTTCTGCCCCCAAGGCCTGAGAGTGAAAGTGAAGACCCTGCTCAGTTCCTTACTGTGGCTCATATTACCAAGGGATGGTAGGGGAGAGGACATGATCTTCTTCTGGGAGCAGCAGAACTTCTAGCAGGAGCTACAAAAAGAGACGAGTGTTCAAATATTGGCAGAATATTCCAGATGGGAGAGGACCACTGTTCTACTGAATGTTAGGCCCCTTACATGTTCTCTCTCTCTCAATCTGTGTGTGTGTGTGCGTGTGTCACCTTGTCTACACTACAAAATTTTGATGGCAAAAGGCAGCTTTTTTTTTTTTTGCCAACAACACAGGAGAGGTCTACACACTACAAAGCTACTTTTGTCAGCAAAATTCAGCTGTTTTGCCAACAAAACAAAACCACCTCAACGAGAGGCATAATGCCTTTTGCGGAAAAGTTAAAGCGACAAAGTGTCAGTGTATACACTGCTGTTTGTTGTTGACATAACTGACTTCCACCAGTATCCCACAATGCCTGCCATGACCGCTCTGCTCAGTGTAGGCATGCGCCTCTTCTCTTTCAAAGCTTTGGGAAGTATCTGACAGCTCAGTGTGCTGCTCTGTTTGGGAAACAAAGAGCAAATTATTAGCGTGGAATGCTCCTGTTCTGCCCTGCACCGGGAACACAGGGGCAGGCAGGCTGCTGCTGCGGGGAGCAGGGGGGACGATGGATGATTGCTGTGCTGCTTTGACATTCCTCAGCATGGAGAGCTCACACAGCTGCTCAGGATGCTGCTCCTGGCAGCTCAGGAGGCTGTGGGAGAACTCGGAGGGAATCATAGAACCATAGGCTGGCGGAGTGGGCTGCTTCAGGGGAGACTGCTGTGCCGACTGCCAAGCAGAGTTGGGAGCTGATGTGAGGTGTGGGTCCCCTTCCCTCTCTCAGGATAGGTGGTCAGCCTGCTGTCTCGCCTGCCCCAGCCACACCACTCTCCTCTCTCTCCCTCCCACCACACACTTCAGTTGAAAAAGCAGCTGACAATCTACTAGGATGCCCCTGAAATGATGGGATTGAGAAACCTGCCGCATGTGATGCTGTACCTACCCCATGAGGTATTGCAAACCCTTCCCAAAGCATCCTGCGGCCAGTTGCACAGTGGGATAGCGACCACCGTGCACTGTGTGGATGCACTCTGCCGACACAAGGAGCTAGTTGGACATGCAATAGCGGTTTTTAATAAAGCACTTTAATTAAAGTGGCATAACTTTTTCCAACAAAACTTTGCAGTGTAGACAAGGCCTTTGTGTGTGTGTGAAAAGTTGAATTTGGGGTAGAAGTTCAGGTCAGTTTCTATTTTATCCAAAATACTATGCATATTCTCACTTGTTGGCCCTAAAATAGCTACAGAAAAAAAGCTGATAATTAATTATTGTCACAACATAATGGGAAAGAACTGCAGAAAGAGTCATTTTCTTCTAACATTCAACAAGGAACAGGTTTTCAGATTAAAGCAAGCAGTGTGACACTTAAAGCTATTCCGTCTTTCTTTTGCTTCACTGAAGTGATTCTGACTCATACCTTTCTTAGTTCCCTGTCTTGCTTCCTACTGCTGATCTAAAGTAATGACATCCACACAGTTATTAAGTGTGAAATGCTGTGTATTCACAAGTGATATTAAAATTCTAGTTTTGAAGAGGAAAACTGAGAATTTTTTAAATTAAGTGCCAAAATTTGAGTAAGAGAAATCCAAGGTTCACATGCATTTACATGTATGTGATAGTATGTCTGTTGCTGTGACTATGCATATAGCCATTCAGACATCCTAATACAGTGTTTCCCAAACTTGGGACGCCACTTGTGCAGGGAAAGCCCCTGGCGGGCCGGGCTGGTTTGTTTACCTGCCGTGTTCGCAGGTTCGGCCAATTGCAGCTCCCACTTGCCGCGGTTTGCTGTGCCCGGCCAATGGGGGCTGTGGAAAGCGGCGCGGGCCGAGGGACCTACCGGCCGCCACTTCCCGCAGCCCCCATTGGCCTGGAGCAGCAAACCGTGGCCACTGGGAGCCGCGATTGGCCGAACCTGTGGACGCGGCAGGTAAACAAACCAGCCCGGCCCGCCAGGGGCTTTCCCTGAACAAGCGGTGTCCCAAGTTTGGGAAATACTGTCCTAATAGTACGTGCAATTTGCATGTGCAAATTACAATTTGCACCCACCATGACTGGGATTATGTGTGTCATGTAAATATGATTATGTGTGTGTTGAGAAAGTGGACTGGAGGTATCTCTCTGAAAAAAATTATCTGTAAATTAGCTAAATGACTAATTTAACTTGAAATAGATAAAGTTGACTTATTTTCTTTTTAAAATAACTTAGTATATATAACATGCATATAACTTCTCCATTGAAGCCTCAGCTTCCACAAATAATTTGTTTTACAATCAGGCCAGTAAAAATATAGAATTGTTCAGAGTAGAAATGGTGGCTTTTCAATACATGCAAAACAATTGCAGGAATTGTCTTTCCAGACATTGTCAATAAATGAATATGTGTATTAATGTAAGGTAATGCAACAATGGTATAGTAGATTTAGAACTCTTTGTTCTTTGTGTGTGTCCTAGATTGAGGTGTTAAATTTATCCAGATTATTACTTTTCTCTCACAACTGAACCAAAAATAATTGTACAAAAATTGAACATAAGTAGCAGCAGGACATGAAATTAATATCAGTGATTTACCTTAATGTCTTTCTGGCAATTGAAAGTTTGATTTTATTTTAATGTTTATTTTTCAAATAAAAAATGCCACTTTTCACAAAAGATTTGCCTATTGGAATAATTGTAACTTTCGTTGTTTATTTCTAAACCCCAGTTATTAGTGGGTTAAACTGAAATCCAGAAAGTATTGTACAAAAGCACCATTCTACACTTCAATCCCTAATGACCTGTCAATATTTTTTAAAGTGAAACATCCAATTATTTCTTTCAGTTTTCCAGTGAATTATTTACATTCCTTTAAGCAATGTAGTGGAGTTGAGAAGAAAACCTGAATGATAAGCAGAGTTCTCTGGCTATGTCTACAGTTAAAATTATTCCTCAAATCTTTCAGTATCCAGGCCCTGATTCAAGCCAGGTATTTAAGCATGTGCCTAACTTTAACTACATGGGTAGTCATAGAATTGTAGAACTGTAAGGGACCTTGAAAGGTCTTTTAGTCCAGTCTCCTGTGCTCATTGCAGGACTAAGTGTTATCTAGACCATCCCTGACAGGTGTTTGTCCAACCTGCTCTTAAAAATCCCCAATGATAGAGATTCCACAGTCTCCCTAGGCAATTTATTCCAGTGCTTAACAACCTTGACACTTGGGAACTTTTTCCTAATGTCCAACCTAAGCCTCCCTTGCTGCAATTTAAGCCCATTGCTTCTTATCCTATCCGCAGAGTTAAGAGGAACAATTTTTCTCCCTCCTCCTTGTAACAACCTTTTATATACTTGAAAACTGTTATCATGTCCCCTCTCAGTCTTCTCTTCTCCAGCCTAAACAAACCCACTTTTTTCACTCTTTCCTCATAGTTCATGTTTTCTAGATCTTTAATAATTTTTGTTGCTCCTCTCTGGATTTTCTCCAATTTGTCCACATCTTTCCTGAAATGTGGTGCCCAGAACTGGACACAATACTCCAGTTGAGGCCTAATCAGCGTGGAATAGAGCAGACGAATTACTTCTCATGTCTTGCTTACAACACTCCTGCTAATACATCCCAGAATGATGTTCACATTTTTTGCAACAGCGATACACTGTTGACTCATATTTTGCTTGTGATCCACTATGATCCCCAGATCTCTTTCCACAGTACTCCTTCCTAGGCAGTCAGTTCCCATTTTGTATGTGTGCAACTGATTGTTCCTTCCTAAGTGGAGTATTTTGCATTTGTCCATATTGAATTTTATTCTATTTACTTTAGACCATTTCTCCAATTTGTCCAGATCATTTTGAATTTTAATCCTATCCTCCAAAGCACTTGGAACCCCTCCCAGCTTGGTATCATCCACAAACTTTATAACTGTACTCTCTATGTCATTATCTAAATCATTGATGAAAATATGGAACAGAACTGGATCCCAGACCGATTCTTGTGGGACCCCACTTGATATGCCTTTCCAGCTTGACTGTGAACCACTGATGATTACTCTCTGGGAATGGTTTTACAAACAGTTATATACCCACTTTATAATAGCTCCAACTAGGTTGTATTTCCCTGATTTGTTTATGAGAAGGTCATGCGACACAGTATCAAAAGTCTTACTAAAGTCAAGATATACCACATCTACTATTTCCCCCTATCCACAGGAGCTTGATACACTGTGAAAGAGAGCTATTAGATTTGTTTGACGTGATTTAGTTCTTGATAAATCCATCATGACTGTTACTTATCACCTTATTATCGTCTAGGCGTTCGCAAATTGATTGCTTAATTATTTGCGCCATGATCTTTCCAGATACTGAAGTTAAGGTGACTGGTCTGTAATTCCCTGGGTTGTCCTTATTCCCCTTTTTATAGATTGGCACAATATTTGCCCTATTTCCAGCCCTCTGGAATCTCTCTCGTCTTCCATGACCTTTCAAAGATAGTTGCTAATGGCTTCAATATCTCCGCAGTCAGCTCCTTGAGTATTCTAGGATGTAATTCATCAGGCCCTGGTGACCTGAAGACATTTAACTTGTCTAAGTAAATTTTAACTTGTTCTTTCCCTATTTTAGCCTCAGATCCTACCTCATTTTCATTGTTGTTCACTATGTTGGACATCCAATCGCTACTAAACTTTTTGGTGAAAACTGAAACAAAAAAGTTGGTTAGAACTTCTGCTGTTTCCATATTTTCTGTATTGTTCCCCCCCTCCTGCCCCTCCCATTGGGTAAATGGGCCTACCATGTCTTTGGTCATCTTCTTGCTTCTCATGTATTTGTAGAATTTTTTCTTGTTACCCTTTATGTCTCTAGCTAGTTTAATCTCATTTTGTGCCTTGGCCTTTCTAATTTTATCCCTACTTGCTTGTGTTGTTTGTGCATATTCATCATTTGTAATTTTACCTAGTTTCTACTTTTTGTAGGAGTCTTTCTTGAGTTTCAGATAATTGAAGATCTCCTGGTTAAGTCAGAGTGGTCTCTTTTCTACAGATAGTTTGCTCTTGTGCCCTTAATAATATCTCCTTGAAAAACTGTCAATGCTCTTGAACTCTGTTTCCCTGTAGACTTGCTTCCCATGGGATCTTACCTACCAACTCCCTGAGTTTGTTAAAGTCTTCCCTCTTGAAATCCGTTATATTTATTGTGCTGTTTTCCCTCCTACCATTCCTTAGAATTATGAACTCCACCATTTCATGATCAATTTCACCCAAGTTGCCTTCCACTTTCAAATTTTCAGCCAGTTCTTCCTGATTTGTCAAAATCAAATCAAGAACAGCCTCACCACTAGTAGCTTTCTCCTCAGAGGTAATTGTCTCAAATACATTCCAAGAACTTGTTGGCTAATCTGTGCCCTGCTGTGTTATTTTCCCAACAAATGTCTGGGTAGTTGAAGTCCCCCATCACCACCAAGTCCTGTGCTTTGGATGATTTTGTTAATTGTTTTAAAAAAAGCCTCATCCACTTCTTCTTCCTAGTTAGATGGTCTGTAGTAGACCCCTACCATGACATCACCCTTGTTTATTACCCCTTTTATCCTTACCCAGAGACTTTCAACAAGTCTGTCTCCTATTTCCATCTCAACCTCAGTCCAAGTGTATACATCTTTGATATATAATGCAACCCCCTCCCTTTTTTCCCTGCCTGTCCTTTCTGAGCAAGCTGTATCCTTCTATACCAATATTCTAGTCATGTGTATTAACCCACCAAGTCTTTGATGACAACTATGTCATAACTATGTTTATTAACTAGAATTTGTAGTTCTTCCTGCTTATTCCCCAGACTTCTTGAATTAATATACAGACATCTAAGATACTGATCTGATTTCCCCTCTGTGTTCTCTTGTCTCTCTCCCTTATCCTTGCTATAATGGCTCATGATCCTCCCAACTTTTGTCCCTTCTCCCAGGTCTCCATGTTTTTGACTTATCTGTGTGCTTTTGTCTTCCTCCCCTCGTCAAACCTAGTTTAAAGCCCTCCTCACTAGGTTAGCCAGGCTCTATCCAAAGCTGCTCTTCCTATTCCTTAATAGGTGGACCCCATCTCCGCTCAGCAGGCCTTCTTCCTGGAACAGCATCCCGTGTTCCAGGAAGCCAAAGCCCTCCTGGCAACAGCATCTGCACAGACATGCATTCACCTCCAGGATGCATCTGTCTCTGCCTGGGCCCCTACCCTTGACCAGAAGGATCGAAGAGACCACCACCTGCCCCCCAACTCCTTCATCCTTACTCCCAAAGCCCTGTAGTCACTTCTGATCTGCTCAGAGTCATACCTTGCAGTATCACTAGTGCTCACATGGATGAGCAGCATGGGGTAGTATCAGAGGACTGGATGATCCTTGACAGTCCCTCTGTAACATCTCAAATACCAGTCCCTGGCAGGCAGCATACCTCCCGGGATGCCATGTCAGGGAGAAAGATGGGTGCCTCTGTCCCCCTCAGAAAAGAGTCACCAGCCACCACCCTACGTTTCCTCCCAGCCTTGGGGATACAGCGCTTCTCCTCCTCCACCTTTGGAGGCAGTTTCTCATCACTCGTTGCCAGGGAAGCATAACGGTTCTTCACCACAATGGTTGGTAGGTTGAGAGTAGGGGTGGAGTGCTGCCTGCTACCAGAAGTATCCAATATCCAGTTTCCTCCCTGTAACAGAGCCAGATCCTCCTCAGCCTTGGATGTCTCCCTGTGAATACTCTCTATGAATTCCTTGTGGTCATGGTGCTCCTCAGTCTGGCCACCTCCTCCTGTAGCTCCCTCAGCTGCTTCCTGAGAGATTCCCCCAGCAGGTACCTTTCATACAGCGGACGTCCCCCAGCCTGGCTTTTTGTGAGCGGGAAATGCAAGCCACAGTCTGCAAATCCACACCAGGATCTGGGTAGAGGCATCCATGGTTAGGTTCTCCGTCTGGATACAGGCACAGATGGAGGAGACAGGAGCAGCGTTGGTACTGGTGATACGGCCGTTCCAAACCATAGCAATTATATTATGATTCCCTCTTACAAACTCTATCTTAAACTCTGCTGTTTGCTGTCCTCCAATCACTAGCTTCCCTTAGTTGCTTAGCTTCTGGCTTTTAAGGCCTTCTCTCCTAGGTCAGCACTCATTAATCACACAGGGGAAGGGTCATCACAAGGCTGATCGAGGCTGATCAAAGATGATCAAGGGAACAAAAGTCCAAACAGTCCCCAAACACACAATCCCAACTGACCCTGTAACTGTAAATAACCCGAAAGCATAGGCTCCAACTTTTACTTTTCCCCGGGGGTGTTCCACCCTAAGACTCAGCTCCCATGGCCCCACTCTCACCCCAAGGCGCCGCCCCTGCTCTGCCCCTCCCCCAAGCCCCGCTCTCACCCCACCCCTTCCCCCAAGGCCTGCCCTCACTCCGCCTCTTCCCACCCCCACTCTGCCCCCTCCCCGAGGCCCCCACCTGCACACCACTCATTGGTGTCCACCCTCTCCCACGTTCCTCCCTGAGCCACCAAACAGGTGTTTGGCAGCATCCCCGATCAGCTGTTTGGCAGCATCCCCGATCAGCTGATCAGGGAAGCCGCCAAACAGCTGTAGCTGGTGCATGCTGAGCACCCACTGTTTTTTTTCCCTGGGTGCTCCAGCCCTGGACTACTCACGGAGTAGGCACCTATGCCCGAAAGAGAGAGAAAACCACAAACAGTCAAAACCCAAACAGCCAAACTAGCTCACTCATCCCAAGATTAGTACTCGCACCTTGTTCGTTCAGCAGGGAGATCTTCTTCTCTCCCTCTCAAACTCCCCTGTTTGCTGTTCCCCACTTTGCTAGCTCCCTACTGACTTGCTAGCTCCTCACTTGAAGTCCTACTGAATATGGGCCTCAGACAGGAGTTACTTTTGTAGAATTCTACACAGCAAAGAATTTAAGGCTATTAGAAATCAATATTTTTCTTTTAATACAAGTTCATCTGTGATTGGATGATAACAAAAATGTTGGCAGGAGAGTAATGAAAATAGTAAGAAAAGAAGCTGATTAGAACATTCCTTTATCCCCAAAGAAAATAATAAATGTAGCATCCTTCAGATATAATTGTTTCTAAAATAGCAGATAGAAGGCTTGTTACTGCTCTCATTGAAGTCAATGGCATCAGACCCATAATGGATACAAAAATAAAAGGAGAGTAAGTATTGAAAAGGCAGCCCATAGCATATACTACTAACTCATGCACTTTACAGCAAAAAAGAGGCAATCTTTCAAACTAGAATTCAGGTGTGCCAAACTAGCATTCAACCTACTAGATCAATTAATCTAGCCCTACTGCCAAAGCAGGATTTTGGATTAGATTCAATAACTGTTTCTTTAGAATAGGAGCAGCCTACTGATGAGCAATGCATAACATTGTCGGAAAATGGCAATTTCTTTTTGTAGTGTAAAGATATTTAACAAAGAAAAATGATTGAGAAAAAACAGAAATAGTTCAGAATTTCATAATGCTTCAAGGGGAAAAATGATTATAAGCAATTGTAAAATTCATTAAAGAGATCTATGCATTTCCAAAGGATATAACAGTCATATGTACTGTGGAATAAATACCATTCACTAAGCAACCAGAAGATGGCATAAATGAAGCGAGCCTGATGTGAGGAAGAGTTCAGATGCCACTATACGTTACAAGGATCAGACAGTGAGATTGCATCTAGAATACTGTGTTCATTTCTGAGAACCTCACCAACCGACATAGACCTATTCAGAGAAGAGCAACAAAATGGTTAGAGAGAGATGAATTTGTGATGAAAGATTTAAAAAAGCAAAATCTCTATGGCCAGGTTAAGCAATGATGAAGAGAGAATATAGCTATCGACAGATATTTGAAAGATATAAACAGCAAGAAAGGAGACAGATAATTTGAAAGGGATAGAAGTAATGGAGTTTAGGTTGCATATCAAGAAAAGCATTCTGTCCATGAGATCTATTTATTTTATTTTATTTAGTGTGTGCATAGTCATCTAGCCAAGTGATGGCATCTTCAGTGGCATGATGCAGTTCTTCTAGGTCACCGCTGAACCTAGTCAGCAGGTTTCATCGACAACGTGCATCATCGTCTGTGTTGCGCCAAGCTGCACAAAGGGCTGTCACGAAGACACTGGTTGGCTGCACAGAGACCTTGCCCCAATCCGGAACCTGTTCAACAGGGACCATTGATGATAGGGCAGGTCAAAACCAGGCAGGCAAATTGTGTGGTCAGTGACAAGGGACTGGTGGGGGATTATAAGATATCCATTCCTCTCACCAGAGAGTTTCCGCCCTAACATCCTGGTGCGGCGGATGAGACCATAATAGGTGATGTGACGGCAAATGTGCAGCTGATGGTTTAAAAAGGTCATTGTGCAGCAGCAGGCTTGAGTTGGCATGTACTTTCTCCAGTAATTTGCCAGGGGGCAATTTCTTGTCTGATACAAGGAGGAGCAATATTGCTCAGAACTGGGAACCATGGGAGGGGAGTCGGTGCCGGGTGCCAGAGATGATACGCATGGCAGCATGTAATTGTGTATCCACCAGTTTGGTGTGTGACAATCGACTCCATACTGGTGTGCAGTACTCCACTACGGAATACAAGGTGGCAAGAGCTGACATCTGCAGAGTTGGAGCACGAGCACCCCATGATGAACCTGCCAGTTTGCTAAGAAGATTCTTGTGTGTTTTAACTTTAGCTGCTGTCTTCTTCAGGTGGGCATGGTAACTCAGTGTGCGGTCTAAGGTCACACCTAGATAGACCAGTTCTACTTCATGCTTCACCTTCTGATCATTCAGATAAACATTCAGTTCTTGGGTTGTGCTGGCATGATGAAGATGGAACAAATTGGAGACTGTTTTTATGATGCTTGGCTGGAGGTGCCAAATCTTTCAGTAGTCAGCTAACTTTACCCTGTCCCAGTTTAAGGTGGCATCAAGCTCGTGAAACGTCTGGGTCTGGGTACCGCAACAGATGTCATCTGCGTAAATGAACTTTCATGACAAAGGACAAAACAGTAGAAAATTCAATCCTGCATTGTCAGTGGAAGCGGGAATAATTGACCAGCCAGGTCTTTTGTGTCTCTAATCTCTATGATTCTATGAAGAGAGGAAAGAACTGGTACTTGTGGTGGTCAAGAGCTTGTATTCAACAATTTTATGTATTATTTATATTGTGGTATCTCCAGTCATGGATCAAGACCACATTGTACTAGGTGGTGTACAAACACAGAACAAAAAAAGAGCTTGCCCCCAAAATGTATTATTAGAATATTATGTAGTATAATGGTAGGAACCTGCTCTAGCCTGCTACAGTCTGTTCTGCTTCCCACCCCCAACCTACTTTGATGATGGAGGATGACCTCTGCAGCTACACACCATAGCCATATACAGTATTAGTGACAAGTTTTGAAGAGTAAATGAAACTAGTGAATTTTGATGTTTCCTGAAAACTGTAAAAGAATATCACTTTCTGCCAATGCAAGGGACTTTTCCCCACCAAAAGGAAATTCAACTTTATCTCAGTGGGAAGAGTGGGGCAGGAGGGAGTTGGAACCTGTAGTTCAATGGGAAAATTGGTGTTTGCTGTAGGGAATTTCATCAGGTGATTCTTGTCCTCATGACAAGCAGCACTTACACTTGCAAAGAAAACATTTGGACAGCAAAAGAGTTTGTGCAGGCATGTCAGGAGACAAGCTCTTTGAAAACTTCACTGAAACATTAATTAAGAATGTTACTATAAACCCATGTTCTTGCAAGTTCCCATCCTGTTATTACATTCTGTTCCTAGAATTTGTGTCTGCATTACTACAGAATTGTTGCTAGCAAAGCTTATCTCACATCATCCCTTATGAAGCGGTCAGGATTATACTCCTGCTCCTTTAGTCCTGGAGCCCCACAACAAATAGCTGAGAATTCTGGGAAGAAAAGGAAGCTGGGGATTCTACCACTAGAAAATGTAGAGTAGAATTATATCTCATAGTATCTTTATGTGTACTTACAGCCACTATCACACTATACATATTATAGCCTGGTCTCTTGGTTTGTATACCAAATTAGAAGATTAATGAGCAGAACTTGTGGTTAAGGTATGGACTAGGGATCAGGAAATCTGGGTTCTGTCCCTGGCTCAAACACCTACCTTTTGTAAGAACACGGACAAATCACTTAATCTTATGCCCCATCTGTAAAATAGGGATAATAATGTGCTCTCACACGCTTTGTCTTGCCTCTTTAGATTGTAAGCGCTACAGAGCATAGATTTTCTTTTACCACGTCTGTTGGAGCTGAGCAAAAAAATCCATCCTGTGGGAAATTCCAATATGTTGACATTTTTTCATCACAAATTGGGCTGAAAGTCAAAATATTTAAATTTTCCAAGGAATGAAAAGTTCTAAGAAAAATTCCATTCGGAAATGTCAAAACCAAACATGTCACCCTGTGGAACAGAGTGGTAACATTTAGTTATGAGGGAGGTCAACGCTAAACTGTATTTCCCTGTAGTGCTGCACTGCCTCATAAGAATTATAGTTCTGGGCTCCTCTTGCCTCCTCTGGGCTGGGCTTTCCGGTTAAACTAAATCTCTCGTGATGCACTGTAGCCATATGGCTCTCATGGGTCAGAGAGGAGAACATGCTGCATGCCATAGGAGATGTAGTCTAGCCAGGGGATCCATCCCATAGGGGAGAATAGCGGCATGAAGCACCTGGAACTACAACTCCCATTGAAACAATGCAGCACTACAGAGAAATACAGTTCAACAAACCGAAATACTTCAATTCGGGTCAAATGGACCTGAAATGAAATATTTTGCTTGGATTTCCATCAGGAAATTGAAAAATTTCAGCAAGATCAAAACTCTGTGGAAAATGCTGATTTGGCAGAAACTACACTTTCTGTCAAAAAAATCATTATAATGGAAAATTCCCAGTCAGCTCTAATGTTTACATACAATGCTAAGTACAATGGGACCCCCACTCTTGGTTAAGGTCTTTAGTGCTACTGTAATTAATAAAATAATTCATTTTACCAAAAAACAAAGCATTGTTAGTAATTAGCTTTCAGAATCATAGTCCCGGCAGTCATCTGCTACTGGCTTCGTACTGCAGTTTTTAAGGCTATGTAGCAAAAGCATTTGCTAGTTACATTAACCATTGATATTGTAAGGGTGACAACTGCGAATGAAGAATAAAGATTTAATGAACGTTAATGTTGGAAGAGACTCTTCCCATATACAAGAGCTGCAAATACAATGTTTATTTCACAAAGAAAGAAGTAGCTCCCATTTCTTTGTTTAAATTGCATAGGAATGGCAATCCTGTAGATAATCGGGCACAATTGATAGTAAAGTGTCTCTAAATCTGAGATAACTTTGTGCCTCTTGCGTTTCAATTGTTTTGGCCAGAAATATTTATGAAGAACTCTTCATCTCTATCTTGATGACATGCCTTATATGTAAATATCAATTACATAGTTTAACATTTAAAAATATAAAAATCAAATTAATCCTGTGGTTTCATCCTAGTTAAAATGCACACAAATGAAACAGAAAAGGAGGACTTGTGGCACCTTAGAGACTAACCAATTTATTTGAGCATAAGCTTTCATGAGCTACAGCTCACTTCATCAGATGCGTACTGTGGAAAGTGTAGAAGATCTTTTTATACACACAAAGTATGAAAAAATACCTCCCCCCACCCCACTCTCCTGCTGATAATAGCTTATCTAAAGTGATCACTCTCCTTACAATGTGTATGATAATCAAGTTGGGCCATTTCCAGCACAAATCCAGGTTTTCTCTCCCCCCTGTCCCCCACACAAACCCACTCTCCTGTAGGTAATAGCTTATCTAAAGTGACCAATCTCCTTACAATGTGTATCTTGGGAGACAGGCCAGTCCTTGCCTACAGACAGCCCCCCAACCTGAAGCAAATACTCACCAGCAACCACATACCACACAACAGAACCACTAACCCAGGAACCTATCCTTGCAACAAAGCCCGTTGCCAACTGTGAATTGGAATTCATTTGCAAATTGGATACAATTAACTTAGGCTTGAATAGAGACTGGGAGTGGCTAAGTCATTATGCAAGGTAACCTGTTTCCCCTTATGTTTTCCTACTCCCCCCCCCCCGACGTTCTTGTTAAACCCTGGATTTGTGCTGGAAATGGCCCACCTTGATTATCATACACTTGTAAGGAGAGTGGTCACTTTAGATAAGCTATTACCAGCAGGAGAGTGGGTTTGTGGGGGGGGAGGGGGAGAGAGAAAACCTGGATATGTGCTGGAAATGGCCCAACTTGATTATCATACACATTGTAAGGAGAGTGATCACTTTAGATAAGCTATTGCCAGCAGGAGAGTGGGGTGGGGGGAGGTATTTTTTCAAGCTTTGTGTGAATAAAAAGATCTTCTACACTTTCCACAGTATGCATCCGATGAAGTGAGCTGTAGCTCACAAAAGCTTACGCTCAGATAAATTGGTTAGTCTCTGAGGTGCCACAAGTACTCCTTTTCTTTTTGCGAATACAGACTAACACGGCTGTTACTCTGAAACAAATGAAACAGCTTATTGAGACCATATAAATTGATAAGTGCATTGCAAAACTTATGAGTGACACATACATCTACAGAAACAGTTGAATAGGTTTTCTGTACTCCTAAAAGAAAATAATGTACTTCACTTGTGATAGTCAAAGAAAATTAACTCCCAGTCAGACACCTAGGGCAATTTGAAGTAATTTGATTAAGAATCACGGTTTGAAAGTAAGTGACATTCTCAGTGTAGCTGTACACGCTTGGTGAATAAAGTAATCAGAAGAATAAGCTGAGTCATAAGAAAAAGCAGTCATAAAAGAAAATTAAAAGCTAACTTTTCCCCAGAGCCTCTGAAAGAAGTTATCAAAATCATTTCTAGATGTCAACAAACTCATTTCAGCACTGTAGTTATCATTGTCACCACTAAGCTGTAAAACTGAAAGCTGTAAGTTCTTTTAAAAGATTGGAATACCCAGAATCTACATACCACACAGACTATGCTGACAGCTTGTGCCACACGCTCTCAAAGAAACTGCGGAACCACCTGATCAACATCCTATACAGCAAACAGGGAAAGATAAAGAATGAGCTCTCAAAAATGGATACTCTCATAAAAAAACAACCTTCCACACAAACTTCCTCGTGGCTGGACTTTATTAAAACTAGACAAGCCATTTACAACACACACTTTGCTTCTCTACAAAAGAAAAAGGACACTAAACTTTCTAAACTACTACATGCCACAAGGGACCACAGCAATGGTTCCCTCAACCCACCCAGCAATATTGTTAACCTATCCAACTATACTCTTAGCCCAGCAGAAGCAGCTGTCCTATCTCAGCGCCTCTCCTTCTGCCCCTCCACCCCCACGAACATGATACAGTTCTGTGGTGACCTAGAATCCTATTTTCAACGTCTCCGACTCAAGGAATAAAAAACCCCGACCTGGGATATTCTACCTACTACCCAAGATCCATAAACCTGGAAATCCTGGGCGCCCCATCATCTCAGGCATTGGCACCCTGACAGCAGGATTGTCTGGCTGTGTAGACTCCCTCCTCAGGCCCTACGCTACCAGCACTCCCAGCTACTTTTGAGACACCACTGACTTCCTGAGGAAACTACAATCCATCGGTGATCTTCCTGATAACACCATCCTGGCCGCTATGGATGTAGAAGCCCTCTACACCAACATTCCACACAAAGATGGACTACAAGCCGTCAAGAACACT
Source organism: Caretta caretta (assembly GCF_965140235.1). Lineage (NCBI taxonomy): Eukaryota > Metazoa > Chordata > Testudines > Cheloniidae > Caretta > Caretta caretta. The sequence continues at coordinate 162,248,728 of NC_134206.1, read as the reverse complement.
ATCCCCGATAATGTCACGGCTAACCTGGTGGCTGAACTTTGTGACTTTGTCCTTACCCATAACTATTTTACATTTGGGGACAATGTATACCTTCAAATCAGCGGCACTGCTATGGGTACCCGCATGGCCCCACAGTATGCCAACATTTTTATGGCTGACTTAGAACAACGCTTCCTCAGCTCTCGTCCCCTAACGCCCCTACTCTACTTGCGCTACATTGATGACATCTTCATCATCTGGACCCATGGAAAAGTAGCCCTTGAGGAATTCCACCATGATTTCAACAATTTCCATCCCACCATCAAACTCAGCCTGGTCCAGTCCACACAAGAGATCCACTTCCTGGACACTACAGTGCTAATAAATGATGGTCACATAAACACCACCCTATACTGGAAACCTACTGACAGCTATTCCTGCCTACATGCCTCCAGCTTTCACCCTGACCACACCACACAATCCATTGTCTACAGCTAAGCTCTACGATACAACCACATTTGCTCCAACCCCTCAGACAGAGACAAACACCTACAAGATCTCTATCAAGCATTCTTACAACTACAATCCCACCCTGCGGAAGTGAAGAAACAGATTGATAGAGCCAGAAGAGTTCCCAGAAGTCACCTACTATAGGACAGGCCTAACAAAGAAAATAACAGAATGCCACTAGCCGTCACCTTCAGCCCCCAACTAAAACCCCTCCAACGCATTATTAAGGATCTACAACCTATCCTGAAGGATGACCCAACACTCTCACAAATCTTGGGAGACAGGCCAGTCCTTGCCTACAGACAGCCCCCCAACCTGAAGCAAATACTCACCAGCAACCACATACCACACAACAGAACCACTAATCCAGGAACCTATCCTTGCAACAAAGCCCGTTGCCAACTGTGCCCACATATCTATTCAGGGGACAGCATCACAGGGCCTAATAACATCAGCCACACTATCAGAGGCTCGTTCACCTGCACATCTACCAATGTGATATATGCCATCATGTGCCAGCAATGCCCCTCTGCCATGTACATTGGTCAAACTGGACAGTCTCTACATAAAAGAATAAATGGACACAAATCAGATGTCAAGAATTATAACATTCATAAACCAGTCGGAGAACACTTCAATCTCTCTGGTCACGTGATTACAGACATGAAAGTTGCGATATTACAACAAAAAAACTTCAAATCCAGACTCCAGCGAGAGACTGCTGAATTGGAATTCATTTGCAAATTGGATACAATTAACTTAGGCTTGAATAGAGTCTGGGAGTGGCTAAGTTATTATGCAAGGTGTCAAGGTTCCTCCCCCACTCTGAACTCTAGGGTACAGATGTGGGGACCTGCATGAAAAACCTCCTAAGCTTATCTTTACCAGCTTAGGTCAAAACTTCCCCAAGGTACAAAATATTACACCCGTTATCCTTGGACTGGCCGCTACCACCACCAAACTAATACTGGTTACTGGGGAAGAGCTGTTTGGACGCGTCTTTCCCCCCAAAATACTTCCCAAAACCTTGCACCCCACTTCCTGGACAAGGTTTGGTAAAAAGCCTCACCAATTTGCCTAGGTGACTACAGACCCAGACCCTTGGATCTGAGAACAATGAACAATCCTCCCAACACTTGCACCCCCCCTTTCCTGGGAAATGTTGGATAAAAAGCCTCACCAATTTGCATAGGTGACCACAGACCCAAACCCTTGGATCTGAGAACAATGAAAAAGCATTCAGTTTTTTACAAGAAGACTTTTAATAAAAAATAGAAGTAAATAGAAATAAAGAAATCCCCCCTGTAAAATCAGGATGGTAGATATCTTACAGGGTAATTAGATTCAAAAACATAGAGAACCCCTCTAGGCAAAACCTTAAGTTACAAAAAAGATACACAGACAGAAATAGTTATTCTATTCAGCACAATTCTTTTCTCAGCCATTTAAAGAAATCATAATCTAACACATACCTAGCTAGATTACTTACTAAAAGTTCTAAGACTCCATTCCTGGTCTATCCCTGGCAGAAACCAGCATACAGACAGACCCAGACCCTTTGTTTCTCTCCCTCCTCCCAGCTTTTGAAAGTATCTTGTCTCCTCATTGGTCATTTTGGTCAGGTGCCAGCGAGGTTACCTTTAGCTTCTTAACCCTTTACAGGTGAGAGGAGCTTTCCCCTGGCCAGGAGGGATTTCAAACCCTTCCCTTTATATTTATGACACGCCCCCCAAATCTCAGCTAGGGTGAAACACTGGCTGGGATTTCTTCCTGGAGCTCTAGGAAAACAGAGTTAATAAGACACATGCATCTCTGAATATACTACCAAGTACATAAAGACTAACAATAATTTCCACATCTCAAGGACGATTTTAACCAGTTGATTCTGGGAAACTTTCACGGGAGAGTGCATCAGCCACTTTGTTAGAAGCTCCTGAGATGTGTCGGATGTCGAAATCAAAATCTTGGAGAGCTAAACTCCACCAAAGAAGTTTTTTGTTAGTTTCCTTGATGGTGTGAAGCCACTTCAGTGCAGCATGCTCGGTTTGCAGGTGGAAACGCCGTCCCCAAACATATGGGCGTAGCTTTTCCAGAGCGTAGACAATGGCGTAACATTCTTTTTCAGTGACTGACCAGTTGCTTTCCCTCTCAGACAGTTTTTTGCTGAGAAACACTACAGGGTGGAATTCTTGATCAGGTCCTTTCTGCATTAAAACTGCTCCCACACCACGCTCAGATGCATCTGTGGTTACTAGGAACGGTTTGTCAAAGTCTGGGGCCCTTAGTACAGGGTCAGACATGAGTGTCGCTTTAAGCTTGTTAAAGGCCTTCTGACACTTTCCGGTCCACTGAACAGCATTTGGCTGTTTCTTTTTGGTTAGGTCTGTCAGTGGGGCAGCGATTTGGCTGTAGTGCGGTACAAATCGTCTGTAATAACCAGCCAAGCCTAAGAAGGATTGAACCTGTTTCTTTGACTTTGGGACAGGCCACTTTTGGATAGCATCCACTTTGGCCTGTAGGGGGCTGATAGTTCCTTGACCCACCTGGTGTCCAAGGTAAGTCACTCTGTTTAGGCCTATTTGACACTTCTTAGCCTTAACAGTTAGTCCTGCCTCCCTTATGCGCTCAAGGACTTTTTGTAGATGTTCCAGGTGGTCTGCCCAGGAATCCGAAAATATGGCCACATCGTCAAGGTAGGCGACTGCATATTCTCCTAATCCCGCTAGGAGACCATCTACAAGTCTTTGGAAAGTGGCGGGTGCATTTCGCAGCCCGAAAGGGAGTACATTAAATTCATACAGCCCGAGATGTGTGATGAAGGCTGACCTTTCCTTGGCAGATTCATTTAGCGGTACCTGCCAGTACCCCTTGGTTAAGTCCAAGGTAGAGATGAACTGGGCCCGTCCCAGTTTCTCTAATAGTTCATCTGTGCGTGGCATTGGATAGTTGTCTGGGTGAGTTACAGCATTTAGCTTACGGTAGTCCACGCAAAAACATATTTCCCCATCTGGTTTGGGAACTAGAACCACTGGAGATGCCCATGCACTTTCAGAGGGGCGGATTACACCCATCTGTAACATATCCTGGATCTCCCGTTTTATAGCAGTTTTAGCTTGAGGAGACACCCGGTAAGGTTGAACCCTAATTGGGTGAGCATTACCTGTGTCAATGAAGTGGTATGCCCGTTCAGTCAGGCCTGGGGTGGCTGAGAACGTTGGCGCGTAGCTAGTGCACAGCTCCTGGATCTGCTGTCGCTGCATACGCCCAAGGGTCATGGAGAGGTTCACCTCTTCCACACCACCACCACATTTCCCTTCGTAGTAGACACCTTTGGGCCACTCAGCGTCGTCTCCTCCCTGGGCTGTAAACTGACAAACCTTTAATTCTCTGGAATAAAAGGGCTTTAGAGAATTAATATGGTACACCTTAGGCTTCCAGTTGGAGGTGGGGAATGCTATGAGATAATTAACAGCTCCCAGGCGCTCCTGGACCATGAATGGCCCTTCCCATGATGCTTCCATTTTATGGGCCTGGAGCGCCTTTAAGACCATGACCTGGTCTCCTACTTTGAAGGAACGCTTTCTGGCATGTTTATCATACCAGGCTTTTTGCTCTTTTTGAGCATCCTGTAAGTTTTCTCTAGCAAGGGCTAAAGAGGTTCGGAGGGTGTTTTGTAGGTTGGTTACGAAGTCCAGAATGTTAGTTCCTGAAGAAGGTGTAAATCCCTCCCATTGCTGCTTCACCAACTGCAATGGCCCCTTAACTTCACGGCCATATACAAGTTCAAATGGGGAAAACCCTAAACTGGGATGTGGTACAGCTCTGTAGGCAAAGAGCAACTGCTGCAACACTAGGTCCCAATCATTGGAGTGCTCATTTACGAATTTATGTATCATGGCCCCCAAAGTTCCATTAAACTTCTCCACCATGCCATTTGTTTGATGGTGGTAAGGAGTGGCAACCAAGTGATTTACCCCATGAGCTTCCCAAAGGTTTTTCATAGTTCCTGCCAGGAAATTAGTCCCTGCATCTGTGAGGATGTCGGAGGGCCAACCTACCCTGGCAAAAATGTCTGCTAGTGCCTGGCACACACTTTTAGCCCTGGTGTTGCTTAGAGCTACTGCTTCTGGCCATCGGGTGGCAAAATCCATGAAAGTCAGTATGTACTGCTTTCCTCTGGGTGTCTTTTTCGGAAAAGGACCCAGAATATCCACAGCTACTCGCTGAAATGGAACTTCAATGATGGGGAGTGGTTGTACAGGGGCTGTGACCTGGTCTTGGGGTTTTCCCACTCTTTGGCACACCTCACAAGACTGGACATAGGTAGAAACATCCTTGCCCATTCCCTCCCAGTGGAATGACCCCCCCAAACGGTCTTTGGTCCTGTTCACCCCAGCATGGCCACTAGGGTGATCGTGGGCTAAGCTCAAGAGCTTGGCCCGGTATTTAGTTGGAACTACCAACTGTCTCTGAGGATGCCAGTCTTCCTGGTGTCCACCAGAAAGAGTTTCCTTGTATAAAAGTCCTCTTTCTATAACAAACCTGGATCGATTAGAAGAGCTGAGAGGCGGTGGGTTGCTCCGTGCCGCCGTCCAAGCTCTCTGGAGGCTTTCATCTGCTTCCTGTTCGGTCTGGAACTGTTCCCTTGATGCTGGGGACATCAGTTCCTCATGGGATTGTGGACCTAGGCTTGGTCCCTCTGGAAGTGATATAGGGGATGGAGCTGTTTCTGTTGACTGTGAACCACTCTCCGCTGGTGCACTATGTTGGGATTCAGGCTCCGGCTGAGCCTCTTGTGTAGGGTTATCAGCTGCTGCCAGTTCAGGTTCGGTGGGGCCCTCTGGTGTTGAGGTTGCAAGTACTGGATTCAGTGCTGACACGGGGTCTGGTGTTGGTTGTTCGGCTGGTTCCGGTTCTAGGACTGGTTCCGTCTGGGTCTCTGGGACTGGATCCACTACTGCTGTTGCAGACATTGGCCTGGGGTCCGGGTCCATCACCTCTGACTGGGTCCTGATAGAAGTTTCCGGAACAGAGCTAGGCCTCACGGCTTGTTTAGCCTGGCTGCGGGTGACCATTCCCACCCTCTTGGCCTGCTTCACATGATTGGCCAAGTCTTCCCCCAACAGCATGGGGATGGGATAATCATCATAGACTGCAAAAGTCCACATTCCTGACCAGCCCTTGTACTGGACAGGCAACTTGGCTGTAGGCAAATTGAAAGAGTTGGACTTGAAGGGTTGAATCGTCACTTGGATCTCTGGGTTGATTAAATTGGGGTCCACTAAGGAAGCATGGATAGCTGACACTTGTGCTCCGGTGTCCCTCCACGCGGTGACCTTCTTCCCGCCCACACTCACAGTTTCCCTCCGCTCCAAGGGTATCTGGGCCTGTGGACCTCTGGTGTGATTCCAGTGCAATGAACTGTAATCTGTTGGGGTTCTTGGGGCAGTTGGCCTTTACATGCCCCAGCTCGTTACATTTAAAACATCGTCCAGCTGACGGGTCACTGGGGCGAGGAGGGTTGCTGGAGAACGGGGTGGTGGGACGATAAGGGGTCTGGAGTGTTCTTTGGGAGGTAGGTGGGGCTTTGGGCAGCCCCCGGTAATAGGGTGTGGTCTGGGGTGGTCCCTTCTGGTCTCCACTCCAACTGCGACCAGTTTTCTTCTTCTCTGCCACCTCCACCCATCTGGCTCCAATCTCTCCTGCCTCGATTACAGTTTTGGGCTTCCCGTCTAGGATGTATCTTTCTATTTCCTCAGGAACACCCTCTAAGAATTGTTCCATTTGCATTAGGAAGGGCAAATTTACTGGAGATTCAACACTTGCTCCTGATATCCAGGCATCCCAATGTTTCACAATGTGGTAGGCATGTCGGGTAAATGACATGTCTGGTTTCCACCTTAGGGCTCTGAACCTCCGACGAGACTGCTCGGGTGTTATCCCCATTCTGACTCTCGCCTTGGATTTAAACAGTTCATACTTGTTCATGTGTTCTTTAGGCATTTCAGCTGCCACCTCAGCTAAGGGTCCACTGAGCTGCGGCCTCACCTCTACCATGTATTGGTCAGTAGAGATGTTGTACCCAAGGCAGGCCCTTTCGAAGTTTTCTAAGAAGGCCTCAATATCATCACCTGCCTTGTAGGTGGGGAACTTTCTGGGATGGGAAGTGGTACCTGGAGAAGGATTGCTAGGGTTTGTTGGGATATTCTGCTGAGCCTTTATCCTCTCCACCTCCTCCACATGCTTCCTCTCTTTTTCCTTCTCCTCCTCCACATGCTTCCTTGCCTCCATTTCCCTCTTGTGGGCAGCCTCCTGTACCTCCTTCTCCAGCCGCATGAGTTCTATCTGTCTTTCATGTTCCCTTTGTTTTTCCTCAGCCTGAAATTTGGCTAATTCCAGCTGTAGTCGAGCTGAGGATTTGGTCATTCTAACCTCTCTGTTTTTAACTAACTTTACACCCGAGGTTTAGAAATAAACAAACAAAACGTGGCTGTAAAATTTTGCTGTGCTGGAATAGAATACCTATTCTCTGATAGTGACTGTCAGCCTACAGAAAAAGACAATTCCTTTGTCTCTGCTCTGGGCCCAAATTAAAGCAAAAAACCTCCAACTACTTGGAAACCTGCTTACCCAGCCCAAAGAAAAAGCAAATGGGTAGAACACACACCCCTTATTTACTTTTAGGAAGAAAAGAAAAAAAAACCTCTGGGTTGGAAGACTGTGAATTTCCCTGAAGGAGTTAAGTACCCTGCCTCCAGGCAAAGAAAACCTGCAATTCACAAGATAATCCCCTTTTGTCTCTGCTTGGCCACAGTTTCAGCTTTCAGTTTCAACTGCTTTCTGGACTCCTTTTCAAAGGAAAAAAAAATTTCCTTTTTAAAATCTGTATTTCTAGTTCAAAAAAATCTCAACTGGATCTCAAAATGATTTCAGGTTAATCCCACCACTATGCCACCATGTCAAGGTTCCTCCCCCACTCTGAACTCTAGGGTACAGATGTGGGGACCTGCATGAAAAACCTCCTAAGCTTATCTTTACCAGCTTAGGTCAAAACTTCCCCAAGGTACAAAATATTACACCCGTTATCCTTGGACTGGCCACTACCACCACCAAACTAATACTGGTTACTGGGGAAGAGCTGTTTGGACGCGTCTTTCCCCCCAAAATACTTCCCAAAACCTTGCACCCCACTTCCTGGACAAGGTTTGGTAAAAAGCATCACCAATTTGCCTAGGTGACTACAGACCCAGACCCTTGGATCTGAGAACAATGAACAATCCTCCCAACACTTGCACCCCCCCTTTCCTGGGAAATGTTGGATAAAAAGCCTCACCAATTTGCATAGGTGACCACAGACCCAAACCCTTGGATCTGAGAACAATGAAAAAGCATTCAGTTTTTTACAAGAAGACTTTTAATAAAAAATAGAAGTAAATAGAAATAAAGAAATCCCCCCTGTAAAATCAGGATGGTAGATATCTTACAGGGTAATTAGATTCAAAAACATAGAGAACCCCTCTAGGCAAAACCTTAAGTTACAAAAAAGATACACAGACAGAAATAGTTATTCTATTCAGCACAATTCTTTTCTCAGCCATTTAAAGAAATCATAATCTAACACATACCTAGCTAGATTACTTACTAAAAGTTCTAAGACTCCATTCCTGGTCTATCCCTGGCAGAAACCAGCATACAGACAGACCCAGACCCTTTGTTTCTCTCCCTCCTCCCAGCTTTTGAAAGTATCTTGTCTCCTCATTGGTCATTTTGGTCAGGTGCCAGCGAGGTTACCTTTAGCTTCTTAACCCTTTACAGGTGAGAGGAGCTTTCCCCTGGCCAGGAGGGATTTCAAAGGGGTTACCCTTCCCTTTATATTTATGACACAAGGTAACCTATTTCCCCTTGTTTTTTCCTACCCCCCCCCCCCGACGTTCTTGTTAAACCCTGGATTTGTGCTGGAAAGGGCCCACCTTGATTATCATACACGTTGTAAGGAGAGTGATCACTTTAGATAAGCTATTACCAGCAGGAGAGTGGGGTGGGGGGAGAGAAAACCTTTTGTAGTGGTAAACACCCATTTTTTCATGCTTTGTGTGTATAAAAAGATCTTCTACGTTTTCCACAGTATGCATCCGATGAAGTGAGCTATAGCTCACGAAAGCTTATGCTCAAATAAATTGGTTAGTCTCTAAGGTGTCACAAGTACTCCTTTTCTTTTTGTGAATACAGACTAACAGGGCTGTTACTCTGAAACAGAAATGAAAGTTCATTAGATTCAAAATAATAGTTGTCTGCTTGATCCAAATTCTGTAAAAGGTATCCCAACCAGCCATCTTATTCTCCTTAAAGAGAGAGGGAGACTTGTCCTGTGGTCTTAGCACAGGACCAGGAGCAAGGAATGCCTCAATTTTAATCCAAACTCTGTCTCAGACTTGCTGTGTTATAAGGAAGGTCACATGAAGTCAGGGGAGTTATATCAGGAATGAATCTGGCCCACTCTCTTTCAGTATGTTTCTGTTGCCCATCTGTTAAATGTGGATAATATGTACTTAAATACTGAAGGTAGGTATTGGGAGGATGAATTACTTGAAGTTTATAAAGTCCATTATATAGTAAATGATTATTATTATCTAACACATTTATGAACGTGAATATAACTATAGTATCAGACAAAAGTTTTGTAACCTTTTTCCACTGGTCTTATTCCTGAATACACCAGCAGCTATCCTAAAGCAACAGTATTCTGCTTTCTCTTACGAACATTAACAGAGTACTTAGTTTTGGTTTGCCACTCTTCTGTAGAATGTTCCTATAATTCAAACTTGTGTAGCACTCTTCTTCTACAGTCACTTGTTCCCTGGCATCCCTTCTTTTGGTCATCTTTCCTATTTCCCAACCCTCATAACATTTGGCACCATTATTGAATCTGACCTGAAAGGTGAGCTCTGGTTTATCCTCAAACTTGTTCTCTGAACTTTTACCTCATCTGGACCTGAACACAGCCTCCTTGGTGAACCTCTAATTTAAAACATTGACTAGATTTTTCTGTGTTACTTAAGAGTTGTACTGTTCCCAGTGGCTTAATCCTGGGTCAGCTGACTGTATTTTAGACTTGGGCAAAATGCAAGAATTTACAGTTTACTATTCAGACATTAAAATAACATTATAGATAATTTATAGGGTACCGCTTGCCAAAGTGGTGAACATACTGTCCCTTATAGTTTGCAAGTTCTCTGCTGTTCACCCATTAGACTCGTTTATTGTTATAGCTTGGTCAGCTGCCAGTTATTCTCATAATGAAGACTGAGCCTAAATAGTAACCAACATTCAGCAGTTTCAAGCACAGGAGTCAGATCAGCAAGGGAACTACACTGGGAGCTTGTTCTCAGGGTATGTGTGTAGCCAAGGCAAGCAGACTGAAACCTCAATAGCTAAGGGACAATAAAACATATTGTTCTCTTACAGCAATGGTTGTGGTGGCAAAGGACCTGTCAGAGGGGCTATTCAGAGCAGTGATGTGAATTGATTCAAAAGTCCACTAGCAGAAAGTCCACTAGTAGGTCATATTGATTGATGGTGAGGTAGAGGGAAGAAGGGAGCAGTCAGGCCACAGAGGGAATGTGTGAGGGAGAGAGAGGAGTAGTTTTTACTGAACTTTCCCAAAGGTTTAAAAAAATTAAAAGAAATCGGATTTGATTCAGTTTCAGGGTTGCTCAAAGAATCAGGTTGGTATTTATTCTTAACTAAACCAACTTTTCTATCCATAGTATGCACTCTATGCCCTCCTGATGCAATTCTGAACTTAGGCCCTGTGATGAGGTGTTCACCCCACACAGGACTAGTTTAAGGTGGCCAGGGAGATGTATTAACTCCACAGGTTGCACCTGGAGAGAGAACCAGGGTGCAGGGAATTGACTGCAAGCAGATTCAGCTGTGCAGGAATAGGTGGGGCCTATAAAGCAGGAAGCTGGCAATGACAGGGACTGCTGCTGAGATACAGTAGTCACTCCCTGGGAAGTGGGAGGAGGGTTTGGAGCTAGGACACCCAGAGAAGGAGGGGAATCAGATAAGAAGCAATCCAGGGAAGGAGAAGTGAGGGCTAGGAGAGTAAAACCCAGAACTGCTGGGTTGAGGGTCCCTGGACTGGAACCTGGAGTAGAGGGTGGGCCCAGGTTCCCCTACTAGCCACTGAAGGAGTGGCACCTGAGGTGGTGAATGGGAAGACTGCCTAGGACAGCTGAAGGAAAGACTTTGATATACCCCAGAAGGGGGGAACACTGAATGACCTGGTTGAAGGGACCATCCCATCACAGGCCCCAATTCAGGAAAACCCATAAGCACATGCTTAACATTAAACATGTATTTGCTATGTTGCTTTGACTTCAATGGGACTTGGGCATGCGCTTAAAGTTCAGATGTTTTAAGTTCACATCCCTATGTTTTCCTGAATTAGGACTTCTCTAGAAACAAAGAGCTCAATCCTGCTAGATTGACTTCAGTGGGTCCTGACTGGACTCAGCAGTGCCTATCAAAAGCTCTCAGTATCTTGCAAGATCAAAGCCAGAAAGAGAAAAATTCCACAGCAGTTGTGGGTGTGCAGCGATGGGGTGGAGGAAGTGTGAGTTAGTCCAAAGGGGAAGCCTTTTATTTCTTAAACAGCCCTGGGAATAGACAGGTTAGGAACATTCTGTGATGCTGACCCCTCTAGTTTTCTTAAACTTTGAATAAGTAATTCTGGAACTTTTTATAGCAGCATGTTAAAAGCACAATAGGATCTACTTCACAGTCTCTCTTTTGAAGCAATACATTATTCAGCCTTAGATTACAAAGAGTTGCACTCTTAGAACAGTCAGTGGCCTGGAGGTTTTTGGGACAGGCACCACAGGCAAGGTCACTGCTTTCACATCTTTACAACAAAGTTAGTTCTCAAATATCAGCCACCTTCTGTTGAAATCTTTTATTTTCCTTAACTAGAACTAGGAGATGTGTATCATGGATGCTCATAGAGTTCTCCTAAACTATCACACATTCCTCTGTAAAGTTTGATTCTTTTCTTGCAGACTGTGTTTGTATCCATCTCTGTTCACCAAAGCATTGGAGTATATGGTTAAATGATATTGACCTTAATGAGAGTTAAGCATGTGCTTAAGGTTTTGCTGAACAGGGAAGGACTTAAGCGCATGTTGACGATCAAGATCATGCTCAAGTATTTTGCTGAAGCTAGATCTTAGTCAATTGAACAAGACATATAACTCAGTTGTGCAGCCTTTTCTCATTTTACAGAGCACTTACTCACCTCATAAGTCCCCATGTGAAAAAAGCTTGCACAATTGGGCTTATTGTGATCAGACAATATAAATATTCATCATATTTCTCTCTGTTGTCATATGGCAACTCAGAAGTCAGGAGGCCAGATTTTGCTCTGTTAAGCAAGTAAAAATCCAGAGTAACTCTATTAAAATCAGGCGAGTTATAACCTGAATTTACATTAGGGTAAATTGTTACTGAATCTGGTCCAAGCTCAGTGTTTTTGGGTAAGGAAACAACAAATGAAAAGCAAAGGAGAGAGGACTGTGAACATAAGCTGTAGACCACAAAGACAGGAAGAGGACTCATGGGTGATTTTAACCATCGAGAGAGCCACTGGGTAGGAAATACAGGTAAACAGGCATAATCAGAGAGTTCTAAATTGCATAGAGTAGAGACAACTTCTTTTCCAGAAATTAGAGACTTCAGCCAGAGGAGAAGCCATCCTAGATCTACTTCCTCCTGTCAGGGAGGCATTGATAGAGGCTAAGAGGTGATCTTGGAATCAATGACCTCAAACTACTTGAATTCAACATAGTAAGGAATGGGAATCATAGAATGGAGAAGCACAAGGACATTCAGTTTCAGAAAAGTAAATTTGGGGGAATTAAGTCAGCTATGGATTAAGATGCAATGGGAGTAAAAATTAAAATCTACTCGTGTGGAGGAAGGATTGAGAATTTTGAAAGGCATATGGCACAATATTTCAATAGTGCCACAAGTATATGTAGCATTGGACAGGTATAGGTCAATGCCAAACAGACAGGTGCCTGCCCTGAAAGGCATTGTTTCAACTGGATAATATTTTTCACTTCTTGGATTAACCTGTTGTGTAGTGTTGCACTATAAGGTTAAAAAGTCAGTGTGTTTCATCCTGCACATGGTGTTATTTTAGTGGGCGGTGAAACACTTTGGAATCCTTCTGGAGGAAAAATGCAGTCTAAATCTGTAATAAGTTATTATGAAAGTCTGTCAGCTGCTATGCTCGGAAAAATGAGTTTTGACATGGCATAAGTAGAGAATTAGGAAAGAGATGCTGTACACACATGCACGCTTGCTCAGAGTACATATCACTAACTTTGAAGAGAAGAAAAAAAAGTTAGGAATGTTGCAATTATCAAAGAGCATTAGAAACCCATTAAACTCAGAATCAAAGTTCAAAGGATCCCAAACCTCTGAGAGTATGAAAATGCCCTTTTAAGGCATCCAGACAACCTTAATTTTACCCCAGTAGTGGTGCCCTGAGCAAAGAAACCAAAATCCGAGACAACCTTATCCACCCATTACAAAGACGTTCATCCCACCAGTGACATCAGACTCTGTATAAAGACCTTTGTAAAGCATTCCAGAATGTATGGTCATATTCTTCGAAGGCTTTCTGACACCTGCTCTCAACCTTAACTCCTGCATTATCTAAGGTGGGGGAGGCGGGGTAGTTTGTTTTGTTTTTTGTCTGGAAACTTCCTTGTTTTTGTTTCGTTTTTTAATATCATGTTACCAGGGCCCTGGCAGGGAGAGTGAGAAGGGCAGAGACCTGCTGCATGGGTGCCAGAGAGCATCAGGATATAGCAGGATAGGTGGTGTAGAAGTGCTTTGTTGTCCAACATTTCCTGCCTGAGGCAGGGGAGTATCATGATGAGGAGAGGGGAAATGGTTCTTCACTCCCCAGAGCCCCTCCTCCTTCTTTTAACACAAGGGGCCTTTTCTGGCAGTTCAGCCACTCAGCGAGCCTAACTGGCATCTCAGCCACAACAAACATAGGTGCTCCTTTCTAGCCCACCCTTTACATTCCACACCCCATGCTTCCCGCTCTGGTCTCCACCTTCTGTCACACTCCTCCAGGTTCCTCTCTCTCCATTTTCCACTTTCTCCCCACCAACCTCTTGGGATTCCATCTCTTTTTCTCCAGAATTGTAGACAATTCTAGCAAACAGGTGAGACCTTCCTGGGACAGTGAAACTAGTTTGTATACCATGATGCCTTCCTGTTCGATGTGGCTTCTGTCCATAAGGATCAAGAGTCAAAAATACTCCTTTCCTTGGAAAAAATGCCCCACGATTTAAAACTGCCCTAAATAGTCATATTAGACTATAACATCTGAGGTTCTGAAAACCTACCATTGATGAGCATATCCTTGAGGCCCCACCAAAAGCATAACACTAGAGAAGAATTTAAAACACAGGCAGTTTGTGATGAAACAGCAAAAAAAAAAACCAACAAAAAACCCACCTTTAATCAAGTTCATTCCAAATGTTTGGGGGATAAAAAAAATGCTTTGTGCTTTATTTTTAAGTGGCCTCATGTGGAAACAAATCAACTTTTGCCTAAAGTAATGAAGGGGGGGGCTTGAAAATATAGGGCTTATAATGGGTGTCTAGACTCAACTTTAACTAAGGAATTATTCCCAACACCTGTGTATTGCTGCCCATGTCCAGAAACAAGATGGCCATACCCAGCTCCATTCAGCAGCACATTCCACCACGTTTTCTGTTATTTGTTTTACTGCACCCAAAAGTGTGTGAGGCATACTACAGACATATAATTAGACAGTTCTCTGCCCTTGTATGTGTTTTATTGTGAGGTGTCTCAAAAGAGCTAGGACTGAGGCATGGCTTTTATAGAAGAAAACACTGACCACAAAGAGTAAATTAAAGTAATAGTTTTAAAAATGAACTGCTAATTCAACCACATCTTCAATGGAAAATTCATATTACAGCAAAAACACAGCATATTTCTCTCTCTTTTGTGAGTTTAACTTGGAACACCACACAGCTTTTATTTTGGACTGAAAGCAGAGAGTTCTGGAGTGAGGATTTCTAGCATCTGCTTTGCTGTGGCAGCTGTACAGTGAAAAAATGGCATTTTTGTTAAAAATTCATCAGTTAGCTCAGATGTTTGGCTTGAATTTTCTGATCCTTGATCTTCATGTTGCAGCTGAAAAAATCTGATCAAAACTGACAGTTTTTTTTTCTTGGAGCAAAAATTACATTTACACTTTGTTTATTGTAATACTTGAAAGGTGTTTCCAGGGCTCTATTATTTTTAGGTCTTTCCTCTTGCAAAAGATTACAAGATGTACTGTTTGAAATGTGATGAATTAAATAAAAAAGCACATCACAATTTAATACAGCAACCACTTTCTTTTTTCCTACCTCCCAAGCAAAATCCTCACACACTGCAAACTAAGGGCCTGATCCAGCAACCATTGCAGTCAATGGGAGCCTTACCAGTGGCCTCCATGGCCACTGCATCAGCCACCATAAGAATGGGCAGATTTCTAGTTGCTTGTCTCATGTGAGTACTCCCATTGGCTTTAATGGGACTGTTCAGGTGAGCGGGATTTGTCCCTATGACTATATTACACATTGGCTAGACCCTCAGTTATTCTCTAGACTTTTAACCACTTGACTGAGGGGTTAGTACAACTAACTGAGCTAAAAGTTCCATTGATCATTTAACAACTTGCCTTGACATGCATTGTCAGAATTATGCAAATCAAGAGCAGTTAAAAAACAGCTAAGACATTGTTAATAAGTAAAAGTAGCCATAATGACAGGTTAAATATTAAAGAGGATGAAGGTGAATATTAAAGTTAAAATATTAAATATTAAGTTAAATATTAAATATTCTTCAGTGAAGGTGCTAATATCTGTTGTTTCCTTTCTGTAGTTCCAGGTAGAGGATTGTTCTTTGAACTCAAGTGTGTTTGAAGAACAAGGGTGAAATCCTGGATCCACTGATGTCAATGGGAGATTAGCCATCAACTGGAATAGAACCAAGATACATTATAGCTACATTTACTTTTCACCCTTATTTTTTATTGTTGGCACAACCCCTTCCAAATAACATCTAATACAATATTTTTGTTACATACAGAATTAACACATCTTTATCAATAAAAGTACTGGAGAACTTCAGTAGATTACTTAAAACTTCTGATTTGTGACTTTCAGAGCTAACTGTGTCATGCTGGGGGTTAAGTTTCAATAGCCTGTACAATTACTTTGCTAACTTGCATTCATTCTATAGCAGCAGTCTTATTAACTTCAGTTTTAGCTGAAGCCAGTTTTTCAGCCACTACAAGGAGGATGCTAGTAAATAAAGGCCTCAGTGGACAAATAAGTGGAATAGGTCATCAAGTTCACAGCTTAACATATCCATGTGAAAAATGGAGCATGTTGTAATGAAATTGGAGAGTGATGTGCTGCTTCACTCTTGTGATTTGCATTGTGAGCCCCTTTGGGTAGGGAGCTGGTCTGCATACTTTGTCAGAAGTGCCCAGCAAGAAGGGAGCTAGCTCCTTGTTAAGACCTCACATAGATGGTCAGGGGGAAATGATGAGATAGGGATGAGGCAGTAAGTTCCATTTGGATTCTTAGGTTTTCTTAACAGCTATAAAAGCCCTGTGTGGCACAGAGTCTCAGCTGATCAAGGCCTGGGCAGTGGGATTAAAAAGAGTGGTGTAGATGTTCAGGCCCAGGCTGGAGCCTGGGTTCTGAGACCCTCCCCCGTCATGTGGTCTCAGGTTCCACCCCGAGCCCAAATGCCTACACTTCAGTTTTATAACCCCCCCAGCCCCGTGAGCCCAAGTCAGCTGACCTGGGCCAGTCACAGCTATGCCACAGGTCTTTCATCACAGTGTGAGACATATCCTTGGGCATGGGATACAGGGAACTTTATAAGAACAGCTACTTGTGAGACATAATAGAAAGATGTGCTGGAAACTGTGGGAACTCTGCACACTTGTATTGAATATCTGGCGTGGTAATCTTGGCTGGGGATGTTTCTCTCTCTTATTTCTAGTTATATACGATTGTTTTATTCCCCTCTCTTCTTATAACAAATACACTCTTAAACGCTCAAGAATAAAACCTTGATGGAGAAAATTCCTCCTGAATCACTTTATAAAAATGTCTAAGACACCTAATCCACACCAACAGCATAGAGATGTTGGCACACTTTTGCTGCTATATACAATTATAACGCTCAGTGCTGAGGAGGAAACATTTGAAATTAATCAACAAACTTTCATGCGCCATACACAGGACAGGGCCACTGGAAAGCTGGTTTTAGGTCTAATATCCATGATCAATAACAACTACTCTAACAAAACGTGTTCTTGAAATGGACACAGTACAGATAATTCACTTGGGTTCAGCAACAATCTCCAGTGTGCTGGAGTCTTCCAGTGGCTCCACAACCAGTTCCTACTTAGCATCAGTTGGTGTCTAGGGCTCTGGCAATCTCAACACCCAATCTTAGTCCTTGTTAGTAGGAAACCAAGTCTGGAACAGATTCCTGTGCATTGCTACAGCCTCTCTTCACTTCATGAATATGAGATTGTGACTTTAGTGACTGGGTATAAATCCCATCAAGAAGTTATACTTCTGTTCTCAGTGGTAGCTGATGACAGAACAAGGAGTAATGGTCTCATGTTGCAGTGGGGGAGGTCTAGGTTGGATATTAGGAAAAACTTTTTCACTAGGAGGGTGGTGAAACACTGGCATGCGTTACCTAGGGAGGTGGTGGAATCTCCTTCCTTAGATATTTTTAAGGTCAGGCTTGACAAAGCCCTGGCTGGGATGATTTAGTTGGGGATTGGTCCTGCTTTGAGCAGGGGGTTGGACTAGATGACCTCCTGAGGTCCCTTCCAACCCTGAGATTCTATGATTCTATGACGATGACCTGTCCATTTGTAGACATGTTCAAGTTTTGTATATGTCTCTGAGGGCTTGTGATCTGTTCATGGTGGGAACAAGTAGCTATAGAAATCACAAATCCAGCCAAAGGCTAAGGCTTTATATTCTCTTCTGTTGCTTTATACCCTGTGATATATCACAGAGTGTGCAGGAGGGTGATGTAAGGACCTCATCCAAACCCACTGAAGTCAATAGCAAGTGTTGCATCAGCATTTTGGCTGTAAATAGAAAAACAGATGACTAAAAATGGTCAAGTAAGGAAGAGTGCTTCAAACATGAAGATCCCCTTTTGAAATCATGTGTAAAGGAAAATGATACGGGGTAAGTTCTGCCTTGTCTTGCACTAGGAAGAAGAGAGTTTGGGAGACTCTTCTCTGCTTACCTGTTGCCCAACAGTTAATTTTGCGTTGCACAGGAAGCAGGTAGAATGGTGACTTAGTGTTCTGAGAACTATGCTGGTGATCTAACTAATATGCCAGGGATGGTCATTTTCCCTAAGTGTTTGTTGACTGGCGTCTTGAGGTGTGGCCAAGACCCTAGCACCCTGAGACTCTGCTGGCACCATAAAGCAAGTGCTTGGAGTAGTGCACTCCTCTCTTTTCTGGACTGGCTGTAGAGAGGACTATCTGAAACCAAGTTAATTGATTGCATGTTTCCAAGGGAGAAATCACAAGTCTCAAGGGAGATGGAGGATGATGGGAGTGTATATAACTATGGTCTGAGTACATAATGATAGCTTTTGTGCTTATTTTAACCTTTAGTTCTCCTTGTGTTCCTTTGCAACCTCTCCATTTTCCTTACTCACTCTTGAAGGTGGCTGTATATTCAAAATATCATTGCTATCTTTTTAATTTTCATTGTGTATCATAGATAAACTTCATCACACCTTGGCGTACGTACTGTATATGCATTCATAAACACATTCTACTAAATTCTACTTAAGGGAAAAAACCTAAAGCTTTACTAAATTCCGAATCTGTCTGCTTCTGAAATACTCTACTACTCATCAATCCTAAATGAAATTGTGAATTAACAGGAATAGAAGAAATTACATTCAACAGAATACTTTTGTCTCCATTTAATTCAGCTTCTGAAATGCACCAATATTTTTCATGTGAGATTTCAAGGTTATAGTGCTCAGTACATTCTTTTATTTCCTTAGAACTGTAAACACTGATTAAATGTTTCCACCCCCCAAAAAAATCAGTGTTATCTAATATATTGTAAGATCAGCTCGGGATATTGCATTAAAACAAAGGAAAGCAAGCAAGCATATCTAAGTGATAAAGTGTTTTTCTTTGTTCTACTGCTAAAATAGAATATACACCAAGATATTTATTGTAGAGCCAATGCGATCTGACAAGTAGGTGCTGGAGTCAACTTGTTCCAGCACACTAGGTGGAACAGCGCTCTCTCTCTCTCGCTCGCTCTCTCTCTCTCTCATATATATATATGATACAAGCTATAAAGTAGATTGAAGAAATGTAAATTGAAGAAAAATCCGGAATGTTCTGTATGTTCCACTCTAATAAACTGAATGCTGATTTCTCCCTAATTTTTAATGATAAATTAACAGTAACTAACTACTGTGTTCATAACAAATACCAATGGGATATTTCCCATAATCTAAAATGTTATGCCATACTTGGGATTTAAATATCAGTATATTAAGAGTGAAAACACAACAACATTACCAGAGAATCAAAATGGTACATAACAACCCTTTATTTGTGTAGCTGATTTATCTAGTTAGTGCAGAGTGCAGAGGCAGCATGTGTTTTGAGTGAATTGCTGCTTTTTTCCCCCTCATGCAGCAACTGGGATAAATGAAGTCAAAGTCAAAGTCTGAATGAAGATTCCTAGGGCCACAATTAAACTAAAAGAGGGCATGGAGAGGAGGCACAGTGACAGTGGCTGCAGGCATTTTACCTGAAGCAGTCAGGAGCAGATATACTAGCTCAATCTACTATGTACATCAAGCTCTACTAGTCCTTGTTGCACATTTGGAAAAAATATAGCATGCTTCTTCCAGGGCAGCTGGTTTCTTTGTCCTCTTCCCTCTCTTGTTGCGGCTCAGCAGATTAGGGAAGAAGAATGCAGGGCATTTTAACAAGAGGAACCTGTAGGCCCACAGCACGTCACTGGCGCTGACAATTAAGAATTATGGGTTATCATGTTGGATAGGAGGAATAGACCTGTCAAACACTTGAGTTTGACTGGAGCTTTCTCACCTCAGGTCCAGTTCCTAGGCCTCTCCCCTGGGTTCTGCTGTTTTTTAGCTGTCTTACAGGGTAGGCATGACCAACAGTAGAGATTCCATCCCTTCTTCTCTTGCCAGCAATCCAGCTCACTGTGCTCAGCACCTCCACCTTGTCCAGTGAGAGAGAGAGAGAGGAAGTTGGGGGAATGGCTGAGCAGAGGAGGAGGAGTGGGAGAAATTGGCAGGAGAACTGAGGGAGGGAGGATGGGAGTCTCGGTCACTAACCCAGCAGAATCAAGAGCAAGCTGCTCAGCCTGAATATCTGCAGGGGTGCTGCTGAAAAGAAGAGCCCTGGATATTGAGGGTGGCAAGAAGAATGCGTGGGGGTTGGAATTGATAGATTTTAGGGGAATAGTGTCGTAAGGTCTTGACCACTTAACCTGTGGTAATTAAAGGTGCCACAATATTTCTTCATCAGAATAAGGATGCATTAACCTTGACGTCCTGGCTGCACAGCAGCTTACTTAACCACTCTGTGCAAACATAAATTCTTCTTCTCCACCCCTCCCCTGCAGCCTCAGTTAGAGTAAGCTCCCTTTGTGCTGCCAGAGAGATGCGAAGAGACCTTAGTGTACATGAGAATAAGGCTCTGAGCATTCTTCGGTTTGTGTTTTGGAACTGCAGTGCAGTGTTGCTGAGCACTTCCTGTGGTTTTTCGCCTCAGTGGGCTACACTTTAGAAATGGCAAATTAACTGGAAGCATGTGGGACAGGGTGGCCAACTTCCTAATGCCTGAAAACTGGACTCCCTTGCTGCTGTCCCATCTCTTCTCCCAGCCCCCCGTTCCTGTCCCAACCTCACCTCTTCCCTCAAAGCCCTGCCCCCCCACTCACTCCTCTTCTCCACGCCCCTCACCCCGCTGTCGCCCTCTGCTCTGCCCCCTCGACTCCAGCGTGAGCAGCCCCAGGGGACTTGAAAACCCCAGCTCCAGCAGGTCACCTAGCAGTGCAGGTCAGAGGAGTACTGTGGCCGTACGGAAGCAGCCAGGCAGCCCTGCTGGTGCGCTAAAATGTGGCCTTCCTGCTCGGCAGCTCCCCCCCGCCGCCTCCCTTTTCACTGCTTGCCCAGCAGCCCCCTTCCCACCCACTCAAGCCGTCCCCACCCTGGAGCTGCCTGAGAGCATGGCCAGGGGAAGCACTGGCTGGTGGGGCAGCTTGCGTTCCTTCCCTCCTGGGGAACGTTCCATGCCCACTGGGAGCCACTACCTCACTCATCATGGGCCCCCACGCTCTGTCCTCCGCTGCAGCCCTGCAAACCATGCTCCTCAAAGGAGCTGCCCACAGCCCAAGCTGGTGCATGCGTCCTGCCGTGGGAGCTGCTGCTTCAGGGCTGGGCACCAGGCTACCACTCCCTCCTTGGCCCCCTATCTGTGGTAAGTGGACTTTTAGTGTCCAGTGAGTAGATCTGACTAGACACTGCCAGTTCCCTTTTTGACCGTACTTTCCAGTCGAAAACTGAACTCCTGGCAACCCTAAAGCGGGATGGCACAAGTGGGCTCAGGCTCCGCCCCTCCCCCCACTTACTAGCACTCTGTACCACACACGGTGTGAGCTGGTCCCTAAAGGGTACAATCTAGTCCACAGTTAGTAGCTCAGTGTGCAAAGTGCTGTAGGGTCCTTTGAGATGAGAAGCACTATATCAATGTAAAGTGATACTACTATTATTATGCACCGCCTTGTATTTAGGCATTGCAGGGTTCTTAGGCAAGTGAGAGACAATATATGCAGTGATATTTTGGCACAACAAGGCCTCTTAATGATGAATTGGCAGTTAATTCAAAAGAGCTTCAGGTTTAATTTAGCTTTCTCCCCCTCTCTTTGAAGGAAATGAGAGGTGGCACAACAGGATTAGATACACATTTTAGGTTTTTTAAAAACCAGGATATTTATCTAAAAGATTGTAATGGGTCCAAGCTGATAAATACCCCATATTGTGCTTGGCTTGGACATTAATTTAGAAAATAAATATTATTTACCAGCTATTTTGTAGATGCTCCTCTGGAATCTTCTCAAGCTGCTATGGTTTTTGTAGCACTGTGTGAAAAAGCAAATTGTACTGATGCTTCTTAAAGGGTTTGTTGTATGTCTATATCTATACCTATATAGAGGCTGTCAAACAATTTTTTAACATCTCAATTAATCACGAGATTAAAAAAGTCACAATTAATTGCAATTTTAATTGCACTATTAAACAATAATAGAATACCAATTTTAATTTATTATAAATATTTTTGGATGTTTTTCTACGTTTTCAAATATACTAATTTCAATTACAATACAGAATCCAAAGTGTACAGTACTCACTTTGTACTATGCCAGTGCCATGCAAACTCCTGTTCTCACTTTCAGGAAACATTGTAAATAAGAAGTGGGCAGCATTATCTCCTGTAAATGTAAACAAATTTGTTTGTCTGAGCGTTTGGCTGAACAAGAAGTAGGACTGGGTGGACGTGAAGGCTCTAAAGTTTTACATTGGTTTGTGTTTGAGTGCAGTTAGGTAAAAAATAAAAAAACCCCTACATTTGTAAGTTGCACTTTCACAACAGAGAGTGCACTACAGTACTTGCCTGAGGTGAACTGAAAAATACTACTTCTTTTGTTTATCTTTTTACAGTGCAAATATTTGTAATACAAATAATAATATAAAGTGAGCACTGTGCACTTCGTATTCTGAGGTTGTAATTGAAACAAACATATTTGAAACTGTAGAGAAACATCCAAAAATATTTATAATAAATGTAAATTGGTATTCTAACATTGTTTAACAGGGCAATTAAACTTGTGCTTAGGAAATAGCGAGCCTGTAGGTGTGTCCAGGCACCCTCTGAAGGCTTAATGATTCACTCTTAGTCTGCATATATATAGTATCATACTTGATTATCTTGATTACTTTATTACTTTGTTTTTTGGCTTCGGAAACTGCTGGTAGAGAGTGCAATAGCCCTGCAGTCCTTACCAGCTTCCTAACACTCAGCTGGTCTCTGCTTGGCTAGAGCTGTGTGAAATGTTTTGTTCACACTGCAAGTGAAAGGCCATGCAAACTGTCACCTGCCTTAGAGAGTGAACCCAAAACCAGAGAGAGCAAGGTACCTTGTGAATCGTTTTTGAGACTGCAAACTTCTTGCCAGAATTAGAAGTGAAATGCCTTGCTCTGCCTGGAGTAATGTGGATTTCTAGCTGTTAAGTTTAAAGGGTTCATTTCAGGTTGATTGCAAAAGATCCCCGGGTGTAAATTATGGAGCAGGTTCTCTGGAACTCTGGCTGAACGACATGAACTTCATATATTCGAAGGGGCCACTGTATTGCCGGCTCTGGTTGTATGTCCATAAAGGGTAAAATTCATCCTTGTGCAGAGAGCTGGCACCATGGCACATAGCTAGACTGTAAATTTTGATTTGACTGGTGCTTGCCTTCTGCAAATAGGCAAATTACACCCAAAGAGAAATTGTTTCACTGAGCTTTGCATACCTTTTCCCAGGAGTAAATCAACTGCATATATTGCAGCTTTTAAAATAACCTCTCACACATAAAATCACTGTCTTGGTATCATCAATTAGCTAGGGAGGAATGGACACAATAT
This sequence comes from Caretta caretta, assembly GCF_965140235.1. Classification (NCBI taxonomy): domain Eukaryota; kingdom Metazoa; phylum Chordata; order Testudines; family Cheloniidae; genus Caretta; species Caretta caretta. The sequence continues at coordinate 162,225,394 of NC_134206.1, read as the reverse complement.
AATTTTTTGCATTTGTAATAATGTATTTTTTATCGTGTACCTCTGATTTTCTGTTCAGGGACCAGACTCGTGTAAACTTAGACCGAAGCTACTTTCCTTTCTTTGTCCAGCCAATAATTCTAGCTCTAAGGATATGTGTGCACTGCAGTCAGGAGGTGTGATTGCTGCATGTGTAGACATACATGCACTAGCTTTGATCCAGGTAGTACAAGCTAGCCTTGTGTAAGGGGACTCTTGCCCCCTTACTAACAGTCAGTGGGGGTGTTTTGGTTGGCTAGCTCCCAGTACTAAAAGGGGGAAGAGTCGATGGGGAATCAGGACCCTGAGACTGACAGCCCCCAGGTACAATGGGGAGAGGCCAAAGCTCCAGGTCAGCCTGAATGACAGAGCAAGCAGGCTAATCAGGGAGTCAGGAGGCCAGGGAGGTCCCGTCCTCCGTATGAGCTGGATTTGCCTGGGTCAGACAGAGTGGGGCCGAGCTAAGGAGAAAGCAGGGGTCCAAGTTAAGCTGGGGAGCAGAGCTGTGCCAGATTGAGAGGGACCAGAAAGCAGCCCAGAGAGCGCAGACCCTGTCCTGGGAGCAGAGCTGCAGCCCCAAAACCAGAGGCACAGCCCAGAGAGAGCAGACTTGCCCTGGGAGCAGAGTTGCAGCAACCAGAGCCAGAGGGGCCAGAAAAGCAGCCCAGGAAGCAGGTCAGTGCTGGGAGCAGAGTCACAGAAGCAGCCTGCAGAGCAGACCTGTCCTGGGAGCAGAGCTGTAGCAGTCAGAGGCAGAGGGGCCAGAGAAGCAGCCCAGGGAGCAGAAGGCAGAGCAGCAGCAGTGCAGAGACAAAGTGGTGCATCTGGGGCTGGAGCAGTCTGTGGTGAGCAGCTGGGGAGAGCGAAGGGGACCTTGGGCAGCGGTCCTGGCACAGGGAGACGCCTCAGCCAAAGGGCTCTGCAGGCCAGGCTTGGATCGTAACCCCGACAGGGCGGGGGCACCACTGGGAAGAAGGGTCCTGCCACTAGGAGCCTGAGAGCGTGTGGCCACCACCAGAGCAAGTGTTCAACCCACAGCATCCCTGCAGCACAGCCAGGGCTGGAGAAGGTTGGCCTGGGACTTACAAGAAACAGACTGTGACCTGCCCTGACATTGCAGAGACACTGTTTGTGATGTTCCCTGCCACAGAACGGGGTGATGTGTTTCCTTTAACCTTTCCCATTTTTCCTTATTCTTTTTAAAATTAATTGTTGATTAAATAACTTGCATTTGCTTTAATTTGTATGTAATGGTCAGTGGGTCAGAGAAGTGCCCAGTGTAGAGAGAGTACCCTGGAGTGGGGACACCCTAGCCCCTGTCTTAGGTGACCACAGCAGGGTTGGGGGTCAAGCCCCCAGGAATCCTGGGCCCAGCCTTGTTGGGGTTATGAGGACTCTGCCACACAGGAGAGTGGAAGGGGAGTCCTCAAGGGCAGGGAGGCCACAGGGTAAAGGAAGTGGGAGCGAGGACTCAGATCCTTTCGCTAGCCCACTTCGCTGGGGTAGTGCAGAAGCCAGGAAAGTTCCGCGCAAGAGCGGGACTATTCCCCTGCTTACACTTGCTCACCCAGGACCCTCGAGACATACGTGAGCAGCCAACCCATGCTGCCTCAGCTTTGCTGAGATTATTACTCAAGCTCTCTTTGATCTTGCTCAGATATCATGAGCTGCAGTTTCACCTTCTGACTGCAGTGTAGACATATCCTAAGTGTCTTATAAGTATATTTTGCAGGCCCACATTCCCTGTTTGTTAGACCAAGATAAATATTTGTTTCATACCAACTGCAAAACAAAAATGAAGATGGTCAGCAGTAGCAGTGCCAGAGCAGAAAAAGCCAGTGAAGCAACAGGCAGGAATCACAGAATCACAGAATATCAGGGTTGGAAGGGATCTCAGGAGGTCATCTAGTCCAACCCCCCCTCGAAGCAGGACCAATCCCCAACTAAATCATCCCAGCCAGGGCTTTGTCAAGCCTGACCTTAAAAACCTCAAAGGAAGGAGATTCCACCACCTCCCTAAGTAACCCAGTCCAGTGCTTCACCACCCACCTCGTGAAAAAGTTTTTCCTAATATCCGACCTAAACCTCCCCCACAGCAACTTGAGACCATACTCCTTGAGGCAGCTTTTTCAAGGGGCTGTAGTTGGGCTTTGGGTGATGGCAGTGCTGGGGCCAGGGTGGCATAACTTGATCATGATCAAAGTAGATCATTTAGTTTTACCTCAAAATGTCAGGTGCATTAAAATCTAAGACGAAGTAGAAATCCCTGCAGGTGCTCTGCCATTGGAGCAGAGCTGGGTGAGAAATCGTTTTCCAATCCTGGGAATTTCTGCAAGAGTTCCACATTTTTTCCTTTCTCAAATCAAGAGGCAAATTTGAAATCTCAAAAATATTTGTAAACTGACAAACCAAAACCTTGTTTGTTTTGGGTTAATTGAAACATTTTATTTTTCTTTTGATCTTTTTTCATTTTTTCACTCTAATGAGCTGATGTTTTGAAACAATGTCATTTTGAAACTGAAAACCAGAATTTTTTGTTTTGACATTGCCAAAATGAAACATTTTAATAATTTTACATTTTTTTCGTGGCCTTTTTTGAGTAAGGAAATTTGTTGAACATGCCCCTGTTTTGTGATAAGTTTTGATTGAGACAAAAATGGCATTTTTTGACAAAAACGAGATTGGTCAAAAGTTCCCAACCAGCTTTACATTGGAGATGTGGCATTAGCCAAATGGTAGTGAACTAATGCCAACTTTCATCTGCTGCAACTTGGCATTGAATAACATGCAATATGCGTGAGATGAATCATCACAAATTAGTCCTAACGAAACAAATTTAGTTGCAAACCGAGAAATCTTTGGACAGCTCTAGTTTTTGCTGTTGCCTCTAGGGAAATTTGTTTTTCCTGTCTGTACAGTGTCTTTCCAACATGTCTTATGTTGATGACACGTTCAGGAGCGTGGGCACATGAGGCTGCAGACTCCCTGGAGCGTTGTAGTTTAATGCCGTATCTTACTTTTGCTTTGGGTGTTGCTGCTCTTCTCGTTCCTTACTCATACTTTAATCCATGATTGCCACCGCACTGGATTATGAACATCGATACGTATTCTGTAAGGCCAACATTTGCAAACTTGGGTATCTGAAGTTAAGCACTGAAATTTTTATTCAGAGTCCTAAATAAGTGGCCTGATTTCTCTGAGGTGCAAAGCACCTACAGTTCCCATTGACATCAGTATAGGCTGTGAGCACAGCATGTCTGAAAATCAGGTCATTTACTTAGGCATCTGCTGGATGCAGGTGCCTAACTAAGAGTGAAATCCTGGCCCCACTGAAATCAATGACAAAACTCCCATTGACTTGAACAGGGTAAGAATTTCACACAATGACTTTGTCTCCTCCTGTGTAAAAGACCACCTGTAGCTCCCCTGTCGCAGGAGCTTTGAGACTCACAATTCCTTCACCAGTTCCCCCTTGCTCCAGAGAGGAACTAATCTGCTACTGGCTTATAACAGTAGCAGATTGCTTCCTAGTCTGTGCCAGCTTAGGTGTAGCTGGGTGGGAGCCAAAACTTCATCCATTCTCTGCTCACATCTGTCCAGTCCCCTCTTGCCTGTGTGTAAGTGTCAGGGGGATGGAGGAATGACGCCGTGGAGCCTGTTCTCCCCAGCAATGCACAAAGATCATACAGGGGAGAAAGGCACTGCCTTACTCCTTGCTAAGCTGCATAGAGAAAGTTTGTGACATATTTTTCCTTTTTAGGCATCAAGTTTGAAAAACTGATCCTTGTTTTCTGTAGACATCCACTAACCTGGCTGATTCTCCCTGGTTGCCATCACCTTAAACAGAGAAAATCCTTTCCCCCGCTTTACTCATACCTTTCAGCATGTTTCAAATATCAGTGATCAGCACCATCAGACCAAGAGTTTGAGAGGAATATACTCTGCTAATATGAATTCTCTATATAGTCTGCATTAAATGAGATGCATATTGGGTGGGGGAGGGGAAAAAGGGACAATCATCCTTAAAATAACTTTTCCAGTTAATTATTCCCCCTTTCTACCCCCAACCACCTGAAAACTTAAAAAATTCCTTGCAGACCTTAAAATTCTGAAGTCCCTGATTATATTTCATGCCTGTAATTTTCAGCTGCAGATGGTTTATGGCAGGTTTGACTTTACCTCAGAGTAACAAAACACTTATTGTACAAAGAACAGGAGTACTTGTTAGTCTGTATCCACAAAAAGAACAGGAGTACTTGTGGCACCTTAGAGACTAACAAATTTATTTGAGCATAAGCTTTTGTGGGCTACAGCTCACTTCATAGGATACATGCAGTGGAAAATACAGTAGGACGATTTTATATACACAGAGAACATGAAACAATGGGTGTTACCATACACACTGTAACGAGAGTGATCAGTTAAGGTGAGCTATTTCCAGCACGAGAGAAAAAAAAACTTTTTGTAGTGGTAATCAAGATGGGCCATTTCCAGCAGTTGACAAGAACATGTGAGGAACAGTAGGGGGGAAAATAAACATGGGGAAATAGTTTTACTTTGTGTAATAACACATCCACTCCCAGTCTTTATTCAAGTCTAATTTAATGGTGTCCATAGAATCATAGAATCATAGAATATAAGGGTTGGAAGGGACCCCAGAAGGTCATCTAGTCCAACCCCCTGCTCAAAGCAGGACCAATTCCCAGTTAAATCATCCCAGCCAGGGCTTTGTCAAGCCTGACCTTAAAAACCTCTAAGGAAGGAGATTCTACCACCTCCCTAGGTAACGCATTCCAGTGTTTCACCACCCTCATAGTGAAAAAGTTTTTCCTAATATCCAATCTAAACCTCCCCCACTGTAACTTGAGACCATTACTCCTCGTTCTGTCATCTGATACCATTGAGAACAGTCTAGAGCCATCCTCTTTGGAACCCCCTTTCAGGTAGTTGAAAACAGCTATCAAATCCCCCCTCATTCTTCTCTTCTGCAGGCTAAACAATCCCAGCTCCCTCAGCCTCTCCTCATAACTCATGTGTTCCAGACCCCTAATCATTTTTGTTGCCCTTCGCTGGACTCTCTCCAAATTATCCACATCCTTCTTGTAGTGTGGGGCCCAAAACTGGACACAGTACTCCAGATGAGGCCTCACCAATGTCGAATAGAGGGGAACGATCACGTCCCTCGATCTGCTCGCTATGCCCCTACTTATACATCCCAAAATGCCATTGGCCTTCTTGGCAACAAGGGCACACTGCTGACTCATATCCAGCTTCTCGTCCACTGTCACCCCTAGGTCCTTTTCCGCAGAACTGCTGCCTAGCCATTCGGTCCCTAGTCTGTAGCTGTGCATTGGGTTCTTCCGTCCTAAGTGCAGGACCCTGCACTTATCCTTATTGAACCTCATCAGATTTCTTTTGGCCCAATCCTCCAATTTGTCTAGGTCCTTCTGTATCCTATCCCTCCCCTCCAGTGTATCTACCACTCCTCCCAGTTTAGTATCATCCGCAAATTTGCTGAGAGTGCAATCCACACCATCCTCCAGATCATTTATGAAGATATTGAACAAAACCGGCCCCAGGACCGACCCTTGGGGCACTCCACTTGATACCGGCTGCCAACTAGACATGGAGCCATTGATCACTACCCGTTGAGCCCGACAATCTAGCCAGCTTTCTACCCACCTTGTAGTGCATTCATCCAGCCCATACTTCCTCAACTTGCTGACAAGAATACTGTGGGAGACTGTGTCAAAAGCTTTGCTAAAGTCAAGAAACAATACATCCATTGCTTTCCCTTCATCCACAGAACCAGTAATCTCATCATAGAAGGCGATTAGATTAGTCAGGCATGACCTTCCCTTGGTGAATCCATGCTGGCTGTTCCTGATCACTTTCCTCTCATGCAAGTGCTTCAGGATTGATTCTTTGAGGACCTGCTCCATGATTTTTCCAGGGACTGAAGTGAGGCTGTTTTTGAAGCTTTTTGGTTGTAATATTGTGACTTTTAGGTCTGTAATCGAGTGACCAGAAAGATTGAAGGATTCTCCGACTGGTTTTTGAATGTTGTAATTCTTGACATCTGATTTGTGTCCATTTATTCTTTTACGTAGAGACTGTCCGGTTTGACCAATGTACATGGCAGAGGGGCATTGCTGGCATATGATGGCATATGTCACATTGGTAGATGTGCAGGTGAACGAGCCTCTGATAGTGTGGGTGATATGATTTGGCCCTATGATGGTGTCCCCTGAATATATGTGTGGACACAGTTGGCTATGGGCTTTGTTGCAAGGATAGGTTCCTGGGTTAGTGGTTCTGTTGTGTGGTGTGTGGTCGCTGGTGAGTATTTGCTTCAGGTTGGGGGGCTGTTAGTAAGCAAGGACTGGCCTGTCTCCCAAGATCTGTGAGAGTGATGGGTCGTCCTTCAGGGTAGGTTGTAGATCCTTGATGATGCGTTGGAGAGGTTTTAGTTGGGGGCTGAAGGTGATGGCTAATGGCGTTCTGTTAGTTTCTTTGTTAGGCCTGTCCTATAGTAGGTACTCTTCTGGTTCTTCTGGGTACTCTTCTGGTTCTGTCAATCTGTTTCTTCACTTCAGCAGGTGGGTATTGTAGTTGTAAGAATGCTTGATAGAGATCTTGTAGGTGTTTGTCTCTGTCTGAGGGGTTGGAGCAAATGCGGTTGTATTGTAGAGCTTGGTTGTAGACAATGCATCGTGTGGTGTGGTCTGGATGAAAGCTGGAGGCATGTAGGTAGGAATAGCTGTCAGTAGGTTTCTGGTATAGGGTGGTGTTTATTTGACCATTGCTAATTAGCACTGTAGTGTCCAGGAAGTGGATACTCAAGATGGCCCATTTAGACAGTTGACAAGAACCTCTCTGGCCACTCAGTAAAAGATTTAAGGTGGCAATTTTGCAACAGAAAAGGTTCAAAAACAGACTCCAACGAGAAACTGCTGAGCTTGAATTAATATGCAAACTAGATACCATTAACTTGGGTTTGAATAGAGACTGGGAGTGGCTGGGTCATTACACGTATTGAATCTATTTCCCTAAGTTAAGTATCCTCACATCTTCTTGTCAACTGTCTAAATGGGCCATCTTGATTATCACTGCAAAAGTTTTTTTCTCCTGCTGATAATAGCTCATCTTAACTAATTAGCCTCACAAAAGCTTATGCTCAAATAAATGTGTTAGTCTCTAAGGTGCCACAAGTACTCCTTTTCTTTTTGTGGATACAGACTAACATGACTGCTTCTCCGAAACAGTTTGTATGGCAACTTCCAACTTATCTGTATGTGTACATATATATATATCTTCTTACTATATGTTCCATTCTATGCATCCGATGAAGTGGGCTGTAGCCCACGAAAGCTTATGCTCTAATACATTTGTTAGTCTCTAAGGTGCCACAAGTACTCCTGTTCTTTTTGCGGATACAGACTAACATGGCTGCTACTCTGAAACTTACTGTACAATCTTCCTCAGGCAAATTATCCCAGCGACTGCCTGAAAACAATAGCCTCTGTCTCTGAAAGGATTTTGTTCAAACTTTCTAAAAGAATTCACCTTCAGGATAGAGAGCAACTATGGAAAAATGAAGCCCCAAAGGTCAACGTTTTGCAATGTTTGAGCATGTGAAAACAGAGGGTTATAATGGAAACTATTTTGCAACTATAGTGATAATAGGTGTGGCCAGGAACTACTATCACATCTTCTTCTGAAGAAAAGCACTGTCTCTTAGTGTTTGCAGTGTTTTTTTAGCCCTGTGGGTCCCAGGATATTAGAGAGACAAGGTAGGCAAGGTAATGTCTTTTATTGGACCAACTTAATTAGAAGGAAGAATTTTTTTAGCCCTTCTCAACTCTGAATTTAGCAGGATAAAGGAGAATAGTTCTCTTTTCTATAGATTATTTCTTAAGCTTGAGTAATTTTAGCTACATCTGTAAATAAATGTATTCTGTGACCTTCCAAGGGCATTTCTTAACTTTTTCCATGGTAGAAATAAAAAGATCTCTCTGAGATAGATAATCATTGTACCAGATTTGAGGTACAGGATATGTGTAGTCTTCTCTTTATTACCATCACTTCTTGGACTTTTAATAAAATTTCATAGGCATTGTCAACCTCAGTAGTTTTCTCAAGGCTCAGTTCTGAAACCTTTCTTAGTAACACATTTGCAAAAACACAGATTTCATTTCCTTTGATTACAGTCAGATGATGAAGAACTCTCAAATGTTTATTCAAGATGCTGTTTTCCAGGAATACACATTTGGAATGCAATGAGGCACTGGTTTGGTTTGGGTTTTTTTAGTTCTATTTACAGAGAATCAATCTTATCTCTGGGCATTTGAAACTGATTGTACTAATTCCATGGTTTGATGCTCAAATCCCCATAGGCCTGACACAACTCTATTGAATTCAGTGGGAGAATTTCCACTGGTTTCAGTGGATGTTGGGTCAGGTCCCATATTGCTGGTCCATGGAAACCATTTTCTAATTAAATTAATCCATTGTTTGCACTAATTTTCCAAAGCAGGGCTCCTTTGAACATCCTTGGATTGCAAAAGTGATAAAGGTATTTCTCAGTGTTTAGGATCATCAATCTGAAGCGATTTCCTTGTTTGAGAGGTAGATATCATGACCTCGTGGGGAAGAAACCTCAATAGAGGTTTTTCATTTTCAGCCCCATTGCACAAAGCATTTGTGTAGTATAGACACAGCCTGAGAGACCTGGATGAATCATTTGGATCCTTCTGTTCCTGATCTAAGAGGAAGGAAAGAAGGGGTGTACCTGAAGCCTCTGTGTAGGTTAGTATGTTACAAGCAGGTGGGCAATCTGTTCCCCTGAAGGGATATTGTGTGTGTAATCAGCGAAAGCTCACTTTGTCCTCCCACCTCAAAATACAGCAGATGGACCAGTCAGCCACTAACCAGAAGCGTCTTGAGAAAGGGACATGTTTGAGTTTCAGGCAAGTGAGGTGAATTTTGGCTGCTTTGAAGTTGCATGAACATATCAGGCCGAAAAAAATACTTTCTTGAATCTGAGCCTTTTAAAATTTCCAATTTGGGGCTTGAAGGCTGTTTGTATTTGAATTCCTGCATGTAAATCTAGCCCTTCAGTCTTGGTTCTGGGCCACAATCAAAACTAGAAGGGTTTAATTTAACTTATTTAATTAAACTGAAGCCACAAATTCATAGGAACAGCTGTCATCATGAGATTACAGCCATCCTGCGAAATGTTTTGAGAGTCCTGACATCATGAGCTGAAATATATGAATATTTCTGTCATTTGGGACCAAACTTCAGGATGTAGAAACCTAACTTTCAATGTCCATTTTTGAAAAGCTTGTCCTAAATCCAGTTTTTAAACTGGGTTTACAATGGAAGTTTTCACGTAACTAACAAGATATCACTTCTGTTGCTGCTCTGATAACACGACCAATCAGGTGGAAAAACAAACAAATTCCTTACCATGCACTGATAAGAACCATCTCAGCAATAGCTCACTTGGTAAAATAAAATTAGTTGATAAAAAGGAAGGAATTTTCAAAGGCATTAGTTGGTGGGGGTAACTCTCCTCCTACTAAGGTCAATGGAAAATTTACAGTCTACTTCAATAGGAGCAATTAAGCCAGTGGTGGATGCTTTTGATAATCCCACCGAAATCTTTCAGTGTGTGAAGCTCTTCAAGTGGAAAAGAAGCCCATTCCAATTATGTACTCTTATAGGCATATCATTGCCAACTGCCAACCAACACCTGAGTCTCCCATCCCCATTCACCCTAAGAGACAGGCGAAGGAGGGCTTGTCTACATACACAAAGTGTATCGCTTTAACTATACCATGGTACAGTCCCCCTAGTGTGGACTTCTGTGACATCTTCAAAGAGATGACAAAAGCAAGATGAAGACACAGAAGTGGAGAGCAGTGACGACCATGATGATACCTAAATGGGAGGGAGTGACACTGAAGAGGATGTCTTCTTGTTCAATACCTGATCCTGTACTGTTGAATTCCATGACAGCTTTACCACTGATTTCAGTGGAGCAGAAGTGGGGCCTCATTTCCTTTCATGGTCACATTGCTCACAACTGCCCTAGAAACAGCACATTCAGTTGAAACATATATCCCCGCTACCTCTTCATCTAACTTTATCAACAATTCAGTCATTAAGAAACAGATTTGCCAGTTTGATTCAAAATTAGATATAGTGACAAATAAAATCTCTAATCTCAGGAAAAATATGCAAACAATACAAGGTTATTTAAAAATAATGAAAGAAAATATACTAAGGAGAGAGTGCACAGTTGTCAATGGGTTTTTTTAAAAAGGGTAACTGACTTTTGTAGTGGAAAAAGCAGTTCTGACAAATTTCTACTGATCTTTTGTAATCAAGCTTTATAGTTTGGAAAGCGATACATGAGTATTTGCAGAATAGAATGTCAGTAGGGATCTGGGTTTGTAGACTTTTCTAATTAGCCCAGGAATCTAAAAAGAAGTTTCAAGTTAGCATCTTTGTTTTTGTTTTTTTAATTAAAATATCATTTATAGAGTGCAGTGTGTATTTTCTTACCATTTTTTAAATGGGAATGGAAATTGGCTTTTTTATGTAGATTTTACATATTAAATAATCAGATCTCATTTAATTAGAGTGATTGATAAAAATGCATTTTGAGCTTAGTTCTTTGTGTGTGTGAAAAGTTGATATGCTGAAAGGAATAGTTTTGGTTGTATTGGCTATACATAGCTAGGATTTTTCCTCTAAGGTGCTCAGTAGTATCCCAAGAACTGTCGTCTTCAGCACAAGCAACTTTCAGGAGAGTGAACCATACTGTGAGGTTAGCCTGACCAACTGGTCTCTGCCTACTTAGGAGGGTGTCTTAGGCAATATGTGTGGGCTAAGTCAATGGTTTCAGTCTACCAGCTCACCAAAAATAGCTCCAGCATTTCCAAAAGAACATGTTGTCCCTTGGAAACAATGCCTTCCGCTGCTCCAAGCTTTTGAGATGCACCATAAATTTGTTTTTTCTTCTCCCCAAATTCTTCAATAATAATTAGATGTGGACCTCACTCAAACTCGTTGATTCAAATACCTCTGCAGGACATTTTGATCAGGATCCGAGCAGTGCATAGTTGCTCCTATTTCTGTAATGAGCTGGGCCAAAATCTTAGATCTAAATTCCCCCAAACTTTGGGAGAGTTTTGAATCCAGATTCAAATATAATTTCAGGTCTGAACTTCATGGCTCAAGCACATCTATCCTCTTTAGGTGGAAGTAGCCTCTTTCTTCCATTGCTTAACCCACCCAGTGACCCTGAAACTTCTAATTAATGCATGTAATTAAAGATTTAAGAATTTTTTTATTTGTTAGGAAATAGAACTTAGAGATGCATTTTGGTCAAGATGTGTTTCTGCACTTGTTTATGATCATAAATTGTAACACAACTTTTGCTAATTCCTATATATATTTACCTAGAAAAAATTGTGCAATGAAATGTGTATCTTTATTTTTATTTCAGAGAGACAGTAAAACATTTTTTCTGACATATTTGTGATAGGGAAAAGCTAAAATTCAAATGTTCATTATGACTTTTATTCCCCCTTTGGGATGCATGCAGACACATGTTGAACTGAACCTTGACTAAAACTTTTTTGCAAGTCTGAATCATTTTCTGCCTGAAATTTTTGTTTTCTTCTGTCTCTTCCCTACTTGACTCTCTCCAAAAACAGTGTAAGAGTTGGAAATACCACGAGAAAGTAAATTATTATCATTAGATTTCCTGCCCAAATTTATAGATCCAAAAACTACAGATAAACAACTGAACTTCTGGGATGTTATACTCTTCCCTATCATTGTTCTAAATGTGAGCCATAGCACTGGGGTACAGTAAAAGACATTACATGCAGTGTAAGTGCTTTAAGACAGGGATCTTGTATTGACAATTCTCTGTAAAGGGTCTTGCATGCTATGGGCACTGTGTATAATAAATTACGCAGAAAAAGCTACATTAAGAGAAAGGCATTTGAGTTGCAAAGTCAAGCATGCAAAAGTTGGGAAATGTCAGATTTATATTTACCTGTGGACCCTTAATTCTACCACTTTGTGCACTGAATGAGGCAGGCATCCTGTGGGAGAAATAGTAGTAGCTCATGTAATTAAAGACTGTATCATAGCACATACGTACAAAGGGTCTGAATAAATATTCACAGGCAACTGTACAACAGGCATTTCCTAATTTTCAAGTGCTTAACTTTGCAACCTTAACATAACTTTTTGCAAGTAATTTTCTAGGTTTTTCTAAGAAGGGAAAAGGTAGATATATATCATCATGCATCATTAACAGGGTGTGAACTCTGAACCTTCAGCACTGCAGTACAGACTACTGCACTTGAGATACAAGGCTAACTGCATCAGTTAACAGCAGGAGAAGGCTCTTACCTCAGAGGAAATCTGTTGCTGGTGCATGTTCTGGGTCTAAGGTGTGATTGGTGGGAGAGCTCAGCCACCTCTTTCTCTCTCCTCACTGTCTGGGAGTTGGAGGAATTGCTGCCCCATTTGATATCCACAGAGGGAGGCTAGGATGCTGAAACCATGTGCAAGGGCTGATGAGAGCCCAGTCTGCCTCTCTTTCCACCCCACCCACCATTATACTGGCTTTGGCAGCTACCAGGCTTTCCCAGTGCAGCGTGTGCTGCATTAGTGGCACTGTGGGCCTGACACTTTAGTATATTCACATTGTTATTATGTTGGCAAGCTGCCACCATTTTCCTGAGGAACACAAGTCAGAGCCGGGAAATAGCAATTTTAATCATTCATAGCTCAGCTAACCCTGAATGGAATTTCTCTAGCTCAAGGGTTTTATCCCTGCCCAGTTCCAAAGGCCTGCTGCAAACAAAGGTAAAGTTACAGCATCTCAAAAAAAAGGTCACTGGACTCTTTTTATAATGCAAGGCACTAGACAACCTAAATACAGGGGTAGCTACCAGCTCCGTCTCTCATAATAATTAATAAAGGGACACTCCGTGCCACATGTCTAAGAATTGGGGGAGGAGTGTATGTGTGAGTGGTGTGAAGTTTGTTTGTCTTTGACAAAGAGATAAAATCACATCTTACTTATGTCCTTCTAAATTTAAAACAGCTGTTGCCTGCTGGAACTGCCTAAATGCCTACATACTGAACCACATGAAGGCAGAATTCCAGGCCTCTAGTTTCCTATGGTTGCATATCGATGACATGATTGTTTGTTTACCAACGCCACTGTGGAAAAAAGAGCTTTCGCTTCTGTTAGTGTGTTTTCTTTGAAGTGAGATGGTTGTGATTTTGTTAGTAAAAACCCATACTTAAAACACCTCTTGCACCTCAACACTAAAGGGGGCAAGATCAATCTAGCATCAAGTGCTCCCTCAGAAGTCTCTATGGTTGCTTGTCTCTATGATCTGTTGCATTGGACTGGCTTGCTGTGACATAATTCCGTGAAGCCATGCATCTGGGAGGATGTATGTCAGAGAACAATATCCCAGAGCCAGCAGATCAGTGTTTCCAGTGCTGTAATGTCTTCCCTTGCATTTCTGCTTTTGGGATTTACTTCTGGGAATCCCATCAAACAAGAAAGTAGCACCTAAGGCACTTCAGAAGGGTTATGTATGGCAAAACACCTACACCACTCACTCTTCACATTCAGAAGCACCCAATTTTCCCCAAATCAAATCTGTACCACCTTGCTTTATTTTCTGCATCTGGTAAATAACAGAAGAAATGGCCCACAGGAAAGCTCAGAATAAGTCATCAAAAAGAAATATTGTTGTGGCTAACCAGCTTGGAAACATTAGTGTTCAGGGATTTCAGCTATGACCATGATTGTTATGGTTCAGTGTGCTAAAATAGTCCTGGTATAAATTCATTTCAGATGGGTTTCAGTCTCCTTTTTGCCAGAAGGAAGGGGATCATCAATAATGTTGACTTTTTTTTTTTTTGGGTCTCTTCTTTTTTTTTTTTTTTTTTTCACATGTGCAAAGCTTATTTGTTTCGGCAAGAAGGCCTTTGAGGGACTTTGCTCAGTGTGGCTAAAGTTTCTTCAAAGATTAACTGACATTCTTTAAAAGTACATCAGTTTCCTTTTAAGCAGGTATTTGCTTACCACGTAACTGGGTTGTTGAGTGCTATTGTAGTTATAAAGTTTGCTGGGCTCAACTCTAGATTTCCTTAAGACATACTGCTGACATCACCGAATCTCCTCTCAGATTCCTTTCCCTCTCTCTCCGGTTTCCTCCTTCAGGTAATTCCAACTCAGACTCTTACCAACTTGTTTTTGACTGACAGTGAATTAAGGAAGACTTTTTAGGGGAATAGAGGAGGAGTGTTTAAAACATACATATGTGCTGTACCTAAAGGAGACTCATTCTTTTATAAAGAGTTGTTTGACCTGTCATGACAATAACATCTAGTAAGGAATCTGAACATTGATCTTTCACAGGTAAGAAGAAGTCATCGGTTTTAAAAAAAAAAATGCATATGTGCTTAAGAGAGGTTTGAAAACATTGTGTTTCAAGTAAAGCTTAATGAGTCCATTCTTGTCCTATTTTAACTATTTTAATAATGTATTGTTCCAGAAACTATCTGCAAGAGAAAATCTGCTTATTAGATCATGTCTGCATGTGAAAAATAGAACTACAAAGCAGTTTAGTGATGGTGCAGCAAAAGCTGTTATGTTTTATTCTTCCTATTGATACAATATTCCAAACATTATGTTTAAAGTGGGGGGGTAGTATTTTGGTCTGTTAGGGGATAATACAAGAGTTATCTTTGGAAGACTTTCCTGTTATGGTGTTTTGCTGAAGACATTTTTAATGATTTTGTTCTGTTAAAAATCTGCTTTTGTTAATTTTCAGTCAGTTCTCCTTTTCCAGTGGGTAAATCAGTTTTTGTTTCCACAGTGGGAAACTAGACCGAAACATTTAAAAACCTTTGGTGCATATCTGAATAAGGGTTTGTAAGTGTTCTGTGGTAGGTATAGGAATGTAAACAATTCTGACTTGGAGAGCACGATGCACTTTCCCCCAGCTCCTGGATGGTGTCTTTATATTTCTTCCTTAAGTGTATAATGAGTATGACTTACTGTCAACAATCAGAATCTCCCATCTGAATTGCAAATTCCCCATTACTTCTGTTTAGCTTAGTTGTACCTTCCCACTATTATTTTTCCTGTAGAATTTCTGCTTTGAACATATTTGTAGTTAAATTATTTTTCCCATGTCATGTAGGGTGTGAAAATGCAACAAAAGTAGCTTTTCTACATGAACAATGGAGAGTTATATGATCTTTATAACTAACATTGTTTCTCCACTTCACTTTGCTTATATGTATAGGCATTTCTAGAGGCCTCTTCATCTTAGTGTCCGAGTGCCCACCTTAAACCTCAACTTTTTTTGTTTTTTAATTCTGATTTGATATCATCACTCACAATTTCTTCTTTCAAAGCAGGGAGGCAGCAGGGGCATTTTCAAAACAGAGAGCTGCTACAGAAATGGCTTTATTTTTCTCTGTTGTAAAATGTTGCTCTGGGCTCTCTGCACTCTCTGGTAACCAGCTTATGTGGGGAAGAAAGGCTCAAAACATGACTTAGTGCAGTTGGTCGTACATTACAAACTGGCATCACTTTTGCAAACTGGAGCATTGAGGAGACCAAAACTTCCAAAAGAATTCCATGTGGGTAAATTAGGCATGGACTAGAGACAAAAAATGCAACAGATGACTTGGGCTTCACTCTTTTAACATTTCAGTCCCGTTACTTTTGATAGCCTTTCAAGTAAAAACAAATAGTGCTTTTTACCTCCGTTGCTCATGCAAAGGAGAAAAACAACCACGTCATCCGCTCGCAATATTGATTGGAGCTGAAATTCGGGTTTGCACAGATTTTACAAAAAGTGCTCTGACCCCTGTTTTTTTTCCTGACACATACAAGTAGCAGAGACCAGCTGTATTTTTTGGGTACAGGTAGAGATCAAAAAACTAAACTTAATTGTTTTGCACACTGAACCTCAGGACATTTTGAAATAAACTTGGATTCTTTTAGCTTGTAGAAAAACTGGAGTGAATTGTGGGTTGATGGGTTTGTATTTATTTTGTCGGGAGGTCGCGGTCAGGCAATCTTTATCTTATTGCCTGTAAAAATATACATGTAATTAGGGAAAACGTTGACTGGACCCTCAAACAGTTAAATTCAAAATCTCTAATCTGAGTTGAATCCATTAAATGTCAAGTATTTGAAAGCTGCCTTCCTGCTGTGATGTCCCTAACTCGCTGGCGTGAAAGAGCATTCATGAGTTACTTGAATGAGTTACTACAGACTCCAGGATCACCTCAGAACTCTGTATATCTGTGCTACTAATATGTTAAAAGGCTTGGAGCTAAGACAAGAGTGTGCACTATCGGAGTAAATGGCACAGTTGAAAAAGACAGCACTCTTATAACTGTTGCATATGAGTTTAAAGTGAAAGGCCAAATGATTCTCTCGGTATCTAGACGTGCGTGGGATTCAATGCAACGCATACCAGCCCAAACCAGCTGATAAATTCTTCATATGGGAGGGGGAAGGAATATCAGCAGCATTGTTCCTTGCCCAGGAACATGTGAAAGTCCATTGCATGGACAGCACATATTTTGAGGCTCACTAAGTTGGAAGACATAGCCAGGTGGAAAGGGAGCAAAACTAGAAAGGGTGGCTATCATAATTCCCCTAGTGGCCAATGGAAACTCTTGTGCAATTGCAGGGTCAGAGTTAGTTTCTGAAAAACTCAGCTCCGCTCATATTTGCCCACTTCAGGGAGTGTAGTTATGGTCCAGGGTGAAATCCTGACTCCAGGAAATCAGTGGCAAAACTCCCACTGATTTCAGTGAGACCATGATTACACCTCAGGTATAGAGTGGAGCAATGCTGGGGCCAAGGAATACCATGAAGGGGCAGGTGCTCCGTTCGGACTTACTGAGTTCTGCAAGATGATCACCTGAGATGTTCCAGGGTCCACTAGGCTGAGTGATGAGGTAAAGCCCATCCTCCCACTTGCGTGAAACTATGGAAATTCTGTGATTGTAAAGTCACCAAGCCCTGGTCTACACTACGGGGTTAGGTCAAATTTAGCCGTGTTAGGTCGATTTTAAAATGAATGTGTCTACACAACCAACCCCGTTCCATCAACCTAAAGGGCTCTTAAAATCGACTTCTATACTCGTCCCCAGCGAGGGGAGGAGCACTAAAATAGACCTTGCTGGGTCTAATTTGGGGTAATGCAGACCCAATTCGTTGGTATTGGTCTCCGGGAGCTATCGCAGAGTGCTCCAGTGTGACCACTCTGGACAACACTTTCAACTCTGATGCACTAGCCAGGTACACAGGAAAAGCCCCAGGAAATTTTGAATTTCATTTCCTGTTTGGTCAGCGAGATGAGCTCATCAGCACAGGTGACCATGCAGTCCCCCCAGAATCACAAATGAGCTCCAGAATGGACCAAAAGGGAAACACTGGATCTGATTGCTGAATGGGGAGAAGAATCTGTGCAGGCCAAACTCCAGTCAAAAAGAAGAAATACTAATATATATGCCAAAATCGCACAGGGCATGGTGGAGAGAGGCTACAACAAGGACACACAGCAGTGTCGCATGAAAGTTAAGGAGCTCAGGCAAGCCTTCCAAAAGACAAAGGAGGCAAATGGTCACTCCAGGTCAGAGCCCCATACATGCCACTTCTATGATCAGCTGCATGGCATTCTAGGGGGGACCCTACCACTACCCCACCACTGTTTGTGGACACCTGCAAGGGGGGAGGTCTCACGCAACACGCAGGAGGATTTTGTGGATGAGGATGAGGAGGAAGAGGAGGAGAACGTGCAGCAGGCAAGTGGTGAATCCATTCTCCCCGGCAGCCAGGACCTTTTCATCACCCTGGAGCCAATACCCTCCCAAGGCGGGATCCCCGACCCTGAAGCTGGAGAAGGCAGCTCTGGTGAGTGCACATTTGTAACTACAGTACAGGGTTTAAAAGCAATAGTGTTTAATGTTTGATTTGCCCTAAAGACTTGGGATGCATTCGCGGCCAGTACAGCTATTGGAAAAGTCTGTTAACGTGTCTGGGAATGGAGCGGGAATCTTCCAGGGACATCTCCATAAAGCTCTCCTGGAGGTACTCTGAAAGCCTTTGCAGAAGGTTTCTGGGGAGGGCTGCCTTATTTTGTCCTCCATGGTAGGACACTTTACCATGCCAAGCCAGTTGCAAGTAGTCTGGAATCATTGCAGCACAAAGCATGGCAGCGAATGGTCCTGGGTTTTGGTTGCATTCAAGCAACATTCGGTCTTTATCTTTTTGTGTCAGCTTCAGGAGAGTGATATCATTCATGGTAACCTGGTTGAAATAGGGGAATTTTTGTAAGGGAACAGTAAAAGGACCCCGTTCATGCTGGGTTGTTTGCGCTTGGCTAAAAGGGATCATCCCGGAGAATAGCCACATGATGGCGGGAAGGATGCACTGCACATCCACTCCAAAACTGCAGCCCCTCCTTTTAAACGGCAAATCCAGCCAGTATTGCTTGCTATGGGAAAGGAGGGTGCTGCAGTTTGAAACCATTCCCGCATGTTATGAAGGTGTAAGAAGCCAACCCTGCGTACCCTTTGGCTTACCATGGCTGCCTGGAAACCGAATTCTGTTGCCCAGCTGTGTGTGATGTGTCACCATACCGGCAGGTGCTCAATATAAAAGGGAAAATGCGACCTTGTACCTAAAGCACATGTGCTGTCTGCTGTAAATTGCTTGATTCGCTGTGAAAGAGTCTCCCTTTTGTACTCGAAATGTATCATCTTACATTTTACTCTCCCTTTTTATCTCCACCCAGGTGCAAATGTTTCTATGCTCCCCCATCATCTCCGTCCCTGAGGTTATCACCGATTAGAAGGCGAAAAAAACGCACTCGCAATGACATATTTTCCGAGCTCATGCAGTCCACCCACATTGATAGGGCGCAGCTGAATGCATGGAGACATTCAGTGGCAGAGGCCGTAAAAGCATTAAGTCAGTGCAAAGAGCAGAGGCAGGAGGCGATGCTGAGGCTAATGGGGGGGGAGCAAATGGGATATGATGAAGCATCTGTTGGAGCTGCAGGAAAGCCAACAAGAGCACAGACCCCCACTGCATCCATTGTATAACCACCTGCCTTCCTCCCCAAGTTCCATATCCTCCTCACCCAGACGCCCAAGAACGCAGGGGGAGGGAGGCTCCGGGCACCTAGCCACTCCACTCCAGAGGATGCCCAAGCAACAGAAGGCTGTCATTCAAACAGTTTTGATTTGTAGTGTGGCTACAATAAGCAATGTGGCCTTGTTCTTCCCCCCTCCCGCACCCCACCCCACTCGGGCTACCTTGTCAGTTATCTCATTTTTTTTTTAATTAATAAAGAAAAAATGCTTGGTTTTAAAACAATAGTTACTTTATTTCCTTTGCCAGCTGTGATCGAAGGGGGAAGGGTGGTTGGCTTACAGGAAATTAAAATCAATGAAGGGGGCGGGTTTGCAGCAAGGAGAAACACACACAACTGTCACACCGTAGCCTGGCCAGTCATGAAACTGGTTTTCAAAGCCTCTCTGATGCGGTCGAGCTCTATCTATGCTCTTCTAATTGCCCTGGTGTCTGGCTGCTCAAAATGGGCCACCAGGTGATTTGCCTCAACCTCCCACCCTGCCATAAACGTCTCCCCCTTTCTCTCACAGATATTATAGAGCACTCAGCAAGCAGCAATAACAATGGAAATGTTGCTTGCGCTGAGGTCTGACCTAGTCAGCAAACAGTGCCAGCAAGCTTTTAAACGTCCAAAGGCAAATTCTGCCACCATTCTGCACTTGCTCAGCCTATAGTTGAACTGCTCCTTAATACTGTCCAGGCTGCCTGTGTACAGCTTCATGAGCCATGGGAGCTAGGAGTAGGCTGGGTCCCCAGGGATAACTATTGGCATTTCAACATCGCCAACGGTAATTGTCTGGTCTGGGAAGTAAATCCCTTCTTGCAACTGCTCGAACAGCCCGGAGTTCCTAAAGATGTGAGCATCATGCACCTTTCCCGGACATCCCACGTTGATGTCGGTGAAATGTCCCTTGTGATCCACCAGTGCTTGCAGAACCATTGAGAAGTAGCCCTAGCAGTTTACGTACTGCTTGGCAAGGTGGTCTGGTGCCAAGATAGGGATATGCATTCCATCTATTGCCCCACCACAGTTAGGGAAACCCATTGCAGCAAAGCCATCCACTATGACATGCACATTTCCCAGAGTCACTACCCGTGATAACAGAATGTCAGTGATTGCATTGGAGAAACACACATTGGATCACAGCAGTCCCCACAGGAGACTTGCCCACTCCAAACTGATTCCCGACTGACCGGTAACAGTCAGGTATTGCAGGCTCCCACAGGGCTATCACCACTTGCTTCTCAACTGTCAGGGCAGCTGCCATCTGGGTATTCCTGTCCTTCAGGGTGGAGGAAAGCAACTCACTAAGTTCAAGGAAAGTGGCCTTACACATGCAGAAGTTTCGCAGCTACTGTGAATCATCCCATACCTGCAACATTATGCGGTCCCACCAGTCTGTGCTTGTTTGCAGGGCCCAGATTCAGCGTTCCACTGTATCAACCAGCCCCATTGCCGCCATGATGTCCCACTTGCCACATCCTGTGCTTTCAGGAACGTCTGTGTCCATGTCCTCATCACAATTGTCCTCATGCTGGCGTCTCTTAGCCCAGTTCTGCACATACTCCAGGATAATGAACAAGGTGTTTACAATGTTCACAACAGCAGCGGTGAGCTAAGCAGGCTCCATGCTTGCCGTGGTATGGCGTCTGCGCAGGTAATCCAGGGGAAAAGGTGCGAAACGATTGGCTGCCATTGCTTTCATGGAGGGAGGGAGAGGCGACTGATAATATGTACCCAAAATCACCCGCGACAATCTTTTTGCCCCATCAGGCATTGGGAGCTTAACCCAGAATTCCAATGAGCAGCAGAGACTGCAGGAACTGTGGGATAGCTACCCACAGTGCACTGCTCCATAAGTCAATGCTAGCCATGGTATTGAGGATGTACTCCGCCGACTTAATGCGCTTAATGGGGACGTACACAATCGACTATAAAATCAATTTCTAAAAATCAACTTCTATAAAATCGACCTAATTTTGTAATGTAGACATACCCTAAGTCTTAAGAATATCTTTTTCCTCCCTGTGCGTTTCACCATGGGATGCCATATTACACTGGTGCTCTGGGAACTACACTGGCATCCTTTGGATTTCTTTGTGGAACTGAAGATGTTAATTTTGGCCTATGCAGCTGTAAATGGCTTAGGAGATGCCTATTTGAGAGATTCCTCCCGCCTCCTTAGCCTGTTCCACAGATGCTGCAACTGAAACCTGCAGAGGTGCTCAAGCTGGAGCAAAGGAGTTGCGGGTGTGTTACTTTCCTGGAGGGTCCCTAAGGAATTTGCTCCCCACTTGGTTCAAAAGAGCCCAATTTGTTGACCTTCAGGACATGCTACAAAGTTCTTTTCTCCCTCTGGCTTTTAGGGAGGGATGGGGACACCTGAGGATTAGCAGCTGAGAAGGGTGAGATATTTTCACCTGTTTTTTGTTTTGTTTTTTTGAAAGTTTGGCTGGTTTACTTTTGTTATGTAGTGAGGATTGGCAGCTGGACTTGCTGTATGCCTGGTATTTTTAAATAAGTGTAAAAGGTAGACAGAGCTTTTAAACTTCCTTTATAAATCGAAAGTGATAAGGTGTTGATCAGCAATGGCACACTAGTATGACCTGGTTAGATTCAATTTGTTTCCACAGCTTCAACTCAAGTGCTTCATACCAGATTAAATCACAGCTTGTTCCTCTTCACTAGTTTCGTAGATTCCAAGGCCAGAAGGAATCACTGTGATCATCTAGTCTGACCTCCTGTATGGCACAGGCCATAGAAATTCCCCGAAATAATTCCTAGAGCAGAGCTTTTACAAAACATCCAGTTTCTCAAGTCTTATTGTCATCTACACTTTTTTTATCTGAACGTAACACTTTTTTTATTAAGGATATTTAATAATAAGGATTATCTGTTGAAACAATGAGTGTAATTTGTAATGGACCAATGTACAACACAGCACATTTAATTCAATGCATGTCGTTAAAAATGCGGTATGTGTTGCTTTTCTGACTTAAAAGTGGATTAGAGTGAGCTGGTGGAAAAAACATGGAAAAACATCATAAATATTTCATCAGACTTGCTCCCCTTTTTCCATCACAAAATTGGACAATCTCATAAAAAATAATTTTTTGAATCTTTCCACCAGCTCTGTCATTTTTAGATAACTTTGTGGACAATAGGCACAATTCATCACATCAAGAATAATTGCTCCTGGGAGATAAAGGCAAATTTAGTCACGGCAGAGCCATGGAAATTGTACCTACGTTTGGCTGAACATTTTTCATCAAAACTGTTTTCTTGTCCAAACTGGTTGGGTTTTTTGTTTCTTTTAGGGAGGGGGGTCAATAAGGCGACATTTTCTGTGGAAAATTTCAATGAAAACGAAAAATTTTTTTTGTTTTTGTTGACATTTTCCATGAACCCTCCCCTCAATTGTCTGACAAGCTCTGATTATAATGCACCACTGGCTGGTCCCACTCCCAGCATCTTCGCTCTTCCTCTCAGCTGGTGAATCCACTGTCATTCTCTAGCCTCAGCAAACAGTCCTTACTTCCCTGCGGCCTTAGCCACCTGCAGCCATCCACAAAAGCATCTGCCCTAACTTCCTAGATGCTAAATCTATTAACAATACGCCCCCTTCCCCCTAAAAAGACATGACACAAAACTACAAAAGCAGCCAGCGTAGGAAAAAAATATGAGAAATAATGGAAGAAAAGTCAATGTGATTTCTGTGATTTTCGTGGAAATGTGAGTCAGATTGTCCCTCATATAAATAAGGCCTTGGCCCTGGTGTATATGTGGTGATGCTTGGATGTTCTAGCACATGTGTAATTGTCATTCATTTTCTTAGGAAGAAATTAACTGAGGCACCATTTGCATAACATTTCACTGAGTGAATACAGGGGACTGGGTGATTCAAGAAATAAGTATTTGATCAGGAAACTTTTGATTTCCATCTGGCCACTCTTTAGTGGCCCATCTGAAACATGCCCTTGGCCTCAGCGCCGTTCCTGGTATACTGATGTTACACCATAAAAACCACTGCCACCACACTGGTCCTTTTCGGCAGTCTCACAAGAGAGTCAAAGACTGAAATGGCACAGCATGTGAAGTGCTGCTTCACCAGTAAAAGTGGAAGAACATAGAGCAGGCAAAAACGAAAGGAGGACTTGTGGCACCTTAGAGACTAACCAATTTATTTGAGCATAAGCTTTCATGAGCTACAGCTCACTTCATCGGATGCATTCAGTGGAAAATACAGTGCGGAGATTTATATACATAGAAAACATGAAACAATGGGTGTTACCATACACGCTGTAACCAGAGTGATCACTTAAGGTGAGATATTACCAGCAGGAGAGCCGGGAGCAGGAGGGGGGAACTTTTGTAGTGATAATCAAGGTGGGCCATTTCCAGCAGTTGACAAGAACGTCTGAGGAACAGTGGGGGGTGGGGGGGTGGAATAAACTTGGGGAAATAGTTTTACTTTGTGTAATGACCCATCCACTCCCAGTCTCTATTCAAGCCTAAGTTAAGTGTATCCAGTTTGCAAATTAATTCCAATTCAGCAGTCTCTTGTTGGAATCTGTTTTTGAAGTTTTTTTGTTGAAGAATTGCAACTTTTAGGTCTGTAATCGAGTGACCAAAGAGATTGAAGTGTTCTCCAACTGGTTTTTGAATGTTATAATTTTTGACGTCCGATTTGTGTCCATTTATTCTTTTACGTAGAGACTGTCCAGTTTGACCAATGTACATGGCAGAGGTGCATTGCTGGCACATGATGGCATATATCACATTGGTAGATGTGCAGGTGAATGAGCCTCTGATAGTGTGGCTGATGTGATTAGGCCCTATGATGGTGTCCCCTGAATAGATACGTGGACACAGTTGGCAACGGGCTTTGTTGCAAGGATAGGTTCCTGGGTTAGTGGTTGTGTTGTGTGGTGTGTGGTTGCTGGTGAGTATTTGCTTCAGGTTGGGGGGCTGTTTGTAAGCAAGGACTGGCCTGTCTCCCAAGATCTGTGAGAGTGATGGGTCGTCCTTCAGGATAGGTTGTAGATCCTTGATGATGCATTGGAGAGGATTTAGTTGGAGGCTGAAGGTGACGGCTAGAGGTGTTCTGTTATTTTCTTTGTTGGACCTGTCCTGTAGTAGGTGACTTCTGGGTACTCTTCTGACTCTGTCAATCTGTTTCTTCACTTCAGCAGGTGGGTATTGTAGTTGTAAGAATGCTTGATAGAGATCTTGTAGGTGTTTGTCTCTGTCTGAGGGGTTGGAGCAAATGCGGTTGTATCATAGAGCTTAGCTGTAGACAATGGATCGTGTGGTGTGGTCTGGATGAAAGCTGGAGGCATGTAGGTAGGAATAGCTGTCAGTAGGTTTCCAGTATAGGGTGGTGTTTATGTGACCATCGCTTATTAGCACCATAGTGTCCAGGAAGTGGATCTCTTGTGTGGACTGGTCCAGGCTGAGGTTGATGGTGGGATGGAAATTGTTGAAACCACGGAAATCTAATCAAATCAAATCATGTTGAATTCCTCGAGGGCTTCTTTTCCATGGGTCCAGATGATGAAGATCTCATCAATGTAGCGCAAGTAGAGTAGGGGCATTAGGGGACGAGAGCTGAGGAAGCGCTGTTCTAAGTCAGCCATAAAAATGTTGGCATACTGTGGGGCCGTGCGGGTACCCATAGCAGTGCCAGGGATTTGAAGGTATACATTGTCCCCAAATGTGAAGTAGTTATGGGTGAAGACAAAGTCACAAAGTTCAATCACCAGGTTTGCCGTGACATTATCGGGGATACTGTTCCTGATGGCTTGTAGTCCATCTTTGTGTGGAATGTTGGCATAGAGGGCTTCTACATCCATAATGGCCAGGATGGTGTTTTCAGGAAGATCACCAATGGATTGTAGTTTCCTCAGGAAGTCAGTGGTGTCTCGAAGATAGCTGGGAATGCTGCTAGCGTAGGGCCTGACGAGCAAGTCTACATAGCCAGACAATCCTGCTGTCAGGGTGCCAATGCCTGAGATGATGGGGCATCCAGGATTTCCAGGTTTATGGATCTTGGGTAGCAGATAGAATACCCCAGGTTGGGGTTCCAGGGGTGTGTCTGTGCGGATTTGTTCTTGTGCTTTTTCAGGGAGTTTCTTGAGCAAATGCTGTAGTTTCTTTTGGTGACCCTCAGTGGGATCAGAGGGTAATGGCTTGTAGAAAATGGTGTTGGAGAGCTGCCTAGCAGCTTCTTGTTCATATTCCAGCCTATTCATGATGACAGCACCTCCTTTGTCAGCCTTTTTGATTATGATGTCAGAGTTGTTTCTGAGGCTGTGGATGGCATTGTGTTCTGCACAGCTGAGGTTATGGGGCAAGTGATGCTGCTTTTCCACAATTTCAGCCCGTGCACATCGGCGGAAGCACTCTATGTAGAACTCCAGTCTGTTGTTTCGACCTTCAGGAGGAGTCCACCCAGAATCCTTCTTTTTGTAGTCTTGGTAGGAAGGTCTCTATGGGTTAGTATGTTGTTCAGAGGTGTGTTGGAAATATTCCTTGAGTCGGAGACGTCGAAAATAGGATTCTAGGTCACCACAGAACTGTATCATGTTCGTGGGGATGGAGGGGCAGAAGGAGATGCCCCGAGATAGGACAGATTCTTCTGCTGGGCTAAGAGTATAGTTTGAGAGATTAACAATATTGCATTGTTATCAGTACACTATGGATAAACAATTTTCTTCAGCCTGTTCTTTTTCATCCCCACTAAGGTCCCTTTACACTGCCAGAGTGGTGTAAAGAGCTCTTGGTGCATGTGAGATTCAGGCCTTTGCCTCCGGTGAGATCAGTCGGCTAGAATTCATGAGCACTAAACTCAACTTCAAATAAATTAAAAGGCAAACACAATAGTGCAGTTGTGCTTACTATGCTTACTTTCCCCCCAACAGTTTCTTATTTTTCTTCATATCCTTGCTCTTCTTGAACTAATTCTACCAACATACTTAAAGCTACATACTTCTCTTCCCTTGTGCATCTCCCGTACACAATAGTGTGAGTGTGACTACAGGATTTGAGGATATGTGGCCCTTTGAGTTCATCCCTTTTCAGGAGTGTTGTTGCAATTGAAGAATGTACTGCACAGTAAATTTGGATTTTCTGAAACAGAAAATTTGCCCTTTGGTCTTGATTTATTTCTTTCCAATATAAATAGACAAATTGTGACTTGAGTTTCAAGGCTTCAAAATAATGTTTGCATCAATTTTGCAACATCATATTCAGTGCTCCTGTGTGGTGGAGAACTTGAAAATACTACCCTGATGCCATTTGACCTTGTTTGTCCTTTAGTGGAGTGTAGAAACCAGTTCAATGGAGCAGTCCCAATGATATATCTTCCAACAGTATCCTGTAAAGGAGTTTTGTTTTTGCTGAGTGTAGTCATGATTTTGTAGACTTACATTTCCAAGAGTGGTTCTCTGTAGATTTTGTAGAACCCGTTTCTCTTGGAAAGCTTCTGAATAATAGCTCGAAAACAAAAACAAAACAAACCATTTACTTCTAGATACTTTAGACAGTCTTATGAAACTAGTTAATCATTTTAAGCTGTTACAGTAACTTTTACTGTTCAAGGGTGAAAGTGCCACAGAGGGCAATAACCTCTGAAAACATCAGTTAAAGTACATTGCTTAAAAACACAGGCTGTAGGAGCTGAAAGGTTAACATGGGAATATATAAAAAAGGCCTGAACAACAAACAGACTATTGTTTCTCAGCCTTAGAAAATGATGGACCTGATTTTCAGAATCTGCTGAGCATCCAGACCTCAGGTTGAAATCAGTGGAATTTGTGGGTGATCAGTAACTTTGAAAATGTTAAGACGAAAGACAAAGACATCTGTCAGAGGCTTGTGGTGACAGTGTATGGCTCTAATTTTGTCTCTTTTTCTATTGGTTATTGGCTAATTCTCAGGGAATGCAAGTGTCACTAAGAAACAATGGTAGAATTAAGAAACATATACAATTTTGGAAGATCAAAGTGATGTTACAAAAGATGTAGGGTTGACAGTGGACAGGGAATTGGATGCATTTACAATGAAATGTGCTACTAAAAACAGCCAGTACCATTTTTGGAGTTGCATACATGTAGAATCATAGAAATGAGAGCTGGAAGGAACCTTGAGAAGTCATTAAGTCCACCTGCCCTGTGCAGAAGGAGGGCAAAGTAAACCTAGGCCATCCCTGACAGGTATTTGTCCAGCCTTTCTTTAAAAAACTCCATTGATGGGGATTCCACAATCTACCTTGGAAGCCTCTTCCAGAGCATAACTATCCTCATATTGAGAAAGTTTTTCCTAATACCTAACCTAAATCTCCCTTGTTGAAGATTAAGCCCATTGCTTCAAGTCCTATCTTCAGTGGCCACAGAGAAAAAATTGATCACAGTCCTTTTCTAACAGCTCTTAACATATTTAAAGACTATCAGCTCCCACCCTTCTTTTCTCAAGCTAAAACGTGCCCAGTTTTTTTTAACTCTTCCTCATAATCAGGTTTTTTAAAAGTTTTATCATTTTAGGTGCTCTTCCCTGGACTCTCT
This sequence comes from Caretta caretta, assembly GCF_965140235.1. Classification (NCBI taxonomy): domain Eukaryota; kingdom Metazoa; phylum Chordata; order Testudines; family Cheloniidae; genus Caretta; species Caretta caretta. Next base: position 162,197,592 of record NC_134206.1, on the reverse strand, counting down.
CCAATTTGTCCACATCTTTCCTAAAGTGTGGTGCCCAGAATTGGACACAGTACTCCAGCTGAGGCCTCACCAGTGCAAGGAGAGCCTGTGACTTACATACAACCCACCTGTTAATACACCCCAGAATATTAGCCTTTTTTGCAACTGCATCATATTGTTGACTCAGATTCAATTTGTGATCCAGTATAACTTCCAGATCTTTTACAGCAGTATTACCACCTACCCCATTATTCCCAATTTTTGTAGTGGTGCACTTGATTTTTCCCTCCTAAGTGCAGTACTTTCCACTTGTCTTTATTGAATGTCATTTTGTTGATTTCAGACCAATTCTCCAGTTTATCAAGGTCACTTTGAGTTCTAATTCCATCCTCCAATGTGCTTGCAACGCCTCCCAGCTTGGTGTCATCTGCAGATTTTGTAAGCCTACTCTGCACTCCATTATCCAAGTCATTAATGAAAATATTGAGTAGTATTAGACCCAAGACTCTCCCCTGCTGGACCTCACTAGATACACTTTCCCAGTTTGACAGCAAACCATTGATTACAACTCTTTGAGTATAGTCTTTCAACAGCTGTGCACTCACCTTAAAAATAAATTCATCTAGGGGCATGGCTACACTTGCAAATGTAGAGCCCTGGGAGTTAAACCAGCCTTCGGAGAGCGCAGCAGGGAAAGCGCTGCCATGTGTTTACACTGTCAAATTCAAGCACACTGGCATGGCCACATTAGCAGCTCTTGCAAGGCAACAGAGAGCAGTGCATTGTGGTAGCTATCCCAGCGTGCAAGTGGTTGCAGTGTGCTTTTCAAATGGGGGAGAGGGGTAGAATGTGACAGGGAGTATATTGTGTGTATGTGGGGGGAGAGACAGTGTGTTTTGAGGTGCTGAGAGTGTGTCAGCAGACCCCCCTGCCTTTCTCTCTCACAGCAGCAGCATTCCACACTAATGGTTGCTTTGTCCCGGAGCAGATAAGCATGCTGGCTGTCAGAAACAGAGCTTTGAAAGGGGATATCCGCATTCCTACAGCTGATTCCAAAACAATGACAAGAGTGGCCACTTGACTTCAGGGGATTATGGGACGTTTCTGGAGGACAATCACAGTGCAGTAATGCAACACCTCGTTCACACTGACACCCAGGCGTTTCAGCCAGGACGCAGTAAGCGTTATGCTTCTCGTGGAGGTGGATTACGAGGAGTGCTCCAGCTGCAGAGTCCGGGCGCTCTACGTGCCTTGCCAGTATGGACGCACCGGGAGTTAGGGCGCCAGGGGCTGCTTTAATGCACTCTTAACTTGCAAGTGTAGCTAGATCTCATCATGGATTAGGGAGCTGCGAGTCCTGTACAGCGTTAGATTGGTGAGACTACACTTCAGTAGGGGATGGAGCTAGATGGTTTAACAGGTCTTTTTTATCCCTTATTTCCATGACTCTTTGGTCCTGAAAGTCCATCTGAATTATTCAGGCAGGTCTTGCTGTCTGTTACTCTGTCTTAATGCCAACACTGGTTTGCTTTTTTTGCATTCTTCCCAGTGATGTAAGTTATGCATCAGTAAGTCAGTACAAGAGAGTCTAAGGTGGTACAGTTTACATGAAGAGGAGATGGAAGAGGGGGTGAACTGGGGCAGGAAAAGCATCAAAAGGATAAGATACATCCCCACACCTTATATTTTCAGTTAGTTGTTTTCCTTGCCCCTCTCTTCTGCCTCCTTTGTGTATAACTTACACCTGCTTACAGATATATAACTTAAACTCACAGATGTGAAGGTCAGAAGAAACGTTTAGCTCATGTAGGCTGAAGTCCTATAGGAGCCCTATCTCCATCCACCTGATGGGGCTTCTGTGGAATTTAAAGGTAGGTCATTTGTCTTCACAAGCAATACACATACCTCCAAGCTACTAAGCCACTTGTAATCTCTAAATGTGGTCCATAATTTGAATGTATTATTTGTACAGTGCTGCTGTCAAAGACCAGAATCCCTGCTCTGAAGAACTGCAGATCTAACAGCACAAGTGGAGCATGATACAGCACAAACAACAGATACGGGTACTCTATAGGCAAACATAGGGTGGCATGTAGCTACTATAGCTGGAATACTTCATCAAACCAGATGTGTTTTGAGAAGTTGTTCTGAAAGCAGCCAGAGATGGGATTTTATATATGTTAATTGGGAGGCTGTTCCAGGCACATGAAGTGGTAGGAGAAAAATCTCAAGGTGATATATCAGCAAAGGAGACAAAAGGAGCAATCAGAAGTGAATCAGAAGAAGTGGGAGGCCAGGTAGGAGTGGATGAAGGCAGAGTTATGGGAAACTTTGAAGGTGAGCTATGCTTTTGTGCAGTAATGGAAGGGAAGGCTGTGCAAGTACTGAGGAAAGAGGAAGTCGTGGTCAGAATAATGGGAGAGAAAAATGATTTTTGCAGCAGCACTTTGGATGGCTAGGCCATAAGGTAGAGAAGGGCTAAGAACATGCGATTGCAGTAGGCAAATTAGAAAACACCTAGCTAATGAACCAGAGTTTGGCAGTGGGTTCACAGAGGAAGGGAAGGATTTTGGCTATATTGTAGTGTCTAGCTGCCAACAGAAAGGGAGGAGTTTTACTCATTTAATGAATGAAGCAAGGGATGCTATATCCCACAGAAAATGTTCCTTTTGTAAATTATGGGTTTTCCAGGGGTGCCACTTTGTTAACATGGGGACAAATGAATTGGATTGATGTTATATTTGCGTCAAGATGACAGAATGTTGTATCATTTGCATAATCCATAATGCAAACACAGTGGTCTGTGCCCTTTTGGAGTGTGAGGACTGGATCTGTCTTTAATCCATCACTGTGGTTACAAACAGATTCCACTGAAATATACTACTGCAAATTAATGCTCATGGGTCTTTTTTTATTATTATCTATCACCAAGAGTAGGTGACTCATAGTGTGCTATGTAGTAGAAACAAGAAACGGTTTTCTTACATTTATTGATTTGTAATAGTATGTAGTATTTTAGCCTACAGTACCTTTCAACTCAAGCTTCAGAACTCCTTGTTAGATTCACTTCTCTTTAACAACTGATGATAGAATAAGAGCTCCCTTTATATAGGATTATCACTCAATGAGACTACATATGGCTGTTTACTAGGGCTGATCAAAAAATTGGGATTTCAATTAAACAAAATCTTTCATTAAAAGTGTCTGATTTTGATGGAAAATTTACATTTTTCATCCAAAAACAGACACCTGAAAACCAAAATGTTTTCAGTTGAAATCTGAAACAATTTGATTCAAGAAATGCTGCTGTGTGTCTCATGGTGGGGATGTGGTTTGGTTTTCTCATGACCCCATTCTTCTTTATGGACCAGGACTCCTATTATGCACTACTTTCCCTCCCCAAGAAGGGAGACCAAAGAGCCTAGCCTGTACAAGAGAACAGAAACATGAGACATTCAAACTACAGCTCCTCTTAGTCACTGCAATAGCATTTCTGACTAGAAATATTTTGGTTTAGTTTTCAATTTTTATCTGAAAAGTTATAATTTGTTTTCACTGAAAATTTCAGTGGAAAAAAAACCCACTTTCCAACCAGCTCTCATGTTTAAATTTAAATGTTTCTCTGTTCTCTTCTGCGATACACATTATGAAGCCATTAAAAGCCTGATAAATAAAAGTTATTCTTGTCAACCAAACACCTAGTAGTGACATAATAAGGTAGTTGGGGAAGGGTCATATTTGCTATTCTGGTAAAGCAGATGACTTGGAAAACATCAAAGTAACTTCTGACCTTTTTAGCATCTGGAAAAGTTAAGACAAAAATAATGTAATATAGTTACTCAAGTTGTTGAATTTTGTAGAGTTTTAAGAATAAATTTGGGGACCTCTGAAAAAAGAACAAACCTATTTCTCAACAGAACATGAAAGTAATATCCAGTTTAATTCTTCAATGATCAAAGCTAGACTTTCTCAAGTTCCCCAGTGCGTAAGATCACTGAACTTTTGAGCTGAGACAGGATCATAAAGAAACAATAATAAAGATAAGATGGAGTGTAAATAAACAAGCAATACAACCTCCCTTCAGTAAAGTTATATATATGTTGACTTTGAAAAACAGGTTGGTATTTATCTTGTTGGGAATGTACCATTGTTCTCTGAAGTATGTTGCAGGGCAGCATAGCCACAGGTTTTACAAGGGTTTCCTAAGGAGCCATAAAGTGAAGAGAAAATAAATTAGGATGGAATACCACAAAGTTATCCCCCCAAATAAAGACCTTAGGCATGGATTCTGCTCCCTTTACCTAGGATGAGTAGTAACTTGTTCCACAAATAGTTTCATTGTCTCAGAGAGTGCCCTTGAGATGACCCATGCAGAAGGGGTGCTCACAGTGCCTTTCCCTATCTGCACTTACCCACAGTACGCTTTCCCTTTCTGGAATCCATGATGATCTCTCTGAGGGTCTGGGGAGGAGGGGCGTCTCTGCTGCGGGATGGGGCAGAGACTGCAGTGGGAAAGTGGGTAAAGGACCAAGGGGACATACACATTCCCCTGGAGTTTACCTGGAAAACAAGAAGCCTGGGGATGTACTATTTTCCACAGAGCACCGCACCATATGGGGTCCCAGTGGCCACAGCAGCCCAGTCCAATGAAGCCATACTGCCCAGGAGCTCTGTGTGGATGGCCCTGACCTCCAGCAGATAGCCTGGGAATTCTCAGGGAGGGAAGCTGACAAAAACCCCTGCCACCCATATGAGGAAATGCCCTCAGAGCCTGTCCTGAGGGCCTTACCACCATGGAGATGAGCTGGGGCACCGGCTTCAGTGGAGCCACTTGTGGAGTAAGCTACTATGCAGTGTGAGTAAAGGTAACAGAATCAGGCCTTTCAGAACACTACAGGCATTCCAGTTAGCTTTGGACATAGTGTGGGGCTCGAAGAGGCATGAAGCCAGTGGACCCCTTCAGCACTAAAAGTGGTTCCCTCTAAAGCAGCAACTGGGGCAGTGTGGGGAAGCCCAAAGTGCTGCCGCCTTTCTCCTCTCTGCACTGTGGATAAGGAGAGGACTGCAATGCTGTCAGTCCAGCACCTTTCACAAAGCCTCTCCAATCCCCTGCCATATTGGAGTAAAGAGAGTGTCTGAGGTTACAGCTGCAAGCTACCATTTCCTTATAAAGCTCCCTAATATTTCTCCCCATGGAGCTTTGATTTTTGTTTGCCCTCCCTCATAAAACAACAATGCATTCAAGAGTGTTATTGGAATACTTTGTATAAACAGCCAGGGAGCCGCACAATCTAGTAGTTTATATTATTTTCACTTTATAATTATTTTTCTGAAAAGTCTCTGTAGCACTCTATATTTATGGCTTGAAAACACAATCAAATAGTTTGGGATTCCAACACCAGAAACTTCCTTCCACAGGCAGCACTAGAATGTTCTCATTAACAGTGGCACTCTCATGTTTCTGCTCTGAAACAGCAGGTATAACCAAATTCCTCTGGAGGCCTTTCCTTCCTCTCCCCAGAAATGTGCAGAAATGGGGGGGAAAGGCATTTTTTCCATTCATTGCATGGAGAGTATGAAAACTTGGCACACAAGTGAGTTATGTACTGGAATTTGGGTGGGTCTAGGAAAAAGCACAGACTTCAGTGGAAAACATATATGGGTGTGTATGAGAGAAAGCCTTTTAAACCATAAATTGATCACATGCATGGACTGGTGAGGAAAGAAACAGAAATTTGCCCTGAAATAATACACTCACTGAAAACAAGCACTGCTGCCCCCATTTGAAAGTGCCATTGGCACTTTAAATATCATTCCATTAGTTTCATAGTGGCAGGTGAAAGACTCCCCTTTTGCCCAAGCATTTTAATTGCTTACATGAACCGTGTAACTATTTTAGTGCTCATTATAAGTTCAGACTGTAGCTTTAAGCCATTATCCACATGGGTGATGGTGAGGGCTCAGTGGCATATGCACCAGCAGCTGCTGCCAGAGTAAAGCAGTAGGCCTAGATCCTCAAAGGTGTTTAGACGTGATACTCCCATTGGGAGTTAGGTGCCTCAGTACCTTTGACAGTCTGGGCTTAGGGCCCAATTCTCCGTTCTGCTATAGCGCTTTTGCACGGCTCAGTTAGCAGCCAGTCATAGGTTAGAGGGGCCTCTTTGAGGACATGAACTGCATGTTTGTATGGCCCATTGGCAAAACTCAGTGGGCATTTTGATGAAGAACTTCAAGATTTAGCTCAAAGAGAATACTCCGAGCCCTGTATTTGTTGGGCATTAGTGAGATGGCTAAGGCATCACAAAGGGTCAGTTCAGAAGTTCCATTTGTGTCACGATCTAAAGACTTTTCCTCATTGAACCTAGCAATTCTGTAGGCAAGACGTGCAAAGGAATGTGTATTCAAAACCAGATGTTTCCAAACTGAGCCTAGATCCAGCAATACCTCACAAATTAACACTTGGTTAATAGGCAAACCTGCTCATACTTGCAACTGCTCGTTCTCAATCCACTACTCAACAAAGATGCAGCAAATGAGTGTTGCACTGATAGATCATGTTACCAATGACATGTCTACATGGTGGGTAATGCACATTACAGGGATGTACTTTCTAAAGCACACTACCGTGCTGCACATTAATAGGTCTGTGTAGACCCTGCTGCTGCACCAAAAGTTACTTTTACAAAATATACTACTGGTCATTTAAGAGAGTACTATCCTCTGAAGTGCCATTATACATAGTGAAAGCTAACCTGAGGTGGTCAGAATAAATGAACGAAGTATAGGTACTGATGAATCAGCTGTAAGGCAACTCCATGTCCTGATTTTCCCAGACGGTACCAGTTTTTCATTTCATCAGTTCACAAGTTTGTCTGTTTAAGAGCTACAGAGTGTTTGTTCAAGTCTGAGTGGAATTTGCTCTGTGTTTACCAGAAACAAACAGTCCAAGGGAATAAGTGGTTGTGTGCTTTACAACATTTGGCGTTTAAAGCAAAAACTCAAATGAGAGTGGCCATTCTAGAAGCTGACTCTGAGTGAGCGTTCAACATGCTGATTCAGTAATACATGACCAGCTCATTCAAAACCCAAAGTAGCTGCAAGAAAATCCTCCACTCTGAGTAACATGCATGTGTCACTGCTGTTTCAGAAGCTGGCAGTATGACACCAGCACACATTTTCAAAATAAAGGGGGCCAGGATTTCACCCTTTAGGACAGTGGGAGTTTTGCCATTGACTTCAGCGCATTTTTACCCACCTTGTACTTTTATCTTTTGAATGGCTATGTCGCAGCCCTAAAAAGAATGTCTACACAAGTGACCCAGTTTTTCATTTTGAAAATATAAATAGTTTTAGTTTTTCATCCTGGCTGTTTACTGATTAACAAAGGATGGAATTCGCGCTTGTGCAAAGGATCAGCATGAAGTCTAAGGCACCATTTACTTCCCACTTTCGCCTCTGTAGCTTAAGTGGCACACAGACCTTGTACTGGCCAGCTATACAGGAGTGAATTTCACCCAGATGGTAGTGAGCTGTCGTGTGTTTCTTAGCTGCTCGTGCAAATTAGTGAAGTTCTGCTGTAACTGGGTTTTTTAGTTGTTGAGCTTAGAGCAGAATGCTGTCATGTGGTATGTGAGGGCAGGTCTGCACCACAAACAGTGTGGTGCTCCATTGTAGCGCTTCTGATGAAGACGCTCTAAGCCAATAGAAGAGAGCTCTCCTGTCGGCTTAGTAACTCCACCTTTGTGAGAGGTGGTAGCTAGGTCAGCAGAAGAAGCTCTGCCATCGATAGAGCACTGTCTACATGGGGAAGGGAGGGAGTTAGGTCAGTATATCTACCTCGCTCAGGGGTGTATTGTTCCACATTCCTGAGTAAGGTAGTTATACCAAAGCAAGTATGTAGAGTAGACCTGGCCTGAGTTAGTGTTTAGCAGAATGAAATTAAAGCTTTGCTTTAAAAACTAATAGACTTAGATGGGGGAAAAAGATGCTTTGTCTTATCATCTGCCCTTCCACAGCATGAACTTGTTCACACAAGCAATGGAATTCTCCCGCATAGCACAAGCACTTCCTGAGAAAACCAGCATAGAACAAGTTTTGAGATGAAACCTTGACAAGAGGAGTCATCTTTTCTTGGAAACACACTTTGTAATATTGTAAAATCATCAGACCAGATTCACTGGTGCGCTCTGGTCATGCAAATCTGATTCAACTAGCAGGTTATGTTAGATCTATTGCTACTTTGCATAGCAGCTGAAGTGTACAGGTGAATCTGGCCCATAGCTCTCAGAGATGGAAAACTCTAGCAGTGTGATTGGGTCTCTCCCATTTCTGGGAACGAATATGCTGTATTCCCCCAGCTAGATTAGAGTCTATCGGCATTAGATCTGAGCTGACCAAAAGACCCAACAATATACTGACCTTTTAATACAGGACTTTGTACTCCTTGCCCCTTTTCTTCCCTTATGAAGCTGTAGTGTGGTTTTAAATAGCATGCTGTGCTTCCTGTATACCAGAAGAATTTTATTTTACGAAGATGTTTCCAGGTTGATGCAAAGCTTTTATTTCATCATAAATGTTCTACTAAGCCCTTTTCAGAGTTATGCTTGGTATTTTCATTACAGTGTGTCAAATAAAATTATTTTGGAGCGAGAGAGAGTGTTCGGGGAGTACGGGGGGGGGAGGTTCTCTGATTATTACTCCTACCCACCCTTTGTTCGTGATGCTGTAGGCCTTCTAGGTGCTGAATAAAGAAAGGAGTGAGTTTGTTACAAAATCTGCCATAGCAAAATTTTGACACCCTCCAGTGAGCCACACCTTGCTGCCATACCTACCCTCTGCTATGAAAGCAACAGTGTATTGAGACTAATTAAAAACAAACCCCAACTTGACTGTAATAGAGCGCATGCAGGCAGCAGTGAAATGAATTCGCAAATAGTTTACTGCAACTACCTAAAAGAAAGAGCTCTTCAGCGCATGTATGAATGATGCAATATATGGAAGCATAACCAACCCTCCTATAGCATGGCAATATGTAACTGATCTACTGTGTTAGTCCCTAAGGGCAGATTGTGCCTGGTCAAGCCATGCATTACTCCTCCCGCCTCCTTCCCCAAGCACATGGAGAGCAAACTCAGGAGTGAATTAACCCTGTGGGGAATAAAGCCCAGCCCAGGCTGTGGAATCCTCTTTAAGGAGGGTTTAAAGGGCAGTGCATGGTCCCGACTTCCAGTGACACCCTAAAATCCTCGGTTGTGGGGATCAAGCCCCTCTTTCCTCAATGATGGGGGGACTCCCTGACCAACTGACAGGAGGATCCGTGAGGGGAACTTTGTGTAGGCCCCAGCGCCCTTGTGGGATTTTCCATGGAGGGTTATGATCTGGGCCACGTATAGTAACCTCCACTGGAGAGCAAGTAACCGTGAGCGATGTAGCAGCGAGAAGGTCTGGTCTGTTAACAGAGAGAAAGAAAAACTGAAATCGGTGACAGAAGGGACACGGCAGCCTTCTCTGGGCAAAATCCTGCAATGAAAGATCAATTATTCTGGGACCTAAACAAATTATCAGCCAGATGCTCAGCTGTTATAAACTGTCCAAGTTCTAGTGAAGTAAATGGACCTACCCCAATTTATACCAGCTAGGTTCCAGTCTTATATAGTTCCCAGAAAGCCAAATAGATGGTAACACATTGGTCACTGCTAGTGCATGTGGGCCAGTATTGAACCTGTGACCTAGCAAAGCTCTGGTACGAATTCTCTGAGTCATCCAGGTTGTTGCTTATTCCTAATTTATTTACAATGAAGAAACCTTGCCCATTTAAAAGCGATACCTATAGGTGCGACTGTACTTTCCATTTCACTAAGTATCGCTGGTGCCTAAGACAAACTCTGCTTCCTCATCTACTTGCTGAACTCCTGACTAGGAAAAGCCCAGAGTAAGTTAATACTGTTGTGAGTTACCGAGTTGTCAATTTTGTCAACAATTATGCTCCCAGCAGAAAGCGGAACACTTTAAAATATATTTTCTCCACTCTGCAACAGTGCTGCATTGGGAAAGCTGGTTTGGGTTGAAATCATTGAGAAGTTAAATGGAAACGTGAAAAACTAGTGTAATCTAGTTAATTTTAGATGTATTGTTAGCCAGTGACTTGAACACTCATCTGCAGGCCAGGAGACCTGGTTTCTCTTTCTGACTATGCCATGACCTGCTCTGGGACTTTGGGCAAGTCACTTTTTACCTTGCTGTGCCTCTGTTTTAATTCTCAATCGTTATCTGCCTTGTCTATTTGGCTTCTGAGGAGTTTGGAGCAGGGAGTGTCTCTTACTATGTGGTTGTGCAGAGGGGGAATGGTGCTAAGTAGAAAATGGCTGAAGTAAACATCGAAGAGCCTATTCCTATTAACATTAATAAATCGGTTTGGGGAGAAGAAAGATGGTCCAGTGGTTAGGGTGCTGGCTTGAGAGCCCTGGGTTCTGTCACAGACTCCCTGTGTGACTTTGAAAAAGTCACTTAGTCTCTCTCTCTCTCTGCCTCAGTTTCCCCATCTGTAAAAGGGGGATAATAGCACTGGCCTACCTCACCGAGGTGTTGTTAATAAATACAGTACTCAGATAATACGGTAATGGGGGCAGTATAGATATGGCAGATGGATAGAGGTGGGGGTACAACCAGAATTTTCCTAAGGAGGGGCCCAGGACTCTCCCTCCCCAACCCTGCACCTCGCCCCCAAGCTCTCTCCTTCTGCACCTAGACCTGTGCTTGTCGCCCTGCACCCAGCTCCACATGCACTCCCTTCTTGTGGCCCCAGACTCACTCAGCCCCATGTGCTCTGCACCCAGGCCCGCAGTCTCTCTGCCCCCACACCCAGCTCCATGCTCTTACCCAGTGAGGCAGTCAGGCTGAAGAGTCCCATCCTCACTTGGGTCTAGGCAGCTCTGGGAGCCCCAGATCCCTTCTGCATCTCCACTTCCCCAGAAAGCACTGAAAGCCCTCCCACCATGCTGGGAATTCCAGGTACCTCCTGCTCCACTTCTCCTCAGGAGCTGGGAAGCCCCTATGCCCATGGGCACCAGAAAGACTACAAAAGTTGGGGGGGCTAAGCAGGCACATGGGGTTGCAACGCTATTCCAATGTGGCCCTGCTGTCCAGGGAGTGGAGTTGCAACCTGGTGCATGGGGGCGCAGTGCCACTCAAATTTCCTGCTCTGGTCAGGGGCCAAAGGGGGTAGGAAGGCCATTGATGCATCCCCAGAATACAGGACATCCGGCTTGGTTGCATGAACTTCTGGAATGGTGTGGGCCCACCCCTGCTGTCATGACCCCACTGCTGCTCAGTCATACTACACAGAGGATGCTATTTTGCAGAGCTTGCTGCCCCGCCCCCAGCAGCATGACCTCACATGCACAGTCATGCCACAGGGTGACCCTGACTTGCTGTTAAGTGCTGGTGATCAATTTTGCTAAATGGATGACGATGTTAAATTCTGGAGCTCAGCGACCGTGTCATACATAACATGGTATAAACCAAATGGAAATATCACTGATAAAAGTCTCCATCCAGGGGCGCAATGGTGAGGCCATGCTGGCAGCATGCCCTGTAAAATGACGTTCTCCGTGCATCCACGTTGCGATGATGCTGGACAAAACCATGCCCGGTTTTATATCAGTCCTGGACAGGGAGACAAACTTTACAAAGACAGGAGTGTCCAGCCAACAACTGGATGAATGATCTGCCTGCAGTTGGAGGCCGCTGTCGCACTCCCCTTTGCCCCCAAGGTTGCTGAGCTCCTGGATAGAGGTTTTGACCAGTGATAGTTCTGCTTCCACAGAGGCTGAGATCCAGAATTAACCATCCTGATCAATTTCGCAAAATTGAGCATCAGCATTTAGCAAAAATCAAGCCTGACTTACCAGCTGCCCAGTTTGCCTGGGAAAGTCCTGATTTGCCCCATTTCTGGTTCCTAGGCAACTGAGACTGAGGGCTCGTCTACACTGCCGCTTCAGTCGATATAAGTTACGTCTCTCAGGGGTGTGAAAGAACCACCCCCAATGTAACTTACATCGACTTAAAGCGCTATCTACCCTGCGCTGCGTTAGTGGGAGATGCTCTCCTGCCAACATAGCTTCTGCCTCTCATTTAGGTGAAGTAATTAAGTCACCAGGAAAACACTTGATGCAGTGGCACCGAATTAGCATGGCAGTGAAGACAAGCCCTGCGTGAGGTTTTAGTGCTGCTGCTCCCCAGGTGCCAGCAGCGGGTCCCTTTGTGCAGGAGCTGTCTAAGAAGCAACTGTTGCCTTGCTTTCTGCTTCATCATCTGTCTGGCTATTTGCACTGTATGCCTCCACCTCCCATTGGGACTGTTCCTCTTCTAGTTTTGTCTCTGATTCTGCAGCATACAGCAGGGGAGGCAGGTACCAGTTCTAGTCCTCATTGGTAGCAACAGTGTGAGTGTCTCTTAAGGTATATACATAGGTAATCCTTCTGCCAGGAAGTTAACAGCAGCAATAAGGACCAGGTTCAGTACAAGTAGGGTCCCTCTCACCAAATAACTAAACTGATGTCTCGAGCCCCCTCCCAGTAACCTGGGAAAGTTAAATGCATCCTAGCCATTCACAGTCAGACTGAACTTCCTTGTGCACAAGCTCTCTGCGACTGCGTATGCAGAAGAAAATCTTTAGTAGGGGAAAGAGAACCCAGTGCTAAAGTTGGGAAAACACAGCACCAGAATGTATATGCAAATAAACCCAACCCATTTCAGTAATTTTGGCGGTCGTCTGCCTGCCTAACTTCCATGCCCCCTGGTATGGGCGTCCCCTGACTGTACTGCCTCACCCATCCACCAAGACCCACTCATTGTTGGAATCAGTAGACCAAGTGTCCCTTTGCAGGTCTTCTCCAGTCCCAAAGGAGCAGCTTACCTGGTCCTGCCTGGAGGTACCACCACTTAACCCATTTTGATAATTCAGGTTTACTAAGGGGAGTCCATTCAATGAACTGTTGGCCCCTTCAGTGTCCCATACCATAAAGTCCTCTGCATTGTCTGTTGCAGCAAAGTCCTTGGTATGCATTGTTTCTCACAGTGAAGTGAGCTAAGAGTGCTAAGCACCTTGAGTATAGAATCATAGACTTTAAGGTCAGAAGGGACCATTTTGATCGTCTAGTCTGCACAACACAGGCCGCAGAATCTCACCCACTCTTGTAACAAACCGCTAACCCTTGTCTTAGCTATTGAAGTCCTCAAATTGTAGTTTAAAGACTTCAAGGTGCAGAGAATCCTCCAGCAAGTGACCTGTGCCCCACGCTGCGGAGGAAGGCAAAAAACCCCCAGGGCCTCTGCCAATCTGCCTTGGAGGAAAATTCCTTCCCGACCCCAAATATGGCGATCAGCTGAACCCTAAGCATGTGGGCAAGACTCACCAGCCAGACACCCAGGAAAGAACTGTAGTAACTCAGATCCCACCCCATCTAACATCCCATCACAGGCCACTGGGCACATTTACCACTAATAGTCTAAGATCAATTAATTGCTGCTGGCTGCTTAGAAATTAGCTCTTTGTTAGCGACGGCCTAAACTGAGAATTTCTAGTTCACAAGAAATTTTGACATTTTAAAATTTTTCATTCTGACTTGGACTTAAACCATTTTTTTGACATTTTTCTGTGAACCTGAAACTCCAGAAATGGTTTGTTTTGAAAATGCTGACTCAGAGTGTTTCTGAAATGAAAAAGGCTCCCCTAGGCTGCATGAAATTGATAGGATTCTTGTCTTGACAGGAATCTTGATAGGATTCAGGAGTGAGCAGCAGTAAATCTGACAGAAATCCTGTCAATTTCACCACAAGCTGCCAGGGAAGGGCTTACAGGATTTGCGGCTAGGCGCAGCCCTGCTTCATGGACTGCCTGAGCTGGGGATGGCAGGACTTCCAGACAGAAGGCTCCCAAGGAGCCAGCTGGCCTGGGAGTCTGGAAGCCCTGGGTTCCATATCCCATGACAGTCTGTAGGATGGGGCTGCCCAGGAGCTGCATTTGGGAAATCCATCCTAGGACTTCCCGGCTCCATGGCAGGGAGCCGGGAAGTCCTGAGAACCCCACAGAGTTTCCAGGTTATGGCTCCACAGCTTGAGCCTAGAAGCCCTGGGAAAACCTCAAGGTTTCCAGGCTCCTTGCTATGGAGACTGGAGCCAAGCCATAATTAGAGTAGCGGATCCCAGAGTTTCCAGGCTCCTGGCTCCGTGCCAGAGAGGAGGTGCCCTGGAACCATGGACCCTGGAAGCCCTGAGGTCTCTATCCCCAAAGCCAGCCACACAATGGGGCTGCCCCAGAACTGTAGACACTTGACACTACATAAAACAACATACTTTTCCCTAGCCTCATTCTTGGAAACGGTTGAACCATTTTGGCGGAAACTCCCATAAATAATTCACCCTGCAGCAGACACAGAGCATGGAAAATTTGAGCCCAAATGGTTAAAGTTTGGCAGTTATAACTGAAAACAGGGTGTGATAATGGGAAGTGTCGGACCACCTTCACTGTAGGTGGTGCTATCAGTCTTGCCTAACATACGATATTTGTAAAGCAATAAATAAAACTTGTAGGAGACCAAGATACTGTGGTGGTGAATGTGGTAACACACATGTAAATAGGTAGAGTCCCTTTAATTCAAAGAGCTAAGGAGGGCAGGACAGGAAGGGGATACCTCCCAGGACCAGGGAAAACAGGACACCAAGGAATACCTCACAGGGAAAAGACACACCCCCAGAGGGAAGGGGGAGAGGACATGGGAATGGAGGACCCCAGAAGGGCACACTAACAAGGTAAGGAGAAAAGAAATGGGGAACCTCATACAGCAATGCCTACTGGACAAGAAAATGGGTAGTCTCTAGGATCTCCAGAGTTCTAATCCTGGCTCGGCTACTGTCTTGTTATGCAGCTTTGGATAAGACATTGGCCTCTCTCTCTGCTCCTTTCTGCCTACATAAAGTGGGCTAGGGATGCTTGCCTGCTTCACAGCAGTGTTGTGAGCATTAAATAGTGTTTGTACCGCACTTTGAAGCTGTAAGTGATACAGTGGGGAAGTGCTAAGTATTATTATGATAAGCATGTTCAGCTGATAATGGCTCTTTGTAACCTGCAGTTTAATTCTAGCACTCCGAGCCTCAGAAATGGAAAGTGTGACTTCATAATGAACTAGTGTCTGTTTAGACTTGCCCTCCTAAAGAGACAGGTAAGGTTTGCACAGAATGAACTGGGGGAAGGATGATGGGAGGGCAGAGTACCATTCAGGAATTGGGAGTCAGAATGCCTGGCTATACTAATAAAGAGTAAAGATGAAAGCACTTTGAACTTAAGGAATTTGAAAAAATAATACCCCAGCAAGAGCCACATAAAAAAGTACTGAACATTTTGTTACTGAGAAAAAGTCATTCATAAAAAAGTTTGAACATAACAGGTTTCTGGTGATGCTTCACATAAATGTTTGTCTCTGTTCCAGCAGCATTTTATAACTTGTTTCATACAACAGAAAAACAAACTTTAGTAACAGTTTAGTTTGTTTTAAAAAATGGTGCTCATGAAGGATTCCAGATTGATAGCTCTGTGGACAGCAAAACCCTCTGTTTATCTTCTGAACATGGGCAGTGGCAGTGAAAGCTTCTCCATACTGCAGGGACTATGTTCCTCAAACCTGTTTGGGGATCTGATCTAAAGCCCATTGAAAACAACAGAATCTCTCCATTGACTTGGATGGATTTTCTCTTTCTTTCTTGCTTTCTTTTTCTTCTGCCCGTCATTGTGGTACCTGAGCATCTTACACATAAAATCAATAGCAATGGCCTTGGAGAGATATGAATCTCTGCTGGACACAGTGGAACACCCAGACTTCTTTGGTTTGACCTCATCCTTGACTGATCAAATGTCAGTCAGGCAGAGAAAAACTTATGAAGACCTATGACTGGATTTGGATGTTTTACTCCCTTTGCTGAGAGATGCATGTCTAAGATCAGTCAGATAGAGCTATTCATATCATCCATTGGACTCTGTTTTATGTGCCTTAGTATCAACTTGTGGTTGGGGAGAGGCAAATGGATGGGCTAGCTTTAGGAACTGATCTATCAGCCACAGGCAGATATATTTATAGGCATGAGAGTCCAGCCCTTTTACAAATAAAAGGCAATTCATTTAAAAAACATATTGGCACTGTTGATCAGATGGGCTACCAGCCTGTTCTTCCCTTCTCCCAGCTGTAGAGAAGACTGTTACTCCAGCCTGGAGCCTAGCCAGGAGCCTAGAAGTAACAGTCACTGGAAGAGTCCAGGGTTTCAGGTGACAAGGCTCTATTACTGGATGCTGCAGCCTGGGGAAGATGAGGAGCTCATTTTCAGGTACTGCCCACCTTTCTGATTCCATGTGTTGGAACATGGAGGGTCTAGCTGGTCGACTGTCACAGAGCAGAACCTGCCACCGTCCAGCACTTGTGTAGCCCAGAGGGATGGTGGACAAAGTTGTGAGAATTTCTGAGACATGTTTACAACCCTCTGAACCTTTTGTGACTAGGGCTACCAACTTTCTAATCACACAAAACCGAGCACCCTTGCCCTGCCCCCTACGCTCACTTCTCTGAGGCCTTGCCCATGCCCCACCCCTTATCCAAGGCCCTGCCTCCGCTTGCTCCATCCCCCCTCCCTCCCTCACTTGCTCTCCCCCACCCTCATTCACTTTCACCAGGCTGGGACAGGGGGTTGGGGTGCGGAAGGGAGTATGGACTCTGGGCTGGGAGTGCAGGCTTTTGAGTGGGGCTGGGGATGAGGAGTTTGGGGTGAAGGAAGGGGCTCCAGGATGGGGCCAAGGGGTTTGGAGTTTGGGAGGGGGCATGGGCTCCAGCTGGCGGGGTGTAGGCTCTGGGGTGGGGCCGGGAATGAGGGGTTTGGGGTGTGGGAGGGGACTCCGGGCTGGGGCAGGGAGTTGGGGTATGTGTGTGGGGGGGTGAGGGCTCTGGCTGAGGGTGGGGCCAGGGATGAGGAGATTGGGTGCAGAAGGGGGCACCAGGCTCTGGGGTGGGGCTGGGGATGAGGGGTTTGGGGTGTGGGCGGGGCTACGGGGTCCCGGCATCACTTACCTTGGCTCCGAGGAAGCGGCCGCCAGATCCCTGCGGCCTCTAGGCGCACGGGTGGCCAGACAGGTGTGCACGGTGCCTTTGTGCCTGCAGGTGCTGCCCACTCCCAGCTCAAATTGGTTGCAGTTCCCAGCCAATTGGAGCTGCGGAGCCAGCAGTTGGGGCAGGGGCAGCACATGGAGCCTCCCAGTCACTGTCTGACCCAGCGCCTAGGGGCTGCAGTGACCTGGCAGCCACTTCCAGGAGCAATGAGGAGCCAGGGCAGGTAGGGAGCCTGCCTTAGCCCCGGGCCCCCACTGTGCCGCCGAACAGATTTTTAATGGCTCAGTTGGCAGTGCCAACCAGAGTTGCCAGGGTCCCTTTTCAACCGGGCATTCCAGTCAAAAACCGGACACCAGGCAACCCTATGTGTGACCTGCCAAAGATCTCAAGATGAAAAAGGTTTGTTTTCTTTTTTTCAAATGCTGGTAGCTTACAATGGCTAAAAGAGCAATGTAAGTTTTAGCCATTTATATTCAAGAGGAGGGTGGGGGAGGCTCCATTGGCAAAGCATATCTGATGGATAAGAAAGGAGGCATTTGAGGCCATTTGATCAAATAATGCTTTTGTACTTCTTTAATCGATCTGTGTAGGCCCAAGCAGATCCTAAACAAGCATATCTAGTTGCACGGTGAGGACATTTTTGTGTGTATGCAAGTGGGTCTCAGCTCTTTGATAATGTGGCCCTTGGCGTCAGTGTTAACATCAAGATACTGATTGTCAGTGGTTTGATACATAACTCTAAGTCCTGGTCTACACTACGGGGTTAGGTTGAATGTAGCCGCGTTAGGTCAATTTTATAATGAATGCGTCTACACGAGCAACCCCGTTCCATCAACCTAAAGGGCTCTTAAAATCGACTTTGGTATGCCTCCCCGGCGAGAGGAGTAGGTGTCCGGTGGACACCTGCAAGGGGGGAGTCTCACGCAACACGGAGGAGGATTTTGTGGATGAGGACGAGGAGGAGGAGGAGAATGTGCAGCACGCAAGCGGTGAATCTGTTCTCCCCAGCAGCCAGGACCTTTTCATGACCCTGGAGCCAAAACCCTCCCAAAGCGGGATCCCCGACCCTGAAGCCAGAGAAGACAGCTCTGGTGAGTACACATTTGTAACTACAGTACGGGGTATAGAAACTAGTGTTTAATGTTTGATTTGCCCTGAAGAATTGGGACGCATTCGCGGCCAGTACAGCTACTGGGAAAGTCTGTTAACGTGTCTGGGGATGGAGTGGGAATCCTCCAGGGACGTCTCCATGAAGCTCTCCTGGAGGTACCCTTAAAGCCTTTGCAGAAGGTTTCTGGGGAGGGCTGCCTTATTTCGTCCTCCACGGTAGGACACTTTACCACGCCAAGCCAGTACCAAGTAGTCTGGAATCACTGCAGCACAAAGCATGGCAGCGAATGGTTCTGGGTTTTGGTTGCATTCAAGCAACATTTGGTCTTTATCTTTCTGTGTCAGGCTCAGGAGAGTGATATCATTCATGGTAACCTGGTTGAAATAGGGGAATTTTTGTAAGGGAACAGTAAAAGGACCCCGTTCATGCTGGGTTGTTTGCGCTTGGCTAAAAGGGATCATCCTGGAGAATAGCCACGTGGTGGGGGGAGGGGTGAAGGGATTATCCCAGAGAACAGCCACACGGTAGGGTTGGGGGGAGGTGTGTGCTGCACATCCACCCGAAAACTGCAGCCCCCCCTTTTAAATGTGAAATCCAGCCAGCATTGCTTGCTATGGGAAAGGAGGGCGCTGCAGTTTGAAACCATTCCCACATGTTATGAAGGCGTAGGAAGCCAACCCTGTGTACCCTTTAGCTTACCATGGCTGCCTGGAAACCGAATTCTGTTGCCCAACCATGTGCAATGTGTCACCATACCGGCAGGTGCTCAATATAAAGGGGAAAATGCGACCTTGTACCTAAAGCACATGTGCTATCTGCTGCAGATTGCTTGATTCGCTGTGAAAGAGTCTCCCTTTTGTTCTCAGAAATGTATCATCTTACATTTTACTCTCCCTTTTTATCTCCACCCAGGTGCAAATGTTTCTATGCTTCCCCATCATCTCCGTCCCTGAGGTTATCACCGATTAGAAGGCGAAAAAAACGCACTCGCAATGACATATTTTCCAAGCTCATGCAGTCCTCCCGCACTGATAGGGTGCAGCTGAATGTATGGAGGCATTCAGTGGCAGAGGCCGTAAAAGCATTAAGTCAGTGCGAAGAGCAGAGGCAGGAGGCGATGCTGAGGCTAATGGGGGAGCAAACGGGATATGATGAAGCATCTGTTGGAGCTGCAGGAAAGCCAACAAGAGCACAGACCCCCACTGCATCCATTGTATAACCACCTGCCCTCCTCCCCAAGTTCCATATCCTCCTCACCCAGATGCCCAAGAACGCAGGGAGAGGGAGGCTCCGGGCACCCAGCCACTCCACTCCAGAGGATGCCCAAGCAACAGAAGGCTGTCATTTGAACAGTTTTGATTTGTAGTGTGTCTACAATAAGCAATGTGGCTTTGTTCTTCCCTCCTCCCGCACCCCACCCAACCTGGGCTACCTTGTCAGTTATCTCACCTTTTTTTAATTAATAAAGAAAGAATGCTTGGTTTCAAAACAATAGTTACTTTATTTCCTTTGCCAGCTATGATCGAAGGGGGGAGGGTGGTTGGCTTACAGGGAATTAAAATCAACAACTGTCACACTGAAGCCTGGCCAGTCATGAAACTGGTTTTCAAAGCCTCTCTGATGTGCAGCGCACCTAGCTATGCTCTTCTAATCGCCCTGGTGTCTGGCTGCTCAAAATGGGCCACCAGGCAATTTGCCTCAACCTCCCACTCCGCCATAAACGTTTTCCCCTTATTCTCACAGATATTGTGGAGGACATAGCAAGCATCAATAACCATGGGAATATTGGTTGCGCTGAGGTCTGACCTAGTCAGCAAACAGCGCCAGCGAGCTTTTAAACGTCCAAAGGCACATTCTACCACCATTCTGCACGTGCTCAGCCTACAGTTGAACTGCTCCTTACTACTGTCCAGGCTGCCTGTGTATGGCTTCATGAGCCATGGGAGCTAGGGGTAAGCTGAGTCCCAAAGGATAACTATTGGCATTTCAACATCGCCAACAGTAATTTTCTGGTCTGGGAAGTAAATCCCTTCTTGCAACTGCTCGAACAGCCTGGAGTTCCTAAAGATGCGAGCGTCATACACCTTTCCTGGACATCCTACGTTGATGTCGGTGAAATGTCCCTTGTGATCTACCAGTGCTTGCAGCACCATTGAGAAGCAGCCCTAGCGGTTTACGTACTGCTTGGCAAGGTGGTCTGGTGCCAAGATAGGGATGTGCATTCCGTCTATTGCCCCACCACAGTTAGGGAAACCCATTGCAGCAAAGCCATCCACTATGACATGCATATTCCCCAGAGTCACTACCCTTGATAGCAGAAAGTCATTGATTGCATTGGCTACTTGGATCACAGCAGTCCCCACAGGAGACTTGCCCACTCCAAATTGATTCCCAACTGACCGGTAGCAGTCAGGTGTTGCAAGCTTCCACAGGGCTATTGCCACTCGCTTCTCAAGTTTCAGGGCTGCTCTCATCTTCGTATTCCTGCGCTTCAGGGCAGGGAAAAGCAACTCATAAAGTCCAAGGTCAGGGAAAAGCAACTCACAAAGTTCAAGGAAAGAGGACTTACACATGTGAAAGTTTTGCAGCCACTGTGAATCATCCCATACTTGCCGCACTATGCGGTCCCACCAGTCTGTGCTTGTTTGCCGGACCCAGAATCAGCGTTCCACTGTATCAACCAGCCCCACTGCCACCATGATGTCCCAACTGCCACATCCCATGCTTTCAGGAATGTCTGTGTCCATGTCCTCCTCACAATTGTCCTCATGCTGGCGTCTCTTAGCCCAGTTCTGCACATATACTCCAGGATAATGCGTGAGGTGTTTACAATGCTCACAACAGCAGCGGTGAGCTGAGCGGGCTCCACGCTTGTTGTGCTATGGCATCTGCACAGGTAACCTAGGAAAAAAGGCACGAAACAATTGTCTGCTGTTGCTTTCACAGAGGGAGGGGCGACTGATGACATATACCCAAAACCACCTGCGACAATGTTTTTGCCCCATCAGGCATTGGGAGCTTAACCCAGAATTCCAATGGGCAGCAGAGACTGAGGGAACTGTGGGATAGCTAGCCATGGTATTGAGGACACAGTCCTCCGACTTAATGTGCTTAGTGGGGACATACATAATCGACTGTATAAAATTGATTTCTAAAAATCAACTTCTATAAAATCGACCTAATTTCGTAGTGTAGACATACCCTAAGCTTTCTTGATCTTGTGTGTACTAAAGTCCTTTACCAGTACACAGTCTGGTGGGGAATCTCTTTTTTGGTGGTTACAAAGTTCTGACCAGAAATCTGGAGGGGCTAACTGTTGGGCATTACAGTACAAAATAAATCTGAGACTACTCCTTCCTTGCCCTTATTATGCTACTGTTTCTTTAAGCTATCAATTAATTCAAAGGTTAGAGTTGGGGCGGGTTTGGTTTCTTTTTTAACAAGGTATTTTGGCTAAGTAACCTGATAGTTTTCACTTCAGTATAAATCAACTAGTTTGCTCCCTTACAACTAGCAAATGTCATTGTTATTGGGAATGTTTCTTTGAAAAATGTAAATTTGTTGTTTTAGGAATGTTTGCTGATTCAGGAAAAAATTAAAAGGAAAAGAAGTAGAATAAAAGCTGGGCAGGGAATCAAGACAGAACTAAAAACTTCCAGATGTAAGGAAGTCCCCCTGTAGAAATATTTTAAGGTGCCTGTTTATAAAATGCATACAGAATGAGATGGAGAATATTAAGGAAAATATTATAATGACATTGTATAACTCAATGACTTGCCCTCATATGGGATACTGTACAGGTTACCCCATCTCAGAAAGGCTATTTCCGAATTAGAGGAGGTTCAGAGACCAGTGATGAAAACTATTAAGGACATGGAAAAGCTCTCATATGAAGAGAGATTGAAAAGATTGGGATTGTTAACCTTAGAGAGGAACTGACTAAGAGGGGATCAGATAAAAATATATGAAATAATGAATGATTTAGGGAAGGTTGATTGGCATCTTCTGTTCAGTCTTTCTCTCTAATCTCCACAAGAACAAGGGGACATTCAATGACATTGGAAAGTGGCAAATACAAAAATGAAATGCTTATCCAGACAGCTCACTGTGAGCCTGTGGAACTCATTGCCACGAGATATCACAGAGGCCAGGAGTTTAGCAGGTTCAAAAAGGGATTAGATATTTATGTGAGTAACAAGACTATCCTGTTAAAATAGAAACCATTTTTAAAACCAGGAGCTTTGGAAGGGATAAAACCCCTCAAGCTTCAGGGTATAAGCCAATCTCTAACTATTTGGGTTTGGAGAAAATTTACCTTGGGTGCAGGTTATCCCATAACTAGTTACTAAAGGGTTCATTCCTCTGAAGAATCTGACACTGGATTAGATGGGCTGCTGGTCTTGTACAGTATTGCAATGCCTCTGTCATGCAGCAAGGATGACACCAAGCAAAGTACTTTTACAGTAAGAAAAAACCAACATGAATTTCCCATGAGAGGAATAAATATAATAAAGGAATTCAAACTTGTGCAGGAATAGATGATGTAACAGGGAAAATGCAGGAAGTCAGAAAAAAGTCCAGGATCAGATGGGATCCATTCCAGAATACCAAAGGAAGTATCTGAAGAGCTGAGAGCCTTGAGATAATATAGAAAAAAAATCAAGAGAGGAGCCTAGCAAAGACCAGAATGAAGCTATTATCATGCGTATATAAGCTAAGGGAGATCCAGCAATCTACAGATCAGTAAGTCCCCACCACAGAAGCGGAGAAAAGGCTGGGGATGTCAGGAACAGAGCGTCAGGTCGCTTGAGTGAAAGGGTGAATGGGAGGTTACTTGGAACATTCTGTAGGTCACTTACAGCTGAACTGAAATCTGGTGTCTTCGGAAGAGGCAGCACAAGTTGTAACTGTTCCCTGCTCCGAGCAACCCTGAGAAAGAATCACGCCTTAGAATCACAGTTTCTTCCCTGGCTCCTCCCTGCTGTCTTGGAGGAGACTGTTTTGCTATAGCCCATTAGGGTATGTTTACACTGGGCTCCCGGGGCTTAGGCAAAGGGGCTGTTTAATTGCGGTGTAGATGCCCGAGCTCTGGGACCTTCCCACCTCACAGGCCCATCATTCGCCATCCCCCCACAGCTCAACTCCACTGACTGGTGCACTGAGGGGAGAGAGCAGGTCCTTGGCTCTCTCCACCCACGCCTCACACAACTGCACAACTGGGAGGAGGTAGCAGCTCTGGGGAGCCTGCTCTGCCCCCTGCACACAAAGCAGCAATGCTGGTAGGCTGCACAGGGGAGTGGGCTAGCCCTTACTCCGCTGCATGGCCTCAAAGTCCAGGTACAATTTGGCCTTCAGAAGATTAAAGCTACTTGTGGCAGAGAACTGATTGTAACCCATCACTTCTCATGAATGGAAGCAGAGACTACGGAGAAGTGAGCATTAGAGGAGATAGGATTGATATCAGGACAGATTTTAGGCACTTTTTATATCAATATCTTATCATGGTAATGCTTGATGAGGGCAATGGAGCTTCTTGACTGTATGGCATGAATTTTTTCCTCATGAGTTTTGCATTGCATGTTGCATATACTTACATAAGCTGTATTTTCTCTGGCAGCACCATTTGAGTTCTGGGCTTGTCTAAATAGCAGTTGCTCATATGCTGCTGTGTTTTGTTTTGCTTTTTCTGCTTCCTCCTGTAGTTCTTTTTAAGATCACTTGGTATTTTTTTTTCTTCTTTTTTTCTGTTTATCTGGACATGCTGCCCAGTCTGTGTGGTGGTTTGATTGTCCCATAAAAGGTCTCCTGCTGGGATCATCATCATTTAGAACTGAGCCTAAAATGAGCTTTAACGATTAATACAAAATCTGAATGAATTACAGTGTGACAATACAAATAAAATTGCAATTACTTTCCCCCTGAAAAACCTGTAATGTGGTTATCAGTGTATTTAGTAAACAAAACTCGCTTTTATTGACATAACAGGAAAGTTACAACACTGAACAATTATGTTGTTGTCCGGGGCAGGCACCCCTCCCCCCCACAAATAGGTCTTGAGTTTCCTGCAAGTTTCTTTTAAGTAGTTACAAGGGAGAACTTTTTTTCCTGTGGTTCATAAAAAAGAAACACTTATTAAAGCTTCTTTTTAAGCAAAACAATGGAACAAACTGATGTTTGTTGTACGAACTGCCAAAAGCACAAAGGATGCATGGGGGCTTTTTTTAGAGCAGGAAGTTTTGTTATTGGAAACTGCTACTGTAACATCCCCTGTCCTTGCACTACGCAACCACTGTCTTGTCCTGGAAGCAGTGTTTCTTTATTTGCCTCATCAAACTGGCACAGGCAACCTTCTCCTGCACTTTGTGGGCTTTGTTCCGTCCTGAATGTACTCCCACTTAATCTCCATCTGCACTGAACTTGGTTCACAGTAAACAAACTTTTTGAGTCTTGTGCTCCATTGAGTCCTGTGTTTACACAGGTCAGGGCCTAATGCTAGAATGCTGAATTTGTGAATTGCCTCCTGTTTTCCACTGACTGTTTGAAATTGGAGTGCTATATGTTACAAAGAGCCTTGAAGAGTTTTCAGGTGCAAATATTTCTTTCCAAAACTCTCCTTTATGTGTTCACAGGACTATGCTGTTTCCCTGTAGCTTAGTTCTATGTTTAGGGAAGAGCTAGAAATGATTGATTAAATCACTTATGGAAGTTAATTAGCCATGAACAAAATTTGATTTGCTTATTTTGACTGTGTTGTTTTGCGAGACAAAGGTAGTCCGGCATTCTAAATCAAGCATCAAAATGTGTTTAATTTTAATGAAATCCCTCTCCTGAGTGCATGAGTGGGAATAAATGTAGTAGTCAAAACAAGTCTCTCCTGCTTTCTCGACAATATATGAGAAGAATTTTACCTCATGCCTTTTTAAAAAAATACAGTCCTAACATAGGATTTTAGCTTGGTCAAATTTCTTTTCCAAGCTACCAAAAGATAGTCCATTTCTCCTTATATGGCAGTCACTACAGTCAAGGTATTACTTTAAAAAAAAAAAAAGTCAACTAGCTTTAATATCAGACACTATATGATGGTAGCTTTTTGTTCCAGGGGCATTCCTTTACTATACATCTGTAATGCGGTCATGATTGTGTACCTTCTGTCCTTCTGTGTTTTTCACATGATTTTTAAGGCTCGTGTACTTTGACTTTGTTAAATAACTAAATTCTTTTTTTCTCTTCTTAGAACTGAGGAACTGAAAATGGGCACCACTCAAATCAATACATCGAGTGCCCCACTCATTAACAGTATCATCAGTGCTGACCTCAAGACACACAGACCCCGAGTGATGTCCAAAAATGGTCACAGCAATGTGAGAATTGACAAAGTAGATGGTATATACCTGCTTTACCTTCAAGATTTGTGGACAACGGTTATAGACATGAAGTGGAGATACAAACTTACCCTGTTTGCTGCTACTTTTGTGATGACCTGGTTCCTCTTTGGAGTTATCTATTATGCCATTGCATTTCTTCATGGAGATTTAGAAAGGGATCCTTTCCCCCCCAAACATATGCCTTGTGTCAAGGAAGTAAACTCACTAACGGGGGCATTTCTCTTTTCTTTGGAGTCACAGACAACTATTGGTTATGGCTTCCGTTTCATCACAGAGGAGTGCCCTCATGCCATATTCCTCCTGGTTGCTCAGCTGGTCATCACAACTTTGATTGAGATCTTTATCACTGGTACCTTCTTGGCCAAAATTGCAAGACCCAAAAAACGGGCTGAGACTATTAAGTTCAGTCATTGTGCTGTAATTACCAAACACAATGGAGAGCTTTGCCTTGTGATCAGAGTGGCAAATATGAGGAAGAGCCTTCTGATTCAGTGTCAGCTGTCTGGGAAGCTTCTTCAAACCTATGAAACCAAAGAAGGGGAGAGAATCCTGCTCAACCAAGCCAGTGTCAAATTCCATGTTGACTCCTCTTCAGAAAGTCCTTTTCTCATTTTACCTTTAACCTTTTATCATATATTGGATGAAGGTAGCCCTTTAAGAGATCTCACACCCCAAAACCTAAAAGAAAAGGATTTTGAACTGGTTGTCCTCTTGAATGCCACAGTAGAATCCACTAGTGCCGTCTGCCAAAGCAGAACTTCTTATATCCCAGAGGAGATCCATTGGGGTTATGAGTTTGTACCTGTGGTTTCTCTCTCTCAAAATGGTAAATATGTTGCTGATTTTAGTCAGTTTGAGCAAATCAGAAGAAGTGTAGACACTACTTTTTATAGCATGGACTCTGAAAAACAGAAACTAGAAGAGAGATACAGACAGGAAGATGAAAGAGAGAGAGGACTGAGAACAATGTTGTTACAGCAAAGCAATGTTTGATTGTATGAGCAAACTTTAACATTAGTAATGCCTATTTACAAACTGAAACAAAAGCATACATTATATACTGTATGGCTCTTAAGAAAATGCATCAGAGACCTCTTAAGCAAGTACCTTGGTATAGAGTAAACCTGTCCTTTTGTCAAGTCAAGTTGTTAATTGAGTATTTGTTTTAATTAGGTGGGATTTCTTTGTTTATCATAATGATTTAACAGAGTTGGATTTATTTTGAGAATCTGCCTTGTACCAACTGTCAGATCAGACATACTACTTTCCATTTGGTAAGTGGCCTTCGATACCATGAGAAGATTTCTTCACATAGGTATTTGCCATGGTTTAATTATAACAGTGGGATCTCAAAGCTAGCACACAAGTGCTTCCAGAAGGAAACAGGCTCCTTTAAAATGTTTATTTTCAAACCAGTGCTTTATTTTCTTTAAGTGGTCTTAACTAAGTTAATGTGAGAGAAGTGTGGTTCAATCAATGCAGACATACTATAGCTGGTAAAAAGAACAGGAGTACTTGTGGCACCTTAGAGACTAACAAATTTATTTGAGCATAAGCTTTCCTGAGCTACAGCTCACTTCATTGGATGTATGCAGTGGAAAGTACAGTGGGGAGATTTTGAACTGGTTGTCCGCTTGAATGCCACAGTAGAATCCACTAGTGCCGTCTGCTAAAGCAGAACTTCTTATATCCCAGAGGAGAGCCGATGAAGTGGGCTGTAGCTCACGAAAGCTTATGCTCAAATAAATTGGTTAGTCTCTAAGGTGCCACAAGTCCTCCTGTTGTTTTTGTGGATACAGACTAACACGGCTGCTACTCTGAAACCTATAGCTGGTAAACACATTCTTTTATCCTGAGAGAGAGAAAATGACTTGTACACTAATAGCCCGCTGGGCTTTGTTAAAAGGGTTTTCTCAGCTCCATTAGGGACCATTAGTTTCTTGAACACTCATTTGTTTTTTTACCATGTTAATGGCAGGCTTGTATATAATATCTAGGGAGAGAGCTGAGGGCAGTTAACACTGAATCAAAACAGTAATTAACTGAGTTAAAACTGGCTTTGCCAAGACTTTTTGTTTTCATAAAGTGTAAATCATTTCTACTAGCAGCCTAACAATACATTTCTGAAGGTTGCTTGTTTTGCCATGGGCCATATTTAATTTTTGTTAAATGAAATCTTGATGACATCTGTAGCCAATATTTACTGTTTCTGCCCACTTTAATGGACAAACATTCCTTTGATCCATTTCAGTTTCGGTCTATTAAACCACTCTATTAATAAAGGAATGTAATTTGAACAATTGCTGATTTCTTTGTGGTGCAGTCAGAGGGTGTGGTAGTTAGGATATGCTTGGCATATTCATTTACATATAGCAAAAGCAAAGCTTACAGATTGACTCACTTTAACTAGACAGGGAATTGGGAGAAACCAGTGGTGAATGGGAAACATACTTCTGCACGAAGAACAGCTGTCCGATACAATTTAGAAATGAGTTTCCTTTCAGCCCCAGGTGTGCTTTTGCCAGTGGCAGTAGTGAACTCCAGAGGCCCTGATCTGGCAAACCTGGTACATAGATAAGTGCCTGTTTACCTGAGTGTGAGCTTTGGGTGTGTCATGTATGCAGGCTGGGCCTAGGTCTGGGAAGCACTGGGTTCTGCCATTAAGGTAAATCATTTTCGAGTTCCCTTCCAGCCCTACATTTCTATGATTTTATGCCAAGAAAAATGTTAGCTCACTTGCACTTGACCAGAATTAGAGCTGTGCAAACCCTAAAGGATATGCTCTAGCTGAACTACAAGTCACTAGGCTAGATGCAGATATCACTGGGTGCAATGCCGTGGCCTGTATTACACAGGAGGTCAGACTAGATGATTATAATAGTCCAGTCTGTCCTTAAACTCTGTTAATCTACTTGTACCAAATAATAGTAGAAAGTTAGCCCTCTTTTCTCCTGCTCATTAATTAGCTTTGAGTAGACTTTGATTTTGAAAATGTGTTAAGGATTTGAAACTGTACAACCCATGAACAAATATGAAGAAATTTCAGCTTATGGGCTGTTTATGAACTATTTGCTTCATCAATGTCTTCAGCTCCTCATTACTAGTTTTTCATGATGTTAAGTGACTCAAGTCACATGGGCTACCTTCCGCTACTTCCCTGGGTATCTTAGAGACAGGAAAAAAGAACTTAAAGAGATTTTGAGATGGCCTCGAACACTTATAGTGGGATCCAAAAGGTACTTAAGTGCCTAAACCCCGGACTTAGGCACCTAAGTCTCAGGGTTAGGTGCCAAAATCCCAGTTTTTGCTCCATTCTGATCCACAAAACTCCTGCCAAGCCCTGAAGGTGCTAAACTTGCTTGGCACCAAAGTTTTCAGGGTAGAAGTTCCTTAGGTGCCTATGTTACTGCCTCTGAGCACAAACACCATTGCCTCACCTTAGGTGTCTGGAATCTGGATGTCTATTCCTCACCTACGCCCCAGAGTGAATCACAAACTGGGAGAGGATAGGCATTCAGTTGCCTACCTCATGTGCAGGGCCCAATATGACAGGCAGCCTCAGAGCATGTCTACTGGATCGGGTTCCATTGGTCTCTCTAGCCCAATAACTATTTAATGATTTATCTACAGTGAAAAAGTCCTTGGGCTAGAGAGAAAGAACGACTCCATAGCCTGGTGGTTAGGGCACGCTTCTGGGGTGTGGGAGAACGGGGAGTCAGTCCTCCTGCTCTGATCACTCTTTCATTATTTATCCCAGTGGAACAGCTTCAACAGCAGAAGCCCCACGTCAGAATATCCCATATCTCATGCTTAGAGCACCCTCCTAAGAGGTGGGAGATCCCTGTTCAAATTGTTTCCCCCCTCTGGAAGAGAGGGAGGAATTAAACCTAGATCTCCCACATCCCAGGTGAGGGCTCTAACCACTGGGTTAAAGGTTATAAGGTGGGTGGCACCACCACTACCTCCTCCTCCAGCCATTTTGTGTGGAGGCAGGTACCTAACTCATTCCTGCAAGAAATGCCTTAGCCACCTAAGCTGCCTGACCCCAAAGGGTGGGTTCCTGTTTGTGAATTGCTGCGTAGAGCTAGATGCCTGTCTCCGAGAGAGGAGACGTGCTTAGCACACACTCCTCTGATCGGTGTCTCCCATTGCCCAGCTTAGGCGGCTCCCTGCCTAACACTGGTGGCTTTTGTGGATTCCATTGTAAAGTGCCTGTCTCTCTCCATTCATTGTATAGGGAGCCTAGGCACCTAACTCAGCTTCGTTGTTCCTGTGATTTTTTCTAAGCATCTAAAAGTTAGGCACCATGATGCTCAGTTTTACAAAGCCTAAGTCCCTTCGTGGATCCCACCCTTAGTGTATAGCACTGTGCAAATGCATTTGCACAAGTATTTGTGAGTAGAGTTAAGTGAATAATTGATTTTTTGGTTCAGTCTCTAAACCGAAAAATCTGGAAAAAAAAAGTTGATTAGTTTCAAACTGAAAGTGAATGCTCACTGAATCAAAACAAAACAGAAAACATTGTGTTTGGATTGAACAAAATATTTAGACTGTCATTTCATTCTGCAAATGTTGTTTTGAAACAAAATGTCAAAAGGGTTAGTTTAAAAAAAATGAATATTTTTTCAGGGTCCTTTCAGCCAAACCTATTCATCAAATTCAGCCAAGTAATTTTGCATTTGTGAATAGTTTCAGTGCCCCTCAACACGCATTCTGGGGCAAATTTACTATTCACTGAAATTCTCCCCTCCCCCGTTCTACTTGGGAGGCCTTTGCTTTCTAAACAAATGCAAAACTTCTTGCAAAAATGGCTCTCATATTTGTATAGACAAATAAAACGGGTCGTGAGCACTGAAGTGAATTCATGATTTTATATTCGAACAAATCTCCACCGTTACATTTGGTAGTATTTGCCCAGCTCCAGTGAGAACACTTCCTATGACAGCCTGCTCTCAATTCAAAACAGGTATGATGACTATGCATCGATTGTGCCTGATCCATAATGTAAAGCAGCACAAAAGAAGGCATTGTGTAGACTGTAGCACTTGCATATTTGATATTAAAATTCTGCCTGGCTGGAATATAACTATTTATCTGTCACACTTATGTATGTTATTACATGAATAATGGAACGTTATGCTCTTACTAGGCTGGTCAGCCATCAGCCTATTCTATGAAAATATTAGATTACCAGTTCTGGGTCTTCTTAATGGAGAAGATTTCTGCTGAACATCCTGTACCCACCTGGCTTGGAAAAACTTTTGAAACATTTCCAGTGCTTTATATAGTCTGTCAGGGGAGGCTACTCAGAATTGTCCTGTTCTGAGTCACCACATAATAAACAGAAACCAAACCATGTAATCCACAAGTAGTACAGCAACTGTATTTTGTATATATTGTATATATATTTTTAATAATAAACTTTTTGATGATTATTGCACATCTCAACAGATTGCATGAGCTGTATTAAATTAATTCAATTTTACCTTCTTTGATTATCAGCCTGAACAATGTGTCTGACATCATTAGAATTGATAGGAGCTAAGTGCTGTATATAGACGTAAGTATCTGCTAGAAGTTTGGAGCAGATACACCAACCTCAGATGAATATTTTCATAAACAAAATACTATGGGCCTGATTCTGTACTCCATTAAATCTAGTGTCCTGTAGAGGAGACTTAGACCGGGAGCTTTAAAGGACCGTGTATATTTTCAATATTTGTGCATAGCTTTTCTACTACAAAGTGTTAGCCTCCCGTTGTTCCATTCCAAAGTCTCTCCTCCTGTACTGTACATGTTAAGGATCGAATTGTTTGATTTCAGATAGGGTCACAACTCACTTACTTTCCTCTGCTAAGATGATATACCCTTAAATCACTGAGAAGAGTAAGATTTCACTTAACAGCTGTGGTCAAACAATAATTTTCAAGTTAGGCGATTGTTGCTTATCCTTTAATCCAATAAACTTGTAAAATTGTGTGTGAAAATGTACCCGTTGCAGTGCTCCAGATTAAGAAATGACTCAGACTAAATATGAAAATCCACAAACTGGAATAAAGTATGCAATGCCTGCTAAACTGCTAACCTTGCTATTTATGGCAAGAAAAGGGAGAGCTATTTTCACAGAGATCACTAAAAATTCTCTGGGAATGTTGCATTAAGTAGGAGAGGTCTTTAAGTATAGGTCTTTATGTTATCCTACACTAGGGCAAATCTTGGAAGGAATAACACATATTATAGCAATGGTTTCACCTAACCAGTGAAGGATGCCTGTTGTGTGCCATGAAGCCATTGTCATTGAGCATGAGTCTGTAGTAGACTGCCTTCCTCTTGAGAAAACTAAAATGAACAAGTTTCAGGGGGTAGCCGTGTTAGTCTGTATCAGCAAAAACAACAAGGAGTCCTCGTGGCACCTTAGAGACTAACAAATTTATTTGGGCATAAGCTTTCGTGAGCTAAAACGCACTTCATCAGATGCATGGAGTGAAAAATACAGTAAGCAGAATATATATTATAGCACATGAAAAGATTGGAATTGCCTTACCAAGTGGGGGGGGGGGGTCAGTGCTAACAAGCCAATTCAATTAAGGTGGAAATAGTCCAGACAGCTTACAGACAGCCCCCGAACCTGAAGCAAATACCAGCAGCTACACACCACACAACAAAAACACTAACCCAGGAACCAATCTCTGCAACAAAGCCCGTTGCCAACTGTGTCCACATATCTATTTGAGGAACACCATCATAGGACCTAACCACATCAGCCACACCGTTAGGGGCTCATTCACCTGCACATCTACCAATGTGATATATGTCATCATGTGCCAGCAATGCCCCTCTGCCACGTTCATTGGCCAGACCAGACAGTCTCTACGCAAAAGAATAAATGGACACAAATCAGACATCAAGAATTGTAACATTCAAAAAGCAGTAGGAGAACACTTCAATCTCCCTGAAAAAAGAACAGGAGTACTTGTGGCACCTTAGAGAGTAACAAATTTATTTGAGCATAAGCTTTCGTGAGCTACAGCTCACTTCATTGGATGCACGCAGTGGAAAATACAGAAGGATGATTTTCTATACACAGAGAACATGAAAAAATGGGTGTTACCATACACACTATAACGAGAGTGATCAGTTAAGGTGAGCTATTACCAGCAGGAGAGAAAAAAAAAACTTTTTGTAGTGGTAATCAAGATGGGCCATTTCCAGCAGTTGACAAGAACATGTGAGGAACAGTAAGGGGGAAAATAAACATGGGGAAATAGTTTTACTTTATGTAATGACACATCCACTCCCAGTCTTTATTCAAGCCTAATTTAATGGTGTCCAGTTTGCAAATTAATTCCAATTCAGCAGTCTCTCGTTGGAGTCTTTTTTTGAAGTTTTTTCATTGTAATATTGCGACCAGTCAGAGAACACTTCAATCTCTCTGGTCACGCAATTACAGACCTAAAAGTCGCAATATTACAGCCAAAAAACTTCAAAAACAGACTCCAACGAGAAACTGCAGAACAGGAATTAATTTGCAAACTGGACACCATCAACTTAGGCATGAATAAAGACTGGGGGTGGATGGGTCACTACAAAAAGTAATTTTCCCACTGCTGGTACTCACACCTTCTTGTCAACTGTCAGAAATGGGCCACCCTGATTGCATTGGCCTCCTTAGCGTTACAAAAGTAATTTTCCCTCCCCTGGTATTCACCCCTTCTTGTCAACTGTTGAGAATAGGCCACTTCCACCTTAATTGAATCAGCTCATTAGCACTTACTCCCCACCCCACTTGGTAAGGCAACTCCCATCTTTTCATGTGCTATGATATAAGTGCAGTGGAGCCCTCACAGCCAAACCCCAAGAGAGGATTTGCAGTTGAGAATCCCAAGCAGAGGAAGGCGCCTCCCTGGAGCCTGGATTTAGGACCCTAATTCCCTGAGAGGGGGTCGGGTTTAGGACACGTCCCCTGCCTCGGCATCTCCCATTGGCTAGTTTATCCAGGGAGCCACTTAATGTGCTGATTTTTGTGATTCCTGTTCTGAGGTGCCTATCTCTTTTCATTCAGTCTCTATGACCTGAGGCACCTATACCAGACTTTGTGAATCCCAGTGACTTTCTAGGCACCTAAATGTTGAGTGTGGTGATGCTCAGCATCACCAGACCTAAATTCCTTTGTAAATCTAGCCCTTCAAGCTCAGGAACCTATTGGCTTGATTTCCCTGGCTTACCTCTACAAATAAATCATAGAGAGACACTAAGTTGATTTTTCCTCCTCTCCACAGCACTTGAGAGACAAAAGCAGAGACACAAAATTTGGCTGGAGCAATAAAATATTTACGAACAACAGCCCAGCCAAAAAATAACTGAATCTGCTGGCTGGTGATTTTTAAAAAGGCTCTGATCTCCAAAACGACTCTCTTCTGAAGCGTTGATTTCTCTGTTCACTTACAGTACTGAACCCACTGACCTGGACAAATGAGCTAAATTTGGGGAGGAACCAAACAGAACTTGCTTCCAGTGTGATTTCCCAATTCCCCCAGTTATAGATAACACTTGAGTTCCCCAGGCTTTTTCAGATTGTTGGTAATGGTTGTAGTTCCATTTATTGAAATGTTCCTTCACAGGAAAGATGCACTATTACTACATGATATTGTGAGCCATGGTCCCTTATCCCCTGCCTGTGAGGATTAATTAAATTGACATATGCTCAACATACCAAGTCAAATTTCCTGGGTGTAATGCCACTGAAGTCAATAGGCCGGATTCTTGGGCTCACAATGGTCCTTTTGCACTGCTCTGGTGGTGCAAAGGTGTAAAGCCGTCGTAACAGTCCAGCTGAGAATTTCCCTGGCATAGATCAAAATAGCATGAAGACTATTCTGGATCCACTGAAAAATGGGCCTCATTTTCATTACAAAAATATATGCCTCAATTAAATCCTATGCAAAAAATGAGTCCACAATTGAGATCATAACTAAATATGAAATACACGTCAGATAGTTTTGAATTTAATAACAAATATTTTGCCTAACTCTAATTCTGTCCTATGATGATAAATTGATCACAGATAAAGGTTTATCTAAATTCTCTCTCTTATGCCTTAAATGTAGATGTTTAGCTGGTATTTGAATTCAGATCTTTTCAGTGCTAATATTTAGCAGATGAGTAAACAAGAGTTGCTGTAGTCTGATAGTAGCCAGAAATGAAATGCAAGTGATATTTTCAAACCTGACCATCTGCTATCAGCAAGCAGTTGTCCAAGTACCATTGTGAGCCCAAGAAGCTTGTCCAAGTACCCAGCTGATACCTGAATGCAGTTGCTATTTAATAACAATGCCTATTTCTTACATATCACTTTTCATCAATAGATCTCAAAGCACTTATTAATGGGGTCAATATCATCATCCCCACTTTTACAGAAAGGGAAACTGAGGCACAGAGAGACATGACTTATCGAAGGTCACCTAACAGGCTAGTGGAAGAACTATGATTAGAACCCATGTCCCTAGCTCCCAGTTCAGTGCTCTATCAATTAGGCCATGTGACATTGTTGCTACTGTCTGTACTGCATACCACTGGAATCTGCTCTATCAGTAGATCTGGATGTTTCTATTCTAGTCCCTGTAAGCAGGGATATGTCTCTATTAAATACTTATTTTGTTTTGCATCATTTCTATCATCACTGCCCACCAGTATAGCCTCTCTCTTTTGCCATTCTTCTTCCACATGTTCCTGGTCAGCTCCGGTCCCTGAGCTCCCTTGT
Source organism: Caretta caretta (assembly GCF_965140235.1). Classification (NCBI taxonomy): domain Eukaryota; kingdom Metazoa; phylum Chordata; order Testudines; family Cheloniidae; genus Caretta; species Caretta caretta. Next base: position 162,162,207 of record NC_134206.1, on the reverse strand, counting down.
GTTAGGTGATGGGACAACACTTTGGCAGTAAGTATAATGCAAGCAAATGGATGGTCTAATTATTAAATGGAATTACTCTAAATGTGCATTGACTAGTTATTGACCTGACCCTGAGATACAGAAATAAAACCACTAACTACTGGGTACTCCATTCCCACTCCTGCACTGGTCTGGGCTGCAGTACTATGTCTGGTCAACATGGTCAACATGATGGTCTAGACCAGTGTTTCCCAAACTTGTTCCGCCGCTTGTTCAGGGAAAGCCCCTGGCGGACCCAGCCAGTTTGTTTACCTGCCACGTCCGCAGGTGATCGCGACTCCCACTGGCCGTGGTTCACTGCTCCAGGCCAATGGGGGCTGCGGGAAATGGAGGCCAGTACATCCCTCAGCCTGCACCGCTTCCAGCAGCTCCCATTGGCCTGGAGCAGCGAACCGCGGCCAGTGGGAGCCACGATCGGTCGAACCTGCGGACACAGCCGGTAAACAAACCAGCCCGGCCCGCCAGGGGCTTTCCCTGAACAAGCGGCAGAACAAGTTTGGGAACCACTGTTCTGTAGGAATGGGAGGCTGCATCATTCATTTCAATAGCTGATGCGGTAATTACATTTTCATGCCCATCAGCACATAGACTACATTCTGTGCCCAGTTACACTGTGAAGAAGGTTTTGCTTTTTCCCTCAATTATTTTTAAATGTGTTCTTGTGTTTCAGTGCATTGCTGAAACATTAACCATTTGCAAGTATACTTTTTATTCTTTTCCTTACATTTGTGAATCACGGTAGCCCCCTCTCTGTTAAACACTGGCAACAGAATCGCGTTGATTACATGATTATGATTTTCATGGTTTTCATTTAGTGGACTTTTAATAGAGGAAACATGAAATCATGTGGCTTGTAAAAGTTCTGCTAGGATATAATATGGGACTTTAGTAGACGTAGCAGAAATGTAGAGTTGTCTGAATACTGACCTTTCCAGAACAAGAGTCTTCATTCTGTGCATATATTAGAGGCACTGGTTTAGATTCACAAAGGACTTACTGAATTGCTACACGAACTATTGGTATGCACAAAACCCCCACGCAGCTGCTGCTGAACCCTGTAGGCACTGAAACTCACTTGGCACCTACATTTTCGCAGTAAACGATCCCTAGGCACCTGTGTTTCTGCTCCGAGCACATGCACTGCTGCCTCGCTCGAGGCACCTGAATTTATATCTCCTGGCTGAGCCCGCGGGTGCTTCGCCAACCTGTGCAAGATAGATAGGACTTCCTCCACCTATCTTGCCTGGGAGGTGCAATCCAGTAGGCAGGCTCAAAGCATGCCTGACCCCCCCCCTCCCCCCACAAAACCAGTCAGCCTAACTTCCATACCTGGAAAGATAAAGGCACAAATTATTAAACTATCTGTTTGTAGGCATCTAGATCAGTGGTGGGTAGCCTGCAGCCTGCGGGCCCCTCGCAGCCCGTCAGGGTAATCCGCTGGCGGGCCGCGAGACAGTTTGTTTACATTGACCGTCTGCAGCTCCCAGTGGCTGTGGTTCGCCGTTCCCGGCCAATGGGAACTGCGGTGAACTACAGCCACTGGGAGCTGTGGGCAGCCGTGCCTGCAGACGGTTAATGTAAAGAAACTGTCTTGCGGCCCGCCAGCGAATTACCCTGATGGGCCGTGTGTGGTCCACGGGCCGCAGGTTGCCCACCACTGATCTAGAGGATGGTGAATTGGTTTGAAATCAACAAGATAATATTCAATAAAGACTAGTGCAAAGTTCTCCAGTAAGGAAGGAAAAATGCACAACTACAAAATGGGGGGAAACTGTCTAGGTGATAGTGCTGCCGCTGAAAAGGCTTTGGAGGGTTACAGTGGATCACAAATTGCATATAAGCCCACGATGTGATGCAGTTGCAAAAAAAAAAAAAAAAAAAGACTAATATCATTCTGGGAGGAATTAACAGGAGTGTCCTATGTAAGACACAGAGATAATTGTTCTGCTCTACTCAGCACTGGTGAAGCCTCAGTAGGAGTATTTTTGGGCATCACACTTTAAGAAAGATGTGAACAAACTGGCAAATGTCCAGAGGAGAGCAACAAAAATGATAAAAGGGTTAGAAAATCAGACAGATGAGGAAAGGTTAAAAGAACTGGGCATGTTAAAGGCTGATGTAAAAGGATGGTGATCAATTGTTCACCATGTGCACTAAAGGTAGGACAAGAAGTAATGAGCTTAATCTGCAGCAGGGTTACTTAGAAAGATTTTTCTAATATCTAACCTAACTGCTTAACGAGCTTGGCCCCTTTAAAGCCTTACCCTGAGGCAGAGGAAGTGCTGGTTGTTTCAGAGGAGTGGAAAGAGGGAGGGTGATAGGGTGGGTGTGTGTCTGGAGCTCCAGACAAGAGGGCTGCAGCAAGCAGGGCCTTCACAGAGTGAAGAAGCCGAGAACCAGCCTGAAGCCTGGGATGGAGAAGGCCAGGGCCAGAAGGAGCATTGTCCCAGGGAGGAATCACCCAGAAGACCAAACCAGAGCTGGACCCAGTATCACTGCTGCCCAGAGCTGTATGGGGCCGTGAGTACTGGGGCTTGTGACTTTGCACTGGAAATAAGGAGGGAGGCTTGGTGTCTGCCCTTTCATATTGTGGTACCACTGGGTCTGTGGGGCTCATTTTGGATATAACCCTGTTTTACCGCTCCTCTTATCTCCCCCCACCCCCTGTTGTTTTTCTCCATTCAGCCCTCTGTAAATAAATATTTCCTTTTCCTATATTCAATGTACTAGTCCAGTGTGTGTGTTCTCTTGGGGGGAGGGGATTGGAACTGATGCCCCTGGGGTGGAAGAGAGTTTCCCTGCTGCGTTCCTGCATGTACATCTGCCTACAGAGCAGACTCCATCTTGGCCACAAGGGCACTATAGTTACACTATTGAGATAGTTAAGTACTGGAAGAGGTTACCAAGGAAGGCTGTGGAGATTTTAAGAACAGGTTATACAAACACCTCTGCAGGGGTGGTCTAGATTTACCTGGTCCTGTGCCAGCACAGGGGGATGAAATAGTAGATCCCTCGAGGTCCCTTCTAACCCTATGAGTCTAATTGTCAATTTGTTAGTCTCTAAGGTGCCACAAGTACTCCTTTTCTTTTTGTAAACCATGTGTGATATTTACTCATGTGCAGAGAGTTTGCCCAAGACCCATCCAACATTAGATGCTACTTCAGCAAAGCAGTTAAGCACATGCTAACGCTGAACCTGTGAGTGGTTCCAGTGAAGTCAACAAGACTTATGTGCTTAACGTTAAACATTTGTTGAAGATGTTTTCTTGGAGCCAGGCTTTAAATCCCACTTAATCTCTTAAAATAGGGTTTAAGTGAGCCTGAAGTTGAGCATTGTCCTGGTGCTGATCCTCTGCACTGGGATGAATTCAGTCCTAAATACATAGTCTGGCATTCACAACAATTCACAACATTCAGATCAGCAAAGCCACATGCTTCCTAGTAATGTTCTTCATTTCACAATCCTGTGCTGTCATTAAAAAAAAATCCTGTTTGTTCCTTCATCTGTTCAACCATGCCTCCATTTTTCATTAGCTGTACTATTTTGCTGTAAGGGAAAGTCTCAGATCATATTGCCATCCAGACCAGGGTCCGGTCTCTAATTTTTCTGAGAGAAGCCTTGGCCTAGCAAACACTCTTGCTACTATTGCTTGGAATTGTGCTTAGCTGAATAGAGTTCATAATGTGTTTTCTCGCTCTTTTTCTGAATCAACTGTTGGTGCTTAGGAGAGGCTGGTCTAAATCCCAAACTCTAACATGCATCCTGCTAGCTCAGCAGATGAATATTTTCCATTACTCTTCAGACTTACAAAGCCATGGACTGAAACATTCCTTCTCCATGCCCCCTTGCTGCAAAACATGGGGGCAGATCAGCCCTAAATAACTAGCTAATAGGCTCATCTGCCATTTCCTTTGTCTGCAGTTTTCTTCCCTTCCCTGTTCTCTATCCACTATTGACTTGGTATGGTGCAATATTAACATGTAGCTTGGATTGCTAGCAAATTACCTGTAAACTAGCTGATAGAGGAAAAATCACTCCCAGGGAGATATAGCCTAATCCAGCTCCCACTGAAGTCAAAGCAAGGTCTACCATTGACTTCCATGGGCGTTTGACTAGGCCCCTACAAAACAGGCAAGGACTTTTTATGCAAATTGTGTTTTTTAAATGAAGTCCCTCACTGACATAGCAGCTGAGCAAAAGTGCACCTGGTGCATACAATTTCCGCAGTACATTTCCTGCATTTTTGCTAAATGTTGTGGAAGCATGAGGTAGGTTTTAGGTAGCTCACATTTCATTGGGTGAAATACATCTCTGAGCAACAAACCACCTGCAAGAGGCCCATCCACCTTTTAAGCCCTGAAAATAGGGTTAAATGGGACTCTTAAACAGTGGGAAAGCCTTTGTGCAGTCCCTCTGCACAGAGGTGAATTTCACCTATTTTGAATATTTTGCACTGTTCTACCAGACACTGTGAGGGCAAATTCTTCCTGTGGGGAGCAACTCAGTATTGGAATCTCAGATGGAAATAGCTGATACTCTCGCTCTTTTCCCAGGTTTAATGTTTCAGGTTTTGAGTAAACATTTTCTGCTCTGACCTGGCAACTGCCTGCACAGAGCTCCATGTTTGCACGTATTCTGAACTCTCTGACTCCAGGGTCAGGAAGCTACAGGCAATAAATTAAAGGCCAGATTCTGCCACTCTTACTCACAATTAGTAGGTCCATTGACTTCAGTGGTATTGCTCAGAGAGTAAACTACTACTCAGTGTGAGTAAAGGCATCAAAATCTGTGCCTCAGTAACCAAATACTACTACATGCTTGTTTTACCCACAGGCTGTTCCATGGCGATTTTAATGTACCACGGAAATTCCAAAATTCAGCTTTAGAATTCTTTGGTGTTATGAATGGGTGAAGAAGCATGCTTGAATCCAGTTGGGGTTTAGGCGGGCATTGTGGTTCAAGGCTGACTGAGGGTAAAGTACAGATCCATAGTTGAGGGAACAGCAATCGTATATGTTCATCTGATGAGATTCCTTACCAGGAAGCAGTCCTCGTGAGATTTCAGTCCCCGAGGAAGCAGGGTCATGATCCTACAGGGTCCTGAGTACTTCCAGTGTAATGCTGCATACCCTCCACATCCATGAATTTCAATGGTATGACTCTAGCACTTTGCCAAGTCAGCCCCTGGAGCTGCAATACAGGACCCTTGTGTTTCTAAACACATGCAGACAAGCAAGTTCATTTGAAATACATACTAGACCTTCCCACCTGATATGCTTCATATCACAAGCTGATGCTGCCATTAACAATCGCTGATGCTGCCGTTGGTTTGCGCTTTTATCTTTGCAGTGCATAGTACCAACTTTCCATTACTTTCATTACCTTTTGCCTTTAAAATGGTTATATTGAGTTTGCATATTCCATGCCCAGAGCACAAATATAGTTGGCGCATCTTACAGTTGTTTAAGATCTTAAAGTGAAGTTTTGCTAGGACCCAACATGTACATTCAAAAACCAGGAGTCATGCCACCAAAAATCAGAAGATTGGCTTAAAAGTCATGAGACATTTACAAGTACTATGTGTTTTTGTGCCCTTCCCATGTCAGTATTGGTGCACAGGGCGGAAACCAGTCACTTCCTTTCCTCTCGGTCATTGGCTGCTGCTGTTTCCTCTTGCTCTAAACATACACACCCAAGAGTTTACAGTCCAAATGGACAAGACCACCAAAGGGATGATGAAAGGAAGGATTATCAATCCCAATTTTCAGATGAGGACCTGGCGCACAGAGACTTGCCCAAGGTCACACAGGAAGTCGGTGGCAGAATGGGAACTGAACCCAGATACTGAGGATGTGTTAACACTGCAATCCAAGGTGTGACCGCATCATGTATAGACATATCTGAACTAGCTTTACAACCTCCTTCTATCCATAAGCCAAACAAACCATAGTGATTAACCAACCAACAGCAACCTCAACCTTGTCACAGTATAGCTTCTCTACACATAGGGCCTGGTATAAAAATGGTGTAAATAAAGTAGGCTTGCAAATCTTCGAGGTTGGCCAGCACAGCCCCTGTATGGAGCTGAATTACATTCTGTACAAGCCTCAAGTGAGCCTCAGCACAGCATTTGGCTCTATACCCATAGTTACATGCCTGAAGAGAACGGGTGTGAAGACCTATGGAGCAATTTCATCTGTGTGTGCGAAATATTGTCCACAAGAGAAGCTGTTGTTCTTGAGATCAATTGGTGAGGGCCTCTCGCAGCCTGGTACAGCCTCCCACAGGTGGTCGAATGAAATACCTGTATCAGTCTCTGGTTCAATCAGAGGCAAGGTGACTCAGCACCTCACAGGAGGCACTTGCAGCATCTTGCAGGCTCAGGCCCAAGTCCAGGACTGCTGTCTGGAGTCGCTTTCCTTAGTTGTAACATTTGAGGAGATGCCGTGTTACACTGAGAGAAAACTTCAAATTCTCACAAACATCAGTGTATGCTATACCAAATGGAGACTTTTGGGATTCTGTTTCAATTGACATTCAAGGAAAAGCTAATGAATGAAGTGGTCTAGATGAAAGTGTCTGCACTATAGCCTTCGCAAGTGATCAGAAAGTTGAAAGGGTCTGTGATGGAGGTATTCACCCTACAACATTCCTGAAGGCGTGAAGGTAGACTAGACAGGCCAATTAACCACCTAAGCTGAACTTGGAGGGGAACCAGGGATCAATAACGTTTTATTAAGGATGAAGCTCACCTGGGCAGGAACAGGTAGGGCTTCTATAAAGCAGAGAAGCTGAGACCAGAAGGAGGCTGCAGGGGGAAATAATCTGCAATCACTCCATGACAGGAGGGAGGTTTGTTAGAGATTACAGGGTCTGGCACGAAGCCAGAGGGGGAAGTAGCCACAGGGATTGGAGGAAGCTTGGGTGGGTGCTAAACCCAGAGGAAAGAAAGAGGGGGGTAGAACAGAGCCCAGGGAAGTAACAACCAGGTCTGGGAGTCAGCAGGACCATAGTTGCGGAGTATAGGGTGTGTGGGCTGGAACCTGGGGTAGTGCGTGGGCCTGGGTTTCCCTACCAGCCACTGGGTATGTGGCACAGCTTTGGATGTAGAACAGAGGACTGCTTGGAAGGGCAGAGGAACAGCTTGTCCAGAGAAACACTGACAGACCCTCTGGAAGGGGAGAATTAAAGCCTCCTGGCCGGAGGGTCGAGTAACAAAGAAGAAGAATACCCAGACCTGGAGGGTGAGATGGAGACAACAAGCTGAGTGATCGCAGGAAGGGCTGTCTGACCAGTAGCAAGTTAATCCCCAGATGAGTCACGAGGTGGTATGCTAGCAGTGACTAGCAACCCCATTACAAGGTACAAATGATTAGGTCCCTCCGTAACCTGAGCTAGAAGTTGGTAACTACCACTGATGTGCCTAGTTTTGAGTTACAGTGGAAAATAAACAGGAAATAGTTCAGTAACTGGAGCATGACTGGAACAAACTCTACTGTGGTTAAAAGCCTGTGCATTGTGGATACATAACACTACTCTTCAGGGTTGGCAGGCGTTTTGCTTTGATAATGAAAAATGTTTGAAACTCCCCATAGTTTAAAGAATTCATATAATCTATCAGAAATTATAACCAACCTTTGAGTACAAGTATAAAAAGACTATATTATGTTTGGCATACGCAGTAAAACCTTCCCACCTATAGTCCCCTAATGCAACCCTTTACCCTCTTGTATAAAGAACTACTGATGCCTCTGTCACTCTGTGAGAGAAGTGGAGCTGATACATAGACTCATAGATATTACGGTCAGAAGGGACCATTATGATCATCTAGTCCGACCTCCTGCACAACGCAGGCCACAGAATCTCACCCACCCACTTCTGCAATAAGTCTCTCACCTATGTCCGAGCTATTAAAGTCCTCAAATCATGGTGCAGACTTCAAGGTGCAGAGAATCTTCCAGCAAGTGACCCGTGCCCCATGCTACAGAGGAAGGCGAAACCTCCCCAGGACCTCTTCCAATCTGCCCTGGAGGAAAATTCCTTCCAGACCCCAAATATGGCGATCAGCTGAACCCTGAGCATGTGGGCAAGATGCACCACCACTGTTATGAATACTGTTGGACCTGCTAGGTAAGCATTTGAGAATAGTGATATGTAGCCTAGTTATTGAGGGAGGATGTATAATTTATAATGGGGTAGTAGCATAGTTATTGAATGCAGTAGGGGCTGCACACAGCACATCAGGGTAATCCACTGGCGGGCTGCAAGATAGTTTGTTTACATTGACGTGCTGCCCCTCCCCCCACCAGCGGATTACCCTGACAGGCCACAGGTTACCCACTGTAGCAGGGCAGTTACCTCACTCCAGCAGAAAAAGGGCTAGGCTGATTGGGGAAGCAGCCACAGCTGGGGCTATGCCCCAGTCAGGCCACACCTGGCCCTGTTATAAGGGTTCAGGGAGGAGCTGGGTCTGTCTCTCTAGCTGAGGAGAGAGAAGGATCTAGCTGCCTGGGAGCAGAGCAGGGGAAAGGCAATAGGACCTGGGGAGCTCCAGTTTGGGAACTCCCCAGGCTGAGACCTTGGGTAAGGCCAAAGAAGGTACTGGGGCTACAGAGGTGCAGCCCAGAGATAGGCAGAGGCAGCTGGTCCAACCCCCTTGCCAATGATGAGTGGCCATTACGAACTGCAGTTTGCCCAAGTGAGAGGGGGGCTAGATGATGACTGGCAGTAGCCAGTGAGGCAAGGTGGGTGTAGAGGTTTGGGGTTCCCCTGGGAGGGGAGACTCAGCATGTGGGGTTACTGTGGTGGGCAGAACCCCAGGGTAAGGGGCATTGGGTTCTGCGAGGGACCCGGGGGTCCTAAGGCAGGCAAGACATCGTCCTGCAGAGGCTGCTCTGGGCTGGACAAGAGCTAATTCCCAAGATGACCTGCAGAAGGCGCCGCACCAGTGAGTCTTTGCTTTGCTACACCCACTACTGATCTAGGTGCCCTCTAGAAGAACAATGGGTCAAGCTGTTAGCTTCAAAGAACCTATGTTGAGTCTCCCAACACCCTGTAAACCCTGTTTTGCCAGAACTAGGAGGCTGGAGAGCAAATGGAGATTGAAGAGTTAAAAAGCACTTTCTGAAGGGGAGAAGAGGAGTCGCTTGTGAGCAGTCATCTAGGCAAACAGGCTGGCACAGACAGGGCGGTATGGAGGAGTCTGAAGGAATTGGGCCTTCTAGATCCAGGGAATGGTAAGTCTTAGAAAAGAAGTAGGTATGTGTACAATAGGCTTTATTGTTTAAGATATACTTTCTCTGAAATGCTTTTGTTCTAAATAAATGATCCTTTCCTTTAAGGAGGCTGTTTGGTCACTAATGACCACTATTATTGCCCCAGGGGAATGGAATTGCGTAAACCAGACCTGCTGAGGTGATCACAGTTGAGACCCAGGGGACTGCAACCCACCACCTGGTCCGAGAGTGGAGAATCATGTCATCCTATCTCAAGAAAGGAGACAACTCAAGGCCTGAGACCTAGAGGGGTGTGCACTGAGAGACCAGGAAGGCTCAGAGGCACAGTTTACCTGGTAACTGTTAAAGCTTTATGGGCAGTTTGGAAAATAAAACTGAAAGCAATCCTGTGGACACACTGCTAGATCTTGTCAGCACTCCTCCACCCTTTGTCCTTTATTAACAATAAACACACTCCCATCTCTGGCTTACTGACTAACTCAGGGACGCTCCTTGCAGCCAGCACCCTCTGCTCCCCACATCCACACCATCTGCAGCCTATTGCAGCTTCATGAATTTGCATGGTTCTGGGTTCCCAAAGAAGTGGATTAGGTTTAGCATTTGCTTTCTTAGGGATTTTAACGCACTTTGTCACTAGATTACAAACAAAGCTGACTCCAAGTCAGTTTCCTTTAGTTTTGTTAACATGCAGATAGCCACTGCTGCCTGTTGAGCTACGGACTGTAAATGCAGCTCCCTTAGGTGGAGCGGGGGTCCATCCGTGGAGCAAGGGGCTGGGGTGGGGAAATTGGGACACAGCAGGGCGGTGGGAGGTCCCCAAAGCAAGGGGCTGGAGTGGTGAAATCTGGGCATGGCAGGATTGGGGGGGGGGGGGCAGACAGGTTACACCCGCCTGGATGGCACTGGTATCCAGTGGGGGGGAGGGGGGGAAGAGCAGCAGCTGCTAAGCAGAGCCGCTCCTCCAGCAGCAGCTGCTGTTCTTCCCTCCCCCCACCCCCGGTGGCGGAGGCTGATTACTGCAGGTAACCAGACTGCTGACCAGATGTTGTCAGCTTCTCTTTTCGGGCAGATGTTCCGGTCAAAAGCTAGATACCTGGCAACCCTTGAACTAGGATATGCAAATGTCTCCAGGAGGTGGCTTCAAAGGGCTGCTGACTGAAAGAATTGCATACAGTCTCACAATAACACATAAACAACTGAATTTTTAATACAGTGGGCCCTAAAGGCATTAAATTCAATTCAGTAAGGCTTAACTCATTTCAATAAGGTTTGTCCAGGATATTGTTATATCTGTCACACTACACTCAGTGAACATGGAGAACAGTGGATCAACACTCTCTTTATTACAACTTTTTACAAATTTGTAGACTGTTGTCCTAGAAATGCTTTGTAGGGTTGGGCAAAAATGAATGAGGCCCACTAGCAAAAATGGCAGAAAATAATACTTGATGTACTGTGTAATACCTATGTAAAGAAATAAATACAAGGGGTCCCCAGATTTCCCTGCTCGTATGAGCTCTTTGCAGTCAGTGGAATCCTGCTCGTATGAGCTCATTGCAGTCAGTGGAAATACTCTCATGATTTCAAAGGGCATTGGATCAGGCTCACAGAGGACTATGGAAATGAGCACTGTTTCTTCCACAGTGGTTGCAAAGGGCCACATCCATGGGGGAAATAGCGTGGATCTAATGTACAGGGTTGGGTAGATGTAGGACTTGAGGACCCAAGGCAGAGTGTGCATTGCACCTGAGCAACACAGCTCTGGGTACAGCTCTGTGAGGAGCATTGTTGCTCACAGTGTTTCGGGGCAGGGGGAGGCCAGGGAGGAACAAGAAAATGAAATCTACAGCAGCTGAAAGAGCTCCCCTAGAGCTCTGAACTGCTGGAGAGTTTTTCATTACGATTTTAGAGGGACAAAGACTGATCTCCAATAAATTCTCCTAATTCAACAACATGACTATAATATGGCACATACTATACCTTTTCCATTCTGTAATCAATCCGTGCTGATAATTTCCAAAGGAGTATTAGTTCAGCAAAATTGTTATAAAATAAACCTCAGTCGTTTTTTTTTGTTAACCTACATTCCTTGAGATATCAACATTCTGCTGCAAGAACTGTTCTTTAGAATTAGCTAGGCAGGTATAACCAGGCAGGTCCAGGTTTCTTTTCAAACGCAATCCAATCCCAAACCCATGCAAAATGAAGATTATGGTGGTGGGCAGAGGAAAGCACTCTGAAGAGTTTGTAGCCATGGTGCAGTCTCCTGTGGATGAAGGAACACAGCCACAACTGGTCAATTCAGTCCACAGTTTAGGAGGCGCTTGGATTCCTCACTGACACTGAGATCTCACATGGCAGGACCCACAAATAACTCTTTCCATGATCGCTGGTTGGCTAGGAGATTGCATCCCATCCTGATGGATGATGACTTGGTCTGGGTTATAGAAGCGCCGTTATCACCTGCTGTTTGGACTATAGCAATTCATTATACCTAGGAATGAAGCCATCAGCTCTTAGAAAACTCCAGCTAGTACAGAACATTGCAGCATATCTCCTCAGCAAGATGGATTATCATGAGCAAATCAGACCTGTCCTCCACCCTCTGCATTGGCTTTCCATAGACAATCGAGTCAAGGTCTTGGTCCTTATTTCCAAGATGCTCAATGGCTTGGGCCTGGCATATCTAATAGATGACCTAAAGCTCTGGGATGCTGACTGTGGTTGACAACTTCACTCCTCAGGCACAATGAACTTTCTTCCATAAAGTTAAAGCCGGTCTGTGCGAGAGACAGAGCTTTCTCAGAGGCCAGTCCAAGACTGTGAAACTAATTCCCACAAGAACTAAGGACCATCACAGACCTCACCACCTTCCATGCCAAATACAAGATGCACTCCTTTGACCAAAAACAGAGAGCAGGGTGTGTATAAGAAAAAATCCAAGCCTACCACATCAAAACATTCCACTGCATACACAGTTGTCCCCAGGGAGAGGATCAGAACAAGAACGAACCACACAATAGATATTAATCATGTCGCTTAATGCACTACTGGAAAGCACTCAGATAACGTGGGGATGAGGGCAGTATAAGAATCTATAAAGAACAGAATGCCCATTGAAGGCAAGAGTGTCTTTCCATTACCTGCAATGGATGTTGGCTCAGGCCGTTAGAAAAAAAGGTTTTCTGGTGGGTTCCATTCCCAAAGCAGAACCAAACCTGCAGCCAATGAGGGAATGAGCTATATGAGATGAACTTTGGCTAAAAAAAAATAATCAACTTTTGCTATGGCTCATTCTGGTAGCATCATTCAAAGATCAGACATGAAGAGAAAATAAAACTTGTTACTCAAAACATGCATCACAATATGTATGAAATGTTAGGTTTTGCAGTTGCAACGTGTATTAGCAGAATGAAAGATGGTAACTTCCTATGTAGTAATGGGAACAGGATGAGAGCATGGTAGGCCTATTATCTGTGTAAATGTAAAACACTCAGACAATGACTCTGAGAAGCAGCTGAGCCCTCCTGTTTCCTTTGATGAATAAACACCTCTGCTTCCTCTTCATTCACAAAAACAAATATTTGGCTGACAAATGCCTCAATTTCCTCATAAGAGATGAAGAAAGCCTAGGTATTTCCCAGTTGCGTACATTCCCCAATTATAGAGCTGGCATGCATCAAGGAATCGTTTCCTCTTGCAACAGCTAAAACTTCACACAACGGATCAGGTCTTCAGCTGGAATAGATCAACTTACTTGCACCAGCTGAGGCTGTGACCCAGTGTGTAGATGGGAAAATTCAGAACTGCATTGCTCCATCAGTGATAACAATGGTAGAAGCTCTAGTCTAAAGAGGGCTCAGGTGTTTCTGTCACCATTTAGTCTAGCCCCAGTCATGCTGTTGAATAATAATTCATTCTCAATTACTCTTATTCCCCCACACCTGCCTCCCCATTCTGAATAGAGTTAGACAGTAGTAAAATCTCCCATGCCACATCTTCTACCACTGCTACCGCAAATAAAGCTCCATTAGTATCTAATTACATCTGATTTTTCCTAGAGCAGACAATAAGAAAAGCCCTAGGATTGTTAGAAGCAGCAGCCTTTGTTAGCAATCTTCTGGCAGAAATCAGAGTCCCTGGTCCCCATTCCTCTCTCTACTTGAGCAAATCTTTCAGTTATTGTGCAAGGACATTAGCTAGCTTTCAGTGTTCTTGGCCAGCACAGCTAGTCTCAAATTTCTGATCTTTGCTGTACTGGGATGCTGATCCATTTTATATTGAAAAAGTTTGTTCTAACTGGGCAGCGACTTAGATATCCTATGGTATCTAGCTTCAGTAGATCACAGACGAGCAATTTTCTTTTGAGCCTCTTGCACGCTCAGAGAGAAGGAGAGCGACTCCATTTATGAATTGAGACTGTACAGTTCCTAGCCCTTTGTGGATTAAATGCATGCTCTGAACAGTGGCATGTTTTAGAGATAGCAATCTCCCCTGATATACACACAAGGGAGGCAGATTTTCTGCGTTGGGCTCTTGTCACCTGAAGTTGAAAAAGGACTTTTCAAGAGGGTGAGGCTATTTTGAGATGTTTTGCTAACAGAACTCTTTGTTTACCTGACTTGTCACCATCCCTGAAAGTCATAACAAAATTCTAGGTTTCAGAGTGGTAGCCGTGTTAGTCTGTATCAGTAGAAAGAACGAGGAGTACTTGTGGCACCTTAGCGGCTAATGATGAAGTGGGCTTTAGCCCACAAAAGATCATGCTCAAATAAATTTGTTAGTCTCTAAGGTGCCACAATAAAATTATAGTGTTAGCTCAAAGAAAGACACCCAGGAGCGAAGAGATTCAGATCAGCAGGGGTACTCCAGCATGCACATGTACGTATCCTCGTTGACTCCCTCCATTTTAAAGGAAGGTCAGCTGGGTGTGGGATGTCTTTCACCTGTCTCCCCAGAGAACAGTGGCATGAGTGGGCAATGGAGTGCTGTAGATGGATACACTGCCAGAAGTAAGGGATGGAGTGAGTCCATAGAGAGCTTTGACAAGCAGGAGGGTCACTCCAGGTTGGAGTAGAAAACAGGTGTAAATGATGAAGGATGGGTGTATTATTGTCTCACTTCCTGGAGCAAGATGGAGTAATATGATCTCACTTCCTCAGTTTGTGGATCCCCTGAAGTTTTTTGGCATCATACATGCTACAAAAATAATCATATTTAAACAGTGTTGGGGATCAAACACGTTCACATTCATTCTTGCCTCTGTGGATGAAGATGAGTTATAATCACATGAAGAAACCACATTTAAACTTTGGTTAATATATGTTATTGTATGTTTTTTCTGTCTACTCAGGCAAGGATACACCATGCAATAACATGGTTTAGCCTCAGCTATGTTTCATAACACAGTTGAAACAGAGCTGTTTGTGCAGTGTGGACAGGCCCTTAGAGAGTATAGATTTAAGCTTGCCATAAAAGAGGGACTTGCAATAGGTGAGTGAAGAAGTGAGGATATTAGCAGTACAGTCAAGGTAAGGTCAATTCTTGAAATGTTCTGAAAGTGGTAAGAGACTCCTATAGCTAGGGGAGATTTGGGAAGAAAAAGTAAATGATTATGGAGTTGGAGAGATCTGGCAACCCTTGGGCATTGAGTTCAAGGGAGCTACACCAGCCAGGAATTTGGCCATTAACTGACTTGGGGCTTTTAGTGGAAGTAAAACATTGAAAACTTTTGCTGAATGGTAGCAAATAGGTTTATTACATTTTTGGATAAACTATAGAGAAACACATCTGGGATAACGAAATTTTACTTTCAGAATAATATTCAGCCACTAGATGTCTCTATGAGTTATATACAGTTCCAGAAAGGGTGTGAGCTCTGGTAAACAAAGGAGGCAAAGCTGGGACTCAAGCTGCATGGAAGCCTGTTTGTCTGGAGTTGCAGTGGTTTTCTTTTATAAAGGCCTCCCGTTTAAGATGGACTGTGAATGCATATATCATATCATGTGGCAATTCAGGTATCAGAAAGTTTTCCCCCCAAAAGAAAGGCAATCAAGCTAGGATTATTTCCAAGATGTAATGCAGTCTTGCCTCTGACTGAATGGCATGGTGCATTACAGGAGGCGTAGTCTGCCTGGGAGCATGGTCCATAAGGGAAAATGAGGGGAACCAGACCCAAACTTCAACTCTCATGAGACAGTGTGCCAATCTAAGGAATTGCAGTGGTTGAACTGACTTGAAATGAAACGTTTCACCACTTCCCAATAGATTTTTTTTAAATATTTCATTTTTTGCAAAAAATTGCAATATTTCAACTTTTTCTCCCAATTTGGGGAGGGGGGAGGGGAAATGTTAAATATCAACATTTTCCATTAAATTCTGATTTTTTTGCTCAGCTCTATTAAATACCAAGCCTTGGAGAGGGAAATTGGAAGGAGAGTGGAAGTGCCATGGTTAGCTTTCTCAATCAACACTATGTAGCTGAAGAGAAAATAAATTAGTGGAAAGCCTTCTGTTAGGGAAAAGGAGCCAACCAATTTGTGATTAAGCTAAGGCCACATCAGAAGACAGAGCAGTTAACAAGTTTGCCTTTTGTCTGGGGCTAAAGCTGCTGTTGTACCCCCTATATTGGCATAAATGCAGTGGGTGCCCTGGGGCTGAGGAATTTACCAGTGTGTCATGTATTGCACCTTGCCTTCATAGAACTTCCCATAGTCTGCACAGTACAGAACACTCATGAAGTCAAAGTCTATAGTTACTCCAGCTGGCTAAGTATTTGACTAGCTGAATATCAGTATGCATCCGATGAAGTGAGCTGTAGCTCACGAAAGCTGATGCTCAAATAAATTGGTTAGTCTCTAAGGTGCCACAAGTACTCCTTTTCTTTTTGCGAATACAGACTAACACGGCTGTTACTCTGAAACCTGTCATAAAGCAGCATGTCATCCTCGGTGGATCAAGTAGGAGGCAATAGTGACCAGGCAGAATTCCAGTTTTTATTGCACAAATGTAAACAACTTAGGTAAATAATGGAAGTGTCATAACAGTTGAATAGGTCAGAATGTGGGACTCCATTTCTGGACCATATTGTTATTATACAACATGTTCTGCAGGGACAGAGAGATCAGTGGTAATAAGGCAAATAATTGTTCCCAGTATAGTCTGGTGGAGAACAGAAACTATAGAAGCAAAGGGGAAATACAACTCAGAAGCTGTAGTAGCAAACAGCAGCAATACACTGCAATGTGCAAGGGAAGCATGGACACTGCTACACTGCTTTAAGGGGTGCATCATACTCCTTGTCTTGCACAGCTGGCTAGCTCCACCCCTGTCTGTCCCCTTCAGTTCTCCTCGTACTCACACTGGGTATAGCTACTCAGATTCAGATTAAAACTAGATGCTTTAAGATGTAATCTCCCTTTGGCTGTCACCTCCCTCTCCCCGCTTTGACTGCATAACTCCACAGGTGCCTGGCTATCAGTTTAGCCAAGCAAAAATATCATTTTTTTTTTTTTGAGGGAAGAAGTTTGAAATGTGATTTTTTTTTCACCATCTATGCAAATATGAAGTAACTAAGTAAGCCAATTTGACTACACGTCACCTTCCTCCTCCTGATGCATGGGCAAAAGTCTCACTGAAGGCAGTGGGAACACTTGCGTGCATCTAAATGCAGAATATGGCACCACATATATAATATCCTTCACACAGCTGTAGCTGAGGCAGAGTTAGTTGCCTTTCACTTTTTCTTTAGAACATTTCCTCTGTTATCAAAAATGACCCAGCCTGGAAAACAGCGAGTGAGTGGAGTGTTTACTTGATCGTTGAATGCAGATCAAGTGCTGGCTGATGCATGATTTTTGGCTGAAGTCAGTGGTTTACAATGTCGTCTGATTCTGAGATAGCACCAGAAACCATGGAACAGGTGGCAGTTCTTGAACAATAGTCAATTACACTTTTAGTCAAATATTTGTTCACATGTCCAGACAATGTTTTCTTGTGGAAATGGGTTTACACTGTGTCCTTGACAGGGACACGTACGATAACGTGGACAGAGTTACGTGCCGTTTTGGAACAGTGTAACAACACACACATTTACGTCTTGTTTCAGACAAAAATCTAGCTATTAAAAAAAAAAACACCCATGAGACAAGAAAAATGCCATTGAAGCAAATGGTAATAGTTTAATTTTTACCTGTAAAAAAATCCCCAAAAGCATCAATCTCCGTGTTTTAATTAGAAGCACCACCTCCTGCTTTAGATTGCATTGGATTGAATTATTATTTACAAAAAATGATTTTGTGTTTAATGCACTGAATTGGGACCCTGGGTTTAATTCCTACATTTACAATATGTTTCCTGTATTACTTTGATCAAGTCTCTTAGGGATGGATTTTCAGCCGTACCTAAGTGACTAAGGAGTACTAGTAAATGGGATTCGACATTAATCTCTCTATGACTTTATTCTCTGCTTATAATATGAGGATAATAATACTTCCTTTCTCCTACCCTTTGTCTGCCTTGTCTATTTAGAGTGTTGAAATACTGAGATGGGAACTAGCCCTTACTAAGGGCTTAGTTACACGATAGAGTAATGCGCTCTAGGGGGTTGCATTCTCAAGTGCACTAATGTGTTGCACATTAATTGGTCTGTAGGTCCAGATGGCACACAGTAAAGGTTCCCAAGGGTGCTTTAATGGGGTATTGCTTCCAACAGCATTACATTAAAGCACACAAGCAGGGTCCACACAGCCCAATTAATGTGCAACACATTTGTGCCCTTGAGAAATCACCCCCGCCCCGAGAGTGCATTACCCCACGGTGTAGATAAGCAAGCCCTAAGTTGTTTTTTTACCCCAAGCACTTAGCGCAACGGGGCTTTAATCTTTGTTGAGACCTCTAGATAGTACTATAATGCTACTTAAAAGTGACAGACTAGCTCTTTTGGTTGCTGAATTATTCACAAACTCCTCCTCCTTTCCTTTGCATGTATTCCTTATTAAATATTTGCTGAATATTTTGGATAAATATTTTGGATAAATAATTTTCAGCCTATAAACTATTCACTTCAGCTACTGGCAATTGATTAGTTATGAAGTGTGTGGGTCACCTAAGTTACAGGGTATATTTTTTTCTGCTTCCTGAGTGGAAGATGGATACTTTTTAAATGGGATAATAACAAACAGCAAATAAACTATGCATTGGATGAATTTTCAGATGGCTAAACATTTGTGCTAAAGTTGGTGAAACAAGGAATCTGTGAAGATTTTCACAGCTACTCTGCAGTTGTCTGAATACTCATAAATAATAATAATATGACCCTGTGATTACTGGTCTCAATACAGGGGTAACTGGATGAAACGCGCTGGCCTGTGTAACGCAGGAGGTCCAATTAAATGATCGAACAGCCCCTTCTGGTCTTAGAATCTGTGAATCAGAACAAGCCAAACTCACTTCCCTTTTTACAAAAATATTCCTGAGTCACTTCTTTTTTCCATCTAGATGTACTCCATAAGAGTGGCTAAATTGCTGCTGCTGCAATCCTGATGGTGAAATCAGATTTTAGCTCAATGGTTATTTTATGTCTATTCATGCAGGGGATGAGGACGAGCAGCATCAGGGCTGGGAGGAGCCTTTGCAAGGGCTTTCCTAGCCTGTTCCCTGCTCAGGAAGTTCTATCAGGAGCTGAAGCTCCCTCCCTGTGCCCCAGCTTAGCAGGCGCGTGTGGCCTCCCCATCACAGCACAGGGAAACGGTGGCTCATTGAGCAGCTCTGCTCTAGTGAGTGACTGTCAAGCCCACCTCACGGGGCCCTGGACTCGTCTCAGTGGCACAAATGCCCCAAACGCCCAGGCGCTGGGAGTCATGCTAAGACATGATGCCAACCTTGTAGCATCAAAGCAAGAATGATTCGTCAGGCCACATCCTGACCTCTAGTATCCACCCCAACTGTTCTATCACCTTCAACTCAGACCCACAGGTGTCCCGTGTACAGCCACATCCTCTTCCCCCTTATCACCTTTGGGTCCTGCCCCAGGTGAGCCCCACACAGCCCTAACCCCATTGCCTTCATTAGATTGCCCATGTGTAATCAAGAGCACATGGCCCAGCTAACCATCCTGCTGGTGATGTGGGAGCCAGACAGCCTCTGGTTTCCTCTCCTGTCACTGGGCTGAGTCTATGGGGCTAACAGGAGGTTTTGTTTCCCTGGGAGCCAGTAGCTCTGACTGTTACCTCCAAGGGGCGTTCTGTGCAGCACAAAGGGGCTGTTCTGACAGAGCTAAGTCTTGCTACTAACTGCAACTGGTAACGGAGCTGACCTCTTCCCCTTTTTTCTGTAATGCCAGGCTTTTGGGAGCACGTGGCCCTGGTAACCCCCCCGTCCACTCTCAGCAGTGCTACATGGAGGTTCCTTTTACTCCTTGGGTTTCAGCATTTCCAGACTCTGGACGTGTTTTTGTCGGGTTGGGAGATTGACTCCTGGGAGGGCGAGATGTCTAGCTTCCTAGGTTAGGGGTTTGTCCTGCTGTCCATCACCTTAGTATCTGAACGCCTTCCACATCAGATCAATAGTAATAAGGAAGTTCCTAGTGATAGGCAGCCTAAGTAGGGAGTTGAGTAATGGGCAGGCCCCAGGGGCACCCTCACAGGTGGGGATCAAAGCAGGCATTCCATAACAGATCAGTGGACTCCGTATACTTCATGAGCCCATCCTGGCCCCCAGCGTAGCAACAAGGAGACGGGGAAAGAACACACCCTGAGGGACTGGCCCATGGTTTGTGGGGGCTGAAGAGATGGGAATTAATGATAAAGGGCCCTGGTGAGGAGAGTCCGTACAGAAGGGGAAAATAAATAAAATAACTCTAAAAATAATGGGCCGCAAGCCCAGGGTCACTTGTTCCTGGGGTGGGGTCTTGAGGGAGTCCAGGGGATCTGGTTTGATAGGGAACTCTAACAATGGTATTTTAAAAAATATACCTGCTTTGTGACCTGCCTGTTGTCAGGCTTGCAAACTGCAAGAGTCCCTCATCACAAGCCTCCTAGCATCCATCCTGTTCACTTGTTGTGTTGGCTTTTAAGAATGATTGGGGCCATCCTTTAGTCTGTGATTGTGATGTCTATGTAGTCTTATGAAATGGAGCCCTGATCCTGATTTAAGCAAGGGAGCCACAGGGTTAACCCCCTCCAGAGCCAGAGAAGGAGAGATGCTGAGATTGTGAATCACTTAAGAGCTGCCCAGGGAGCCCGGGTTGCCAAGGGTGGGGGCCTGGGAGCCCTGAGAGCAGCCCCCAGCCTATGTCCCTTCCTCCCAGGGCACACTGCCCAGGGCAGATGGAGGGTCCAGGGCTCCCCACAGCGACCCGGTCTCCATGGGCAGCTCTTACCACGGCTCGGCTCAAGCTTCCGGCCAGGCCAGAGGGTGGGGCCTTGCGGGGAAGGGAAGGAGCAGAGGGGGGGGCCCTGTGACTGGGGGTTGGGGGACAGCCAAATGTTCTTTATGCCCAGGGCCCCAATAAATCTTCATCTGCCTCTGCTCAGCTCCCCAAGAGGGACAGCTGCCTCCTCCCCATGTCTGGCCACAACTGAGCTGCAGGCCCCTCCACTTCCTGAGCCCATCAGGGGGAGTTAACCTCCCTCTGCACAGGAAGGAGGCCACTCTGCCTCACTACAGACTTCCACCCAATCTTCCTGTGAAATCAAGGAAGACCAGAGCAGGCATTTCTAACATTTATAAAGTGAAAAATAGCAGATAAAAGCCTTAAAAAATAAAAGCCAACCAAGCTGTCAGACCTAGTTTCTACATCATAAACAAACCGAAAAGCACACAGGCCTAATTATGTAAATGCACTTCTCTAGTTGTCTTTGACCAGAGAACCTGTAGATGCTTACAGGAGGTTTAACTAGAGATAGGTCTAAGAAGACACTGGTGTTGGATCCAGTGTCAGATTAGAGTTAGGCTTCGGTTTTGGTTCAGGTTACAGGCCCAGACAGTGCCAGGGTTTGAGGATGGATTTGATATTGTCAAAATTCTCCTGAAAGGTTCTTATGAGATTTGGCCACTTTCCAACTTGATGCCAGCTTACCCCTCTTTTACACGTTGAGTAGTACCTTACTTTGTGGGTTTAATGGGGCAGCTCACAGGAGAAAGGGAGTTTTCAGGGGCCAGAACCTGGATCTTTATCTGGAAAGTAGGAACCTTCCACTTTTGGCTACTGGTAAATTCTTCTATGTCTAGGAAGAGCCTAGCACTCTACTGGCAGTATACAAATACCAATGAAGACTAACCAGAACCATCGGGTAGTTTCAGCTCTAAAGATTCAAAGGGATTTGGATGTAATGTTCTGATTTTGGCCACTCTTGCCACTAAGCAAAGGATGGCCTAACAAATGAATATCAACCTTCTATTTATGTTTAAAATACATGGAGAATATTTTCCAGATAGAAGGTGGGATTTTCAGACGTGCTTAAGTGACTTAGGACAATGAGTTGGATGAAAAGTCAATAGGACGTGTGCACCTAACGTAGACTGGCACATTTGTAAATGGCATCCACCTAGCTGGATTGTACCCTGGGTGTAGGATGGATGCAGGGGGGGCTGCTCAGGCCCAGGTCAGTGCCAGATCATTTGTTTCAATTATTATGATAATTTGTTACCCTGCAGATTTTCAGAGCCCTTGATATACTGTTCAACACAAGGAAACTCTTCTATTATAATAATATTTTAGTGTCCCTATACTCAATGGCCTCTGAGCAATTAACAAAATCTAACTAAAATATATATTACATTAATTACTGTACTTTGGAAGAAATGCAGCTATACAAATGACTGAGTATGCCAAGGCAAAGATATTCAATCCCCTGTGCCAAATCTTGCTTTCAGCTGCTTCCATGGCACTACATTAAAAGCTCTAGCCTGCAAAGGGCTGAGCAATCCTGTGAGGTGCTGAGCCTCTCTTCCCATTAAAGTCAATGGGAGTAGCAGGTGCTCAACACCCCCAACAGTGTGCTCAGCACCTGCAGACCAGCTCTTTGGCCATGATTCAGTAAAGCAATTCAGCATGTACTTAGGAAGAAGCAAGTGCATAGTCCCATCAAAGGCAATGCGCCTTACACACGTGCTTAATTGGTTTGCTGAATAGGGCTTGATTTAGGCATATGCTTAAAATTAAGAATGTGCTCCTGTGCTTTGCTGCATCAGGGCCTCAGAGCATTCTTATTTGGCTCCTATGTTCCGATTAACTTCCGTGGTTGAAAGAGGACAGGCCTAGGAATGATTACATGCAACTATATCCATTTTGGCCAAACAATGCAACTGCAGTGTGGCGCCTGCTGCGGGTTTGTGTTTGGGCTGTCGAGTTACGGTGGATATTTTTGTTTTTAACTTCTGTGCAACGGTATTGCTAAGGAAGGGGAGCGAATGAGAGCAACGTCTTGAGCCACGTTGCACGCAGACATCATTGCAAGCAGCCGCTCACAGCTCTGCCGAAGGACCTCAGTCCAGACCTGCAACTGCGCTGCTAGTTCAGAGCCTGGCTTCTCTTGAGCAGAAGCTGACAAGACTGTGCACAGTCTTGCCAAGTTGTAGGATGGTCCTGAAATGTGCATAAAATGAGGTTTCCCGAAAGGCTCAAGTTCTAACCCACTGTACCATCTAGTGTCTGGACACTTTAAAACACCCACACTTTTGCCCCCAGAGTGTACCTTGTACTCCCAAAATTTACACCCTGAATTCATACTCCATCCACGTGCTGTATATGCCTGAGTGGTTTTAAAATATGCTTTATAACCTTAGTTATCTGTCAGTTATCTGCACATATGGATTTATCAAAGTCAACAAACCTCTGACCTGTAGAAGGGCTGTAGAAGTGATTCTGATGCAATGAACGATTATCCCTAGAATAGGGCAGACCTCTCCTTCAAGTCTGCACCACTGTCATCAATATCGTCTTCTTTGTAGTGATCATTTCCAGTGCCATCATTATGCATGACAAATGTAGAGACATATGAGAAGACCTGTTCCCTGCCTTGAGGAACTTAAGGTCTGTAACAGCTTTGCTGAACATAATACACAAATTAACAAGGCGCTCTTGCTTATTAAAAAAAACATGAGCATTTTAGTAACAGGGCAAAATGTATCTTGCATCTCAGAATCAAAGTAACAGTGCTCAGGTGTAGTAATGTCAACTGAGTAGTGTGTGACATCTTTAAGTCTATACTCTTAAAATTATGTATCTATGACTGGAAATCCACATTACTACTGGCGCTGTATTCACATATTTAAGGACCCCTCATACTCCGGGTTTAATAATAGTTCACAGATCACGTTTCACATTTGTGTCTCTAATAACATGCAATATTTTAGTGACAATTCTTAATCATCTTGAGAGATGAGTCTTTGGGCTTATTTCTGAGTGCTAGTGTGCCAATCACATGTACATTATTACTCCTGGGGGAATTCTGTGCCAAAAAATTAAAAATTCTGCACACAATATTTTAAAATTCTGCATATTTTATTTGTGAAAATAACACAATATAATCACACCAGATTCAATTATTTTGGTAATTTATTTCAAAATACATGTCAGTAAGTATGTTAGGAAGTATTTCTTCACACAACACACAGTCAACCTGTGGAACTCTTTGCAAGAGGATGTTGTGAAGGCCAAGATTATAACAGGGTTCAAAAAAAGAACTAAATACATTCATGGAGGATCGGTTCATCAATGGCTATTAGCCAGGATGGGCAGGGATGGTGTCCTTAGCTTTTGTTTGCCAGAAGCTGGGAATGAGTGACAGGGAATGGCTCACCTGATGATTACCTGTTCATTCCTTCTGGAGCACCTGTCATTGGCCACTTTCGGAAGATAGGATACTGGGCTAGATGGACCTTTGGTTTGACCCAGTATGGCCATTCTTATGTTCTTATGTCTGTAACAATATAGACAACAAACAGGTTCAGGAAATGTTTTTCTGACAGAGTCCTTACTAAGCATATTAATACAGAACTCTGAGTAATAATTCATTTAAACTACAATACAGAAATGTATTTCCCACACTCCTCAGAAGCAGTGCAAAGACTTGGGGGAGATAGGGGTAATGGAGAAGCTGAGGGAGAGGGAAGTAATTGCTGGGAAGAAGCCTGGGTATGAACTTGAAGGGTTGTTGGGTATGGGTGGGAAAAGTATGGAACAGGGTTTTTTTGGGGGGGGGGGCAGAGGGGGGGGAAGGGATTGTTAGGGAGCTTCCCCTGTGCAGACCCTGGCTGACCGCCTAGCCTTTCCCATTCAGTGAGACACATCTGCCCCTGTACCCATGTGTCTCTGTGCCCCCATTCAGCCATCCGCCTTCCACCCTGTAGCTCTGCACTCCTCCCCCTCTGCCCATGTGGCCCTACACCCTCCCTCCACCCTGTGGCCCTGCGCCTCCACTCCCATTCAGCTGCTGGCCCAGTCTGTCCTCCCCCACTAGCACTTATGAGCCCTTATCTGACCCCCCAGCAGCTGCACGCCTTCTTTCTCCGCATATCCCCTGTCTCCTGACCTGGCCTGACAGGTGCTATGAAGAAGGCAGGCTTTTTCTCTTCCCTATCTAGCTGAGGCTGGCCAGGAGTAGCTGCTCCGTTCTAGCACCAAAGCACCCTCTGGGGAGCAGAACTGCAGCAACTTTTCAGCAGAAGCTATTTTCTGCAAAAAAAATAATTAAAAGTTTGCGCAACACATGAAATATGCACATACAATGGTGCAGAATTCCCCCAGGAGTAACATTATCCTCACCTTTTGAACCCATGTGAGTGGGATAACTACCTTTCAGAAGATACCAGCCCACATTTGCAAAGTACAAGAGCACTTATCCTGCAAGGAGTGTCTATAGCTTGAGGTTCCTAATTAATAGTTGCCAAAGCAAACAATAGTATATGAGTAGCTAGGACTGGGACTGCCCAAAGATCTAGTGTTTCTGCATCTATGCTGGCTGTTGAGCATCACTCTAAGGTGGATCTTTTCTACAAGGTATGACCTGAATTTTTAAAAATGTTGAGACAATAGAATTGGTGGTACAGTGTATTAAACACATCTTTTTTCAGCACAACAAGGAGTCTGGATAAACCTTTTCTCATTGCCAGAGTTATGTTCTTGTCCACTTATCTTTTGAATGTTCCAAAATCTTTCTAAATACTGTGATGAGGGGTATTGCAGTTGTATGGGTTGGCATGGAAGTTGGCATTTATTCTGTCCTTACAGCTAAAAACTACTGATTTACTAAACTGATAAACTGCTTAGTTTATACTTTACAAAAACTGCAGGAGAATGCAAGTCCCCAAAAATATTTTATTATTTTAATCATGAACATATTTTATAAATACTATTATGTAAAATAGTTTGCTTTTTCAGAAACTTAAATCTTGGGCCTAAATTACCAGACAGACCCTGTCACTTAAACTACAGGCTTGTGAACAGTGATGCTATAATAAAACTACTCAGTACAAAACCTCATAGCATTAGTATTTTGTAGCAGATAAGAGCAGATCTCAGTAGCCTGATTCTCACCTTCCAATATAATATATTTCTAAATCTCACATATATTTCACATTTTTTCTGCCTTATAAACAAAGTTCAGCTATTGTCAAAAACAATCAGTTCTTCTCATATCACAGAAGAGATCCTTCCTTTGTCATGTATTCCTCCGTCTTACGTTCCTCAGCATATGTAAATCTCGTCCTGTCTTACTCTGTCATTATTAGCCATAACTAAGGATCCTTCAGCTATGGTTTGTCCTGTTCCGGTGATTCTATTTCTTGCAGGAGATGTTTAGCTATCTGTTTTATTGGAGGTGGAATTGTGGAGAGGACAGTCCAAGGGCACCAATGGAATTTTTGCACAGACATAAAATCTTCACACAGCAGATTCACTCTTTTTCAGTGAATCCTAGTGCCATCTTTTGGGGGAAAGTTGTATATGCCGTGACAGATGAAGAGAACACAAGTAGCAGAGTTATTTCAGTTATTTTATCTCCCAGTCTATTTCACATGGGACCAGGTTGTTCCTGGCCCTACTGGTGGCTACTGAGGAAAGGGTGCAAGGAACCTCACCACTTACATGCCTGTGCAAGGGTGCAGAACAATTGCAATCCCTTCACTAATGGAGTCCATGGACTACTCCCTCCATGTGAACCCATGGGCACAAATCACACCCAAGGTGGTGATGGCTGGGAACAGGGGGTCGGGCTATTTAATTTGTCTCTCCCTCCTAAAAATAGTGCAGTTTGAGCACTTTCTTTGTGCCACTGAGGCATTGTGAATCAGCACTCCTGCCTACTCTGGGCTGGGCCAAAAGGCACAATCTAGATTTCAGGACAGGCATTTCAGGATTATTAGCTCAGGTGACATCTTAAAACAAACAATGTGACCTCCTTTCCCCACTGTCCAAGCTTTGCTCAGCCCAAGGAGGTGGGGAGATGGGAATGGGGAGGGAGGTACCAGAGAGATGGTTATGCCTCCTTTTACAAAACCTGATCCTCTTAAAATCTATATTCCTTTAGAATATTAAATAATAGATACAACACCAGTAAAGTGCTATCAGGGAAAACACAAGTCAGCTAGAGTCTCTCAAGTGACTTGATTAGCAAGTGTATTAGAGGAATGTAAACAGAGTAACTTCTGACTTGCTGCTCAGAACACCACACTCCTAGGTGTAGGGCAGAGGCTGGCAAACTACAGCCCGCAGGCCACATCCGTCCCATGGGACTCTCCTGCCCAGCCTGTGAGCTCCTGGCCCGGGAGGCTAGCCCCTGACCCTTCCCCTGCTGTCTCCCCTCCCGCACAGCCTCAGCTCACTGCACCGCTAGTGCAATGCTCTGGGCGGTGGGGCTGCGAGCTCCTGCCAGGCAGCACAGCTGCAGAGCCTGGCCTGACCCGGTGCTCTGGGCTGCGTGGCGGCGAGGCTGGCTCCAGCTGGGCGGTGCGGCTGCCTGTCCTGGTGCTCTGGGCAGTGCAGCTCTGGTGCCGCCAGCCACCGGTGCTCCAGGCAGCGCAGTAAGGGGGCAGGGAGCTGGGGAGGGGGGGTGGATAGAGGGCAGGGAAGTTCGGGGTGGTGGTCAGGGGGCAGGGGTGTGGACAGGGGTCGGGAAACAGGGGGGTTGAATGGGGGGCAGGGGTTCCGGGGGGGCAGTCAGGAAGGAGAGGGGGGTGGGATGGGGTGGCGGGGGGCAATCAGGGGACAGGGAGAGGTGGATGGGGCAGAGGTCCCGGGGGGGCCATCAGGGGACAGAGAAAGGGGGAGTTGAATGGGGCAGGAGCACCGGGGGGGGCCATTAGGGGGCGAGAAGCAGGGGGGGCCGGATAGGGGGTGGGGGCTGGGCCACGCCCAGCTGTTTGGGGAGGCACAGCCTCCCCTAACCAGCCCTCCATACAATTTCCAAAACTCAATGTGGCCCTCAGGCCAAAAAGTTTGTCCGCTCCTGGTGTAGGGAGTGTAGCGACTGTGATATTACTGCAACAAGAGCTACAAGAGCTCTGGCAGGCTTTGCATGTGGAAAAGATACATCAAGGGGCTACAGAGGGAGCATGTGGGAGTGCAGCTCACCCCCTTTTGCTAAAAGCAGAAGTAAAGTTCCCCCTCCTTTCCCTCGCCTGTACTTGGGGGAGCTCAGCGCCCTCAGATTTCCTCCTCCTCCTAGCCTTTTGCTGACTGGTGAAATGAGACTACAGAAATATTGGCAGTGGGAGCAGCAGGAGGAGCTGTACGTGGCTGGCCACAGACTCTGATTAGCCTGGCTCTCCATTAGGGTTTTTTTTTTGGGGGGGGGAGGGTAGATGTCCCCCTACAGAGTTCCAAACTGTGCATTTGCCTGTGCACATACCCCATTCTCCCTTTGCTACACACACACGCACCAGATGGCTGGCTGGCTGGGGGCCTGCTTGAAGACAAAGACTCCTTTCGGAAACATGTATGGCCTTGTCCCCATATCTTCCCCTCACCATGTCCCTTTGCACAAGACGCTACAGGGCATTTCATCACATCATCCCCTACGATGGCAAAATTGGTGAGCACCTCCTTCCTATCCTGATTAACTGTATCCACTGCTACGGACCCTGGTACCACAAAAAGTTCTCAGCCTTGGCATCATTCCAGCCAGCTAGAAGTGCTGAGCGGGAGACCTCCTAGGAGTCTGGCTCTTCCCATAAATTTAGAGGTGCTAATACAGTGACATCCCAATGGCCTGTGCCTTGACAGCAACCCAACAAGCTTCAGGTGCTGAGCCAATGAGCTGACAGAGGCCTGTACTTTGCCATCAGCCTAAGGAGCTTGAGGTGCTCCGCTCAGAAACCTGTGCCTTGAAATTAGACCAGCATGACAGAGGGGCTGAGCTCACAGGTTTGTTTCTTCACACTGACCCAGAACGCAAAAGAAGCTGAGCCAGAGACCCCACCGAAACTTGTGAAATTAAAATCAGCCAGCAAAGCAGAGGTGATCCAATGAGCTCATAAGTCTTGTGCCTTACCAACAACCCAGGAACATAGAGTTAGTAAGTCACAGGGCTTTGAGAGACATCACTAGCCCAGCCAACTAGAGATGCTAAGCAGGGGCTAAGAAAGGGGAAGTGCAGCTCCTCCTCCTCTGCTCAAAGAGGGAGTGGAAGGCTCTTCCACTGAGAATTTAGAGTATCTCCATGGAGAGCTCTGCCCCCAGCCATACACATGTACCAGATGTCAGCACGGTCACCTCAACTGGCCCCGGTTCCTGGGTAGAACATGAGGAAAGGCAGTCACTGAAGACACAAACCAGGTAAGACTTTGGAAATCAAATCCAGCCCCCTTGATTTGTACCCCGAAAGGAGTTGGAGCTGGTGAAGAACTTTTCACCAAAATGATTTTCTGACCAAAAAAAGTCATTTTTGCAAAATCAGCATTTTCCACATGGAAATTTCAGTTTTCCTTCAGGAACATTGAAATGGCAGCTTCCCAGCTGCAGGTCTCCAAGGCTTTTGTTAATTTCACTTTCTACAAAAGCTTTCCAGGAGGGATGCTGGCGCTGAGTGCCCTGATTTTCTGCCTCCATGCCTTTCAGTCTCCCCATCAGCTTCAGGGCTGGAGAGGCAGAGAGCTGAGAGCTCAATCTCTCCGCCTCTCATGTTGGAGGGTCCAAGCACCCCCGGCTTTCTCTATTTCCAGGAGCCATGCTTGAAATTGACAAGAGCCAGGAGAGGAAGTGGGAAGCCAAAAAAATTCTATTCCAGGTCTCCCACCGTGGATTTTTTCTTAAAATCCCTTCCTGAAAAAAAGCCATGGTTTTCTTTTTTTCACCCCAAACCAACACAAAATGTTTTTCAAATATGTAACATTTTTCACAGAAAGGAATTTCCATTTTCCACACAGCTCTAGAAGCCAGTGCAGCTTATGGAGCCAAGGTATCCTATGTTTTCCCCATGAAATGTTGAAGAATAAACTACAAAGAAGGGAATTTGGGAGTCACTACAAGGGAAGAGTTATGACTGTTTAGGTGACCTCTACTGTGACTTTCCTTGGTCTCATGCATATAGGTTTCAAATTTTAACCTTAACTTATAATTTCCTGTATTTTTAATTTTAAAAAAGCTACGTTTCTTGTAACGTTGACACTGAATTTCCTGTTTTTCTTGGGTTTTTTTCTTTTAAATAACTCCAATACTCTTGCAACACTCAGTTTTACCTGGGGAGTTTCCCTTTTCGCAAAGGTACTGCAGTAGAAGCTGGAATCTGCTCTAGAGCAAGGGAAAGATTGTGCAGTGTAAGATCTGGGGCCCAGTGTCCTTTGTTCCATGTAAATACTATTAGCTCAGAGGCAGTGATTATTTTACATTCTGACATCTGTCTCTCCAAGAGAATGGCTAGAGTCAGGATATTCTGAGATCCAGTCAGCACCATCATTCCATTTTGACATTACTATTTAAAATCAGAGCTTAGGGTAGGTTTTTCAGTAGTGCTTGAGGTTCACAAGTCCCGTGGAAAGTCAGTGGAACTTGTGCACCTAAGATACTTTGGTGCTTTTGAAAATCTCACCCTCAATCAACTAACCTTTGGTTCTGGGCACTAGCCCTTGACTAGCCGAATCTAATAAGCTGCTTTAATTCTCTCCCCTTCCTTTCCATATTTATGTTACACACTGGCAAAATGAAAGCTAAAAGACATTTAGGACTCTGATGAATATATTTTTAGCATCTTAGAATTAATGAACTCATTGCCTGATTTGTTTCAGACTTGGCAGAAAAATTCTAGAATAGCCACAGACAAAATGTGCCAGTTCTGCGGCCAATATTCAATTTGTTGTGCATTTTAGGGAATTTAGTTTGTAATGGAACCTAAAATGCCACATTAACTATAAGAAGTCTGCAGTGGCTCCATAATGAATTCCATCTCTACAAAGCAGTACAAGAAGCATCCATGGTATTTACTATGCATTCTCCACAATCGACACAAAAACCAAAAGCAGTGCATAGTTTCCCCTATCTATTGCAATGTTAAAATTCTTTATCACGATTGTGAAAAAGGAGACCATGTTCCTTTGAGGAGAACACATAGGGTCTGGCAAACAATGAGAGACATGCCATTGTATATGGTAAACTCCACAGTTGTTTGGTATACAGTTAAAATGACAAGATCGACCCAAGCAATTTACTGAAGGCTGAGTCAGTATTTTACACAGCTTATGACAAAACAACAAAGCTGTATCAGCTGATGCTTTTTACAAAGTCAGGACTGATTTATTATGTACTCTAAAGGAAGCATTGCAATACGACGTCTAATTGTTATGATAGGTTGTTAGAAAAATGAAAAAAAAACAACGTTGTTTAACTTATTTTGCATAGAACTCTTCAGTGGTTGGTACCTGATTAGTAAATTTGCAGTGGAAATTATCCTGCACTGGGAAGGCTATTTTACAGCGGTTCTGCTTGCAATCTGCATTGTAATGAAATTGCGACATGAAATGTTTGTGGAAATTATAATGAAATGTTAGATGAAAATACAATAAAGTGGTCAGTGAAGAAAGAGAAATCATGTATAACTTTTATAGAATCTTTAATCTCGTCAG
Organism: Caretta caretta; assembly: GCF_965140235.1. Classification (NCBI taxonomy): domain Eukaryota; kingdom Metazoa; phylum Chordata; order Testudines; family Cheloniidae; genus Caretta; species Caretta caretta. The sequence goes on along the minus strand of NC_134206.1, from coordinate 162,130,872 downwards.
CTCACGCAGGTTCAGATATCATTTCTAGGATGATGACTTGCAAATATCCACCACTAACTTTTCTCCTTCTATCCAGTCTTGTATCCGACCTTGTCTCTCTTGTTGGATGTCGTGTCGTCATCTTAAGCTGATCTTGGCCAAAATGGAATTCCTTATCTTCCCAACAACCCTTTTCTACTCTCTGTCCGCCCCCTGTCACTTTCAAAAGCGCCAGCATCCTCCTCCTCATTGACTTTCACTGCCTCCGGGAAAGGCTCTAGCAGTGGGGAGGCAGTGTTGGGATTATTTTTGACGTCTCCCTCTCCCTTAGTCGACACACCCTCACATCTCCAAGATCCGTCCTAGACTTTCCATTCCTACAGCCTCTGTCTCAAAGTTCCCAGGCTTTTCCATCCATTTATTAGTTTCTTGCACAATCGTCTCTGTAACTTCTTCCATCCAGACCCCTATGTATGGTACAGCAAGGCCCCTACTCTGTCCAAATTTGAGTCCCTCTTAAATACTTGCTGCTGTGCTGCTCCAGTAAACGGAGTTGCTTTCTGTATAAATTGCTATTGTTGTTTCCCTTCGCCTAACCTCTGTTAAAATAGCAGCGTAGATGGCGTGGCTCGGGTATGTAGAGAGCTGTGAATGGTATATACCGTAAGGTTCTGGCATGTCTTTACTCACCTAAGCAGTGCCTCACTATCTACACTGCTCTTTACACCTGTGCTAAGGCAGCCTGCATTGTAAGTGCTCCACACGCCACTATAAGGAGTGTGCAGTGTAGACATACCCTTTTTCTCCTCCTCTTGTCCTTGATGCTTTCCTGACACCCATTACATATTGAATAGGTTCCCAGTTACTATGACCGTGTGCCTGGTGTGGATCACAGCTGAATGCCAAATTCAGGACAGACTCTTAAAAACAGGGCAGACACCCCAAAACTGGTTGCTTATTCTATAATTAGATTTCACCAAGCCAGTAAGTAACAAAAAAGAGAGCTCCTGTGTCACCACTCTGGTTTAACAAGAAGCTAAAAACACAGTCTCCTAGGCCTCCAAGCTCCTATCACCACCCAGACATCTGGTCTTTATTCTGAGAGGTTACTGAAAACCAGATTCATCATCCATAAAGTTCTTCTAATCCCAAAGGATCGGCCACTCCCCAGGTCAATATATATACACCTTAGATCTTACCAAATACCACGGTTGTAGCTAATTCTGTAGTAACTAAAAACCAAAGGTTTATTAATATAAAAAGAAAAGAAGAGAGTTGTTGATTTGTTAAAGGAATCATATACATTACAATTGATTTCAGAGTTTGCAGGTCAGGATAATAGCGGTGATGTTAAATTGGCTAGTTTCTAATAAGTCTCTCTGGTTCATCCATCAGATTGGGGATCATTAGTCCATTGGTCAATGTTCTCCTTTGTTAGAAATCATGTCCAGAGATGTGGAGCAGGAATGAAGGCAAAGAAGTGATGTCAGCCTCCACTTCTATATCCTCAGCCCATGCGCATGGAAAGTTACTGAAAAAAGAGGGAGGCTTAGTTCACATGTCCTTACATGCCTTGCTGAATCACGGAGCAGCTATTGCCTCAGTGCCCTCTGAAACAGCTCCATTAGGGGATCTCTGGGCAAGTTTATTGTCCTTAATGGGCCATCAAGCAGGCAGGCGAGCCTTGATGTAAAGCTGTCTTGGGGCGTCACCCAAGAAAATAACATGTTTGAGATAAAAACACATAGCCAATATCCATAACTTCAGATACAAAGATGATACATGGATTTAAACAGGATAATCATACCTAACAGCTTATAATTTTTCCATTGATACCTTACATGAAATACTTTGTACAAGATTTATTGCAACTGTTGTGACTGAACTAGTGATCTTTCATTTTATACAACATCCCAGTTACTGTATGAGGAGCCATCTCTCTCACCTTCATAACAGTTCTGAGGACCAATCTTTTCCATGGAACACTGCAGCTTGGAAGGTTATGGTGGGTCACCGATTTGTTCTGAATCTGCTGCCTTTTGACTGTAAATTCTGTTTGGCAGGGACTCTGATTTGCTTGGCACAGTTCAGCTGTTGCAGAGAGCCACTTACAACCACGCCACTATGAAAGGCATGAAAAATAATAATTTATAGAAAACAGAAAATCCAGTCCAAGGAAGGGCTGTGAACTATCTAGCTAGGTACTTATATGGTCTCATCACCGCAGTATCTGAGTTCCTCCCAAGTATTTTCTGGATTTATCCTCACTACCCCCCGTGAGATAGGGAAGTACTATTATCCCCATTATACAGAAAGGAAAAATGAAGGCAGCCCATTCAATGGAGCCAGTGCCCCAGGGAGAGCAATCTGTTCCAACCTGGAGATGATAAAGGGCACAAAATAGCCGCTGAGCAAAACATGTCTGCCAGACTACCACTGATTTTGGATCAGGCCCAGTATGTCTGCCATAGGTACAATTTTTTCAGATGCTCCTCCTGGAATGTGCAGCTTCACCCTACCCCTTACCTAGGGCAGTGTCATGAATGCTATCGTTTTAGTCCAATAATAGTGATCTAAAAAGCAATACCAATGGAATAAACTGGCTAGCGTGAGTGAATGCACAGGCACTCACAGTGAAGGGCGCCAGTTCCAAAGGTCCTACAGCGACTAAATAGGCAAGAGGCAAACTACTGACGTGTAACAACAAAAACCACAAACAGGTATAAAACTTTTCAGAAATCAGCAAGGGACTGTGTTTAATGATCTTTATTATCGCCATCACCATGCAGCTTCCCTGAAGATGACGTGATGCAGGGTTATATGCTGTGGGTTAGCGTCTGTGTGTAGGATTTAATGTGATTATGGGGCAGACAGCAGTCTCCCTTTCAAATATGTGGCTTTCCTGTTCCAAATAGTTTAAGTCTCCAATTCAGCATATGTCTGGTGAAAGGGAAGTGACATCTACCCTGAAAAAGGGCCACGATTTATGTAAAAATATGGGGAATTTTAGATTAAAGGTAGGATATCTACAATTGCAATCTGTAAATACCTTCACAAGTGGATGTTATCATTGGCAATGGGAGGCAAAGTTTAGACTGCAGCATATCTTGTGATATGGAGCCAATAAGCAGATGGGTTTCAGAGTAGCAGCCGTGTTTGTCTGTATTCGCAAAAAGAACAGGAGGACTTGTGGCACCTTAGAGACTAACCAATTTATTTGAGCATGAGCTTTCGTGAGCTGCAGCTCACTTCGGTTAGATACACCAAGGGAGTGTGAATAGCAGTGCACACCAAAATGCTGTGCTGTAACTCCCCCTTGTGGATGCCGCAGGCGCAAACTTTAAGATCCCACGTTTGCACCAAGACTCATACTCACTAATTAAGTCCCACAAAGACTCTTCAAATAGGACTACATTAGTGTAACCTTTTAAGTTCACGGCTCTTTTGGGGAGTTACACTGCAGCACTTTGGCGTCCGATATTATTCACACCCCCTTTGTCTGAACTCAGGGCAGTGTAGACATGCCCTCAGACACTACAAACTCAGATACTACTGAAAAGGACAGTCTTGTGGTTACCATACTGCATAATGACTCGGGAGAGCTACAGTCAGTTCCCAGCTCTCACAGCCTTTTTGTGTGACCTCAGGCAAGTCATTTAATCTCTCTGTGCCTCAGTTATCCTTCTATAATATGGGGATAGTAATTAAAGTTGGCTGGAAGTTAGTTTGTTTTTTCTGCAGAAAATTTCATCTGTTTGGAAAAATATGGAAAACCAAAATATTTTGTCTGAAAGGCAAATAGTTTGATTCAGTGCCTTATGGGAACTGTAGTTTGGGTGCCTCATGCTCCCATTATCCTCTGTAGGCTGGGCTCTCACTGGTTGGACTACATCTCCCAAAATGCACTACAGCCTTCCCTCTTGGTGAGGGGAAGCAATATAGCATGGGAGTCCCTGGCTGTAGTGTATCATGGCAAACGGAGTGCAGCCAAGGAGCTTGACCCAAGGAGGAGAATGGGACATGAAACAACCAAACTACAAAAAACAAAAGCAGTGTTTTGCCAAATCAAATTATTTCAGTTTTCACCTGGAATATTTTGGTTTGTGGCTGAAAACTGAAAACTTCAGGTTTTGGGAATTCAGTTTTGATGAAAAATAAAAAAATTCCAGATACTTTTTGCGAAAAATGTTGTTTACACGGAAAATCCATTTTTCTGTTGAAACACAATTTCAATTAAAAAATTTCAACCCATTAGTAATAATACCTCCTTTCTTCCAACCTTTGCTGGTCTTGTGTATTTAAAATGTAAGCACTTTGAGGCAAGGACAGGCTCTTACCATGTGCATGTACAGCACCTAGCACAATGGGGCCCTGATCTCAGTTGGTGCTTCTCAATGCTACTGCAGAATACTACTAATAAATAATAACTGCAGGGCCAAGGGTAGGATAGATAGAATTTTAGTTCTATTTTAAATTGACGTGCATACAGGAAGTAGTTTTCACTGGGCCTTTACTTATTTTCCACTTTTGTGGATGCAGGTTTGAAATTGTGAATTACTGTTGCCTGTGTTTTTGAGGGCCTAATTATTAGTACTTAGATGTCTAAATACCTGGCCTGAGAGTACAAACTGGCAGTTATACATATTGCTACAAATATCTGTATCTACAATTCATTACAGATGCAAAAATGGGGCGTGTAAGTTGCACCCACAGAAACAGAGTGCATTTTGAAAATCACGCCTATAATTTTTAATTCAGTTCTCATATTTTCAGCAATTCATAGATTTGAAGGCCAGAAGGGATCTTTATGAGCATCTTGTCTGACCTTCTGCTGGTTAAAGGGAAATGTTGCCCTTTTCCTCAGAGCAGCAGTGAAATTTCAAGATAAAGGAACAATTCATCATGAGTAAATTCATCATGAATAAACTCAGTTTATTTGGAATCACTATTTTATCTATTTGTGCTTTACAACAAAATAAGAATACACAGTCTCTGCCCCAAGGAGCTTACAATCTGGTTGGGAGGCAGACAAAAGAGGTCAGAAATGAACAATACATGACTACTAACATGAGCTGGAGGGAGCATAAGGATCTTGCAGTAATCACTTGGAAAAGCTTAACAGAGACTGTGCTGTGAGGAGGGATTTGAAGAAGGAGAAAAAGGTTGTTTTGTGTACAAGAAAGAGTCTGTTCCAGATGAAAGGGGTGGCATGGAAGAAAGCACAGGTATGATGGGGGTGGTTACATCTACAGCTGAGTTACTCTAGCTACTCAGAGTGGAACATTCATAGAGGCCAAAAGGAGTTCTGTATACGGTGTAGCCACAGGATCAAGATCAGCAGCATTAGCATGAAAGCCACAAAGGACGAGGCTACAGTGAAAGATGAGCAGATGACCAAGTCTTGTACAAGAGACATCAAGATTGATCAAGTGCAAAGCCAGCAAAAATCATCATTAACAATTATCAGGAGAATAAATGGGCTGCTTTGCAAAGCTAAGTATGTCTAGTTTGCCTAAGTGCCAGTCAAGGGGGACGTGCTAACATAAGAATGTCCATACTGGATCAGACCAATGGTCTATCTAGCCCTGCATCCTGTCTTCTGACAGTGGCCAGTGCCAGACGCTTCAGAGCAAATGAACAGAAGAGGGCAATTATTGACTATTGTCAGTCTAAGTTGCTGGCAGTTGGAGGTTTAGGGTCACCCAGAACATAGAGTGAAACAAGATACAAATATTTGAAAAATGTGAACATTAAGGAGGGATAAACAATTATTTAGTGTGATGAATGGAGGCGTGGCCGGGTGGAACTATTGCTGAAAAGGATCTGGAGGTTATGTTACTCGGGGTTATCTGAATCTAAATCTATGGTAACGAATCTCTATTTTCCAGGTAGCGTCAAGTGTCAAGACATAAATCAATGAGGACCCAGCACTGCCATCAGATAAAAGAGTGCTTTCACTCAAAAATCTTTTTTAATGAGTCTAAAGCACACATAAAAACCTAGCAGTTGTCTCAGAGCACCCCAAAATATAGTTACGCAAACTCTGAGGTGGTATGAGTGACAACAGCAGCTCTCGGGTGGCCAGCCTTCTGCCACACTGGGGAGAAGGGTGTCAGTGTATCCTGACTTGCAGAAATCCAAAACTTCTCCAAAGTACACGCTCTGACTAAACTCTTTTATTGATAACTTAAAACAAAACTACAGCTCATAATAACCCCTAATGGGCTGACTGTTTCCCTAGCAACAGCAAAGAACTCATAATCTTTCTTTAGCAGCAAAAGCAACTTCTCAGCAAGAAACTTACAATCAGAGGCACAGAGACTCAAAGTTAGCTATCCTTGTTAGTAATACTGCCACTGCAGTGGTTTTTGTCTGCCTAAGCAAGGCCAAATTCTTTCTTGCTACATGGTATCCTCACTTCCAGCCTGTGGTGGGCTAGTTGAGTAGACAATATGGCTGCAAGTTATGTCAAGTCCAGGTCATTTGAAATCCAGGTTCTCTTGTAACAGTTATAGTGAATCACAAATTGAATATGAGCCAACAATGTGATTCAGTTGCAAAAAAGGCTAATATCTTTCTGGGAGTATTAATAAGAGTGTCATACATAAGACACAAGAGGTAATTGTACCGCTGTATTCAACACTGATGAAGCCTCAGCCGGAGTACTCTGCCCAATTCTGGGTGCCACACTTTAGGAAAGATGTGGACAAACTGGAGAGAGTTCAAAGGAGAGCAATAAAAATGATAAAATATTTAAAAACCTGCCATATGAGGAAAGGTAAAATCATTGGATATGGTTAGTCCTGAGAAAAGAAGACTGAGAGGAGACCTGATAGTCAGCACACTTAAACTCTGTGGGTCTGAGCCTGGGTCAGCTGACCTGGGCTCTAAGGCTCAGTGCCGAGGGCTTTTTATTGCAGTGGAGACGTACCCTGTGAGACTAGGAGGGGTGAATTCCAAAGCCCAAGGTCCTATACTGAGACTGCCTTGCGTAAGTGAGAGTAACTCCTCTCCTGTTTAACTCTCCTGGTTGTAAGCTCCAGCACCTCAGATGCTCTCAGCCACCTTGTATACAATTAAGGCAGTGGCAGTTCCTAAGACATGCAAGAGACTAACGACTAAGTACTTTACATAGATCAAAACATGCACTTGAAAATGAAATGGAGGCCAGTGCAGTCTTCAGCAAAGTGTAATGTGCTTCCTGTGAGAAGCCCTGCGAGCATGTAGGCAGTTGTGTCCCGCTGTAGCTGAAGTTTTGGAGTGGCCTTCTCCTATAGCTCAGAGAAAGCAATGCAGTAATCCAGTCTGTAGGTGACAAATGCATGGAGAACTGGGGTGAGATCCTCCTCCTGAAAGAAAGGATGCAACCTCTTAGCTAAGAAGAGAAGACCAAGTGCTCTTGGCCACTTCTGAATTTGAGCGACTAGGAGCAGCCAAGAATTCAACTAGCCCCTGAAATTGCAAACCTAAGTGACAAAAGGCAGACAAAACTCCCTTTATCAGGATCAAATATTACCCGCACTATTTCTACCAAGTGTTTCTGCTAACCTAACTGCATTATTTATCTTTCCCTGATGGTAACTCATTCTGCCAGCTCTATTAAAATCTCCATTTTGGCTAAACTCTGAGAGCCTCTGAACTGCATAATTCCAGTTTTGTGACATGGGGACATCACACGTGGGGATAAGAGCATTGTCTGCATACTGAAAACACTACAAATCATATCACCTCTGTGTCCTCAAGCAGCTTCTCATACAGGTGAGCAAGATGAGTAGTAGATAACAATAGTATTGAGAGATGTGAAGCGTCCCATTACTCAGAGAGAGTGGTTAACGCGGAGGACCAGTGATGATAAATGTCAACATTTTAAATGATTTCATTCCTCATGAAAGCAGGTAAAAAAGCAGATCTGCACAATCTACTGTGAGTGATGGATCAGTTTGGTACCACAAGTAGTTGGCATTTGGGAGAATGCCACCACTTTTCCTCCCCTCCTGATCAAGAAGCAGCCCAGGTCAAAGAATCTGGCAGAATGGAGCCCAGAGAGCATGCATGATCATATTTTGAATATCTACACAATCTGCTATGAGGAGCACCTCACTTGGCAACTAATGTGACCTGAGTTTATTTTGTAGGAGGTGCTTGGAAGATTCTTGTTTCAAATTCACCCTGTGTTAGAATGAAAAGAGAGGTGTAAAAATATACAAAGGCTCATTTAAAGGTTAGGTTTTGTTTCTCTTGCTCTGTTTAGAAGTTTACACAATTTAAGCCTAATTGTAAGAGTTTTAGCACAATATGAACTGAGCAAGGAATGTTCAGCACTCACTCAGAATCACTGAGTCCTATGCTGTGCATTTATACCTCCCTACTATATGTTCCACTCCATGCATCTAATGAAGTGAGTTCTAGCCCATGAAAGCTTATGCCCAAATAAATTTGTTAGTCTCTAAGGTGCCACAAGGACTCCTTGTTGTATTTGCTGATACAGACTAACACGGCTACCCCTCTGAAATCAGAGTCCTTTTGTATCCATGCAGAATATACAAAGAATCTAGAGCTTTAGGCTAAGAAGATCTGCAAGATCTAAATGGTGGAATATGCTAGACACAGAAAAGGAACATAAAGGTTGCTGAGGAAGCTCTTAGAAGTTGGTAATTGGAACCATCTGTGCTGTGGGCTGAAATGGGATTTAGGAATCATCCACTGATTGCACTGGCCATACTCCTGGCCACACTCCTTATCCTCTGGCCACGTCACTTACACCAGTAGCAGAGACAGAGGGGTGGCATCGCCCCTATACTGAAGCAATCTTCCTATGGCCAGTTCAACTAGATTTACAAGCAGAATCCCCTGGGAAGGCACACCCAAGGATCTTGCTCTTAATTGTTAAGAGGTGCAGTCTACACTGGCCACAGGTTCCAACATGTGACGTGATCCTCCATCTTGATCCAAGCAATCTCTGCAAGCATCAAAATGGAGGCATTAGACCCTTCGTTCCTGTTGCAGATGAGAGCAGCAAAGAGACATATTCTAGAACTCTATGGGCACTATTGTGATCACTCCCAAGCCCCTTCCAGATGATTTCTTTAAATACAGCTGCTGTTTTATTTGGATTTTAAAAATATTTAATTAAAAGGTGGTTCAATAATAAACATATCTTTTTTTTTTACTCTAGTGTGCACAGTGTAATATCAGACATTTGTAGAAATGAGTTTCCACAGAAAATCAAACTATTATTCTTATATTCAGAATGTAGGTGTGCCTGGCTTGACTTTCTAAAATAGCAAGTGACTAACCTTTTCCAGTAGCATAGTTCTGGTAACCTTTCAGTTAGTTTTTCTTTTTTTAAGAGCTGTATGCTCTGAATGGATCTTTTCCAGGCTACTACTGTATGACTGATCGTGCTGTTGCTTTCAATCTGAGTAATGCTCAAAGTCTTAAATGTAATCCGACATTTACAGACTATTGCCAAGTTACCCAGAACATGGAGGTCTGGCAACTAAGTTCTTGTTGCATTGCAAGGATGAACAAAATGAAAAATGGCTATGCAAAATAGTCACAATATGAAACCATACCCATTCTAATTAAATGGTGCAGAAGAAAAGCAAAGAAGGGGATATCATTTGAAGTCTCAATTGCATTTTCCACAATAAACACTGTCTGCTATGGAGAGCCATTCATAAATGACAAGGCCAGCTCCTCAGTTGGTATAAAAAATGGAGTTATGCCATTACAGACTAAATGTGGATCTGGGCCCCCATGTACAGTGTGGAAATACTCTAAATCTAGAATATAAAGAAAATAGTCTACCCAGTGTAAACATTGAAGATGGATTGTAATGACAAACTGAGAAGCTATCATTCACTCAATTTTAAAGTGAGGAATAATGGAGGTTATTCATTCTTCATTTTATTTACTAATAAGAACATAAGAACGGCCATACTGGGACAGACCAAAGGCCCATCTAGCCCAGTATCCTGTCTTCCAACAGTGGCCAATTCCAGGTGCCCCAGAGGGAATGAACAGAACAAACAATCATCAAGTGATCCATCCACTGTCACCCATTCCCAGCTTCTGGCAAACAGAGGCTAAGGACACCATCCCTGCCCATCCTGGCTAATAGCCATTGATGGACCTATCCTCCATGAATTTATCTAGTTCTTTTCTGAACCCTGTTATAGTCTTGGCCTTCACAACATCCTCTGGCAGAGTTCCACAGGTTGACTGTGTGTTGTGTGAAGAAATACTTCCTTTGGTTTGTTTTAAACCTGCTGCCTAGTAATTTCATTGGGTGACCCCTAGTTCTTGTGTTATGAGAAGGAGTAAATAGCACTTCCTTATTTACTCTCTCTACACCAGTCATGATTTTATAGACCTCTATCATATCCCCCCTTAGTCATCTCTTTTCTAAGATGAAAAGTCCCAATCTTATTAATCTCTCTTCATATGGAAGCCGTTCCATACCCCTAATCATTTTTGTTGCACTTTTCTGAACCCTTTCCAATTCCAATATATCTTTTTTGAGATGGGGTGACCACATCTGCACGCAGTATGCAAGATATGGGAGTACTATGGATTTATATAGAGGCAATATGGTATTTTCTGTCTTATTATCTATCCCTTTCTTAATGATTCCCAACATTCTGTTCGCTTTTTTGACTGCCACTACACATTGAGTGGATGTTTTCAGAGAACTATCCACAATGACTCCAAGATCTCTTTCTTGAGTGTTAACAGTTAATTTAGACCCCATCATTTTATATGTATAATTGGGATTATGTTTTCCAATGTGCATTACTTTGCATTTATCAACAGTGAATTTCATTTGCCATCTTTTTGCCCAGTCACCCAGTTTTGAGAGATCCTTTTGTAGCTCTTCACAATCTGCCTGGTCCTTAACTATCTTGAGTAGTTTTGTATCATCTGCAAATTTTACCACCTTACTGTTTACCCCTTTTTCCAGATAATTTATGAATATAATGAATAGGACTGGTCCCAGTACAGACCCCTGAGGGACACCGCTATTTACCTCTCTCAATTCTGAAAACTGACCAATTATATGTCTCTTTTAACCAGGTACCAATCCATTAGAGGACCTTCCCTCTCATCCCATGACAGCTTACTTTGCTTAAGAACCTTTGGTGAGGGACCTTGTCAAAGCCTTTCTGAAAATCTAAGTACACTATATCCACTGGATCCCCCTTGTCCACATGCTTCTTGACCCCCCTCAAAGAATCTAGTAGATTGGTGAGGCGTGATTACCCTTCACAGAAACCATGTTGACTCTTCCCCAATGAATTATGTTCATCTATATGTCTGACAATATTGTTCTTTACTATAGTTTCAACCAGTTTGCTCAGTACTGAAGTCAGGCCTGTAATTGCTGGGATCACCTCTTGAGCCCTTCTTAAAAAATGGCGTCACATTAGCTATCTTCCAGTCATTTGGTACAGAAGCTGATTTAAATGATAGGGTACAGATTACAGTTAGTAGTTCTGCAATTTCACATTTGAGTTCCTTCAGAACTCTTGGGTGAATACCATCTGGTCCTGGTGACTTGTTACTGTTTAATTTATCAAATTGTTCCAAAACCTTCTCCAATGACACCTCAATCTGGGACAGTTCCTCAGATTTGTCACCTAAAAAGAATGGCTCAGGTTTGGGAATCTCCCTCACATCCTCTGCTGTGAAGACCGAGGCAAAGAATTCATTTAGTTTCTCTGCAATGGCCTTATCATTCTTGAGTGCTCCTTTAGCATCTCGATTGTTCAGTGGCCCCACTGGTTGTTTAGCAGGCTTCCTGCTTCTGATGTACTTAAAAAGTTTTTTGCTATTACTTTTTGAGTCCTTGGCTAGCTGTTCTTTAAATTCTTTTTTGGCCTTTCTAATGATATTTTTACACTTAATTTGCCAGAGTTTATGCTCCTTTCTATTTTCCTCACTAGGATTTAACTTCCACTTTTTAAAGGATGCCATTTTGCCTCTCACTGCTTCTTTTACTTAGTTGTTTAGACACGGTGACACTTTTTTAGTTTTCTTATGTTTTTTAATTTGGGGTATACATTGAAGTTGAGCCTCTATTATGGTGTCTTTAAAAAGCTTCCATGCAGCTTGCAGAGATTTCACTTTTGGCGCTGTACCTTTTAATTTCTGTTTAACTAACTTCCTCATTTTTGTGTAGTCCCCCTTTCTGAAATTAAATGCTAAAGTGTTGGGCTGCTGTGGTGTTTTTCCCGCCACAGGGATGTTAAATTTAATTATATCATGGTCACTATTACCAAGCAGTCCAGCTATATGTACCTCTTGGACCAGATCCTGTGCTCCACTTTGGACTAAATCAAGAATTGCCTCTCCTCTTTTGGGTTCCAGGACCAGCTGCTATTGTACTGTAATGATACAGTATGTGTTAATAGCAAGATTCTGTGATAGTTCAACAAACTTTAATATAGTAGTAAGATGTAGGCTGGGATTTCTCATATGATGATGAAAAAAGAATTTCTGGATCACAACCTTCTCCCAGTTCTAGACTTCATTTTCATGTTTGGCCACAAAGTCATCAAAAAATTTGGCACAGTTTACAATCTCCACTCAAGAGAAGCTCAGGACAGGAACAAGAGAGGTACTGTAGGGCAGAATTCAGGTGTATTAACAGAACTGTGTGGATTTGTCCCTCATTTGCATGATTGCTAAAATTCATAAATAAAAAAAATTTAAACCGAATATTTTAAAATATTTAAACCATTTAGGAAGAAGATCTAATAGGCATCTCGATCACTACAAATGCAAATACAGACTACAGTGTAAATCTGAATTGCCATGCTAGGCCAAGCTTATTTTATTACATACATTCTGCATTCTAAGTACTAATAAGTTCATAATGTAAACATTAAGCATACAGAGTTAAAATTCAAGGCCACAATATTTTTGATTGTCCCTTTTTTGTGTCTTTGGTTGGCCGAGATCAACTCGTAGTGTATAAATGCATAAGTTATATAATTATTATATAAAAAGGAAAAAAATAACATTGACTTGTATACTTCATTCTGACAAACGCACAGCGTTCGCGACTCGAAAAAGAAAAACTGGCGCCCGCCTAACAAAAATACTTACATGATATCTGATTTTGGCAGTCGGGGGTTGTCTCTTACCTTAAACCAGTAGAAAACAAGCTCCCTTAATAATGATGAGGTCCTAAATGTTACTTTTAAATATCAGACAATTCCAGTTTTCCCTTTTTTAAAGAGATGCATATTCTGATTTCTGAATTCTACTGCTTTTCCCTTTCTCCACTTTAAAAAAAAAATCAAGTCTATTCCTTCTATAATACTGGGAATGGTATAATACTGATCAAAATATTTCTCAAGTCCAAACAAGTAATTCTTTATAGTCCCAACACTACCAAGTTTTCAGTCTCTTCAGTATCTACTGGTAAAGAAGTTTCTTTTCTCCCATTCTCGTCTTCGTCCTCCTCTTCCTCCTTTCTACTTCCTGTATCAGATGCAGGCTCTTGATCTACAATCATACTCTTGCCTTTCAGTACATTCTCAATTCCAATGTTTGGCTCAGGGTTCCTGTAGTATTGTCACGGAATCTTAAAGCTTGGGTTGTCTTCACAGTTTGAAATAGCTGATACCTTTACAATGAATGGAATGCCTTTTGAGTTTAACCAAAACCAACGCTGTTGTATTCCAAATCAACTTCCATATTCAACCAGTCTTTTTGATATGTTTTCATTTTTTTAAATACAGGTGGTTTTTTTGGTTTGGGTTTTTTTTTGTTTGTTTTATTTTTTGTTTTTAATGAATGCATATACTGTATGTTAGGTCACTATAGAATGATCCTTATATTGCTGTAGTATAGTCCCAGTTTGCATTAGCAAGATATCAAACTTTACACAGAAGCTTATCAAATTTTTAAGACCACTTTCTTTTGTAGGTTGTCCTTATCATTTCATGCTTTTACCTACAACAGTCTTTTGTTGTTTGGTCCACAGATTCGATGCCCATATACATTACATTTTAGCATCTTTATACTTCTTGAATACTTTCCCTACTACAAAGCGTCTTTTTGACATTTCCCCCCAGTCAAACTTTTTCATGTCACTTTTAATTCATGTTCTCCAAGATAGTTCATCATAATTAATTGGGTACTATATTCCATGGAGAAGTGTCTCTTATTTTTTTCCCCCTTAGTAGTAGGTGCCAAGGTGAGAAGGCATATGGGTGGCTGGAAGCCTCGTATTAGGGTAGATGCTTCCAGTTGGTGAATTCCAGTATGTAGAAGGGGCAGCAAAAAAGCTGGAGGAAGTTACGGGTAAAGCAGGAGGATGGGGAGCTACAAAGTTCATCTTCTGAGGGTGTGCATGGTAGGGGCTCATGTAGGGTAGGTCTGTTGGATACTTATACATGGATGACTCTGGAGGATGAGGCTGGAGGGCCTGAGCTATTCCATGGAAGTCAAACTTGTAGGCATAACGCTTACCATGGACTTTAGTCATAATATTTTTGTCATAGTAATAACGGAGTGCACGACTGAGTTTGTCATAGTTCATGTTGGGTTTGCTTTTCCTTTCTCCCCAGCGCCGGGCTACTTCATCAGGGTCAGTCATCTTGAACTCTCCATTGGTGCCCTCCCAGGTAATGCAGTTGGAATTGGAGCTATCAGACAGGAGTTCCAGCAGAAACTGCCACAGTTGTATCTGTCCACTCCCTATGGTTGGGGGGTGAAAAAGTGAAGAACCAATGACTAACAACATCAGGACATCAACACTTCCCGACTTTCACATATGAAATCCAAGTGCATTTTCACTACAGAGCCCTAATTAGGAAATGTTGCAACCTCTGCGCCTGTCTCCCAGCCTAACTAATGTCTCTCTCTCAAAAAAAAAAAATCGGCACAGCAGGGGCCATAATTTAAAGTATTTTTTCCCTATTTTGAAAGGCAAAATGCCATTATGTGCATATTTAATAATTACCTCATGTCATTTACTTTGGAAAATTGACGGTGAAATAATACAACACAGATATAGGAAACTAATACCTAAAGTTCAGGACAAACAGCTTTCACTTGCATAATAATTCCCACAATATCATTTTGCAACTACATTTTCTCCATTATGGAATAAACCTACACAAAATGGAGAAGTTTAGAGAAAGCTGGATCTTTTCCAAACCATATCGCTCATTTCCAATAGTTAGGGAAATTGAGAATGGAAACTCATTAGATTGCTGCTGCATTGCATCTGTCTGCCTTGCAGAGCATTTGAGAAAGAAATTAAAAGGTCTATAAAGTGAGTTCTTGTAATTGTTCTCTGTCAAACAGGAGTGAAAGCGACTGCTGAAGTTATGATTCCAAGCACTGGTATTTCTCCCTTCTTTGGAAATTAAATCTTAAAGAGAAAGAATTTGTGTTGTTGTTGACAACTTTGCAGTAGGGCTCTACACAACATCATAAAGCTAAAACACAACCCTTTTAAACAGTTGGCAGTAGGGTTAGATGGGTCCTGCCACCGATATGCATGTAAAAAAGTAGTATTTTATGACAAAGCAGAACTGACACTCTGTAACAGCGTTCAGTGCTCTGTATATTGCAGTCGCAATGGCAGCAGAATTTGCCAGACAGAGTTTTGGTGCTAACGTCTAAGTACTCTATATCTCTGTCCAAAGATTAGATTTTTTTTTTAAAAAGCAGATATATGGGTCTAATAAATGAGCATTTCTTTAGAAAGTTTATAAGGGTGGACTATCATATCAGTCTAAAGTCACATCTGAAATATATTAGCAGTTTATACTTCAGTGCAACTGAAACTTTTATTCCTTTAAATGATATTTATGCAAACTGTTCTTAATGAATTTCTTCTGGTCCATTAACATGATTAAATAAACAAACAAACAAACAAAAGAATCCGTGGTATGAGCAAAGCACGCACTTTTAATACATGAAATATAACTAGAGGATTAGAGTTGGAAAATCAATAAACAGTCCAGCACTGGACAAAACACAAATTTCTGAATAAACAATCCGACATATGTTTTAATATAAACACTTGCCTTCCAAATGTAATATATAGTCATAGGAAAATAAATGGTTTCTGTCAATTTCCTTTTAATGAGAGAGTAATTTCACCATTTTATAAATACACAAAACTTGTTAAAGTGCAGGAATAATAGTTTATAGAAATTCCATACCCGTGGCTCTCCCCAAATGTTAACATGTATCTCTATCCAGGACATATCACATTAGCTCTTTTCACAATGCCATAGGCACAAGGCTAGCAAAAGTTGATGCTATATGTGCTACGCTGGGATTTGCAAAGGAGTTTAAGGGAGTTAGATGCCCAATTTCCAATGAATCATAATGGGATTTGGACACCTAACTCCCTTAGCCCTCTTGAAAACAGCTGTAATTCTCATTTGGTTTTTTATGGCATACAAAAATCTTTATCTTAAAATGCAAACTAAACTATAACTTTGTTTGATGTAACTATACCATACAGCTAAATGACAGGGAAAAAGAGCCGTTAGTGTTGAAATACTCCTAACCTAAACAGGTCACAACAATATCATCAAAAGAATCATCATGATGATTTGATCATTCTTACAGAACAAAATCTTACTAACAATAGAAAAAGGGAGTAGAGAGAAAGGAGCATTCTACCCTTTGGCTGCTAAAGCAGGGGTAACAGTATTTGGCATATGCATTGCTAGTCTGTTGGACCAGATTTTGTTCTCAGTTATATTGTTGTAAAACCAGACGGACTATAGTAGAATCAGATGAACAGTTAAATCAGTCTGGTCCATAGTATATCAATAACAGTTTCCCAGGAAGCTCCCTGACCTTCTCCCCATCCCGCCGCCCTCGCCTTTTAACATTATAGGCCATAGTTCGGGTTGCGTTCAATAAGATATTCCTGGATGGAATTCCATATTTAAACAACATCTTCTGATTTTTCTTGGAACTATAGCCTTGGGAGAATGTCTTTGAGACTTCTAACCCAGTTGTTTCTTTCCAGAGGGGATTCTGCTTTCCCATTTGCTCCCATTTTACTGCTTGTCAATTCATAAAGTTGTCTGTTTAAAAGTCTCTTGTATTTGTCTAGTCTAGTACGCGGCATCATTTCTGCAAATAAATAAAATTGGTGTCAAAAAGAAAAGCTCACTTTAGTGATTTTACTTGTAATATGAAACCAATATTTTCATAGCTGAGGACATCCTGGGCCAGATCCTCAGTGAGGGTAAACTGGATGTTAAGCTTCACCAGCTGAGGATCTGGCCCCCTGTATAGAACATTTGAATGAAATGAACTGCCGTTATTTAATAATTTGAATAGCATTTTTTATGGATTAAATATATTTCTAATAATGAAAAACACAGTTTGACTATGTGGACAGGGCCTAGGTCACTGGAGAAATCTGTCACGTTACACACTGGCCAAATATTCACTGCTCTCTCTTCCTTTCTAATCTAATAATGGGACTAATTTTACTTGCCTTGTTCTCTTTGGATGAAATTCAACCCTGTGCAATGGGCCACTGCAAGTCCAATGCACTGCTTAAATCCCACTTAAGCTCTCAAAATAAGGCTTAAGTACTGCATATGCCTTGCACTGACCCTCTTTAAATTCACTAAAACTACTCATATGATTACAAATCATGCAATCCACTAGCTGCCATCAGACTCCAGTGATTAATTCCTATTGATTTCACTGCATTCGGAACCTTGCCTTCAATCTAAAACAAGTGATAGAGATAAAATGTGAAATTTGAAGAAAAATCATCCCTCGGGCAGCAAAACTCCTTCTCACCTGGATTTGCAAGACGGCTGCTGGTTGGTCCAAGAATCTGATAGGGATCTACAAAAATATGGACAAAAGAAATGAATTAAAAGGTTGTAACTACATAAAATCATTTTTGAAATTCCGATCTTATTACAAAAGAGGCAAGAAACCCTACTTCAGAGTCTTGTTAAGTTGCAATACTCTGCATTTGTTTGCCAACAAAAGGACTATTAAAAACTGAAAAAAGTGAAATTATCACCCAGTTGTATTAAAATGATAATTGATTTACTTAAGAAAATGATTTAATTATTAAATAAATTAAAATTATTTAACTCCCTGCTACAGCATGGGAACAAATCTACACAGACACACCCCTAGAGCCCCGACCAGGGGTATTTTATCTGCTACCCGAGATCCATAAACCTGGAAACCCTGGACACCCCATCATCTCAGGCATCAGCACTCTTACAGCAGGATTATCTGGCTATTTGGACTCTCTCCTCAGACCCCACACTACCAGCACTCCTAGCTATCTTCAAGACACCACCGATTTCCTGAGGAAACTACAATGCATTGGTGATCTTCCTGAAAACACCATCCTGGCCACCATGGATGTAGAAGCTCTTTACACCAATATTCCACAAGAGGATGGACTACAAGCTGTTAAGAACAGTATCTCTGATGAGGCCACAGCACACCTGGTGGCTGAGCTCTGTGACTTTGTCCTCACCCACAACCATTTCAGATTTGGGGATGACTTATACCTTCAAGTCAGTGGCACTGCTATGGATACCAGCATGGCCCCCCAGTATGCCAACATTTTAATGACTGACTTAGAACAACGCTTCCTCAGCTCTCGTCCCCTAGCACCTCTCCTCTACTTGCGCTACATTGATGACATCTTCATCATATGGATGCACAAGAAGGAGGCCCTTGAAGAATTCCACCCTGGTTTCAACAATTTCCGCCCCACCATCAACCTCAGCCTGGGCCAGTCCACACAAGAGATCCACTTCCTAAACCCTACAGTGCTAATAAGTGATGGTCACATAAACACCACCCTATACTGGAAACCTATTGACCACTATACTTTCCTACATGCCTCCAGTTTCCATCCAGGACACATCACCAGATCCATTGTCTACATCCAAGCCCTAAGATACAACTGAATTTGCTCCAATCCCTCAGACAGAGACAAACAAGATCTTTATCAATCATTATTAAAACTACAATACCCACCTGGGGAAGTGAGGAAACAGATTGACAGAGCGAGACAGGTACCCAGAAATCACCTACTACAGGACAGGCCCAACAAGGAAAACAACAGAACACCACTGGCCATCCCGTACAGCCCCCAGCTAAAACCTCTCCAGCACATTATCAACGATCTACAACTTATCCTGGAAAACGATCTCTCATTCTCACAGACCTTGGGAGGCAGGCCAGTTCTCGCTTACAGACAGCCCCCCAACCCGAAGCAAATACTCACCAGCACCTATACACCACATCACAGAAACACTAACTCAGGAACCAATCCCTGTAGCAAACCTCGTTGCCTACTCTGTCCTCATATCTACTCTAGCGACACCATCAGAGGACCCAACCACATCAGCCACACCATCAGAGGCTCATTCACCTGCATGTCTACGAATGTTATACATGCCATCATGTGCCAGCAATGCCCCTCTGCCATGTACATTGGCCAAACCGGACAGTCCCTACGTAAAAGAATAAATGGACACAAATCGGACATCAGGAAAGGTAACATACAAAAGCCAGTAGGAGAACACTTCAATCTTCCTGGACATTCTCTAACAGATTTGAAAGTAGCTATACTTGAACAAAAAAACTTCAGAAACAGACTTCAAAGAGAAACAGCAGAACTACAATTCATTTGCAATTTAACACCATTAATTTGGACTTGAATAGGGACTGGGAGTGGCTGGCTCATTACAAAAGTACCTTTGCCTCTCCTGGAATTGACACCTCCTCATCTGTTATTGGGAGTGGACTACATCCACCCTGATCGAATTGGCCCTGTCAGCACTGGTTCTCCACTGTGAGGTAACTCCCTTCTCTTCATGTGTCATTATATAATGCCTGCATTCGTCATTTTCAGTCCATGTATCTGAAGAAGTGGTGTTTTACCCATGAAAGCTTATGCCCAAATAAATCTGTTAGTCTTCAAGGTGCCACCAGACTCCTTGTTGTTTTCTTGTGTTCTGAGTTCATTTTAATGAAAAGTGTTTTTAGAATAAATTCAAAATGGCAAAAACAAAGGACCAGATTTACAAAACATGATCTGGATTGAGTGCACACAAATATGCATGCACACCTCTTTGCACATATAACTGTCACAGATACATACACAAATGCTCAGTCTACCCTAAGGACCTGCAAACTGTGTGGTATCACATGAGATCTCCCTACCCAAGTCCAGTAGTTAAAGTACACTGAAACAGGAAGGCACCAGCCAAGGAGAAGGAAGAGCTGTTGAGGGAGTGCTGCTTATCCAAAGCAAGGAGAGGAAGGCGAGTCCCCTTCTAGATTTAGCAGAAAAGGAGGAGTTGCCCCCTTCCCATCCTTCCTTACTTTACATCAGTGACACTCAGACTGTGCGAGCTGCAAGTGGCTCTTTAATGTGTCTCCTGCGGCTCTCTGCAGCACATGATATTAACACACTCTGTGGTTTAATCATTAACCAATCAGGATGCTTTTACTGTGTTATTAGCCAATTGTAGCTCATAAGATAATAATACTTGGTCAGTCATTTTGCTGTGAGAATAATAGATGTGATGCTGTCTAGCAGTTGCTAGCTCAGATCAGAGCCATAGGCCAATTCACTTTTGTGTGAATCTCAAAGAAATGTTATGTGGGCTTCTAGGCATAGGCCAATTCACTTGTTAGGATAGAACAAAGGGGGTTGTTATCACTTACATTTACATAGCATATGCCACGGTAATTACATTTGCTTTAAATTAATGAAAACCAGTGAAATGCTAATTTCGAGAAAACCTGGATTTGTGCTGGAAATGGCCCACCTTGATTTTCATACACATTGTAAGGAGAGTGGTCACTTTGGATAAGCTATTACCAGCAGGAGAGTGAATTTGTGTGTGTGGTTTTTGGAAAAAAAGGGGGGGGGTGAGAAAACCTGGATTTGTGCTGGAAATGGCCCACCTTTATAATCATACACATTGTAAAGAGAGTGGTCACTTTGGATGGGCTATTACCAGCAGGAGAGTGAGTTTGTGTGTGTGTGTGGGGGGGGGGGGGGGGGGGGGGGGGGCGGAAGGTGAGAAAACCTGGATTTGTGCTGGAAATGGCCCAACTTGATTATCATACACATTGTAAGGAGAGTGATCACTTTAGATAAGCTATTACCAGCAGGAGAGTGGGGTGGGAGGAGGTATTGTTTCATGGTCTCTGTGTATATAATGTCTTCTGCAGTTTCCACAGTATGCATCCGATGAAGTGAGCTGTAGCTCACGAAAGCTCATGCTCAAATAAATTGGTTAGTCTCTAAGGTGCCACAAGTACTCCTTTTCTTTTTGAAATCTAATGTTATTGTCTTCACTTATCTATAACCAGTTCTTGGCTATTACATAACATATATCTCATGTGTCCCCTATAATTAGATAAACTTAGATGTAAGTGTGTGTCGATGTTAAATGTTTGATGTGAACCTCATGAAAACTAATGAAAGAATGTTATTTGCTGTTGCTCCTCAAAGAAACATTGGATTTGTTAATGAAGGACTTAATGGATGTAAATGAAGAAGCTTGTTCACTTCAAAGCCAGGGCCATTAAGTAACAATGGGAATTCACAAAAAGAAAAGGAGTACTTGTGGCACCTTAGAGACTAATGAATCCGATGAAGTGAGCTGTAGCTCACGAAAGCTTATGCTCAAATAAATTGGTTAGTCTCTAAGCCCTGGTCTACACTAGGACTTTAGATCGAATTTAGCAGCGTTAAATCGATTTAAACCTGCACCCGTCCACACAATGAAGCCCTTTATTTCGACTTAAAGGGCTCTTAAAATCGATTTCCTTACTCCACCCCTGACAAGTGGATTAGCGCTTAAATCGACGTTGCCGGCTCGAATTTGGGGTACTGTGGACACAATTCGATGGTATTGGCCTCCGGGAGCTATCCCAGAGTGCTCCATTCTGACCGCTCTGGACAGCGCTCTCAACTCAGATGCACTGGCCAGGTAGACAGGAAAAGAACCGCGAACTTTTGAATCTCATTTCCTGTTTGGCCAGCGTGGCAAGCTGCAGGTGACCATGCAGAGCTCATCAGCAGAGGTGACCATGATGGAGTCCCAGAATCGCAAAAGAGCTCCAGCATGGACTGAACGGGAGGTACGGGATCTGATCGCTGTTTGGGGAGAGGAATCCGTGCTATCAGAACTCCGTTCCAGTTTTCGAAATGCCAAAACCTTTCTGAAAATCTCCCAGGGCATGAAGGACAGAGGCCATAACAGGGACCCGAAGCAGTGCCGCGTGAAACTGAAGGAGCTGAGGCAAGCCTACCAGAAAACCAGAGAGGCGAACGGCCGCTCTGGGTCAGAGCCCCAAACATGCCGCTTCTATGATGAGCTGCATGCCATTTTAGGGGGTTCAGCCACCACTACCCCAGCCGTGTTGTTTGACTCCTTCAATGGAGATGGAGGCAATACAGAAGTAGGTTTTGGGGACGAAGAAGATGATGAGGAGGAGGTTGTAGATAGCTCACAGCAAGCAAGCGGAGAAACCGGTTTTCCCGACAGCCAGGAACTGTTTCTCACCCTAGACCTGGAGCCAGTACCCCCCGAACCCACCCAAGGCTGCCTCCTGGACTCAGCAGGCGGAGAAGGGACCTCTGGTGAGTGTACCTTTTAAAATGCTATACATGGTTTAAAAGCAAGCATGTGAAAGGATTACTTTGCCCTGGCATTTGCGGTTCTGCCTTTGCAAAAGGTTTCTGGGGAGGGCAGCCTTATTTCGTCCTTCATGGTAGGACACTTTACCACTCCAGGCCAGCAACACGTACTGGGGAATCACTGTAGAACAAAGCATTGCAGTGTATGTTTGCTGGCATTCAACCAAAATCCGTTCACGCGGTGGGAGGAGGCAAAATGCGACCTTGTAACGAAAGCACATGTGCTATGTATGTAATGTTAACTTTCAAGGTTTACCCTGAAAGAGTGTAGCCACTGTTTTATAAAATGTGTCTTTTTAAATACCGCTGTCCCTTTTTTTTTCTCCACCAGCTGCATGTGTTTCAATGATCACAGGATCTTCTCCTTCCCAGAGGCTAGTGAAGCTTAGAAAGAAAAAAAAACGCACTCGCGATGAAATGTTCTCCGAGCTCATGCTGTCCTCCCACACTGACAGAGCACAGACGAATGCGTGGAGGCAAATAATGTCAGAGTGCAGGAAAGCACAAAATGACCGGGAGGAGAGGTGGAGGGCTGAAGAGAGTAAGTGGCGGGCTGAAGAGAGTAAGTGGCGGGCTGAAGACAGGGCTGAAGCTCAAAGGTGGCGGCAGCGTGATGAGAGGAGGCAGGATTCAATGCTGAGGCTGCTGCAGGACCAAACCAGTATGCTCCAGTGTATGGTTGAGCTGCAGCAAAGGCAGCTGGAGCACAGACTGCCACTGCAGCCCCTCTGTAACCAACCGCCCTCCTCCCCAAGTTCCATAGCCTCCACACCCAGACGCCCAAGAACACGGTGGGGAGGCCTCCGGCCAACCAGCCACTCCCCCACAGAGGATTGCCCAAAAAAAAGAAGGCTGTCATTCAATAAATTTTAAAGTTGTAAACTTTTAAAGTGCTGTGCTTAAAGTGCTGTGTGGCATTTTCCTTCCCTCCTCCACCACCCCTCCTGGGATACCTTGGTAGTCATCCCCCTATTTGTGTGATGAATGAATAACGAATGCATGACTGTGAAGCAGCAATGACTTTATTGGCTCTGCAAGCAATGATTAAAGGGAGGAGGGGAGGGTGGTTAGCTTACAGGGAAGTAGAGTGAACCAAGGGGCGGGGGGGTTCATCAAGGAGAAACAAACAGAACTTTTACACCGTAGCCTGGCCAGTCATGAAACTGTTTTTCAAAGCTTCTCTGATGCGTACCGCGCCCTCCTGTGCTCTTCTAACCGCCCTGGTGTCTGGCTGCGCGTAACCAGCAGCCAGGCGATTTGCCTCAACCTCCCACCCCGCCATAAACGTCTCCCCCTTACTCTCACAGATATTGTGGAGCACACAGCAAGCAGTAATAACAGTGGGAATATTGGTTTCGCTGAGGTCTAAGCGAGTCAATAAACTGCGCCAGCGCGCCTTTAAACGTCCAAATGCACATTCTACCACCATTCTGCACTTGCTCAGCCTGTAGTTGAACAGCTCCTGACCACTGTCCAGGCTGCCTGTGTACGGCTTCATGAGCCATGGCATTAAGGGGTAGGCTGGGTCCCCAAGGATACATATAGGCATTTCAACATCCCCAACAGTTATTTTCTGGTCTGGGAATAAAGTCCCTTCCTGCAGCTTTTGAAACAGACCAGAGTTCCTGAAGATGCGAGCATCATGCACCTTTCCCGGCCATCCCACGTTGATGTTGGTGAAACGTCCCTTGTGATCCACCAGAGCTTGCAGCACTATTGAAAAGTACCCCTTGCGGTTTATGTACTCGGCGGCTTGGTGCTCCGGTGCCAAGATAGGGATATGGGTTCCATCTATAGCCCCACCACAGTTAGGGAATCCCATTGCAGCAAAGCCATCCACTATGACCTGCACATTTCCCAGGGTCACTACCCTTGATATCAGCAGATCTTTGATTGCGTGGGCTACTTGCATCACAGCAGCCCCCACAGTAGATTTGCCCACTCCAAATTGATTCCCAACTGACCGGTAGCTGTCTGGCGTTGCAAGCTTCCACAGGGCTATCGCCACTCGCTTCTCAACTGTGAGGGCTGCTCTCATCTTGGTATTCATGCGCTTCAGGACAGGGGAAAGCAAGTCACAAAGTTCCATGAAAGTGCCCTTACGCATGCGAAAGTTTCGTAGCCACTGGGAATCGTCCCAGACCTGCAACACTATGCGGTCCCACCAGTCTGTGCTTGTTTCCCGAGCCCAGAATCGGCGTTCCACAGCATGAACCTGCCCCATTAGCACCATGATGCATGCATTGTCAGGGCCCATGCTTTCAGAGAAATCTGTGTCCATGTCCTGATCACTCACGGGACCGCGCTGACGTCGCCTCCTCGCCCGGTATCGCGTTGCCATGTTTTGGTGCTGCATATACTGCTGAATAATGCGTGTGGTGGTTAATGTGCTCCTAATTGCCAAAGTGAGCTGAGCGGGCTCCATGCTTGCCGTGGTATGGCGTCCGCACAGAAAAAAGGCGCGGAACGATTGTCTGCCGTTGCTCTGACGGAGGGAGGGGCGACTGACGACACGGCTTACAGGGTTGGCTTCAGGGAGCTAAAATCAACAAAGGGGGTGCCTGTACATCAAGGAGTATTTCAGGCAGGACTGCACGGAGGGTTCCAATAAGAAATGGTGCACCTAAGTTATCGTTGTTATTGGAACAAGGAGGTTAGCCTGGCCTCTGATTGATACATGGCTAGATTTACCTCGCTGCACCTTCTCTGTGAGTGACTGCAGTGTGACCTAGAGGAATGAGTCCCCTAGACAGGGGAGGAGGCAAATGAGTACAAAACAAATCTGGTCTATTTCTTGTTTTGACCCACTCCATCTATCTTTTACATCTTTGGCTGGCAGCAGACGGTGCAGAAGGACTGCATGCCATCCACATCTCATGGCTGCTTGGCAGAAGATGGTACAGTACGCCTGCTAGCCATCCCCATCTCTTGCCTGCCTGGCAGAAGATGGTGCAATACGACTGCTAGCAATCCTCATCTCTTGCCTGCCTGGCAGAAGATGGTACAGTACGACTGCTAGCAGTCCGTATCGCCTGCCTGCTCACCATAAGACGGTTCAATAGGACTGACTGCAGGACTAAAGAGAATGACCTGGTCAAGTCACTCCAAATTTAGTCCCTGCGCCCATGTCTGCCCAGGCGCTCCCAGCCGACGCGGCCAGGAGCACCTCGGACACGATGAGGACGACTACCAATCGTATTGCACCGTCTGCTGCCAGAAGGCAAGGGGTTGCTGCTACTGTGCAGCAAAGCCGTACCGCGTCTGCCAGCACCCAGGAGACATAGGGTGACGGTTACCTGAGCGGGCTCCATGCTTGCTGTGGTATGGCGTCTGCACAGGTAACTCAGGAAAAAAGGCGCGAAATGATTGTCTGCCCTTGCTTTCACGGAGGGAGGGAGGGAACGGGGGCCTGACGACACGTACCCAGAACCACCCGCGACAATGTTTTAGCCCCATCAGAGCGCTCCATTGTGACTGCTCTGGACAGCACTCTCAGATGCCCGATTGTTTGCCATTGCTCTGACGCTGGGAGGGGCGCTTACAGGGTTGGCTTCAGGGAGCTAAAATCAACAAAGGGGGTGGCTTTACATCAAGGAGTATTTCAGGCAGGACTTCACAGAGGGTTCCAATAAGAAATGGTGCACCTAAGTTATTGTCCTTATTGGAGCAAGAAGGTTAGCCTGGCCTCTGATTGATACATGGCTAGATTTACCTCGCTGCACCTTGACTGCAGTGTGATCTAGAAGAATGAGTCCCCTAGACAGGGGAGGGGGGGGAAGCAAATGAGTACAAAACAAATCTGGTCTATTTCTTGTTTTGACCCACTCCATCTATCTTTTACATCTTTGGCTGGCAGCAGACGGACTGCATGCCATCCACATCTCATGACTGCTCGGCAGAAGATGGTACAGCACGACTGCTAGCAGTCCGTATCGCCTGCCCGCTCACCATAAGACGGTTCAATAGGACTGACTGCAGGACTAAAGAGAATGACCTGGTCAAGTCACTCCAAATTTAGTCCCTGTGCCCATGTCTGCCCAGGCGCTCCTGATCGACCTCACAGAGGCGACCAGGAGCACCTCAGACATGACGATGACGGCTACCAGTCGTACTGTACCGTCTGCTGCCACAAGGCAAGGGGTTGCTGCTACTGTGTAGCAATGCCGTACCGCGTCTGCCAGCACCCAGGAGACATAGGGTGACGGTTACCTGAGCGGGCTCCATGCTTGCCATGGTATGGCGTCTGCACAGGTAACTCAGGAAAAAAGGCGCGAAATGATTGTCTGCCCTTGCTTTCACGGGGGGAGGGAGGGAACGGGAGGCTGACGATATGTACCCAGAACCACCCGCGACAATGTTTTAGCCCCATCAGGCATTGGGATCTCAACCCAGAATTCCAATGGGCAGCGGAGACTGCGGGAACTGTGGGATAGCTACCCACAGTGCAACGCTCCGGAAGTCGACGCTTGCCTCGGTACTGTGGAAGCGCTCCGCCGAGTTAATGCACTTAATGCACTTAGAGCATTTACTGTGGGGACACACACACTCGAATTTATAAAACCGATTTCTAAAAAACCGACTTCTATAAATTCGACCTTATTCCGTAGTGTAGACATACCCTAAGGTGCTACAAGTACTCCTTTTCTTTTTGCGAATACAGACTAACACGGCTATTACTCTGAAATGGGAATTCACAGACTGTCTGCATTATTTATTCTTCCTCTAAGGAAGGACCCACATGGGTGAAGACACCTGTCAATTCGTCTTCTGGGTGAAAGATCTATAAATACTGGTTTAAGGGAATGATCCTGCATCTCTGAACTGTTTTGGATTCTAACAGGGTGGAATACTTAACAAGTGGACAGAGATGCCCAGAATTACACTGGGCAACTCCGAGGAACTTTTGGAAATCTAGCAAATTACTACAACTCTCTTAACATTTTGGACTTACAAGCTTTGACTCACTGGTTAATGAATTTTATCTGCTTTAACCTCTCAATTACTCTCATTTCTTTTCTTAGCTACTAAATCTTTAGTTGGTTTACTAGAGAAACTGGCTTCAGCATTGTCTTTGGTGAGATCCAGACTGCCAATTTGACCTGGGCTAAATGACTGGCCCTTTGGGGTTGGGAGTAACCTAATGTGATGTGGTATTTGGCATACTGACCAGTATCATAAAGTCTAGTTTGTCTGGGTGGCAAGATGCACTGGAGAGCCTCAGAGAACTGTTTGTGACTCTATGGTAAGACTAATATAGTAATACAGAAATGCACATTTGTTACTGTCTTGGTGAAATCTATTATAGAATATACCACCAGTTTGGGGTGTCTGCCCTGTTTTCTGACAGTCTGACTTGAGATTGGCACTCTCAGTTCTGAGCCATTTCAAATAGTGTAACAATATTTACACTAGTTTAAACCTGCATGTGATCCATGTCCCACACTACATATAACAAAGTGACAGATTCTGCTCTAATTGGGCTGTGGCCTCTATTTCTGTGTGACCTAGTTTGTTTCACATCACTCATTTTTGTGCACTATTTTTGAATAAACAAATAGCAGAATTTACGAATGCAAAGCAAAACCTTTAATGTACAAAAATAGCACCCACTAAGTGCTTTTCAAGTACATAGCTGAATGCATGCAATGGAGGTTGGGTTGAATCGCCTATGAAAATTTGATCCATTAAGGAATATCCTATATAAGACCTATGGGTGGGATTTTCAAAGAAGCCAAAGGGAGTTAGGCACCCAGCTCCCATAGCATTTCAATGGCTCTTGCATGGAATTCCTTTAGGCTCCTTTGAAAATCCCAGCTCAAATCAAGAAACAAACAGAAAAGGGATTCTGTTCCACAAATATCAAAGCCAAAACTAGAGGGCAGTAGAAGAGCTTCAAGTCTTTCTCAAGTCCCTGAGTTCTCTGACCACTTGACAGCTGCTCTCAGTTGGCTTCCAGTTTTACAGCCAAGAGAATACTCAGATTGTGTTCTTTATAAATGTAAAATACTAATCATAGCGCACACACAGCAATTAAATGTTCTCAAAAAGTTTACATAAATTACCAATATATTTCTTGAAAGCCTTTGGAGGCACAATTATATTAAACTAAAAAATGCTATTTTGACAAACAGCAATAATAATACTTCTCAAACCACATACATATAAACAGTTCAAGCTAATGGAATGCAGTCATGCACATATTCTTATTTAGCTATAACAAAATCCAGAATAATGAAAAGTCCATTTCAAAAACATAGAATCCGTGTCCATCTGAATCCAGATTATTCTGCAGGTGTACTTCATCTCCCATTTCTATCATTTTGCCATTAGTAAAAGCCATTACTGCTTTTGTGATGTACTTTCTCATTCAAGGGACAATCTAACTTAATACTATGGGTTTCTGTCCCATATAACAAACTAATTGCTTGCCAGCCACAAAACTCTTCTGCCTTTCAAGATTACTTGAACATAATCTGATAAAACTGATACTTTCTCCTGATGGTTACCCAACAGAATGGAAATCCTTCCAACTTTCAGCCCTGTATTTCAGTAGTCCAGGATTTCAAACTCTAGTAGGATTATGTGAGGAATTCCAGTTCTATCTATATTTCTTCTAGATATTGAAATCTTCACTTCTGTACATTTTTCTGATGCTAATACTCCAATCAGCCATTATGAACAGAATTCTTTGAAATCCTTAGATTCCACATTTTTGTACTTGAACTGAATATGTGTGCTTTGCTTAATAGTTCATTGATCCCCTTAAAGGCAACAAGACCCTTGTAAGAATTACTAAAAGGAAGTCACAATGAGCTGTGATAGCATGTTGGCAACTTGGAGGTCCACCACATCCAACTTTCCAGCAAATTGTTAATTTGTTCTCTTGAATCTTTGATTTGTAGGTCATGGGGGTCTCAGTTTGCATTAACGGTATACACAAGACACGAATACACAATTCAGCCACCATGCAGGATGCTACAATGAGCTCAGCCACTATGAGGGGTTCTCTGCTAATTGCTTGCGTCTGCTCTCGCAGTTGGCTATTTGTTGGCAGACTACAGTGCACTTCAGATCACTTTTAAAATATTCCATTTAACCCATATCCAACTTAAATAAAGTTACACACACCTAACTGAGGTCGCTGGTCTTCTGTTTTGGGCACTGTTGATGATGATGGTTGGGTAACTGAAAATAGAAAAATTTATACATTTATCTATTTTTTCTAATTTGAAAATCAGTCACCAAAACTGTCTTACATTGAATGGGCCAAAGTCATCACTGGCATAAGTAGAGACAACTCACTGGACTTCAACAGTTCAGCACTTGGTGATGTCAACTATGAGATTTAAACTGATCTGACCTGATCATGTTCCTATTAAAATAAATGCCAACATGCCTGCGACTTCAATAAGAGCAGGTTTGGGCCCTACAATCAGTACATAGTTGTTACTGATAATTACATCTCGCATAATATTCACATATTTATTGCACTTGTCTGCTAAGACAGTATCAAATATGAGAAATTCTAAAGCAGAAAGTCTTCAGCTTAAGGCAAGTTCTGTCACTGTTTGACCTTTTCCAACACAACATATATCTGTTGGTTTCTGTCAGAGATACTGATGTAGGGTGGAAAAGAAACAATGAATTTCTCCTAAATAACGTACATGTAAAGTTACTTTTTGGAAGGAGCATATACTATATAACTTGCAAAGAAAGGGCTCTGTTCTTCCTTATATGTGACTAACCCATGCAGGGGAGAAGAAAATCTATGAGTTCTAATGATTTACAGATAGTGTTTCTTCTGAATTCTTCCATTGTGGTAGAGGATGGGTGTGAGTGTGGTTTTCCTCTCCCCCAGTAGAAGAAGCTAGTGTTTTGACCACTTTTTCTTTGTGGATCTCATGGCATCCACTGGTGATAAGGGGCTTGCACTATGTTCTCCTTCAAGTTGGGATGGGGAGAATCCAGAGAAGTCCAACTGTGGCCTGCTTCCTCCAACTTCGTGGAGCTAGAATCCCAGATAGTCCCCATGAAGGAGCTTTCTTGCAGTAGACAGGGAAGGGGACCATACCACAGAGGCAAAGGTCCTCCCACCCACGACTCCTCTCTGCATGCAGTCATAGAAGAGAAAATAGGACCCAAAACCTTAAAGAACAAACTTTAGAAGGAATACTCAAATCACTTTTGAAACATTTCAACCACTCAGTAAGTATTAACCTATTTTTTCTGCAGAGTCTACAGTGCTTCTGCTCTATATCTCTGTTTGATTTATTGGTAGAGCTAAGGATTTTACATTGATCCAAACTCTTGTTACTTTTCTTTCTTTGAGTGAGCAATATCAAAAATAGGCCTATTGTAGGCAGATTTTCAAATTTGGGTGCCTAAGTTTAAAACACCCAAATCCTTATTTTAATTCTCAGACCAGTCCTTTGATATCCAAGTACCAGTTTCAGACACCAAATAATAGTTTGAATACCCAAATGCAAATTCTGTGGCATAACATAGGTGCTCAAGTTTGAATTCCATTTCCAGAGGAGATACACCTGACATGAATTGGGCCCCCATGCTGGAAAGTAAGCAGGTGCTTACCTTTTGATTGAGGAGCAGGGTGACTATGACTTGTCCATGCTGACCTTCTGGCTTGTTCATATGATAAATCTGTAGAGATAAATAAACTGTCTCAAATATATACGGCATAAAGTGTGACACATTCTTAGTGGCTAAATCACTGGACCTGGGAAGGTTACTGAAATGAGAAGGATCCCCATTGCCAAGCCCCTGGTCCTTTTAGTCATCTCTCACCCTGACAGCTGCACCCTGGCCTCCCTAACTACCTGCCTCTTTCCTTTCTCCTCTGCAGTCTACTCAACACACCACTGCAAAAAAAATCTTCACCCCACTGCTGTGGTAATGTCTCTTCTCTGGCTTCTTGTCTCCTTCCACCTCACATTCAAATGTATTGTCCTCACGTTCAAGCATCTCCACAACTCTGCCCTTGCCTTTAATCTCCCCGTATCCCCCCCCCCCCGTCCCCCCCACCAACACAATTCCACTGGGATGTAGGCGGGGGGACTGACAGCTCACACTAGAGCCTGGCTGACTGGAGTGGGTTCAAGGATCCATGGAGGTTGGAGGCAGGAGTAAGTGTTAGTTACTTGGGTAAGATCTCCCATCACAGTGCGTCAGATGAAAGTCTCTTCTACCATTCATTGTTTTAAGAAAATGGACTTTGGTCTTTTTACTGCCTTGTTAGTCTGCTGCTGCCACTCCTCGAGATGTGGAAGGCTTGAGAGCTACATATGGTCCCATCCAGTGGGGATATTAGTGGGGACAGTATAGCACTGGTTTTGTTATTATGATATTCCACTAAGTTACTACTAAGACTTTTGATAAACTTCATTTTCTTTTATTTAACGTTATGTAACTTTTTAATAAATAAATTATTTATTCTTATTAATCACAGAGCATTTGGAAGGATTTGCTCTGTAGCTGAGGCAATCACTAGTCCTGATATCCTTTGAACCCAGTGAGGCTGTACTAAATATCCTGTACCTCTGCTATACCCTACATCTCTGCCCTTGTCTGCTACTTTTCACTTTGCATGTGCCCTTTACTCTGTTAACTCCGCTGCTTTCATTTGCCTTTTGTTCTCCCACCTATGGCTCCTTCTTTTATTCTTACACTTGATACAGCCTCTCTCACTCTCCTTTTTCAGAACCATTCACAAAACCCACCTCTTTCTGGCTAACAGTTAGCTGATGGCTTATACTTCAGCATTCCTCATTGCCATTCCCATAAAAACAATTTCAAATAGTTGCTAAAAGAAACTGAAACACCCTACAAGTTAACATGACAATGACAGCTCATGTGTCTGTAACCCCCAGAGTGCAATGCCACCCAACCGCTTCAGAGGGTGGGAAACAATGAGCCGGCAGTGATTGGGACAGCCCCAGCTGAACGGGGGTGGAGAACACACAGTGAGGGGACATAGGAGTGTCCAGCCACTCATTAGCTAGCTTGGGGATGAAGGGAGTGGTCCCTCGTCCTCCCCTTTCTTTAATTTCAACCTTAGTCTGGGCCGTGTGGAGCCTCTTTTTGCACTGCTCCAGTAGCTATAATATACACAATATACTAATTTTGGGCCTCCTTTGAGATCTCAAGAAAGGGAATAAAATACACCTGTTGCCAAATCAGTGCTGTATTAAGGGAGAAGCATAGACTCCTTTGAATGGATGGTAGACTCTTAATAGTGTCTTAGCTTTCTTTTAGAAAGGTTGTTTGACAGTCTTTAAAAATGAAATCAGGTAGGAAGTTGTGAACCCAGTTGAGAAGGCAGTTTGACTGAGTGTGGCTTTTGTATATCTGCCCATTTTCAGACACTACTGGAGAGAGAATGGAATGGAAACAAAGTGTAATGTGTAATTCACAACCAAATTGCCTTTAATTTATTTAGTCTGTTTGGCTTGCGTGTATAACTGGCATTGCCATCACTGTGGTCTGATGGAATCTTACACTCTCAAAATTTCGTTTTTGCTGGAATACACACTTTTTGTTCTGTATTATATTTTAAGTAACTGTGCCTTTTTATCCTTGATTTTTCTACTTTTATACCACATTCTTCTCTTGTGGAAACATGGAGAATTGGACAAAATAGCGCTAACTGTATAGGTATTTATCCCTGATCTGAGTAACTGTTAACGGTACTATTATAATTATTTATTATAGTATAGTCGCACCCAGAAGCCCCAATCAAATTGGGATCCAGTTGTGCTCAGTACCATTAAAGCATATAGTTAGAGATAGTCTTCTCACTGGAGAACTTACCATCTAAAAGGAAAACGAAGACAGACGAAGGGTCAAATTGTGTGCTGTGTGCAGCTTCTACTGCACACAGCAGAAACGGGGGGGTGCTGTCAAGGAGCTGATCCCGATCCTCTGCCCAACTCTGGATGAAAATTAGAACAGCCTGGGGGCTACTCTAAACAAGCACTAGGTGGCTATGGTCCACAATGGATCATAAGCCAGCTGAGGACTGTCAGAGTGCATGGTAGGAGGTGCACAAGCTGGCTACGCTGCACCTGATGAAAACCCTTCCAGGCTGTGGTATTCCCAGCTTGGGGGTTGTGACCAGTGTGTGCAACATCTTGAGCTGGGCCAAGAATCTAGCCCAAAGGGAGGAGGAGTAGGACACAATATACAAGCAAAGGGGAGAAAGGGTGATGTCAGGTGCACAAGTCGGTAATTCCAATTTTTCCTAACCCTTCACTCTCCCACAAAGGTAGAAAAGAACAACTGATGATACTGATACTGATGAGATATGTGCCTGTCACCAGCCAGTCTGCACTCCTTCCCATTCTTCGTTTGTTTTTTTGAGAGGGATGGGAAGGGGGGCTCAGATTATAAACTCTTGTGTAACTGTATATTAAGGGCAGTTGCATGGCACTTGTGCATCTGCATACTAGTGCTAGTTGTTAGGATTTTATTTTTAAAATACCACATACCTGAAATTCATTAAGAAGTATAAATTTAGTACTGTGAGAAAACTCTTGAGTCAAGAGGCAAAACACATCATCATACAGCTGTGTGACTACGCCCTCTTTTAAAGGAAAGATCCAGCTCTCAGCCCTACTTGAAACAGCATCAAAATTAAGACTTCATTCTTAGTTCAGGATCTGGGAGTTTATTTGGACAATGATTTGTATTTTGTTAAACATATTGCTATCATAGATAAGCAGGTCTGTTTTTACTCATGAGAAATTGGTACAATATGTCCTTATCTAGAACAGATCTTGTAATTCACTCTCATTTGATGAGACATTTAGGTAATCCCATATTAGTCCTTCCTGAGCTACTACAGTGTATCACTTTTAACTTGCAAAAAATTCCTGGTATTCTATTGTCAGGACAGCTGAAGAAATATGACTTTGCCTTTCTAATTCTTCAGGAACCTCACTCACTTCCTATTATCCATTATATTCATTTAACAATGGTAATTGTTTAATTTTGATTCACTCTCTGGAATTGCTTCTCTGGAATTGCTTCCCAATGTTTGGCTAATGCATTTTTACTTTAGCATCCTCTATGCCTCTTTTTCCTTTTACTTGTAATCAATGACTGCCTCAAGGACAATCATAGCTACTCCTGTTATTAGCAAAAGAGCATTTAGTTATGGAATAGCTTCCCTGTAAAAGTTAGGCTGTGTCAATTCTAGTTGAGATTTGGACCTTGTCTGAAAACTAGAGTTATCAGGAATTTTCTGCTGAAAGAAAACTAAGAAACTAAGAAAACACCTGTACCCAGGAACCCTTGTACCCAGATTTTACTTAATTGTTTTTATTTTCTGTTGGGAAAATCAAAATTAAATCTTACATTTTAGGTCAGCTGGACCCAGACTGAAATATTTTGGTTGGTTGAACTGACCCAAAACATTACATTTTGAATCAGTTCAACATTATACTGCAGCTCCCTTTGGTGTTGCATAGCCTCATGGGAGCTTTAGTTCTCTCCTGGACACCCTGGCTAGAAGCAATGTGGTTTCCCTTCTGACCAAACCCTGAGGTGTATCATGGGAGGAGAGGGTCACATGACAGTGGGCATAATAAAATTTTATTGTACAACTCTTGTATGTGTTGTTTCAGGGATCATATTAATGTATTTGATCATATTTTAAACATACCTTTATCAAAATTCTTGATTCACAGAATGAACAACAAATAACTAATAAAAATAGAGATAGAAAGGCAATACATATATAAGAAATTACTTTAATTTTATGTAAGGAAATTATATTTGATTCTTCTGTATTAAAAAAAAAAGATGAATGAACCATCCAGAGAAGTATGCGCTAAGGATAGGTACATAGGAATTGTCATACTGGAAAAGTCCTGTGTTCCATCTAGTCTGCTATCCTGTTTCCAACTATTCAGAGGAAGATTGAAGACTCCACACAGTAAGCAGATTTGGGGTAATCTTCCTCCGAGAGATAGGATTAGTTAGAGATTATTGAGAGCTCTGAAGGATCAGGTTTCATATCTGATATAAATTTGTGTTGGTAATTACTACTCCAACTGAATATTCTTGTTATGCATATAAATGTCCAATCTCTCTTTGGATCTTGCTAAGCTCTGCACTTCAACAACATCCCATGACAATGAGGTCCAAAGTCTACTTATGTGTTGTGTGAAAAAGTATTTCCTTTTATCAGTTTTGAATTTGCTTCCTCTTGATTTCATTGAATGTCCTCTCATTCTTGTATTGAGACACACGGAAAATAGAAGTTTTCCCAATCCACCTTTTCTAAGCCTCTCATTATTTTGTAATAATTTTATCATGTACCTCTCATTGGTCATCTCTTATCTAAGGTAAAAAATCCCTGATTTTCCAATTGCTCACCAGAGGAGAGCTTTTCCAGGGTTTTAATCATTCTCATCACTTCTCTCTGAATGCCCTCTAATTCTGCAAATATAATTCTGAAGATGGGGTGACGAGTACTGAACACAACATTCCAAATGAGGCTGCACTGTTGATTTATATAGTGGCACAATAATCTTTTCCATATCATTCTCCACCCTGTTCCTTATGCAGCTTAACATTTTGTTAGTTTTTTTGACAGCAGTTGTACACTGAGCAGAGGTCTCCATTGAGCAGTCCATAGTGATGCCCAGGTCCCTTTTCCTGAATTAATAAGGTTAATTTATAACTCAGTAAGGTATAGGAATAGTTCAAATTTTCCCCTCCAATTTGCATTATATTGCATTTATCAACATTCACTTTCATCAGCCATTGTATTGCCCATTCACTTAGCTTGGTTAATTCCCACTGAAGTTCCTCACAGTTCTCTCTGGATTTAACTAATCTAAATAATTTTGTGCCATTTGCAAATTTTGCTTCTTCACTTTTGTCACAGATTTTGTCACCATCCTTTCCAGATCATTAAACATCAGTCATCCTAACTGTACTGTGAGGTGCCTACTGTTAACCTCTTGTCACGATAAGAGTTGATTATTTGTTCCTATTTTTAGTATTACGTCTTAGCCAGTTTTTGATCCATGACAATATTTTGCCACTCATCCCATTACTACTCAATTTCTTTAGTAACCTCTTCTGATGCGCTTTGTCAAAGTCCTTTTGAAAGTCTAAATAAATTATGTCAACTTGTTCTTCAATGTCTAATACTTTATTGATATGTTCAAAGAAGTCTAATAGAACAGCGAGGCATGATTTTCCTTGCAGAAATTGTGCCGGTTAGACCCTATTATATTATGAACTTCTAGGAAAAACCTTCTAGAAAAACCTAGAAGATCATAATATAATAGGGTCTAATTGGCACAATTTCTGCAAGGAAAATCATGCCTTGCTTTTTTATTAGACTTATTGAACGTATCAATAAAGTATTAGATATAGAAGAACCAGTTGTTGTTCAAATTTTAAACTGTCATTTCAACCAGTGCAACATGTAGTGGTGATTTTGCAAATTTGCAGATGATACTAAACTGGGAGGAGTGGTAGATACGCTGGAGGGGAGGGATAGGATACAGAAGGACCTAGACAAATTGGAGGATTGGGCCAAAAGAAATCTGATGAGGTTCAATAAGGATAAGTGCAGGGTCCTGCACTTAGGACGGAAGAACCCAATGCACAGCTACAGACTAGGGACTGAATGGCTAGGCAGCAGTTCTGCGGAAAAGGACCTACGGGTGACAGTGGACGAGAAGCTGGATATGAGTCAGCAGTGTGCCCTTGTTGCCAAGAAGGCCAATGGCATTTTGGGATGTATAAGTAGGGGCATAGCGAGCAGATCGAGGGACGTGATCGTTCCCCTCTATTCGACATTGGTGAGGCCTCATCTGGAGTACTGTGTCCAGTTTTGGGCCTCACACTTCAAGAAGGATGTGGATAAATTGGAGAGAGTCCAGCGAAGGGCAACAAAAATGATTAGGGGTCTGGAACACATGAGTTATGAGGAGAGGCTGAGGGAGCTGGGATTGTTTAGCCTGCAGAAGAGAAGAATGAGGGGGGATTTGATAGCTGCTTTCAACTACCTGAAAGGGGGTTCCAAAGAGGATGGCTCTAGACTGTTCTCAATGGTAGCAGATGACAGAACGAGGAGTAATGGTCTCAAGTTGCAGTGGGGGAGGTTTAGATTGGATATTAGGAAAAACTTTTTCACTAAGAGGGTGGTGAAACACTGGAATGCGTTACCTAGGGAGGTGGTAGAATCTCCTTCCTTAGAGGTTTTTAAGGTCAGGCTTGACAAAGCCCTGGCTGGGATGATTTAACTGGGAATTGGTCCTGCTTCGAGCAGGGGGTTGGACTAGATGACCTTCTGGGGTCCCTTCCAACCCTGATATTCTATGATTCTATGATGATTAATTTCCTGGATTACTATCTAGAGCATTTTTAAGATATACATACACCATTTGCTATCCTGCAATCCTCTGGTGTACTAGCTGTTTTAGTGAGAGATTGCATATCTTTACTAGCAGCTCAGTCACTTCAATTTTAAGTCTCTTCAGTACTCCTGGATATATACCACCTGAACCTGGTGACGTATTGCTTTTTAATCACTTTCTTCTGTTGCCTCAATCCCTGCTAGTACGTCCTCTTTATTATTGGAAAAGCAAAGGTCCAGGCTAGGTATCTTCCCAACATTCTCAGAGGTGAAGAAATCCTCTAGCTTCTCAGCATTGTTCTTTTCTTCCTTCATTGTTCCCTTTATCCCTGGTGATCTAGCGGACCCACATAACCTGTCATTGGCTTACCACTTCTGATATACTTAAAGAATCTCTTGTTGTTTGTTTTTATGCTTTTATACCCTTGCATCTAGTTATTTTGTCTCAAAAATAAACAGTAAACAGAGAGAGAAGAAACAAATAATAATACTAATACCACACTCTTACATAGCACTTACTCCAGTAGATCTCAAAGCACTTTACAAAGGAGCTCAGTATCATTATCCGCATTTTACAGATGGGAAAACTGAGGCACAGACAGGTGAAGTGACTTGCCCAAGATCACTCAGCAGGCCAATGGAAAGTGCTGGGAATAGAACCTAGGTCTCCTGAGTCCCAGCCCACTGCTCTATCCACTAGGCCACACTGCCTCAAAAACAGATGGCTATGGAAAAACAGACTCATTAAGCTGCTCTTCCATCCCACTTCATCCCACACAGGGGACCATATATACCTATAGATATATATTCAACATTTATATACTGTGCTATTTTATAGGAGTCTCTGAAAGAGAAAGAGAGAGGGATAGTGAGAGTGAGCAAGATTGCATCACATAGTAAGATCATCATTCATACCTGGCCTGGTTGTAATTCTTTGTGTCACTTCTGGATAAACTGAAGTATTTGGGAAAATAAAAGCTGCACCTCCTGCAGGAAAAAGTGGAGACAAAACACATAAGGACTGTTTTTTCCACAGTCAGTGCTGTCACTGGTAACTCTATTTCAGCCAGTCAATGTATTTGAATGAAGCATATGAATAAATGTTTTGTCACCCAGGAGTGAGGTTTATAGGGCCTGATTCTAGTCTCCTTTACATCAGTGTAAATCCATTCAAATTAGTGGAGATACCCCAGTGTAAACCAAGGTAAGAAGAGAATTAAGTCCATATTTTTTTAAATTTAGAAAAACTGGCCCCAGATTTCAGCAGGTTTCATAGCTGTTGTGAAGTGCAATTTATTTTGCCTTATCTTTATTTAGTGTGTACATCTCCCTAACCTGTGCATATTTTCAGCAGATAACCTAGGGCCTGATCCAAAGCCCATGGAAGTAAATAGGACTCTTTTCATTTACTTCCATAGGCTTTGGATCAGTCTCCCAGAGAATTAATTCTTGGTGTATAGTGAAACATTGTAAAAATAACCAGTTTGATGCAGAAAACGATGTCTGACTATTTCAGGAATTTAAATAGCTCTAACCATGCTAACAGATTTATAGTTATCATGGTTGGAAATCTGAAAGAAATCTAAGGGGATTATGTGACTTTTAAAAGAAGTTGGACACTAATCCCCTCAGGCTCCTTTGAAGTTCCCATCCCACATTTTTATACAAACAGAACCAAACCGAACAAATATTATTTCTTTTTCTTTCATACTGTATGATATTGCGGACATAAATGCCGTCTATGTAGCTTCAGTGTATCAATAATCCCAGTGAAGTAAATGCAGATTATTTTGTTTTGGGCAGAGAAATTAAGAAATCTCAACACCATTGCAATTACACAGGAAAAGGTAACAGGGATTCATTGAGAAACTACTGGATAACTGTGCGGGGAAGTTCACTGCTAAATTAGGATTGTGACTTATAGAGATGGAAAAGACCCTCAAATCCATCTACTTTTAAAATGAAATTTAAGGGCTGTTCCAAAGTCCATTGAAGTGAATGGAGAGGCTCCCACTGACTTGAATGGACTTTGGATCAAACCTAGCAGCCCTCGATAGAGGATATATTGGATATGAAACATTTGATCTTAGCAAAGAGCATTTAATGTTTGAGTAACTATGCTGTAAGTTTGCAGGGAAACAGTGCTAATTATGACAGTGAAAGAAAATTTGCAGAATATTTCACATTCTTTTTTGATATTAGCTTTTCCATTTCTTAAATAGTTGTTATTTCTGGTCACTGTAGGTAACTAATACCCTCAGGCATGATAACGTGATGTTCAAAACTTGTATTTAATCAAATTATAATATATAGCATTCCATGTCACCCTCTGTTATGCAACTGCTAGAACAAAACAAAACTTCCACTGATTTTTTTCATAAATATTTTGAGTGAAATTTTGTAACATCATAGAATTTTGCAGAAGAAATATACTTTTAAGGAGTGTTTCATATTCATCTCCTACTTGTCCAGGATGGCTCATAGGAGGGTAAGTAGTAACTTTTTTTTTTTAATTTTAAATAACATCAAACTTTGCTGAGACTTGGTGAGAAGCCCCATATTATAGACAATGTATGTGATGGAGGGTTATGTGCGTATCTATAAAGCATTGTACAGAGAGAAGAATCAGCACTTAGTAGGACTTCAGCACAGAACAAGACTCAGGGAAGCAGCATGAAAACCTGGGGACAGAAAGCAGTCCATAAAATACATTTTCTCCCTACGCCCTGACTTTCAAAAGGCCCAAGCATAGTAGTAGTAGAGGATAATGGCCTAGCATGGTAAAAAGGGATTTTTGCTTTAAAAAAAATCCCACACATCTTTTACATTTTGTGAGGTTATAACACCCTTTTTAATTTAGCATGTTTCATTTTATTATTGGTACAATCTAAATTAAAAAATTAAAACTGGAAATACTCCATCAGCAAAATAGTCAGTATTGTCTTCTAAAACGGGGAAAAGTAAAATCCCTGCTTATCCAGTTCTTTTTGTGATAAAATAGTATTTAAATAGGGTTACCATATTTGAACATTCAAAAAAGAGGACACTCCACAGGGTGCGTGTGTGGGGGGTGTTTGCTTGCGCCTCCCCCAGCCCTGCCCCAACTCCACCCCTTCCCGCCCCCATTCCAACCCCTTCCCCAAAGTCCCCGCCCCAACTCCACCCCCTCCCTGCTCCATTGGACCCCTTCCCCAAATCCCCGCCCCGGCCCTGAGTGCACCGCGTTCCCCCTCCACCCCACTCCCTCCCAGCTGCACGAAACAGCTGTGTTGCGGCGAAAGCACTGGGAGCTAGGGGGAAAAAGCGGGCACTCTCTCGAGTGATCAACATTCACTCTCTTTCTTGAATGATCAACTCTTCTTTGGGGAAAAATAATAATGGCAAAATCCCGGATGTTTTTAGATATTTAAAAATTCCTCCCGGACGACAATTTAAGAACCAAAAAGCAGGACATGTCCGGGAAAATACAGACGTATGGTAACCCTAATTTAAATATGTGATACAATATACTGCATGGGAGAAATAAACCAGACTTAGGCACCAACACTGCAAGCTGATCTGTACAGGTGGACTTCTGAGCCAGTACAGTGCTCCATTGACTTTAGTGGGGCTCCATGCAGGCAAAAGGATCCACCTGTGTGGATCTGATAGGATAGGATCAGAGCCTTAGAGACTAAGTGCAGTTTGTTGCATGTGGGTGGACCCTTGCGCCTCTGTGGGTACAAGAGTTAAATTCCACACAGGGATCCAATTGTAGAATCTGGTCCTAAATGATCTCGCCTCTGTTCAGTGTGTGTGTAGAAAACTCCCATAATTGCTAATATGAATCTTACACAAATATCAGGGGAGAATACACTGTCTCCCTGGTGATTTACCATTTCCATTTTTTAGCATGCAACTCAAACAGGAATCCTGTGTTTTTAGAAGATGACCTATAGGAATGGGAGCGATGCCAGCATTACCTGTGTTTCTAGCATGCATTAACCGTGGAGAGTTTTGTAAGGCCTTATCAACATCATCTGAAGTCAAATGTGGAAGAGGAGCTACAAAACAAAACAAAAAGCAACACCAAAATGAAAAAAAATTGAGAATTATCTTCTAAAGACATTTTTCCCCCGATAGGATTGTTTTAAAGCAAGTCTAGTAACAATCAGTTTAGTTCTGCTATTTGTGGGGGAGGTGTGTG
The DNA here is from genome assembly GCF_965140235.1 of Caretta caretta. Classification (NCBI taxonomy): domain Eukaryota; kingdom Metazoa; phylum Chordata; order Testudines; family Cheloniidae; genus Caretta; species Caretta caretta. Next base: position 162,088,617 of record NC_134206.1, on the reverse strand, counting down.
CGTGTTAAAGCTTAAACTAGGGTATTCATTTAAATAATATTATTAATACATAATATTTCAGTCTGATTGTGTGTGTGTGTGTATGTGTATGTAAAAGACTGCACCACACTGGTGTTGCAATGTTTGTTTGTTTTTAAAACAATATTCACTAATTTTAATGTTTTAAATTATGCAAATTATGCCAAAACTACAGCCTTCAAATCAGTAATTCACTGTTCCCTTCTTCCCCCTTAGAATGTTAGTCATCTGCTACAAATCCTTTGGTTTCAGATTTAGGAGATTCTGTTCTCTTCTCCATGAATGTACATAACTCCTATTAATTTAAATGAGAGCTACATACACCTATGCAGAGTAGAACAGATGATACATGTTCATAGAATCATGCCTGGAATTTTCTTTATAAATCAATGTTTTTACTCTCATTTAGGGTTCTCAAACCTAAAATGGAAAGAAGAGTACGTGACCAGAAAAAACATCATCACCAAAAGTCCCTTTGATTTTCTTCCTACAGTATTGTGGATGAATAGGTTGGGTTTCAAATTAATTTTTGCCTAATATGGACATTTGGAGATATTCTTAAGATAATTTCTGAAAGTAGTCACAATGAGCCTGATCTAAGGCCCACTCCAGTCAATGGATGTCTTTCCATCAACTTAAATAAGCTTTGGATCAGGCCCTACATAATATTTTCGGAAGCAGTAATATTCGAGATAGGGAGATTTGAAATCCCAAATTGAAAAGGTACTACAACTGGAAATGTTGTTGATAGATTTGTTCTAACCATCATAAAGAATGGAAATTGTCTTACTCTCTCTGAGGTAGTGTAGATGTGAGAGGAGGATATCTGCATTATAGCTTGGGGTGAGTCTCTGGAAGTCATCTTTGGTCATTTTACACAGTTCCTTCCCATCAATGTTCTGGAACAACAAGATGTCAACGTCTGGAAGACCATATTCCTTCACAGCCCATTCCAACCACTGACGTACATGGTCTGTACTCCATAACGTAGGATCTGAATGGTTTCACAAAGCATAAAATTAGAATCATAGAAGATTAGGGTTGGAAGAGACCTCAGGAGGTCATCTAGTCCAATCCCCTGCTCAAAGCAGGACCAACTCCAACTAAATCATCCCAGCCAGGGTTTTGTCAAGCTGGGCCTTAAAAACCTCTAAGGATGGAGGTTTTACCACCTCCCTAGGTAACCCATTCCAGTGCTTTACCACCCTCCTAGTGAAATAGTGTTTCCTAATATCCAACCTAGACCACCCCCACTGCAACTTGAGACCATTGCTCCTTGTTATGTCATCTGCCACCATTGAGTACAGCCTAGCTCCATCCTCTTTGGAACCCCCATTCAGATAGTTGAAAGCTGCTATCAAATCACCCCTCACTTTTCTCTTCTGCAGAATAAATAAGCCCAGTTCGCTCAGTCTCTCCTCGTAAGTCATGTGCCCCAGCCCCCTAATAATTTCCGTTGCCCTCTGCTGGACTCTCTCCAATTTGTCCACATCCTTTCTGTAGTTGGGGGCTCAAAACTGGATGCAATACTCCAGATGTGGCCTCACCAGTGCCAAATAAAGGGAAATAATTACTTCCCTCGATCTGCTGGCAATGCTCCTATTAATGGAGCCCAATATGCCGTTAGCCTTCTTGGCAACAAGGGCACACTGTTGACTGATATCCAGTTTCTCATCCACTGTAATCCCCAGGTCCTTTTCTGCAGAACTGCCGCTTAGCCAGTTGGTCCACAGCCTGTAGCAGTGCATGGGATTCTTCCATCCTAAGTGCATGACTCTGCACTTGTCCTTGTTGAACCTCATCAGATGTCTTTTGGCCCAATCCTCCAATTTGTCTAGGTCCCTCTGTATTCTATCCCTACCCTCCAGTGTATCTGCCTCTCCCCCCGCCACCCAGTTTAGTGTCATCTGCGAACTTGCTGAGGGTGTAATCCATCTCATCATCCAGATCATTAATGAAGATGTTAAACAAAACTGGCCCCAAGACCGACCCCTGGGGCACGCCACCATTGGGACCAATACTAAATTAACAAAGTACATTATTGTCAAACTGGACGATGATAATCCATGATGCACTAACTTCAGTGTAGTTATACAAAAAATTAATTTGGCCTATTAGGGGGAAAGAAGACCTGAGAAAAAATGACTGTCCAAAGTACGGTGGTGAGGTGGGACTGCTGTTTATTATTTATTACATACTTATTTTACTGTTAACTTGTCCTCCCACATCACTGATCTTCACCTGTTATGCCTCATCATTATCCTACACTATTGTTCACATAGTGATGTGAACCCCTGTCCATATGCAGAGGACCACTGGGTACAGGTGTTTGTATTTGCAGCACCTGTTGCAGGACAGAAGCCAGTAACTATCATTTTCAAAGGTTTCTGGTGAAGTTCATACTGCTTACTCAAGCAAAATGCTCAGTGAAGTCAAGAACAGTTTTTTCTAAGGAAAGACTGAGTAAGGACTTTAGAATTTGGCCTGTTATTTAATAAGTTAGCATAGATTCAGTTAGATAGAGCATTCTTTTCCTAACCTTAAAAATACAAAGAGAAGAGGAGAAGAAAACATGCACTCACTGGTTGCTCAACCCTTACTCGAATGATCTAGAGCCTGAGCTTTTTCCAAAATGTATCCATTTTCAGCATTTATAAGATATTGTGACATGCAGGATAAGAGTGCTCTTGAAATCAGCAAATTTTTTCATGACAAAGATCTGAGTAATGTCTTCCCGAATATTTTCATTGCATTGAGACTGTATTTGAATGTACCCATTGCCAGCTGTGAAGCAGAGTAATTGTTCTCTAAGCTTTGTCTGAATGAAAAGTTGTCTTTGGTGAGCTATGGTAGAAACAAAATTTAATGCTCTTGCAATCATGCCAGCTGAATGGGATTTACTTCATTTACTGTCATTTGAGAATTCAAAACTGAATTTGAATCACGTAAAGCTCACAAGATGCCAGTTTAAACCTACAGCAATTCATTTGACGCTTAAAGTTTTCTATTTTTATGTTTATCCAGGCAGTATGTAACCTGTTCATTGTGTTCAATTTTCTTTTCATGTTTATTCAGTAATATACATGACTTGTTGATTGCCAGAAGCTGGGTACACTTTTGTTTTCATTAATACAGGGTTCACAAAAACAGGGCTTCAGAAAAACATTAGCCCTGGGCCTGCAATCTCATTAATCTGGCCCTGTCCTAGAATGTTGTGATGTACTGCTGTATGCTAATAACCAGATCCTGTCTTGCACTTTAGAGAGTGTAGCTCATGAACGCTTATGGTCTAATAAATTTGTTAGTCTCTAAGGTGCCACAAGTACTCCTTTTATTTTTGTGGATACAGACTAACACGGCTGCTATTCTGAAACCTGTCTTGCACTAGTTTTTGTTAATTATATCAGATACTGACAAATCTGGCTGTGGGGAAAAAATGAACTGGTCCAAATCTTTGCCCATTCCTCCAAATCTTTGCCCATTCCTCTCCTGACCCGCCCCCTCCTTTTTTTTTTTTTTTTAAGAGCTGAGCAAAATTTGTGGACAAAAGTTGTTTCACCAAAAACTGCAAATGCATGTTTACTGAAACATTTTGCAAATTTGTGTTGAATTCGCCAAATTGCTTCAGTTGAAAAAAACCCTCAAAAAATAAAATTCCCCCAAAAAGTCAAAATATTGAAACACTTTGACTTTGTGATTTGAGAAACTTCTTATTTTGACTGTTACTTTAATTAGATCTATATAATTTTAAAAAGTTTAAAAAATCAAGATAAAGAAAAAACATGTTGCTTTGGGGTGAACAAAATATTTAGTATGAACCAGAATTAAATTCTTTCCACTTTTTTGATTCCCCCAAAATTTTCTAAAACTTTTGGTTTGAGTTGCCACAAAATGATTTTTTCCTCCAATTTTTCATTTCATCCACTGAACAAAAAAAATCAGTTACTTACACAGTTCTAACCCCTAACTCCAACTCTACCACCACTCTTCCCTCTGAATTCCCTCCTTCCATTACCATCCCACAGAATCCTATGCACGTAGCCCTTGACCTCTCTCCTCGTTATTTATTTGTATAATAATAGTGTCTAGAGGCCTCTACCAATATTAGGTCCCATCAAGCCATGCACTCTACGTACAGATAGTAAGAGACAGCTCTTGCCTTGAAGATCTTATATTTAAACAGACAAAAGATCATATAAAATACATTATTCCCAAAGATTGGGAACTGAGAAGAAAGAGATTATGTGACTTGCCCAAGGTCACACATTAATCCCATGGTAGAGCTGGGAATTGAACTTTGATCTTCTGTATGCCTGTGCAGTAAGTGTCTTAACCTCAAAACCTCCCTTCCTCTCCTAATCAGTCTTAACCCATTCTGCTCCCCAAAACCATTCTCAAAGGTCTATGGTGCTCCTCAAAGTCTTTCAGACTACGTGCACCTGCTCACTTCAACTTCCATGCATCCTGGGCTTCCCGTTTAGTTAGGCTACATCCATTTTAAGCCTTTGAAGGTCTGAAGCCCTTAGCTCTCGGGAACTTTAGAGACTCTTCCTATATTTTGAAGCAGCCCGAGACAGAATGATCTGGTTACTGGGAAGTGTGAGGCAGCCCACAGCCTAGTGGGCATGGATGATAGTCTGAGGGACCTTGATGATCTTCATGGATAGTGGGTCTGGTTACTGAGGGAGGAAAGGGTGCGTGGGTGGTGTGGGGAGCTAGAACTAGTGTTCATGATGAGAAGTCCATCAGTTAAATTCAGTTTAAATTGAAGTGAACATCCAAACCTTCAGAGGTTCGCCAACCATTTTATTATATGTACAAATTTTTGAAATGCTTCTTATTTTTGGTGATGAATTTGAATAGGAGTTCTGAACTCTTGTCATTAGCTTAACTGTGAGTTATAAATCCTGTGTTCTGATTTTCCTAAGCTTTGCCACATCATCGTGTACACTGCACTTGTGGAAGAGAAATGAAAACACCTCTAGCTGTCTGACAGATGAGCTTCACCCAAGTATTTTTTGTACAGCTTACAAAATAACTGGCTGTAACTATGATCATCTTGCTCCCTAGCTCACATTTAGATTCATCTCAAGGGAGATGCTAAAAGGAAAGACATCTTTATCACCTTTACAAGCCTATGGTAATTAAAAGATCAGAAAAGTCAAGAGCTACCATTGAGAGAAGTGTTCATTTTGCAAAGTTACATATGAATGCTATCATGTTCAGTGCTGCTTGTTTCCAATTTTGCAGAAGACTTTATCACAGAAAGAATCTCTTTGCTACAGTTCAGAAAAAGCCCTGTCTAAATACATGTGGAGGATTGTGCAATGTGTGTGTGTATATATATATATGTGTGTGTGTATATGTTGCTTGACAAATAACTGATGTAATTACAGCTTGCAAAATTAGCCACAGCTAGTACTCTTGCAGACCTTAGCAACTGAATAACTGTAAAAACATTATGCAATGTGGTAGCAGCAGGAATGTTTCATACAAAGTCATTTCTGCAGATCAATAACTAATAGCAAATTATACTCTTCTGTCTACGTGATGCAGATGTCCTGTGTATATATTTACATTGTAACATGATTGTCTGTTGTTTTGAGTTTGGGTGTGTGCATGCTGATCATTCTGTAATATGAAGCATATTCCCAGCACTTGAAGTACCCAAAGAAGACAGGGCACAAAGTAGTGAATGCCTCCCTGTCCAATTACCTTTTGAATTCCATAATAAAGGTTGCTACCAGCTACTGAATGTAACAGCCATGCCATTGTCTTGCAGGGAGTTGTTAGTTTGCTTATTAAAATTTATTACACTGCTCAAACACAGAGAATAATCTAGACAAATGGATTCTTATACATTGTTTAATTTCGCAAATTGGGCCTCTTTTTATTATGCTTAGGACCAGACTGCCTCTGTGACTTGCAGGGGGGTGGAATTGTGCAAGGAACATTTCCTCCTCTTGTGTACTCTGCACAAGAATCAGTGACAGTTGTAGCCTCTATGGTTGGGAGAGAGCAAGGGGCTGCTAGGGAAAGCACCCCAGGCAGGAGGCATCTGAAACCTCCAAAATGCGGGCAGCATTGGCTGATGAGGTGGCTTTATTGTTATATTTCTCAACTCATTCTTCATAACAATTCTGGGAGTTTAGTAGTCTTTCTTCCTAATCTCTCTTATCAGACTGTCTTTGTCTTTTACATGTAGCATATCTAGTTTAATAAAAAAAAAAAACTTCTTTCAATCTTATCAGGTTAACAGATTTCCTAGTAATATCAGTAACAGATTTTGCTACTTAAAAGTGTGTGTGTGGGGTCTTTTAAAGCTTCTAACCTGCTGGAACAATCACTCTTCGTTCATTAGTTGTCATGTTTGGTGGTGGAACATGTTTCTCTTCCATATAGCTTCCATAGTTCATCCCGACATTGTCTGAGCCACTGACCATCTTCCCTCCTTTTGCCACACTGCAGTCATCAGGGGAATTCCTAGAAAAACAATCAGAATTTGCCTACATTATTATAACACCGTCACTAATATTTTTATTAGTATTCGAATTGCATATGAGAGAGAGAGACTTTATTGTAAGGGCTGAGCAGTCATCTGGGAAGACCCCGCTTCTGGTCCATTAATTGATTTTGCTCTGAAAATATGATTGACTTAAATGAAACTACACCAGTTTACACCAGCTGAGGATCTGGCCCTATATTTGCAAACATACTATGGCCAGTAATTAATTTATTTTAAGAGGTGAGGCCTGAGGATTTAGACTGGACTGTTACAGGCAGTGACCTTGCTTCTCTCTCTAAATATAAGATATAGAGAACATGGCAAAATACACAGATATACTTAAAGCCAGAGTTATTATTCAGCTTTGGAGAACTTTCTACCTCCATGGTTGCCATTGTTTCACTAGGTATGTGCTCAGTGCCATTAGATGTATATCATGTAGTGCAATGCAGACACTTCTATGTATGCCCATATAAAAGGGGCTTTTGCCAAAGCCATGATTCAAAATACCACATGCATGACTGGGAAAGACTTTCAGCTCCTGCCTAACACAGTCTCCATGGTACTGTAGTCAAGCAGTGGACGTCTGCAGAGGATCTGCAACCAGACACCTTTTTACTTTTGGCTTTGCTTTCTGAATAGAGCCTTTAGAGTTTAACGTTCCATAGGGGGTTCCTTAATGGCCTTTTAATGGCATCACAATTTTCTTCCCGCCAGACACAGGCATATTTGACCCTTAATTTAATGTCTTCAATGTGTTTCATCATATAGACAAATATTGCTTCAAAAAATCAAAAGAAAGAGCATAACCACAGGGGAATATCTTTAAATGTAAAGAGGGTGGGTTTTTTTAAAGTTATACAGTACTAATATCTTAAGCATTCATTTAATTCTGCTATTGCAATAATGCATCTGTGCTGTGGATGTATGTAATAGGCAGCAGGTCAGGTTGATTAGAGAGACATTCTGTTTACATGAAAATTACACTCTTAAAAGATTTTCTTTTCCTGGACATTTTAACCCCATAAATATAGTTGCACCTCAATCCTGGCTTCTCCGAAACCCGATCAGTTTACATTCCACAGAACCTACAGTGTCCTCCGTGTATTAAATCATGGGGGTCCATTTCAGGATAGGGCAAAGCGGTCCTGTGATATGGTCCATGTATTTTAGCATGGTCCCTTCAATCTAGCCATGGATACTGTGTGCCCTCCCCAATTCGGATTATTTATGCTCCTGGTACAAGCAATTTGCATGGGTGTCAATGCAGAAGATCACACATGACCAGATTATGCACGCTTTCACACCTCTACTTTGCATTTGTATGGGGACAAAAGTTGGAAGAGGACCCACAATTTGGCCCAGAGTCTATACACCATATGTAGGAGAATGAGTTAAATGGGATAGTTCCTAAAGATTATCTTAATGTGTACCGTTATATGAAAGTATAATTTTCAATTAAGGATTCATTTTAAAAATGCTGATATTTTTAATTTTCAAATATCAATTAATATCTAAATAAAAGTCCAACTATGAGGTCCCAATTCAGCAAGTTGCTTAAGCACATGCCTCACTTTTCGCTCAGGGGTTCTCAAACGGAGGGTCATGACCTCTCAGGGGGTCACAAGATGGTTATGTGGGGATTGCGAGTGGTCAGTTCTGTGCGGTTGATGGTCCACAGCCCCCATTCAATTAAATTAAATTACCCCTCCTCATTTTTAATGTAGAAGGATGGGGGGGTCATACTCAGAGGTGTGCTATGTGAAATGGTCACCAATACAAAAATTTCGAAAACCACCGGGCTCATAAATAGTCCCACTGAAGGCAATGTTAGGCATGTGCTTAAGTTCCTTGCTGAACTGGAGCCAGTATCGCCAAATTGTTTCAGTGGGTATGAAAAAAAGTTTTGTGCTGAACTAATTTAATGCTTGGTGGACCTATTGTTTTGCCATTACTGTGCTGTGGCTATGTCATTACAACATACAGTCTACAGCATACAATTCAGCAAGAGAGAAACTTCTTGAGATAAGGCTTTTGCTTTTGCTACTTTTGTTCCATTCAGTTTGGAGCTCTTTTAGGCTGGTCCTGGACAGGAAATTAGGCCATAAAAAGCACAGATTAGGCATTCAACACACTTCTCAAAGCAACTTTTGTGGCAGATATTTTACCCTATGTCTAAATTTCACAACCAAACTATTAATATAGGTTATCTATATGTACTTTATAATAATCTCATGTGTGCATTTCAATAATACCTAGCAATTATATAGCATTTTCCACCATAAATTTGACAGAATTTAACCAAGAATGATTTATACAAGAGGAGAGGAGGTAGAAAGAAGTTATAGCCCAAATTTTCAAAGTGTCCACAAGTTATTGGTGTTTCCATTTTTATTTTATATTAAATTGCATTTGTGCAGTACTTGAATATGGCATTTGATTTTCCAAGATGCTGAGTACCCACATATCCAGTTGAGGTCAACTGCTATTGTGGGTTCTTGCATCTCTGAAAATCAGGCCCTCACATACATGTCTCAGATTGCGGTTTCCCATAATGAGATACACTTTTGAAAATTTTGGCTAAAGTGACTTGCCCAAGGTTATATACTGCCAGGAAAACTCCTCCAGTCCTCCTGACTTCCAGTCCCATTTTGTATCCATTGGAACATATTGTCTTCCAGATCCCAGAATGTGATTTCAGTAGATCTTGGGTGAATTCTGTAGCTGTTTCTTATTTAATAGAGAAACAGCGCAATAATCTGAGCCTTAGATAGAGCACATTGCTTTAGCTGAACCTCCTATTTTTTGATAGATGCACATGCCATGCAGTAGAGTGCTAGGTTCCCGCAACCACTATGCCAGGCCATGGGCCTGAATAACAGCTATGTGTGTGGATGTTGGAGGTTCACAGCAGCTCCTCACCCAGGCCTCAGGTTGGGTGATGGTGGATTTTACCACCGCCCATACACAGTCAGAATACTTGGGCATTTTTTAAGAGAGTAAATTTCTCCCCCATGCACACCTCAAAATATAAATTGAATTAATTACTGCAGCCTGTTAAACCTTATTTCTACTACACAGAGGCAAACAGACCAAAAAAAAAAAATAAATCCCAGACATAGTTACATGTTGTGAGAAAGTTTCTTAGAAAATCTTTTTGTGGCTGAAATGTTGGCTTTTTCTGTTTACCGATAACAAATAGAAATGGCACCTGTGTAAAATGAGATTGCACACTTAACTACATTTATAGTCAGAAACACAGGCCAAATTCTGCCCTTAGTCATCGCTGCGACCCTATTGAAGTCAATGGCATTACATGGATGTCAGTGAGGGCAGTTTGGCCTGTTCATTGATTTTTTTGTATGATGAGATTATTTTCAATGGTTTTGTGAAACAGACTACAAGCCACATCCTCTGGTCTAATTTGCAAAGTTACTTAATTTTCTTTTTCTATAAAAAGAACTTGGAATGCAAAGGGATTTAAGCAGATTGTTGTATCTATAAAATACATCAGTTTTAGCCTGCACCATTTCCAAAGGCAATCATGCCTTAAAAAACTATTGTAAACAATAAATGATGTGAAAGATCAAGTAGTAGCAAAAGGCTTTTGGCAGACTGACAGGACTGCTCGGGTGGTTCTCTGATCTGACTATAAACAGAGCGGGGGGTGGGGGGGAAGATCACAATTTAAGTTAGCATATTTCATTAAAATCCAGAAGCAGATGGTCAAGAGTTTGGTCCCTTACTCTACTGGATAAATGACCGAAGCCCCCATTCAGAAAAGCATTTAAACCCAGGCTTAACTTCTAGCAAGTACCAACAAAGCTAAAGGGACTACCCAAGTCCTTAAAGTTAAGCACGTTCTTTACTGCTTTACTGAACCAGACCTAATTCAGCAAATTAAATTGACTTTCATAATATGAAGAGTAGATCTGAAAACATAAGAAGGGCAGCCACCAGAAGAAAATATTTTTACTACACAGAACAACAAGAGAGGGATTGTCTTTAAAAGGTTTTTTTTAGGACATTTTGTAAGTCTGCTTTATTTCTGAATCATCAGGGGACTGAGGGCAATGGAAAGTTGCCTTCAGAAAGTGTGCCCAAGTACAAATGGTGCAGCTTTGCAGTGATTCATTGTGAACTGCAGGCTTGAACTGAAACCTGAGATGTTTTTCTTCACAGCTGCATGTTATTTTTACCCTTTGTAAATATACTTGGTTACACCTGGAATTTACAAAAGCCCCAAAAAGGCTACAATCGTAACAATACTAACCAAGAACAGTTAGCAGAGCTCTTAGTGTTTTGTTAGGTACTGAGCTAATTCAATTCTTAAGTTCTGCTAAATGTTTGTTTTGAAAAAATTTCTCCATAGGCTTTTGGAACTGGGACTATTCCCTTTATTTAGGAACATTTAAAATCAAGATGATTTTATTGGGGAGATTTAGAGCCCATTCCTGCTCTCATTGAAGCCAGTGGGAGTTTTGCCATTCATAGATTCTGATGGAAGCAGGATTGAGTCCATAAATAAATATATGAAGTACAATTTTTGTTCTTCATTATTCAAGGAAATATTTATTTGTGACATAAAATACCTATATTGTGTGTAAATGCAAGAGATGACAAATGAAATATAATGTATGTAATTTTGATTATAAACCCATCTCCTTGTAGCATTCTATGATTTGAAAAAACAACCACCTATCTTTCATTTACCAGAGGGAAAAAATAAAACCAACTGTATTATGGAAATATCTGTATAGTGCTTGGTTTGATTAATTTAATAACAGCCTGGATTATTCCCTCCCCTGGCTATTTGCATGGGAGGGAAAGTCTCACGAGAGTAGAATTCTGAGAATCTCCTTGCAGAGCTTTCTGTCAGAACATCCCATGTGCTGGGAAGCAGGGGGTTTCTCTTCCCTACATTCTACATTCCATACATTCAACGCATTATTAAGGATCTACAACCTATCCTAAAGGATGACCCAACACTCTCACAAGTCTTGGGAGACAGGCCAGTCCTTGCCTACAGACAGCCCCGCAACCTGAAGCAAATACTCACCAACAACCACATACCACACAACAGAACCACTAACCCAGGAACTTATCCTTGCAACAAAGCCCGTTGCCAATTGTGCCCACATATCTATTCAGGGGACACCATCACAGGGCCTAATAACATCAGCCACACTATCAGAGGCTCGTTCACCTGCACATCCACCAATGTGATATATGCCATCATGTGCCAGCAATGCCCCTCTGCCATGTACATTGGTCAAACTGGACAGTCTCTACGTAAAAGAATAAATGGACACAAATCAGATGTCAAGAATTATAACATTCATAAACCAGTCGGAGAACACTTCAATCTCTCTGGTCACGCAATCACAGACATGAAGGTCGCTATCTTAAAACAAAAAAACTTCAAATCCAGACTCCAGCGAGAAACTGCTGAACTGGAATTCATTTGCAAATTGGATACTATTAATTTAGGCTTAAATAGAGACTGGGAGTGGCTAAGTCATTATGCAAGGTAGCCTGTTTCCTCTTGTTTTTTCCTCCCCCCCCCCCCCCCCCAGATGTTCTGGTTTAACTTGGATTTAAACTTGGAGAGTGGTCAGTTTAGATGAGCTATTACCAGCAGGAGAGTGAGTTTGTGTGTGTATGGGGGTGGGGGGGATGTGAGAAAACCTGGATCTATGCAGGAAATAGCCCGACTTGATTATGTAAAGAGTTGTCACTTTGGATGGGCTAGCACCAGCAGGAGAGTGAATTTGTGTGGGGGGGTGGAGGATGAGAAAACCTGGATTTGTGCTGGAAATGGCCCACCTGTTGATCACTTTAGATAAGCTATTACCAGCAGGACAGTGGGGTGGGAGGAGGTATTGTTTCATATTCTCTGTGTGTATATAAAGTCTGCTGCAGTTTCCACGGTATGCATCTGATGAAGTGAGCTGTAGCTCACGAAAGCTCATGCTCAAATAAATTGGTTAGTCTCTAAGGTGCCACAAGTACTCCTTTTCTTTTTGCGAATACAGACTAACACGGCTGTTCCTCTGAAACCTACATTCTATGGCATGAACCATGGTTTCATCCCAATGTTTACAGATCCCCAGGCTGCATTACTCGCTCTGCTCCCAGCTCACCCTTCCCCCTCCAAAACCAGGCCCACCTAATTCCTGCTGCAGACTCACATAGTCCACACTCCCTCTTTAGGCTGTCCCAACACCTCAGAGAGCCTTCCACAGGCCTCCTGTCCCACAGAAGGCAGGGGCCATCCATGCAAAGAAGTATCCCTCAGAAAGGCAGGGCCAATAAAAGTCAATTATATTTGACCAAAATTACACCATTTGAAGATCAAACTATATTTAGTTTGTTCCAAGCTATACTCAGTTTATTCCCCTCTCTCTGCACAAACGTAAATTCTACTGCGTAGAGGTGCTCAACATTTTTTCAGACAAAAGCATTTTCTTTGAAAAATGGCCTTTTTACAAAGCAATTGTTCCCTACCAGTGTTGATTTTTTGACACTTTTCCCAAAATTTTTCACAACATTTTTAATCAATATTTTTCATTGCAACAGTTATGTAAATTACATGGCCAGTTATGTGTCTAAATCTCACACACATGCATTACTGTGGAAACGTCCACGTCAGCTGCGAATTGCCTTAGCAGATACATTTGAAAAACACTGCTGGGTACCAACACTGCTTGGGACACCAGGAGCAATCAGGGAACCAAAGCTATTCCCATACTGCCAAAATCTTGCAGAAAGGGTGGAGAAACAGCTAGAAACTTTGCAGACCCCAGAGGCTGGCTCCATTGGCATGAACTATAATTCCTTTGCATGTGAACTGAGACTATGAAGCCAGACTTCAGTAATGATATCAGAAGATCAAACTAGTTGACACAGTACAATTAATGCCATCTATGTTCTTTCCCATGTCAAGCATAACTGAAGTTATGGCTAATTGGTGTTATATGCGCATAGGTAGGCAAATACTGTGGTTCTTATTCAATTCTTACTTGAGCAAATTCCCACTGAAGTTTGCTGGGTGTGAGCTGCATTTGGCCCATTGAAAGAACACACTCCTATTTTTGCATAGCCTCTTTCTTACAAAAGCTTCATGCCGTTCTTTACACATGATTATAATATAACACAGACATGAAAATACCAAAAAATGCATGTAGGTTATAATATGTCCTGCCAAGCACTCTGAGCCCATCCTGTTCCCACTGAAGTTGATGGGGTTTATGCCACTGAATTTAACAAGAACAGGTTTGCGCCTTGTATAAAAGTGCTTTCAAAATTTTTCCCTCCTCCATACCTTACTAAACTATTTCCCAGGAAACATCCTTCATGGTAGTTCCCCTGCTGGCACTTTTCAGTGCCCATGGAAAAGAATACCATTAATGGATTCATCCACTATTTACCATTAACTTAGTATTATTCCTCTAAAATGACAACTCTTGGCTCTGCACACTCTCTGGCCAATGCTCTTTGCAGGTGAGCATTTCATACAACTATGCTTGTACACTTTGATTCACTGTGTGTTTGTTTTTTGCTAACCAGGACAAGTCTACCCATTTTTGGAGCGTATCCCAAATAAGAACATGGAACCCAGGGTGTTGTTATAACTGGGTCAAATCAAAGCCTTCTGTTATTTCATATAGCAAAAGGATAAAGCAAACTCCACATATCAACACATACAACCTCATTGACATTCTGCAGGCAAAACAAAAGATGCTAATTTACCAAGATGTATATGCAGCAGCCATACATTTTCAATCAAACAATAACTTTTTGCTAATTGACACAATCTCCCCTCCTCCACCCCTGCCATTTTCTGGCTATCTCACAATCCACAGCTGCTTCAAGCCTTAAGGCCATCACAGCAAATTAAGGCAGTCAGCATCTAGCTCACTAGAGGCCAGGCAAGCTATAAATATAACCAGCCCTACTCTTTGTGTTCACAGTGCAGGGAAACAGCTGGTTTAAGTTTGACTGCACGTTGTCATTTCTCCATTAGTGCAAACACTTCAATATTTCTTATGTGTGAGGTTGGAGTGAAGAAAGGGAAAGGAGAGGGGGGCACTAACAGCCAAAGCTAAGAAATGATGTTGTGTATATACATAATTTACAATTAGATTACTGCCAGGGAGAATTCTGAAGTCTGATACAGTGTTAGTCAAGCCAAAGCCACAATAACTTCCCAGTTGGCCTATACCTTTCAGGACCCATTTTCTCTTGTTTTTCTTTTATTATTTTTATAGAAACTCTATTATAATGGTAATGGATTACATTTCTCAAATTGTATTTCATTTCAAGAGCTTATAAGCCTGTTGTGTTTGCGGTTTCATAAAATACTAGTGTGTTGGAAGTTGGGGCCCTTCCCAAAACACATATTCCTTCTATTGTGAGCAGGGATCATATAGAAAGCTAGCAATGTACAGAATGCCATGCATACATAGAAATGACATCTTGTATGGAAACCACAATCCCCAGTGTCTGTGGCATGTCTGCTGATTTTAGTGATTAGCATATTTGTGCTGTGAAATTGATGTGCACAAACATGTTAAGTTAAAAAAGATTAACCCATTTTCTTTATCTTAGTAACTTGATTAGACACCAAAAGCCATGGACTTAACACAGACACTGGTTTTATGGCTCATTACAACAACTTGTAACACACCACACTGCCTCCTACCCTTAACTGACCACTTCAAATCCTTTATACATAACAATCTAACTCCAAATTGCCCACCTCATTTCAACTGATTGCCTCCAGCATGTGTTACCCCTTCTGCTTAACAATCTATCTCAATTTGTATTTACCTCAGACACTCTGCTTCCTTCCCCTCACCTGAAGGAGAGGCCTGTGTAGCTTGAAAGCTTGTAACTTCCACCAACAGATGTTGGTCCGATAAAAGTTATTACCTCACCCACCCTGTCTGTCTCATATCCTTTGACCAACACTGCAAACATAAAATTATTTCTTTTGTCGTTAAAGTACTATTATCTCTTTCTCATTAAACACAGTAGATACTATTTATATTTTATGGATTAAACTGTAAATGTTCAACAACACACTGTATTGGTATCAGAGTAAGGTGCCACATGTATTGGTATGAGCCAGCAGGGTTTTACACACTTTAAGGTCCTACAGTTCTCTATTGGCGAAACTGACCCTGGTGCTGAGGGCTACCACAAGGCCTATACATCACTTAAGATTTCAAAATACGGCGTCAGTGAGATTTAAATGCTGCATAGGCCTTATGCTGCACCTCTGACCATGGGTGCATATGACCCAAAAGGAATGATCATGAAGGGGTTTACAGAGCTTTAGTTCAAAATTTTCAGGAGACTGAGATTAAGGTCATAAATCTAAATGTAGGTGCCCATTTTTGAAAATCTCAGTCTAAATTTTCAAAAGTGAAAAATGCAGGGATATTTAGCTACTCTTCTAAATTTTTATCATTTCAGTAACAATTGTCAATCTGAGATACATCTGTTTCAGTTTAAAGTAAACCAGTCCTATTGGATTGGAGAGTCAAGTGATTTCTTCACAGTTCGCACCTGCCAGACCAGAACCACATCAACCCTGCTAAGAAGACAGTGTGGTGACATAATTAGCTTCTGAGCTGCATCAACCAGCCAAAACCACACCAAAAACCCTACTCTAAAGATGAGCTGGATAGACCATTTTTTCCCCTCCTTGGCAGTTTGTTTGTGCCAAAACCACAGCCAAATCAGAAACAATGCTAAACTGGTGCTTTTCAGAGCAATGAGCTGCTTCATAAAGCAGACAAACACAAAGCTCTCTGTGAAGAAGATACTGAAGTTTCAGTTTTCTCTGTCTGGCCCACAGCCACCAACACCAACCACCCAGTCAGTGGGAATAAAAAGGTATCTGAGTAGGGATATCCAAGACCAAATCCCTTTCCCAGGATTGCAGCTGCCTTATGGAGCCTGCTCAAATAAATAATATTAGATAAGTCATCCCATTAGATAATTCTCTCAGTTTTGTTGTGAAGTGAAATAGGACCTGATCAGCCTGTTGAAGTCAGTGGAAACACTCCCATTGATTTCAGTGGGCTTTGGATCAAGTTTATAGTTTAGTCTGTGCCAAGGTTTTAACCAGAATACTAGTAGAGTGCCAGCAATAAACTACCCAATGATGGAAAGGATGGCGTCAGACACCAGCTGAGTGGCTGTATTTCAGCTATGGAAAAAACATGCCACTGAAAAATGAATGGTATTAAAATTATTTCTGCCAGGTGGATTTTTGTTGTTAATATTTAAAATGGATAAAAAGTATCTAAATAATAAAATTAGATCTACCACCCAGTCAGCTTAATCCCAGTTATTCTCTTTCTATCCTTTTTGTATCTAAAGTATCAAACAAATAGCTATTATTCAGAAGATCTTAAAACAAGGTTCTAAGGATGATAAGAATGTAAGGCAAAATACTGGGGACTCTAGATTAAGAGAAGTCTTCCATTGTACAGTATGTGTTCAGACTTGCCAAGATGTTTGAGGCAAATGTATATGTAAGGATTCCCAAAAGAGCCAAGCAAAAAGATGTATAAAAATGACATTTTCAGTTTCAAGTGTTTTTCAAGCAACACTAGAGCACAATTGGTGATATCTGAAAAATAATACTTTGTAAACAATATAGACCTTAATGCCAAATAATTATTTTTGGCATTTGTTTAAAGCAACTAAATCAGCAAAGCTAACTCTGGAAAACTTCTGCTGGGATATCACTACAGCTAACTTTCATAATGCTTTTTAGGAAATCATTACATTTCATAATAGGTGGAATTCATCCCAGCCGTAAGGGTCACAGGAGATACTATACAACACCTAGGCCCCATTTAAAAAAGATAAGCCATTTATCAGGTACCTTAAATCCCTTAAGTAAGAATATAAAGAGGCCACTGAAGAATCAGGGGATTTAAGTGACAGGTTTCAGAGTAACAGCCATGTTAGTCTGTATTCGCAAAAGGAAAAGGAGTACTTGTGGCACCTTAGAGACTAACCAATTTATTTGAGCATAAGCTTTCATGAGCTACAGCTCACTTCATCAGATGCATACTGTGGAAAATACAGAAGATGTTTGTTTTTATACACACAAATCATGAAAAAATGGGTGTTTATCACTACAAAAGGTTTTCTCTCCCCCCACCTCACTCTCCTGCTGGTAATAGCTTATGTAAAGTGATCACTCTCCTTACAATTTATTTGAGCATAAGCTTTCGTGGTATACAGGGCCTTGTACACAGGGCCATCAACCTATTTTTATGTTTATTATAAATTATGTATTATAATTATAAATAATAAAATGATTTAAAACAAAAATATGCAGATTTCCATGAAAATTAATTTATACAGGCCACAAAACTACATAGAGGATGAAATTTACTCTGGTTCAAATTTCCTTGCTTCATTTGGTTTAAGGTAAGCCCTTAGGGCTACATTTTCTAGTGTTGTGGACTGGGATTTAGTCTTACAAATACTGTTATTGTTAAAGGAAACTGCATATCTAATTCCCTGTGCAACACACTGCAAATAACTCCTTAGTGTTACTTTAATGTAGTTCCTTTGGTATTTAACAGTAATAGTTTTGGAAGCCAAATTTTTCCAATATAATCCACAAGTGCCCTTATAACAGGGACCATTTTGTATTGAGGTTGAATGCAGTGTAAGTACAGCAAAGTTGCTGAAGCATTATCAGGGAAAGAAGAGTTAAAGTGGAGTATATTTCTTCTTAGAAAGCATACTTTGTTCTTGTGTTGTTAGAGTGTCTGTACACGCTTAACATTTTATATCCTCATCCAAACGATAGATTATATGGTCAGGAAGCTGTATAATGTCATGAGAAGGAACTTTTCAATGATTGTCCTGCTACACACAGAACAATATGAAACTAACCACATTGTTTGTGCTCCTTTGTAGCATCTTACACTCTTTTTTGCATGCTCTACCTCTCATGCTATACAGACCCAGTCTCCCTTTTGGAGATATAATTATTAGAGGATATTCTGAAGATCCCAGATGAACCACTTAAGAAACATAATCCATAAATAAATAAGCACATTATATACATATACAATCTTATTCTCACATACACTACAGATTTACACTGATCTGGTAAAGTGGCCTTTAAGTGGGTGTAACTGTAACTAGATCAGTGTAAAGGGCTTCCATGTAAATGAGAAACAGAACCATGCACTCCATCTACTATGTGCATTTTTTTTTTTTTGTATTTATTTGGATTACTTTTAAGAACTGGATAATTAAAATAAGGAAACAAACCTCTGGGCTGCAAATCAATGTGGAGAGAAAAGACATCTGCAAAAGAGTAAGCCCTGGTTTACACTACATGTAGGATTCCCAAAAGAGCCACGACATAACTACATTGCTCAGTGGTGTGGAAAATCCACTTCCCACAGCCCCCATTGGCCTGGAGCGGTGAACCGCGGCCAGTGGGAGTTGCGATCAGCTGAACCTATGGACAAGGCACGTAAACAAACCGGCCTGGCCCGCCAGGGGGCTTATCCTGGAGGGCCGCGTGCCAAAGGTTGCAGATCCCTGATCTAAGTAAAGGGGACATGATTTTCAGAGGTGCTGCTTTCTACCTTATCTGTTAGAGAATCTCTTTTGCAGTTATGCAGTGATATGACAAAACAACATGTAGCTGGTTTTCTCTCATTTCTTTCAAGCATCCCAAAATCTGTGGGAATTCTAATGCAGAATTGTGGTTTGGCCCATCATAGAAATGGAACTAACTGCAAAATTCAGATGGACTCACATTATCCAGATTCTTTCTCACTGTGGGAGTGTTTGAAGCTAAGATTTTGCAGCCCTAGTTATTAATAATACCACAGACAATTACAACAAATCTAAATAATCTAAATAATAATAATAATGCTATTTGTTTACTCTTGAGCATTTCACTGAGCTTGGCCAGAGAAACCACCAATGCTCATAAAGAATCTACTAAAACTAATGGGGAATATTTAACTGTAATATTTGGGAGGAGGAAAAACTGCTTATTTTTTTAATTGACAAAAACATTTACATTCTTATGTATGAATAAACCTTTTTAATACACAAAACTAGAAATTTGTCTCTAAATGATTGGACTTACAAGAAGACTACATATAGTTACCATTGTATAACTTATATTTCAGTTAATTGTTTGTTAATTTCTGTTACACAATTTTTTGACAATTTAGTGGAAATTCAGATTTGATCTGAGGCAACTTTTCTCCCCAGTTTTGAAAATGTATTTTATTACATTAATGATACACAATTTATTGTACAGAATTCCCCTCTGAGTATCCATGGCTGCTGGACTGCTTCACCATACCTATGGCACTGATGTTTGGCAGTGCAGCAAATATGACCAGAACCACAGTACATGTGACCTTTTGGAGGTGCGGGGGGGAAAGAATGTTTTGTTTTTCGTTTTAGATTTTGTTTTTTGTTTTGAATAATTTGAGTGTAGGAGATCAGATTAATGTGTGAATAAATGCAGGTGCTTTTTTACAAGGTGATGGGAATTTGTACCCTCTATTTATACACAGCTAGCAATTTTGCATAAACTGTTTCTGGAGTGAGGCACTTTAAACATGAGGCCTCAGGTCATCCCGTGCAGTTTCATGGGAACGGGAGTAAAGATCAACAGCTCACTCTGCTTGTCATTATAAGGACTTGCTTCCTGCATTGTCCTGTTACATTTCTGGCAGAGACAGCAGCTCAAACACCTAGTTATTTGTTACCACCATTTTCTCATAACAAGATCGGGTCCAGATCACAAACCCAAGAAAACTCTTCCAGGGCCCCTTTTGGCCCAATGTAACCTTTTAAAAATAACACAAAGACATTTTTAGCTAGCCTGATTAAAATAAGATACTACCTGTAATAATTTAACCACAAAAATATACTGGATGAGACACTTACCAATACAGCTGGACAAAACTATTCACTGGAAATAATTAGCCTGTTTTCAAATGTGGCTTGCAAAATAGTCTTTCAAAGTCCAATCAGCCAATCATAACTTTTAATTTAACTACAGTGACTTTAATTGGATGAGGACAACAACAGGTGGCTTTTTGGTGGGACACCTACTCCTTTTTTTGCACAGAAGTGGCTTTGTAAATAAAGTCTCAGGGGGTAGCAGTGTTAGTCTGTATCCACAAAAACAACAAGGAGACTGGTGGCACCTTAAAGACTAACAGATTTATTTGAGCATAAGCTTTTGTGGGTAAAAACCTCACAGGTGCATCTGAAGAAGTGGGGTTTTTACCCACGAAAGCTTATGCTCAAATAAATCTGTTAGTCTTTAAGGTGCCACCGGACTCCTTGTTGTTTTTGTAAATAAAATCCTTTTTCCCAAAATCCCATGATGAAAAATTATATGAAACACATGGGCAAAACACTCTCCAATTTAGTACAGCTCTATTTATCAGATAATAAAAGTTCTTAAAGGTATATTCTCCCACTAAGTCCCTTTAGTGTCTCAAAAGACACTTAGTAAATACATTGTATCAGATAGATTTGCTACATCTACCATCACAATACTATGAATAAAACTCGAGTCAGTAAAACAGCAAAAACTACACAATCCTCACATTGTTGTGATGTCTTTTCCCCTAAATCCTATTTTTGACATGGATTGATATTTCCACATTATATTGGTGGAAGATACTAGGAGCTCAGATCCTACAGTGGTAAGGCCATATAAGTACCTTGACAGGTAAGATACACATAGTAGTAAAGCATCATTGCTAGTAATTTTAAACTCTGGCCTCATTACCTTGAGCCATTAATCTGATTTGGGTTACATTCCATCTTGATGGTGACTCTGGCTGGTGGTTGTGATAACCAGTCTTGCTGGGGGACACGTGGACTCATCTTTGACGTCTGCCCATATTCGCTGGAAGAGGAGGCAGTCATCTCTGTCTTAGTAAGGTGTGGTGTTCCGTAGGCACACTCAAACAAGGACTGGTCTTCGCTCACTACTGATAATGCTTCCTGAAAACCAAAGCAGAGATATCAACATGACACTGTGTCAGAGAAGTCATACAGATACTATAAAATCCCTTAACAGAATGAGATAGGTCTCAAAAGTCTTGTGGGGTATATACATTAATTGTTTGTCTGCATGCTTATTATTATTTATTTGTTTTACAGTAGCAGGTATAGGCCAGGGTCCTATTGTGCAAAGCACTGTACAAATCTATAACAAAAAGACAGTACCTGCCCAGAGAACTTACCTATTTGACGTTTCCAATCAGGAACTAAAATGCGCCATGTCCAAGGCTTTATTAAGAGTTCAAAAAAGATGACAGAAAGCTAATGACTAAATAGAACACTGCAGGAGTAGCACTGAACTTAAATCTTTTACTTCTAAGGCTTGAACTTAGAGGCCAGATTCTCAGATGGTGTAAACTGACATACCGTGCACTGACTTCAACAACTTTACACCAAATTATGATCTGGTTCTTGAAACTTCTACTCTTGGAATCCTGGTGTCTTCGTATCCTGGCATTCTCATATACTATGAATGGACTGGATGGCTTAGGGGATGTGTAATGGAATACTGAGCCTTTATCTGTGCAATAGGTCATTAGATCACCTCTGTCCCAGATTAAGTGACCAAAAGTCATTACTGTCTGCTCTGTTTGGAGGTCTTTCTGAAACGAGTAAATGGTCTCTATTCAGTTGCTATAAAGACTTTTTGACATCAGAAAAGTTATCACCACAATTGACAATTTTTTTGGTCTCAGTAGAGTGGCCAAGGATTGGAGACGCCTGGAGAATATACTACATTGTTGCCCGCAAGGTGCTTTCTAGGTAATGATTCAGGCACTGTGATGGGACGAGTGTGGTGGGGAAACATGCTCTGCCACTGTGCTTTTTGGTAGAGAAACAGAGAAGTTCAGTCTCCTGAGTTGTTTAACTAGCCTCTTTAACCAACACTGAATTAATTAAACCTTTAACACATTTAAAATAAAGAAACTAAAAAGCCATCTTTGGAGAAAGAAATAATGAGTACTATGCATTAACTCCCCCTGTAAGATGAATAAGGTTTGGTTTTGCTGACTCCTTGGGAGTTTCTCTTCATTCTTGCCTATAGAATTAGGACCAATTTCTTTCCTAGATAATATAGTGATGGAAAGAAGAGATATAGCTGGCTCCAACCTCTGTTTCAGGGATTCTGCTCTTCCTATGAGTAGAAACAAAATGCAAGCCAGCCTAGCACTTGTTGCTGGCTGCAGAATGGGTGTTAACCAGCTGGTGGGCTGGACACCACCCCTAAACCACAAACCATACCACCTTGAGGATGTGGCATGTTGACCACCCCCTTCGCCATCTCTCTCTCTCAGAACGCTTCCTCAAGCAGTGTGTATAGATTCTACTTTGCTGCATGTGTGGGAAGAGGTTCTCTACAGTCTCTTCCCCCATTGTGGTGACAGCGTGGTTACTGCACCTTTATGGCCCACAACGTTCTGGGTGGCAGAGTTCAAAAGATTTGTCATTTTGAAGGCAGCTGCAGCTCTGGTAAGTTGGAGACTGAACCCGACAATGAAGCAGTGCTGCATGTAGCTTATAAGCAAAGACCGTCTCTCTTACTGAGCCATTGCAGCTAATGTGGTTACTTTATTTCTTCTTGTTGCTATTATGAACTAATTAAAGTCACTGTAGCTCGGTTAGAGGGCATAATTGGCTGACAAGACTTTGGGGGACATAATACCAACTTTGTGCACCCATACAGCCCAGGGCAGGTTTGAACCCTTTAGTGCCAAATTCTGCTCTGGCTGATACAGAACTGAAGAGCACAGATACTGCCCAGTGAGTCCTTTGCCCCAGGGATCAATGGCAGGTTAGCCCAGGATTCTAGACAGAGATCCAAGGTACCAAATGGAGGTGATTGCTAGGCTGATCCTTTGGACATTGAGCAACACACAACCCCAGCTGACAGCAGCATATGAGCTACCCAGCTAGCAGTTCCCGGCCGATGGGAGTGTGTAGCTGGTGCTCGGCGTGGTGGCAGCATGCGGAGCACCGTGCCCCCCAGCCTAGGAGCCGGATCTGCTGGCTGCTTCTGTGGCACAGTGTGGAGCCAGGACATGTAGGGACTAGCCTGCCTTAGCTCTGCAGCACTGCCAACCGGACTTTTAATGGCCTGGTTGGCAGTGCTGACTGGAGCTGCCAGGGTTCCTTTCTGACCCAGCATTCCGGTCGAAAATTGGACACCTGGTCACTCTAATTTCTGTTGGGAAAGTCTGTGGAGGGCTCCTGCCTACATGCTGTTCCTGGAGTGTGGGTTATCTGCTGGAGCCTTCTGCCCTCAAAGCCTGGCTCCACAGGGGTTGGGCCTGAGGGAGAGCTCGGGGGAAAGGGTTGCGATCCCTTGATGCTGGCTGCTGAGTCAGTTACTAAATTAGCTAGGGATCCTTAAATCCAAGTTTTTTATTTTCATATAACAAGATTTAAAGTAATAAAGTTACTCAGGAGGAAAAATATTTTGTTTTACAAAGTTCTGAGTAATTTTCCATGAAAATATACACACCCCTGACCACGTACCCGCAGCACTGAATGGACTGACATCCAGTGTCTGAGACGGTTTTCTACCCGCTTCTTTCTCCTCTGCTCCACTGAGGAGTCAGTACAGGGACTAAATAAGAATAACACATTATGTAATGTTAACTTTGGCAATACTGATTACCATAAATATGTATAAGAAAGTGTGAATTATACAAGAGAAAGCAGAAGCAAAATTGCAAATATGGCAAGCCAAGATGTTGTTATATGTTGCTTACAGATTAAGCTATCTTCAGAAGTGGCATCAAAATGTCACTCGTTGATTTTATTTACTTAATCTCCCACCCACAATTGACTAAAAAACATGATTTATTCAGCATTAAAACAAAACCTGGCTCTAAATCACATAAATGAAGACAATTTTGGACTAACTATAGAAAACAAATGGAGATGGTAAAGATGAGATTTACTAAATTTGCATATATTGGGATAAATAACTGCAACACAATAGTATCTGCCTCACATCTTAATTATTTTTCAATATGCTACCAATACACAATCTAACACATTATATCACACAAAGGAAAAAAAAGTACACGTATTTCAACTTTGTGTGCAGGTTATACTGACCACTGGAAAGACTATGCCAATTAGTTAGGATTACAGTGGATAATTGAGAGACTGTGACAAAAAAACAAACAAACCAAAAAAACCCAACCCACAGACAAACCCAGGAGACTGAGTCTAGCTTCATATGTCAAGAAAATATTCAATTATAGATGATTTCAAAAGAAAACATGCACAACTCACTATAGGCAATGTGGGAATATCTGTGCTTCTGTCATCGTCTGAGACTGGCTGCTGGGGTACCTGATGTGGGGGGCTTAGTGGCAGAGTGAGCTCTCCGTTACAACTATTCAGCCTTTACTGGCTCCCTTGATGTTTTCCTATTGAGCCCTGGGTGACACCACATGCCTCCTCTCTCCATTGGGAAGGATGTAGGGACACAGGGTGGACAACAGAGTCAGTCTTATTTCATCTCTGAGCCAGAATAAGTTGCATGGGTTGACAAAGCATTTCCATGAGTCTGTGGAGTCAACATATGTAAAAGCATGACCTAAAACAGACTATCCTTACTTCCTCCATGACTCATCATCCTTCTCCAGCACATCAATGGGGCCAGGATTTCACCCCAGAGGTCGATGTGAGTTTTGCCACTGACTTCAGTGGGGCTTGGATTTCACCTCTGGAAATATGCAATATGCTTAACTGCCATTCCACAACTCCTCCCGTCTGCCAGGATTCATGCAATCATACTTTCTGCCATCTGCTTCTTTTCAAAGTACAGTGGCTGCAATTGAAATTTCATGATGTGTCAACAGCTACCACACACTTATATCTGAGATTACCACAGCTTTTCCCTGTATTTTAAGTAGAAGATACCTGTGGTACATGTATGGGCACTGTGTGGTGAGAATTGGCAAATACTGACTTTTTAATGGCGTTTGTTGTAAGCTAAATCCCTGTGGTGGTTTGAGCAATTAATGGCCAAAGGCACTTCAGCATTTAGCCAATCCTCAGATACTGCACAGACGAAGCAATACCTAACAATTTAAGGATGGTTCACAATAAGAAGAGAGACAGCCTCATATTAAAGACTAATATTCATACTGTAGAAAATACAAAAATTATATTAAGAAATATGGAAATTGTCTCTTGATTACATAAAATCTTCTGATTCAACAAGCAATATGGTATATAAAACCAGACAGTAAATAGTCTTCATCTGTTCCTCCTATACTTCTGCCCATACTATTTATCCTTGATTTCTCTCTGTTGACTAAGATGGTGATCCTGAATTTTCATGTTTCTCCATTTTTAAAAAGCTCTATAAATGACTAAATAATAGTAATTAAAAACATTATTCACTAATTCTTTCCTTGTCAAAGAGGTTATTTGGGAACGGACTTTTTATTATTTAATCAGCTCTAAATTGCAATGAGTAAAAATGACTTTCATATGCCATTCACCTCAGTCATGAAGGCTAGGAAAGGAATACTCTAACTGCAATTTCTCATATTTGATGTAACATACTTTGTCATCATTTTGCAAATACAAATGTAAAGTAAAAAACTTTAAAAGTTTAAATGTAAAAAATTCACTGCAGATTAGACTGTGCAACCTTGATTATATTGGTGAGCATTTACTCACATAAGTAGCCCTATGTACTCAGCAATGTGAATAACAGTTGCATGATCTAGCCTTACATGTATTAATACTGTAACTGATCAACAAAATGTAATTTTGAATATGAATGTCAGTTATATTTCTATTAACTATTTTCATTGCTCAATTTCATGCTAATTTTGTTCACACCCATATGTTGTTACCCAACCAGTTTAGCATCTTCAAGTAGGTCAGTGGGGTAAAGCAAAGTAAATATTAATATATTTGTAAACAGACCCATTAATAGACTTCCTTTAAACTCGCCAAGTTTTGTACCCTTATGGGAACAGATACTGTAATGGATGGATCATCTTCCTGGATTTCATGACACCTCAGAAGTTAAAGCTCTCAATTCCAGTAACTAGTGGTTGACATGACACGGCATGAAGAGACACACGCTACCATGGCAGACAGGAAAGATTATTCACATATGTGCATGAAATATAATGCTTTGATAAATTATGAAAAATAAAATTCATATTAGACAAATATTTTCAATTTGGGGGGCATAAAGTCCTATGAGAGTATCACCAGCACAAAAGAAAATACATTTTTCACAGAGAGATTTTTTTTTCCGCCAACTCCACAATACTTGGCTTTTTGCTTCTCCCTTGGACTTTTTGTTCTAGTGATAAAAGCACTAAATGTCTTTTTGTATTTGGGTTTGGTTTATACTTTGCTGACAAGTGAAAAAGACAGAATAACAGACTGACAAATAACTAGAACAATAGATACAGTAATGCCTTTAAAATAGGATAAAATAATTAGGACAAAGATGTTTATTTAATCAAATGCATAATTACTTGGCCTGGAAAGTAGAATATAAAGGAAACATGACTGAGATGCTCAACGTTATGAAGGGTATATACAAACTGATCAATTCCTTCTTTTACTCCAATCTCAGAAATTGAGGACACAGGGAAAGATTTTTTTTAAACCAGTAAAATTGAAAACCAATAGAAGAATATACTTCTTAATGTAGCATTAAGTATAAGTATAAGAATATACTTCTTAATGTACCATTAACCAGTGTAATCTACTAATGCAGGAGATTACTGAAAAATATACTGTAGCAGGATGTTAAATGAATTTGGATAATGCTATGAAATAATGGTATTATCTTTATACCAGGTACAGAACATACCCCTCTTTGTCTGAGACTCATTTATGCAGTCTGCTCCCATATCATCATATGGTAGACTGTTCAACATTCCAATAACATACTAAGGGCCCAGTCCAACTCGTATTGAAGTCAGCTGTAGACTTTCCATTCACTTCGATAAGAGTTGGATCAGACATAAGAAAAGGAATTCTTAATATTTAGCTTCACTCTTTCCTCCCATTTTTTCCAAATATGGCCATGATTTGGACCCTCTTTATTACAGGTAGAACAGATATCCTAGATCTTTTTTGGCCCCTTTAGCTACCTGAAATCTGTAAGGAGATGATTTCTCATTCTCCTTATGTCCCAGAAGAAACATATTAAATCTTTTGGGCCTTTTCTTGCAACACAGACCTCCAGAACCACAAAATGAATTTGTTGCCCTCCACTATACTTTTTCTATAACCTGGTCATAATTTCTTAAAGTATATCAGCAAAATGTAAATAATATTCCAAGTGCAGCCTTTTTTAGCCCCTTAAATATAGGAACTGATTGCTTTTAAATGTATTGACTTAAATACATACACTTTTTGTGGCCCTATTTTCATGATATTCCTCACCATCACTATTAGTTCCTTTTCCCCTCATCTAACTTGAATCCATATTATAATGCTTACTTACCTGGATATTCTCAGATGCAACAGCTTGTATTTCCCAATATTGGAAATCATGTTCTAGACATTTCCCATTTCCCTTGCTTATCTAAACACTACAGTTGGTCGGAAAACGGAATTTCTGTTTTGCAGGAAACTCTGACATTTCAAAAAAAAATTTTTTTTTATTCTGAATCAGAACAAATAGTTGAAATTTTTTTTCACAAATGGAAATTCTGAAAAAGTGACTGAGAGATCTAAATTTTTCATTCCAATAATGTCAAAATAAAACATATATATAATATGAAATATATAAGAAAATAGAAGACAATAGAAAATATTAAATATCAAACATAATATACAAATATAGTATAGTATTAAATTAGTATTTTAATATAATGTAAAATTCTAAACTAAATGAATCAAAATAATAAAGTAAATATGAAATATTTCATCTATGAAAACCAAACATTTTGTCACTATCAACATGAAAAAATTTAAATGATTTGATTTGACATTTTCCCAATGAAAATGTCACCATTGACATGATCCGGAGAAATGTTTCAATTTTGACAAACTGCATTTTTCGATGGAAGACTGTTCTGTCAAAAATTTCTTGACCAGCTCTGCTAAATACTTCCTGTTATTCCACTCTTCACTATACTAATCTTCTTACTTACATTTTACAACATCTGAAGATTTGGACAAATGTTTCCGCAGCTCCATTTTTCATGTACTAATGAACATGTTAAATAGGCTTTGTCCCTGCACTTCACCTTATGAAACCCCATGTTTGCATCTTCTCTCCATTCCCCCATCCATCTGCCTATCTAGTAGAATTTATAGATGGTTTAGGTACAATAGTGATAAATGATGTATATGAATTCAAAAACATAAAGATGTATGTGAAGAGTCATGGGATGTATGTGAAAAGTCAGTTCTCCTTCTTGCTTGAATGTTTAAAAGGATCTAAAAAGGAGCCTTCCAAACCTTTCCAAAAGAAGCTTCATGTTCAAGAGCCAGGTAGCAATAATATATTTCTACCCAGTCACTCTCTATCTTCCCCATTTTTGCGGGTGGGAGTGAGGTAAAAATGCAGTGAAAATGAAAATGTTTTCAAGTGTTGGGGCAGATGCTCAGCTACTGTAAATTAGTATTACTCCACTGATTTCAACGGAGTTACATCCGTTTAACCTGGCTGAGTATCTGGCCCACAATGAGTTAAATATCATTTTTCTGAATCAAGAGTCATTGCATGGAATTGTGGTCATAAAAATGAGTCAAACAAAGATCAGCCCATGCTAGGATACGAGCACACGGTACAGACTAATGTAACCATTTTAGGTGATTTTTAGCAAAGCTTTCAGAAATTCATCACTCCATCTTGCTACTTTTATTGTGTTCTTTTACATACGTTCTTTTTTTAAAAGTTTATTACACAGCTTTAGGAAGTAGTTCACTGGGTAGTAAAGCTTCATCTCAATCAGGCTAAAGAATGTAATTTCTACATTGCAACAGATACCATAGGAGGGGCCAGTGGCCAAACAGTCAATGATAGCTCACGGGACATTGGGCAATCTTTCAGGCTGACAACTCCACACTATTCAGGTCTGAAACATGCAACACAGGGTGCTGGAGTAGAGCCCTATGCGGGACTATATTTTTAATCCAACTTCTGTCCCGACCTGCAGTACCCATTCCCACTCACTACCGCATTGTTTCTTGCATTTTTATCTTGCTCCCACCCGCAAAAATCTTAGATCCTGCAAATCCCACGAGAGAGAGAGAGAGAGAGAGAGAGAGATTCCCCCATGCTGCTTTAAAACCAAACCAAACCACACCACACCAAAAAGGTCGGTTAATATATTACATATATAAATTTTACCACTAAAAGAAAACAAATCTTGCTTCAACCACGTAAAAATACTTTAACTCCTGTTATAATAGACATCAAATCTCTTTCTAGCTCTCACTTAAATGTAAGTATTAAAACCTTTATTTAAAAAAAAAGAAAAAGAAAAATTGCTTTACATTGCTGAAATTACATTTATGACAAACTGACGAGAGTTTTAGTGTTTTCCTGCAATTTCCCACAGTCTGTTTTTTTTGCCCACCCAATCCTGCCCACAACATTTTACCCGCTCCCTGTATTATGGCAGCGGGTCCTGTGGGATCCCAGTCCTGCTGCAGGGCTCTACACATGCTGAAGGCATTTCAGCCTAAACTTGCAGCCTAGTTTACAGCCAAATCTTTGAGCCTTGAATTCATTGCATAAGGCAATAGTAAGTGAAACGAAAGTCTAATGATTAATGCTGAAACCTTGCTACAGCTTATTAGATCATGCCATTCTTACAACTCTATTCTGACCATCCTCAAAAGAAGCATCATCAACAGATACACAATAGTCTGTGAGGAATATGTTGGAAAAAGTTACAACCTCAAATACAGCCACCTGCTTCAGGAGCTGCAGCACACATCTGGAATGTGTTTTACCCATACGCCTCTGAGACTTGGAATCATTTGAGCAGACTGAAATCCACAGATTATATTCATGAGAGTGTTCAGGAACAACAAAAAGCCTTGGCTAGTACAAGATAGGAAAGACAGGTGTCGTCCTCACCTCCACCCATGAGAATCTTATTTCCAGTTCAGTTAACATCCTCCATCTATCTGAAAAGGGCACTTGGGAAGCCAATGGTAATCCAAGTAAAGGCCTGGTGCTGCCACTTATCTAATATCTTGACCTCTTGCTGGGAAAAATACAAAGGATATTTTGAAAGCAAGGGAGAGACACTGCTACAGTCCCACTTGTAAATAATAATAATGAAAATAATAAAATCCAATCCTAAATCAAAACAAGTTTATGAAATTTAAGGCCAGATTTATCTAAGAGAAAAAGCCCTGGGTAGGTGAGATCTGATCCTGCAGCCCTTATTATGTGAGTCATTCTCTTGACTTCACTGGAACTCAGATTGTGGATAAGGGCTGAAAGACTAAACTAAGGCCTGGGCTTCACTATGGGGGAGTTCAAACTAAGATACACAACTTCCGCTACGCTATTCGCTTAGCTGAAGTCGAAGTATCTTAGTTCAAGTTCCCTGGTCGTCCTCATGGCGGCGAGTCAACTGCAGCGGCTGCCCCGTCAACTCCGCTTCCTCCTCCTGCTGAGGTGGAGAACAGCTGTCGATTTGGGGATCAATTTATCACGTCTAGATGAGATGCGATAAATCGATCCCCAATAGATCGATCACTACCCGCCGAGCCGGTGGATAGTGAAGACGTAAGTATTAAAAGGTTTTATATTTTGTATTGTAATGAAAATATTGTTTTCTAATTACTAGAAATGCACAAAGCTTCAGTATAAATTATCAGATAATTTTATTGTATAGAATATCATTTCCAGAACATCCACAAGCCTCTATAGCTCTCAAAAGTTCTTTATAAAGAAAGACAATTATCATTTATACCCATTTTAGAGATGGGGAAACTGAGGTATAGTGACCAAGAATCTGGGACTAGATGCTAGGTCTTTCTGACTCCTAGCTTAGCACCCTCTATTGGGCCATTCCTTTCTCCAGTGCATAGAGACAACAATATAACATCCAGGAGATTTGTGGACAAATCATCTCCATAGATCAGAAAGTCTAAATGATTGCCTGACTTAAAGACCTCCTTTTTCACAATGCAGTGTTCCACAAACCATCTGAGAATAATTTTAAGTAACATACACATTTTTAAAAACTAAGGTCCCAAACAAGAATTAAATGATGGAAATAGAGAAACCATTTCACTCATGCCATGTTCATCATACAACATAAACATTGTCTCATAAACACAGTGTACGGCGTTGTTATGCTTTCTTATAAGATTATACAGCAGTCTTGTTCAGCTACAAAGATTAAAGCCCCAGTCCTACAACTGGCTTGGTATAGGCAGACACCTGTAGAGCCCAACTGATCTCTTAGCATGATTTCAATAGGGTGCCCAAGGGAACAGGGTTCTGCTCACACAGAGCAAGTGGCAGGATCATGGCACAAGGCATTACATTAGGTCTCTGATAGGGAGCTGACCTCAGAATTCACAAGACTGGGGAATAGGCATCCCATGATAAAACAAGACGTTCTTCCAGCTAGGCACAGGTGGATCTAGTGCCTTCATTTCTTCCACGCAAACAGCAAGGTCTATTGGTCAATCCTTAATGGCTCAGATGAGCTCTAACCTTCATGTATTAATTGGCCACTTTGCTATTCAAGCAAGTGGCACATTGTGGCTTGTGACTGGTTCAACCTTGCGGTAGCATCATCATTATCTTACTACATAAAATCTCTAAAGTGGGCAAAGGTTTATGGCCTCGTGCACTGATGTCTATGAGCATAAACATGTTTCCTATACAAAAACAAATTGCTGATTATTGAGCTGTTCTGGCCAAATATCAATGAAATGACAATGGCTGAGTATTCAGATGTTGCCTGCTCATCTAATTACATGATATTTCAAGAATAAGAACTAAAAAATATAGAATACAGCAGAGGAATAAGGGGCAGGTCTTATCTTATTACCATGGATTATAATAGTTATAAAGATACTAAATGGAAAAATTAAAAACACACACCTCAGATACTGAAAAGAAAAATTAGAGAGATTTTCAAAGGCAAAATGAGAATTAGATACCCAACTCCCATGACTTCCAATGTGAGTTAGGCACCTCACATGTTTTAAATCTCTCCTTTAAGGAACAGAAAGCCTAAAATCAACATAGTTAGACTGGTTCAAATCTGGAGTAACACAATGATCAATCAGGCCCAGAATATTTATTGCTAAACAATTAGGTCCACACAAACTCGAGTGCCAAAAAATACAGTTGTATTCTTCAGTAGTCCCATTGTATGTTGTATGTGTAATATTAAAGAATATCTCACTTTGAATGTTTATTTTAGTACTTCCATACTGTAAAACACTGTAACACTGAGGCATGTAGGGCTATTTCTTTAAGCGATTTAAACAGATTCCGATATTCCTTTTCATTCTGATATTATTCTCAGCTATGAACTTTGAAAGCCATCAAACTATTTTACCCTTCAGTTTTGTTGATAACTTTTGGGACTCAAAAAAAGCTGAAGAACTGAGAGTACTTGGATCAAAAATTCCTTTTAATCTGTCGGACCAGTGCCAGCACGCTGCCTCTCCCGCACTACTCCAGCATTGGACCTTATCAATCTGAAAGAGCAGCCAGCCTTCTACTTTGTTAAAAAGTACAAACATTTGTTTTTGTCTCAGTCTTCTTTCAAGCAAAGATTCGTTTGGCAAAATGGGTGGCAGGTTTTAAAGTGGGCCACAGCCCAAAAGGAAATGAGCTGAGGCTGCATGCCGCACTTGCTAAGAACTTTTCTTGCTATTAGATCAAAATGATATTGTGAAATTTAGTCTCTTGGCCAAAATAGCTGCACTACCCTACACACAGATATCATTCTAGTCTTAGAATCCTATTCTTTCTGAGCGTCTATACTGCATCGTTGGAAACAACAGGTAGCTTCAACAACCAAAATACCATGTCTTGAAGAACTGTGTTTTATCAAAGCTACTCATCTCAATATGGAATTACAGTTTGTATGTGAATGCAGTTTGAGGCCTTGTGTTTTTGAATTTGCAATTTATTTACCCAGGAAATCTCAAAACAAAGACATCATGTGATTTCTTTTATCTTATTTAAGATTCCAGTGAAGCTGATTAAGCGAGGAGGGGTTCCAGAGACATGCTCAAAGTTACATAAGATTGCAAACATTAACAACTGTTCTTCCCACCACTTAACCATAACCTACGACCACTTACTATATCCACAATGGGTGGGACCCACAAAGGGACTTAGGGGCTGCAATGCTGAGCATCATGGTGCCTACTTGTAGGTGACTAGAAAATCACAGGAACAACATTGTGATCCACAAAGCCTGAGTTAGGTGCGTAGGGTCCCTATACAGTAAATGAGGAAAGATAGGTGCCTTAGAACGTGATCTGCAAAAGCCAGTATGCTAGGTGGGGGCTGCCTAAGGTAGCCAATGATAGATGTTGATGAGAGGGGTGTGAGCTAAGCCCTGCCCCTCTCTCAGAGATATGTTTCTAAGTGTGGGCTGCAGCGAGGTGCCTAGCTCTGCTTAGTGATCCACAAATGGAAACCAGCTTGGAGTCAGGCAGGTTAGGTGCCTCAGCAGTTTCTTGTAGGAATGGGTTAGATGCCTGCCTCACGCTGCACAAAATGGCCAGAGGAGGCATAGGTGGCGGTGCCTACCTTATAACTTTTAGCCTAATGACTATTTAGGTATTTATCCAAAGTGAAACAGTCATTAGGCCAGAGAGAGAGAGAGAGAGAATGACTCTGTAGTCCAGTAGTTAGGGCACCCATCTGAGAGATGGGAGACCTGGGGGCCAATCCCCCTTGGTGCAATCACTCTTTCATTATTTATGGAACAGCTTCAACAGGGGAAATGGAGAGAGCCCTGGAACAGATCATCTCATA
This sequence comes from Caretta caretta, assembly GCF_965140235.1. Lineage (NCBI taxonomy): Eukaryota > Metazoa > Chordata > Testudines > Cheloniidae > Caretta > Caretta caretta. The sequence goes on along the minus strand of NC_134206.1, from coordinate 162,054,049 downwards.
GCTTAGTGGTTAGAGCCGAGTGAATTTAGGCACATACAAGGTTTGGTGGGAGTTTTGTGGATTGCAGTGGAGCTACAGCTGGGACACAGGTACCATCCTAGACCAGCAATGGGGGAATCACACACAACACCTGCAAAGGAGGTGTAGAAATGGCCCTGAAGCATTCTCTAAAACCAGAATGAATTTTTTAAGTGGGCCCACTGTATATGTGCAATATGACTGCCTGTCATGATAGCTTTTACAGTATATAGCCTAACATACCCTCTCACAATAGTTTGTAATCAGTATCTTAATTTGTACTTAAGTACATTTTAACTTTGTCTTTGGCTCTGATCAAATGAATATCAAGTCCAATGCTATAACAGTAAAGACCTGATTCAGCCACAAACACAATTAAGTCCCAATAGGACTTCAGCACATGCATCAAGTCAAACAAATGCTTAATAGTTCTGTGGGTATAGATTTATGCATGTGTTTAACTTTAAGCAATACTTTGTTGAATCAGGGCCTCAGTTCAGTACAAACATTTTTTTTAAATGTAACCAGAGTACAGTTAGAGGGTTATCTAAAGGATACAACTGGGTGAGATCAGGTATTACATATATGACTAATTAAAGAGATCTGGCTTGTAATATATTGTAGCATACATGTAAAAGAAAGAAAATGTAGGTGTAGATGATCACTGCACCAAGAAATGGATACGAGTAAACCTCAGCAAGCTGTGCATATTTGTATCCATAGCAGATGTAGACAAGCATAGATTAGTTGAGCTTCTGATGCTTGATATAGTCAGTTCAATTCGAAGAATTGTCTGCAATTCTGCTTCAGAACGTCTTACCATTGCACCATCACTAACCTCTACAGTCAACAGAAATGCCCAGAGCATTTAGATATTTATATTAGAGTAGGGAACATTAATGGTGCTTCTTCCCCCCCCCCCCAACCCCCTACAACTCAGGGCACAATGGAGACATTAGAAATGTAGTAAAATTAGATGACTAATAGTCATTTGTATGTGAAATGAAGCAGTATTCATACAAAGCTTAAGATACTTCAAAAGAAAATACTCTGATTTGTTTATCTTCCACTTGTTTTTATAAATGCCACAGAAAATATTGCATGTTATACATTAAAACATACATCTGGGAGGAATGCAATCAGTTGCTCTTTTATTGTTTCCCCAAACAAACCCATTTCCTACAAGCTGTTCCCATATCTTTTGTGCCATATCCAACTTCCCAGAAAAACAGCAGGAAAACAAAGTGTGAACTCAAAACAACCCATTTCCACAGAACAATGCACTATACCAAGAAGAGAGGGGGAAAATAAAACAAAAACAAAGCAAAACAAAAAACCCGCTGTTTTGGTACCGCCAAGGGACTTGAAGAAAAAAGGAAGGAGGAACTTTAAAAGTCACAAAGAGGAAGAGTTGTGCAACTGCAACTATGCAGTAAGCATATTGCCAACTATTTCAAAGGATTTGAGGTTTCAAAATCATCCAGAAGCTTAACTGATTTTCACCTTGGGTTTTAAGGTTCCAGGAACACCTTTATATGTCCAAGAGCCAGAAACGGCTGTATCATTTTATACAATGTACAAGTCATGATTTCAATTGCTTCAGTAATGAATGTAAACAAATGCAGTTTATGCTTCCAGCAAAAATAGAAGTTCATAATATAAAGTACGGCAAACGACACACATTATTCTATAAGAAGAATACAGAACATTTAATTAATTTAATTTATTTCCTGGATGAACTGTGCAATCTTTGAAGTTCATGAGACCCATTTAAACCAGGAAAACCCAAGCACTGAGCTCCTGCAGGTATTCTGCACATAGTTCATGGAGACACATCTGATAAAAGCCAGTGAGAAATGTCAGTGTTGTTTCTAACTCCTGTTTCCATATCTGGGTTGTCAAGGACATAAAAACAGAAAATAAGGAACAGAATTAAGTGACAAAGTATTTTAGGTGCCCTACCCAAAATAGTGTTGCAAGTCAGAAGACTCCATTTTTAGAACAAACTTGGCAACCAGTGCCAGCACTAGGCATAAGCAGACTAAGCAATTGCTTAGGGCCCTGAGCAGCTCAAAGGGGCCCCCTATTCGCTTTTTAGTATGTGTTGTGCGGGGGAGGGCACAGAAATATTCCTGCTTAGGGACCCCAATGGGTTAGCACTGCCTTTGTTGGCAACTATAATACACTTTCCCCATTAATTAATCTGTATAATCTGATAAAGGACTTGAAGTTGAGCCCATTCTGTTCTTTCAGTTAAGAAATGTGGTTGATATTTGTTTTCTATAGGTAGAAGATGTAACACAGATTTTGTAATCATTTGCAATGAAAACCTGTTGTCTAAAATAATACCATGAATTAATGCTAGCTTGATATGTATGTGAAATATGTACTCTATGGGGAAGGAGATACAGGAATTCACCCAGGGTATATGTTGACTTCTCACTGTGGACTTTTTAACAGCATGGGTGTTGTATCTAGAAAGAGGCTTTCCTCCTTCTCTTATTATTAACCATGATTATTATAATAGTGTCTAGGGACCAACCAAGAATGCGGACACATTGTGGTGGGCACTGTACAAACACAGAGTAGCAAACAGTCCCTGCCCCAAAAAGCTTACAATTGAAATAGACAAGGCAGACACAGGGTAGGGGAAGGAGTCTACCACACAAGCAGAGAGAACAATGTGATGGCAGCAAATGGCACATTAGTTTTAATTTTTGTCTTTTTAAGTGGATTTAGTTTGGAGGGGATCAGTTAACTGGAAAGAAAAAGGAAGGAAAAGGGGACATTGAAGGGAAAGGGGTGAGGGAGGCAAGGCATAGGAGAAGAGGATAAGACGGGCAGGCATGGAGAGAAGCTGAGGTGGAAAGACCGTGGGTACATCTACACTGGAAAAAAAGACCTGCTGCATGGCCATGGCTGGCCAGGGTCAGTTGACTCGGGCTTGCAGGGCTCAGGCTGTGGGGCTAAAAATTGCTGTGTAGATGTTTGGGCTCAGGCTAGAGCCTGAGCTCTGAGACCCTCCCCCATTCTGGGATCCCAGAGTCCAGGTTCCAGCCTGAGCCCGAATTGCTACCCCACAATTAAACAACCCTGTAGCCTGAGCACCACAAGCCTGAGTCAGCTAACATGGGCCAGCCTTGATGTTTAATTGGGAAAGAACTGGATCAAACAGTCAATCAGTACAGGGCAGAAAAGGCATCTCAAAACTGCAGAAAGTTCTCTGAATCTGAATGTCTGAAGCTCCCTGCTTTGGCTGCTTCTGCAGCCACTCCTACTGGCTGGAGCCGCTGGCTTGTTCTTCTCTGCATTTGCTCCCAAGGCCACAGGGCAGGGCACAGGGAAGGTACCTCCTCCTTCCTGAGCAGCCTACAGCTGGCCAACACCACCTTAAAAATGGCTGATGCTATTTGGTGGGAAGGGTATGTCTGGTTAGAGCAGCTGAGCGATGCATTAATTCAATACATGCCATTGGCAGTTACTCCTTATAGCACTCTTCCTATGGAATCCCGCACTGAGATTAAAGCTCCCCTCCCCTAGCAGAGATTGCAAAGAAGTGCAGGTGGTAGCATTCTGGCCTGCACTTCCTGGAGTGAATTTCCCAGGGAGCACATCTATAAAAGTTAAGATGTTTCTACACTTCACCTGAAAGAATCCCCATCTTTTAGTGTTACTGCTGACTTGACTTCTTAGAAAGTAATGAACCAACCAACACTGAAAGCAAACCAAAGGCTATTAGTCAGTGAAAGCTAGAGTGTTTTTGTTTGTTTGTTTGTTTGTTTGTTTGTTTGAACCACATTTCTTTCCCATGACAGCCTGAAGGTTGAAATTTCACAGTGTGAATTTTTAGCAGGAGTTTTCACCATATAGTAAACAATTCATTTGGAACAGGTCAGGGGTATCTGTGGGTGCTTAACAAGTTTGCAATCAAGCCACCACTTATATATGCCTAAATATGAATTTAGGTGCCTAGCGTTAGGTACCCAAGTTTGAACTAAGCATCAGGCATAGGCCTAAATTCATTAGGGCTATATACTGTAGAACATTTGGTGATAAGTAACTACTGGTGATATAATATAAAGGATTACAGGCCAATCCTGCTCCTATTAAAGTCAATGACAAAACTCACACTGACATCAGTGAGACAGAATTGGACCGTCTGGGTGTCTTTTAAACACCTGAAAGCCATCTGAAGCCTTGGACCCAAACACATCTCCTGTAAAACTGTAAAAAAAAGAGTATTGCTTTCAAAACAAGCTATTTTGTAAGACAGAGGCAATCAGATCTGATGCTTCAGTGAGACAACTGATCACTTTGGGTTCACAAGGATAATTTTGCTTCCTCACATAGAGAACTGCACCACTGCCCACATACATTATAGACCTGTCACGTTCCTCTGAAGCATCAGGCAAAGGTCACTATTGAAGGCAAGACGCTGAACTTGGGAGTGCAACTCCTGTTGTTGGTTAGTTGTCACTGGAATAAAGAAATTTGCCTTAGCTACAATGTGCTGTAGCTCCCATTACAATGTTAAACATTTTGGTCTCAAGGATGTCTACGTATGCCACTTACTTAATTTCTGCCATGCCTTGCTGTGTTTGTGCTTTCTCTTACAACCATTTTGCACGTTTCATGTACTACATGCTAGCAGAAAACTTACATACACAAATACATATACTATAAAATTAATAATCTGAAAATCAAGTCCTGGGTTCTGCGTTTCGCCAGCTACAATTCAAGGCATCACTAACACCAAATGCTCCGATTAGATGTTAGCGCTGAAATCAACTCTTGCAAAGAAAAGCATATTGCTGATCTCAAAACTTGGCAGTTAAAACATCTTCCATTTTGCCTTTAACACTTACTCTTGTGAGTATTTGTATTGACATTAATGGGACTATTCTCATAAATAATTATTAATAATCCTCTGTATTTGTATGCTTCTCAAAACACTTAATAAATTAAACTTCATGATGGTCTGTAAAGTATCAGTATCTGAGTATTATTGTACCTATTTTTACAGATGGGGTAAAGTATAGAGAAGTTGATGCTTACATTGACTTCAGTGGAAGCTGTGTATGTTCAGCACCTCTGAAAGTCAGGCAGTAGATGTCTCAGGTTGAGCACTCAAAATCAGTGGACACTTGAAAATTCAAACCTTGGTGACTTGCCCTTGGTCAAACAGTGAATCTGTGATAAATCTGTGAATATATTCCAGGAATCCTGACATCTAGTCCTCTGCTCCAACTACTAAACCTGTATTTCGATAACCTATTTTGACTCATGAATTTAAAAAAAAAATCTACCTGCCTCTATTGCATTACATAACCTATTAATTAAAATACAAAATGTTCCATGTTCCTGCCCAAATTAATTGCCAACAGTTATATGAATTCATCTCTAAACAAAAATATACAAAGGTTAAAAGACAACTAATAAGTAACAGGTTAATGAGTTAAAATATTGAAAGATGTTTTGGGTGTTTGATCTATTTTTCTTTTGGCATTACCATTGCTCGGGTGGGTGGGGGGAAAGAGACCTAGCTTAGTAAACAAGCTCCTCTAAAAAAATATGTCACCTAGATCCTAATCCTAGATCTAAGGTAAAGCTAGGTAAACTGTGTTATTGTGTATATGTCGGGAGCAGTGGGGGATGGTTAGAGGGACTGATTGTGTAAGACCAGTATAGTCCTGCAGAGGCAAGTATTAAGAAGCCCAGAGAGGCTAAAGGGAAATGGAGATTGCAGAGCCAGAAAGCAGCTAAGGAAAGAGGTGAATTGAGAAAGAATCTGAGTAATTTGGGTGAGACAGGAGACAGAGGTGGCAAAATCAAGTTCTAGAAGAGATCAGAGTGATTTGGAGAGGCCCCAGAAGGTGATTAGAGCGCAGGCTGAAATCTGTGAGACTGGAAAGTCCCAGTAGGGAACAGGATATTAGAAAGACCTTGAGAGTGAAGAAAGGAGATCAGAGGGGACTGTAGAAATCAGAGAGAGTCACGGTAATATCTAAGTGATTTTGGTGCATTGGAGATATTCAGAGCAAGCCAGGGAAAGGAAAAAGGAGTTATATGAGAGTCTATTTGTTAGTACATATTGCAAAAACTCAGCATGCAAACAGAAAGCTTGCAAACCATAACCACCTTCCTCTGCTGCTCCCTAAAGTTTCTTGGAGAGGTTTATAAGTTTACAGGCTTCTGCATTAAAGTTCCCTTGGGCTCCAAAAAAATTATGGAATTGGCATTTGGTATTTTAGAGTAGTATTGCATAACAGAGTAGAATAGACTTGATATGGTTTTAATTTCCACACTGCACTACTAGAGAAGATAAAGCATGAGAAAAATACAAGTAATTTGTGAAATAAATTCTTCAGCTCAGATTTCTTCTGCTCTTCAGATAGACCAGGAAATCACAGTGCCGTCTCTACTAAACCAGTTATATTAAGAAATGTCCTTGTTATGATATGTGAATCTCTGTTCTACTGGCACTTGTATGAAATGATCCGTCTACTACAAAAATGGTGTGGTGTGTTCAGGGAACACAGCATACATTAAAATCCATGAAATTAGGACTCATTCTGTGTCTTTTGTTGAAGTTTAAAAAATCTGTCAGAAACCACATCCAGAGAATAATATGTATGTAACTGATCTTCATACAAATATGTTTAGCATACACCAGGTTTAAGTACTATATTGTTAAGAAGACTCTGAAAATGTGAATGTGAGATATTAGACCAGATTGTGCCTGGCTGTTCCACAGCTGGGTAAGGGTGGGTGCAAGAAACCTTCATATGCCCTCCTGGGCAGCATCTGGGCACAACTGCAGGTCCTATACTCCTAGGGATACAAGCACTACTCCCTCTGCTCATCTGCTGGGGCTCAAGACACTCCAAAGCAGGGAGGGTGGCACTGGAAGGAGGCAGGGCCATAGCTCTAATCCTCACATACAGGCCAATGAATCAAGGGGGAGTGGCAACAAACATACTCCTGCATGCTAGTGGGCTCCCCTAGTGCTGTGGTGGCCCCATCCCACCCTCAGTGCAGGACGATGATTAAGCAAATAAGACTCACTCTATGAGACAAATCTTTTTTAAATGGAGACTCAAGGTCTACCCAGCTGCACACACAAACACAATCACAAATTGCTAGTTAGGTGCTTGACCGTTGGTTTGCTCATACATTTGCCCGATTTACATTGATAATCGTGAATCACAGGCATAATTTGCGTGGCTCCTATTTGCTTGTGGATATACACCTTTTGAAAATTTAGCCCTCTATTTTCTCTCTGTCTGTTAATAGATAGGGCTAGATTCTCATACACACTGATCCCATTACAGCAGTCTGGCAGCATAAACACGTCTTAGAGTGGGTGAGACTGCAATTTACACTCACTTTAGTGTAAATGAGAATTCAGGATTCAGGCTATAGTGTCTTCTTTCCCCTTTTAGATGTCTGCTCTGTGTTAGGGTGATAATTTCAGGTAATTTTTTCTGCAAAAACGTCCAAATCCTTTCCCCCCCTTCAACATGGGGATGATTCATTCCTTCTCCCAAAAATTCCCTTGCTAGGTTCTTTGCTCCCTGAATAATCGCTCCATGTTTAACACCACTGTACTGAATTTATCAGTGATCACTCCAGTCACCTGAGCAATCTTTTGCACATCTTTTTTAAACAAGTTATGTTGTTCCTCTTCCTGCTTAGTCTTGAGTTCTAGTGTTATCTGCAAACTTGGACATTTCATTTTCAATACAATCCAAATTCTATTTTCTATATCCTACTCTATTCTATAACAAAGGTCTTAAGAGGCTAATTCCTAGGAAACCTGACATCCAACTTGCTAAGTTTCCACATACGGCTATTTTTTGACTCCTGCTATAGACACTGCAGTGTAGCCAACTCTCACGATTTTATGTCTCACAATATTTGGTGTTTTTCTTAAAGCCTAAGTTTCTAGAGTCAACTGAATACACGAAGCTTCATCCGATGAAGTGGGTATTCACCCACGAAAGCTTATGCTCCAATATGTCTGTCAGTCTATAAGGTACCACAGGACTTTTTGCTGCTGAATACACGAGAATCTCAGCTTTTACTTCAAAACAGCCCCAGAAAGCAAAGGTACTTTGAATGGAACTGAGTATGGTATATACTCCAAAAAGTTTACTCATAGTATGTGATGACTGTTCTTAGAAAAGTAAAGTGAATCTGGAGGTTACCATGATGTATAATCCAGGTAGCTTGGAAAGGACCTAGGCACCATTATGAAGCATGGGGACTGAAAAATTAAATGTCTGTGACTTGAATATAATTTTATAGATGATATTATATTTAAAAAGGTATTTAACATCTATAAACACATGTTCAAAAGGGAAGGGTCTATACCTGCCCAATCTCCAGCCTACTTGCCAGCTCCGCAGTTTCAGAATTTATAGCCTATTGCTTGTCCCTGCTTCAATCCTGATCAAAATCAGGCCACTTATCAAGGTGCCTAAATATGGCTTTAAGAACCTAACTTCAGGCTCCTATTTTTGAAAATATTGGCTACTGTTTTTAAATACATCCTAACCACCTTGAATTCTCAGGCAAGCAACTCTTAAAATACAGTTAGAGATGGAGAGGTTTATCAGCCACTTTTCTTACCTTAATAGAACCAGAGATGGCCCCAACCTGTAAAATTTGGACCTGGATCTAAGCTTCTGCAGAGTTCTGCAGAGTTAAACTCAGGCCCATATTTAATTTCAGCCTGGCAGTTATAAAAAATAAATGCTTGAAAGCCTAGAGATTCTAAATTAAGGTTAAATTTGTGGGGAAAAAAATCCCAAATGTTTGAAACTCGAAATACAGGGTTAAGATTCCACAAATAAACTTAACTCCATATCGATACCAGATAAACCTATACAACCACACTTTGTACCCTTTTATCAATTTCTGTATGAGCCATACGCTCCCACTTTAATAGCCCATGCTTTACCTAATCATTGCAGCTGGTTAAAACCAATAATCAAACCTTCTTTGGATGAAAACTGGCTTTTCAACAAAATGGAAATTTTTGTGAAGAAAATTCTGATTTTGTTTAGCTTTTTTAAGGGAAAAGAACATTTCTGACAAGCTCTACTAATACCATGTGAACTACAACCTCACTGCACAGGAGCCCTACCTTCTAGGAATGAGCCATTTAGAGTTCATCATCTTGCTTCTTACCTACCAGACACAGGGCAGGTCTACACTAGAAGTGCTACATCGGCATAGCTGCTCTGCTGTAGCGCATCTGGTGAAGACACTCTATTCCAACGAGAGAGTGCTCTCCTGTTGGCATAATTACTCCACCTCTGCAAGCGGCGGAAGCTATGATGGCAGGAGAGCATCTCCTGCCGACATAGCGCCGATGTGGACAGTGCTTAGGTCGCTGTAACTTCTGTCGCTCAGGGGTGTGTTTTTTACACACTTCTGAGTGACATAAATTAGATTGATTTAAGTGATAGTGTAGACCTGCCCACAGATCAACGACCAAACCCTCCCACTCCAGTTAGGAGACAACACTTTTTTCATATCTCACCATGTACGTATGATCCGCAACCACCTGTACTAGCTAACATTCCACTACCTTTTTCATACACATTACAGACACCACTGTACTTAAAAGTGTACAAGTAGTGTTTGTCTTGTTAGGTCGATAAAAATATTTAGGGAGCAAAACCTCTTGTTTAAATTCCATAGGCTTTAATACAGCAAATCATGGGAAGCATGTAGTTAACTTTAGGCATCAAGAGGACCATTTAAATTTTAAGCATATGCTTAAGTGTTTTGCTGGATCAGAACTATAATGCCCATGCACTCACAAGTCTCCCTCCTTAGACCCTCCTCAGAGCTTTCGTTTTAGCTGGATCTACAGCCTTGAATGACCCAAAGCACTAGGAGTCTGATTCAAAGCCCATTGTAGTCAATGGAAAGACTCAGCACCTTAAATGGACAGGGATTTTGCTGATCAGAAGCCAGGACAGGAAGCTCTGAGGAAACATAAGAACTACCCTGTTTGTTGGTTTGAATATTTGTTTTTTGTTTTGGAATTTACTGATTGTAAATCTGCAAGGAAGAAACTTTGTAACCAGAGACTTTGCCAAGTTGTGTTATTTTGGTTATATCAGAACTCCTGAAATAAACCCAAACTCCAGAGAGTTTTCTGTGTTTAGATCTGTGCCTCCTGTGAACTCACTCTCTCTGTCTAGCTGCTCAGAACCTCGCTGAGTTTCCCACACCGTTACAATGCTGGATAAAATGGAGATTTGGTTACGTGTCCAAGGCTACATTATGGGCCTGATTCTCCTCTAACATCCATTTTACACCACTGTAGCCACTTTCACTTCAATGGATTTAATTCTAATTTAGACCAGCATGAGGGAGTGGAAAATCTGATTCAATGAGTTCAGTTGGCAGAGTCAGAAATAGATTCCCAGAATTTCTGATTTTGAGTTCCGTACTCTCACCACTGCGCCACATTGCCTCCTGCTTAAACAAATATTGATTGAACCACTCAAACTTATCATTTGTTTTCTTAAAGAAAAGGGTCTGATTAAGCTTATTTTGAAGTCATCTTTATAGAGTACAGTAGCACACCACAGACAATACACAACTCAGAAATATCAAATTGTTCATCTGAAATGTCAACAAAGAGATACAGTTTGGGAACTTAAAAAAATCATACATTTAGAAAAGGCCTGACATGCAAAAAGGGGCCTCTGGATGAATCAGCTAGTGTTTGTGTTCATTAAGAGCATCAATTCAAATACTCCTGATTGTTTCAGTTGTTTATGAATCTCGACCTTCGTAAGGCACGAAAATGTGCTGTCCCCTAAAGATGTTCCCTGCCGATATGACACACACTTTGTATTGTTTTGCTGCACACAAGCATTAATATCCCAGAGGTAATCCACCCTTCTTTTAACGGCTGATGACAGGTCCAATGGCTGAGCAAAAATCAGTTGAAGGAAAAGGAAGTCTTGTCGGAAATGAGATTAATCTTGTAACGAGTGTTCAGCCCTGATAACCCATCTGTGCAGAGAACTGCTTTAACTGGAGAGCAATTAACCTTCACCTGACAAGCTCTATCCAACCGTTATAAACAGCATTAAAGGCACAGGATCCCCTTTTCTTTCTGTGTAGACTAAATAATCAGGTTTTTCATTCCATGAAAACTGTATGTGCAACAGTACACCCATGCCAAATCTCAGGAAAAATTATGAAATGGTGGTGGGCTTATGGATTCGCTGTGAACTGTATCTTTGACCTTTGCCTTAGGTGGCTGATCTAGTTAGCAAAAAGAAATCATTCTGACCACTTCCAGCAGCTATTGTACCAAGGGAATATCCTACATATAAGTTATCAGCGAAGTTGGTGTGAGTATATCAAAGATTAACAATAACAAAAATCTTTGCAAGTTGACGAGAGTTAGCTCAGTCTGCTTATGTTAAATCCCTTTTAGTTTAACAATCCTGGCAGGATGGATTGTGTCATTGTACGACCGTTGTGCTCCTCAAGGCTCACATTTAGAAACAACTAGTTTTTTGCCCTGCGGACTGGTGGAGTTTAGGTATGCTCCAGAAGTTAGCAGGTTTGAGGTTAATGTAACTGTGAAGATTGCTCAGTACATGACTGCCTTCTTCTGCCAGATAATACCAACGGATTGGTTGGAGCACAAGTTATGTTTGAAAGTGTCTATAAGTCTAACTCTAAGAGCTGGAGTTAAAATGCCACGGTCTTTTAAAAAGTAATATTAGTTTAAATAACTGTCCTTCTAAACATGACATCCATCATCATGGTAGCAGTTTAGGGGTAACAGAACTTGGGTCTATTTTTCAAAGACAGGGCCACAATGAATATGATATAGATTGAACAAGCTCAGTGGCATAGCACTGCTCAACCTTGTAGGCAAAGGCTAAAATACTGGTCTCAGTTATACTGGCAGTAAACTGGAGTGATTCCTTGGAAGTCAATGAGTTACTGGCTGAACAATTATCAGAATCTGGTCCAAAGACAGGAAGCAGGTTCTAAATCCCAAGGCCCTGAACAATTAACATGAAATCCTTGGCCTGTTGAAATCCATGGCCAAATTTCCATTGACTTCAATATGGCTGGGATAGCATTCTAGGTTTCTAAAAGATTTGTCCAGATTCATGTATCTGAAACTACTTACCTAAATATTACTATTACCATTTGAGTTTTTATGCCTTTGTTTCTCTTTCCCTTGATCCATGTTTCTCTAAAGTCCAGACTTGTACGTCAGTCATTGCCTAATTTGTCTGCCCAGTAAGGCAAAATTTCCATTTCAGTTAAGTTCAAATGAGTGTACCTTGCATAGTAGATTACAAGTGCCATCTATAACTGAGTAATGTATCTAGAACGTGCCCTAAGCTACATACTGGACACGCCTGTGTTAGCTCTGGTTATAGGTGTTAACTGGGTGGCAGAAGCACATAAATAGGGAAAGTAGGGAGTATCCTTTCCAAGTCTCCTCAGTTCCTCATTCAGTCTACCTGGCCTGCCACCAAACCACCCATCCCAATGCATAGATCCCCTGCTCTACAGAGGGCATTCCATGTGGCTGCTCCCTTCCCATTTCCACATGGGCAGGGAAGAGCCTTTGATCAATACAGAACCCATGAGAATAGATGTTCATGTAAGAAATGAGTACATAGAATCGTAGACATCAAGGAAGGAAAAGATTCTTCTAGTCCATCTCGCCACCAATGAAAGATTGTTCCTACAGTATACTTTCATAACTTTGTCCACATGTTTTTAAAGATTCAAGATCTCTAACCCATGAGGTTATGAAACAGAATAAAACGCAGTCTTGGTATTACTACTACCACAGCACATGGGCGGGGGTGGGGGGAGGTTTCAAAGAATGCCAGAGTACTTTACAAACATAGCATAACATACAGGGCCACCAATGCGATAAGACAGAATCTGTAGCCGAATGCAGTAACGGCCGATCCCTGGTCTTTACGTAAACCAATTTGGTGCACTGTGGTTTAAATTGAAACAGTGATAGCTAGAGAATTCCCATTATATTGAACACTTAGTGGTTAGTTCCTTTTAATGAATTAGATATTAGCAGATAGGAAGTTCCTATTGAAAGCATTTCCTGTATTGGTACTCCCTGATTTGGCAAGTTATCAGGGTAGGAAATGAACACAGGAAGTATCTGTCTACAGACCTTTTATCATCAAGGTAATTGCTGTGGCAGCATTTTAATGTTTATCAAGGTAATAAACATATAGTCTAAAAAAAGATGTTTTTCAGCTCTAAAGAACAAGGCTTCAAAAAAAATCTTATGTGATATCACTGTATTTAATCATAAACTTCAAAATAGCGCTCAAATACCATCATCTGTTCCCTTTCAACAAAATTGCAAATGGTGATTAAAGTGAGAAATTTCCTTTTTCTAGTGGGACTGTGGTTTCTAGGGGGAGTGCACTAATGATTAGGGAAGAGGACTGGAATCAGAACTCTTGGGTTCTCTTCAGAGCTCTGGGGCTGACTCTCTCATTCTCTCTCTCTCACGGTTGTAAAGTCCTTTATGGCCACATTTTCAGGTGATACCTTCTCAAATAATCATTCTCCCTCCTTGGAATTTACACACTCCAAATACTTGTAATTTATCATCTCTCTCTTAATCAAGCTATGTACATTCTGCTCTTAATAAACCATTTTTTTAGCTGGTGTAAATTGGCATAGTTCCATCAAAACCAATGGAGCTACACCAATTTACACCAGTCAAGGGTTGCTGTTCCCATCAATGGAGTTATGCCCTGGATGAACTTAACCCATTATATCTACTGCATTCTCTTCAGCCACTGATTTTCAAATTCTATTTAAAAAACAATTTAACTTGTCTGGCACAATGCATTCTTTACACACTGCTTAGTGCCCAGGGTTCTTGTAATCTTTAGATGTTTAATGATGTTGTTTTTACGTTAATATTTGTTCCATTATTTTACTAGTGAGAGAAGTGAGACTTGTACGATGATCATTTCCACAGTGTCTTTCACCTCTAGGTCACTAGTTCAAACTAAGCACAGGCGAGAAGATTGAAAATCATTACCAATATCTATATCATGATCTTCGTAAAATAAGTTATTGTTCTCATTTCTGTTCCTAATGGGATTGGTATCCACATAACAAAAACTGTCAGCACTGTTCTCAAGGGAGCCATGCATGCCAGGGGAGAGAGAACATGGAAAGCAGTGTGAAGAGTCTGCCCCTTGTGTGATGGGAATTTCCTCTTACTATTGATTTCCAAGACAAATCTCACCAAATATCCTGCAGCCTCTATTTCCCCACACACCCTGATGGGTATTACTATGGGACTGTACAACTCCCTTAATTACTAAAATAAGGTGGGGGTGAGACCATTATCCAGTCTGAAAACAGTTTATTCATAATGCTGCAGACTAGGTCCTGACACCATACACACATATCCCATACTTAGGTATAAGATTCAGCAACTGTACATGTAAACTCCTCATGGCCACTTCTCTGTTCTGTACAGTGACGAGCACACTCAGAGATCAACAAATAATTTAGAAATAAATAACAATAGTAAAATAAGCAGAGTATATGGCAATTTGCTCAGTCCATTAGCATACACCTTGCCAATGCTGACAGTTGAAATAACTGCAGGTATCACTCACCCTATTCCATCACTATCCAGCAAAGGCTATGGGGCTGATCCAAAGCCCATTGGAAAAACTCCCACTAACTTCAATGGGCTTTGGATGAGACCCAGTGTGCCCCACTATTTAATTTTACCTGCTAAAAATGATAATATAAGTGACGTAAGCCAATATTTTTCCATTTAACTGATTTCCTAAAGGAACCTGCTGTGTTGCTTTAGAAAGCTAAATTATATGGAGTAATCCTTTTTAAATGAATGGTATGATATATTCTTATTGGATTATGAATTTGCCACTTAAAAAATAAAAATTTTTGTTTTGCCTTAACATTTCATTAAAATGCCTCTGCATTTCACAGCAGAAGATCTCCAATGTGTTCAGAATGTTTAATTCTACCAACATTACCGCTTCAAAGGTCTGCTGAAGTCTCATGGAACTTTTTCAAAACCATGCTGTTTAGAGATAGCTTAGCTTCTGTTAAAACCAAACCAAACAAAAAATCCATTAGGTATTTTTCATCCCTTCTTTACTCAAAGAGTCATTTATATGGAAACTGTATCTTTGGATCAAAGTCAGGCTTGACGCAGGCAGGCATAAATCAAGTGGAGTTACAACAGGGCTGAATCTGGTCCTTTTTTGTTGTTGTTTATTTTACAAGATTTAATCTGCTTCGACTTGATGTCGTAACTTCATGTTTGTGGCACTATACTTGTTTGTTCTGGAAATAATTGTGGGCCTGATCCTGCAATCCTCATTTGAGCGAAACTCCAATTTAAATCAATGACAATTTTGTCTGAATTAAGGAGTACAGTATCAGGCCAAAAGACTTTAAGGCCCTGATTCAGCAAAGCATTTAGCTGTGTGGTTAACTTTATGCAGATGAGTAGTCCCATGGAAGTCAATGTGGCTATTTACTTGCTTATAGTCAAGCACTAGCTTGAATGCTTTGTTGGACTGAATCCAAATGAGAAACAAGCAACAAGGACCAGTGAACTTTTAATATTTTGTTTTCATGTAACTAACAGAAATACACAATACTACACAAATGATGTTTGCTGTAAAGTAATCACACCCATCTCTAAGCAGAATATTTCTCAAAGCTTTCCACAAGACGTCAGTCAGCAGGGTTTGAAACTGCCTTCAGTTTTGCGTGGTTTCAAAAATATTTGAAATCAGTATTTTGCCTTTCGAAGGAGGGGTGGGGAGCAACAATGCTATATAGAGTAGCTTAGAGTTGAAGACTAAGATTTCTGATGAAAGGTTCTTGTATTGTATATATTGATTTAATCAGTACACCAATGGTCTGTGGAGACCTACAGAATTTGTAACACAAGCCCTGGCAACCTCAAGTATTCCAAATTCTTATATCAAATATGTAGACACTTTATCTCACAAACAATAGCTTCCAAGTCAAACCACACAAAGGAAACTAGTCATAAGAAGGAGACTGCAAATATATTTAGAGGTAGATTAGCTTAAGAGAACTGACCACATGTGTAATTGATAAGCCATTATAAAATGTAGATTATTAATTACTCAATAGCTTTTTCTTATTCAAAATAACTGTAATTGCACTGGCAGGCAAGGACAACAAAATAAGCAGGCCTGCTGTAGGTTGTGGAATTCAAATTCCCGTTGAATGTAGACATTTTTGCATTTGACATTCCTTCCATCACTGAAAGGTGATAGAAAAAAAGAAATTCAAGATAAGTATGTTAATATCAACCACAAGGTGAGACTGGATTATTTTTTCATGTCATTCTGATAAAGAAAAATAGAAGCCTACAATCAATGGTACTTTATTTATTTTCTAGCCCTCATTTTCTGTACATTGTGTTCTGCATGCACTGCACATATCTTCAGGTTACAATTTGCACTGGAAGAAAACACTGCTTCTTAGTATTTAATATCCCAATTGTCAGGAGGACTTCTCTGCCTGACGGAGCATTTTATCCTTCAGATGCCAAAAAAGATTTAGCCATTTATATAAATAATGAGAACATCCATAGTTAGACGGGTAACATAAATAAACAAATTAGAAATATAACCCCTCATGCTTCAGGGTTTAAAACAACTACTAAATTATGGGGGTTAGGAAGAAACTTTCTCTGAAGGCAGATTATTCTATACTTTTCTATTACATAGAGTTTCTTGCACTTTCCTCTAAAGCAGCTGATATTGAGCACTGGTGGAGACAACATACTGACCAATATGGATAGCTGGTTTGATCCCGTACGGTTATTCCTCAAGTATAAATGGAATAATTTATTCAAAAGCCCAGGATTGCTGGCAAAAAAGCTTATGAATCTATTGAGTTTTGCCAGTTAGTTTGACAGCTCATCCCAGGACATTGTGCTTTCCATATAATCGGGGGAGAGTTATTATGAGATACTAGAGAGTTAGAATTCATGAGCGCAGCCACATATTAGCTTATTTACAGGATCACAGAGATATCACATTCGTGACATGGGCCCCTGATCCTGGAAACATGCACATACATAGTTAGCTTTAAATATACCAACTAGTCCCAATAAAGTCGATTGGACTACTCCTGTGCTTAAAGTTAAGAGTGTTAAGTGTTTTCAGGATTGGGCCCTTAGGCATTTTAAAGAAAAATGAATCAGTGAATTATACTGAAAGTCCATCTCTCTATGTGTATAAATCAATAACAATTTCTACTCAGTTATAAATAAAAACAAATATTCTGAGCCAAACTCTCACCTTTGATGAACGTGTAAGGCTCCCACAGAAGTGACTAAAAGCCACATGCATAGATCCAATTTGGACTATTTAAAAGGCTTTCAATCTTTGGCCCAGATCCTCCACTGGTGTAAATCAATGTAGTCCATCAATGGAGGTACACTGATTTACACCAGCTAAGGAGCTGGCTTGTTATTCTGAAATGGCAAAAAAGTGAGAAATTATACAGTTCCTTTTTTCATTTTAAGCCTATAGACAGAAATGTTTATTTCTGATTACTCTCTGAGTCAAATACTTGCTTCTACTTTACTCTATCTAGAACAGAAGTTGAACCACTTGGGACTGGAAATGATCTTCATGTTAAATATACTTTCTTAGTTTAGAGTCTAAAACTTTTATAATTTCTCCCCAGTTAATTTACATTGTAGACAGACATAAATGAAATCCTGGCATCAAAACTAAGGACTTTCCAGCAGAATGGGGCCAAAATCCTACAGGCCTTAATCAGGCAAAACTCCACTGTAGGATTTGGCCCAAAATGCGGTGGCAAAAGCTAATTATTATTTCACTTAGGAGATCTTTGCTCTCTCTACTGAAGCTTCAATTTAAGGAACTGCCGTGTAAAATACAGCTAGTTCTTATCACTGTGCTGGAAGGCAGTAATATAACAGCAACATAATAGTGTTATAATAGTTGTTAACATTGACCTCACTATAAATATACTAACGAAAAATACAGAAATAAAAAAACCCAAAAAATCTTATACTGCATCTAGGCATAGTGTGCCTTCAGTTTTTAAGCAAAATTTCCCACTCACATCAGGAGGACCGTCCTGCTTAAAAGAAATGTCAGTTCACCATTACTAAATGAATACACAGCACTTTCTCTTAGCAGCAAACATGCTGACTCAAAGAACCTCAAAATTTTCATATAGAACCTGATTCTGTAAAGTGCTGAATGTCTCCTGCCAGGTGCTGAGTGCCCATAAATTGCCACTGAAATCAATGGGAGTGCAGCTGTTGCAGAGGGTACTCAGCATATGACATGTATTGGCCCACAATGCAAAGTAGATTCATATTTTGATCTCTGTAGGTAGACTCTTGAAAGCATCCCTCATTACAAAAGGATAAGAACAGACAGCTGTATAAATACAGACACACACATGCATACAATTCAAATAGTCCTCAGGCAAGATTTTCGTATTACAAAATTTTAAACAAAAAGAGCATCAAACACCTAACAAATTCAAACAACAAAGCAGAAGGTATTCAGGAATCAAACATCAGCTTCAATTATTTAGTGGCCTAGCATTGCTGCTGTCCTATATCATTTACTATATCTCCATCATAATTGGAAAAGTATAAAAATACATAATACATCAAAGCGATTGAATATCTCAGTTCTGTATCTGAAACCTCCCCCCACCCACTAATGCAGAGTCCTTATTGTATGTGTAGTTTTGTACTTCACATAAAACTGGTTTCATTATCACCAGGCATTCAGTTACAGTTAGCTTTCTTCTGCAATTAATCATAGCTATTGCTATATCTGTAACTGCTATCTATTGCAACATAATACAGCAAAAATTAGATAGATTTATTCAGCTATCTGAGCAAAGAAACCTGCAAAACTCAGCAAAGCAGTCTTTTAAACAGCTGTTAAAATAATGCTTACTCATAAAAGTTAGTTATGAACCAATGACAGATTTTTATTGTCCAAAAAATAAAGACAAAAAGCACGCACCAAGCAGAATGCCACCACTATTAAAACAACATTTAAGAAAAATCCTGAACATCAGTATAGAGTTTCCACAAAAATAAATCTGTAACATCTGCATGACTCAAAACAAGAGCTGATGTCTCTTCATTTCCATTTGCAAATGTTTGTGTCCCTGTCAATATGGGAAGCATTTAAAAGTATCCAAAGGTTCAGCATTCTGAGGAACCCTTTTTTCTTTCTTTCAGTGAACAACCTATCCCCTTACGGCAATCCAGATACACATCCAAGTTGTCAGAAATGATACCTACAAGAAAATTCGAAGCTCTCATAAAAGGGCTTTGCATATGCAATCCACAGCACTGAACAGTGAATTTAAAAAACCCAATTTTTTTTCCGAGTTAGAAGTTTTTAAGCCTTGCGGATGGTTGGAGTAGGAAAAAGGAAATTTACTAGGCAGTACAAAGGAAATCTTGTTGTCCTCTATTGTGGCAGTGGGGGTGTTGCCCAATTCTAACTTATCTGTGTTGATAAAGGAAACCAAAGAACATATTATTGAAAAAAGGTCCAATAAAAATGTACCCCTTTCTTACCTTAATAGTGCTTGCCATAATTTGATTAAGATTATTGATCGCTAATAATTGTTAATAATAATTATTGCTTCGCTCTGACCAGAAAGAAGTTTTGATGAGGTTGTTTAGAGCGGATGAGATTGTGCTAACTCTGGGAAATGAAGTCAGCCAATGGCAGGAAGAGGTTTCTATTGGTCCTGGCTACTGCAGCTCGAAGAAACAGGATATTTGGGAGCGAAGAGATAAGAGGTCCTAAAAACAATGTTGTTTTTCTTGATGATATGCAGCTACCAGATTTTTTTTTTAAACAAAAAAAAGTCAATTGCCTATGACAGCTTAGGCAGGTGTGATCTGATGTGCAGTAAGTGTGACATGCCACTCTGAAGCAGGATGCAGATGTCAGATGAAATGGGCCAAATTCGACAGGGTTTCATACAGGCTATCCCCTGGGGATTTACCGATTCAGGGCCAAAGACAAACCTGGTGTATGCGGGTGCAACTCCATTGACATCAGGGGAGTCTAATCTGTTTACACCATATCTGAATATGTGCATTAATCTCATGCCTAGTTACCTGAGGTACTGTATTGACAGTTTATCTCTTGTCTGATCTATTATATTGTTATTTTTAGCTATAAAGCAAATGAACTGGAGCCCATAATTTATTCCCCCTCTCAACTGAGTGTGTACATGATGCTGCTTTGTTCTTAATTATTATTCGTCATATTATCATAATGCGTAGGAGCCCCACGCATGGCCCAGAACCCCTTTGTGCTAGGTGCTGTACAAACACAGAAAAAAAGACAATCCCTGCCCCGAAAGGGTTGCTCATGAGTGCTGAGCTGCTGGCAGGTTTTTTTTTAACGGCCTTGGGAAGGATGAAAAGGTTATACAGTATGGACAAAGTCAAAAAGCATGTACACAAACACTCAAACTCAGTGTTCCCACTCTTGTAAGTCTCAAAACATTTGATGTTTTTGTTAAAGCCCCAGCTCCTGGAGGCAAGAAATGATGTGAAAATCTCAGCTTTCATAAAATAAAAAATAATACCAAAAACAAACAACCCAACAAAAAATAAGCTTCTAGCCTCCATGGTTTAGGAGACAAGCTATAAAATATGGCTCATAAAGGCTCAAAAAACAGAAGGAAAAATAATAAGCACCCAACATAGATTACTTTTAAAACTCATGAATTTTTGAGCCAATCTCATGGTGTTTTGGAGTCCTGACTCATGCTTTCTGAATGCTTGGGATGACAATATTGAACTACGGAAATGTGCAATTTTTTTTAAAAGTAAAAGCTGAAATTGTTTTGGGGACTATCGTTTTGCCAGTTTTCCCTTTGTTAATGACATTGGGGGCTGTAGTGTAACGAGGAAACAGATTTTACCTTTCACACAAGGGAAAATACGCTCTGCCCCGCTGTTGCGGGCATTGTTGCAGATGCAGGCAAAGCAGAAGAACTGGTGTGTAAGGAGGGACAGGATTCTCAAAGATATGGCAGGGAGTTTCTACCAACTATGCGCTATGGAACACAGCTCTGTAGGGTTGACTGCATGTGTTACAAGGGCAGGTTGGTGGCTCTACACTAGTCATTACCCTTGTGGAAGGCGAGCAAAGAGCCCATGGAAGCTACTACAGCCTCACAGCCACTCCATGGGCTGGGAACAGGATTCCTCCTCCCCTGGACATCTCAGATCTCTCCAGTAATTACCCAGGCTGAGTGGTGGGAGCAGGATTTACCCATAAGGCATACTTTAAAGGACTGAATAGATTTCCCAAACAGCTATTTTAAGTTTGAACCAAAAATCTGATGAAACAAGAAACATTCCCACTGTTAGGATGTTAGCTAAGAATGGCCTCAATCTTGCAATAGGCAATCGGCATTGCAGGTTCAGGGCCCAACAGGATAACAATAACTGTACACAGTCTTTTTGCCACCTGAACACATAGTGCCTCTCATAATGGGGCACAGAGCTCTGCTTGGGGCCTCTAGGTGCTACCCCAATTAACAAATAAATAATAATAATAATGTGGTGGCAGGAAAGTAGATTGGAAGCTTCTTGGTCGGTGCACAGAAATATCAGACAGTAGAGAACCAAACAGCCAGTGCCTACGAGCCCATCCTCTCTCACTGCCCCACTACCCTCTCATTTATGAAACAAAGGGAAAGTAAAGCTTCACTGTGTAACTGATAACCATTTGCTTAGTACTGCCCCCTTTGGCATTTTTCACAACACAATACAGCACTAGAGAAGTAAACAAAAGGGGCCAATTCATGGTGCGGGATTTGTTCCAGCCCACACTGTGGGAAGATGGCAGGTGTTCAGGGGAGGAGGAGGGAGTGTTGTCAGGGTGGCTCTGTACCTCAACTAATGCCTGAAGAGCCTCTGGGCTGCCCTAACAAGAGTTAGAGGCTGAACAAGCCTTCATTACTCTCCCTCCCTGATTTGGGCTCTGCACCAGCAGAGGGATAAGTTCTGCCCATAGTTTTAGTTATGATTCCATCTTTCACTCTAAGGGATTCATACAGAGCCCCATATTCCTTCCAGCATTTCCTACCTGGCTTTGATTACTCATTCGCAGACCTCTCCTCTGCTAGACATTAAAAGCGACCTGCAAGCAAGCTGCAACTGTAGACAGGTGACACCAACAGGCTGGTAGATGTGACAAAAAGAATGAGGGGATGATTTAATGTTAGTGCAGCATGTCTACTGGTAACATCAGAATAGTTCAGAGTTAGTCTTGTGATAAGATAATGTAATGTCTGCCTATGGTAATTTATATATAGTCCAATTGTACTGCACGGTATTTTTTCACAATCTATGTCAATTTAATTTCATTATTGCGCCTGTGCAGAGTAGGTAAATTGTGGTTACTTTCCAATTTTCGTTATGAACAGTAAGATAAGAAAGCAATTTACAGTAATTGTACTTCAGGGGGATGTTGATTTCCTCCCTTTTCATCTCCAAACAATGAGCAAGACATCCAAAAGATTAGAACCTTTTTGTAGAAATTTTCAAAGCATTGTACAATGCTTGAGGTGGGTGACTTCCCCTCTAATTAACTTCATAACTTAGTTTACGTTTGTGCTCAAAAATATTATGTAGCTTGAAATATCAGTTCCAGCTCTCCAACATGCGTAGAGTCTGAAGAAGTTCCCACACATCCATTTAAAAGCATGTGTCAGTAATAATCCCTCTCCAGCCTACCCTCTTCATTCACCCAAACCTTCTGTTGACTTCAGTTCATTTCAGTGCACAACAGATGAGAGATTAGATCTTACCAAGTTCTACTATTATGTAACATTTGTTATAGAATCCATAGCGTGTTAGGAATTTTGCAGATTTAAATCTTCGCCAGAGAATTTACATCTACTTTACAAGCTAATAAGCACAGGCAGAGCCCTGAGCCTATGCAGAGCCTTTGACTTCATTAGGGCTCCCCACTGGCACAGGGATCTGCTTGTGTGGATTTGATTGCAGGGTTGGGCATTGGTATTGAACAGGCAGGAAAATATTGGCCCATCAAATCACAGCCCACACAAAACAGAAACAGTATAAACATTTTTATTATTTTTTTTCTGAAATTGTTACGATTAAATAGAAAGTAAGTTATGTTACATTATATATTATTTATCATTTTCAATAATGGTTCAAATATTTTTGAAATGGCAGCTTTTGTCAATGAATAAAATAAAGACATAAAAAAGTGCTAGATGGGGAAAGACTGCTAGGACCAGCAAATATTCCCACTTCAGATTTCTCTCTTAACCCTGTCTCCCTGACTTGTCTCTGTGTTTTTCTTTTGAAGTTTTCATTCACATTGAAACCTGCAGCTATAAACCGCAGCGTACCAAAGCACTTAAGCATATGCTTAACTTTAAGCACGTGCCTAACTTTAAGCACATGCCTAAGACCCTTGACCTCAGTGGGATCTGAGCACATGCTTAAAGTTAAGGACGTATGTAAGTGCTTTCCTGAATTGGGATAGACATAAGCATTTGCTTAAATGCTTAGCTGAGTCAGGATCATAGTGAGTAAGCATTGATGCAGTCTTTTTTAAACTTAAACTTCTTATTTATTAGAGGGGACTCAGAGACCTGACTTGACAAAGGCTCTGACCTTGAAAGTTACTCCAGATCCTGGTAAAGCCAGTGGAGCTTTACACATGCCCAGGAATCTAACCATGCAAAGTTATGTGCAAGACTGAGACCAAGATGGGTAAAAAAAATTCCAAAATAGAAATATGTTTCATATCTTACATGTCTCATAACATGGGCTGCACATATTTTTAAAACACATCCAACCAGCTGAATAAAGTGTACAGTTAAAACATTCCTAAACTAGGGTTGCCAATCCTCCGGGATTGTCCAGATTAATCTTTAATTAAAGAGTATTTGGTGTGATGAAAACTCCAGGAATATGTACAACCATAACTGGCAACTGTTTCCTAAATTGACTGATTTTCACACTATAGGTAGGATTGTTTCAGACCTTGGATTCTATAAATCATGAATATGAGAGTGTTAGAATGTGGGAAATACATATTTTAACATGAGATGACACACATGTTTTAAATAGATCTGCAATTTGTCTTGTTAAGGCTGCTGTCAGGGAGTTTAACCAGGAATGTTGTCCTGGGCCCAGCCTGACTAGGAGGCCTGAGATGAGCTCTTTTTGCCCTCTTCAGGGAGGCAGTAATACCACAGCACACTTTCCCTTCACACTCGCTGTTCAGCTGTTTAGCAGGGAGTGGGAGTAATGCCCCCATAGATAGCACTATTTTTATGGTACTGTTAATTTCTGGATATAGCTTTACCTGTCAGTTTTGCATTTCCACTTTTAGCTGTCTCCAAACTCCACCGTCAACCTAACCCCGCCCCCCGGCCTATTAGATCCCACTCTTACACTACATCTTCCCATTCTCGACTCAGCCTTAATTAATATCTTTTGAGAATGATAGGCATCTGCTCTGTGAATGATACTTATCTAAAAATTCGGTCAGACAGCTGAGACATATTCCATCATGAAAAATATAGACAGAGTCTATGTAATGACTCTATAGTCTGGTGTGCCAAAGGACTAAAGTTTGCAGAAGGTGATACATGATTTGCACAAATGCTGATTGGTGTAAGGTGGGGTTTTAGTGCTCACAAATCTTCTTACTGGAGTCAGATATCAGCACTAAGTAAAGAATCCCTTATCAGCTAATTTAAGGATTTCTTAATATATATATAAAATTAATTGCGGTTTAAAATGTTAATTGCGATTCATTGCACTGTTAAACAATCGAATACCAATTGAAATTTATTAAATATTTTTGGATGTTTTTCTACATTTTCAGCTGTATTGATTTCTATTACAACACAGAATACAAAGTGTGCAGTGTTCACTTTATATTATTTTTATTACAAATAATTGCACTGTAAAAAGAAACAAAAGAAATAGTATTTTTCAATTCACCTCATACAAATACTGTAGTGTAATCTCTTTATTGCAAAAGTGTAATTTACAAATGTAGATTTTTTTTGTCACATAACTGCAAGCAAAACCAAAACTATGTAAAACTTTAGAGCCTAAAAGTACACTCAGTCCTACTTCTTATTCAGCCAATCCCAAAGACAAATAAGTTTGTTTACATTTACAGGAGATACTGCTGCCTGCTTCTTATTTACAATATCACCTGAAAGTGAGAACAGGCATTCGCATGGCTCTTTTGTAGCCAGCACTGCAAGGTATTTACGTGCCAGATGTGCTAAACATTCATATGCCCCTTCATGCTTCAGTCACCATTCCAGAGGACATGCTGATGATGCTAATTAAAAAAATAACGCATTAATTAAATTTGTGACTGAACTACTTGGGGGGAGATTTGTATGTCTCCTGTTCTGTTTTACCCACATTCTACCATATATTTCATGTTATAGCAGTCTCGGATGATGATCCAGCACATGTTTGTTTTAAGAACACTTTCACTGCAGATTTGACAAAACACAAAGAAGGTACCAATGTGAGATTTCTAAAAATAGCTATAGCACTCAACCCAAGGTTTCAGAATCTGAAGTGCCATCCAAAATCTGAGAGGGACGAGGTGTGGAGTATGCTTTCAGAAGTCTTAAAAGAGCAACACTCAGATGTGGAAATTACAGAACCCAAACCACCAAAAAAGAAAATAATACTCAGATGAACACTGCCACAGATGATTAAACTGAACATGCGTCAGTCTGCTCTGAAGGGACAAATTAATCTTTAGCGCATCTGGCACATAAATATCTTGCGACGCCAGCTACAACAGTGCCACGTGAACGCCTGTTCTCACTTTTAGGTGACACTGTAAACAAGAAGCGGGCAGCACTATATCCTGCAAATTGTAGCCAAACTTGTTTGTCTGAGCGATTGGCTGAAGAAGAAGTAGGACTGATTGGACTTGTAGACTCTAAAGTTTTACATTGTTTTATTTTTGAATGCAGGGCTTTTTTTTTTGTATAGAAATTCTACATTTGTAAGTTCAACTTTCATGATAAAGTGATTGCACTATAGTACTTGTATTAGGAGAATTGTAAAATACTATTTTTGTTGTGTACAGTGAAATATTTGTAATAAAAAATAAAGTGAGCACTGTACACTTTGTATTCTGTGTTGCAATTGAAATCAATATATTTGAAAATGTAGAAAATATCCAAAACTATTTAAATAAATAGTATTCTATTATAGTTTAACAGCACGATTAATCGCACAATTCATTTTTTTAACTACATGATTAATCACGATTAATTCTTTTTAATCACTTGACAGCCCTAATATAAATAAAAGTCCGTCTTGATATGGGTAGTTTTAAAGCATCAACAGGAGCAAAGTCTTTTCTACCAGTCAATCTATTGCACCTGGGCATGATGCTAAGTAACTTATGGTTACTTCAAATTTTGGTTTGAATTCCTAGTTAAATGAAAGGACATTCCAAAGCTCAGTTTCATCCAAAATTTAAATTCTGTAAAAACAAACTTTTATAAAACCTAAGACTAGCAGAAATGAGTCCACAATTTTTTAAAACAGTTTTTAAACAGTTTTTTTAAACTGTTGTTTTAAAACATATAATCATTCCTGTGCAGTGTTTGAAATCAAGTCTATCCCAAAGGTGCTGAAATGACACCACTGAAGTTAACAGGAACTTTGTCATTGACTTCAGTTGGCAATGGATAAGGATCCAAGAAATTAAGGCTCCAATCATGCAATTTACTAAATGCTGATTAATTATATGCCTGGGCAGAGCCTCAGTGACTTCACTGAAGCTCTGTAAGAGCAAAGCAGTCCCCCTCCACATGCTGTCAATTGTCAATATGTCCCAAAGTAGCACCAGACTGCATACAAAACAAGTAGAAAGGAATAAAAACAGTTTTCATTGCATTATTTTTAGATGTAGATTTTCATAAACAGAAGGATTTTTTTGATCCAATGCATGACACATCTGGTCATTCCATCACAGCAACCATGCTTACTCAATTAATTTTTTGTAGAGTTTTTGTTCTTTAAAAAAGCACAGTATTCTGATTAAACGTAGCTCTGAGCCTTTCAATCAGTTTGGCCAAGCTAAACCTACACATTGAGTGAGGGAAAAATGTATTCTTATCAAGTTTTCACCAAACTCTCCACCAGGACTTCCTCTCTCTAACTCACTGTTTTCCACTGACTCAAAAAAACAAAAAACAAAACCAGTAAATCTGTTCGCAGGAGATTAAATTCATCCCCTCACAAAAATAAAACTCACATAAATGGGCTTTAAGCAGGGAATTAAGTGGCGGTGCATCAGAAAATAATCCACCTTCACAAACCAGGGCCAAACAGCAGGGCAAGCCTTCCATGCCTGTTACTTCAATCTATAGTCTAAAATGGTAGCTGCTGTCCCTCCATACCCCCACGCAGGTGTTTCCAGCCACTGGATCCATGCAACTTCAGACCCAATGTAGCTCTATGCCTACATTTTCCATAAAAAGCTTCACATTTCTAATTTACTGCATTATCAGATTTTAAATAGCAGAGAGAGAGAAAGAACTCATCAATCTCCTTTTGACGTCCTCTCCCCAAACACAGAGATTTTGTTTGTAATACCAAACGATATCCTTATAAAAAGGAATATGCAGTGTGGAATTGGGACGGCAGGCAATGAATGCCTTAAGTAGCGTGCACTACTTGTTTGTTTCAATTAGATTACGCTGAACTGAATGTGAGCTAGATGAGAATTCTGGCTAGCGTTTTTTTGTTACAGTAATTGTCACTAGATGGTGCTCAGTGCCCCTCTAAAAGAAATGTGTCGGTTTGTCTCATCAGGCTACTTGCATTGTTTGGTACACAATTATAGGAAGTCTCTGTACCTAATATCGAGGATTACACAAAAGAGAATGTTCTACCAGAAGCAGATTTCTTCCCATCAAAGAATCATATTCAAGCTCCTTGTTTTTGCCTTCAATGCTAATCACAAATTAGCTCCTTTCTACCTTTCTGTCCTTGCCTCCTCTCTTGTCCCCTCTAAACCATCTTCACTCATCCCAGCTTGCTTAGCGGACCGCTCCGTTCAAATCCTTCTCCTATGCCCATATGCCTTCTTTC
Source organism: Caretta caretta (assembly GCF_965140235.1). Taxonomy (NCBI): domain Eukaryota; kingdom Metazoa; phylum Chordata; order Testudines; family Cheloniidae; genus Caretta; species Caretta caretta. The sequence continues at coordinate 162,025,776 of NC_134206.1, read as the reverse complement.
ATGCTAACCGTATACAAGGAACTCCCATCGTCACCTTATCTGCCATACCTCTGCCCTCTCCTCCTCTGAATCATTTCTTAAAATCCACTTTTTCAAGGGGGCTTCTCAGTTATAGTTTTATATATATAAAAACTATAACTATAACTATATATAGTTTTATATATATAAAACTATAACTATAACTATATAAATGCTGATATGAGAACCGCACCCTGTCTTACTGTCTTCATCCTTACACTCAGCCACTCTCAACCTGCTTACAGGCCAGCTTTCTCTCACTCATGAAAAATAACACAGGTGTGGGAGTCCCAAGTATATCCCCAGCTCTGTGTACCTTAGCTACTTGTACAGCACCCATTATTGTTGTAGCTGAGCACCTCACAATGTTTTAGGTATTTAGCTCCACTATGCTCCTGTGATATAGGGAATTTCTATTATCTCAGTTTTACAGATGGAGAACTGAAGCACAGAGGGACTAAGCGACTTGCGCAAGGTCAGAGGAGAGGAGAATTGACGAGGGACTCCCAAGTCCCAAGCTAGAAATGTAATAATTGGACCTTTTTTCCCTCCCAGCTTTGCCATAGACGTCCTTTGTGATCCCGCATAAGTCACTACGGGTATGTCTACACTGCATTGTAAACACATGTCTCTGGGTCCTGGGCTTGTGGACTCAGTGTTTCTAAGCCTGCACTTGAGCATCCACACTGCACTGTAAACCTAGGTTTACAATTGCTGGACCTAGGGGTCTCACAGCCGCACTAATGTAACCATCTTGCACTATGCAGACTTCTGTCATGGGTCCGTGGCTTGACATGCATCCACACTGCAAAGTGACAGGGCTTGGACTGAGTCACAGGGGGACTTGGGCTCTGACCCACCCCGTCAAGGAGGGTCCTAGGACCCAGTTCCTGAGTGCTTGCTGACCTGAGTCAGACTGATTTATATGTGGACAGAAGGAATAGCCTGGGCTCAAACCTGAATTAGATCCCTGGCTTAGTGTGCAGTGTAGACAAACCCTTAGCCTTCCTCTGATTCCTCTTCTGCCTCAATTTCCCCATCTGTAAAACTATGACAATTATACCTCCCTATTTCAAAAGAGTGCTGTGAGGATTAATATTTATTAAGTGCTTTTAGATCCTTGGTTAAAAGACACTGTAGAAGTGAAAGCTATTGGTTATTATGTTAGATGTTAATTTAATGATTTTATATGTGACAATCATACCACAAATCAAAAAAGCAAATTTTATGCAAGAAGAAAAAATAACAGTGAGGTCAAAGGTAATGATTTTTGTCATTTTTTCACAAATATTTTTTTAAATAATTAGGTTGGATTTTTTTAAACTCAAATATATAACACAATTAGAGTATTTTAATATTGAGCACTGCCCTTCAGGTCTTTTCATCCCTAGATAGCCATTTCACACAGATAATATGGCTGGCATATTGGATTTCAATACCATATTAGTGAAGCTGTTTCAAGATTTTCATCAAGAATGGAACCCATTAAACTGTCTCGTGTATTACTTTGGCTTTTATGGCACACTTCGTAGAACTGCAGGACTCTTTTTCTTTCCTCCCCAATCAGGAAATCCCTAGAAAATGCTTTCAACTGCTTTAAATGACCCTTCACCTCTGGGCTTTTGCCTAATCTATATATTTGAATACAAGGTATGGCTGTACTTTTTTTAGTAGCTAGCTAAGTTCCTTAAAGGATCAGACATGCATCTAAAATTGTGACTGTGTACATATTGTGCTTCTTTGTTAGTGACTGTGAACAAGAAACAGATGTGAAATATCTGCGTTTGGAACCTAGTGACCCACAGAGACTGGGGCTAATCCAAATCATTCTTAATAACTCAAAACTGCCACCCTTTGACCACCTAGACCTACCTTTCTTTCTTTCTTTCTTTCTTTCTTTCTTTCTTTCTTTCTTTCTATTCAAATGCTAAGGGACTTGCACAATGAGCATTTACATCCATTGCTATTATCTATGTACCCAGAGCTGGTCAGATTTAAACCAAAAGTAGGTGGAGTCTTCAGGGGCATGAAAAAAATATTCCAACCTCAGAAGAGCCTGTTTCAATTCATACAACTATCTTCAAAGAGAGACAAACTTTTCAGTGGTGAGAAAGAGACACAGAAATAACAGAAGCCATAGGTGCATATAGACAGTGTTGCTTTCCATTTTATGTCATGCATATGGCTATATTATATGCTTAGATAAAACGTGTACACTCTTTCCTGACTTAAACACATCTGTGGTGGCCTTTAGTGGTTGTGTGTAGGACTTGCAGCTAAAAAAAGGGTGATTGGATGATACATTTACTAGCCTCCCTTAAAAGTACGCATTTTTCTGGTCAAAACCATAATGTACAAATTTTAGCTCCATGGGGAGCCATTCATGTCCCTGTATTCCCAAACACTAAACACATGTTGCATACAGTAAAAGTAGAACCTCTTCACGTATCTCATAACCGCAAAATGAGTGCATTCCAATTAGGAACATATTTACTCACTGTATAAACTACAGTGATACAATTAACTGGAGTTTTTTAAAGCATGGAAACAGGAAGACAGGATAGCCATTGCACAATTCTGTTGTGGCAATGTGATGAACACAAAGTAAATTGAAAGTCTGCACCCAGCCAGTAAATGTGACAGTAGCTTAATTCTTCTAGGAAAGATGCCTCAGGCCAGACTTGTGTGGCCCACAAAGAAAAACATTCACAATTTTCTAAAATTCTCTAATCCGGTTTCTGTGCTACTGCTGCCTAGCATGTTATGCTATCCCTCCCACTGCGAGAGATTCAAAGCCCCTGTGCCACCATGTCACTTGTGATCAACCAATCAATACTAATGAACACACCTCAAATTTTGAACATCAAGTAATGAGCTAAACTATTCATGATCTATCCATAGAGCAAAGCAAAATAAATTGGTCGAGTCACAAACAAAAAGTTTGTGGAAATCGCAATTTGCTTATGGATACTTCAGGACCAGGAATAAGTGATGTGCTGCAAATTATTCACTGCCTCTACTCTAAGTAAAATCCCATGTGTTGGAGCTTTACAATATATGTGTACGGATGCCCATGTCTGCCTTGTTCACATAGCATAAAGTGTTTTTGTTTGGTGATTGAGGTAGTTCACTGTACTTGGCATCACCCAAACAGTTTACGAAAACACTTTATACTATCAGTATGGAACATCCCAGGGAACTCTTATAAGTTTGTAATAACATGACATCGTGGGTGTGTCAGACATAATAATAATAATAAATACTGAGTGCTTCCAGCATCTACGAAATGTCACTTTGAAAAAGTTGTTCCTGACCTGATATGTGTATGATCATTTTACTAAAACCGCAGTGTATTTGTAAACACATTTTAAAAATAGACAGAAGAACATCATGTGAATATTTTAGGAAAGTCATGGTGAAATGAAATGCTTTGGTTACCACAAAATAGAATATCTGATCATAATGACTACATGGATCTGCAATGAAATGAGTAAAAAGATGGCTAGAATTCTTGATCACTTGAATGGAAGTAGTTGAATATAGGAAGTTTATCTGGTTTAAGAAACCAATGCACCCAGTTGCCTGCCATGGTAATTATAATACAGGGATCTTTGAAAACTTGGAAATTATTATAATTTTATTGCATGTTTATAAAGTATGGATAGCATACCCGATGTTTTACAGAAAAGTAAAAACAAACAAAAAAGACGAGCTGACATCCTGACCCCGTAGAAATCAATGGCAATACTCCTGTTAACATCAGTGAGCCCAAAATTTCACTCAGAGCATATCTACACTGCAATTAGACACTCACGGCTCGCCTATGCCAGCTGACTCGAGCTTGCAAGGCTCAGGATGTGAGGCTGTTTAATTACAGTGTAGACGTCTGGGCTTGGGCTTGAGCCCTGGGTCTAGGATCATGTGAGGGTCCCAGAGCTCAAGCTACAGCCCAACCCCAGAAATCTACACTGCAATTAAACAGCCCCACAGCCCGAGCCCCATAAGCCCATGTCTGCTGGCATAGACCAGCCGCAGGTTTTTAATTGCAGCGTAGACATAACCTCAGAGTCCTTGCCATGAAAATCTTATTATCTAGGTTAGACAAGTATATGCATATATGCACACACAATGCACATACACACACCTGGTATGAATAAATATATATACTGAATATGTGTGCAAATATATATGCATACTTTTAGCTGACATGTCAATGGCAATATAACAATATTGCAGCTTTTTAGGAAATAATCCCAACATATTGGAAGTTAAATGGAAGTTATGCCTCATAAAGACTATCAAATCAAGTGCAAAATTAAGTCTGAAGGGATCAAAACAAATTGGATACAAAGACAAATATGTTCAGCAGAAACTAAAATTCAGGCTTTGCATAAAACATTGCAACAGAAAACCACATAGGATACACACACTGCCCATTTTTCAATCTATTCTTGTGAATTCCACCAGTCTCATTTCCAGGGTCAACCTGGAAACTAAAGTGCTGCCAGATACCTCCACTGTAATAAGATTACCAGGTTATTACATTTTTTTGTGACTTGTAAGGTTAAGATGAGCAGAAATGGATAAATCAAAGAGTCAGTAATCGATAGAGTTTAATGCATGATCTGAGGCCAAAGAATACATCCCTAAATCCTTCTTCCAACATGAATGGCTCATCAGACATGCTAAAACATGTCTACCAAGAATTTTCACAGCCCAGAATTTTCCAGTAATCAGAACTAAGAAAGAGATGCATCATATTTAGTTGGGATAAAATGGAGCTGAAGTTGAATTTTATATTCTATATCTACTGCGCACTAAGAACAGCATATATACTAACAAGTTCGGTATTTTGGGTCTAATCCTGCAAAGTCCTGATAACCCTCAACTAATGGCCCTCAGCACCTTGCAGGGTCTAATCCATAATTGCCAGGTTCTCACAAAACTCTACATACCAAAAGTTTCAAACACCATTTTCCTTCTTTGCTTGGGGCCTGCTCCTGCTTCCTCTGATGTCAATAGTAAGTCTTCCATTGACTTTAACAGGTGCAGAATAAGACCCCTTTCCACTAAAATGTTAGATTTTCGTTACTCCACAAAAGAAAGAAATTATATTTTAATAATCTTTACATAAAGTATTACTTCACATCTCCAAAAACAACTGAAGACACACCATGCCAGTAAATATTCACGTAAAGAACACGCAACATTCCGTTCTGTACAATATTGTATAATCATTCACGCCTTTAAATTTTTAGGCAGGGAATCTGCTATTTGTTTGGTATGTTTTTCCTCCTTATACAGCCTCATGTACACTTATTGCTTTCTGATGGAGAGGCAATAGCTTCCATTTACACTTACTACCAGTTTCCATTATATAGTCCTATTTTAGTCTAGAAACTTATGCTTGAAAAATTTGTTTGGCTTGTGAACTACAAAACTTGCTCTGAGCAAGAAGGAGAGACACATTAGTCAAATCAGTGTCAATTTTAATGACCTGATACCCAAAAAATGGTTTGGCCAGTATTCTTCAATCTTAGTGGGAAAATTTTCCTTAGAGTTCAACGTAACCAAGATTTATTGTTTCCTTAACTATTAATATTTCATTGCTTCTAAGTTCTTATGTTTAGTAAATGACATGACAGGTAACTGCATTGTTGTCACTTAGAAACATTAACTGTACTTTTTAAAAAAATTTCTTTTGGGGATTTTGGAAATACTACAGTTTTAGGCTTGAATCCAGAAGAGACTTACACATGTGCTTAATTTTATACAATGTATTTTTGACACTACAGTTCCACTGATTCAATGGGACTGCTCACAGTGTACAAGTTTAAGCATATGAATACGACTTCACATATTAATAAGGCCTTAGTTGTTTAAAACAAATTAGTGCCGAATTTTCACCCGCACCACAACTTGGCCTCCATTCACGCAACCCCAAATTGGAGGTGCAAATAACTGAAGACACTGTTTTGCACTCCCATTTTAGGTCATCTAACTACTTGATTTATAAGTGCCATCAGGTACTTAGATTTCCAAGTGATCAAAACTGCTGGTGCAAAACTGGCGGCAAGATTCTGAAAATCCAGACCTTCCCTGGCTGATTTGGAAAGCAGTGATGTATTTTTCCAAAGTTAGAAAGATAAAGATAACACAGAGGAAAAACTTTAAAACAGTCTCCGTATCAGCTTTTTAAAAATTATAATCATGGTAGAAAGAGTTAATTTTCCTAAATTTGATATACATTTCTCCACAATTATTTGTATCTGAAATTAGTGACTGGGTTTTTTGAAAAACACAAGAGCCCCTTTCAAATCCAGTCCTGTATAGATATGGTAGTGCTGTCTTTCTAAGTTGAGCTACTAGTAATAGTCTCAGTAACTTACAAGATAATGACACCGAATATACATCATTTTCTTAGTAGTCACTGGAAATGTATTATGTATTTCGATTTGATCGCACCAATCTAAAATGCTTGCAGCTTCAGACAATTTAAAAACAAAAATACCCAACACGAAAACAGCCAGACATTAAAAAAACTGTAAAAAAATCCCAGCTCAACCCCGCACACCCCAATTCAAACTCAGATATTAATGGTCTTTTACACATATTGAGCTGAAAGACCAATTATCTACATATAATCAGTATTCAAAGAACATACAGTAATATAACAGCTGGAAGCAGCTAGGCAATTTTATGTCTCTTAAAGGTACTTAGTAATGTTATGTCAGGTTTATGCAGTCTCTCCTCTGGATCTTCTAAACCTAAGATCAAAATCAGTCACTGAGAAGATAGCCTTTTGATTCAATATGCTATCACTCGAGCCCAGTGCTTTGTCCAAGGGCAAAGCTCTGGGCACCATCTTGCAAACTCTTCCCATATGGATAGTGTTTATCAGACCTTAATAGGGCTGCTTTAATGAGTAGAGGCTCTTTTGTGGGAAGAATTTGCAGGATCAAGCTGCATATTTGTACAGGTTTTGTTTCTGCAACATAGTTGAAGGCAGAACAATTTCAACCAATCCAGTTCTCTGTCATTTATCTTGTGGCGAAGTTGTGGGAGAGTTGATATTCTTCATTTCTTTATAGGAAAACAAGCTGTTAGGTGATTTGAAATTATTAAGTAGTGCACATAGCTAGCCCATGTAATACCATTATCCTCTGCCCCAACCACAGCCAAAATGTGAGATGCAATGAGTAACAAAAATGAGGTGAAAAAAACGAGGAGTCCTTGTGGCACCTTAGAGACTAGTGCCACAAGGATTCCTCGTTGTTTTTGCTGATACAGACTAACACGGCTCCCACTCTGAAAAATGAGGTGCACAACAAAGATATTAAAAGTTAAAACGCTCCAGTGGTCCTTCCTTGAATTTTTCTGTAACCTCAGCTTCATCATGATCCTTTGTTTCTGATATAAATGATTTTGAACACTAGAAGTGGAACATAAGGAACTTTAGGACTGAAATGAGTGACATCTCTTGGAATGAAAAATATTTGACAGGTATGTATACATCCTTCCTATTGGTTTGTTACACTCCATTGGAGACGTCTCCTCCTCCTACAGAAGTCAACGGCAAAACTCTTATTGATGCCCCAATGGAGTTAGGTCAGGCCTTTCTTGTTCTGGGTTTCAAATTAGGCCCTGATTCAGGAAAATACCCCTGTTCAGGAAGGGCACTTAGGCACATGCTTAAGTGCTTTCCTGGATCAAGGCCTTAGATTGTAAACTCTTCAGAGCAAGGACCACATTGTCTTATGTCTGTACAGTGCCTAGCACAATGTGGCCAAATTGTTTCCGGGGGCCTTTGGGTGCTATTGCAATACAACTAATAAATAACAGTAATAATACTAAGAGTATTTCTCTAGAAAGAATATTTGAGCAGGCTTCATTCAAGTAAACCATTTGCAGATCACAACTGTTTTTCTATCAATATCAAAAGCATAATCCATTCTAGGCAGTGCAAAGTTTGTCAGTTCTCTCCATGACAAAAGAATTTGAATGTAATATTTCACTTAGAACCACATAACAGCAGTGTCAAAAATCTTGCCAAGTGGTTCTAATCAACTGCCAAGAAGTGGGGCTTTCCAGTTTGAACTTCTATTAGAAAAATAAATTAAAAAAATGCAAGAGTAAAGTATATATGCTGTAGTACCTTTTAATCTGAAAACAGCTGGCCACCTTGGAAATAATTAGCCTGTCTATGAAAAAAATCTAAAAGCCAGCAAATAAAACTCCACTTAGCTGATTATTAATGAGAGGCGCGTGCACTAAAAAAGTGGTTCTCAAATTAGGGCCGCCGCTTGATCAGGGAAAGCCCCGGCAGGCCGGGCCAGTTTGTTTACCTGCCGTGTCTGCAGGTTTGGCCGATTGCGGCTCTCACTGGCTGCGGTTCGCCGATACAGGCCAATGGGGGCTGCGGGAAGCGGCGTGGGCCGAGGGATGTGCTGGCTGCCCTTCCTGCAGCCCCCATTGGCCTGGAGTGGCGAACCACAGCCAGTGGGAGCCGCGATCGGCCGAACCTGCGGACACGGCAGGTAAACAAACCAGCCCGGCCCGCCAGGGGCTTTCCCTGAACAAGCGGCAGCCCTAGTTTGAGAACCACTGCACTAAAGCACTCTGTAATTGACAGCTGTATGTGTATATGCAGCTATCTTGTTTCGGGCAGGGATCTCAACAGTTAACTAGAGTCAAAACTGGTCAGTACGTGGATAGAAAATCTCCAAAGAAAATTCAGAACGTAGCAGAAAAATGTTAGTGATCCAGTAGGTGGCACATATCCTTCTGAATTAGATATATATAGTAGAACCTCAGAGTTACGAATGCCAGAGTTACGAACTGACCAGTCAACCACACGCCCCATTTGGAACCGGAAGTACACAATCAGGCAGCAGCAGAGACAAAAACAACAAGAACAACAAACATAGTACAGTACTGTGTTAAATAAAAAAAAAATAAAGGGAAAGCCGCATTTTTCTTCTGCATAGTAAAGTTTCAACACTGTATTAAGTAAATGTTCACTTGTAAACTTTTGAAAAAACAACCATAATGTTTTGTTCAGAGTTACAAACAACCTCCATTCCCAATCTGTTTGTAACTCTGAAGTTATACTGTATTTGGTTGAGTTTATATAGTGTTAGCGAGCAGAGGTTTGCTGAAGTAGTTATTTTTCAAAAGACATCAGTTTGAGTTATTCTTTGCTGCCTATGTAAATTTCCCTTTTGTTTTCAACAGGACAAGATATTATTCATATCTTGCTCTAAACTGCAATGTAGTGTTGCTGTGCAGGGCTGAACTGCTGCTACTTTTGACACCATAGATTTCTATATTTCAGTGGCAAGTGAAACCTACATTTGTATTTGATGTGGTGTGGGAAAGATTACCTGAATGCGGTTGTGATGGGTTCCCCCTGGAACTGGGGTGTTACTGAGCCCCCCAGCGGTGCAAGTAGAAATAATTTTTGCCAGTACACTGAACTCATGGGAGGGATACAAAAGGGGGGGACACATGACCTCCCCACGTGACTCTTCCCTGCCCCACCCCTAGTCCAGGGCCCCCGCACTCTCCCCATCTCCTCCCTATGATCTACATCCGTCCAATGTTACCGGGGGTGGGGGTAGGCTCTGTCCTCCTCCTGCTGTGCCGGAGACTTCTGCTGTACAGACCTCAGGCAGGAGGACTCAGGAGATGCAGTCATATGAAGGGGCCGGGGGCCAGGCTGGGGGAGGTACAGCAGCCACGCTGGAGGAGCCTCACGTTCTGCTCCTTTCACCGCTGGGGTTCCTAGGAGAGCCCTGAACCACAGGGCTATTCCAGGAACTGCAGCAGCAAAAGAAGCAGAATGTGGGGCCGCCGGGCAGCCCCATGCCAGCAGCTCCTCTGGTGCGGCTGCTGTACTGCCCCTAGACCTGTCCTCCGGTGGGGCTGCTGTACAGATGTCAGGCAGAAGGATGCAGGAGACATAGCTTGTGGAAGGGCTGGGGGCAGGACTGGTGGCAGCTCCTCCTGTGTCTTTCCGGTACACCGTACCAGCTATAAATATCTTACTGGTACAGCGTACCGTACCGTACCACCATACTTGCACCACTGGATCCCCCTGACCACCAGGCTAAATTCCCTCTCACACTGTGCTGCTGAGACAAGCTGCAAAGCCCTCCAGCCTGAACTTTCACCAGCATTCACACAGGTAGGGACATACCCAGCTGCAGTTACACACAGGCTCTCTAACTACCAGCTTCCAAGCCTGGGACCCCAGAGCAGTACCATCCTGCCCTGGTCAAATCTGGCCAGTATATGGGTTTTTATATCCAGTCTGCCTCTCCCTGAATGTGAGGAAAACAATGTACACTTGTAGTAACCAAACAGAGATTTTCCCCATGCACTCTAGTCAAAACTCACTGGTTTAGATTAAAACAAAAACAAGTTTATTAACTACAAAAAATAGATTTTAAGAGATTATAAGTGATAGCAAACAGATCAAAGCAGATTACCTAGCAAATAAACAAAAAATGCAAACTAAGCTTAATATACTAAATTGGATATGAATTAGCAGATTATCACCCTAAGAGATGGTACAAGCAGGCTGCAGATTCTTAAGGGACAAGCTGCACTTGCTTTACAGCTTGGATTCCTCAAGTGTTTCATTCACAAGCGAGAAAGCCCTTTAGCCTGGGTCCAGCACTTTCCCCAGTTCAGTCTTTGTTCCTCGGGTGTTTCCAGGAGTCTTCTTATGTGAAGAACCACAGATAATGTCACTCCCTGCCTTATATAGCTTTTGCAAATGGTGGGAATCCTTTGTTCCAAAGCTTGGTTCCCAGACCAGTCGGTGGAAAAATACTGACATTCCAGGATGGAGTCCAGAATCATGTGGCCTGGTCACACATCCTTGTAGAGTCAGGGCAGCCATTACTTACAGGCTGTTTGGAGTGTTCTCAGGAAAGCTCCCCAAGTGGGAGATAAGCTTCTTCTAAGGCCTGTTGTTTTTCTTGATGGCTCACTGTCCTGAATAGGCCCTTCCCAACCAGCTATCTAGACTGAAAGCACCTTGCATAGTGGGCATTACCCAGGTGTAACTACATTTGAAGTACAGATACATAGTCAATATTCATAACTTCAGATACAAAAATGATACATGCATACAAATAGGATAATCATATTCAGCAAATCATAACTTTTCCAATGACACTTCACATGACTTATCTTATACAAAATGCATCATAATTATGTCATAATCCTATCATAATAATATCACTGTGAAGACTGTAAGGTGCAGTGTCACAGCGGTACTTGTATGATTTCAGAGGGTTACATGGTGTGTTTCCTGCCCTAAAGGGGACAGGGTGTAGGGCATGCAGGTGTGTGTGGCATTTCTTGGTTTTCTAATGTTTGTGTTTTGCTGTATACATTTCCTGTTTCTTAGAGATTTCAGTTTTCATCTGCCAACTTCCATGTTCTGGAAAGGTAACACAGTGCTACTAAGCAACATCAAATCTGTGTTAATGATTTTTGGTACAGCATTAGGAAATGAAAAAACACCCATGTTTCTAAGTTGAAAACTGTTGGAATGATAACACTTGAGCATAGGCAGAGGCAAATCAAGCAGGCTGAAACTGAGGGAAAGTAGTGGTTAGTTTAGAAAAAGGATTGGCAACCTTTGGCATGTGGCCCATCAGGGAAATCCGCTGGTGGGCCGGGATGGTTTGTTTACCTGCCGCGTCCGCAGGTTCAGCCGATCGCAGCTCCCACTGGCCGCAGTTGGCCGTTTCAGGCCAACGGGGGCTGCGGGAAGCGGTGCAGGCTGAGGGATGTGCTGGCCACCGCTTCTCTCAGCCCCCATTGGAACCATGGCCAGTGGGAGCTGCAAACGGCTGAACCTGTGGACGCTGCAGGTAAACAAACCGTCCCGGCCCACCAGCGGATTTCCCTGACTGGCCGCGTGCCAAAGGTTGCTGATCCCTGATCTATAAAGACAAGAAAATGCACTCAGGCCCCGAGTCAGGAAAGCATTGCTATTTAGGAAATATATGCTTAAATTTAAGCACACGTTTAAGTCCCATTCAAGTCAGTGAGAATTAAGCACAAGCTTAAAATTAAGCATATGCTTAAATGATTTCCTGAACCCAGGCTTCAGAGAGTACAAATGGAAGCTGGGAAGTAGACTGATAATGATAAGCTTAGAAACAAGTGAAAAAAATTCAAACTAGGATTAATGGAGGATGATAAAAGATATTAGGAATGTTCTCAGAAAATCCATAAAAAAACCATGATTGCAGCTAGAGGAAGTAGAAATTGAAGAAGCCCCTGAAGAAAACCTTGGAGAATGAGATTAGAGAGAGAAGTGGTTGATTTGCTCTCCTAAAGAAGCACAAACTAATGAAAAGGAACAGAGAGCAACAAAACAGAACAGAAATACATGGTGCTGCCCCAACATGATTCACAGGAGAAATTAGTACAAACTCTATTAATCTATTTTTTTGATGTTGTGAAATGATCTGGCAAAAATCCTGGCAAGTCACTTAAGTTGAAGAAGAACCATTGAGCACAGAGAAAGGTGCATTAAAGTTTGTGGGCCATATCCCAAGAGGTGCTGAGGATTTGCACTGTCCATCAATTCCACTGAAGTCAGTGGGTATTGCAAGTCTTCAGCATCTCTCAGGATCTGGCCCACTAAGAGTTACAGCTGGATGCCTCAATAAAACAACAACAAAAGTTGCAGCTTCATAAAAGCAAGGCAATCCTTATAAACAAGAACATTTTGTTGGAAAATACCCAGATCCGACACAAGTTTGGATATCCTCCAACAATGCTTAGAACAGCAAATCAATCATTTGAAGCCACATAACTCCGAGGAAAACCAGCTTTGCCGAGTCCAAAGCTTAACATAGCTGGTGACCAATGGTGCAAAGTTAGCCAGCCAGGATGCCAAAGAATCGTTATATAAAGAAATCTAGAAATCAGGTTCATTAGAAAATTTTGTGTGGATACAAATCAATCTTTTGATCTATAACAGGCAACTTTTACATCTTGGATAAATACTCTTTCCATTAATAAATGGTTCTGATAGTTGCTGGTGCTACTGGAAGGATGAATATCTAGTTAAAGAACAAATACAAAATATTAAAAAAAAAATATTGACTACTGAAGACATCGAAGGCAGTGTATCCAATCCAATAGCTCCCTGTTCATCTTGCTAGCTATGTGCAAGTACTGATGATAGAAATGGGCCTGGGCAATACAATTCAGCTCTAGATTCAGATTTTGAATTCCACAAAGTGCGGCATATTTAGGTCTTTTTAGGTTTTGCCCATTGCCCAGATAAGGGCTGGCCATGATTCTGTAGTCAACTGAACTTCCTACAAATTTCAATTGTGTCTGAACGATCCAAGGTTTTAGTCTGTGCCCATCTCTCTCATGGATGTGAAAGGCAATGTATCACCAAACACAAATACAAGGCAAAGGAAGAAACAAACCAAAAATACTGTGTAAATTTGTCTTAGATTTATTGGCAATGGGCCTAATCATGCCCTCTCACTGAAAACCCCATGGGCAAAGCTCCAGAGATAGCATGTTATAGTTGGGGGCAGGAATGTGTGCGTGTGTGAGGAGTGCTGGGAGTGGGGGAAAGGGATTTGTCCCCATGAACAATGCAAGAAGAATGGTTCAGTTCTCCAATCCTGAAGAATATTGAGATCCAAAATACTGCATGTCTGCAGAGGGCTGGAGCATTTGCTCAGAGGCTGCACTAGTCCTCAGGCTCCACCTGTCTTTTATGGTAGCATGGTTCCGTCAGGAATGGGGCTCCCTGCCTGCAGCTAGAACTTATCTCTGCATGCCCAAACCTCTCCAAGGGAGATGACTGGCACAGAGTGGAAACAACAGATGTTATTTCTGTCAGAGCTATTCAATTCTCCCCTAAGGTATTTTCCTCTACCTTAGTAGGTTTACTGGGGGGATGATGCTATACAGAGTGGCCAACCCCAAGCAACATGCTTCTGCCTGGCAATGACCTCACCTTAACTTGCAGAGAATGATTGCATGATATTTTCACAGAAGCCCTTCCAGGGGATCAGAGGGAGGGGAACGATACAACATTCTGAACAGGGACCAGCTACTACTCCATACAGTGCCTAGCACAATATATACCTATTCTTGGTTGGCCACTAGGCACCACTGTAATGAACATGATGATGATGATGAATAATACCATCATCCATGCTGGGGGGCTCTCTATTTGTGGGTTTCATCCTCTCTGCGCCTGAGAAAACCTGCTCTTCTGTACCTCAAACTGCTGATATGGGTTAAACATCAAAAAATAATTATAGTGTTCTTGTGATTTGCTTAGGACTGAGAAAACTTTAATTCAGTTTCAGTACAGCATAATGCAACATGTGATACAATAGAAGTGGATGAAATATTAATATTTTATTTCCTCAACTGATCTTATCACACATGTTTTAAACTGCTTTTGTGGCTCCAAAGGGGAGCATGGCTGCCAGTGGTGTCAGCGCCTATGGCGGGCCAAAGGAAATAACTCTGTGGGCCGCATGTTTGAGACCCCTGATGTAAAGGAACCTTCAAGTAGCATAGAACCAGCATCTATTGATCCACAGCTAGCCCAATAGTTCTTATGGGATCGCTGCAGCTGGTGCAGGTTACAGTATCCCATAGGCTGTTCTAAGTTACTCCTGCCACCATTTGGGAACCAACCAGCCCAGGATCAGGTGAGCAGGATGGCAACTTATAGACACTTTTTCCCCCCTCCTTCAGCTGTGCTGAGCAGTTAGTATTGAGCCCATAGGGTTTAGTACAACTTCTCTGGCTCTGTACCAGCAGCAACCTAATAATGGGCTCTATTGTGCAAGTTGTTGAGAGGAGATGAGCACCTTGATTCTCACTGACATGGATGGGCGTGGACATTGCTTAGCATATTGAGAATTCTGGAGCTTACCATGTCCCAGAGCTATGCTGCCATGGGATGATACTATTGTGCAAAGATGTTCAGACGAGACAAGGTGCTATTGGTATGTAACATAGGTTAAGACATGGGTGTTAAGAAAAAACATGGGTTAAGACATGGGTGTTAAGAAAAAACAGAAGAGATCACATTCTCTCTACTTATGCACAAGGGAGACAATATCCCAGTTTTGTCAACTGGAAAAGGACACGACTGATTAAGGGGGAAAAAGCATTTTCAGGTTGATAAAAGTATGACAAAGAATTGACATAATAAAGACCAGTTTGTCCAAAGTGCTCAGCATCCACCACTAGAACCAGATTTTAAATGAGCTCAGCCTGCATCTAGGCACCTAAATGAAGTGTCCAGATGTTCATGAGTGTTCAGTACCAAACAGGGTTGTTGGGGTTTTTTTGTTTTTGTTTTTTTGTGAGCAATGGGAGCCTCTGGACAGTGAGCTCTTTGGAAACCTAGGACCAAAAAACTATGTAAGGCTCTTATCTGTGTGAAGGGGATTTCATTAAATAAAAAGTACTTTCTTGTGCTGGCTCATGTCAGCATTTGTTTTATTTTAAAGAGCTGCTTCATAGACAGTTTACCTCAGGATGCTTCCTGCAGTGACCAGAGTGCTAGATTTTCAATATTTTACAATGAGACACATTGTAATACAAAGGGGTACATTTTCAAACTATCTTCTTTTAGGTCAAACCCCAAAAGAGGTCACCAAAATGATCAAAAGGTACTTTTTCGTGGGACTCCCAAATACCATCAAAATCTGGTACACAGAAATAATTTGAAATGAATCTTCTAAAAAAGGTTTTGAAGATGCTTGCCAGTAGAACATTGTGCCTCACAGCTATAATATCAGAAAAAGCCATTCAAGTTAAATTAATATATTTGGCCAGACAGCTATATTAAAATTCTTGTTGTTTTTTCTGTAATAATGGTAACCTGTGGTATGACTAGCCCTCTTCAAAAATCTGTATCGTTTTTGCCTCTCTCTTGCCTAGGGTGCATCATATGGTTTTGATTTCAATGAGCTGCATTGGGCTACCTCATTAAAATGAACACTTATGCAAAACAAAAGGCTGTGTATCATGACATAGTGTATGTAAGCCAGCTTTGAAGACTGCAACATTTCAAAGTGTGTTTCAAAAGGAAAATGCCCATCTACCCAGCTCCACTTGTATATAACATTTGTGGATGATGTCAGAAACATTCAGTGCTTCATTAGATCCTACAGCATTGGCAAGTGTTCAAAATAACACAGATTGCAAATGAGCTAGTTGAAAGGGGGCAGGAAAGTGGTAGGAGAGCATTTTTCTCTCACTCTCTCTCACTCACACTCACTCCCAACCCCCCCCCCCCCCCCCCATGTAACAGGCTGTTTGGTTTCTATATCCCCAAGAAAATTTAGTATCTTTTGTCTGCACTGCTGGACAGCTCCACTTTTTCTACAATTGAACATAACACAAGGAAACCCCTTCCCCACACACAAAATTTTAAGGAGTCACCATGCCCCCCTACCCCTCAAAACTGAACATCTTTGGAATGGCCCCCTCTGCACTCTCATCCCAAACAGCATTGCCTTCTGCATCTTTGCCGTGTAGGCTTCCCTTTTCACAGTGAAACACTGCTCATAGAGGGTTTTTTTTGGTTTTTTTTTTTCATGAAACTACGAGGGTCCTGCTCCACGTGAATTGTAGCCAATGCAATGGTGTAGGGAAAGCAGCATATATTAAGAACTATAATTTTTGACTTAGAGAGAGCTGTTTTAGGATAGATCTCCTTATAGCGTCTGTAAGATGAGGGACTACAACTTTTTAAAGGCTTTTTACAGTGCTTGGTCTACAGCCATGCCACCTCTGGCTCGAACCCTATCAGATCTCATAAGACAAGCAGGGTGTGGCTTGGTAAACGCATTGATGGGAATTTTAAAAGGAATACACAGCATCTGTAAGAGGTGCACACTTTTTTTTTTCCTGAGTCAATTTGAACCAATGTGCCACCAAGGTACTGAGCAAACTGTTGTGGTGAATGTTGGGACTAAGATTTTGAAAGATGCCTAAGGGATTTGGATGCCCAGTCCCCATTAAATTTTAATGAGAACTGGGCATCCAAATCTCTTTGGGCCAGAGTGAGATGCCCTTATCTTTATTATTATTTGTCTTGCGGTAGCACCAAGAATCCCCAGTCAGGGTCTAGGACTCCATTGTGCTAGGTGCTGTACTAACACAGAACAAAAAAGACGTCCTCCCTGCCCTAGAGAGCTCTGATTAATACCTTGTAGGCACAAATTGTTGAAATGTGTGACTTTTCTGTGTGTACATTTTTGGTGGTTTGTTTATAAACTGTAGCACAAAGGTTGATATTTTTCATCCAAAGCCCTCAAACTGTTTACAAGGCAAATTACATCATTGCTACTACAGGCTTAACAGTGTTTACATCAGCTGGATTTTGGAAGATCATCAAGATATAATAGAATCTCAGTGGTTACCGCAGTTGTTTAATGTGTTCCTGATGTTGATGCAATTTCATTATGTGTCAAAATACTTAGATTTACGCAGGCAATGATACAAATATTTGCATATTTTAAAGAACGTTAATTGTGGGATATTTCTAACACACAGTCATTTTTGATCACTTTGAAATGAAGTTCATGACTCTGCAAGCAAATTAAGGAATTACTACCGGACAAAACTCAGTAGGACTTTTGTCAATTCCTTTAAAGCATGCTACTATTGGAGACACCAATGGTAAATCAATAATAGTAAGAATTACCTAGGAAGACTGTGTGTTAGGCCCTTCATTAGAAAGAACTATTGCTGAGCAACATGCCCCAGTAATTTTAAAATCAAACACATTTTTATTTTAAGTCATTGCCATAAGAGTATAAATAGCTTGGTGAAGTGGTTCTCAATCAGGGGTACTCGTGCTCCTAGGGGTATACAGATGTCTTTCAGATTCCACAATCGTCTAGATTACTATTTCTCAACCTGGGCATCGTGACCCGCAGGGGGTCATGGGACAGGATAGGAGGGTCACAAGTGCAGGGCTGGCTTTAGGCGGTGGTAAGCAGGGCAACTGCCTGGGGCCCCATGCCAGAAATCTAAGTTACATGCTTCAGTCCCAGGAGGCAGGACTCACGCTTCAGACTCCTGAAAGAGATACAGTAATCTGGAAAGGTTGAGAACCACTGGTTTAATGCATTTGGAATCTGGGGGTGCAAAGAAGGAGTGTTTCAAAGTCTAGCCCAGTGTATGTCCTCCTACCCTCACAGATGCCTTCATTCTTGCAAGTTCTGTCCCAAAAGAGGATTAATTCTGAAAATGGCAGGGAATTGAGCAATGCCACTTTTGTTTCTGGATGAAGTGTTTATAGAATTTCAATCACCTATTCAAGAAACAAAAACAATACCATGTGATTATGGGGACCAGTCATATAGCTTGAATACTGAATTGTAATTATTATAATGAATAGTTATGAGCAATCCATAGACAGAAATTTGCTCACACAAAATTTTGAACAATTTCAGAGAGCAAATATATAGAAAATTGCTGTATGTCTACAGACAATTCACAAACAAGGGGAAAAAAATAAAAATACTGAATACATTGTTGTCTCAAAGTGTTTGCCCAGAGCTAGCCTAAGCCCTCTCTCACCTGTTTCACTTGTTATCCTCTGGTTTAGTCTCACTATCTCTTAATTTTAATTTAACAGTCCTTATTAAGGCAGATTTTCAGTGTTCTTCTTACACTTAGAAGAGCATGCTTAGTCTCTCTTTTCAAATTCAGCAATCTGAGTGCAAAAAATACAAACTATATCTTTAAAAACAACTGAACATTTTTAATGATAGGTCTTGTTAAAACACAATGAAAGCAATTTAAGTAATGCAATTCACCATCTGTAAAGCAATAGTCATTTAGGGTGAAATTCTGGCCCCACTGAAGTCAGTGGGCATTTGTACAAATAGCTAGGGTGAAATCCTGGCTCCAGTGAAGCCAATGGCAAAATTCCCACTCACTTCAATGGGGCCAGGATTTCATCCTAACTATTTATACAAATGCTATTCCTTAACTAGGGTGACCACATTTCCCAAAGAGAAAATGGGACATCCCCAGCTGCTTGCCCAAGGCCCCTCCCCCATTCTGTTGCTGGCTGGAACCCCTCTCACAGCAAGGTTGTTGCCTGGTCGCTGCAGGGCCCCCTCAGGAGGCTGTTGCCCAGTTGCTAGAATCCTGGGACGGTGTGGGGGAGGAAGATACTGGAACCCTGCTCCCCCTCCAGCCCTGCCTCCCCCCTGTGGGAGGCTGGCATCTCCGCTCATCCCTTCCACACTGCAATGCACTTTTTTGACAAAAGTGGGCATTTGTCCCATTTGCTTTTGCCAACTGATCAAGTCAGCAAGAGCAAACAGGACAAATGCCTCCTTTTGGGAAAAAAGTCAGGACGGCTAGGACAGGGCTTAAAAAAGGGACTGTCCTGGCCAAAACGGGACATATGGTCACCTTATCCTTAACTAGTAAGGAAGGACTTCAAATTATAATTTTGGGAGGAGGTTTTCAAAAGTGCCTAAGAGAGTAAGGCAGCAATTGATCCAGGGGGGTTGATTTATCGTGTCTAGTATAGACACGATAAATCGACCATTGAGCACTCTTCCGTTGGCTCCGATACTCCATCGGAACAAGGAGCGCAAGCGGAGTCGACAGGAAGGCGTCAGCTGTCAACTTACTGCAGTGAAGACACCACAGTAAGTAGATCTATGTACATAGACTTCAGCAACGCTATTCACGTAGCTGAAGTTGCGTATCTTAGATCAACCCCGCGAAGTAGTGTAGCCAAGCCCTTAGGACCACAAGCCCCATGGTGCTTGACTCCCTTAGGGAGCATGGAAAATCCCATCCCTCAAGACTAAGTTAGGATCCTAAATCCTAACGTAGGCACATAAATATAAGTGGCCTGGCCTGATTTTCGAAGAGTACCCAAATATCCTAATGAAGGCAATGGGAGCTTTGAAAATCAGAACACTTATATTTATATTAATTAGGAGCCAAATTTAGGCACAACATTTTGGCCATAAACTATAGTACATTGTGGGAAGAAGAAAATGCCTTACACCATGAAAAATGAGCATATCCCTTTCCTCTTTTCTCTTCCTCACTTAACACAGGCAAAAACAACAATGTAAAGCCAGATCCTGCAATTAGATTCACACAGGCCCAGGAGTATACTCATCTGGATCCGAGTGCAGAGCTCAGTCTTTAGGGCTCATTGCTGCAAGAGGCTGGTTGTGGTGTTGAGGAATCACTGAGTGCTTAGGTGCTTGCAAGACATCTGCTTTACTCAATGTTTGGTTCTAACCAGCTGAGCCTAACAACAAGAGCTGCAGGGTGCCCCACCCAAACTCCATTTGGGAAGCTCAGCCCTTAAAGGCACAGAGCCCCCAATACCACATTACTTACTTCTGCTAGATGCTTAGTGCCATGAACACCCATTGCAATCAGTGACAGTGGAGGACACTCAACAATGTACGAGAATGCTCTGCATCTTGCAGAGTCAATCTCTTAATCACTTAGACCTTGATCTTGCAACATACTCTATGCTGCATTCATACCAAGCGGCCTCTGTGTAGGCATAGAGCTCTGTTTGGGCTAAGTTCATTGCAGGTTCAGGGCCTTAGTCAATCAACTTGCTGGATTACTTCCGAAAAGCATTGGCACACCCACCAACTATCAAAAAGCATAATTACATAATCCAATTCACTTGCGAACAGGCAAGAGGCATTAATGTAGGTCTCATGTGACTATCTTTTTACTATGAGATGTTAATCAATTTTATTAATCATTTATTTTTTTAAAATCATAATTATTTCCTCCTCTGGGTTTCCTAGTGCATTCTGTCTATGTTGTGTCTATCCCATCACAGGACAGAACTCTGCAGGGCAGGGAACTCTGTATTTTGTGAAAGTGACATCCCCGCCACTCTGGTGTCACTATGGTCCTGGTGGAGCTTCCTCATCCCCCCACCATGTGGCTTGGGGGAAAACTGCAGAGAGCTACCGGCCAGAGACTGGTAGGACCAGAAGTAGCCTAAGTCGGGACCTCCCGATTGCTGGACATTCCAGTCAAATGGAAGACGTTCCATTTATAGAAAGTTCTTTGCCTTTCTCTGGCCTGTGCTGATTGGCTCTTTGCACCAACCCTTCCTACCTCCTCACAGTGTCCTCTTTCCAGTTAGCCAATCTCTTCTGAAGTCAACACACCAATAAATAAATAAATAAATCATGCAACTAAACGTGATATTTGCCACCATCACACTGCTTACTCTGCCTGTTTGTTCTATCCCTTCCCCCACCATGATTGTCTTGTCTATTTAGACAATACTTTCTCATTTTTCCTTGTACTCCCCTATCCATCTGTCCGTACCCATCTGTTATCTCTTGTCTTAGACTTCTATTGTAAGCTCTTTGGGGCAGGGACTGTCGATTTTTCCGGGTTTGTACAGTGCCTAACACAATGGGGTCCTAGTCCATACCTAAGGCTACTAACCACTACAATAGAAATAATAAATTATAAAAGTGTGTGTATTATGCAGCACTGAACACATTATCAGATCTTAATAATAATAATAATTTTATGTTCAGCATCTCCTAAAGAATTCATCATCTTTGATTAGCTTCTTTAAACAATGAGCTACTCAGTTCTCATATTTCTAGAAATATTTCTTATAAAGTTTTATTTTGTTTATAAATGTAACTATATAGGAATATGAGATCAACCTTTAAATATTTCCACATAGATAAAACCAAAAACAATGAAATCTGCACAATACTTCAATGCCCAACCTTCAGTCACCACTTGAAGATGAAGATCTTTACTATTGGCCCCTAGAATGAAACTGACATGTAATTATTAGGGCTGTCGATTAATCTCAGTTAACTCATGTGATTAACTCAAAAAAATTAATTGTGATTTAAAAATTAATCACGATTAATCACACTGTTAAACAACAGAATACCAACTGAAATTTATTAAATATTTTGGATGTTTTTCTACATTTTCAAATATATTTATTTCAATTACAACATAGAATACAAAGTGTACAGTGCTCACTTTATATTACTTTTTATTACAAATATTTGCACTGTAAAAATGATAAAAGAAATAGTATTTTTCAATTCACCTCATATAAATACTGTAATGCAATCTTTTTATCATGAAAGTGCAACTTACAGATGTAGGTTTTTTTGTTAAATAACTGCACTCAAAAACAAAAACAATGTAAAACTTTAGAGCCTACAAGTCCACTCAGTCCTACTTCTTGTTCAGCCAATCACAAGAGAAATACGTTTGTTTCCATTTACGGGAGATAATGCTGCCCATGTCTTAATTACAATGTTATCTGATAATGAGAATAGGCATTCTCATGGATCACAGAAAACCCCTTGGGAACTGCCAACTGATGTGCTGAGACTTTCCCTGAGCCTGTTTCCCCTGGCAGTTTGGGACTTCAGTCCCCTGCCTGGTTTGAGCCAGACACACTCGCTTGCTGCAAACCCAGACCCAGGTCTGAACCACATCCCATAAAAGCTGAAGGCTTAACTGAAAATGGCTTAACAAGTGTTCTTGTCTTCAACACTCAGATGCCCAACTCCCAATGAGGTCCAAACCCCAAATAAATCCATTTTACCCTGTATAAAGCTTATACAGGGTAAACTCATAAATTGTTCACCCTCTATAACGCTGAGAGAGAGAGATGCAAAGCTGTTCTCCCCCCAGGTATTAATTCATACTCTGGGTTACTTAATAAGTGATTTTATTAAATACAAAAAGTAGGATTTAAGTGGTTCCAAGTAATAACAGACAGAACAAAGTGAATTACCAAGCAAAATAAAATAAAACACGCAAGTCTAAACCTAATACAGTAAGAAGCTGAATACAGATACAATCTCACCCTCAGAAATGTTCCAGTAAGTCTCTTTTACAGACTAGCCTCCTTCTAGTCTGGGTCCAGCAATCACTCACACCCCCATGGTTACTGTCCTTTGTTCCAGTTTCTTTTAGGTATCCTTTGGGGGTGGAGAGGCTATCTCTTGAGGCAGCTGAAGACAAAATGGAGGGGTCTCCCAGGGGTTTAAATGGACTTTCTCTTGTGGGTGGACACCCCTCCCTTCCCCCTGTGTAGAATCCCAGCTACAAGATGGAATTTTGGAGTCACATGGGCAAGTCACATGTCCATGCATGACTCAGAACTAACAGGTAGCAGCCATTGTTCACATGCTACCTTGAACGTCCTCAGGTAGACTTCTTATGTGGATTGGAGCCTTTCAAGATCCGTTGTCCGTTAAGTGTTTCTTGACTGGGCACTTAACTTGGAAATTCCTTTCTAAAGAAGCTGCCCAAATGCCTTACTAAGGCTACTTAAAATCAAACAAGTACATAGCCAATATTCATAACTTTGAATACAAAAATGATACATGCATACAAATAGGATGAATATATTCAATAGATCATAACCTTTGCAGAGATATGTTACATGGCATATGTAGCATAAAACATATTCCAGTTATGTCATATTTACATTCATAAGCATATTTCCATAAAGCATTATGGGGTGCAATGTCACAGATACCAATGTGAAATTTCTAAAGATAGCTACAGCACTCGACCCAAGATTTAAGAATCTGAAGTGCCTTCCAAAATCCGAGAGGAACGAGGTGTGGAGCATGCTTTCAGAAGTCTTAAAAGAGCAACACTGATGCAGAAACTACAGAACCCAAACCACCAAAAAAGAAAATCAACCTTCTGCTGGTGGTATCTGAATTATGATGATGAAAATGAACATGCGTCGGTCCGCACTGCTTTGGATTATTGTCAAGCAGAATGCGTCATCAGCATGGACTCATATCCCCTGGAATGGTGGCTGAAGCATGAAGGGACATATGAATCTTTAGTGAATCTGGCATGTAAATATCTTGCGACATTAGCTACAACAGTGCCATGGAAACGCCTGTTCTCACTTTCAGGTGCCATTGTAAACAAGAAGTAGGCAGCACTATCGTCTGCAAATGTAAACAAACTTGTTTGTCTGAGCAATTGGCTGAACAAGAAGTAGGTCTGATTGGACTTGTAGGCGCTAAAGTTTTACATTGTTTTATTTTTAATGCTTTTTTTTGGTTTAGAATTCTACATTTGTAAGTTCAACTTTCATGATAAAGAGATCGCACTACAGTATTTGTATTAGGAGAATTGAAAAATACTATTTTTATTGTGTACAGTGCAAATATTTGTAATAAAAAATAAAGTGAGCCCTGTACACTTTGTATTCCATGTTGTAACTGAAATTAATATATTTGAAAATGTAGAAAACATCCAAAATATTTAAATAAATGATATTCTATTATAGTTTAATAGCGCGATTAATCATGCAATTAATCACAATTAATTATTTTAATTGTGCTATTAATCACTATTAATCTTTTTAAATCCCTTGACAGTCCTAGTAATTATTGACTCGATCATCACTTTGCAATCTCTACACATACTAAACAGACAGTTTCTTGTGTTCATTTCAGTGCGGTATTTCACAAAACAATCCTACGAGAACTTTGCCGATGGACAGAGGTCTCTATATCAACCGGGTGTGTAATGGGTTTACACCTATACACGTGACACAGATCCTTAACGTCAATGTTCAAGTAGATTTTTTTCTTTTTTGCAAACTATTTGCCTGTCATAAATGAAATAATGTCTTAAGTTCTACCATATGTAGAGTGAGACAGATAGAGGAAATTCTACCGCCATCCAAGTCAGTCACACTTTTGGCTCTAGAACAATTTTCCTGAGTCTATAAAGCCAAAAACTCAAATACTAGCAGTCCTACTGCTATAGGCAGGAATTCCAAGATTGAATTCTCATTAAAATAAAGTAATTCTAACTCACTCAAAACACACACACACACAGAGTAGATTGTAAAACTTACACTAACTGTAAAGCATACAATAGGTGAGCATACATACTATATGAACATCAGTCAGGAGAGGAACAAAGAGTGATTCGTTCATCAAGATCACTAGCAATATACAATAAAGCATCTGAAATCATGAACTCAGACTCTTGTTTCTTGTGGTGGGCCGGGGATGGGGGTGGGGTGGGGTGGGTAGAAACGCTTATATGCACATGTTCTATTCAACACAACTCCACTCACTGTGTGATGGTCCTCATTTTTGAAGTCTCTCGCAATAAAAGCCTTCAGAAGAGGACAACTAGATCCAGTGGAAAGTTCCTGGATTATAGGAACTCAGAGACTAAAAATATGTTTTGGAGAGCTTTCTGTCGTGTTATTTATTTTACTAGATCATAAGACTTCGCATACTTTTTAGAATAAAAACATCATTGCTGAAAGGGAATTGTTGATTCATTTCCTCAGAATACAATTTCCCAGCATAGAGCACAAAGTTCGTAGCATCTATGCAAATCATTCAAATCATGCAATCTTTACTCAGATCCCATTTATTTTAATGGGAGTTTTGATGAAGTGAGGAGTGAGTTAGAACAGCAGAACTGACCAGTATTTGCAGACATTTGAATGAATAACAAACAAAAACAAAATAGCCCTCTGGCAAACCAACAATCCAACACTATCTAGGATGCCTAAACTACAAAATCACAAATTTCTTTCATATCTTAAAACAGAGACAAAGCCAAAAACTACCAAAGTGTCTGTCATGGCAGTTTTTGAAATCTATCCATAGAACTTATACAATCTTTAATGCATTTATCCTCACAACACTCAGGCAAGTTAGGGAGCATTGATATCCCCATTTTACAGATGGGACTGAGGCAGAGAGACTAAGTGACTTGCCCAAGGACACACAGGAGTCAGTGACAGAGCAACAAACTGAATCCATGTCTCCCAACTCCCACACTAGTGCCCTAGCCACTGGACCATCCATCTAGTCTTCTCATTATCAAACATCTTTTACTTAAAATCAACATAAAGAGGTTACCCTAGTTATGCCCCCTTCCTAGCCTCTGCTGTCTACTTTCCGGGCTGGGCTGCCCTTCTATGTGTCCATTTGGTGAAAGCAAGGATATGTCTGCTTTGTTTTCTGTCATCCTAAAACAAGCCAGTGTGGACTCTGAATGTGGCCCATTTTTTGTAAAGTGCTATAAAAGTGCGAAGCATATTAAGGTCAGACAGTAGCAGAGGTGAGAATAGGAGTCAGGACGTCCTGAGCTGTGTGCTCATTCCTCGATGTTGCAGCCCTCTTCTTCTGGCAGCTGCTGCATAATTCACAAGTGTGAATTTGAATGGAAGTGGCTTCTGAAGTTCTTGAAAACCTTTATATAGTGAAAAAAACACTTAGGGGCAGCTTGTCAGCTGGTGTACATCAGTGTAACACCACAGAAGTCAATGACACTAAATGCCGGTTTACACCAGTTGAGGATCTGGCCCTTAATGGGAAATGTCATCAAAAATGTTGAAATTCTGTATAATTGTTCCAATTTAGCAGAAGTTTTGCAGCTTAAATTATTGTTGAACACTTGCCATGTTAGACCCCAGAACTGGCTCCATTTCCGTGATGAGTGAAGTGATTCCTATAAAAATAGTTTGTAAAGCAAGTTGGGATTCCTTCAGGATAAAAACTACACTATAAATGTAAGTTATTCACCATATATTGCAAATAGCCAAGAATGCTTTGCCTCCTTGTCCACAAAAATTTCACATCTGTAGGAGGCATATGAATACTAGTTAGCAATGATACCATCAGTATAAATAATGAGGTTGTGAATTTGAACCGCCTTTAAGAGAAACTTGGTTCTTTCTTTTTTTCGAAGAACTGATTCACATGTATTTACTTAACAGGCTCAGCCAAGCACTGACACAGCACTAAAGCAGAATATTCCAGACTCTTAAAACTACAGGATGGTTATATATGCTTTCTAAAATTGCTTGTAAACCTATAAGTACTAGTGAAATGAAAATTACTATATAAAATAGAGTTCTGTAACTTTAAAAAGTATCATGTCCCACGAGACCAAAAGCTACATTTTTCACATTCCCCAGGAATCATGAAAACACAGCTGCCATCTTGAATTTTGTAAACCTAAAGAGCTAATTCCTGTGAATTTGAAAGCATTATTGTGTATTAGAACCACAGATTTTATTGTTCAACACACATTTTAAAGCTGTAAAACTTGATTACTCAGATGGACCTAATCCAAGATAGTAGCTGTAAATACATTTGGTGAGCTTTTTCACCATCTATTTTTTTTTGTTATGGCTGAGGGTAATAAGTGTCTATTCCTTTTCAATATAGAAGCCCCTTAAAGAGTGACTCTCTCTCTCTCCACTAGAGAAGCAGTCAGCCTACATGTATGCAAGTCATTTAGAGTCAGGTTCAGGAAACAAGTATTTGCAAAGAACAAAGGGAGACTGAGCTAGAGAGGGCTTCATAACTAAAGACCTTACCTAAGGGACATCATGAACAGATAGAACTAATCAGAGATAAGGTTTCTCACTGTAGAAAGTGAAAATCTTTACTCTAAAGCAAGAAACAGCTGCATCTTAGAAGGATGGTGTCACTGAGTGGACAGTTATAGCCATATAGCCTCACTGATTCAAACCAAATTAAATAACAGGAATGATTTGATTCAAATCACTTAGGTTGAACAGATGTAATTGAGAGCAGAATTTGGCATGGTCTGCATAAACTAATAGTAATAGAGACTGAAAGAAAAGTGTGGTATCGGTATCATGTGGGTTTCTTAAGGAAAGATATGATATTGGAGCACAGGTTAGCTTGGGAGACTGGAAATGGGACACAGCCTTCCACAACGTTATTTTAAATCCAGCTCAGTGCAGTGTTGATCAAAAGCTGTTACCAGCAGATGGCTGGATATTCACTGGCTTATACAACATGCATGTGACAGTCTTGGATCAGTTAAAACACCACTATACATTTAAAAAACACCACTATACAAGTATGATTCTCTGTAGTCATAGCTAGTTCCATACCCATCCCACTCAACAAACCCATTAACAACCAGATAAACATAGAACAGACAATGATAGTGGCATCAAAAGCAAGTATGGCATTATTATTGTTATTTATTATTGTTATTTATTTATTATTGTGTAACTGCAGTGTGTGGGTGAGTGTAGTTTTTTGAGATGGGGAGACCGGATGGCCCCGAGTACTTGTAGTCCAGCTTCATGGATGGACAGGTGGATCACAGGTTTTGGGTGGACAGCCAAACCTTATCCCCTACCTTGAGGTTGGGGGTTGGCTGACTGTGTCAGTTGGCATGGCACTTGTATGCTGTTTTCACCTCTTCTAACTGGTTCCTGAGTTCTTGATGTACTTGGAAGATGTGTGCAGCAATCTCAGCAATGGTGGGTATTGGCAAGTCAAGGGGGATTTGGGGGTGATACAGATGGTAGAACCCATACTTTATGAAGAAAGGGGTCTGCTGCATCGCAGCATGTGTGAAATTGTAGGCAAATTCTCCATGGAGAATGAGTGCCAACCAATTGTCTTGGTGGTAATTTAGGAAGCAGCATAGGTACTCCTCCGGACCTGATTGACGTTGTCTGCCTGACTGTTGGCACTTGGGTGATAAGCGGTTGAAGTACAAGGTTAGAAGCCCAGGAGCCATTCCCACCAAAAGCAGGAAATGAACTGGACACCCCAGTCAGACTTTAATTTTTTTATTAACGTTAATGTTAAAATTATGTAATACACAGGTTAAGGAAAGAGTGTCTGTTCATTTGGGTATAATACTTAAATTATCCAAAAATACAAAGTTGTGGTTTAAAAGTCATAAAATACATAATCTACAATATCCCAAATTAAGGTGAATAAATTCAGCAATATAGTTGAAGTATTGGCATCCAAATATTCGGGTACATCACTCATAAAAGGTTATACTAAGAGTAGCTTGTGGAAAGCAAATATAGCACTGAGTGTAGATGGTCCCTCAGTAATTAAGAATTTAGGATAGGCTGTCCCTCAATAAATATAATCAATCAGAGAAGTATTTCAGTTACTTTCCCAACTTCACTTCTCAACAGCATTCCAGCTCCTCTCTCCTGGTATTGCTGATGTCCAGTGATGTATTCTAAATTAATGTCCCTCGACCACCTGATGGCATCCAATACCATGAGTTGCCATATCAGCTGAGCATAGAGCTGACCGATTCGGCATTTCCGCAGCACTCGCTCGTTCCTGGGGTCCCATTCACCAGAGCTCCAATGACTAGCATATGTGTTTGAACCTCGTAACCCCTCGCTCTCAAGGCATCAGTCAGAGATGCGTATTTCTCCACCTTTCGAGCTCAGGCACAACCCAGGAAGGCAAAAGATGTTGTCTTTGAACAGACAGGCTGTTTTCTGGGCAGTGGAGAAGCCGCAACATAGTATAAACTGTGCTATCTTCATCAGGTGATTGACTACTGTTAGAATTGTGGTGTACTCTTGGGCTGGTAGCTCCATGAGGAAATCCATTGACATGATGGCCCAAGACCAAGATGGAGTGGAAAAGGGCTGAAGACGACAGTGGTTTCACACAGCAGGTTTTACAGAGGTCACAAGAGCAGAGGTCACAGGAGCAGACATAAGTTGCTTGTGAAGCACAGAGGGCCAGCCACCAGAAACTCCTTGCCACCAGGACTTGGGTCTTGAATCGACCAAAGTGACCTGCCAGAGGAGTATTGCAATAGATTTGCAGGACTTGCAGTCTGGGTCAGCCAGGCTTTTGTAATCAGTGAGGACTTGGATTGGGAACTTGGCACCTTCCAGGAGAAGCCACCATTCCTCAAAGGCTTCTTTGATGGCTCATACATCTTTATCAAGGATGTCATAGTTTTGCTCCACTGGGGTGAGTTTGCATGAGTAAAAAGCACCAGGATGAAGCTAACCATTGGAGAGATTTGCTCCCAGTGCAAAGTCTGAGACATCTGCTTCTACCATAAATGGCTGGCCTGGGTCGGGACAAATGATGAATTTCTGCTTTCGGAGTTAAAAAGACATTTGTGTCTCTGGGGGCCAAGAAAAATGGGCTCTCTTCTGCAGGATGGCTGTGATTGGGGCAACCGTTTCTGAGAAACCCTTGATGAATCATCGGTAGAAATTGGCAAAACCCAAAAAGCATTGCACTCTTTGGGTGTCGCCCAGCCAATGATGGCTGTCACTTTGTGTGGGTCCATAGCCAGCCTTTCAGGATAGATGATGTGTCCAAGAAGCTCCTGGTAAAACTGGCATTTCTCTGGCTTAGCATACAGGCGGTGTTGGCGAAGCCTTTCCAAGACACTCCATACATGCTGGCTTTGCTGTGCTTGGTTGTTTGAAAAAATAATGTCATTGAGATACACAATAATGAACTGATCTAATATGTCCTAGAAAATGTCATTGGTAAAGTTCTGGAATGTCAGGTGCATTACATAGATGAAACAGCATGACCAGGTATTCAAAGGGTCCATACCGGGTATAGAAGACAGTTTTACATTCATCTCCTTCCCGCCACGATACCAGGTTATAGGCCCCACAAAGGTCTAACTTTGTAAAAATTCGGGCAGAGTATAATCGGTCTTAGAGTTCATGAATGAGGGGAAACAGGTAACAGTTTCAATCTGTCATCTTATTGAGGGCCCAGTAGTCAATACAGGGCCTCAGGGAACCATCCTTCTTTTTAACAAAGATGATCACGGCCCCTGCTGGAGAGGTGGACAGTTGGATAAGCCTCTTCTGCAGACTAAGGTGAAAGGCCTGGAGCTCTGGTTTGGAAAGGGCATATATACAGCAGAAGGGAATTTCGGCACCTGTCTGAAGGTTGATTGGGCAGTCATATTTGTGGTGTGAGGGCAGTATATCCTCATTTCCCTTGTCAAATGCATCTGCAAGGTCATGGTACTTGTGAAGTATTTTAGTGGTGGCAGGCGGAACGGACAGAGGCATGTCCAACTTATGTGAGCCTGTTCCCTCACAGCAGGGATTGCTTGAACTATCACAGGATCTACAGTGGACACTGGTTCTTTCTTTGGCCTTGGGAAACGGAATCGTTGACAGTATAGGGAGAAAAACTGTATTGTTCCTTTTCATCAATGGATACAGGGGTCATGGGCAGTGACCCAGGGCCTTCCCAGGATGACCTATAACAGGGTTAAAAAAAGAACTAGATAAATTCATGGAGAATAGGTCCATCAATGGCTATTAGCCAGGATGGGCAGGGATGGTGTCCCTAGCCTCTGTTTGCCAGAAGCTGGGAATGGGTGACAGGGGATGGATCACTTGATGATTACCTGTTCTATTCATTCCTTCTGGGGCACCTGGAATTGGCCACTGTCAGAAGACAGGATACTCTGCTAGATGGACCTTTGCTCTGACCCACTATGGCTGTTCTTATGTTCTCATGATCAGAGAGTGTGGGGCCTGAATCAACCCAAACTCAAGAGTCTTCCAGTGCCTTTGAAGGGTAATAATCCCATAAGGGGGTGGTCTGGTTGGGTACTAGCCCTAAGACCAGTAGCAACCCATCAATGGTTTTCATCAGATCTAGGGGATTTTTACGCACAGAAGGGATCTTGTGGGCCTTAGCCTTCCATAAAATTACCCGAGACTCCTAAGTGCACAAGAGCCTCTCGCCTTTGCATTGAGCTGCTCAAACTGTGGCTGACCAGTCCATGGGCAGTCAGGCCTAGTAGTGAAAGCGAGAGTTCACCTACTGGCAGTAGTGCAAGTGCGGTGGTACGGTACGGTACGCTGTACTAGTAAGGTATTTATAGCTGGTACTGTGTATCGGAAAGACAGAGGAGGAGCCTGCCCCAAGCCCCAGCCCCAGCCCTTCCATGGAGCTGCATCGCCTCCATCTGTACAGCAGCCTTGTCAGAGGACAGGGCTGGGAGAGCGGTGCTGGGGGTGGTGCCGCTGCACTAGAGGAGCTGCACGGCGTTCTGCTCCTTTCCCCACTGTGGTTCCCAGCGGAGAAAGGAGCAGAATGCCGGCAGCTCCTCCGGTGACTGTACCGCCCCCAGCCATAGGCACCGACACCGTGGGTGCTCCAGGGCTGGAGCATCTGTGGGTAAAAATTGGTGGGTGCTCTGCACCCACTGGCAGCCAAGCTCCCTGCCCCGCCGCCCCAGCTCACCTCTGCCTCTGTGCCACCTCCTCCCCTGAGCATGCCGCGTCCCCCCTTCTCCTCCCAGCGCTTGCCATTGTGAAAGAGCTGTTTCGTGGGGTAACAAGCTCTGGGAGGGAGGAGCAGGAATGTGGCGTGCTCCGGGGAGGTGGTGGGAAGAGGCAGGGCTGGGGTGGAGACTTTGGGGAAAGGGGTTGGAATGGGGTCGGGGCAGGGGTGGAGTCAGGGCAGGGCTGCGGGTCAAGCACCCACTGGCGCCAGGAGAAGTTGGCGCCGATGCCCCCATCCTTTTCCTCTGGCAGGGCTGCTTTACAGATGGAGGAGACGGAGCTCCATCGAAGGGTAGTGGGCGGGGCTGGACCACAGGGCTCTCACAGGAACCGCAGCGGGGAAAGGAGCAGAATGTGGGGCGGCCGGGCAGCCCCACGCGAGCAGCTCCTCCAGCACAGCTGTACTGCCCCCAGCCCTTCCACGCAGCTGCATCTCCTGAGTCCTCCTGCCTGAGGTCTGTACAGCAGAAGTCTCCGGCGCAGCAGAAGGACATGTAGATCATGGAGAGAGCAAGGGGGCCCTGGGCTGGGGACGGAGAGGAGTCACAAGGGGAGGTCACATGCCCCCCCCTTTGTGTCCCTCCTATGAGTACAGCAAGAAATGATTTCTACTCGTACCACTGTCTACTGGTTAGATCTGGGTTCGGGGTCGGCAGAGGCCAGGAAACAAGCTGAGGGTCAGTACCAGAGAGAGAGAGAGAAGCCAAATGCCAGAGCTAGGGGTTAAACCGGAGTCATAGGCCAGAGACAGAGCCAGGGATCAGTACCACAGACACAGAAGCTGAATGTCAGAGTCATAAGCCAAAGGCACAGATGGGGATTGAAGCCAGAAATCTGAAGCCACAGGAGAGCAGGGGCTGGAGCAGAGTAGAGCAGGAGCAGGGACTGAAACAAGGGCTGGAAAAAAGCAGGAGCAGAGAATGGGAGCAGGCTGAAGTAGAGACTGGAACAAGGGTAAGCAGAGCTGTGGGCATGCAATACGTTGAGCAGCCACTGATCGTGACCACTCTGTCAGTTCCAAGGCAGTGTAGTTGGATCCGTTGATTGCCTAGCAGCACAGCCAGTCAGGGAGCAGGCCAGCAGCTGGCCCTAGCTGGTCTGGTCCTTGACAGCATCCTACTTACCTCTACCGGTCATATGTTTTTATGAAAACTCTCAGAATGCTCAGCAAGATATCTACATCTGGAATTTTGGTTCTCATTGAAATCACAAGACTTCTCACGACTCCTGTTTAACAGACAACCTAACTGAAAAAAATTATACATGGACAATCTATATAACATTTTGTTTGCTTATTGCAGCCATAGTTCTTTTTGTGTATTTTCAGATGGCCTTTCCCCAGTAAATTGTAACCAACATTGATATAAAGTAGCTCTGCATCCCTCTGTCTAAAATTTAACCAAAATATGCTCTATGCAAGTTTTCCTGTACCTGGGGGGGAGGGGGTGTCTCACTTTCTCTGATAACAGGAAGTACAGCAGCCTCTTCTTATCAAAGACGTGTGAACATGAGGATAGCAACATTTGAATGTCAGAATCAATTTATGTAAATATTGCATTCCCAGGGCCTCATAGAAGATTTACAGTCAAGACGAGCAACCACACGATTTAACTCTTTGAAGTAATGTTGATTCACAGACGCTCTCCCTTGCTGTTGGGATTCCCATTTCACGCCAACAGCGCATGACTTTTGCTGTTACTGGTACCTTCTGAAGTCAGGACCCTGCAAAGAGCTCCAAGCAGGTGGGGTCTGTCCCCCACCCCATGAATCCCACTGAAATCAAGGAGGCTCTGCACCCCAGTGCCAACGTTCCCTCTACTTTTTGACAGGCCGTGCGCGCAAAACATTTCTTCTGTGCAAATTTTTGTGCTTCTGTGCAAATTTTGTGCGCACGGTGTTTTGCCATGTGCATGGGGTTTAGGATCTGCGTGCGCCTATGCCCATGTGAAGCTCACTGTGGGAGCAGAGCCACAGAGACCAAGCACAACAGAGAGAAAGCCAAGGGGTGTGGTCTCTCCTCCCTCCCCCCCAATTGATGGGGAGAGAACCATGACCACCCCCTGATGGGCAGAACTGGGACACCTGCAGCCATTCCGCCAGAAGCAGAGGGACAGGACAGGAACCAGAACTATAAAAGGCAGGCCCTCCAGTTCAGTTGGGGAAAGGAGCAGGACCTCTCTCCCCCAACCCCCTGGCCTGCTGCTGGAGCCCAGACCTGACAGAGGCCGCTATACTGCCAGAGACCTAGAGGAGCTGCTGGAGCTGCCAGACACCAGGGACACCAAGGAGCTGTTGCGGCTGCCACTAGCTGTCTAACCCAGCGAGGCGAACGACGATCCCAGAATCCAGGTACCCCCAGACTGGGAGCATAGGAAGGAGCCCAGGGAAGCCAAATAGGGTTCGGTTGTGTTACCGACTGCAAGCCAGCCAGCGCGTTGTGGCCGGATTACTCTGCCACTATTAGGGCCCTGGGCTGGGATGCAGTGGAGTGGGTGGGCCTATGTCCCACTGCCACCACACCATCACGGGTGGCAACCTCCCCACCTTTAGGGCTAGTCTACACTGCCACGGCAGCGCTTTAACATGCCTTGTGTGGTTGCAGCACAGCGCGCTAAAAAAACCTCCTCAACGAGGGGCATAGCTCCCAGCGCTGGGGCACTGTCTACACTGGCGCTTTACAGAGCTGCAACGTGTTGCGCTCAGGGGGGTGTTTTTTCACGCCCCGAGCGAGAAAGTTGCAGCACTGTTAATTGCCAGTGTAGACAAGCCTTCAGGCCAGGAGGACTGCATTGGTTTGACGCCCACCCAAGCTAGGACGCCAGATGGTTTCGCTGACTCTCTCATCAGAGAGCTAATCTCTCCTAGACTGCTTAGGGTTGCTCGGCCTAACGGTAGGCCAGAGCCCTTACCTGATTGCTGCCCCGCCCTAACTGAGGGCCTTGGGTAGATAGATAGACAGCAGGCCAGAGCCCTTTAGCTGATTATGGCCCCATCCTGACTGAAGATGCTGGGCCTAGAGACATGCCACTACCTTGCCCAACTGCAGGCCAGACCCATTAACTGTGTGCTGCCTTGCTCTGGCAGTGTCGGAGCTACCATACCCAATTGCTGCTGGCCTGGACTGACGGCCAGGGCCTGTTAACTGTTGGCTAATGTCCCCCCTGAACAGAGCGGCTCTAGGAGTATTACAGCAAGGGGGCGTGGTCTCCCCCCTTGATTGACGGGGAGAGAACCATGACCACCCTACACTTCTATAAACATTATTTGTGTGTATGCAACACATATTATACTTAGTAACTCAAAGCCCTTGCTTTCAAATTACAAATATATTACAAACGCCATCAGTAATTTAGATTTCCATCTAATGGGGGGAGGAGAAGTAAATTTTATTTATTTATTTAAGCTTAATTTATGTTGATTTATTTTGATTGTCACTTCAAATATATTTCTGGATTTACAACGGACATATTTGAGTGAAAACAGAGGTCATGTTGGGTTAGGAATCGGTGGAGGGGGACCAGAAGAGATCCCAACAAGTTTTGAACATGTACTTTGTCAACTCTGGACCCAATTGGCAAAATAACACAAGTTATTCTTCAGTTTATTAGAGCTGATCTGAAACATTTTTAAAAAAGCGTATGTCATTGCTTATCCTGAGGCATGCCAGTGTTAAAGTTGATAGGTAAGTTTAAGTTAAAGCTAAAGGAAAATGAATTTGTACTTGGAAGATGCACAGAAAGATACACAAATAATAACAATAATAAGTACTGTGTCTAGAATTAGTAATAAAATTTAAAAACCTAGAGCATTCTTTAAAATTACACTATTGTATTTTTAAAAGTCTGGTAACCTTAATTTCACCATTGGAATTTGATTTCTTTTTAAAGATTTTTCCCTCACAATCCTTGCCATAGGATCCATCCCAACATCTGGATAACAGAATCCATGCTGACAGACTAATGCACATGTGGAAGAGTGTGCTGCTACTTTGCTGCTCCTCAGAACAGACATACTGTCTCTGTCTCTGACTGTCTGTGTCCCCCTTTATTAAAAAAAATAAGACTGCACGTCTCTGGTGTGAATGTGACCAGCTTGCAATATTGCATTCTCTCTACACAGAATGTCTGGTTTAGGTGATACCAAGTGATCCCTACCCTAGCTTTGGATGTTTGCTGGATTATTAACTAGCACATCTGGCTCTCTCCCTAGGAGGGTGAGTTCTGCACAGCCGCAGGAATTTCTTTCATACACCGTTTTTATTAGCTTTTCAAAAGAATAGGGATTACCACTGGAAAGGAAGACATCAAGGGCATTTGCTGGGATATAGGTCCCCTACCTGTTTACCACATAAAAAGAACTCTCTTTCTTTCTTAAGAATTAATATTTTTCACTTTTTATACCAGCCCTTATTGTTTCCTCATATTTGACAGGTCCGTTTCATTGAGAAATGGCTCATGATTTGTGATCTTATGAAAGCTGTAAGGAAAATGTGTTTTCAGAAAACTCTGAAGACAAATGAATCTAGAGATTGGGGCATATCTTAAAGTACTCATCTCAGATACTGTTCTTCCCATGTAGACCACTACATCCACAGACTTCACACGACAAAATGAGGTAGATTCAGTGGAAAGAGAGGAATGAAATAGTAGCTGAAGAAAGCATATTTGTTGACTTAGGGTTAGTCTATACAGGATAGTTACACTGGTATAAGATAAAATGTTAAAGCACTATAGTTATATTGGTGTAACTCCCGGCATGGATGCTCTTATGTAGGTACAAGATGACCTTTTTCCAGCTTAGTTTATGTCATTTTGGAAGTGGCTTAAAATAAACTGAAAATAGCCACTCTTATACTGGAATAAGAGTATCCAGGTGGGGGAGTTATACCAATGTAACTATAGCACTTCAACTATGCCTGTATAATTATACCGGAATAATTGGAAATATCTCCTGTGTAGCCCAAAGGAACCTTGAACTCAGTGTTCCTAAATGAAATTTCCCTCTGATCAGGTGGTTTTCAACCTGTGGTCTGTGCTACCTTAGGGGTAGGCAGAACATGATTTCCAATGGGGTCCGCAGCGCTATTTGAAAATTTTTAGGGGTCCACAAATGAAAAAAGATTAAAAAAATCTGCGCTGATCTAACAGCTATCTTGTTCCATTGTTTCCTTGTACTCACTCCCCAGTAGTCTGTCTCCATCTGTTGTCTCCTGCCTCATACTTAGATTGTAAACTCCTTGGGGCATGGAGTGTCTTTTTTGTTCTGTCTTTGTAAAGCACCTAACACAGTTGGGTCCTGGTCCATGCCTGGTCCTGGTGTCCCTACATGTTTCAATTATACAAATAAATAATCAATGATAATAATATAGAGAACCTCTCTTCATTATTTACCACTTCCTAATTTTAGTGTCATCTGCAAACTTTATCAGTGATGACTATGTTTTCTTCCATAAAATCATGGAATAACAAAATCATATTAATCATGTGTGTCTCTAAAATGCATGTGGAAAATGCAAAGACCATTGACAGAAATCAGTTTTGAAATCTGCACACACAAAGATTGCACGTAAAGGAACAGAAAAAGCGGCTAAAT
Source organism: Caretta caretta (assembly GCF_965140235.1). NCBI lineage: Eukaryota > Metazoa > Chordata > Testudines > Cheloniidae > Caretta > Caretta caretta. Next base: position 161,988,026 of record NC_134206.1, on the reverse strand, counting down.
TCACCAGATATTATGATTTATTTCAATATATACAAAAGAAAACAGGGGCACCTTTGCAAAGCTCTAGGTGCCCAGTCATATGTTGTAAAAACAAACAAAATTAAACAGCCAACACAAAAGTCCACTTGCCCCCACAAATGTGATCCCCCTTAAAGCGCATCATGGCAGAAATCCACTCTGAATTATTCTGTCAGTGCTAGCCTTGATGAAAACATGCTTCATGTATTCCATGCATGTGAATGGAAATCCATATAGTTTTGTGTTGCTTGACTATAGACTTGCATTATTACCTTCTCAGTGCCACCAGTTCTGCAAACAGATGCACCAGCACTGAGACCCATTGAGGTGGATTTTTTTTCGTTCTTCTGCTTTTATTTAAAAAGAAGACATGGTGGAAGGAACTTTAAAATGTTTTTAGGGGATACCTGCAGGCAACTTAATAGGAGGGTTGCTTCTGTATCAACTGGCAACCCTTGTATAACTCCAACATATAATTCATGTTAAAACGTGAGGCCGGACCAGAGGTGAAAGTAAGCCGGTACTGCATACAGGGAAGAGCCAGTGCGCCGTACCGGGACTGGCTTTCCCAGACAGCAATTTAAAGCCCTTGGGTAGCGGCGGCGGGGCTCTGGCAGGGATTTAAAGAGCCCCGCAGCTCCAGCCGCCGCTACCGCCCTGGCCCTTTAAATCCCCATCGGAGCCCTGCTGCCCAAGCCCTGGTACCACAATGGAGCCCCAGGCCCTTTAAAGCTCTTCCAGAGCCCAGAGCCCCGGGGTAGCGGTAGCAGCCAGGAGTCCTCAGGGCTCCTCAGTGATTTAAAGGGCCCAGGGCTCCGCTGCGGTAGTGGCAGCTGGAGCCCTGGGCCCTTTAAATCGCCCCCGAGCCCCGGGCTCCCAGCCGCCTCTGCAGCTGGTAGCTCGGGGGTGGTTTAAAGGGCTCGGGGCTCCCAGTAGCCGCTACCGCAGCTGGAGCCCCGGGCCCTTTAAATCAAGATGTAAAGAACCCGGGGATTTAAGGCCCTGCCTCTTCCGGTTGAGGCCACGCCCCTGGCTCAGGACTCCGGCGTACCGGTAAGTCCTCTAACTTACTTTCACCCCTGGGCAGGACAACCAGTGGAATGGATAAATATGACCGTGTATCCATTTTAGTTCCTTAAGATTTTTATACAAAGTAAAATGGGACACTCTTGCCATAAGCTACAAAAACAAATACAATCATACAGCCAACAGAACACAAAACTCCCCTCCCCATCCCCTGCAGATCTAACCCTCATCAAAGCCCAACCTCCACAACAGCCCATGCCGTAGAGGTTCCTTGCAGTGCGCCTGGAAGACCAGCAGACAAGGGCTATTTCAGATCAGAAGGAAGATTGTAGCAGAGCTGAAGGCCCCTCAAAGAGAATGCTCCACCACTGGACCCCCCTCCCTTTTGAATTAAGGGGAACCCCCCTCTCCTGATTGTAACTGGGCAATTGGCATATTGAGACAGGTGGCCTCTCAGAAAGAAAGGTCTCAGGCCAACAGGAGACACAGCATCAGATTTCCACCTCAGTTCAGGGCTTGCACTTATTTTGAAAGACTTTATAAATGCATCCTTCTTAGAGAGAAATCTAGAGAGAACTATGTACATCCAAGGTCTCCTACTCCATGTGTTTAAGCTCTTCCCAATTAGAGGATTCTGGTCAAGTGAGGAATTCTTATTCATTCTGGTTCCACTTCTGTACTTGCATGAGATCTTATGCATTTTGACCTCTATGGCTATGTATTTAAAATTAAGGTACTGATTAGATGCCATTAGTAAAATTATCCCTATTTTCTCTTTGATTTAAGTTATTAGCAATTTAAAAAATCAATCTTGGAGTTAAATGTTTACTTATATAATTACTTCTGTTGTGTGCATTTGTTATTTTGTGTATTATTACCATGTAATAAATTCAAGTATATTTTCTTCTGTCTGAGTTAATGTCGTCTGTTGAGAAGTATCATGTTCTGCTAGTGGATTGGCTAGAATGCTGCGAGAACACAGTTAAGGGAGAGAATTTTAAAAGTACAGCTGGTTTTCTGATGCTGTAAATGCAAATCAGGGAGTTTCCAGCCAAAAGTTCACTTCTCTGTTTAGTTTCTCTAATTAAATGAATTTAATGGCTCTGCACTTGAAGCCTGATCTAATCTTTCCCTTGACTTTGTTTGATTTTGGATCAGCCCCTTAGAGTATGTCTGCACAGAAGCAGGGAGGGGCACACACACTAGCTCTGCAGGGGCTAGAATGCTAAAGAGAGCAATGTGGCTGCATTTCACTGTGTGCCAGCTGCCCAAGTACATACCCAGGGAGTTGGGGGGGATTGCACTTGGGAGGCTAGCCCAAGCTGCTACATGTGCTTCTGCAGCCACATTGCTATTTTTAGTGCACTAGCCCGAGCAGAGCTAGTGCATCTATCTACCCATGCTGGAAATTACACCTCTCAGCTGCTGTGTAGACATAGCCTTATTGGATTCCATTCTAATCAGTGTCAAGTATCGGTGGTAGGCGTGTTAGTCTGTATGCACAAAAACAACAAGGAGTCCGGTTGCACTTTAAAGACTAACAGATTTATTTGGGCATAAACTTTCGTGGGTAAAAAACCACTTCAGACGCATGGAGTGAAAATTACAGATGCAAGCATTATATAATGACACATGAAGAGACGGGAGTTACCTCACAAGTGGAGAACCAGTGTTGACAGGGCCACTTCAATCAGGCTGTATGTAGTCCACTCCTAATAATAGAATAGGTGTCAAGTTCAGGAGAGGCAAAGGTGCTTTTGTAATGAGCCATCCACTCCCAGTCCCAATTCAAGCCCAAATTAATGGTGTTAAATTTGCAAATGAATTTTAGTTCTGCTGTTTCTCTTTGAAGTCTGTTTCTGAAGCTTTTTTGTTAGAATCATATAATATCAGGATTGGAAGGGACCTCAGGAGGTCATCTAGTCCAACCCCCTGCTCAAAGAGCAGGACCAATCCTCAATTTTTGCCCTAGATCCCTAAATGGCCCCCTCAAGGTTTGAACTCACAACCCCGGGTTTAGCAGACCAATGCTGAAACCACTGAGCTATCCCTCCCCTCAAGTATAGCTGCTTTTAAATCTGTTACAGAAGGTCCAGGAAGATTGAAGTGTTCTCCTACTGGCTTTTGTATGTTACCATTCCTGATATCAGATTTGTGTCCATTTATTCTTTTACATTGGGACTGTCCGGTTTGGCCAATATACATGGCAGAGGGGCATTGCTGGCACATGATGGCATGCATAACATTCGTAGACGTGCAGGTGAATGAGCCTCTGATGGTGTGGCTGATGTGGTTGGGTCCTCTGATGGTGTCGCTAGAGTAGATATGAGGACAGAGTAGGCAACGAGGTTTGCTACAGGGATTGGTTCCTGGGTTAGTGTTTCTGTGGTGTGGTGTATAGTTGCTGGTGAGTATTTGCTTCAGGTTGGGGAGCTGTCTGTAAGCGAGGACTGGCCTGCCTCCCAAGGTCTGTGAGAATGAGGGATCGTTTTCTAGGATAAGTTGTAGATTGTTGATAATGTGCTGGAGAGGTTATAGCTGGGGGCTGTACGTGATGGCCAGTGGTGTTCTGTTATTTTCCTTGTTCTTCATCTATTATTGGAAGTGGACTACATCCATCCTGATCGCATTAGTCCTGTCAACACTGGTTCTCCACTTGTGAGGTAACTCCCTTCTCTTCATGTGTCGTTATATAATGCCTGCATCTGTAATTTTCACTCCATGCATCTGAAGAAGTGGTTTTTTACCCACAAAAGCTTATGCCCAAATAAATCTGTTAGTCTTTAAGGTGCCACTGGACTCCTTATTCTAATCAGTGCTCTTTTCAAGGTTCTCTTCTGTGATCTCATTTTTCTTCCATTGTGTGCATGAAGCATAACGTCAGCTCTTTGTGCTTTTGAGAGTAGAGACTCTTGCACTTTGTAATGATGGGCTGGCTCCTGAACAAGGATCACTGACTTGAGCAGTCTTATTGACTTCAGTGTGCAGCCATGTGCCTGAGCAAAGACTATTCATGTGAGCCAGGGTTTGGGGGATCAGGCCCCATGGTAGAAGAGTTATGTGAGATATGGGAATGGTCACCTTCAGGGACCAAATGTTCTTTCCTATCCCTAAATGTTCCCTGTTGATGAGGAGTAATAAGAACATGTATGCATACAGATGTGAGTTGTATATTTGTTTTAATCAGGAGTCAATAAACAACAACATATTCTTTATAAACAGGATCCCTAGTATTAAAGGTTTTATACTGTTAGAAAACAGTGGTAGCTCTGCTGGATATAGGAATTCTGAAGTTATGCAGAATTCTTAGAGGGTATTATTCGCATATGTTACCTTTACCAGATTTTTGGTTTCTGGAAAACTTACACCCAGAATAAGGGTATAATGAAACAAAAATTGTGCTGGTTCATCATGGAATAACCTTAATGGACCACATTTATTTCATTTAGTGATAGCATTTCACTTAAAATAATATTTTCCTGAATTTGAAATAGCAGATTTCAACGTTTCACAAAACCTTACTGTTATGAGAGCAGGTGCTAATGACTGCCATTAAATCAGTCTTTAATCCAAAGACAATCACACACCTCGTTAAAGTTAATGCATGTGCCAAGCACTCTTTCGGACTCAATGGGAAAAAGAATTGAGCCCCTTTTATGTAGTAAAGACAGCTGGAAACAATGGAGGGACTGCCCAAGGCACATGGAAGGTCAGAGCTAAACTGGATAGACTGAGGGGTTTGCTAGGTTGCAAATACAGGGGCTAAGGCTTAGATTCACTGTAGGCACCTACGTCCAAATTTTAGGTGCCACAGACATTCTCAAAAACACTGCTGAGCTTCTGCTAACCCTGTAGAGGTCTAAATTTCTGCTAGTAGTTATGTGCAAACCTGAATAAGTCCTGAAGCCAGCCCACAGTTATTAAGCTGCTTGGAGCCATAATGCAGTGGCATTTCAGACTAGACATTCATCTGCCTATGTTGCCCACAGGTCCCAATCCAGCCTTAATTGTTGCATTTGCTAACTTTTGATTGCTTGACTTTGTGACCTTAATGTTTTTTAACATTTTTGTGTGTGTAATTTCTTACATATTTAGAAAAGCAAACTAAAAAAACCAACAGAATTTCTATCATGTGGAACCATACTGACACCCACATGGGTCATCAGCAGGGCTGGAACATTTAGATTCACAGCAAAACCCCTGCCATGTGAGCTAATGCTGTCACTGAAAACAGTGGCCGTGCATTAGAAGAGGACGAGACACATAGTTTGTCAGGAATGATGAGACTCAGGAATCCGGGGTTGCATTCCAGGTTCCGGAACAAAGTGTGCTCTAGTGGACGCAGTCCCCTTTGCCTCTGTTCACCTCACTCCTGACCCCTTCTGCTTCCAGGGAGTAAAGAACAGAATCCTACATTATTAATGCAGCAGTTTCCTCCCACTCCCCTGCAGCCTGTCCCTGTCTCAGTCTTCTCTCTTATTCCCTCACCACGGTTCATTCTCCCCACAGCTTAGCCATCCCAGTCAGACTCTGTTAGGATATAGATATTCAGGCCTGTTGGTAAAGGCCTGTACTCTAAGAATTTAGGTGTATTCTTATCACTTGGCTAGTTCCAGAGGTATAAAAGAAAGAATCAAAATCACTGTCTGCCAGTGTAAGGTCCTTCTCTTACTGTGACAGTCTGAGGCCCTGTGCTTAGGCTAAGGCCTTTGGCTAAGCAGCAGAGGCAGCCATAAGCTGGGAAGCGTCCAGTCACATCCTCACATTCCAAACTAGTCACATTGAAAGAAGGTGCTATTGGGCTGTTAGAAATACAATCCTGTCCTGATAATGCCTATCACCTCCAGAGAAAGGGAAGTGCCTAGAAGATGTAAAAGGAAACTTAGTTTGATAGCATCCTGTCTGGCAAGAACTCACTTATCAATAGGTGGGATGTGAAATCCTCACTTCTGTATTGTTTTGTCATTATAGTTCCCACTTTGCTATTCTTTGTCTGTATAATCTCTGTCTGGTTCTGTGATTGTTCCTGTCTGCTGTATAATTAATTTTGCTGGGTGTATACTAATTAAGGTGGTGGGATATAATTGGTTACATAATCATGTTACAATATGTTAGGATTGGTTAGTTAAATTTCAGGAAAATGATTGGTTAAGGTATAGCTAAGCAGAATTCAAGTTTTACTATATAGTCTGCAGTCAATCAGGAAGTGAGTGGGTGTGGGGGTATGGATGGGGGAGATAGGAACAGGGAATGTGGGTAAAGAAATTGGAATCATGTTTTGCTAAAGGGGGAGATGGGAACAGGGAATGTGGGTAAGGAAATTGGAATCATGTTTAGCTAAGGGCAGGAATGGGAACAGGGACACAGGTGTAAGGCTCTGTGGTGTCAGAGCTGGGAAGGAGGATACTAAGGAAGGAAACTGGAATCATGCTTGCTGGAAGTTCACCCCAATAAACATCGAATTGTTTGCACCTTTGGACTTCGGGTATTGTTGCTCTCTGTTCATGCGAGAAGGACCAGGGAAGTGAGTGGGTGAAGGAAGGAATAAGCCCCCTAACAGACTCCATCCCCTTTGGCTTCAAAACCACAGTCTTCTACAATATGAGCTGAAGGAGAACCTCCATCAGTTGTAATAGCATTTGAAAGTATCTGATTCCATCCAGCACAGGACAGTGGAAAACATACATGCTAGCCAGTGCATTAAAAATGCATTAAGTACTTTGTAGTATGCCCCTTCCTGTTTATGAAAGAGATAATTGTTGTTTAAAAGTGGTTGTATTTAAGGAATTATCCATGCTATTTGTCCCCCGAACAATAGAGATTAAAGTCTCTAGACCATCTCCTATCAAAATAACATGCTTCCCTTTGAACATGTCATTAGCATTGTTTTCCATCTGGCTGTTGGCAAAGATCTTGGATTTGCTCAGAAATGCTGAAAGTTCATCAATTACAGCACACAGAAGCCATTATCTCTCTTTTATTTTACCAAGATGATGTTTGCTTGGGGATGAGAGGGGGAGACTGGTGTTCAAGAAAGAAAGAAAGGTGTTTGACTGCTGTAATCTCTATGTCAATAATTATGTCTCAGTCCTGAATGTAAAATGGATGTAAAGCGTAACCTCATCTCTGAGAGTAAGGAGGAACCAGTATCCAGATACATGTAATAATGCCAAGATAACCATTGTAACTCACCTGTGTTGACAGGTGAGTTACATGTAAGTAACTAATATGTAAGATACCTCCATCTGAGGCATTAGGAGGTACAGTGGAGGGATAATGTACCAGACTTTACCACCAGCAGACTGGGGGTCACATGAATGAACCAAACTGTGGAGCACTGTCAATACTGCACTTCACCCACATTCACTGCTAAACCTGGTCCTCGCCAATGAGGTTGCACAGGTGTATACCCGCAGAATGTGGCCCACGGTTTAGAATGTTTCTTGACAAGTCTCCAAAAAAAGTTCCACCATTGACCTAGGAGATAAAGCATCCCTTTTGTCTTCAACTTCTCAAATGTTAAAGCATACAATACAATCAACAAATGTCTCTACTACACTGGAACTTTTCAGATGTCAGTGAATCCTGCATCTGATAATGACTACTCTGAAGATCACAGCTGAAAAGTACCCGGAACAAAACATCAAAAATAAACGTTTTCCCTCCCAAGACATTTATCCCTCTCCTCATCCAACAAAAAGAAAATTTTGAACCACGTAGACATACGTGGGCCAGACCCTCAGCTGATGCAAGTCAACCTTGCTCTGACTTTAGTGGATCTTCACCCATTTACACCAGCTGGGGGTCTATCACGATAAATGGAGTAACCCCATTATTACATATCCATAACTGCTGTCCTCAGAAAACCAAGTGAGGGATCCAAATTAAAGGATCCTGCAGGAAAGAGAGAAAGGACTTAAATATCTTTCTTGAAATATGACTCCAGAAATTCCCCCACAGCAGTGAAACACGTTGAATGGATCATATCCAGGCGGCCAGAAAAACACCAGACATTTGCAGGCCAGGCTGCTGAAAACAGAATTTGGCTCTTAAAAAATACAGCCTTTATTTTAACTATTGGTGTTTTATAAGTATTTTCCTTTAAAAACAAGCCATGCTCATCTGAGGTAGCATTTGCACAATGTGTTGCTATGGCTACTATTACAAGTACTTGTTTTTAATGAATAGTAAAGCAAAAAAGTCAAGTAAAAACCTATGTAAATGGCAATTAGTCTTGCCCTTGCAAAGAGATAAGTTAAGCTCTGACCTTTCTGAAAACATCCATAACCTCTCTTTTGGATATGAATAGATATACTGTTAAGTTAAAGATCTTTTTTTAAAAAAACCCTTACTTGGCTCCTTGTTTAGCTTCTCCACCCTTAAATGCTAAACAGTGAGATATCCACTTGTCACAAAGGAAAACAAGTACACCAAGCAAAGCAAAGGCTCTGCTTCTCTGAGAAAAAGAACATTCCATGTTTTCCATGTTCCATATTTTCACTCCATAAAAAGCTAATACTAATGGTGTCTTTTCTGGATTTGAACCTTAATACATATGGCACAAAGGAACTTTTGGTTGAGTTTAAACTCTTCTGTGTCAGGCCTGGGCACTGGCAGTCCAGCTCAATAGTTAGAACAAGGCCGAGGGAGCTGGAAACCAGAGCCAGGAGTCAGAACCCCAGTCAGGAACCAGAGGCAAGGGTCAGAGTTAGACTTGGGATCAGGGGTAGGAGCAAAGGCTGGAGCAGGACCAGAGCAAGGCAGAAGCTAATGCAGGACAGGAGCAACCACAGTCACAGCTGTAGGACAAAGCATTAAGTAGCCAGCAACTGCTGAGCTTCAAAGCAGGCCTGCTGGTTCCCTTTGGCCAATGAGTGGGGTGGGGGCTGGCCAATCAGGCTGTCCTACCACAACCCAGCTGATTAATCTGCCGGGAGGCTGTGCCGGCTAGTCCTCAAACTCAGCTGAAGGTGCCCAATCCTGATATTCTGTTAATACCAAAACACATCTTGATTATGTGGTACCATGGACAAAATCATCTTTTATATCATATTTTGCATCTAATTCCTTACAGCTCCAACTTAAAACAATACCCGTCTTCCAGGAATGAAATATAAAGGAAACCAGTGCTCTTTCAAACAGTACTGGATGTCATCATCTTTTCAGCACACAATCCTCCTACAGTAAAACCATTTTGGAAGAGTCAGGGCACTCAAGCTTTGTCATAAACACTTGGGCATGGTACCCAAGTACCATGGTAAGACTTTCAACAAATCAAAAACTCTACAAATGACTGTCCAACATGAATTCCTTTGTATTAATTGAAGCTTTTTGAATCAAGAGAAATTCTTGACCTTATTTTAAATCAAATAAACATCTTTATTGTTTATAGTTACCTATTACACGAATCTCATGTGACTAAGCACTACTTATTTGCCAGTAATAACTCTGTCTAAATGGCAAACTAAGGTCCTACTCCTGCAAACAGTTATGCACATGATTAACTTTACCCATATGAGTAGGGCCCTACCAAATTCAGTCTACTTTGGTCAATTTCACGGTCATAGGATTTTAAAAATCATAAATTTCATTATTTCAGCTATTTAAATATGAAATTTCACCGTGTTGTAATGTAGAGATCCTGACCCAAAAGGAGTTGGGGGGGGGGGGTCGCAAGGTTATTGTGTGTGTGTGTGGGGGGGGGATTGCAGAACTGCTACCCTTACTTCTGTGCTGCTGCTGGTGGCGGCGCTGCCTTCAGAGATGAGGAGCTGGAGGGGGGCGGCTGCTGGGTGGGAGCCCAGCTCTGAAGGCAGAGCTGCCGCCAGCAGCAGCACAGAAGTAAGGGTGGCATAGAATTGTAGTGCCACCCTCACTTCTGCACGGCTGCTAGCAGGGCGCTGCCTTCAGAGTTGGGCGCCCGGCCAACAGCCGCCGCTCTCCAGCCACCCAGCTCTGAAGGCAGCGCAGAAGTGAGGGTGGCAATACCATGACTCTCCTAAAATAATCTTGCAACCTCCCTGCAGCTCCCTTTTGGGTCAGGACCCCCCAATTTGAGAAATGCTGGTCTCCCCTGTGAAATCTGTATAGCATAGGGTAAAACCACACAAAAGACCAGATTTCACAGAGGGAGACCAGATGACGTGTTTTTCATGGCCGTGAATTTTGTAGGGTCCTACATATGAGTTGTCCCATTGATTGTAATGGGACCACTCTCATGCACAGAGCTTAAGCACATATATAAATGTTTGCAGGATCTGGACCAAATTTCCAAGCCATTCATTCTCTTTGTATACTCCAAGCTAGAACTGAATACATTCATGGTACATTGTCCACATAAAATATCCTTCTCTTTTCATTCCTGCCAAACAATTTTGAATGAAAACACAAAATGGTGGTTTGGGGCAACTGCACTTTTAGAATGAACAGGAAAATAACGATTAAAATTATAAATGCTTCAATCAGGCGGCATAATTTCAAATCTTAACGTTCATTAGAGATGGGCTTAAACTGATCAATCTGGATCCAGACCAAGATTCAGACTTAAAACACTCCCAAAGTTTGATGGTACATGGGTTTTGGAATCAGGCACGCCTCAGTTCTCATTGTAAAGTGCAGTAACCACAGAATTATAGACTCAAAGGACTGGAAGGGAACTCAAGAGGTCATCTAGTCCAGTCCCCTGCACTCACGACAGGACTAAGTATTACCTAGACCATTCCTGACAGGTGTTTGTCTAACCTGCTCTTTAAAATCTCCAATGATGGAGATTCCACAGTCTCCCTAGGCAATTTATTCCAGTGCTTAACTACCCTGACAGTTAGAAAGTTTTTCCTCATGTCCAACCTAAACCTCCCTTGCTGCAATTTAAGCCCACTGCTTCTTGTCCTATCCTCAGACGTTTAGTAGAACAATTTTTCACCCTCCTCCTTGTAACAAACTTTTATTCACTTGAAAACTGTTATTATGTCCCCTCTCAGGCTTCTCTTTTCTAGACTAAACAAACCCAATTTTTTCAATTTTCCCTCATAGGTCATGTTTTCTAGACCTTCAGTCACCTTTGTTGTCCACCTCTGTACGTTCTCCAACTGTCCATATCTTTCCTAAAATGTGTCACCCAGAACCGGACACAATACTCCCGTTGGGACTGAATCAGCACAGAGTAGAGCGGAAGAATTACTTTTTGTGTCTTGCTTACAATACTCCTGCTAATACATCCGAGAATTATGTTTGTTTTTTTTGGAACAGCGTTACACTGTTGACGCATATTTAGCTTGTGATCCACTATGACCCCCAGATCACTTTTCCACAGTACTTCTTCCTAGGCAGTCATTTCCCATTTTGTAGGTGTGCAACTAATTGTTCCTTTCTAAGTGGATTACTTTGCATTTGTCCTTATTGAATTTCATCCTATATACTTCAGCCTATTTCTCCAGTTTTTCCAGAGCATTTTGAATTTTAATCCTATCCTCCAAAGAACTTGCAATCCCTCCCAGCTTGGTACTGTCTGCAAACTTTGTAAGTGTACTCTGTATGCCATGATCTAAATCAGTGGTTTTTAAACTGCGGGTTGCGACCCAATACTGGGTCACAGAATATAAAGCACTGGGTCGCGGCAGCTCTGGTCAGCACCACCGACCAGGCCATTAGAAGTCCTGTTGGCAGTGCTGCCTGGCTAAGGCAGGCTAGTCCCTACCTGTTCTGACACCACACTGCACCCCGGAAGTGGCCAGCAGCAGGTTTGGCTCCTAGGCAGGGGGAGGGGGCACGGGACTCCACACACTGACCTACCCCGAGTACCGGTTCCGCATTCCCATTGGCTGGGGGGGGGGGGGGGGGAGACAGTGCCTGCGGGCGAGAGTCACACGGAGCCACTTGCACGCCTCCGCTTAGGAGCCGGACCTGCTGCTGGCTGCTTCCAGGGTGCAGTGTGGTCCGTAGGACCAGGATAGGCAGGAAGCATGCCTTAGCACTCCCATTGCACCGCTGACTGGGAGCCACCCAAGGTAAGCCCATGCCCCAATCCCCTGCCCCAGCCCTGAGCCCCCCCTCAAACCCAGAGCCCCCTTCTTCACCCCAAACCCCTCATCCTCAGCCCCACCACAGAGCCTGCACCCCCAGCCCAGAGCCCTGACCCCCTCCTGCACCCCAATTCCCTGCCCCAGCCCAGAGCCCCCTCACACACCCTGAAGCCCTCATTCCTGGCCCCACCCCTCAGCCCTCACCCTTGCACCTCAACCCTCTGCCCTGGCCCTGAGCCTCTCACACATCCCAAATCCCTCATCTCCAGCTCTGTTGGGTCATGGACATCAACAATTTTCTTCAACTGGGTCACCAGAAAAAAAAAGTTTGAAAACCACTGATCTAAATCATTGATGAAGATATTCAACAGAATCAGACCCAGAACTGATCCCTGTGGGACCCCACTCATTATGCCCTTCCAGCTTAATTGTGAACCATTGATAACTACTTTCTGGAAACTGTTTTCCAACAGTTATGTGCCCACCTTATAGTAGCTCCATTTAAGTTGTTTATGAGAAGATCATGCAAGACAGTATCAAAAGCCTTACTAAAGTCAAGATATACTACATCCACTGCTTCCCTCCATCCACAAGGCTTGTTACCCTGTCAAAGAATGCTATTAGGAGGTGATCTGGCATGACTTGTTCTTGACAAATCCATGCTTACTGTTACTTATCACCTTATTATCTTCTAGGGAATACAACAGTGAAAATGATTAATTTTTTTTCTTTGGCAACTGGGGCTTTTTTCTGTATATCTAATGTAAAACATCACATAATGAAAAAATAATCACTCTTATTGCACAGAAATGTCTACAAATATTCACACTGGCCATACATGCTCTCCTTTTGTGTTCACTATTAACAAATGTACAAGTTGTCAAATTGTAGTCACGTAGACATTCCTGGAAAGTGAACTTCAAAGTTGCAATTTTAAATGTGCATGAATGAGTATTTTCTCCAGAAGTATATGAGCACACATTCAGTGAGGTAAAGTAATAGTTACAACTGAACAACACTATAGCAATAACTAAATAAAGCCAAATTACTCTAGCCCTCTGAAAGAATAGAAATTAGAGATAAAAAAAAGACATATTAGGCCAGTTATTTTATTCCCCTGCCAATACATGATTGCTCCCTGTGGTATATTTTAGGTAGTTCATCTAGTCCATTTTTAAAGTCTTGACCAATGGATCATCCCCTAGGTTTTTTTGGAGAATATGTTTATACAAAAGTAAATTCTATCATTAATGTGGAGGAGCTGAAGTTTTTTTTAACTAGTACTGATTTCATTCTCTCCCCTCCACTTCAACAAACATGATAAGCACATGGATTGGCTAAAGTACTTGCAGAAATTGGTTATATATTAACATTTGGGCATTTTTTGCTGCTGCAAACAGACTCCATTTCTTACTCCTATAACTATACAGTTTGCTTGCTCAGTAGTGCTAGGTTGACAGAATAACATAAGTCTTCTGTGTCTATAGTAACTGTTTTTGGAGCACAGTTGGATATGGACATGTCTCAGACCTGGTTCAAATTTAGTTTATAAAAAGCCTAGTAACTGTTGCTGGAAGATGTAGGACCTAGGCTTGTGTTTTCTATACACATAGGAAAAATAGTTGATTACAATTGCCAGCCTGTCAGAAGCATTCATTATTAGACTTGCCACAAAAGTCACACACAAACATAACCCCCACACCTCCCACCCCTTTGAAATTCAATTCTCAGTGTGAAAAAAACTGCTTCTGATGCCATTTTTGGCAAAATATGTGAAATTCAGTTCTTTTTGGTGTTATCTTTGGCTCTGAAAATACCAACACTCTGCAAAAATATATTTGATGCCTTAAAAACATTTGAATTGTTACCATTTTCATATCAGATTATTATGCACATCAATATTTTACTGCTCATATTCCTTAAAAACATCTGAATACAAGAAGACTGTGAAAAGTGGCTCTTCCCACAGCCATATACTTTTGTTTTAACTTACAACTCAATAAAAATAAATTTCAGAAGTGTAGTTATTCTATATTGTGGCTGCTGACTACTATTTTTCAGTTGACTGAGTAGGAACTCCACAAAAGGTAAAAAAGCTAACAGAACTATAAGAATACGACCAAGCAAACAGAAGAAATTGAATCAAATACTGTAAAACCCAATGTTAAGATACCAATAAAACCCAGAAGATTTTAATACTCAGAGCTGGATATCAAAAGAAACATTACATTACATTTCATTTAAAATCAGCTCAGCATCAAACTACATAGTCAATCTATTTCTCTTACTGCTGCAGTTTTATTTTTCAAGTGATATCTTTCAGTGGCTGGAGCAGCGATAACCTAAACAACAGAGTCTTAAAGTATTGGATGTAAATAAATATCAGTCGGCTTTTGACACTGGTGTGGATGCATTTCTTTACTGGACAATGACAGTTCCAGCAGTGTTCTTTAGGAAGTAAGCCTGTCATTTCCAAAGCAGTTATGTCTTCCCAAACAAGGCCTTTAAAATGATATAATAGGCAGAAATACAGTATTCAGTGTTAGCTTGTCGGGCTCAAGTGGTACAGTACTGCATATGTTCTATTTCCAGAAATGTAGTGTTCTTAATAATACAGCAGTTGGCTACATTTGTAAGTCTACTTAGATAAATATTATCTGTTCCATGATAGAAGGGTAAGAAAATGCTTTGGGCTCTAATATGATGTACACAGTGGAGCTCAAAAAATATTACCAGTTTTCAAGATTAGAAAAGCAGTGTTGCATTTTGGACTACATCCCAGTCCCACTGAAGTTGGTGGCCAAACTCCCACTGATTTATATACAACTAAGAATCTACTCTTTTTTATGGGTTTTTGGTTTGCTTTGTTTTCTATGTTATGTGCAGTTTCCTGCTGCCATAATGTCAGTGGAAGTGTTGCCATTTACTTCAATGGAACAGGATCTGTGCTGTGTGAGCTTTGTATTTTCCAGGTGGATTCACTTATAGAACATCATGAATTTTAAGCAAAAAAAGTACAGCTCTATAATCCACAGAAACTTATCCTCAAAATTCAATGTGATAGGACCAACTGAAGTCTATTTCAGTCTTTGGAACAAGTACCCAAAAAAAAGTTAATTTTGTGAAGTATTTGAGGACATACAAATATAAAGGAATGAACGAACGGTAAATTGTTAGAATTTAAAGCCATACAGAAGGCATGTAATACGAATATACAATCCTTAACATTATTATTTTCTGAACATTTAAAGACTTACAGTCAACAGAAAAATTACCTTGATATGAGCTGCTGGATCTGGGACAGTCTGAATCATGTCCTTTAAGAGGCCAATGTGTTTACCAGTTCAAACCCCAGGGCAGCTGCACAAACAAGAAAGCAAAATCACATAAGAGTCTGTATGCTTATATTTATTTTCAATAGGACTCTATTTTCTTTTCTGGAGAAGTAAGTTCTTTTCCCCCCCTATAGCAAATATAACTGATGCTGTAAGTAAGATATTATTGGTTCCATAGGTTTATTTCTTTTAGGAGAGAACAATCTCAGGGGTTGAACCTGTGTTCCTTATTCAGGAAAATTCTCCTTTAAACTTAATGGGCAATTCTCCCTGAATAAGAACTGCAGGATTGGGCTCTAATTATTATAGCACTGGTATTCTTAATATAGGGCAGAGTTGCTCTAGAATTTCTTCTTCCCCTGCAACATAGATGCAATGTAATTGGGGCAGATCCTCAGCTGATATAAATAAGAATCGCTTCAGTGGAGCTGTGCCCACCTACAAGAGCTGGGGCTTTGGCCCATCATCTAGTTCAATAGCATTTTAAAATGCAGAACTTTTGAAATTCCCAATATATGATTGATAGTATTATTTAGATAATTTTTTTAAAGTAATGTCTCATCTAAAATAACATATTGTTCAATAACAGGAACATTAGCTATAGAGTGTCATGGTTTGTAGTAAGAAAACAAAATGCAAAAACATAATTTGAGTTTCATTTAAAGCAAAAGATAACTCGTTTTATCTGTTTTCCCTTAAAAGCCTGGAAAATCCCCATTTTCCATGCAGAGTGATTCCTTTAGATTCTTGAACTCCTTTTTGTCTTTTAAAGTGACACGATGATATTATTAATAATACTGTTTTTACAGCTAAGATATTTTGAGGCTCGAGCTTCTATTTACTTGTCACGGCCAAAGTCTGATACCTTGATTCATTGTATTGCACCTTAATGGGACCACTTGTGGAATAAGGTATTACTCAGTGTGATTAAAGGTATCAGAATTTGGCCCTTAGTGAATTTTCCCTTTACTACTCAAAGGGCCCAACCTTACTCCCATTGAAGTCAATGGGTATTGGATTAGTAAACTTTAAGACCCAATTCGGAAAGCCCAATGCAAGCAACATTTACAATTAGGTGAACCATTGGTGCAGTTTCCCCAGCTAGCCATGAAAGATCAAACAGGTTGCTGGAGTGATTGTGTTCTTTGGAGATTTCTCTCCCACATGATTTGAAGTGTTTGTACAAATACATGCAAAACAGATGTGCAATTTTTAATTTTTTTTAAAAAGTTAATTATTGAACAAATGAACCTAACTCCTTTTTCAACTGCAAACCCCTTTTCAAACATCAGCAGCATTATCCAATGTGTTTTAAGGGATGAAAACTTTAAGATCTCAAAATGTCATATATTAAAATATTAGAGTTGTATAAATTGTAAGATTTTATTTCACTCCCTCTGTCGTCATGTTCATCGTTTTTACAGCCATTGGAAAAATGTGAAAAATTATCAAAGAAAATTTAGAGTTTTGCTGTATCAGTGCTTATTTTTGTCAGCCCAAAGCAATGCAGGTTTGCCTGACACGCAAATACATATTATTTCCCCAATCTATTTTGAAATGTTTCATTCAGGTTTTAGGAAGATAGCTAGACTCAGTCAGGTATTGTGACTGAATTGCTAACAAAGATAAGACCTGAAAACATTTGTGACCCTCTCCCTGGCAAGGTGCTTATTTGCTCTTGGGGAGTGCAACTACCATTTAAGTCAATGGGATGTTTAGGTGTTCTGCACCTTGCAGGACTAAAATCATGGTGAGCGAGGCTAATGGGAGACTGAGAAAATGGACAGGGAGTATCCACGATAGACAGTTGAACATGCCCATCAGGTACCAAACTACAATGCCACTTCATGGATCTGACCGGGGGGATCTGCACTGTGTGAATTTTGCAGGTTTGGGTGGAGAGCGCCTGGTTAAGGGTTTTGCCTAACTTGCCCATCTCCTTTACTGTATATGCAGAAAAAGTTGCCTCAATTTAGCCCATAAAATAAGATTTGGGGGCAATTTTTCAGAGGTATTTAGGTGTCTAAATACGCAGATAGGTGCTTCATGGGATTTTCAAAAGCACCTAGGTGTCTAACTCCAATTGAATTAAATATGAACTAATCACTTAGGCCCTTGGTAAATCTCACTAGGCTCCTATCTGCATCTTTAGACACCTAAATATCTTTAAAAATCTGGCCATTGGTAAAGAATTTAAATACATCTGTTCACTAATTTACCTGTCATTAACGTATGTGGGCTTCGCTCTACATGGGAAAACTATGACAGGAATCAGTTTAGTATTTTTGGAACAGGATCACCAGACTTATTAGGGTATGTCTACACTGCAATTAAAATCCTACAGCCAGCCTGTGCCAGCCAACTCAGCCTCATAGGGCTCAGAGCAACAGGCTGTTTAATTGTGGTGTAGATGTTGGGGTCAGGCTGGAGACCAGGCTCAAGGAACCTGAGAGATGGGAGGGTGCCAGGCTCAGGCTGTGGCCTGAGCCAGAATGTCTATACTGCAACTACACAGCCTCTTCGTCTGAGCCCTGCAAGCCCACCCTGCAAGCCCACAGAGCTTAAATTTACCTGGAGCGAACAGCCTGGGGCAGTAGCTTAGGCAAAACTGACTGGATTATGCTGGTACTCTTTCACTCTGCATCTAGACACCAGAACAGAGAATTCTTTACAAAAGAGAGGGTGGGAGAAATTTGTAAATCAAACTGGTAATCAAAGAAAATATTTGTTCAGTCTGAGTTTGAAACATGGATAGGTTATGGCAATTTTATATTTTTCGTCTTTAAGGAACGCGTCTGTAGCAGTGCTCCGAAATGGAGGTTGCTATTTCAATAACATATGTCATAGCTCAGGGCCACTGCACCTGAATTCCGCACTTGTGGTCTACCAAAGGCACCCACTCTAGGGCTACGTCTATACTATGGACCTTACAGCGGCACAGTTGTACCAATGAAGCTGTGCCGATGTAAGGTTTCCTGGATAGCTGCTCTATGCCAGAATAATTAAACAACCCCCAGTGAGTGGCTGTAACTATGTCGGAGGGAGACAGTCTCCTGCCGACATAGCACTATCCACATTGGCACTTTTGTCAGTGAAACATTTGTCAGTTGCGGGTCAGTCATCACCTCTGTTGGGCAGAGACCCATATCTCTCTCCCTCCTAACCAGGGGGTTTCCAGGCTGCACACTTCCCAGCCTACACTGTGATATTCCCATCAAGACTGACTGCCTAAAAGACCAACAACTTCACTTTGCTTTCTCTCAAGACTCTATGCCCAGCGTATTGCCTGCTGTGATAGGGCGTGCTCCTCACACTCACATTAACCCCAAAGGGGTTAACATAGACCAGATGGGCCAATGAACGTATTAGGCTGCAAACTGGGGAATATTTAGGCAGACCGGAGAGCTCTAAGTAAGGGAAGGTCATCTGTGCAGGAACAGGTGGGGCTTCTATAAAAATAGGAAGCTGGTAGGAGAAAAGAGACTGCAGTCACTCTCCCTGGAACAAGGGAGAGAAAAGGATTTGGACTCAAGAGGAAGGGTTTGTCTATCAGAACCAGGAGATAGGGGTTTGGCTAAAAGGGTGGAAAATAAGAGCCTGGGACAGGCAAGGTAGGAAGGAGTCCAGAGGAGCGGCAGGAAGGTTTGTGCTCGTACAGACCTTGTGTACTGGAGACAGGATTTCTGGTCTGGAATCCAAATTAGAGGGAAAGGCTGGGTTCCCCTAACAGCCACTGAATGAGAGGTACAATCTGGGCAGTGAACTTTAAGACTGTATGGGTCCATTTTTTCTAGCTACTAATGGAGTGGCTCAGCCAGGGCACTTAATGACCATCTGAGATGGTGGGAAGACCTTAACAGTACCCTGGAAGGGGAGGACTATTTGTGACTTGGCTGGACTGCAAAGCCGTGAAGATGAGGTGTGGCAGCTCCTGAGAAGCAAGAGAGAGGCAACAGAGTGAGACAGCAGGCTGAGGAACTGCAAGAAGAGGGTGTTGGGCTGGCTGAGCTAATTCCCAGACACGGCCAGCAGGAGGTGCTCCGATAGTGAGTAGAGACTCCCATGACTCCCTCAGTTATGTTACCACGAAGCACTAAGCAAGCATTTTCACCTTAAGAATAAATGTATTACTGAGAAAACATATTAAAAACAAGAAAACACACTTGCTAAAAAGTTTGCCAGACGTCACCTCAACTCCACCTTGGGCTCTGGTAGATGTCTGTCCTTCAAAACCCTCCAATGGACAGAAAAGATATGTAAACTTAATTCAATAAATTCTCTCAAGGGCATGGCAGGAAATTGCCATATCTGTCACAGCACAGTCTTAATTCTGACCTGGATAACCATTTACAGCTTCATCGGGCCAGAAATGGTGCCCTTCTAGATCCCAGACTACAGAAAGCACAACTTTGTATTTCTACATAAGCAAATTATTGCCTAAAAAACCCCTTCATTATATTTCTTGTTTTCTTTTCCCCCCAAAAATAAAACCATTATTTCAATCATTTCACTTCCACCTTTACTGGTTGGATATAGAAGTTTCAGACATCTGGTACTAACTTTCTGAATCAGACAGTATTTTTTGTTAGAATGCCCCCCACTCCCGAGTTTCATGCATGTCATGTTTGTGCATCACAATCTGTCAAAGGGTCTGCCCTTAGATTACAGTGCAAAATATACAGCTTTGTTAAGCATGCCTCTAATTCAGGGATTGGTAACCTTTGGTATGTGGCCCGTCAGGGAAATCTGCTGGTGGACCGAGCCGGTTTGTTTACCTGAAGCATCTGCATGTTCGGCCGATTGCAGCTCCCACTGGCCGCGGTTCACTGTTCCAGGCCAATGGGGGCTGCGGGAAGCGGCGTGGGCTGAGGGATGTGCTGGCTGCCACTTCCAGCAGCCCCCTTTGGCCTGGAACGGCGAACTGCGGCCACTGGGAGCTGCAGTCGACCAAACCTGCAGATGCTGCAGGTAAACAAACAGGCCCAGCCCGTCAGCGGATTTCCCTGACAGGTCGCGTGCCAAAGGTTGCCGATCCCTGCTCTAGTTTAAAGGCCTGATCCTGAATGGTGCTGACCACCCCCAGAGGTTGCTCAGCACCTTGCAGTAACAAGCTCTAAAGGCTGGATTCAGGAAAGCATCTCTGTCCAGGAAATCACATAAACATGTGCCTAACTTTAGACCTGTATGTAAGTCCCAAGTTAATGGGACTTAAGGACATACTTAAAGTTAAATATGTGCTTAAGTGTTTTCCTGAATCAGGGCCTAAATAGGTGAGCCATAGCATATTTTAGTGTCTACAGAGCAGTTCTTTACATTAACTGTACTTCAGCAAAATTCTTACACTTCAGGTGTCCCTAGTTTACACAAAGTTTCACTCACTTTGTTTTACAAGCACATATACAGAACATAACAAAGTAGCATTTGTTCATTAGATACTAAATTAAGGGGGACAAATTCCACAGTGGTGTTCAGGTCCATTGGAACTCCAATGAGAAAAATAAAATGATGGCACAGAATGCTATCAACCAAACCTGGATATGTATTTTTACTGTCATACTCCCTACCAATAATATATAAATTCTGTATTTGAAGAATGATATAAACTATAGACTCTACTACCCTTTCCATTCATACTTGCAACTCCAACTGGAATATCTTGAAGTTGTATGCATACATCAAAGAGCCCTGGAAATATGAACAGATGTGATTAAATTGTTTTTCCCTTTTATAGTCATATCAAAAGGATCAGACTATTTAATATATACAATGATAAACTCTTAGTTATTTCACAAAGTCTTCCCTCTACTCTAGAGGGTCTACTCACCTACTGTTATATTAGTAGGTGTTTCCCCTGTGTAATCTTTCCCTTCACGATGAGAGCATAAATTATTTTTTCACAAATTGGCACATTATGCTTACCTAGATGCAGGTTCTATTAAGTCCACTAAAACAAAGTAAGACAGTATGTCCTGCAATTCAGTTTAACAAATGAACTCAGATTTAGGCCTAAATTTCACTCTGAGCTACATGTACTGAAACTCAGAGTCAAATTTGGCCCTTAGTATAATTTAGAGTTATATTCTGTCAGTGATTATTTTTGTCAACTCAAAGCATGCAGTTATACCAGGGGTGAATTTGGCCCACAATAGCTATCTGCAAAATGTATAATATGTAAACTCCAGCTTGTTGCATTTATATTCATCATTAACCATAATGGAATCCTTGGTGTATGAAAACTGACCTGCTAAATTTCATGGGCCAGATTCTCAGCTGGTGTAAATTGGTACAGCACCATTGAATCTGATGAGGTTCAACAAGGACAAGTGCAGAGTCCTGCACTTAGGACAGAAGAATCCAATGCACCGCTACAGACTAGGGACTGAATGGCTAGGCAGCAGTTCTGCAGAGAAGGATCTAGGGGTGACAGTGGACGAGAAGCTGGATATGAGTCAACAGTTTGCCCTTGTTGCCAAGAAGGCCAATGGCATTTTGGGATGTATTAAGTAGGGGCATTGCCAGCAGATCGAGGGACGTGATCATTCCCCTCTATTCGACAGTGGTGAGGCCTCATCTGGAGTACTGTGTCCAGTTTTGGGCCCCACACTACAAGAAGGATGTGGAGAAATTGGAGAGAGTCCAGCGAAGGGCAACAAAAATGATTAGGGGTCTAGAACACATGACTTATGAGGAGAGGCTGAGCGAACTGGGATTGTTTAGTCTACGAAAGAGAAGAATGAGGGGGGATTTGATAGCTGCTTTTAACTACCTGAAAGGTGAATCCAAAGAGGATGGATCTAGACTATTCTCAGTGATAGCAGATGACAGGACAAGGAGTAATGGTCTCAAGTTGCAGTGGGGGAGATTTAGGTTGGAAATTAGGAAAAACTTTTTCACTAGGAGGGTGGTGAAACACTGGAATGCGTTACCTAGGGAGGTGGTGGAATCCCCTTCCTTGGAAGTTTTTAAGGTCAGGCTTGATAAAGCCCTGGCTGGGATGATTTAGTTGGGATTGGTCCTGCTCTGGGCAGGGGGTTGGACAAGATAGCCTCCAGAGGTCCCTTCCAACTCTGTTATTCTATGAAGGCAATGATCATATTAAAGGAACACCCCAAAACAGCCAGTTATAGAGAGAGGGATGGTGGAATTTTATTCAACAGCCTGCTTCCAGCTGATAATTACACTTTGGGAACAGCCTCTTATCACCCCTTCAAAAGGCATAGTCAAATAGCAATACAAAAACTTACACTTCATAAATATGTAAGTATAAGATAATATGAAAAGCTATGAATGGTAGACAGCAGTGTAAAATTTTACTTAAGCACACACGTGTATAATGTAGTGAATAATATGATGTGGTATTGTACAGAGGTTTTATTAGCATGAGGACTTTGGGATCATTACTATTATTCACAGGGGTGAATCCAAGAGTGAGTTATACAAATCAGTCCAAATGAGTGCCAGTAAAGCCTTTAAACCCTACCACACAATCATGTAGCCTGCATATGCCATATATTTTACAGGAATCTATTTTAAGACATTTGAGCATTTTTAAAATGTGGAGCTCTATTCAATCCCTAGGTTCTATCAGCATCTGCCAATGGAATCCAGGCTAATCTCACTCTATCTGGGCACCTAAATCTAGCTGGCACTGGTAAGGCAGTGTGTACAGCAAGACAATGCTAGAGTACCCAGGAGATGTGATGATTCAGCTGTGTAATTGGAGCATATGGCTACTGCCAGAAATTAAAGCTGCTCTCCCTTGGTAAGTGAATGCCCTAGGTGACATAGTTGTTCTGCTGGTGCAGGGGGTGCAATTTTCACTTCACTACTGCACTCAGAGGTGAATTACGTCCTTTACTGGTACTCTTAAAGTTCAGGGGTGAAGTCCTCACCTATTGTAGTCAATGAGATTTTTGCCATTCACTTCATTGGGGCCAGGATTTCACCCCGACTTAGTTACCATGTGCAAGGCTCAAAAGGAGAAGAAAATGATTTAATATATTTCGGAATCCATGAAAGAAAGAAAAGGAGCTGTTCTGTACAAAATAATGTTCCAGAGCCAGAAGCAATTGTTATGGATTCCAGTGAGCAAATGAGACTCTTCTCTTTCCACATAGGCTTGTGAGATACTGCTCCAGAACTGAAAAGTGACTACCAGACACCTCAAAGGAATATTTTACAAGAGGTAAATTCCTCACATGACACAGTTCATGACAATTAATAGTGTCTGCTTGAGAAAATCCCAGAATTGGAATCGTAGGTGTGTTAATAAATCAAAATTTATAAATCAGGGATAGTTTGGGCAGACTCAGCCAATGTGCAGCCTACAAACATCCCTGCTCTTCTAGTCCAGTGGGCTTTCTTGAATGCAAAAGGCAGATCTCCACATTGAGTTGTATAACACTGGCTGGGGATTTTCTGTTTATTTTGTGGTTGTGTAAAACCATTTTAATTTTTGTTTCTTTTGTCATAATCCCTGCACTCTAGAAACCTCAAGAATAAAACCATGCAGAGGGAATATGCTGAATGAAATATTTTCATTGCAGAGGCAGCTGTTTCATCCACACCAGTGGTTTTCAACCTGTGGACCATGGACCCCAGGGGTTCCGCAGACTATGTCTAAGATTTCCAAGGGGATCCACACCTCCATTTGGAATTTTTTAGGAGTCCGCAAATGAAAAAAGGTTGAAACCACTGATCGACACTATCAATTTACACTATTCAAATGAGATTTCATCACTCTAAATGACAGGAGTGAGTAAAACAACAATATAGAACTAGAGGACCAAATTCAGAAGCGATACATAAATCAGAACACCTTACAATCCCCCGCAGTCAGTTAGATCTCCTTACACCCACTCAACCACCCTATAAGGGAACACAAATTGATATAATTTACACCTTCCTCCAGCTCCTCAGAATGTAAGTTACACCAATATATACTGATTTTCACACCACTAGTGGTGGAAGTCAGACAGGGATAGGAAGGGGTGTCTAATACCACCTAACAAAACGCCTGTGAATTTTGTCCAGAAATTTTAGTAAAGTCCATTTTTGAAAATATATTAAATAAATAGTAAATTCTTTGGAAGCTGTATTTAAATAAAGTATTTTTCTTTTTTAATTTAAATTTGTGCTTCAAGTAGAGCTGGCTGACCATTTTCCTTCAATGTTTTTTTGAATGGAAAATGGCTTTTTGACAAAATGGAAATTTACACATACACAAATTAATTTTCAACAGAAAACAAACAAAAAATTTTGACGAAAACCTGAAAAGCTTCCAAAAGAACATTTTCAGCAAAAACAATTTTTACAAAATTATTTTCTTTTCTTTTTGGGATACAACATGTCAGAGTGTTGGCATGAGAAAGGTAGTAACTCAGAATGGAGACATATGTGATCATTCTTCAGACATCTTTCACAAGCTAATGACCTGATTTTGTAGGCTCTTGGATGACCCTATCTATGGTGAACTCAATACTATCAAGTATCAGAAGGGTAGCCGTGTTAGTCTGGATCTGTAAAAGCGGCAAAGAGTCCTGTGGCACTTTATAGACTAACAGACGTATTGGTGCATAAGCTTTCGTGGGTGAATACCCACTTCGTCAGATGCATGTATTCACCCACGAAAGCTTATGCTCCAATATGTCTGTTAGTCTACAAGGTGCCACAGGACTCTTTGCCGTCAAAACGATCAATGAACGCTTTGTGCCCTTAACATCTGTATGTGCGAACAGATGCTTGTTTCTCTACCGCTGCAGCAGCCCTTAAGCAGCAGTTAATCCATCTAGGAGATGGTGCATCCTTTTTATAAGGCAAAGCTAAGCTGCACACATTTTGAAGAAGTAAAATCAATATTGTTGGTAGGTAACAAACCTCCCTTTTTGACCTAACAGTGTCCCTTGCTTGGAGATCCACAGGGACCAATGGAGCAGTATGACAGAAGCTGTGGAAAACCCTCTTCAGAGCATGGAATTGTGTTGAGAAGTCACATTTCCACAGATAAGTCATTTTAGCTGCTACTTACTTTTAGTTCTAACCCTCCAATCTCATGGCAGGTTATAGCCCTAAATTAGCTATTCCACGGAAGGACCAGCCAAAAATGTTTTTATTATTATTAGCTCCAAATATAATATGCTTCTGACCAATAACATTTTTTATTTTTTGGAAAAATACCATGTCTTTATTCAAACCTATAACTTGGATTATGTATCAATGTGGAATGCAGTGCAGCTACTCCTGAACATTCCAACTCTGTATAACAGAGTTTGGAATTCCCCAAACAGCATCTCTTCACTCCAGGCCATTTACAAATGTGGTTAAAATGAATGAAGTAATATCTTCAGAAAGGAAGGAGACTTTTGAGTCACGTCTGACACATTTAACTACGATAACTGCTTTCCATAGTTCAAGGTTTTGACTGTCTATTTCAATACAGTGTAGAAGTGTTTGATAATGATTAGTCCCTGATGCTTATCCTGTTACAGGATGCTTATACACATGCATGAAATACCTTGGAGAGAGTAAAGAATGTATCCACAACTTTGTGGATTCCAAGTGGAAAACCACAGAGTTCACCAAAAAAGCTGCTGGATTGAATCAAACTCTTGCTTGGTCTGTTTTATTGCCATTCTGTTTCACTCCAGATCAGTTGTCATATTTCTATATCTACATTTTCAGGCTATCTGCTAACCTGAAGGTACAGAGCAATAAACTCCACAAAAACAAAACATACCACACTGGAGTGACCGCCATCTAACTTCTGTCTGAAGGTTACAATTATGCACATAAGCACTCTACAGAAATACAACTTTCCAAAGAAAAACAGGGCCTCGCCTGAAAATAAGGTGATGTCAGGACAGGAATACATCTCCAAATGGTGGTTCTCTCCAGTTTATGCTTAGCTCACTGTTAAAGGCAAAGCCCTATTCAAAAGCTTTAATCATTGCAATACTTAATCTCAGCTGACGCAACATTCATACATGCAATAAAAGGGAAAAATACTGAGAGATTATTCCAAGGCAAATCACAAACTAGGGAAATGGAATATCTTTTGTTGAAAGGTAAAGTCAAATAAGAGTATTTTTGAATGCATAATTATGAAATCCTTCTCAATAACAATGGCTAAACAAATAGATATTCTGTAGGTGGATACCATGTATCCGTTTCCTGCAAGCCTTCTATGGGCTGAACTCCCTTTGAGTTTAAAACAGTTCTACACGTAGAGGACTTGCATAAATCAGCCCCAGACTTGGCGTTTGAAACCAAAAAGTCTATGACTTCAGGAAGCTCTCCCCCACTAATCTGGGCTACCTAGGAATGTAAAGGAGAATTATTATTATTTCTCAGCTTTCTATATTTTTAAGTAAGTCTACAGTACTTTTCATTGCAAAAACAACTTTGAAAAATGTAATCAGATCACTGGTTGGAAGTTTATTATGGATTTTTTCTGAAGATCACATGTTATCATCGGAGCCAAGTTAGGGTCCACAAACACCATGGTGAGAGCTCCTTTTGTGAGGACCGTGGATCGGTTTCTATCAGATATCTATATCACTGTTTTTCCTTCACTTAAGAGAGAACTGATTTATATATACTCACTGAAAGTGCTGGATAAAAGTCAAATTGGCTTTGCTTTACACAACATTGTGATTCAAATATTAACATTTTCAGTCATATTTAAGCACTTACTATAATGTTGATGCTATCTAAATAAGAAACAAGAAACAATAACATTTTAAAATATCTAAGGATGAATACCTCAAATTATCTGTGAATATTTACTTGATTAAATAATTGAATTTGCATAATCAGGAATGGTAGAAACCACACATTTTAAACTAATATTAAAAAAATAAATTAGATAAATATAGATTAGATTTTAACCTCAAACTTAAGTAAGTACATAAGAAAACTAATTTTAAGAATTAGTCACTCAATTCTGCAGCACGCAATACCATGTTATCTATGTATCCAATCAAAATTACATAGCACTGTTTAGATTTTGAGTACTTGTAATGAATGATTCCACAAACTATGAACAAACCAAATATTACTCATAGAAATTGAGTGAATAATTTTGAATAGCATATTCAAAGTCATTGTACGCTGTCTGCAGACAATTCATGAACCAAAGCAGAGGCTAGGTTTACTGAGTAAATTATCTCCTGCAAATTATTCACCCATCTCTGTCAAACATGGCAAAGTTCTATCATTTTATAGGTTAGCATGAGTATATAATGACTTAAATTAGTTTTATGTGAGAAATAGAGTGCAAGCTCTAAGCAGCTTAGATATATATGAGCAGGAAATAAAATATAGTTAACATTTGCTCTATTTCTCTTATATTTCTCTTCACTGTCATATTAAAAAAATACCTATTGTTCAGCAACAGAATTGTTGTATTACGGAAATGAAGGGTTTTATGACAGGAGGTATGTCTCAGTGAAGAGAAAAGCCAATCTCCTACCCACAACATTTTCTATGAGCAGTGTTGTTTTCTCTTACACTTGTGATCACATTCACTCGTTAGTTTAGGGTGGTGCAAACTGCACCTGTCTGCAACAGCCTTGGCCACCAAACCCCAGGAGAGTCACTCAAAGGAACACTGTCAATTAAATCATACCTTGTCCTCCTTGGGGGAGTCTGAACAAGGAGAAAGCTTAAAGTTCCTTCAGGACCTTCAGAGGAGGAGAGAGCTGTGGAGATACACATCCCCTGACTGCCCACACCAGATCACCTCTCCCGCCACCACTTCCAGCTTTATTGCTGGAGTAGCCCAATGGACCTTTTGGTGGCAAAGAGAAAGTTTTAACTACTTTGCACCACTGTAGCCTTCCCCCGGAAGGCTTTCTACCAATGGAGTCTGTAATGGGTTCAGTCACAGAGACTCCCTTGGGACTGTCACCTGACATGCTGAAACTACCTCTGAGCCCGTTTTCCACTGCCAGCTTGGGACTCCAGAACCCTGCCTTGTTGAACCAGACACACTAGTCTGCTGCACCACAGACCCAGGTCTGGTCCACGCCCCCAAAGCTGCAGACTTTAACCAAAAACTGCTTATAAGTCACTTATCTCCAGCATCCAGACACCCAGCTCCCAATAGGATCCAAATCCCAAATAAATCCATATTACTCTGTACAAAGCTTATACAGGTGTGATAGACCCAGGCCAGTTGGGTACATCAGAGTAGCCCTATTAGGATCCAGGAAGTGGGCAGGCAAAGCCCGCCCACTGCTAAAGGATCCCCCCCACCCCAGCCTAAGAGGACCTGGAAAACCAAATAATTATGGGGGACAACTAATGAACAACAGGGACAGGAGTGCGGTCAAAGGGTCAAACGAAGGGAACCGGACAGGGACACCGAGCAGAGAACCCTGGAGAGCGCCCACTGCTCCTCGAAGGCATCAAGGGAGTCAGTGGATGCCGCCCAGAGGAACTCTGCCTGGATGCGTGAATGGACGGAGGATCAGAAATTGGCCCCACAGTCACAGGAGACTCCATCAGCCAACCTCCTCACCCTGGTTTTATAGATGGCCACTTTAGCCAGGACCAGGAGGAGGTTGACCAGGAGGTCCCACGACTTAGTGGGGCCACGGACAGGGAGTGCATAGATAAGAAGGTGAGGAGAAAAGTGCAACCAAAACCTTAACAAAATATTCGTGAGGAGCCGGAATAGGGGCTGCAACCTGGTGCACTCCAGATAGACATGCGCCAGGGTTTCCCTCACGCTGCAAAAGGGGCAGGTGTCCGGGATTGGGGTGAACCGCGCCAAGTACACGCCCGTGCTCACGGCCCCGTGAAGGAGCCGCCAACTGATATCCCCGGCGGGCCTTGGGACCAGGGTGGAATATAGGCTGGCCCACTGGTACAGCAGAAGGCAGATATACTGGCCACTGGATTAACATTTTTTTGTTCCCAGACTGACCAGAGCAGGGGCTGCTCCAGGCTAATGAGAACACCTGACTCCAATTAACCTGCAAAGAGCCAAGTGAGGCCATTAAGCTAATGTGACCACCCGACTCTAATTAAGGCCCCTCTGATAATATAAAAGGGCTCACTCCAGTCAGGCAGAGAGAAGCCAGAGGAGAGGAAGTGTGGCTGAAGAGCTGGTTAATGAAGACACCCTCAAGTCATTGGTAAGGGAGCCTTAAGGTAAGGGTGAAGAAGGGAGAAGCAGGAGAGCTGTGGGGAAGTGGCCAAGGGAAATGTAGCAACTCTGGCAGTGAAAGGTTGGCTGCCAACAGCTGCTACCATTAGGGTCCCTGGGCCAGAAGACTCCCTTGGGCCTGGGTTCCCCCCAACCCACCACTACAGAAACACCTCCTGGGAGGGGAAAACAGGCCCCTGTCAGGACAGGAGGCTAAACTGTTTTGGCATGAGGCCATAGGAGCAACAGAGACTGTGGGAATTCTCTCACCAACCTCCATTGCTGGCTTATGACGAAAAGGGCTCAGTAGACTGTACCCTGGTCCTAGAGAGAGACGGGCTATGTGACAGGTCGCAGTGAGCCTCTGAAGCTAGCATAAACCACCTGGAAGCATGGGACCCACGGGGACAAGGTCGGAACTCTGCCACACAGGGTAAACTCATAAATTGTCCGCCCTCTATAATACTGATAGAGAGACATGCACAGCCGTTTGCTTCCCCAGCTATTAATCACTGACTCTGGGTTTACTAATAAACAAAAGTGATTTTATTAAGTATAAAAAGTAGGATTTAAGTGGTTTCAAGTAATAATAGACAGTACAAAGTAAATAAAATAAAACAAAACATGTAAGTCTAAGCCTAATACATTTAAGAAACCGAATACAGGTAAATCTCACCCTCAGAGATGTTCCAATAAGCTTCTTTCAGAAATTACTCCTCCTTAGTCTGGGCCCAATCCTTTCCCCGGTACAGTTCTTGTTAGTTCCAGCACAGGTGGTAACAGCCCCCTTTGCACTGTTTCACCCCCTTTTATATCTTTGGCACAAGGCGAGAATCCTTTGTCTCTCTCTGGGTTCCCACCCTTCCTTCTAAATGGAAAAGCACCAGGTTTAAGATGGATTCCAGTATCATGTGACATGTTCACATGTCCTGTGAGACTTCATTACCCACTGGCTGGCGCACACACATATACAGGAAAGCTTACAAGTAAACAGAGCCATTTACAACCAATTGTCCTAGTTAATGGGAGCCATCAAGATTCCAAGCCACCATTAATGGCCCACTCTTTGCACAGTTACAATAGGACTTCACAGTAATACTTCATATTTCTAGTTTCAGATACAAGAATGATACATTTATACAAAAAGAATTAACACACTCAGTAAATTATAATCTTTGGAATGATACCTTACAAGAGACCTTTTGCATAAAGCATATTCCAGTTACCTTATATTTACACTCATTAGCATATTTCCATAAAACATATGGAGTGCAACGTCACCAAGTCCTCCTGGGCCTGAGGTTACAGCAGCTGAAATACGGGGCTTGTTATAAACATGTTTTTCTAAAACAGTTAACTCAAAAGCAGAATATTTTAGTGTAAATTGTATTGCATGGCCTGATTGAAGCATATTCTCCATATCATACAGAATCTGTTGCAGATACTCCATATGGACACAATCTTTTCTTTTATTTATGGACCCAAAGTCCTTCAGGGAGTGTGTGACAAATCCAAATGAATTTTTGCATCTTGACATAGTTGGAAGATACATAAACTCATATATAATCAAAACACTCCGTACTGAATATGCACCTAAGGCGGCGCATGCATGTTTTTCCAACATGGGTTTGGATTAAGCAACACTCATTGGGCCTGATCATTCCCATCCTAGAGCCCTGTATGGAAGGTCCCCTCCACATACAAAAGGGTACTGAGCTGATTCTGCATCACTATCCCCTGCTGGGAATACACACAGGACTGGGGTGCACAACAAGGGAGTGGATGACAAATAGGTAGGCTGAGGAGAGATGCAAATTACCCCATCTGGTGATGTGGAGATTCCCTGGAAGAAATAATACAGCCTGATGTTGTATTATTTTATGTTTATAGCCCTATTGTGAAAGAGCAGAGAGACTGCTGCCAGGCACAGAAGGAGTTAAAGAAAACCTCTGGGTTCAGCTAGCCCCGCCCCATTATACCACCAACCAGTGCCAGGCCTGGAGGGGAAAGAAAAGAAGGGAGCCTGGCTGGCAAAGAGGCAGGAGCTCTTTGTATGCCTGCCTGAAGGCACAGACCAGTAAGCTGCCTGTCAATGCAGCCACTGGAGGCAAGTAAATCTTCCCCTGCCAAGGGGAACCTACAGATGAGCCCCAACTGTGGGGCAACTGGACTAGTGGGGCCATGCCCCAACCTAAAAGGACTCACATAGGGAGCAGGCCAGGAAAACAGGCCCTGCACCCCACACACACCCTCTCATGGCTGGGAGAAAAGTCCATCTTCCCTATTTAGGAGTTTGTGCAACACAAGAACCTGGGCCAGGACCTGAGGGAGAAGGAGGGGTCAAGTCCCGCTACAGCTTCCCTAACCAACGATCTAGCCATTAAGCTGCCTGGCCACTGAGGGCCCTATCACACCCATCTTGAGGATTCTGGGGGCATCTAAGACCAGGAGTTTGCTAGGAGGCGAGAGCCAACACAGTGTCCTTCATGCAGATGTCTCTGGTCTCCTACAGATCACTGGTGGTCAGCCCAGGGGACCTAATCAATGAGGGAGCAAATCCCTCCTAAATCCCAATAGAATGAGATTTTTCCTCCATACTCCCTTCCCACAATGGAGTGGATGATCCAACCTCCTGAAAAATGTTCCTAATACATCTATTCCAGAAATTAGTAAATTAGAGAACTGATGGAATATGGGACCAGTACTTCCTAATTTTGGTGAAATCACATCCCACTTTGTTGTTTTTCAGACACTGATATGCATCCTTAAATGTTTGGGATTATGCTGTCACCAATATTAGCCCGTCTGCAGTGACTGGCAATACTTATTTTTTATTTCAAATTTTATTTATATAAAAAATCTAAATACATATGGTGATGCCTCTCTAAAACATTTATCAAATAAAAATGATGTTTTTGATTGCTGTTTTTATGCAGAACAAATATACGACACAAAACACAGTCCATTAGTAGGTTTGAAATTCTTCTGATCCATTTTCCCTTATGTTCCTTTATGCTTTTCATCCTTGTTCTTTGTCTTTGGCATAAACCCCTTATTTCTATTAGTTTAATTTCTGTTTTTAACTTTTGGCACCTCCATTTCAAATGTATGAATTTAAAAAAAAAATCCACAGCTGTATAAATACCAGACATTTAGAGAGGAAAGTGACTTTCAATAAGTGTTGACTTTTATTGCAGAAAGCTCTGGAAAAGTATGTATCAGAGACTGGCATTTGCATTGCAATTCAAATCCAGCCTTATTAATAAAAATCTGAATACATTATAAAAATATAAATATGGTGTACCTTTAGCAAAACCAAGTATGTTGGAAGGATATAAGTCATCTTTAATAATACTTTGATTTGTGGCCTTCATAGCTTTGTTTTCATTTTATTTCAAATCCATTTGAAGAATGTCTATAAATAGCTAACACTGAATATATAATTTTAGACTTATTTTTTTCAGCATCTGGATTCTGCAGCAGTTAGTGGATGGACACATGGACCCTTCATTTGTGAAGCTGTAAATTCTAAATAAATCCTTAGAATAATTATTTTTGTGTGTATAAATGTACTTCCTAGCAGTGAATGGAAAACCACATCATAAAATTTACAACACATTATTTCACATCTACCCAGAAAAGGTGCAAGGTTGGGTTAGAAATGTACAGGAATTCCTTTCAAGTTAGTATGAAACTCACTAGGCCTAATACTAGATAGTTTACTTCTTTATTCCTCAAAAGTAGTGTCAATGATTTCTCTAATATTCTATTTAAAAACACAAAACAAGAATAATGTACTCAGAGTACTGAGTCCACTCACCCATTAGGAGAAAAGTAAAGAAAAAACAAGTGGAATTTCTGTAGGTTTGGCATTTAGATTACACAGAATTGTTAAAAAGAGGCGCTAAAACAAAAATTCTAAGGATTAATGTTTAAACTAAGATAATAAAGGAATTCAGAGTTAAGGCATTTACAACTCACTCTGGTATGCATGAGTGAGGAAACTTACATATTCCCCAACCCTGCAAAGACTTACACACATGCATAAGTTTGCCCACTGAGTGAAGTTTCATAGAAGTGAATGGGTCTACCTACAGTGCATAAAGCATGTGCATAAGCTTTTGCAAAACCAGGGCTATAATTGTCCCTCTGTGACTCAGAAGTTGGGTGGTTTTCATTCATGGGCAGGACTCAGTGGGATAAATTAAGTCTATCTGTCCAGGGTTTCAGCTGACCTTTCTCATAATAAGAAGTTTGTAGACCTGGTCAGAAATTTTCTAACTAAAGTTTTTTTCATAAGAAAATACCAATTCATCACAACCTAAACTGTTCACAGGAAGGGGTCCATTTCCACAAGTTTGCCAATAAAAAACATATTTTTTAAGTTTCACAATTATCCAAACATCTCATTTCAACATTTTTAAAACGCTAACTTTTGTTTTCCAGTTCAAAATAATTTTATTTTAAAAAATTAGTTAATGTATACATGAACCAGTTAAAAAAAAATAAAAAGGTCAAAATTGAAATGAACATTTCAAAATTATTGAAACAAAACATTTCAATTGACTGAACATGAAAATGTTTCTGATTATCGGTTTGTGAAAAATTCCAATATTTTGACTTTTCAAATTATATTTGATTTGGGATGGGGAAACAAAATTTGAAATCTTCAAAACTTTTACAAGATAGGAAAACTGTTTTCTACCCAGCTCTAGAAGTTTGGAGGTTGGATGAGAGAGAGGTTTGTTAGCAAGCAGAGTGTCCTTTTATATTAAGTTGATTTCTAATTGGTTGTTTTTATTGACCTAAGGCACGGAGATAGGCATCAACATACATTTCTAAAATAAATAAGACAATTTCACTATTGCTGTGCCTTTCATCCTGCTAGATTTCCAAGCCCTGGTCTACACTAGGACTTTAGGTCGAATTTAGCAGCATTAAATCGATGTAAACCTGCACCCGTCCACATGATGAAGCCCTTTATTTCGACTTAAAGGGCTCTTAAAATCGATTTCCTTACTCCACCCCTGACAAGTGGATTAGCGCTTAAATCGGCCTTGCCGGGTCGAATTTGGGGTACTGTGGACACAATTCGACGGTATTGGCCTCTGGGAGCTATCCCAGAGTGCTCCATTGTGACCGCTCTGGACAGCACTCTCAACTCAGATGAACCGCGAACTTTTGAATCTCATTTCCTGTTTGGCCAGCGTGGCAAGCTGCAGGTGACCATGCAGAGCTCATCAGCACAGGTGACCATGATGGAGTCCCAGAATCGCAAAAGAGCTCCAGCATGGACCGAACGGGAGGTACGGGATCTGATCGCTGTATGGGGAGAGGAATCCGTGCTATCAGAATTCCAGTTTTCGAAATGCCAAAACCTTTGTCAAAATCTCCCAGGACATGAAGGACAGAGGCCATAACAGGGACCCGAAGCAGTGTCGCGTGAAACTGAAGGAGCTGAGGCAAGCTTACCAGAAAACCAGAGAGGCGAACGGCTGCTCTAGGTCAGAGCCCCAAACATGCCACTTCTATGATGAGCTGCATGCCATTTTAGGGGGTTCAGCCACCACTACTCCAGCCGTGTTGTTTGACTCCTTCAATGGAGATGGAGGCAATACGGAAGCAGGTTTTGGGGACGAAGAAGATGATGATGAGAAGGAGGAGGTTGTAGCTAGCTCACAGCAAGCAAGCGGAGAAACCGGTTTTCCCGACAGCCAGGAACTGTTTCTCACCCTGGACCTGGAGCCAGTACCCCCGAACCCACCCAAGGCTGCCTCCTGGACCTGGCAGGCGGAGAAGGGACCTCCGCTGAGTATACCTTTTAAAATATTATACATGGTTTAAAAGCAAGCATGTGAAAGGATTACTTTGCCCTGGCATTCGCGGCTCTCCTGGATGTACTCCCAAAGCCTTTGCAAAAGGTTTCTGGGGAGGGCAGCCTTATTGCGTCCTTCATGGTAGGACACTTTACCACTCCAGGCCAGTAACACGTACTCGGGAATCCTTGTACAACAAAGCATTGCAGTGTAAGTTTGCTGGCGTTCAAACAACATCCGTTCTTTATCTCTCTGTGTTATCCTCAAGAGAGTGAGATATCATTCATGGTCACCTGGTTGAAATAGGGTGCTTTTCTTTAGGGGACACTCAGAGGAGCCCATTCCTGCTGGGCTGTTTACTTGTAGCTAAACAGAAACGTTCCCCGCTGTTAGCCCACAGGGAGGGGGGAGGGTTGAGGGGGTAGCCACGCGGTGGGGGGAGGCAAAATGCGACCTTGTAACGAAAGCACATGTGCTATGTATGTAATGTTAACAGCAAGGTTTACCCTGAAAGACTGTAGCCACTGTTTTATAAAATGTGTCTTTTTAAATACCGCTGTCCCTTTTTTTTTTCTCCATCAGCTGCATGTGTTTCAATGATCACAGGATCTTCTCCTTCCCAGAGGCTAGTGAAGCTTAGAAAGAAAAAAAAAACGCACTCGAGATGAAATGTTCTCCGAGCTCATGCTGTCCTCCCACACTGACAGAGCACAGACGAATGTGTGGAGGCAAATAATGTCAGAGTGCAGGAAAGCACAAAATGACCGGGAGGAGAGGTGGCGGGCTGAAGAGAGTAAGTGGCGGGCTGAAGCTCAAATGTGGCGGCAGCGTGATGAGAGGAGGCAGGATTCAATGCTGAGGCTGCTGGAGGACCAAACCAGTATGCTCCAGTGTATGGTTGAGCTGCAGCAAAGGCAGCTGGAGCACAGACTGCCACTACAGCCCCTGTGTAACCAACCGCCCTCCTCCCCAAGTTCCATAGCCTCCACACCCAGACGCCCAAGAACGCAGTGGGGGGGCCACCGGCTAACCAGCCACTCCACCACAGAGGACTGCCCTAAAAACAGAAGGCTGGCATTCAATAAATTTTAAAGTCGTAACCTTTTAAAGTGCTGTGTGGCATTTTCCTTCCCTCCTCCACCACCCCTTCTGGGCTACCTTGGTAGTCATCCCCCTATTTGTGTGATGAATGAATAAAGAACGCATGAATGTGAAGCAACAATGACTTTATTGCCTCTGCACGCAGTGATCGAAGGGAGGAGGGGAGGGTGGTTAGCTTACAGGGAAGTAGAGTGAACCAAGATGTATGGGGGGTTTCATCAAGGAGAAACAAACAGAACTTTCACACTGTAGCCTGGCCAGTCATGAAACTGGTTTTCAAAGCTTCTCTGATGCGTACCGCGCCTTCCTATGCTCTTCTAACTGCCCTGGTGTCTGGCTGCGCGTAACCAGCAGCCAGGCGATTTGCCTCAACCTCCCACCCCACCATAAACATCTCCCCCTTACTCTCACAGATATTGTGGAAGACACAGCAAGCAGTAATAAGAGTGGGAATATTGGTTTCGCTGAGGTCTAAGCGAGTCAGTAAACTGCGCCAGCGCGCCTTTAAACGTCCAAATGCACATTCTACCACCATTCTGCACTTGCTCAGCCTGTAGTTGAACAGCTCCTGACTACTGTCCAGGCTGCCTGTATATGGCTTCATGAGCCATGGCATTAAGGGGTAGGCTGTGTCCCCAAGGATACATATAGGCATTTCAAGGTCCCCAACAGTTATTTTCTGGTCTGGGAATAAAGTCCCTTCCTGCAGCTTTTGAAACAGACCAGAGTTCCTGAAGATGCGAGCGTCATGTACCTTTCCCAGCCATCCCACGTTGATGTTGGTGAAACGTCCCTTGTGATCCACCAGAGCTTGCAGCACTATCGAAAAGTACCCCTTGCGGTTTATGTACTCGGCGGCTTGGTGCTCCCGTGCCAAGATAGGGATATGGGTTCCGTCTATGGCCCCACCACAGTTAGGGAATCCCATTACAGCAAAGCCATCCACTATGACCTGCACATTTCCCAGGGTCACTACCCTTGATATCAGCAGATCTTTGATTGCGTGGGCTACTTGCATCACAGCAGCCCCCACAGTAGATTTGCCCACTCCAAATTGATTCCCAACTGACCGGTAGCTGTCTGGCGTTGCAAGCTTCCACAGGGCTATCGCCACACGCTTCTCAACTGTGAGGGCTGCTCTCATCTTGGTATTCATGCGCCTCAGGGCAGGGGAAAGCAAGTCACAAAGTTCCATGAAAGTGCCCTTACGCATGCGAAAGTTTCGCAGCCACTGGGAATCGTCCCAGACCTGCAACACTATGTGGTCCCACCAGTCTGTGCTTGTTTCCCGAGCCCAGAATCGGCATTCCACAGCATGAACCTGCCCCATTAGCACCATGATGCATGCACTGGCAGGGCCCATGCTTTCAGAGAAATCTGTGTCCATGTCCTGATCACTCACATGACCGCGCTGACGTCGCCTCCTCGCCAGGTATCGCTTTGCCAGGTTCTGGTGCTGCATATACTGCTGGATAATGCGTGTGGTGTTTAATGTGCTCCTAATTGCCAAAGTGAGCTGAGCGGCCTCCATGCTTGCCTTGGTGTGGCATCCGCACAGAAAAAAGGCGCGGAACGATTGTCTGCCGTTGCTCTGACGGAGGGAGGGGCGACTGACGACACGGCTTACAGGGTTGGCTTCAGGGAGCTAAAATCAACAAAGGGGGTGGCTTTACATCAAGGAGTATTTCAGGCAGGACTTCACGGAGGGTTCCAATAAGAAATGGTGCACCTAAGTTATTGTTCTTATTGGAACAAGGAGGTTAGCCTGGCCTCTGATTGATACATGGCTAGATTTACCTCGCTGCACCTTCTCTCTGAGTGACTGCAGTGTGACCTAGAGGAATGAGTCCCCTAGATGGGGGAGGAGGCAAATGAGTACAAAACAAATCTGGTCTATTTCTTGTTTTGATCCACTCCATCTATCTTTTACATCTTTAGCTGGCAGCAGACGGTGCAGAAGGACTGCATGCCACCCACATCTCATGGCTGCTCAGCAGAAGATGGTACAGTACGACTGCTAGCCATCCTCATCTCTTGCCTGCCCTGCAGAAGATGGTACAGTACGACTGCTAGCAATCCGTATCGCCTGCCTGCTCACCATAAGACGGTTCAATAGGACTGACTGCAGGACTAAAGAGAATGACCTGGTCAAGTCACTCCAAATTTAGTCCCTGCGCCCATGTCTGCCCAGGCGCTCCCAGCCAACGTGGCCAGGAGCACCTCGGACACGACGAGGACGGCTACCAGTCGTACTGCACCGTCTGCTGCCAGAAGGCAATGGGTTGCTGCTACTGTGTAGCAATGCCGTACCGCGTCTGCCAGCACCCAGGAGACATACGGTGACGGTTACCTGAGCGGGCTCCATGCTTGCCGTGGTATGGCGTCTGCACAGGTAACTCAGGAAAAAAGGCGCAAAACAATTGTCTGCCCTTGCTTTCACGGAGGGAGGGAGGGAAGGGGGGCCTGACGATATGTACCCAGAACCACCCGCGACAATGTTTTAGCCCCATCAGGCATTGGGATCTCAACCCAGAATTCCAATGGGCAGCGGAGACTGCGGGAACTGTGGGATAGCTATCCACAGTGCAACGCTTCGGAAGTCGACTCTAGCCTCGGTACTGTGGAAGCACTCCGCCGAGTTAATGCACTTAATGAACTTAGAGCATTTTCTGTGGGGACACAAACACTCGAATATATAAAACCGATTTCTAAAAAACCGACTTCTATAAATT
This sequence comes from Caretta caretta, assembly GCF_965140235.1. Lineage (NCBI taxonomy): Eukaryota > Metazoa > Chordata > Testudines > Cheloniidae > Caretta > Caretta caretta. The sequence goes on along the minus strand of NC_134206.1, from coordinate 161,948,828 downwards.
CGACCTTATTCCGTAGTGTAGACATACCCCAAAAGCACTTGATCAACAAAGGCCTGTTCATATTAAAGTGCATGGCAAAACTACCATTGACTTTAATAGTGCAGCATTGGGACCTAACTCCCTATACAGGAATCACTTCACCGACTTCTGAATACACTCATCCCTGCAAAGAAACAACAGCTGTTTTAACAGGCCATATTAACCCTAAAAAACAGTTTAGGCTAGGAAGTGAAGGAAGATAGCTAACTGAAACTACACTGGCAATTTTAGAGACAGTAATTATCCAAAATGTAATTTTAGCTAGGACATCAAGATTAAAGCCCTTATCACTTGTGAAAATGATATGGAATCTTTAATAATCACAAGACCTGTTTTATATCTTATCTGAAATTTGGCCCCTCCGCAAGCACCGGACACTATACCCATACAACCAAGGAAAGAGCAACAACTCCTATTTTAGGCACTTATATGGCTAAGTGTTTAAGGTACATAAATACATTAAGGATTACGAGATACTAAAATATCATGGTATTTAAATACCTCATCATCCTTAATGTATTTATTTTGCAAATAGCCCTGGGAAGTAGGGAGCAGAGACACAGAGAGACTAAGTGACTTGACCAAGATCACGTAGGAAGTCTGTGGCTGAGCAAAGAATATAATATAGGTCTCCTTAATAGAGGCTAACAGGCTATCTTTCCTCTATGGAACACCAGTACCACTTCCTGCAGAACCTTGTTTTATCCTTAAAGATCCCTCATCAAAGTATGAGCCTGACCTGACTTTGTTTAGCTTGTAAGATCTAGTGAGGTGACAGCTTCAGGTGCTATATCTAATATTGCTCCATATTCCCACTCCGTCCCCTGCCCTCACCACATGCCCTACACACACTCTTCCCCAAACTGCAGAATCAGATCTTTGATCTTCAACCCTGACAAACACATGTCCAGTAAATAAACCTCTCTCTCTCTGGAGTCCTTTTCAGATGTATTTGCCTTCCCTATCTCTTGATTTGAGCAAGGACTATTTAAATGCTTACATAATAAATGTTTCCCTTTGTTTTGTTCTTCCAAGATACAGATCCCACATTTATTCCCCTGCTAAATTATGATTAATTCTTGTTTAATGTCTAGATGGCCCCAAAACAGAATCCCTAAAATTAGGGATGTAGACCCGGGTCCAAAACTGTGTCGCTTTAGCTTATCTCCAAATGAAAAAACAAAATGGTCTTTATGTTATGGCCCCTCTCCCACATAGCTGCAGTTTTACCTCCAAACCAAGCCATACTTTGCAGAATGAAATGAATACTTTCCTTATTTTCCTCCTATACTTTCCCCATTCTGCTACAGATTTCCCCAACTCCTCCTCGCCACGCACACAATGTGCCCACGTTTTTTTGCAATGATGATATCTAAAATCTTCTCTCTCACTCCAGGGTCTCACTCCCATCCCAGTGTTCAGCCAAAACTGAGAACATTTTGTCCAAAATTTATGCAGTCTCTCCCAGAGCTTTTTCCAAAATCCAGCTGCACAAATCCTTTGTGCTGATTCTAACCAGCTTCTACAACACTCAGTAGTAATGAGGTAAACTGAGCATACAGTCCTGTATGTCAGCTACAGAGACACTGTCAACAGTGTTGGAACGTCTAAGGAGACTGTTCACAATCATTACAGCTTTGCCTCTGGTGTCTCAAGCACAATGAACTCCAGGCTCAGTAGGGAAACAGAGCAAGCAAGAAGGGATTAGGGTCGTTCATCTTAGAAAAGAGACAACTGAGGAGGGATATGCTAGAGGTCTATAAAATCATGAACGGTGTGGAAAAGGTGAATAAGGAAGTGTTATTTACCCTTTCTCACAATACAAAAACTAAGGTTCACCCAATGAAATTAATAGACAGCAGGTTCAATACAAACAAGAGCAAGTACTTTTTCACACAATGCAGAATTAACCTGTGGAACTCATTGCCAGGAAATGTTGTGAAAGCCAAAAGTATAACTAGGTTAAAAAAAAAAAACAACTAGATATATTCATGGAGGATAAGTCCATCAATGGCTATTAGCCAAGATGGTCAGGGATGCAGCCATATGCTCAGGACAACCCATAACCTCTGACTGCCAGAAGCTGGGAGGGGAAGACAGGGGTGGAACTCTCCAAAATTGTCCTGTTCTGTATACTCCCCCTGAAGCTCTGGTATTGGCTACTGTCAGAAGACAGGAAACTGGGCCAGATCACCATTGATCTGACCCAGTATGGCTCTTCTGATGTACTTATGTTCTTTATCTAATCCAGATGAGACTGCACTAAGCGACCTCTGTTGTACTGAGCTGACAACTTTGAAAAAACAGCTCAGCTATGGTCCCACCCAGCTCTCATCAAAGTCCATATAAATCTTTCTGTAAGCAGAGTCAGGATGAGCTCCACCCTGACATCTGGTGGTGAGGTGTGGCAAGTTGTGGAAAAGAACTTCAGGGGCCGATATCATTTGCATAGGCACACCCACCCCGCCTAGAATGAGGCTATAGCTACCCAAATGGTCACCTTTGCTGTTGTGGGATCCCCAGTGTCTCTGTTATTGGGGCAGGAAGAATAAATTGTTATTACCCTGATTATGGGAACTGTGCTTGGAACTGTACTTAGCCTTTTGTTATGATGGAGGGACTCACCATCAACTAAGTAGCACTCGTAAGGCAAGGGACATGGGTTCCAAAACTCTGTGAATTGAGAAAGGCTTGAGACAGGTATTAATACCTGGTGGTTTGGGCCCCTTTGTGAGGGCCTGAAACACCAATTGCACCTCTGTCTCTCTCCACTGTGGAATGTCAGAGCTAATTTTGGGTCAATTAAGAGTCTTGCTACAGGTACTGTGCTGAATTCACTTTGCACTAAGGCTCCCACTACTATGAGCTGAAATCACTGAGTACTGTGTCAAGTAGCGGGGAGCCGGAAGATCTAGAGTGCAGTGGTGCTGTTCGCGGATAGGCTGGCAGAGCATTTGTGAGACGGCGAGCTGTGTAGAGCGGAGCCGTTTGTGAAACGGCGGAGCTGTGCAGAGCGGAGCCCTGTGGGGCAGTCAGCTTCAGGTCACATAAGGTGCCCCTTACCTCTTTCCCCCCCCCACACAGGCACATTTTTAGCCAGACTGGAGAGTAACACTCTGCAGATGAACTTTTGAACTCTGGGGCTGGACTTTTTGGACTTTGGGTGATTTGTGGATTGCTAGACTCAAGAGACGTTTGGGTTCTGGGACTCAAGAACCCGAGGGAAGGGATGTGGCCCAGTTTGCTGGGGTGGGTCCTTGCTCATGGTTTAGTTAATGAATACTAGTTGTGGTGTTTCCCCAATGTAATGCTGCTGTCGTTTACCTCACGTTATTAAAGATTCTCTGCTACACCGAGACTCTGTGCTTGCGAGAGGGGAAGTATTGCCTCTTTGAGGCACCCAGGGGGTGTGTAAGATTTTCCCAGGTCACTGGGTGGGGGCTCGAGCCAGTTTTGCATTTGCTTTGATGAGAGGGAACTGATGCGTACTGAACCCGGCCCTTGCTGCTATCAACTTGGCCTGGCAGAAGGGTTACATTTCCACTAACTTTCAAGGGGGTTGGATCAGGCCCCAATTCCCCCGGTGAGGGCACTGGATTCACTAGTATGAACTGATGGAGTGATTTTAAGAAATGAATGCCAGCCAGAGGGACTGAGTAAAATTTCAAGACTCTGTTACCTAGAGATTAGCACTATACTCAGACTGCCTCTTGTGGAGAAGAGAGCCTGATTGGCATATATCTTGGGTACAAAGTAGCTGATGGCAAAGACAGGATCTGATAAAGCCCAAGAACAGTGGTTCTCAACTCTGGTCCACCTCTTGTTCAGGGAAAGCCCCTGGTGCACCAGGCCGGTTTGTTTACCTGCCGTGTTCGCAGGTTCGGCCGATCGCACTCCCACTGGCCACGGTTCGCTGCTCCAAGCCAATGGGGGCTGCGGGAAGGGCAGCCAGCACATCCCTCGGCCCGCACCGCTTTCTGCAGCCCCCACTGGCCTGGAGCAGCGAACCATGGCCAGTGGGAGCTGCGATCAGCCGAACCTGTGGACGTGGCAGGTAAACAAACTGGCCCAGCCCGCCAGGGGCTTTCCCTGAACAAGCGGTGGACCAGAGTTGAGAACCACTGCCCTAGAAATAAAGACTAAAAGTAGCATTTTCAAAAATGCCTTGACTTTCAAGAGACTCGGGCTCTTAAGTCATTTAGGCACTTTTGTAAATTTTACCCCAGACACATTTTAGTCATACTGAAACAGACTCAGCTATGGTATATGCCAAGAAGGAATTTGGCCCCACCTTTCTGACTTATTTTAATAATTCATCAGATTTATAACATCCATTTTATTAATACAATCACAACAAAAAGCCAAGGAGTCACACTACTTTATCTTCCATCTACAAAGAAGTTTTGGAGAATGCTATCAGTCAAGATTTAAATACCACATTTCAGGTAAGATTTTAGAAAACAGGTGCTTAAGGTTAGGCTCATAAATCCTTAGGCACTAAATAAATTGCCTGATTTTCAAACATATTGAGCAGTCAGTAGTTTTCATTAAAGTTAAAAGGAGCTGCTGGGTTTTCAGCACCCATGAAAATCAGGCCACTTATTTAGGTGCTTAAATATTCACATAGAAGCCTAATATAAAACTCCCATTTTTTAAACCTTGGCCTCCTTCTTTAAACATATCAGTATGTTGTAAAATTGGTAATCAAGCAGCAAATGGAGACACCTACTGTAATACCTATGATTTACTGTCCAGATAAAAGATTAGTGCTGTCAATGCTGCTGATCTTCACTTTCAACAGTACAATGACTCATACCAAACCATCCACCAGTATTTAGTTTAAAATATTTCCAGAACTTCTGAGCAGAAACTCATGGAGTTGCCACCACTTGGTCTCTAAGTGGGATGGAGGGCGGGTAGCTATTAGTGACTGTACAGGAGGAGAAGGAGGCTTTAAAACTATGCAGCACCCAAGGATTCACACACACTTTTTCAGTCCTCATCAATGGGATGTCTGTGCAAACAGATAGCACACACTCCCTCTCCAATCCACACTGCATGAAATTGCAACAATTTCCATGCAAATTTTTGCTAGGAAATCTACCAGTTTGCTAGGTGGACATACTGCACGGGGTGACTGCTCCCAACTCTACCCTCCACCACTCTCATCCCTGCCTTACCTCAGTGATAATCTTCACATGGAGGAGCATCCATGGGTTCAGGAAAAGAGGAATCATAGAAATGTAGAACTGGAAGGGAGGTCTTCTAGTCCATCCTCCCATGCCGAGGCAGCACTAAATATACCTAGATCATCTTTGACAAGTATTTGACTAACCTTTCCTTAAAAACTTTTAAGGACGGGGATTCCACAGCCTCCCTTGGTAACCTATTCCAGGGCTTAACTACCTTACAGTTAGAAAGTTTTTGCAGAAGATTAAGTTAATAACTTCTTGTCCTACCTTCAGTGAACATGGAGAACAACTGATCACCTTCCTTTTTATATCATATTTGAAGACTTATCAGGTCTCTCCTCTGTCTGCTTTTCTTAAGACTAAACATACTTAGTTTTTTAAACTTTTCCTCATAGGTCAGGTTTTCTAAACCTTTTATCACTTCTGTTGCTCTCCTTTAAACTTATAGATAAATAAATTCTAAGGCCAGAAGGGACCATCATGATCATCTAGTCCACAGGCCGCACGTGGGCCGGCAGAGTAATCCACTGGCAGGCTGCGAGACAGTTTGTTTACATTGACCATCCACAGACACGGCCGCCCACAGCTCCCAGTGGCTGTGGTTCGCCGTTCCCAGCCAATGGGAGCTGCAGGAAGGGCATCCAGGACATCTCTGTGGCCCATGCCCACTTCCCACAGCTCCCATTGGCCAGGAATGGCGAACCGCGGCCACTGGGAGCTGCGGATGGCCGTGCCTGCAGACAGTCAATGTAAATAAACTGTCTTGCGGCCTGCCAGCAGATTACCCTGATGGGCTGCGTGCAGCCCGTGGGCCGCAGGTTGCCCACCACTGATCTAGTCAGACCTGCTGTATAACACAGGCCATAGACTTTTCCCAAAATAATTCATAGAGCATAACTTTTCAAAAAACATCTAATTGTGACTGAAAAATTGTCAGTGATGGAGAATCCACCACTAATGGTTAATTACTCTCACTGTTAAAAATGGACACCTTGTTTACAGTCTCAATTTGTCTAGCTTCCACATCCAGCTCTTGGATTGCTAGTTTGAAGAGCCCATTATTAAATATTTGTTCCCCATGTAGGTTCTGATAGACTAGAATCAAGTCACCCCTTAATCTTCTTTTTGTTAAACTAAATAGAGTGTGCTCCTTAAGTCCATCATTATAAGGCATGTTTTCTCATCCTTTAATCGTTCTCATGGCTCTTCTCTGAACCCGTTCCAATTTTCCAACTTCCTTCTTGAATGATGGGCACCAGAACTGGGCACAGTAGTCAGCAGCAGCTGCATCAGTGCCAAATACAGAGGCAAAATAACCCCTCTGCTCCTACTCAAGATTCCTCTGTTTATGCATCCCAGAATCGCTTTAGCTCTTTTACCCAAAGGGTCACACTGGGAGATCATGTTCAGCTGATTTCCCACCACAAACCCCAAATCTTTTTCAGAGTCACTGCTTCCCAGGATAGAACCCTATTCTATATATATGGACTATGTTCTTTGTTCCTAGATATATATTCATACATTTAGCTGTATCAAAATGCATATTGGTTACTTTCACCGAGCTTACCAAGTGATCCAGATGGCTCTGAATCAGTGACCTGTTCTCTTAATTATTTACTACTCCCCCAATTTTGGTGTCATTTGCAAAATGTATTAGTGATGATTTTATATTTTCTTCTTGGTCATTGATAAAAATGTTAAATAGCATAGGGCCAAAAACAAATCCCTGTGGGACTCCACTGGAAACAGACCCACTCAGTGATGATTCCCCATTTACAGTTACATTTTGAGACCTATCAGTTAGCCAGTTTTTAGTCCATTTAATGTGTGCCATGTTAATTTTATATTGTTCTATTTTTTTTAATCAAAATGTGTGGTACCAACTCAAATGCCTTACAGAAGTGTAAGAATATTACATCAACCCTATTACCTTTATCAATCTCATTTGTACTCTCATCACAAAAATTTCAAGTTAGTTTGATAGTATCTATTTTCTATAAACCCACGTTGATTTGCATTAATTATATTACCCTCCTTTAGTTCTTTATTAATTGAGTCCCATATCAGCCACTCCATTATCTTGCCCAGGATCATTGTCAGGCTGACAGGCCTATAATTACCTGGCTCATTCCATTTACCTTTTTAAAAAATTGGTACAACATTAGCTTGCATTCAGTCCAGTAAGCTCCTCAGCCAGCTCTTTTTGGACTGTCTCCAATTTGTCCAGAAAGATATTACCCATTTTCATAACTCCATCACATTGCTGTCTTATATTCATTTTGTGAGCCATTATAATCCTCACATCCTTCCCCAGCAGTACTATTGCCTAGCCAGTTATTCCTCAGTATTTCTGAATTTGATTTTTCCTTCCTAAGTGTAGTACTTTTCACTTGTCTTAACTGAGTTTCATCTCGTTGATTTCAGACCAATTCTCCAATTTATTAAAATGTATCATTTTGAATTCTAAACCTGTCCTCCAAAGTGCTTGCAACCCTTCCCGCTTTGGTGTCATCTACAAATTTTATAAGCATATTCCTATGGCAAATGGCCAGTGTTATTACTGTGCGTCCCGTGCTCTCTCTTCGTGTGGTGGGTCAGAGCGTCGCCTCTTGCCTCTGTTCTTGGGTGTCAAGGGGTCCGCAAGTGCCCTGGTGGGAGAGAAAGGGGTGAGGGGAAGGGACCCGGGCTCGTCCTCTACTCTGGGTCCCTTCATCTTCCTGGGCTTTCTGCCCTCTACTCCCTTGGGCAGGGTTTCTCTGAGTCCTTTATGTCTGGGGAGTCCCTCTGCTCTGCTTGAGCAGAGTTTCCCTTCCCCCGGTCCTCTGATCTTCTGGTTAACAACAGTGTTCCTCCAAACTACAGGCAGCTCTCCTTCCCGCTTCCCTCTCTGACTAAAACGGGTTTTGATTAGGTCTTTGGCAGGGCCTTAATTGGCTCCAGGTGCTCTAATTAACCTGTAGTATCCTCTCCTCAGTCCCCAGGGAATAAGGCTCCGATCATCTTGAGGCTTATGTATCTCCCATCTATCATGCTTCTGCTGCCCTCCCGCCCTGCTGTATCACACTCCCCACTCCATTATCCAAGTCATTAATGAAAATATTGAATAGTACTGGACCTTGGACAGATCCTTGTGGGTCCCCACTAGATATGTCTAGCCAGTTTGACAGTAAATCATTGATAACTATCTTTCAGTGCAGTTTTTCAACTAGCTGTGCACCCGCTTTATAGTAATTTCATATAGACTACATTTCCCTAGTTTTCTTATCAGAATGTCATGTGGGACTGTGTCAAAAGCCTTACTAAAATCAAGATATATCACATCTACTGCTTCCCCCCCAAATCCACTTGGCCAATAACGCTGTCAAAGAAGGAAATTAGGTTGGTTTGGCATGACTTGTTCTTGACAAATTCATGCTGGCTATTCCTTATAATCCTTTTATCCTCTATGTTCTTACAAATTGATGGTTTAATCATTTCCTCCAGTATCTTTCCAGGTATCAAAGTTAGACTGACTGGTCTATAATTCCCTGGCATCTTTTTGTTCTCCTTCTTAAAGATAACTACTATGTTTGCCCTTCTCCAGTCCTCTGGGATGGCACCCATCCTCCATGAGTTCTCAAAGATTATCACTAATTGTTCCAACATTACTTCAGTCAGTTCCTTAATTACCCGAGGGTGAATTTCATCAGGCCCTGCTGACTTGAATACATCTAACTTATCTAAATATTCTTTAAACTGTTTTTTTCCCTGTTACGGTTTGTGTTTCTTCCCCTTATTAATATGAATTGTGTTAATCATCTGGTCACAACTTCCCCTCCAAGTCATGGACCTATACTTTCTTTCATCTCTTTCTTGCTCCTAATGTATTTATAGAACCTCTTCTTATTGCTTTTTATGTTCCTTGCTATGTGTAATTCATTTCATGCCTTTCTAATTTTGTCCCTACATGCTTTTTCAGTTCGTTTGTACTCATCCTTAGAAATCTATCCATATCTCTACCGTTTGTAAGATTTCTTTTTGATTTTCAGGCCATTAATCATGACACAAGGTTTCCACTTCTTCCATTTCTGCAAGTTTTGGCCCCTTTTCATTTTCCTGCACCTTTGCTCATCCTTGCACTGTACAGAAGGGTCTGGCTGTTAGTTCTCATTGCACTGACCTGACAACAACATTATTCAGTACAGCTAAAAGTATACATTTTAAGTACTCCAGTGTGTCTTGAGAGAGAGAGAGAGAGAGAGAGAATATTAATCCTTTACAGGAACATTATTGATTTAAAAGGGTAGTCCAGTTCAAAAACTGAATTAAAGGTAGTTTCAGGTATAGCACTTGCTGCTGTGAACCCCTGACAATTTATGTGGTTTTAGAATCACATTTTCCCATATTAAAAATGTTTTTGTTTGTTGTTGTGTGAAATACCCACAACAACAACAGGCTAAACGGACTGATTATACAGGGGTAACAGTGAAAGGGACTGCACACAAAGTGGTGTCGAATGCACAAAGTAAACAAACTGGAAACATATGTTTCCTCTAATCTCTGTCATTTATAATCATCATATATATTACTTGTAAAGATAGTAAATGGTTTTAAAAAATCATACAGAAGTGCAATTTTAAGCTGAGATATTCTGTTAAAGAAGATACTTCAGGCTTCAAAATGTAAGCTAATAGTACTCCTACAGTTAATTCTAAATTACAATCCAGTACCAAAGAAAAATTGACTTTTTTCCATTCAATATACTGTTACAGCAAGACCCTGCTCTCAGTTACACTAGAAAAAAATCTGGAATAACGCCACTGAAATCAATCCATCTTTGAATGAATCCTTTGAGACTCAAAGAAAGAAAGAAAGAAAATTTCCTGATCTTAGAAGAAACAAAGAGTAAAAACTGCTATGGACAACTAGTTGACTATTTCTTAGTGTAATTAACACCAAGGCACTACAGGGATGACCATTCAAGGAATAATTAAAATGGCTAATTAAATAAATTAGCCCCACCAAACTAGATTCCCAGCTTAGATTCAGAGAAGAGGCAAGACTGGAGAACTGCAGAAATAGGGTAATGTGTATGTCTACTCTTCAATAAAACATGTGCAGCTGCCCCGTATCTACTGATTTAGGCTGGAAGAGCTCGGGCCGCAGGGCTATAAAACTGTGGTGTAGACATTTGGGCTTGGGCTGGAGTTGATGCCATTCAGCCAGTAACTTGAGGACTGGTCTATACACAAACTTGTACCAAAATAATTAAATCCATTTTAATTCACACAAGTCTGTATAAGGACAGTCTCATTTCAGAATAAAGGTGTCCAATGTCAATTTAACTTCCATTTGGTTTACATGGGGATAAACATCAGAAGCTGGAACTGGATGATAGACAATGGATTACTCGATAATTGTCCTGTTCTGTTCATTCCCTCTGAAGCATCTCTCACTGGCTTCTGTGGGAGGACAGGATACTGGGCTAGATGGACCATTGGTCTGACCCAGTATGGCCACTCTTATGTTCTTAGAACAAAAAGATAGTCTCTACCCCAAAAAGCTTGCAATCAGTGAGAGTCTTTCTATTGAGTTCAATGGGAGTTGGCATAGGGCCAGAGTAACCCACTTAAGGAAACTCGCCAAAGTACAAACATAGTCCCAACATCTGGAATCAAAACCAAACAGAAGTAGAATCATAAATATAGCATTTTACATCTTGAGCAAGTCACATGGACAACTGAAGAAAGTTGCTTAAGAAAACAAAACAAAACGTTCATGGTGCTGAAGAAAGCACTCACCTCTATAGAAAAGAGTTTGCAAAATAAGACTTTCTTGCATTTAAGGATGAAAACATATGCATTCTGATAAAAGAGGAAATGACCTAAATTGTCTGTCTCTCTCTCTCAAAAAAAAAATCAAACTTCACACAAATCTTTAGTGCGGTTAGGAAAAGTTCAGTATTGTCTATTTAAATGTATGTGCTTCTCTGCATTTCCTGATTTTGACACCAGACTTGTTGAAAACTTCATGGAAAAAACTCATCTCAGGGCATTTCTGGCCTTCATTTTCTCAGTTGAAAAATGTTCAGACATGTGCTGGATGAGCATGCTTATCTAAATAACCTCTGAGTATTTTGAGGTTTGAGCATTATCACTAACAGACCACCCATATGTATCACATTTCCTCAGAGAAGTGGAGATGCTCAGACCTATTGGACCTGATTCTCCATTGCCCTTCACTTAATATAGTCACGTTACCGCGCAGTTAGTATAAAATCCTACCATTCTCATCTAGTAGTGTCTTGAACTGGATGACTACATGGGATGAAGGACAACAGAGAATCAGGCCCAAGGTTTTCAAGTGCCCAACATGAAGTCTCAATTTTTATTTCAGAATCTCTCACTTCACAATCATGTGGACCACTCTGATCAGTTATTTCCCTTTATTTAACAACTCTTAATATACTGTGCCTGGTGGCAATCACTCCTGTATTCAGAATATCAGAACTCAGAACTCTTTCCATGTAACTGCTGTACATAAAGACAAGGTGGTACTAGGAATCCTGGAAGAATTCATCCTCAAGAGGAGTCCAATGTTCCACAGAGCCCAAGATACAGTACTACCTTATTTCTATGACACTCCACAACAAAGGTAAGAAAAAATCTGGCAAGATCTGGGTGTTCAAAGGGCCCTGAAAAAATATCTCTCTACAGAACACAGCAGTTCAGGAAATCTGATTCCCAATTTGTGACCTTCTAAATATGAAACAGAGAAGAGAGAGAACACATGGGCGACATTTCTGTTTGGATTCACAACTGCATTAGAAAAGCATACAAAGCAGAGAATATTCTTATTTATTTATTCAAATATTTTAAAATACACCACATAGGCACCCATAGGCTCTGGATGTCTATCGCATAAATTAAAAGTTCACAACATAAACAAACTAAAGGACGGTCCATAACAATGTCCATCTCATTCCACACCCTCTTCACCAGCTTTAACATATATGGGGGAAAGATGATTTTTGCAGCATGCCCAAGGGATTAACAAACCTGGGCTCTGACAGACAGGGATGGGAACAAAGACCCCTCCCAGAGAACACCCCGCCAGTAGCTCCTCCTAATTTCTGGTGAGGCAGCCCCAGCACCTTTGTTGATCTCAAGTATGGCGGTATGTAACAAGGAGAGAGATGAGATCCTTCCTACAACTGCCTCAAATTATCTAGGGCTTTATAGGTTAAAATCAACACCTTAAATCCACCCAGAAGCTTTTATTAGAAACCAACACAGATCAGAGCAATGGTCTAATGTGGTCCAAGTGTGTGCACAGGTACAAATAAAAGTTAGCTGATGACCAGGTTAACCATTTTGTTGTTGTTAGTTTTGGTAATCTTTGGAAGAACTCTTTGTGGCAGGAGTTTAGTGGGCAGGTCTCCTCCTCCACTAACCTACCAGAGACACAGCTCTAGATGCTTCTAGTTCAATTACCAGACGGAAAGTGACCACAAGTAGAGAATACGATGAGAAGAAAAATTGCTAGGAAAGGAACAAACTTTTTCTTTAAAGAAAATACTCATTTTCTTAGGAACACAGGAAATGACAAGAATAAGAGAGGAGCAGGTGACACATTCATGTCTGTTCCTATTACCAGAACCACTCAGTCACATTGTGAAACAATCTGTAGCATACAAAGTGTTCTAGTTTCAACCTCTCAAGCGTTACATGGTGCATGAAGTTTCAGTACAGGGTAACAATAATACAATGTGCTCTTCACTACCAATGTGTTGTACAGTTATAGACAATGTGGGTCACCTATTTAAACCCTCTCTTCTCTTGGAAAACAGCTTTTACACTGTGAAAGGCATTTATAGAGTGATCACTGTAGAGAGCAATGTAGAGAGCTCTAAGAACAGCTTTGAATACCCTTCACAAGGCCCCACGTTTGTTCTGCCTAAAGGGATGCAAACTCTTGTTTTAGATTGAAAACGAGGTGCATCTCCAACCACATCCACACAGACTACTACAAGAGAAAATATATACACAAAAAGTTCCCGTAAATTTGCCCAACATATGAACAATTAACTTGCAGTGTTTTGTCATATCAATCCAAAGCAAAATGAGTCTTTAATAATTCAATGCATCAGTCCCTGCATTTTCTACACAGACATTTGCATTGATTCGATCTATTCTGGTGCAATATTCTTTTTCATCACCCTCATGTAACCTCTTATGGAGAAAAAATAAGTCAAACCAACTTGTTTCACTTTAATGAAAACACTCCCTTTTACTCTCATTTACCATTTAACCAATGTATCCCAAGTAGGGCTGTCGATTAATCACAGTTAACTCATGCGATCAACTCAAAAAAATTAATCATGATTAAAAAAATTAATTGTGATGAATCACATTGTTAAACAATAGAATACCAACTGAAATTTATTAAATATTTTGGATGTTTTCTACATTTTCAAATATATCAATTTCAATTACAACATAAAATATAAAAAGTGTACAGTGCTCACTTTACATTATTTTTATTACAAATATTTGTATTGTAAAAATGATAAACAAAAGATATTGTATTTTTCAATTCACCTCATACAAGTACTGTAGTGCAATCTCTTTATCATGAAAGTGCATCTTACAAATGTAGCTTTTTTTGTTACATAACTGCACTCAAAAACAAAACAATGTAAAACTTCAGAGCCTACAAATCCACTCACTCCTACTTCTTGTTCAGCCAGTCACTAAGAGAAACAAGTTTGTTTACATTTATGGGAGATAATGCTGCCCACTTCTTAGTTACAATGTCACCTGAAAGTGAGAACAGGCATTCACATGGCACTGTTGTAGCTGGTGCTGCAAGATATTTACATGCCAGATGCACCAAAGATTCATATGCCCCTTCATGCTTCGGCCATCGTTCCAGAGGACATGCTTCCATGCTGATGACATTTGTTAAAAAAAAAAAATAATGCATTAATTAAATTTGTGACAGAACTTTTTTGGGGGAGAATTGTGTGTCTCCTGCCCTGTTTTACCTGTATTCTGACATATATTTCATGTTGTAGCAATCTCGGATGATGACCCAGCATGTTGTTCGTTTTAAGAACACTTTCACTGCAAATTTGACATAATGCAAAGAAGATACCAATGTGAAATTTCTAAAGATAGCTACAGCACTAGACCCAAGATTTCAGAAGCTGAAGTGCCTTCCAAAATCTGAGAGGGATTAGGTGTGGAGCATGCTTTCAGAAGTCTTAAAAGAGCAACACTCTGATGTGTAAACTGTAGAACCAAAACCACAAAAAAAGAAAATCAACCTTCTGCTGGTGGCATCTGACTCCAATGATGAAAATGAACATGCGTCAATCTGCACGACTTTGGATCGTTAAGAAGCAGAACCTGTCGTCAGCATGGATCCATGTCCTCTGGAATGGTGGTGCTTTAGCGCATCTGGTATGTAAATATCTTGCAACGCCAGCTATAAGAGTGCCATGTAAACGCCTGTTCTCACTTTCAGGTGACATTGTAAACAAGAAGCATGCAACATTATCTTCTGCAAATGTAAACAAAGTTGTTTGTCTGAGCAATTGGCTGAACAAGAAGTAGGACTGATTGGACTTGTAGACTCTAAAGTTTTACATTGTTTTATTTTTGAATGCAGCAGGTTTTTTGTACATAATTCTACATTTTTAAGTTCAACTTTCATAATAAAGAGATTGCACTACAATACTTGTATTAGGTGAATTGAAAAATAATATTTCTTTTCTTTTTACAGTGCAAATATTTGTAATCAAATATGAATATAAAGTGAGCACTGTACACTTTGTATTCTGTGTTGTAATTGAAATCAATATATTTGAAAATGTAGAAAACATCCCAAAATATTTAAATAAATGGTATTCTATTATTGTTTAACACCGTGATTAATCGCATGATTAATCACAATTTTTTTAGTCACTTGACAGCTCTAATCCCAAGGCAATGTTCCTGGGGGGATACTGAGAAAGTTTGCAATCCTTTTCTTTTTTTAAAAAGAACACACAGAAACATTTATTGTGCTATAATGAAGAACAATGAGTAGGAGACTCTCCCAAATCAACTTCCATAATCAAGAAGACAAGTCAAATCTGTCCACAATTCCATTACAATAATGATGGGATTACAGGACAAAGCAGTCAAAGGCAACAATTAAAGCAATTGCCTTCCTGCTGAGAATGTTTAGTCCAAGCAAGCAACTAACTATCTGTATCTTTTTAATTTTTCCCCTAATATATAAATGTTCTAAAAATAGACCTGGCTAAGATTTTCAAAAGTGACTTGTGATATTGGGGGCCCATCTTGAGTCATATTAAAGGGGCACGATTATCAGAAGGGTCTGGGGACCCACCTTCCCAAAAATAGGTTTCAAGTTGGACATCCAAAAATTGAAGCACCCAAAGTCGTTAGCCACTTCTGAAAATCTTGGTTTGGATGCATTAGTTGGGGGTAATTTTACTTAAGGGAAAAACTAACATCCCCACACTAGTTCATATAAGTCTCTATCTATATTTGTATGCAGATAAAAATATTTTTCTTGCACTTTATATAATACAAAATCTGAAACAAAATTATTTAGCAGCAAAGATCTTAGGGCTGACACTGCTGGCTGCCAAACCCCTGGATAAAATATCTTGAGGAACCAGAAGAATTGACAGAATATGGGTCACCAGGTGGTCCAAATTTCTTTTTCCATGCCATGCTACACATTTGTCCCAAGTGGTTGTGTAGATCCATGATACAGAACATTTTCTGGAGACCAATAAGAAGTCAACGACCTCAATGGATTAACCATTTATTTTTATTCTGCTCCTTTCAGCAGCCGTGCTGCTATGTACAGGCTTCCTGGATCTTTGTGGTTGTTTGGAACCTGAGAGAGAAGGTCAGTTATGATGGCAATGGGGGAAGAGGGTGAGTTGGTGGATGTGTGATCTCCTGAAATGAAGGCTGGCAATGACGGTTTCTAAATCTTGAAAAGTACCCATGCACTTGAGAGGTCAAATGGAAGCACCTTGTGTCTGACTGACTGGAAAGGATAGCTATGCCTTTGAGATCCATTAAGGTGAGCAAATCCCCTTGGTATCTGCTCACCAGCATGGAGGAGTCCCCATTTGGAACTATCTGTAGCTGGTGCCGTTGTGGAGGGCACTGGGGTCCAGCACAGCACTGATCCCTATATCTCTTCTGTATGGTTTTAAAAAATGATGAAATAAACTCCAAGCAGCTTCTCCTGTGGGGGAAACTTGTTATATCATTTCTAAGGAAGGTAGGTCCTTTGTAGTCCTTGACTGAATGAACTTTTCCTGCGTAATCAAATTTCTGCTCTTTATTAACCTGAATATCCATTGTTTTTGGTGAAGTTCTTCTGATTTGTACGAAAATTAAATAGATGCCCTCCAGTCACACAGGGGTCCTCAGCCTCTCCAAGATTGTCAGGCTGAAGGTTTGTTGTTTAAACCAGAGAAAGATTGTCCAGGCTTCTGGTGGAATTTTCCTCCCCTGAAACTCTTGTTCCCACACCTCCCTCTGTGCTGGAGCTTGATCTCTTCCATTGGTCCTGGTGTCGCCACATGAGAGAAAAGAAATGTGACTTCCATTGAACTATTTGAATCCCCTTTGTCATCCCTTAAAAAGGAAGACAGAAATTTCTTCTTTTTTCAAAGGTCTCTACCAACAACTTGTCTAAAGATTCTGCCACACAGATGGCTCTCATGCCAGCCCCAACCTTAGAATTAGTGGGCCAGTTGGGAGCATGGCTGGAGAATCTCTGGTGATCCTCAGCCTAGGTCCCAGCCCAACTGGGGTCATTGCCAGCTACTGTAGTTTACAGCAGAACTGAGGCTGTTTTAAACTATACTAGAGATTGATTAATGGAGGATTGGCTCCAAGTTCAGAGAGCTACAAATAGCTCTTTTATTTACAGCTCCCACACCCCTCAACTTCTCCCAGTGCTTATTGGGCACAGCTGAGGATGGAACCAATTTTTTTGGTCCATGATGGAGCTGATTCTGCAAGGAATACACACTCACAGATTCATAGACTTTAAGGTCAGAAGGGACCATTATGATCATCTAGTCTGACCTCCTGCACAATGCAGGCCATGGAATCTCACCCACCCACTTCTGTAACAGACCCCTGACCTATGTCTGAGCTATTGAAGTCCTCAACTCATGGTTTAAAGACTTCAAGGTGCAGAGAATCCTCCAGCAAGTGACCCGTGCCCCACGCTGCAGAGGATGGTGAAAAACCCCCAGGGCCTCTGCCAATCTGCCCTGGAGGAAAATTCCTTCCCAACCCCAAATATGGCAATCAGCTAAACCCTGAGCATGTGGGCAAGACTCACCAGCCAGACACCCAGGAAAGAATTCTCTGTAGAAACTCAGATCCCACCCTATCTAATGTCCCATCACAGGCCATTGGGCATATTTACCGCTAATAGTCAAATATCAATTATTGCCAAAATTAGGCTATCCCATCATACCATCCCGTCCATGAACTTATCAAGCTTAGTCTTGAAGCCAGATGTGTCTTTTGCCTCCACTGCTCCCTTTGGAAGGCTGTTCCAGAACTTCACTCCTCTGATGGTTAGAAACCTTCATCTAATTTCAAGTCTAAACTTCCCGATGGCCAGTTTATATCCATTTGTTCTTGTGTTCACATTGGTACTGAGCTTAAATAATTCCTCTCCCTCCCTGGTATTTATCCCTCTGATATATTTATAGAGGGCAATCATATATCCCCTCAGCCTTCTTTTGGTTCGGCTAAACAAGCCAAGCTCTTTGAGTCTCCTTTCATAAGACAGGTTTTTCATTCCTTGGATCATCCTAGTAGCTGTTCTCTGTACCTGTTCCAGTTTGAATTCCTCCTTCTTAAACATGGGAGACCAGAACTGCACACCAGTATTCCAGGTGAGGTCTCACCAGTGCCTTGTATAATGGTACTAATACCTCCTTATCTCTACTGGAAATACCTCACCTGATGCATCCCAAGACCGCATTAGCTTTTTTCACGGCCATATCACATTGGCGGCTCACAGTCACCTGTGATCAACCAATACTCCAAGGTCCTTCTCCTCCTCTGTTACTTCCAAGTGATGTGTCCCCAGTTTACAACAAAAATTCTTGTTGTTAATCCCTAAATGCATGACCTTGCACTTTTCACTATTAAATTTCATCGTATTACTGTTACTCCAGTTTACAAGGTCATCCAGATCTTCCTGTATGATATCCCGGTCCTTCTCTGCATTGCCAATATATCCCAGCTTTGTGTCATCCGCAAACTTTATTAGCACATTCCCGCTTTTTGTGCCAAGGTCAGTAATAAAAAGATTAAATAAGATTGGTCCCAAAACCGATCCCTGAGGAACTCCACTGGTAATCTCCCTCCAGCCTGATAGTTCACTCCTTACTAGCTGCTAATACCTTGCACTCCCATTGACTTCAGTGAGAGACCACAGTGCTCAACATTTAATTGTACTGGAGGCACACAGATTCATCCCCCTCTCCACCCCCCCTACCCGCAGAATGAGGCTCTTATAGTATCTGCACCAATTAAATCAATAGGAGTTTTGTCAGTGACTTTGCTGGGAGTAGGATTGGGCCCTGAATCAGCAAAATAACTGAATGTATAAAACTCATACAACCTTGCAGTTCATAAAGTAACGCAGCCTTGATGGTGCCAGCTAATTCTATCTGCTCTCTGCCAAGGTTTCACTCTGGTTATGAATACACAGTTTATCCAAGGGAGCAGTATACATCATCTTTAGTAATTTTGTTTTTCCTCTTTAGATTCACACAGCTCAGAATGAATCAGACCCTAAAGGAGATATCTGTGACCTCTAAAAATCAATCAATATATTTATACTTCCAATATATTGGCTCCTTCTGGGCTGAAAAGACCATGAGATCCAACATATAGTTGTATAAATAAATGAATACATAAGATTTACTAATGTGAGCTCTTCTGACTCATGGAAATCTGGAAAAATCCCCACTGGTCTCTTAATAATAAAGCATCAATAATACTCAAAATTATAAACTCCTGCATTTCCTATCTTTTTAAGGTACCAGAGAGACATTTTTGCTTGTAACAATAGCATAACCAAGACCCTATACGCTCTTCAGCAAGCTTAACCTGAATTCTGCAGCAAGGCAGCTTAATTCTCTCACATTCCAAAACAGGAGACTGGACATTCTACACCAGCTTGAATTTAAATTTTAAAAGTGAGATATTTATTGAGGTAAATATGAAAGTGCCCAATATAGTAATGATCAGCTAAGAAATAGTTAACAATGTTGACTTTTCACACTGTTAGCATAAGGTTTCAGAATTAACTCCCCCAGATGGATGAGGCACTCCATGCTTCTCAGAACTCGTGTTTCATGTTATCCGCAGACTTGAGCGGACACAACTGCATTGGTGTACACTCAGTTCATATTTTTAAGGTTATCTTTGCAATCATAATGTTTAGAGACTTTGGGCTAGATTCACAAAGGGACTTTGGCATTCAAGAAGCCTGAGTTAAGCACTCGGGCTTCCAATACAATGAATGGCAGGAGACAGGCACCTAAGAACGGGATTCACAAAAGCTTAACACACTAGGCAGCTCCCCACCTAAGCTTGTCATTGTGAGTAGCCAAGAAGCCCTTATGTCTGCTTTGGATTCTTAGCTGTGCACCCTCCCTTAGAGTTCAGTGCCTAAGGTGTTTCTTGCAAGAAGCAGAGGAGGACCATCTTCATCTAACTTTTAGCTCAGTTGTTAGAGAACTCACCCAGGATGTGAGAGATCCTCCCCCTCCAGTTCAAGTCCCACCTCCACCTGATGAGGAAAAGGGATTTGAACAGGGATCTGTTACGTCTTAGGTGACTGTCTTAACCACTGGTCTATGGCATGTTCTGATGCAGGTCTCCCTCAACCTCTCCTGTTGAAGCTGTTCCACTGTGGATAAATAGTTAAAGCCTCACTGAAGCTAGAGGAGTGGAACCTCAATCTCACACATGCTGGGTGAGTGTTCTAACCACCAGGCTATAGAATCAGTCATATGTGTGTGTGTGTGTGGTTTTTTGCTTGTTTTTTTCCCCTCTCTCTCTCTCTCTCATATATATATCCAATTACTCTTATTAGTTAATCCATAATGGAACAGCTTCAACAGGAGAGATTGAGGGAGCCTCACGTCAGAATACCCCATAGCCCAGTGGTTAGCATACTCACCTCAGATGTGATAGAGCCCTGGTTAGATCCCTTCTCCTTGTGAGGCAGAGGGGTGACTTGAAGTGGGTGTCTCCCACACCCTGGGTCAGTACCCTACCTCCTAGGCTAAAAGTTGTGAGGGAGATTGTTCTCCCCACCCCCATTTCACATGGAGGTAGGTATGCTCAGAGCATGCCTACTGGATCAGAGCCACAAAGGTGAGGAGTGCCTACCTTACCCCAGTTTGTGAATTGTCCTGGGGTTCAGGCATCCTGATGTCTGAAGTGAGGCAGCAGTGCACATGTCCAGAGACAGAAACATAGGTCCAGAGACAGAAACCTGTACTGCAAACTGCAAAGTGCTGAAGCAGTGTAGGTGCTCTACAAGGTTCAGCAGCAGCTGAGCAGGGGTTCTATGAATACTAGTGGCACCTAAATCTGGGTATTTAGGTGCCTGAAGTGGCAGTTATGTGCTTAAGTCCCTCTGTGAACTTAACTCTTTAAGCTTAACATTTTGATCATGTAGTGCAATTTTACAGCAAGGACTGGATTCTGGTGCAAATTAGATGGCCAAGAAATTGCAGAGTACACAGGTTCTAAACATATACAAGTGCTATTAGTTACTCCCATATACTGTGCACAGTTTTAGGTAAAGAGATAACTTCATTATAGAAAAAGCATCTGTTTTTCCCCATTTCCCCTATTCTCTGTCTACAAGTCTGTCTGTCTTCATTTATGAACTCTTGGGGAGGGACCATTTCTTTCTGTCTGGATAGAAAACATCTATTACATTGTGGATCTTACAATAAGCACCTAAATAATATTACATGGAGATTTCAGATATCATTTCCTTAATTGTTGAAGAGACACTATCATGGCAGGTAGGCCCTAATTTTGAACACCCTTTCTTTTTTCTTTGCTTTGTTAGCACAGCCTATTTTATTCTTTGTAAGTGTTTTACTTTTTAAAAAATGTGTCAGTGATCATTCAGAAAGTGAAAAACTCCCCACTCATGAACAGCCCTATAATAATAAAGTGTGTGCATGCAATTAAGATAATTTTAGGAATGAAACACACTTCAATTTATATATACATATTTGCTTATATAAAAGTGGTGCTCTTTATACAATTCAATAAAACAACTCTGCACTTATGGGAATTGCACTTATTGCATCTACAGTCCATCATAGCAACACTACAAGACCTTTTGTGTAAGGTGCAATAGCTGCAAAAGAGTGCTGTCACATGTAGTTCTACATAAAGTGTACTAAAGTAATCCAGCCTAGAGGTCAAAAAGGCAGTGATCATGAAGGTTAGGTCTGTGAGTCCAATCCTGTACATGAGTAAATTGATTCACAGAAGTAGTCCTTTTGCTTTCAATGTGACTATTTACATTGGCAGAAATGTACAAATGTTAACGTTAACAAGACTGGGCCCTATGTCGTGAATTAAGCATTACAACTTCTTGTTACTCTATTCTGGAGATGAAAAAAAGTCATTCCTGACTCATCACTAAAACTTGGATTTCCATCTTCAGCTCATGGATCAAAACCATCTCTGCGTTGCAATAAACCCTGTCAACCTGCTCCGGGCAGTAGATAGAACCACATTCGAATAGGCAAGATCCTGCAAGGATGCAAGATGCAATGAGGTGTTCTTAAGTTTTCCCAAGCACTTTAGAACTTGGAGGAACTAGTTCTTGCCAAAATACCAGAGAAATATTTGAATCTATTAGGAAAAAAGAAGTTAATTTTCTTAGTATTTGGATCCCAATCTTTTCCTAAGCTCCACACAGGGAGAACCTTGCATTCGCATGGAATCCCGGTGAAAGAAGTGCTCCATGAAAGTGCAGAGGTCCACTTGCCCAGAATTCTTTATAGGCTCAAAGTCTGAAACCAAAAGGGTAAGATCCTCCTCTCCCCCCTCCCCCACTCACATTGCATAGCACTTTAGTTGACAAATGGGCCTATGTTATATTATTTATTGTATGTATTACTATACCACCTAGTCATGGACTAGGAATCCAATATGCTAGATGCTGTAGAGAACACAGAACAAAAAGACAGTCTCTTCTCTAAAGAAATCCATGAGACCATTTGTTGAGTAAAGTGCTGTTCAGCATGAGAAAGGTTAGCAGAATGTGTCACTGAGAAAATAAACACTATTTGGGAAGGGCTAATACATTTGGATTTGGACAAAAAGAAAAAACTACGGTAGTTAATTTTCAGATGGTTTTCATCTTACATTTTAGGAATGGTATAAATGTGTTTGCCTTATCAGTACAGTCTTTTACAAGAGTTACCTAAGAACTAATTATGAAATATTATTTTAGCTGTGGCTGTCAGGTTACTGTTTCTCTCAATCCACATTTTAATAACTTTTTCTCCCACAAATAATTTCTACAGAAGAATAAATTACAGATGTCTAAGTTGCAGCCTTACAAAAAGTTTTAGCAACTAAAAGGTAAAAGATAGCCAAAGAGAATTATAATCAAAATTCTACATATTAAAAAAGGTCTCCACATGTGGCCTAGAAAGAAACAGCCAATTCACTACAATTGTCTGCTTAACAGGTTGAGCCACTATCCAACTGGTAGCAATCAGGCAAGACACTGGAGAGGGCAGGAAATCTAAAATTAGGTTTTACTACCTATAATGGAGGATTTATGGGATAATTTAATTGGCAGTCTTGGGACTGAAACCCAAGGTGGGGGAACAAAAACATCTTTCTGGACACACTCTATGAACTTTCCTGTGGTGGGTTGAAAAATGTAGGCACGGGAGACTTAGTTTAAAGATGCAATATCCCTTTTCTAATGCTTAGTATGAAGGGAGGTAGGGAAACAAAGCATTGATACACACTGATTTTTCTTCTTTTTTAGGAAAAACATTCTATTAATTGTTTCTTGTAGTGAAACAGATCTTCAGCTACACACAGGATAATAAATGGCTCCAGAGTTAACAGAAGGCTATAATTCACTCCAATGCACTTCTGACATCATAAACCACAAGAGCACTGCACTAACAGTTTACTGACTGAAGCAGATTGAACTCAGCCTTGCATTCATTCACTCCAAGACAGCTATTGTTATTTATAACATCTGCCGGGCCATTTTTATTTTTTCCCAGTGACATTTACATATCTTTTAAAGCTAACTCATAATGCAACAGTAATAAACTGGTGGTATTTTTTTCCTGTGACATCATCGAAAGGGTTAATATTCTGTTCTGTGTTGAATGAAAGAGTGTTGTGAACCTTTGGTAATAGAACTCCTTTTCTCAGTCATCACAAGTGTTCCATTGATGTCCATGGCATTTTACATTTTAATATAGGGACTAAATGCTGACTTGGATGGTTCAGTGACAGGGAGTATGGGCTCTGATCAGTGCATCTATTGCAGAAAGAAAAGGAGTACTTGTGGCACCTTAGAGATTAACAAATTTATTTGAGCATAAGCTTTCGTGAGCTACAGCTCACTTCATCGGATGCATCCGATGAAGTGAGCTGTAGCTCACGAAAGCTTATGCTCAAATAAATTTGTTAATCTCTAAGGTGCCACAAGTACTCCTTTTCTTTTTGCAAATACAGATTAACACGGCTGCTACTCTGAAACCTGTCATATTGCAGAAAGACTCCTGGAGGACAAGGATTTGCTTGTGGCAGGACAGAGATATATTCTTTTGAGTGTCCCTACATGATGCCAGCTGTTGCTTTCTGTTTACATCATCATGGCTCAATCCTACAAGGTGAAAAGCAATCCTGTAAGATCCTGAGCACCTGCAAGTCCCACTGACTTCATCGAGAGCATGCTAAGCTCCTCAAAGGATTGACCCCTAAATACATTAACTGTCTGGAGTGGTGGGTGAGAGAACAAACAACATGTGTCAGATGCTAGTCATGTTACAAAATGCACTACAGGAAGGCCCTCAGATACTACGGTGATGAGCATGGTATAAGAACCTATACAGCAGTGGTTCCCAAACTTGTTCCGCCACTCGTGCAGGGAAAGCCCCCAGCGGGCCGGGCTGGTTTGTTTACCTGTTGCATCCGCAGGTTCGGCTGATCGCGGCTCCCACTGGCCATGGTTCGCTGCTCCAGGCCAATGGGAGCTGCTGGAAGTGGTGTGGGCTGAGGGACGTACTGGCCGCCGCTTCCAGCAGCTCCCATTGGCCTGGAGCAGCGAATCCTGTGGCCAGTGGGAGCCGCAATTGGCCAAACCTGCGGACACAGCCGGTAAACAAACCGGCCCGGCCCGCCAGGGGCTTTCCCTGCACAAGCGGCAGAACAAGTTTGGGAACCACTGCTATACAGAATATAACAGAAGGGAGAGTAAATAAATCAACATGGGCAAGCCATGCAGGGACTAGTTCATTATCTGGGCATGATTTCTAGTTCCTTTGAATGCCATGGAGGGAGGAAAAGATTCCTACCCCCTATTTCCCTTTTTCCTCTGTGTACCAACAGAGGTCAGGATTTACTTCTTAGTACTGAAACTCAAAGACTCAGAGGCTGATTCTCAGCTGGTATGAATTGTCATAGCTCCTCAATGCATGTGAATCAAATACCTGACTATGATTATTTTGCTAAAGTTCCTTTCATAGAAGTGTTAATATATACACATCTACATTTTTACCTATCCTTAATTAACATCTTTTTTTTAAAAGTATACTCTCTATTTGCATATATTTGCATAAATTCAGTCTCAAACCATTAGTAGCATATAACTACCAATTTTAAAGTTATGTTATAACAAAACCTCAATGTGGTGAGAGAATTGTATGCCTTTAGGAAGAGGCTAGAGTACTTGTTAAGTGCCACTGTACAAAGAAACTAAACCATACATTTCTATACCATACTCAAATGTTGTTCCTATTCTGCTTTCTGGTGATGAATTCTAAGATGGTAGAGCAATGTGATTGGAATTTTTAACTAACTTATTACTTGAAGTGTTAAAGCAAATGCAGAAAGTCAAGTCAATTTCAACAACTCTGTACTGATGTTCTTAGAAGAACAGATAATTACATCTTAAGACCTGTGCACTGGAGAGTCATGAATACAAAAATGCATTCCTATTTCTTCTGCAAAAAGGTTTTCTCTGACATAGTGGAATAACTTGGTAAATTCAGAACAATCTCCATGGGTAGTTGTGGGCAATTGCTCCTCTTTCCAAAGTTTTCTTAAACATGAGGTGTCACAGGGTACCAGTCTGTCGCCTCCACTTGTCTATGGGTCCATTAAGAGGGTTACTAAGAAGCATGAGGTGCAGTATTTTCAGTATGCTGATGACACCCAACTGTACGGCTGTATCTCATTCAATTCAAATGATAGAGTTCAGCACCTCAACCAGGCCCTCACTGAAATTGGGGCATGGGTAAGAATGAACCAGCTGAAGCTCAATGCAGACAAGACTGAAGTGATGACGGTGGGTTAGGGGAAAGAGCCTGAGGAGATACTGGAAGTAATATCAGTCCCTTTGATTGACAGAGTATGTCCTATGTTCACTACCGGTGTGGTCCAACTTTGGGGTGATTTTTAGGAACCCCCACCTCCCCCAGCTGCTGTTTGATGGTTATGTAACAGCAGTAACCCACTCCAATTTCTATCATCTGCCTCTGGCTAGGAGATTACAGCTTTTCCTTTCGGCTGCAGACCTAACCATTGGTATCGATGGCTGTGTCACTTCACAATTAAACGACTGTATTGCACGTTATATGGGCTACACCATAAAACCATTAAGAGACTGAAGCCAGTGCAGCAACAGCTCACTTACAGAGCAGGGCATCTGGCTGGGATCACATGACACCAGTTCTCCATGAGCTGCACTGACCACTAACTGATCTCCAGAAGTGAAATCCTGGTTCCACTGAAGTCAGTGGCAAAACTTCCATTGATTTCAATGGCCCAGCATTTCATCCCAGGTAGAGTTCAAGGTGTTGGTTATGTCCTATACAACCCTAAATGACCTGGGGACCGAATTACTTAAGAGGTCATGTCTCACAATGTCATTATGCCACAGTCGTGGTCAGCAGAACCACCCAAGCTGGACCCCCCTTCATTATACAAGAGATGGCAAGGCATTTGCAGAGTGGCCCCCAGGACTCTAGAATTTGTCCCCACACCCTTGATCCAAAATAGCCCAAATGTGGTGACCCTCCATGCATGGTGCAAAGAACATCTATTTGATAGGGTTTTTGAAGAGCAATGAAGGGGTAGAAAGAAGCTTCTTGTGGGGGGGGACGGGGACAGTTTCCTGTCAGAATGATTGTTCTATTAGAGCTGGTTGGAAAAACTGCAACAAAACTGTTTTTTTTTTTCTGTCAGAATTTACCAATTTGTTGAAATCTAAGCGTTCCATGGAGATTCCTGATTTCAATAAAGTTCTTCTTCATCAGAATTAATCCAAATTGCAAAATATCAAAATCCTCTATGAAACAGAATTACCTTTCTTTGCACAACTCCAGTTTTAATGCTACTGGGGTTACGTTATAATTGTCATTAAGAGATAGCGTGCCTAGAGCCTTTGTGTAGGCATCTTTTTAAATTATTTAAATCAAAATAAATTAAATACATTTAATACAAATCTAGGAAACAACTAGTTAACTTTATCATCCATACAACTTCCACATGACTTAGCATCACAACCACACATAATACACACCCACAGTGACATCCTACACACCACCTCAACTTATTTCCTTCCAATACAAACTGACACCCACCCTTACACACAAAGTCAAATGCATATAAGTAGCTTATGTTGGAGATTTACTCTAGAGCTGGATGAATCTGAACTTTGAACTGTCATAATAACCCGGCTACTTGTTAGCTAGAGAGAGCCAAATAAATGTCAGACTCAAATTATAAGTTTTGAAAAGGAGTTATTTTCACTTGCTAACTCCTAAACTACAGAACAGATTTAGGCCCAAATCCTGCAAACACTTACATACACATGTCTAAAGGCTTGCAGGAACAGAGTCTCACTTATGACTTTCCTGAAAATTCAGTCTTTACACAAAGAGTAAATGTTATAAATTTGGTGTTGACACATATTTGTTATATATTAGACTAAGGGATTTAACCCCAATCTGCAATGAGTTCCACACAGGCAGACCTCTGTGATTATGCAAAACTTATTGTAGGATCCAGGCATAGAACTGCAAACCTCAAGGCAACCTCAATTATGGAGCTACAACTGATGCCTCCATCATTTTATAAGCAGATAGAGAGTGAGAGTCCATAGAAGATTTTTCTCTTTTCACAAAACACCCCAAAATGTACTTTCCCCCACTCCACCCCTTCCTCTGAGGCCCTGCCCCCACTCCACCCCCTCTCCCAAGGCTCCCACTCACCCACAACTCGCTGCTCTTCATCCTCCCACAAGCGCCTCCCACCAGCTGCCAAACAGCTGATCAGCAGCACCCCCAATCAGCTGTGGCTGGTGGGTGCTGAGCACCCGCTATTTTTTTCCCGTGGGCACTTGAGCCCCGGGGCATTTACGGAGTCGGCGCCGATGGTTTTAACAGTTTTACATTTTCGTATTTTTAGACCCAATCCTACTCCTGTTGAAGTGAATGACAAAAGGCCCCTTGACTTCAATGGAAACATAACTGGGCTTTTTTAGGCCACTCCTGAAATCCTTCACTGTATGAAACTCCCACTGAATTAAACAGAAACTCTATGCATGGAAAGCTTATGAGACTTAAGTGTTATATAATTGTAACATTATTTAAAGGTAATGTTGGGCTTTTTATAATATTGCAATTTTCCATTTCAATAGCTCATTCATTGGTGCAATTTTATATTTTAATTTTTCTTCCATAAAATCAATTTTTCCTGGTTTACTTTTTCCCTCTTTGGGGATAACTTGATTATATCACAGTAAAGAAGAAAAGCTTTGTGTCTTAAACATGGCCTCCTTATTGCCTAATTTTAAAATATGTGAAAAGTTATACACCATGTCAGCGTCAGGGTGTGGTACATTATTCTCTGTCTCACGAAAAAGCAGCCTCCATCTGTGGGTGAATAAGTTGCCTTTTCATGGAAATACTTCAGAGAGCATTTCCATAAAAATCTGCCCTGGCACAGTTCTGTTTCTTTTGCCTTTTACCCAAATGTGTTTCTTCTTTGATTTTTGTTTTGAATAAGGCACAATGGTCATTTTAAGGGGAAAAAACACCAAAACTTTCCATTTTTGCGTAAGAGAAAACACTATAGTCAATGTAATGCAGCTGCATGAAACCATCAGTAATAGCTACTGTATGTGTATTTAGAATCAAGGCTAGTCTGAGGAAACATTACCACTAACATCTGCCTTTATTAAAAACAATCATCACCCCAAACACTGCAGTAGCGCACTGACGTATGCTGGAGTGTTTTGGACCATTCCTGCAGAATCCTGAGGGTTTTTTTATATTTTTATTATAAGGGTGTAGCCCCCCCCCAAAACCCTTTTTTCCCCTCCAAAGCACATGGCCCCTAAAGCCACTGCTAAAATAGACTTCAGAGTAATAAATGGAAGTACTTTCTATGGGTCTGATCCAACTCCCATTGAAATCAATTTAATCCAACTCCCACTGAAGTAAATGAGAGTCTTTCCATTAACTTTGGTGACAGTTAGATCAGGCCCCAGCTTGACTAGCACATTTTGGGGGGGAGTGGCAGGGAGCAAGGGTTGTTCCTCCAGGCACACACTCAGGATCCGATCCTATGTAATTCTCATTTATATCACTGGAAGCAAGACTAAACCCCTCATTACTGGAATTCTGATATATTCTGTGAGTATTTTGATGAATTGACTCCAATGCGAATACTAAATTATTACGTAAATTCATGAGTTTCAGATTTTCAGGAGTGTTTGCCCTTCATAGAGGCTGAAAAAGGACAGTATGGGGTCAGTTTAATGAAGTTGCTTTTATTCTTTGGGAACCAAAATGGCAAACCACTAATCACTAATTTTTCTCATTATCACTTATGAGTTTAATGATTTTATCTGAGTAATAATTCAAAGCCATGTATGCTTTAATGTTCAGTTATTACACTGTCTGGTTGTAGTGTCTTTCCTTAGGAATGCCATTGTGTAATGTTACATGGAAGAAGCATTTCTGAGATCTTGCAGTAATATACATCCCAATGAAAAAGGTTACAGGCTCTTTACTACAATGCCTTGAAAAAGGCCAAAATTTTGATAACTTGAATAAAAATTGATGCACTCCAACTCTCCAGTCTAACTTAAAATAACTGATCAATTAAAGTTGTGGTCTAGTAGTCTAAGCTCACAACTGGCAGCCATTAACGCCTGAATTCTAATTCCCCCTGTAGTACTGAGCTCTCCTCTGTGGTCTTATGCTAGTTACTTAACTAGTTCTTTGTCTCAGTTAACGTTTATAACATACTTTGGAGATATTTGCCCTCATCCTCAGTTTGGCCTAGGAGTGCATTGCATTGCATTGCTGAGGAGGATTTGGCAGAGAAAGGTAGTTTTAAGCCATGTTTTCACCTCCATGATCCTGGAGCCACTCAGCAATCCTCAAGAGGCTGTTTAAGCTGACTTTAGAGCAGCTTTGCAGAAGTAGAGCAGCACAAACTTGTCATACTGCAAGAGTGGAACTGGCCTGTTAAGGACTATTATTATGGCAACTCATAAATATGGCTACTCACTGCATTAAAGGACACACACAGCATATGTGCTGAATGGGAGTGAGCAAGTCAAAAAGAGGATGGAGAAAAATTATTAAAGATCTGTCATGAAAGAGCAAGTTACATTCATGCAAGGACAGCAGACATTTTAAAAAATATCAAGTGCACATGCAGAAGCTACAGAAGGCTTGCTGCCATCTCCGTGACTTACAACTTATGCAACAGATACTTCCTGTGGAAACTGATCCTGGCAGGACAATGATGGTCTTAATTTTAAGGGGTAGGATGGAGAGTTATTCTTGACCTCTCACTCCAAATGTTTTCCCCTTCATAACAGGCATGAATGTTTTCTTGTTGCATCCATTTTTTTAACAATCTAACATGTGGCCTGCATAACTAACTTCATTTTTATTTGAGATCTTCTTTCAAGATATTCAAGATAATGGGGTCATAACTGGATCTTAATTTAAACAGAGGGCATTTTTGTAGGGACTTGGTCAAGCGATGTCTAATGTTTAATGATTTTCTGCACCACTAGTTTCCCCCTAATTGTGAAGGAAATGGGTTTGCCTTAGTCCATTTCCCCAAAGCATTCATTACCACCAACAGCACAGGATGTAGGAACAGCATCCTTTAGACCATCACATGCCTCAGAAGCATCAACATGAACAAACTGTGTTGAGCTAACGCCTGAGCCACCTCTGTGAGCACTGCACACTGATACAGGCTAACTTTTGGTTCCTGAATAATATAGAGAGTAGGGACACTTCAATTAAACAGCAAGGACAGGTGACTCTATAAAGCAACAAAATGTTTAGCAACTATGTGAACCTCATTCCAGGCTTTCCGAGAAACTCACTAATTGGTTGGTCTTGGATAACTGAAAGCCTAGAGTTAACTCTGTTGCAGAAAGCCTTGTGTTGAGGCACTCAGTTCCTCTATGTGCTCAAAAGGAGGAGATCATTCCTGCTTGTATTTGAAATCTGTAGTCAAGAATGCAGTCTATATTATAAGGCAGATTCAGATATGAATATGAACAATGCAAACCTGTGTGCTTTGTAACTGTTAATTTTGTTATCTCTTAAATGCCTTTCACATTTTAAAGTGACAAAACAAGCAGTATTCTGCAGTGGAAGTGCTGCTGGGCCCAAGGCAGAAGGCTAGGGGAGGGGATGTTAGAAATCCATGACAGCACAGCTCTACTGAATCTTTGTGGAATGGGGCTGGAAAATGACAGGAATAGCAGGAGGCACAGAGCCTGTATGCATATAGTCCTGTACTTTTAGCTACAGGAAAAGAACCCATACAAAGGCCTGGAAACTCTGCACGTCTGTACTGGGGAAATTCCTTCTAATTCTTCTGTAGAAAAGGCAGGATTTGCTTCCTATGTGAAGATAAGAGTGGAGGTTCACCTCCCAAATTCTACAGATCTTGGGGGATCTGCAGGATTTCATGTCTGAAGCCTTTGCTACTTCCAATGGAAGAATTAGGGTGAAATCCTGGCCCCTTCAAGTCAGTGGGGAAATACCCATCACTTCCATGGGATCAGGTTTTCATCCACAGAAAACACATGCAAAGTTTCCAAACCCCTTCATCCTGGGTTATTTTGAACTAGGGAAGCACAGGGACCCTTTGGTATATTTTTCATTTAAAACCAACTGAAAATGTTGAATATGGACAGAACCTGTAACAGGGTGGCTTACCTCTGGGCTGGAGAGCCTAGAGCTAAGCCAGTCCTGATTACAAGATGAGCCAAACCTGGGTTGATAAGGTAATTCCCCATATATAAAAAACAGGACATTACAGTAAAAAAGCCGGGGGGGGGGGGGGTAGAGTTTAGAAGATTTCAGGGAGCAAGAAGGCCCCTGAGTGACAAGGAAAAAGCTGGAGTGAGTGGGAGAAAGCTCTCCAGGCAGGGAAGCTTGGGAGTGACTGCAAAGGCCAGCTGAGCTGAAAACTGTTAATTTCTGCTTTGTTATTTTGGGTTAATCAGGAAAAAGGCACTGAGCTGGGCTTAAGATCTAGAGGTCCGGAGCGTACCAAAGGCCTTAACAAAGTGGGCCAAGAGGGGATTTGTTTGAATGGTGTGTGGACGGTGAGTTCTTAAAGGGCCCTGAGGGTGGGGGAAAAACAGAGGGAGGTGCTGTAGAATGACCTCTAGCTGTGAGTGGGTGTGGATGATTGCCAACTCTGTTACAGAACATTTAAACACTTCTGTCTTTTGATAGGACTACTGCTTTGAGAGTGGATAACGTGACTGACAAGTCCACATTTGTGGTTGAAGTGAAATATATGAATGGGTTTGAATTGTCACAGGCCAGCAAGGATTCTTAGGCTCCCCACTTGCCACTTTTAAAACAGACCAGTGCTCAGAAATGTTCGACCATGTATTTAGGAGTAAGTAGCCTTTTGTGAATCCATTTCTCTCTTTAACCTGGATGCTGATTCCATGACAGATTGTGAAATAGGGGCCAGATCCAACTTCTACTGAAATCAATGGAAAGTCTCATTTGGGGCAGATCGTCAGTTGGTGTTAATCAGCATAGCTCCATTGACTTCAGTGGGTGCTGGCTTAGGCCCCAGATGCACAGAAGCAGTGAACATTTTATTCTCACTGGAATATCAGCATTACCACTTCAGGGTTTTGGTTGCCAGTGATTACATCATTTTCTCAAAGACCATAAACACTCATGGCTTACGTCACTGTGGTTCCAAACTCATTTTTAGCTTAGACCGCTCACTTTGCATATTCTAAGTGTAACCTGCAGTGAATGATTACAAGAGTCTTAATACAAATCTCACAAATTTACTTGCAACGCCTATATTAGAACTTTTACTGGGAATCTAGGATGATTGAGACTTATGATTCATTTTACCATTAACATACAGACTTAAGGGAAATGGGAGTCACACTCCCCCCAATGTTGAAATGATCCAAACAGGAATCCCCTTCCCAGTGAGTTCCAATAGCTTCTTTCAATATTTCTCTTAAGTGCAATATGGTCTGATGCCATATATTCATTACAAATATCACACACAATTTGTTCAGTTTTGAAGTGGATGCTGAAATACAGCAAAGCAACCCTCTCTCACTCACATTTCAGCTTTCCAAGAGAAGTGCCAGAGCAAGTATGTTATTTTCGTAAGAGTTTAAAGGGCACTTATGGGCAGAAAACTGTGTAAAAATGGCACCTTTTTACTCAACAGATCTGTTCCCTGTGAGTATTCTGAGTCATGTCTGCTTACTTCAGTGACTGAAATAGATTTTTCACTACTTTTCAGTCCTCTTTAGTCCTGCAGAACCACCACAGCAATGAGAGACTTAGTGGGATTCTAATCTGGCTAACACCTCATTAAGAAATTTGTTCACCAAATTCTAGTTGCAGAATCTTTACCACTGGTATTGTTGCACAAGCCAGAAGGAATAGTGCTCAGCATCTAGATTAAATTTGTAAGGCTGGCAGTTAAGCCCTTTTCCCCAGTCAACTGCCATGGAACTCACTGAAAGCCAACAAACCATGGAACAGCCCTACCCCCCGCTATGCTAGCTTTTACAGAGTTACTTTTCAAAATATAACCGCAACTTCAGAGCTGCACCTAGTTGCTCAGCCAACACTTTGAGGAGTCACATGATAAGATACCACTCACTGAGTAAAAACAACTCTATGCAGAGGGCCAGCACAAAGCTTATTTGCTACTTTAGCCCTGCTTTGAGAGTGCATGCGGGGCTTGAGAGATTTAAGTGGCTCAGAGGCCTTCTGCTGGCCCTCTGCACCATAGAGTGGATGAAATTCACTCAATGTTTAAAATGTCAAACACACTTGAACACTTCTTTAAAAAAAAAAAAACCACACACAAATTGACATTTCAAAGTTATCTTAGTTCTGTCATCAGCAGAATGGAATCTCAGTAAAGTACAGTATATGTCTGTCTTGTTTCAGAACTAACTTAACACTGAAACATTTTATGGATAAAACATTCACATTTTTGACTGAATTTAAAATACATATCACACCAGAAAGCATAAAATAGCTTTTCCTTTTCTTGGTGAAAGTACTATAGAATAAGGGTGGATTTAGCATCTGTTTGACTGGCAAACGTTATTGCTGTTTTGGTAGTCTATATGCATTTTTAAGCAGTGATCAGCTCCCAAGCCATATTGCATTGTGTATCTGTAGAAACAAGACTATTATAGTACATGCTACTAAAAACATAATCTGCTAACTTTAAAGCAATTTTATTATTCATTTTAAAATATGAAGTTAGCATTCTGTTCAGTTGATTTCCTTACAGTCAGATGATTTTTCTTCAATCTCTCTGAAATCAGCTGCTAGTATTCTAAGGCCGGATCCAAAATCTATTTAAGTCAATCAGAGTCTTTCCATTGACTTCACTGGGCTTTGGATCAGTCCCTAAGGGTGCAATTCTCATTTCAGTAAAACTGCTATTGAGTCAGTGAGGGATTTACCTGAATAAGAACAATAGGATCAAAATCTTAAATTCTGATTTAGCAAATCACTTCAGCATGTGCTTAAACTCAAGCACATGCCCAAGTGCTGTGCTGAATTGGGGCCTTAGTGATATTTATTTAGATCTGTTCCTCATAGTTTCAGGACGCTGACATACATGGTGGCAGATGATTTAGCTTGTGTTGTCTGTAAGAGATGCAGAGTATCGTGTGGATGGTTGGCTGTAAAAATACTAGATAACTTGTAAATGGAAAGAAAGTTATTGAACCATATTCTCTGAATTTCACTCTAGGCAAACCTAATGAAATCAGTATGTGCATGGGGTGTAAATCAGAGCAGAAGTGGGCCCTTGATTTTTTACATCAATTGTTTCTGTTAAAGTCTACTTTTAATGCCACTGGAACAAATGTATTCTAAGAAAACCTATAAACTTTTGAACAGTCAACTACATTCAGAGCAGCAACTGTGACAGTAAAAGTTTCTTTTGAAAACTCATGGCTTAATTTTATCATACCTATTTTACATGGGGTTCGACAGAAAAAAAAATCTGATTCTTTCTAAAGCAGACTTTGAAGTCCAGTCCCATTATATGTTGTAATGAAATATATCACGTTACTTTTGAAGTAATGCCATAAATCCTCAGTAGCTAATTTCTGTACTCTATAGAGAATAGTCTATTTCATAAACTGAATTTTAAATCAAAATTTAAATCTATTAGGGAGTTTATCCAGAACTGACAACGCTTTCCTTAGAACGCTTTCTGAAATTAGCTTAGAAGCCTTTGCTTCTGCATATCCAGTCATTTCTTTCCTTATACAGACCATTTTAATTTTCTAAATAATACTGGAAAGTATAAAACTGTGCTGTATTGTGCTGTGCTTTTAAGCAGAGCTTAACTTTTTTAAGCATTTCACTGTACAGTTCAAGAAACTTATGTGACTTTCATGCATAAATTCTATTGCGTTAAGATAATCATTTATTGACTGAATACACTGAAACTGTTGAATGAAAGAAAATAGTTTAAAAAAAAAACAGTTTGATCAAAACATATCCCGCATACTAAACATATCTACTTTTAATCAGCAAAAACAAATTAGCCAACATACAGCACTACCGCTAATCACAACACTTTCCTAGCTTTGCTAAAGTTTGTAATCTGCATAATTTAGAAGATACGAATATGTATAGCAAGTAGCACAACAGGGCCCTGATCCTCACTGAGGACTCTCAGCAGTACCACGTAATATAAACATGAAAAATAATTCAATCTGACAATTGACACAGACTTAATAGTGCAGGCAAACAGGCTGGACATAGCTGCTACAGAAAAGAAGACAGGCAAGACCATATTAATTGACATTGCCATGCCAGCAGACAGAAACAGAAAGAGAAGATAGCAAAGTATGGAGAACTCTGCCACGAAGGGGAATGTTTATGGAAAACTAGAACAAAGACGACCCCAGCGATTACTGGAGCACTTGGAGCAATCCCTATGGGGCAGCTCAAGAACATGTTAGGAGTGCAAGACATCATGATCAGTGACTTCCAGAAGACATTCGTGTTCTTGGGCACTGTGAGAATTTTAAGGGAACTCAAAGAAGACTGAGTGCACTTGAGCACCTAAAATGCTGGATTTCTGTGGACGGTTTAACAAAACTCCAGACTGCCCAAACCTACAGAGTCAGTTTGTGGACAGGGTTGATTGGTGACTCATGGTGGTAGCTTTCCCCCTTTTATGGTTAAAGATCTTGTATGTTCTGAAGGCTGTTTTTTTTTTTAAATCCCCATGATGCAATACTGAGGGATAACAACAACATTTTGTTAATTACACAAAGCCTTAGAACAAATGGCAGTTATGGCCAATTCATAGTGTTTAGTGCATAGCTTGAAGTAAAGCCATTTGTGCAAGGGATCTATGCTTGGGCCTGACAGGGAATAGAATCTTACTCCTCACCAGCCTGGTCAGGACTGCTATTACCTGCTCGGTGGAAGGGTACCAGAGCCTGCGTCCAGAAGTCTACACAGCAGTGAAACAGCCCCACAGCCTGAGCCCAAGTCAGCTGGCCTGGGCCTGCCAAGGTGCTGCTGCTATTACAGCCCAGCCCATTTGCTATAGCTGTGGCTGTAACCTGCTATGTCCCCTTGCTGTAAATGAAATTGTGGTATTATTGTCTGATGGACTGGCCATGCTCTGCTTCCACTCTGCTGTCCCACCCACAAACTCTTGCCCCCTGCTCTCAAGTAGAGGTCACCTATTAAGCCATTGCAAAGCCCTCTGAACAGCCAATCCAGTACCTGGCTCCTTGTGAAGTGATAATACATCTGCACTCGATTTTGAACCTTCTGCAGAATCTGCTTTTTACTCCAAAATTTTCAGAATTGGGTTTAATCTATATTTAGCATCTCTGGAAACCAAGCCCCTCATCTGAGAGCCTAAACATGAATTTAGCTACCTAACTTTAGGCACCTATGGTTGAAAATTCTGGGTTAAATGTCAGATCCTGAAAAAGGTCCCAAAATGCAGTGAAAATCAGTGAAGGGAAATCATGCTTATCTTTAGGCCCGCCCTTTTTTAAAAGGTAACCATTTTAATTATTTTAACAATACTACACAATGTCAGAATATATGAGTAATCTACTGGTTGTTATATTAAAGGCACAAATACAAGCATGTCACCAATAGATGGATAGTTAAGAAATGGGAAGACATGACAGTGAAAGAATACTTTAACAGCCACCCAAACGCCATGATGATGGGCTCCTAATGGATTAGATCCTCTGTTTTAAAACATCCTTAACTCAAAAATAAAGTCCCAGTTCTGCAACGGCATACACACACAAGTAACCTCACACATGACTGGTCACATGGAGTTCAATGGGGCTACTCCTGTGTGTAGTAAGTAGTTACAAGCTTGTGGCCTTAGTTTAAAACTACTCTCCATCAAGGCATACTTATGACTCTGTGTATTGTACCTCAAGATAAAATGAAAACATATGGTTATTGTCTTCTGTTTGATAATGCAGCATATAAATATTAATTTTCTTATATAATAAAAATAACTAGCGATTTTGTTCTTTTTGTCTTGGAGAAAGTTTTTCTTATTGGAATGAAGTTGTGCCCAGAAGGGATTTCATCTGATGCAAGCAGCATGCAAGAACAATCTATTTCTCCTAACAAATTTCTGAATTAAAAAGCACTAACAGAGTGTATTTGCAATGTAACTTTGAGAAAAAAAATCTTTAGGACACAATCTCCTACTCTATACAGGTAAAATAGTTGTTGAATTTAGTGGGAGTTTTGCCTGCATTAGATATATGGGAATCAGACCTTTAGTGAATCCATTCATGTTTATTCTAGATCAAATATCACTTTAGTTCTCCAGTCAACATAAAAAATGTCTAACTCAGATATTTTATTTTTCATACACACATCTATGTTAATCAGCCGTACGCATGCATGTTCTGTATCTAAAGAAGTGTATACCCTTTAGTTTTCATTCTTAAATTACTGTTTCCTATACTCAGTCAAGTCCAACAGCTTATACACACACCACTATCTATAAATAAAAGAGGTTAAAATGCAGGTTAAATATAACAGATATGTCCACAGCTCCATATTTAGACATACCCTTTAATTTTTTTTTCTATTGCCTATTTTTTACTTACATTTAAATTTAGCAAAGTAATTTTAGACTGCCAGCTTTCTACCTACACTAGTCTTACTATGCTACCAAGTAAGCATATTAAATTTTGCCCTCCTACTTCATCATCTTGCAGAATGCCAAATTAAACGTGAACCCGTAGAGCTCAAACCTGAATTCTATATTCAGACAAAATTCTCAGAGATGTTTGACGTCAGTGGGAGCTTTGCCTGAGTAAGAAGTGCAGGACCAAGTCCATAAGAGGAAAAAAAATACTCTGTTGGTTGTGAAAGTGAATAGTTGCAGGCTATAATGAAAACCAGAGTAAGACATTATCGCATGAAAGGTAATTTTTTTCAACCTGTGGATGAACATTAGATTGAAAGTGTCTTGCTAAAATGTATTTTATGAACAAAATCTCTTTAAATTAACAGATGGGAAAGTTGCAAATATAAAATATAGACTAAAAGAGCAACTGGGTGTTAGAAAAATGTACGGTGCAGCATTAGTTATGCAGGGCTTGATCTTCCACCAATGACCTCAATGGAAGCTGTATCAGGCTCACAGGACCCTTTCTTGCAAACACTTCATGTAAACAACTTCTGTCTGGAGTAGGGTCCCACTGACTTCTACATAACTATTTGCATGATTAAAGGAAGTAAGGCATAACCCTACATTTGCCCATTTGCCTTTTCCAGAAAAATGTATTTACCGCGAAAATAACCAGTTCCAAGGTAACTAAAACATTTCTAAAAGTTGTCAATTAAAAGGTCCTTTTCGGTCTCACTGCATTAAAAGACTCTGCTAACCCATTCTGTTAAGTTCTCCAGTATTTAAGAATTGCACACACAAGTAAAAGGAAGGGAAAGAAATGTAACATTTTGGTATGCCCAGATACCATCATGATTGCAAAAGATTTTGGAGTTCTTTAGCCCTAACTGAGTGCATATAACTAGGAAAGAGATGAAACAGTGCTTTGCTGAGGGCCTGGACACGACTGACAGTGCATCATTAATGAACTACTCTGGTGAGAGACAACCAATCAAATTAGCCTTACATCTAGGTAGGGGAGAGTTGGCATTTTGCGTGAAGTGCAATAGAAAGGGTTTTGCCTCATCAGTGGTTAGTTATTTTGCTCATGCAATGTTGTTGGATCACAGATTGTTATCGAAAGATTTTATATTTGTTTACACACAAAATACGTTTTCCATATAACAGCAGATAGCAAAGTCACATCAATGCCTCGTGTCATAATACCAATAAGCAACCATGATTTTAGATATGGAAATTAAATTGGCATTTCAGACAGAAAAAATTTAACCTGATAACATACAAATAACAAATTTGCAACAACAATGTCCATCTTGAAATTTGTGACAACCTGCATTTTGCTCTCATGGCTTATTTCACTTAAATCCCTCTATGGAATTAAAGTCTTGCATTGTTTAAGAGTATGACACAGAATTCAAAGCAAACTTCATTAAAAGTATTTCAAAGAAGAGAAATAAAAGGGATGGGAAGACACTACTACAAAAGTATAAGGAGAAAGATGTGTCTAATATATAAGACACATAGTTAAAATATGTATTTGGGGACTAAAGACTGCCCAACATATAATCAAAACTGAGTAACATTTTAGCAGCACTAAAATCCTAAGGTAGAAACACACTAAACACATCTAGAACTTACACTGACAGATCATTTATAAAATTCTTGTAACATGTAACTCTATCCAGTACTATATGATTTGTTTAACCTTTGGGAATAAATTGCTGGAAGGTGGGGGTGGATGCTATTCAAAACTAAATCCTGAAATGCTTTTTGAGCTGAGGATTTTTTTCCTGCAAAGATTTGCACAGATTTGTAGCAAGTTAGCCAGTGTTTGTGCACGTGTGTGTTTGAAATAGTAATATAAGGCCTGAATTATAACTTAATTTACAATATCCCTATATTTAAAAAAAAAGTCTGCTTTTAAGAATTGGATAAGATATTCAACACCAAAATATCTTTGTATCACATCACTTTAATAGTGTATTGGTTTGATTTGCCTTTTCTTATTTATTTTAATTAAGAACCTGTCAAACACTCAATTTAAAGTCCCTTCCCTCCTCAGTTAATCAGAATGTATTTATCAGGTATGAGTTCAATAGTACCTAAGCTAATGTAATTAAAGTTTTGATTTCTTGTCTTAGCCAGAAGCAGTCTGTTCAGTCTGCTCCATTTGCTTGAATGAAACTATGCAAGTGGATAAAGGGTTAAACCTAAGGAATGTGACAGTTCTCCATGTGCAGTCCATAGACCTAAGTATCCCACTTTCCCTAGTGAACTCAAAATTACACGGACAGAATGTAAACTACAAACTATTACTCCAACACTAATATACAGTAGGATTAGAGTTTTGACTAAAAAGTAAAGTTTATTTGCTGTTCTGTAGATTCATAGTACATAGAGTCATGCATAGAAGTCTATGCTAATTTTACTTGCCATTTTAGTTTTATAAATATGATTATTTATATTCAAATAGGGCTAGGAAGTCATCTGATCACTAAATATATTTATATCAGTGCACTTCATCTAAAATGTACTACAACCAGTTTTGACTCTCACTAGATAATCTCAGTTTAATGAAAGGTTTAGGAAAATAGATCTAAAACACCCTTTAACTTTTTGCAAGAGCTGTACAACTTAAAAGGTACCATTGATACCACTTAATGGAATCATGGATTGTAGGAGGACAGAAAAATATTGGCGCTGCTATTATGAAAAGGAACAAAATATGGGAAAATCATAGGGAAATAGCCACAAAGCCAGCAGCCAGGCAGAAAATAAAGTGTATCAAGAAATTAAAACTAAAGGAAGTTTAAAAGGATAAGTGTGGGAGAGCAGACATAAAGACATAATTCTCCTGCTACCATTCAGTATATCTAATGATCAAACCAAAAATAATAAGCACTCAGAAGTGGATATATTCAAAGTATACAAGTGCTTGAAAAGGTAAAACTGGGGGATTACTGAGAAATATCAGTAATAAACACGCAACTCGGAAGGCACAAAGCTTCTCTTGCAACTATTCCACGTACAATCTAGCCAAGTTTCAGAGTAACAGCCGTGTTAGTCTGTATTCGCAAAAAGAAAAGGAGTACTTGTGGCACCTTAGAGACTAACCAATTTATTTGAGCATAAGCTTTCGTGAGCTACAGCTCGGAAAGTGATCTTCTACACTTTCCACAGTATGCTTCCGATGAAGTGAGCTGTAGCTCACGAAAGCTTATGCTCAAATAAATTGGTTAGTCTCTAAGGTGCCACAAGTCCTCCTTTTCTTTTTGCGAATCTAGCCAAGGTGACGATGGCGAATATTTCACAGCTGTGTGCTGTGTGTTATACACACATGCATGGGCTGCATAGAAACTCCCTCCGAAGGCTGTCTTTCAGCCATTCAGCCAAAACCAAGGCAGCACCTTAATTCAACCCTTATTGCCGGGCAAACACCACCGAGCACACGTCCCAGGTTTCGGCTGCCCTACGGAAGGCTCCACATATTTTACCAATAAGCAGGGAATCTAGCCCCATGACCTTACTGGTGGCAGCACGATTTTAGCGGATCCTTAACCTCTTCTGGGATATCTCCCTCCACCCACACCCACCTGGGGAAGTAACGTTACCCACATTACACACACCCCCATCCCAGAGGCAGGAAACTTCCCCTGCGGAGCCTGTCGCCCTGCTCGCAACCAGCCCAGCCTCCTGGAGCAGCAGCTGGCCCCGCGCTTTGCCGCCAGCCTGCGCCCACAGCCGCCCCCTGTGAACCCGGCGCGGGGCTGGGCGGACACGAGCCAGGCGGCGGCCAGGCTGAGCCGCCGCTTGCCCCCGCGGAAGTGCAAGCAGGGAGTGCGCCCTGCTGCCAGCGCTCCCGGCCCCACCGTGCCGCCCCGGGGGGCATCTCCAGCCTGCCAGCGGGCTGAGCCAGCCCCTCGGGCGCTCCCCGGGAGGCAGGGGAACTGCGCCCTGCTCCCTGTCAAACTTTTCCTCCCGCCCCGCCCCAGCCCTGTCCCAGCTGCTGCCACCGCCGCCGCTGCTGCTGGGGCGCCGAGGCCGCGTCCCGTGCAACCCCCCCATCCCCGAAAAGCCGCCCGAGCGGGAAGGAGAAGGGACTTACCGGGAGAGGCCGGGCACGGGGCGAGTCCGGGGCTGAGGGTGAAGCCAGTGGCCGCCGCCGCCAGCGTCTGAGTGAGCGAGGGAGGGAGTGAGTGCACGGGGGAGCCGCAGGCTGCACTGACTCACTTCACTCGGAATGGGCTCGGCCCAGAGCGCGGGCCCCGGGCTCAGCGAGCCTCTCGCCTGCTCCAATCATGGAGCAGGGCCACTGCCCAGGCTCTCCCCAGCTCCCTCCGCGCGGGGGGACCTGCCCCGCCGCGGCCAGCTCCGAGCCCACGGCACGCGGCCGCGGCGGGTGGGCACGGACCCAGCAGATGAGGGAGGGGGATGAGAGAGACCTGACGGGCTCGAAAGA
Source organism: Caretta caretta (assembly GCF_965140235.1). Lineage (NCBI taxonomy): Eukaryota > Metazoa > Chordata > Testudines > Cheloniidae > Caretta > Caretta caretta. Next base: position 161,906,127 of record NC_134206.1, on the reverse strand, counting down.
GCGGGCTCGGGGAGTCCCCTCCAGCCGGGCAGCCGGGTGCTCGGAAGGGAGGGAGGGAGAGGAACGAAACCTGAAAACTGGGCTGGAGGAGAGAACCCAGGCGTCCGGGGTATTTCCCCCCGGAACACCGAACTTTACAAGGCATGGCTGTCTGCAAAGACTGCCCTGAGGTTAAAGACTGCGCCCCGACCCGGGGGAAAGCCAACGTTAAAGTGTAAAAAACAGATACCTCGATTCAGTGCAAGACAAGTGAGGGGTGGGATGCAGGGCAACTATTTAAGCCCGACGTCCTTAGCCGGCCATAATATTGTTCCGCTCCTGTAGAGACGGGAGGGGAGCGTGAAGGCACTGACGGGGGGGTGTGATGTTAAAGTTGAGGCAGTGAAGGGATCGCAGGCACAGCTATGGTAAGGACAGTTAATTCATTACAAAAGCCGAGAAGAACGCATCAGCAATGGAAAGGATGAAAAAAACACCAGGGCAAAAAGACAAGGGGTGAAGTGAGAGCCATCAAACCACGTGAGGGTCTCCTCAGCGTCATTTAGATTCTAACCTGCCCCCACCCCACCACCACCACCCACCTACCCCCACCCACCAGAAAACAAAAAAGAATCTTAAAATTCAAAAGGGTCCTTACCGAGGTGTCTTTTCTCCCTTATCTCTGTGCTGAAACTGCATTTTCCCTACTTTATCTTGCGCAGTGTTCCTGCCGTTCATTTCATGTTGGTCTCACTCGTGTTCCGAAAGTCACCTCTCCTGCACTTTCCCAGCTAGGTACCCCAGCTGACAGTCGGAATCGAGAGCAAAGCATGCAAAGAAGAAAATCGAGTACTCCTTTAATGATCATAACAATAATCATAATTAAAAGTGTCTCGGTTTTTAAAGCAGGGCTACATAATGTATTAATTGCTTACTATTAACGTGCAGTTTTATGGAGCAGCGCACACAGAAGTCTGATTGTGAGTGAGGCGTGTTTTCAATGAAAGTGGAGTTATTTTAGCTGCAGACATGTTTACATTTCTGTGGTTTAGTCTATAACTTTCTCTTTTTCTTGCTTCAGAATTCTGCTCTATGAAGCAAAGCCCTTAGCTCCCAGACATTCCAAAAAGTCTGCCAAAATAATGGGGGGGAACCCACACAGAGAGACCCCCAAGTCTGGGTCAGGCTCAGGGCTGGATATGGGCAGAGCTAGTATACCCCCTCCCCACTCTCTCTCTCTCCAGTTAAAAAGCCTTCAGGGCTCCATTTCCTGTTTTTAAGGAAAAAATAAAGTGGGTCTAGTACTGATTTTAGATACTACCTAGACCAGATCTTATAGGTTCTGAGGACCTTTAACTCTGTAGATGCCAGACGGTACTTGGCAATGCATGAATCTAGATGTCTCACAAGTGTCCTTCCCACTAAGACTAGTCATATGAGTGAGATCAGTTTTAGCACATCATAGATTTTTGAATTAAACAAAAGGTGGGACAGGACAGGACACATCTATCCCAAACCTGATTCACTTTAATCTATTTATGGAGATCAGATAATGCATCTTTGTTGGTAGCTTGAATGCAAAATAAAATGTTGGATTAGGCCTATCTGTCAGTAAGAAGTGTTATTTAATTGGCCCTTCCTTTCTATTAAACACTATTAGTGCTACAGATAGTTAAGTGTCAACTGAATGGCTTTACTGAGTTATAACAAGAACACATGGGGCTTTGGGGCATTACATTCACCACTTTCAAGAAAAGCAAAAAAAATAGCAACTGGTTAACATTTAGGACCACACACTGGTGAATAAAGGAATAGATGAGGGTACATCTCCCCACAAAACCACAGAGTCCAGTTTTCCACTTTAGATGATTGAGTATATTACCTAGATAGACACAAACCAATCAGAATACACTATTTCTGTAATGAAAGGTTGCATCTCAGGGGATCCAGAAAACAGAAGAAAGATGCTGCTTCCATCACGATCAAGGTGGAGTACGCAGACACAAACCTGGTTTGGCGGCTGTCAATAATCTGGTTCTTTTAAGTCCCCCCACTCGCACTCCCCTGGAACACCTAGCCCTGTACTAAGAATAATCTGACTCCAAAGCTCCATTCAAAATGCTGTTCCATAAACTGTGCTAGCTGCTTAGTCTGTGGTCCATTGTTTCCAGTTTGATCCATTAGGTAGTGTGCAGATCTATGAATGAGACAGGAAAAGAAAATGCAGAGCTACTCTGCTTGCTGTAAGGCAAATGGTCAGTTACCCCCACTCTTTGTCTCCCCAGTCCTACCAAGTCTTTTTGTTTTAAACTCCCCCCTTCTTTTTTTTTTCTTTTTTACATACTATTGACTCATGTATATTTGGACCTTTCAGGTTTGAAGGAGCCACAAAGTGGTATAATTTCCTAATACTTCAAAAAAGAAAAGAAAATCCACTTCCCCCCCAAGATGTTTTATATTAATTTAAGTATTTGTTGCTGGATAATGTCAGTCTCTTTCTCAATGAAATGTCCTGCGTGGGCTGTCACACCTGCTAAATATAATCCTCTCTTTCTTTTGATATTATGTAAAGGGCCTTTAAAGGATCACATCCTCCAATCTGGAGCTTTAATTGCTTCATCTAGGTTTTTTAAAAGCCTTGTAAATTTCTGAATTTGGTCTATTTCAAAGCTGAAAGGGAGGCTGGATGAGGGTGCCAAGGCTGCAATTCAAAACAATAGTCAATGTTCAATGTTTAACATAACATCAATACTGTTATGAGTAATAAAAGCTCCTTTTTATCAGCTTGTATGTTCAGTTCTTTGGGCAGACACTCCTTGAGCTGATTTTATGACTTACCAGTGAGTTAAATATGAAAATAGTAGCCCATTTTGATACGGTAAATGCACACCAGGGAGGAAGTCACAGATCCTGTTTTATAGAAGGTAATGGAGTGCGATTACCCATACTAATATACTTAAATCTTCAGAGAACATAAATCTACCACGAAGAGGGCCCAAAAGAATCTTTCTTCGACACAGAAAGTATCACAATATATTAAGGTAGTTACAGATTTTATAGTTACTTTGTATGGGTGGCTACTTATAATGAAAGAATACTAAGAGTCAGTCATTAGATTGACAAATGAAATAAATATAATTATTTGTCTTTATGATTGATAAACCAACTAAAATGTCCAATAGTTGATGCTCTTTATTCCCAAAGAATGGTGGCTAGGCTGGAATACAGACAATTTCATGCAAACTGGTACTCAGTCTAGAACTTTTGCAGCGTGTGTCAGATGCAGTTCTTCTGTTCACACAGCAGTTCTTAATAACACATGGTGACCACAGACTGCTTCATAAAATTGCATAATTCCTATCAACTTACATAACACACAGAATAAGATGATATTGAACATATTGTGCATCTGTCACAGTGTTCTAGTGACAAAGTTTCTACAAAAATGGATGGGGTATACATACGTGTCTACCAGGATCACTAAAATATTTTCAGTTTTAACTAGGATATTCATTAGTACAATTACATTTGGGTAATTTACCGCAATCTGCAAATATGTCTGAGTTTTTTCTGAATCGGTTTTTAAATGGAAACATCCAATAGTAGTGCAATTACTACTCTACTGTGAAGATTGATTGGTTTGTAAAAAGATTGTGGAGATTTTTGTCTACAATTACGAACTGGTTTTCATTGTCATTCCATGTTGCAGGCAGACGTATTAGTTGAAGTTTTAAAAAACAGACTACTGAAATATTTTGTTGGTCTTCACAAAATCTTATTTGCATAGCCTACAATCTTTAGCCACTGAAGCTACTTCGACCTCATTAGAACAAGCTTCCATTCCGAGACTACTTTCACAGAATTAACCACACTTCCTTCTTCAATAGGAATTTAGGGTGTAAAAGAAAATAGAAATGGGCCCTGCTAAGTTAAAGATTGCTGGCACCTCCATGATTGTTCCAATTTCCCTTTTCTCTAACCTGGTGGGAGATGGTTCTACTCTTCATTGGATCAGAGTTCACATTGCCAAACACTGGTTAATTTACTGCCATTTAGACTTTAAGGCTTTATACACTAGTTTAAACTTGCAAGTGACCCATGCCTTTTGCTGCAGAGGAAGGCAGAAAAGACCCTAGGGTCTCTGCCAATCTGATCTATGGGGAAATTCCTTCCTGACCCCAAATATGGTGATCAGTTGGACCCTGAGCATGTGGGCAAGACCCACTAGCCAGACACCTGGGAAAGAATTCTCTGTAGTAACTCAGAGCCCTCCACATCTAGTGTCCCATCACTGGCCATTGGGGATATCTGCTACTAGCAGTAGCAGCTCAGCTACATGCATAATATGGGCCAAAGACCCTCATCCAGTAATTTCAGAATCAAGCCCATAACTTCTGTTTAACTATACACTGATGGCTTAAGAGTTTTATAGAATTGCTGCCTATTTAAGAACTAGCAGCATGGGATTGGATGGGGATGTCAAGGTTCCAAGACTACTTCCAGTTATGTCACCACCTCATTGTATGGATTTGGGCAAATCACTTAACCTCTCTGTGCATGAGTTTATCCCTCTGTAAAATCTGTATATTTATTTACTTTACAGAGATGATGTGTCTAATTTATTATATAGATCCTCAGATGAAAGGAAGATCTATAGAAGTTAAAAGTTATTGATGATGATGTGTACAGTATTACCAATACAAATAAAAATATGCATTAGAAGCTTTCCTGTTAGCATATGAACCAATGTACAAAAGGTAAACATTCATCTATAGATGAAACTCAAACGTACATGGGAAAAATCATTTTTTCCACTACATAGAAGACAAAAATAACTTCAGTGGTTACCTTCCACATTAAAATCAAAAGGGTTAACATTTTCCCTAGGTAAAACCTAACATCTAACATCAAGCGCTTTTGTGATAAAAAGGTGACACATCTATCAATATCACCTCTCATAGGTATGGATGGCATTCATTAGAAAAGGTTTTCTCTTGTAAAAATGACATTTAAAGCAAGACAGATAGGAGGATATTTTCATACATCCCTCTCTCTACATACAGCCAGGTACATTTTAAAAATAGTTATCAGAAAAGGTGACTATTGGAATGTTCATAGATTCCCTTAAGTCACAATTTGGACATTTTGACAATCTCTCTGACTTTCTTTGACAGGACCCTAAGAACATTGGGATTATGTTTAACAGAAGGATGACTTTTAATGGCAAAGAGATGTATTCCTTGTGTGTTAAGAGTACTAATGAATACTAAAAGAAAATACTTCATTAGAAGAAAAATAAAAACTCATCAGATTAACAGTATAGCAGACAATACTCATCATCAACCTGATATGCAGCCGTCCTGTCCCATTTTTAAAAAAAAAAAAAAATCAAGCAATTTTCATATAATCGTGTAAGAGGAAAAAGGTAATTTCTTCCCTTGTTCAAGCTGCTAGCTAGGTTTAACTAATAGGAAATATTCTGTAAAGGCCTGGTTCAGTGTTCATTTAACTCACTAGAACGACTCCATTAACTTCAACAGGCTTTGGATCAGGCCCCAAACTAGTGATGGATGAACCTCAGAAGCTTGAGAGGTTTGATTTGGAAAATAATCTGGAAGTTGTGATGCTTCCCTGAACATTTTCTAAACTATCTAAATATCCTAAATCAGAAATCTGAGCTACAACTGTCATGTAAACCAGTAGTTCTTAACTTTTTCAGACTACTGGACCCCTTTCAGGGGTCTGATTTGTCTTGCGTACCCCAAGTTTCACCTCACTTAAAAACTACAAAATCAGACATAAAAATACAGAAGTGTCACAGCACACTATTACTGAAAAATTGCTTACTTTCTCATTTTTACCATATAATTATCCACTAAATCACAACCCCTGGGGTGAATAACACTGATACAGTATATAGAGCAGTATAAACAAGTCATTGTCCGTATGAACTTTTAGTTTGTACTGATTTTGCTATTGCTTATTCTGTAGACTTTTGTAAAACTAGGCAAATATCTAGATGATTTGATGTACCCCCTGGGAGACCTCTGCATACCCCCCAGGGGTATGAATACCCCTGGTTGAGAACCACTGATGTAAACAACTCTTCTTGTGGGTTTTTTTGGCACTTCTGCTTCCTGGCCTACCTAGAACTAGGAAGAGCAGATTCCTGCAAACAAGAATAATGAAAAAAACAAACTCAGCAACCTTTTTTTAGCTGTTGGAAAAATTCAGTTGTTCTTCATTTTGAGTCAGAGGGTAATTGCTCGTGTAATTTCTTATTTTATACAAAATATTTCCCTCACTCCCAATTTCAAACCAACATTTTCTCTGCTCACTCCCTGGATTAAAGGAATAACTAATAGTCCAATGAATCACCGCAGAAACACTGATCACTGGCTGCAATGCATGCATCATGGTGCTAATGGGTGTGTGTGTGTCCCTACAGAAAATGTTCTAAGTGCATTAAGTGCATTAACTCGGCTTCTCAAGAACTATGAACTTCTTCAACCACAAGGTAAAAGTTAAAAAATTTAGAGCCATACGATTAATACACTTTCGGAAACATTTGAAAATTCAGCCCAAAAAGACTTAGATCACGATTTTTAAATTATGACTTTATTTAATAAATAAAGTTCAGAATTTGAACTTGCATTTAAATATAAAAAGGTCCTAACTTGCCCTCATCTGAGTAAAATAAGGAAAATTCTGACTTCTTACAAATTTCTATAAAGTGTTTGATAAAGAAAATTAATAATCTTAAGTACAATAAGGTTACTTGTTTATTTTTTACACATATACTTTATTCTATTTCCATTGCCTTTGATTATCTGGTATATTATAACCTTTGAAGAGACCATGGTTTAATAAAAACTAAATTAAACAAAGACTCAATATGCACTTACATATACTTTTTCTATAATTTAAATAAATGCACTTTCTGGATCTTTTCCCTTCTTTAAATTAATCTACTCTATTTTCTGTGTTTCTCATGTTCCACTGCTATTGGCTAAATTCTGCCTTCAAGTCTATGGTCTTTGTTCCTATAAGGGCATAAATGCAATGATGCAATTCTATACACTGCTCTGCCTGGCAGATCTGTGAATAACTGGCAGTGAATGGTGTTTCAGTAGCCAGGCTTCTGGCCTATACGATCAGTGTTTTACCTATTCTTAGGTCTATGTACAGATCTGTATTTACATAGCTTTGTTCTACCATGTGCCACATCTGCCTTGTTAATCCAGCACAGATTTACAAGTCATTTATTTACTAAATTAATCATAAACCAGAAAAATAACTGAGATTATTATTAGAGGAGGAATAAACAATCTTTGCCTGAAACTTCAGGCTACAAAAAGCTTGGCCAACATATGCAATGTATGAACAGGAAATGCCATGTGTGGGGATGAGTATTATATATAGCCAGACATACTTTTCATATCAAATTTGTGACTATAGTGGTCACAAGTTACATATATCCTGAATTGTATTCATATACACATACACACACATATATATACACATATACACACACACACGCCACCAAAGCAGCAAAAAGTTATCATGTAATTTGTGTGTATTATATATATATAATACACACAAATTACATGATAACTTTTTGCTGCTTTGGTGGCAGCACCTGGGGACATGTCATAGATCTCAGTGAAGTAAGACCACAAAGGAGGTTTTCCAATGGCATCCTACCTATGCATAGCTCACTATCCAACCAGTGTCACATTCCCTTTACTTCACTGAGTCATGCCACAATAAACTGCAGTTTTCTTTCGTATAAGCAATGTATATTCGATTGCATTCTTTTCACACATGGTTTTCTGAACTAATGAACATGAAGAATGTGTTTAATTTGTAGTAGTAATTTGTACTGGATTGTGCTTGGATTAGCTATTAAATGAAGACTCTTCTATCTGTCACAGATTTAAAAAAAAATACATGTTGGAGGAACATAAGTCACTTGTTGGTTTATAGTCTCAAAATATCCCAAATCTACATGATATTCCTGAGTACTGGTTTTGCATTTGGATCTCTGAATTAACTGGAAAATATTTAAAATCACTTGTACACAGACAGCTCCCCCGATTCTGAATTTGAGCAGGTTCACATGCATTGTTTATGCAAAAAGTACATTCAATATATTGCACTCATGACATGTGCTTCCAATACTCTGCTTTCAGGTAGATATATAAGAGCGGGCGATTAAGACCAAAACCTCCCTCATTTTGTCTAATCACACAGATAGCGGTGTTAGACATCATAACCTGTCATAATATGACCCATCGAGGACGACAGTATTGCAGGGCAACTACAATGTTGTATGCAGGCTGATGAGAAACTCTCACATTTGTACATTCTACTTTTTGGTGCTCTGCATGTGTGGGATGGAGCTCAGAATCAGGCCCTTAATGATTTATCACATATTACAAGGAATGTAATAGGAATGAACAATCTTACAAGATACAAGCCAGAATGGAGGTGTTACCAGGTAAAATTCTATGGTCTGTGCTATGCAGGTCAAACTAGAGACTAGATTATCAGAATGGTCTTTGGGCCTCAAAAACTATGAAATCTGTACAATGTGGGATAGACCTCCATATGAAACTCCACTAGCAATGCAAAGTCTGCCTAGACACATTGGTCCAAATTCTGCATTGACTTACAACCTGTGCAATCCCTATTTTAGTCAATTGGACTGCAGGAGTTGTAACTTAGTGCAGAATAGGGTCCTTAAAGCAACAATTGGGATGGCCCTTGTATATCTATATCTAGTCATGCTGATATGGTTATTGAAATTAAAATGGAAAACTGAATGGGGATAGGTAATGGTCCACAATAAACCCAATGTGTTTTAAATTTAGCAGCACACTGTAGTTAATAGGGCACCTGTCCAAGAGCCAGGAGTTATGAGTTCTATTCCCCTTGACTCATTGTGTAGCTGCTTTAGCCCCAGCCCTTCATTGTTCTGTATCTCAGTTTCCCCATCTGTTCAAACAGGGATAATATTACTTATTCACCTTTGAAAAGCACGTTGAAATCAGTGGATGAAAAGCACTAAATATGATAACTTTAGAAGGAGATCTGAGGATTATTGTTTAACAAATCTTGATTTTACTGCAAAAATTGATTTAAAATACCTTAATTAGGATAGAATTTCTGTGAAATGTCTGGTTCACTTTCTTTCACTGTTTACAATTGCATAGAAATCTTCCTTTAGGAATCAAATTTTTGGGTTAACTTTCTTGTAGGTTTGTGAGAAAATATACTTAAGAGCATTCACAATGACTCAAAATCTCAATAGTTGCAGTTTCCTGTTAATAAAAAAAGGGCCAATTTTTTAAAAAAAAAGTTTGCTACAGTATGTGAATTTTTAATTTAAAAATGAGCCACTTTTCCAGCAAGTATGGCATTTTTAAGCCAACACAATACACTTCCATTCAGAAATGAGTGAAAATAGGCCTATTTTTCAAGCCAGAGTGCCAGTCACCTAGAAAATTGCCAAAAAGGCACATTTTCACTGGAAAAACAGCCATTGCATTGAGACCTCAAATAAAGCATAAATTTAAGGCATTGCAAAATTGCATAAAAGGAACAGATGAACATTTTTTCAAAAGAAATCCCATGAAACAAAAAAAAATGTGAATTTTCTAGACTAAAAGACAGAGCAACTGTACTTTGAGTACTTTTTGGAAGGCACAGCAATTCCAGCATACAAAATCTGCAGCAAGTTTTCAGGACGAATGGTTCAGAAATGTAGTTCAAAGAAAGAAAACCTAGTTTATTTCCTATGTTACACGAATGCATCTTTCCTTGGAACGGAATCATTTCTTTGGACTTTTTATCAATATTGACACAGCTGAAATAAAACAAACTGTCATCAGATAAAAAGCTGATAACAGAATATGTTGTTTACAACTATATAAGACCATATACAGTTCCTTGAAATTATCTGTGAAATCATTTTAACTTTATTTTCTTTTTGGTAAAGAACTCTTTATTGAGGACATAATATACAATTTCTCAGGATTAAGACAATGTACTTAAGCTGCAAGGTTCTCTTAGAGAATTTGTTCTCGTATAAATCTGCTATCCTTTAACTCTGATTATAAACACTCTCTACAGGATATGCACCTGGTTCTGGCCTGGTGTATATTATTTCACTCCCCCAAAAAACTTTATAAAGAGAATATACCACATTTCAACAGCAATATAAATAATGTTGCAGTTTGGGATCTCTTGTGCTGCTTTAATTTTTTTCTTTCTTTTTCATCTGAACTGAACCACACCTCTCTAAAAATACTCATTTTCTTAATGAAAACCATATTTTAAGCATTTTTTTGTGTGCATGACCTGCTGACATGCCTGCGCAATCTTTAATGTCAGTTTCAGATGACACGTGTCTTATGAAAGTCTGGGACCCAGCTCTTGTCTGGGCCTGAGAGATCTGTCCCACATCTTTATGAGAAAGAGGGACAAAAACTTCTGTTTTTGGCATTTCATATTGGAGTCTGTTTTAAGCTAGGGGGGAAAAAAATAGCAACGTAGAGTCTAGACAGAAGAGATTGGGTTGAAATCTGGAAGCTATTCAGTGAGGCTACGGCACATGGCAGCTTGACTGCAGCAAGGGATCACATTACACTGCCTAATTACACATGAAAAATGTACACATCACTTTTCTTAAATGCTTGGAAAAATAGATGTTCAGATGGCAATTGTGAACTGTAGTAACTGAGCCAGTTGTACATAGCTGGAACATTTCACAAATGGCATTTCAAAAGCCTGCATGCTTTTTTACAATGTGATTTTTTTTGTATGTTCATAAAATAAATTCTAAAAAAAAGGTAGTCTAAATTTAGCAGATGGTTGCATTGTAAAGGAAATACTTAAAAATACAACATGTGAGACGGAAGAATAAGAGCCTGATCCTGATCCCTTTTAATTCAATAGCAAATATAAATAGAATTCCACGGGATAAGGGTTGAACCCTGGGTCCCCATCTAGCACATATTTATTCATGTTCTGAACTGTACTTACATAACCCCCAAAACATTTCCTCACTCAGTGTTAGCAAATCACATTTTAGATCTTCAGTGGGACTACTCAGGTGAATAAAGTTAAGCATATGCCTAAATGTTTGTAGAATCATGTCCTGAGATTGTGTGTATATACTTGTCTTTGAAATGTCTAGAATAGGAGAATCAGAGGAGCATGCACACACGCAGCCACCCACCCTCCTCTCCACCCATTAACTTTAATAAATTTGATATTTTAGGCATTTCTTGTCTATTATGAACTCAGTTTCAGTGATAAACAACAACAATTTAGAAACGTTATGATGCATATGAAATATACAATATGAAATATATATGAAATAATATAATGTGTCATTTTATTTGGTCTGAATGGTCCTCGTTCCTCTCTAGTATAAATAGAAACATTTAAGACAACGACTTTCAGGAAAAAAAAATGCCATTCTTCAAGATATTTTCAGCGATTACCTATTTAAATTCTTCATCAATAGCAAAATATAAAACATTAGATTTGCAGGAGAAAATGTTTAAGGTTATATCTTTCTGTGCACACTTCAGTCTTTTCTAGGAGAATCCACGGCAACAGAAAATGAAGATAAAGGTCCATTAGATCCATTAGGGCCCGTTTCTCTAACTTTTGCATTGAATGATTTACTCCTGCAAGTAAGTATTTGAACAACATGACTTAGGGTTCTTCATGGGTTTTGGTTCAGATCCATTTTGAGAGAATAGCTTCCTTAATGATGTCTATATAGTATCTTTTTTTTCTAAAAATCATTCTTATATAAAATGCTTCCATCAATTTACCTCCCTAAAAGTAGGAAAGGCAGGCTGGCAAGGAAAGACCCAACTGACAGACTCTTCAGGCATAAGGGTAGGACTCTTTCCGTTTAAGCTGTGCAAGGAATTCCAATTAAACTGTTGCCCTGAGTAAGCACAGACGAGAAAATAGACACCTGAAACTACTACAGTAACAATGCTCCCAGTGTGACTATGCTATCTGAGTATCTACCAATGCTTCATTTCTGGTGCCAATGGACGGTCAGACCTTGGCCGAACTACTAATCCATCCTAGACCAAGAAGAAAGAACATCACGTAGAGTTTCATTCCAGTTGTAGCTATTATTACTGGAGATGGAGTCAAAATGAAATAACTATCCAACCCATCCAGCAGAAAAGTCCTCTTGAAATGAACATGACAGTTTATGGAACTCAGAAGAAGAGGCTTCCTGGCTTATTTGGACAAACCTTGCAATTCTGACTACTTTTAGGGTATGTCTACACTACAAAATTAGGTCGAATTTATAGAAGTTGTTTTTTTAGAAATCGGTTTTATATATTCGAGTGTGTGTGTCCCTACAGAAAATGTTCTAAGTGCATTAAGTGCATTAACTCGGCGGAGCGCTTCCACAGTACCGAGACTAGAGTCGACTTCCGAAGCGTTGCACTGTGGGTAGCTATCCCACAGTTCCCGCAGTCTCCGCTGCCCATTGGAATTCTGGGTTCAGATCCCAATGCCTGATGGGGCTAAAACATTGTCGTGGGTGGTTCTGGGTACATATCGTCAGGCCCCCCTTCCCTCCCTCCCTCCGTGAAAGCAAGGGCAGACAATCGTTTCGCGCCTTTTTTCCTGAGTTACCTGTGCAGACGCCATACCACGGCAAGCATGGAGCCCACTCAGGTAACTATCACCGTATGTCTCCTGGGTGCTGGCAGACGCGGTATGGCATTGCTACACAGTAGCAGCAACCCATTGCCTTCTGGCAGCAGACGGTGCAGTATGACTGGTAGCCGTCCTCGTCGTGTCCGAGGTGCTCCTGGCCACGTTGGCTGGGAGCGCCTGGGCAGACATGGGCGCAGGGACTAAATTTGGAGTGACTTGACCAGGTCATTCTCTTTAGTTCTGCAGTCAGTCCTATTGAACCGTCTTATGGTGAGCAGGCAGGCGATACGGATTGCTAGCAGTCGTACTGTACCATCTTCTGCCGGGCAGGCAAGAGATGTGGGTGGCATGCAGTCCTTCTGCACCGTCTGCTGCCAGCCAAAGATGTAAAAGATAGATGGAGTGGATCAAAACAAGAAACAGACCAGATTTGTTTTGTACTCATTTGCCTCCTCCCCCGTCTAGGGGACTCATTCCTCTAGGTCACACTGCAGTCACTCAGAGAGAAGGTGCAGCGAGGTAAATCTAGCCATGTATCAATCAGAGGCCAGGCTAACCTCCTTGTTCCAATAAGAACAATAACTTAGGTGCACCATTTCTTATTGGAACCCTCTGTGAAGTCCTGCCTGAAATACTCCTTGATGTAAAGCCACCCCCTTTGTTGATTTTAGCTCCCTGAAGCCAACCCTGTAAGCCGTGTCGTCAGTCGCCCCTCCCTCCGTCAGAGCAACGGCAGACAATCGTTCCGCGCCTTTTTTCTGTGCGGACGCCACACCAAGGCAAGCATGGAGGCCGCTCAGATCACTTTGGCAATTAGGAGCACATTAAACACCACACGCATTACCAGCAGTATATGCAGCACCAGAACCTGGCAAAGTGATACCGGGCGAGGAGGCGACGTCAGCGCGGTCACGTGAGTGATCAGGACATGGACACAGATTTCTCTCAAAGCATGGGCCCTGCCAATGCATGCATCATGGTGCTAATGGGGCAGGTTCATGCTGTGGAACGCCGATTCTGGGCTCGGGAAACAAGCCCAGACTGGTGGGACCGCATAGTGTTGCGGGTCTGGGACGATTCCCAGTGGCTGCGAAACTTTCGCATGCGTAAGGGCACTTTCATGGAACTTTGTGACTTGCTTTCCCCTGCCCTGAAGCGCATGAATACCAAGATGAGAGCAGCCCTCACAGTTGAGAAGCGAGTGGCGATAGCCCTGTGGAAGCTTGCAACGCCAGACAGCTACCGGTCAGTTGGGAATCAATTTGGAGTGGGCAAATCTACTGTTGGGGCTGCTGTGATGCAAGTAGCCCACGCAATCAAAGATCTGCTGATATCAAGGGTAGTGACCCTGGGAAATGTGCAGGTCATAGTGGATGGCTTTGCTGCAATGGGATTCCCTAACTGTGGTGGGGCCATAGACGGAACCCATATCCCTATCTTGGCACCGGAGCACCAAGCCGCCGAGTACATAAACCCCAAGGGGTACTCTTCAATAGTGCTGCAAGCTCTGGTGGATCACAAGGGACGTTTCACCAACATCAACGTGGGATGGCCGGGAAAGGTACAGGATGCTCGCATCTTCAGGAACTCTGGTCTGTTTCAAAAGCTGCAGGAAGGGACTTTATTCCCAGACCAGAAAATAACTGTTGGGGATGTTGAAATGCCTATATGTATCCTTGGGGACCAGCCTACCCCTTAATGCCATGGCTCATGAAGCCGTACACAGGCAGCCTGGACAGTAGTCAGGAGCTGTTCGACTACAGGCTGAGCAAGTGCAGAATGGTGGTAGAATGTGCATTTGGACGTTTCAAGGCACACTGGCGCAGTTTACTGACTCGCTTAGACCTCAGCGAAACCAATATTCCCACTGTTATTACTGCTTGCTGTGTGCTCCGCAATATCTGTGAGAGTAAGGGGGAGACGTTTATAGCGGGGTGGGAGGTTGAGGCAAATCGCCTGGCTGCTGGTTATGCGCAGCCAGACACCAGGTCGGTTAGAAGAGCACAGGAGGGCGCGGTACGCATCAGAGAAGCTTTGAAAACCAGTTTCATGACTGGCCAGGCTACGGTGTGAAAGTTCTGTTTGTTTCTCCTTGATGAAACCCCCCACACATCTTGGTTCACTCTACTTCCCTGTAAGCTAACCACCCTCCCCTCCTCCCTTCGATCACCGCTTGCAGAGGCAATAAAGTCATTGTTGCTTCACATTCATGCATTCTTTATTCATTCAATCACACAAATAGGGGGATGACTACCAAGGTAGCCCAGGAGGGGTGGTGGAGGAGGGAAGGAAAATGCCACACAGCACTTTAAAAGGTTACAACTTTAAAATTTATTGAATGCCAGCCTTCTGTTTTTAGGGCAATCCTCTGTGGTGGAGTGGCTGGTTAGCCGGTGGCCCCCCCACTGCGTTCTTGGGCGTCTGGGTGTGGAGGCTATGGAACTTGGGGAGGAGGGCGGTTGGTTACACAGGGGCAGCAGTGGCAGTCTGTGCTCCAGCTGCCTTTGCTGCAGCTCAACCATACACTGGAGCATACTGGTTTGATCCTCCAGCAGCCTCAGCATTGAATCCTGCCTCCTCTCATCATGCTGCTGCCACATTGAGCTTCAGCCCTGTCTTTAGCCTGCCACTTACTCTCTTCAGCCCACCACCTCTCCTCCCGGTCATTTTGTGCTTTCCTGCACTCTGATATTATTTGCCTCCACGCATTTGTCTGTGCTCTGTCAGTGTGGGAGGACACCATGAACTCAGAGAGCATTTCATCACGAGTGCGTTTTTTTTTCTTTCTAATCTTCACTAGCCTCTGGGAAGGAGAAGATCCTGTGATCACTGAAACACATGCAGCTGGTGGAGAAAAAAAAAGGGACAGCGGTATTTAAAAAGACACATTTTATAAAACAGTGGCTACAGTCTTTCAGGGTAAACCTTGCTGTTAACATTACATACATAGCACATGTGCTTTTGTTACAACGTCGCATTTTGCCTCCCCCCACCGCGTGGCTACCCCCTCAATCCTCCCCCCTCCCCGTGGCTAACAGTGGGGAACATTTCTGTTCAGCCACAGGCAAACAGCCTAGCAGGAACGGGCTCCTCTGAGTGTCCCCTGAAGAAAAGCACCCTATTTCAACCAGGTGACCATGAATGATATCTCACTCTCCTGAGGATAACACAGAGAGATAAAGAACGGATGTTGTTTGAACGCCAGCAAACATACACTGCAATGCTTTGTTGTACAAGGATTCCCAAGTACGTGTTACTGGCCTGGAGTGGTAAAGTGTCCTACCATGGAGGACGCAATAAGGCTGCCCTCCCCAGAAACCTTTTGCAAAGGCTTTGGGAGTACATCCAGGAGAGCCGCGAATGCCAGGGCAAAGTAATCCTTTCACATGCTTGCTTTTAAACCATGTATAATATTTTAAAAGGTACACTCACCGGAGGGCCCTTCTCCGCCTGCCGGGTCCAGGAGGCAGCCTGGGGTGGGTTCGGGGGGTACTGGCTCTAGGTCCAGGGTGAGAAACAGTTCCTGGCTGTCGGGAAAACCGGTTTCTCCACTTGCTTGCTGTGAGCTAGCTACAACCTCCTCCTCATCATCATCTTCTTCATCCTCAAAACCTGCTTCCGTGTTGCCTCCATCTCCATTGAAGGAGTCAAACAACACGGCTGGGGTAGTGGTGGCTGAACCCCCTAAAATGGCATGCAGCTCATCATAGAAGCGGCATGTTTGGGGCTCTGACCCAGAGCGGCCATTCGCCCCTCTGGTTTTCTGGTAGGCTTGCCTCAGCTCCTTAAGTTTCACGCGGCACTGCTTTGGGTCCCTGTTATGGCCTCTGTCCTTCGTGCCCTGGGAGATTTTGACAGAGGTTTTGGCATTTCGAAAACTGGAACGGAGTTCTGATAGCACGGATTCCTCTCCCCATACAGCGATCAGATCCCGTTCCTCCCGTTCAGTCCATGCTGGAGCTCTTTTGCGATTCTGGGACTCCATCATGGTCACCTCTGCTGATGAGTTCTGCATGGTCACCTGCAGCTTGCCACGCTGGCCAAACAGGAAATGAGATTAAAAAGTTCACAGTTCTTTTCCTGTCTACCTGGCCAGTGCATCTGAGTTGAGTGTGCTGTCCAGAGCAGTCACAATGGAGCACTCTGGGATAGCTCCCGGAGGCCAATACCGTCGAATTGTGTCCACAGTACCCCAAATTCGACCCGGCAAGCCCGATTTAAGCGCTAATCCACTTGTCAGGGGTGGAGTAAGGAAATCGATTTTAAGAGCCCTTTAAGTCGAAATAAAGGGCTTCATCATGTGGACGGGTGCAGGTTTACATCGATTTAACACTGCTAAATTCAACCTAAAGTCCTAGTGTAGACCAGGGCTTAGTGAAGCTCTGTTTTGTCACTCTAGTTATACTATCACAATACCCTGTGGTGCCTTGTTAATCTTTCTCCTTTTATGGAATTGCTGAGGAAAAAGTGCACAACTGTTTAAATCGATCACTTTTGTTGGAATTCTAAAACACTAGCAAAATTCCAGGAGGAGACATATCTGTTAAACTGTAGTTAAGAAGATGTAATGTACAAGTACTTGTATGAACCCAAAACTGTTATAGTCATCACAGTGGCAACTTTAATACCTGCTCTGGCATGTATCATACTGGGTCTGCTGGGAGGTCAGAAATGGGGGAAGGCAGAGTACCATCTCAGGAGGTCTGCAAACCCTGTGCTCCATGGAGTCTCTTGGTGTCACCCTGTCGTGAGAGATAGGCGATAGGCTCGTAGTGGAAGCAAGAGGTGATATCCTTAGTTCTACCGCTACATTCATTCACAAACCATTTCCCTCTCATGGACCAGATGGGCACGAACCCTGGGGAGTAGTGTTTCCTTCCATTGATAGCCTCCCCAGAACTCTCCAGCACACAGACCAGCAAAAGGGGTGTGCACTGAGCTAAGAATTTGGCCCTGTATCAACATGAGAAAGACACTTGTCCTATACACCATTGTTATCTATGAGAGCACTGGCCGCTCTGACAATTCTCCCACTGCTTAAACCCCCAACCCTCCAAAGACTCAAACTCACTTGCAATCTATTAGATTGATAGCTAATTAATTGTATAATTTGCTATTTATGATTCATTTTAAATCAGGTTAATGAAACATTTTCTCTTCTGCTGATATTCTAAAAAAGGCCAGTGGTAGAGGAGGAGGAATGATCACAGGAAACAAATCACTTCCTGCGGTCATTTCTCTGACCACAGCTCTGCTATTTTTAACAAATCTTATTAAAAATTACAATCCTGTCTTTTTTGGAATCTATTTTACTGAACAAGTACAAAATAAGTTGAGGCAAGAAAAAAATGCACCATTTGGAGCAGATCTTTATTGCAACCGATTTAGCAAAACAAGCCACATGGGAATGAAATGGCTTTCTGGAACACTTCTTGTGGTCATTTCTCTCTCCGTGTGGAAGAGAGGAATATTTTAAGTAAGACAGCTGCATTACTTCATACAATAATAAATTATTCTAAGCATTTTTACTCAACAGAAAGTACAACTACTCTGATGTTATTCCACTATTTGTTAATCTCTGGCTCAATATCCAGCTTTAACATATTCATTTCAAGATGTGTTTGTACATAGGAATTATATAGTTCGCATAGAAGGGGTTGAGCAAAAATTCAGATTTGGATTTGAGTTTTGATCATTCCACCATTTGAAGTCATTTGCTTCACTGGTTTTGCTTTAGCCTATTGGAGAACTACATGCAAGATGCAAAATTTCAACTGGGATCCAGGTTCAGATTCTGACCCCTTATCCATCACAGACTGGGATCTTACATGAAGAAAGAGTGAAAGTTTGATGAAAGACTGTGGCACAACAAGAGCTACAAGCAAAAAAACATAGGGGAAATGGATGGTTCAAAGAACTGATAAATGGATATGAAGATTTTTACCTCTAAGACCTCAGTATAAATTTGGTCCAGGCCACTAGTGGATTGATTTGTCACCACACGATGGCTTTTTTTTTTTTGGTAGCCTATATAGAATAAGTAAACAATAGCTTTTCAGTTTCTAGTGGATAGTTATCCTTATTGCTAAAACATCACCATAATTAATACTTACTGGATTCCTTGTTACTGGTACCAGAATATGGTTAAATAAATGTAAATAACAGAACTTCCTCTCAAGCTCTTCTGTGATTGAATCAGTGTGGGGAAGCTTTCCCTACTGCTTGCTGCCCATGTTGCTCCTCTTCTGTGGATAAATATATGATTTCACAGGGTTACCAGTGTGGCATTTTCCATGAGCACTAGATTCACTTTAAAAAAAACAAAAAACAAAAATACAAAAAAAACCCACCCCATAATATAAAATAGAAACATTTGTGGAGGAGAGTTTATAAAGTGTGTTAATAATGCAATTCTAGTAAAAGGTATCTTGGTGAAGGAAGAGACAACTATAGCTCATTATAACTATTAGCTTCAATTGGAAACAGAACTGGTCTTAAACAGGAATAACTCCGTATACGTAGGGGATATTTTTTAGCTTTAATGATAAGATACTTAAATACATTAATTACTTACCCACACTGTAAATTACAACATAAATCAGGTACTTGTTATTTATTAGAAATTTGACAATCTGAAAAATATTTTGTGCAAGGGATCTCTCTCTGTTTCTTTTACCTCACCCATCACCATCATATCTGAACACCTTTCAACTATAAAGTGAGGTGACCAACAACCGTCAAGAAAAGTTACTTCTTCATTCCTCTCCCTGGGAAAAATTTGCATAGGGTGTTTTTTATTTGTTAGGATTTGTTGTTTTAAAGTGCATTGCTCTATGCTTTTGTTAGGTGGAAGTGAGATTGAAGAACTGCACTTTTCACTTGAACCAGAAAGTAGCCAGATTTGTGGTCGCCCTTATGTCATGAAGGACTGAAGGTACGTCTACGCTCTGATAAAAGACCTATGGCTTGGCTGTGGCTGGCATGGAGCAGCTGACTCAGGCTCGTGGGGCTCGGGCTGTGGGGCTATAAAATTGCAGTGTAGATGTTCAGACTCAGGCTGGAGCCCAGGCTCTGAGACCTCATGTGTTCAGTTGGATAGCCCCACAGCCTGAGCCCCATAAGATCTGGGCTCTAAGACTCAGTGCTGTGGATTTTTTTAAATCACAATGTAGACATACCTTGAGTTCCACACTCTTGGACTGGCTGCCAAGAATGTCCTGTCCCATATATAAATGAGCTTTACCCCTTACAATGAGCAATTCCTTTGTACCAAGGAGCAGAATTGTTAGGGGTAGTCAAGGTCCTAGAGCTTTGGATGATCATCCTGGACCTAGATGTCTTAGTACTTTCAAGACAAGGACTGAAATCTCCAACTTCATGTGATGTTCTGTAATGAGCCAGTACTTTTTCAGATTCTAAGACCTGGTTGTGAGCTATTAATTCACACAACTCTTGTGATTTTATTGAAAAGCACATGATATTTGGTGGGGTTATTTTAAGTTTCTCATGGGCTCATACTTACTGACACCACACATTTGTACTCATTCAAAGTAGTAAAACATTTCCCATTATTTTCAAATGGGACTGAAGCCACACAGACTTCCCTCAGTCAAAATGGCTATTATTCCCCTATAGCTAGCTTTTGAAATGCTGCTTCCCCTTACAAAGTCCGCTACTACCTGCTATTGTTTCCAATGACATTGAAGTCAAGCTGTCTTCAGAGAAGATGGATGCTCCCTGTGCTCCTGGGCTAGGAATGGACAGGAAATTGTCAAGAGATATGGAAAGTTAGGGGGCAGGATGCAACCTAGGTGTGGGGCTATGACAGGGAAATCTTGGGGGCTGGAGGAGGCTGATGTGGGTGGAGTGGGTGTGGCAGAGAATGTGAGGGATAGGATATTTTAAGGAGAAAGCAGGGCTTGGATTGGGGGTGGAGGGCAGGAGAAGCAGGGAAGTAGTGGTGTGCTCACAAACCAAGAGCCACCTACTTGAGATGCTGAAGTGAGATGCCACTTACAGCAGAGTGTGCAAATATTCCAAATATTCCAGAGTATGCAATTGTGCATGTCCTGCTGAATTCCTCAAGCTTGGCTCCACCAATAATAATTCTTTTTAAAATCTCATGATTTCTGGAGGTCTGACTCGTGATTTTTGAATGTTTGCTTTTGACAATACTGTCTTAACCAGAAATGTGCTTTAGGGCCCTTGGTGCAGGCAAATCTCCCTTTGCAGTCAAGTGGAGTTTTGGTGTCTGAGCTAGGATTGCACAGGAGGCTCTTAAATTATAAAGGAATCATGACATCCACCATTGAAAAGCAGCCCCCTGTGAGATGAAATGGAGCAGCTATTTAAGGGCACAACCCTGTTTGGTTCAGAGTGCCCCCAGCTACCACTGAAATTAATGGGAGATAAGGGCATTCAGCATTTCACAGGAGGTGCTCCATACCTCACAGATGGAGTCTTAACAGCACACAGCCATGAGAAACAGACAAGGTGAGGCATATCTTATTTAGCTAAAACTCAAGGGGGGGGGAGACGGGGAAGATTGTATATCAGTAGAAAAGAGAATGACACAAATTAATATTTAGCTAGGACACTAAAGCTAAACCTCTGAAACTTGAATGCCTTGGGAGCTTTATTGAACACAAGCAGTCAGGCCCTCTGGTTTCCATCTCATCCATACAGTGGCACCTTCTCCAGCAGCACAATATCCCCTATTACAATATTGTAGTATTGTAAGAACAAAAGAATGGCCATACTGGGTTGGCCAATAGTCCATCTATCCCAGTATCTGGTCTTCTGACAGTGGCGAGTTCCAGATGCTTCAGAGGGAATGAACAGAACAGGGCAATTATTGAGTGATCCAGCTCCTGTCGTCTGGTCCCAGCTTCTGGCAATCAGGTACTGACTGAAAAGAAAGAGTGCAATCAATTGAATTGCCAGAAATAACTTTCTACGGTATCTAGATGTTGCCAGGAGTCACTGTGTCTGGAGTCAGACCTTTGTTTGATTTGTCAGTTCTGGCCAAACTGCTGTACAAGTTGGCATGGCTGCTGAGCGAACAGTGTCTTTCCCAGTCACCTTTTCCAACAGTCCAAAGTGAAGTAAAATGAATGTCCCCGGAAGAAATATGCAACTTTCCTCCTTCATAAGCATATCGTATTTTGTTCTTGTATTTGTCCCTTTCTGGAAAACAGACGCTCTCTGCTTAAACGAAAAGGAATACACTAGCATTGTGACATGAAGAAAACCGGAAATGCTTTTTGAACGTGACACTCATATTAAAGATGTATAAATTCAGTTTCTTTCAAATAACTTTGCTCCTTTTTCCTTCCCAAAATTGTCATAATTCAGAATAAGGGAAAGGAGCTTCTCAGATTTACTCAGGTTTTCTAGGATTCCAACTACTTGGAGTTTTTAAAAAGCGCAGTTTTAAGTTACTGTTTTTCCAAAATATTGCATAAAGGAACCATTATGACTGTTCAAATAGTCCTTTTGACAGCAGGCAATCTGTTTTAAAGGCTCACGCAGCATTTCTCCAAACAAGTCCTTGTATGAAAATGAAACACCCCCGGGGCATGATGAAACAGCAGTTAGCACCTTTATAAAATCTCTGTCTCAGATTAACTACCCTACAACTCTGGTAGATCACAGCATTACAAGTCTTGTACAAGTATAGAGCAGATTTCTGTTAATTCATCTCAGAGGGTATAATTGCAATGTTCCTCTCATCCAGATAGACCTCCCACCCTAGGCACCTAGATGATATGCACCTTCACGGCAAAATTCTGTCCCACATGGCTGCTCCCATTTACACTGTTCTGCCCTTCCTATGTGCTTAGAATTCCAACTTTGTATATATATAGGGAGGGTAAAATATCAGCTTTGAAATCCACTGTCTGGATCTGAATAAAATACTGTCCTAATTTTGCATTGTCCTTTTAGATTTCAAGATGCCATTGCACATTTGGAAAGAGACAGTGGTGTGTAAAATAGACTGAAATGCAGACTCCTCCCACTCGTGGCCATTTTCCACCACTAGAATCAGCAAACCATACATAAGTGAAACACTGTAAAGATAAGGTTTTAGCACCTAACACTCAACAAGAGCCTACCGTTCAGATTAGAACATTCCCCAGCTTTGTTCTAAAGTACTTGTGTCACCCCTATTACCAGAGTATCTGAGCATCTCAAAATCTAACATTTTTCCTCACAACACGCCTGTGAGGAAGGGAAGTATTGTTAGCCCCATTTCACAGATGGGGAATCGAGGTACAGAGATACTAAGGCTACATCGACAGTTGAGCTGGGAGGTAGGATTCCCAGTTCATCTGGATGTACCTGCTTGAGCTAGCACTTAAAAATAGCACTGTGGCCACAGCCTAGCCGCCCCACCTACAATCTCGCCCAACCTCTTGGGTACATACTTGCACAGTTAGCCCAAGCTGCTGCAGACCCACTACTATTTTTAAGCACCAGCTCAAGCAAAGCTAGCATGGGTACCTCTACACGAGCTGGGAATCATACCTCTCAGGCATGTCACTTAGGATACATCTACATTTGAGCTAAGATCCTACGGGAAGCCTGTGGTAGACCAGTGCTAACATCCTAATCACTAGACCATCCTTCCCATCAAGGAGCAAACTGCTTTCCTCACCTGTTGCATATTTTTACCTCTAAAGACCTTGATAATCTTCTTGAATTTTTAGCTCAAACAGTGTAGTTCTTGTCATTAGTAAATAAAACAATAGCAGAGAGAAGATTTAGCTGAGACATTGTTTGTTATCTCTGTGGCGAGATTCATATTTTTTTATAGCTGAGATTTTTGTTTTTTTGTGGGGACGGAGACCATCCCATACAGTCCAGTACAGTACACACACACACTTAATCATGCATAGAAAGATTTACTGTAGGATATATTTTTAGGCAATTTTTCAAATGGCAAATTTCCACCAGGGTATGGCACTTGCCATGTCATCATTAACTATACAGAAAATATTAGTTTAGAGCTGGCCCACCCAATCACAAAGGGAAAGCGTTCCACCCAAGTTCAAGAGGGGATCAGGGTCTCTCACTGTGTGGGCCAGTGGAGACTAAGCACATTACATACATACTTGGCCATCACCACCAGAAAAGGCCAAAGGCTTCTCCTGCCCTGTGCGTCTTGCAGGATTGATTCTGGAGCTGAATAGTTTTCAGCTGCACGGGGATGCTGTTTGGCTGCAATGAAAGATGAAAAAAAGATGTAGCAGTCAATCACTGGAAAGGAGAGGTTGGATTTAAAGAGGATTAATATGACAGCCAAGGATATGAAGGGTGGTGGAAAACCCAGGAGGCCCCACTGCTCCTGTCTAGTATATGTCTGCCACGTTATACAGATTTGCAGTGTGACACATGTCTTCCATTTTGGATCACATAGCCACACAAATAACTCATTTGTTCACATGGCTTTCTGCAAGCTGCTTCTCCCTTCCCTGTGAAGGGCCAGCACCACATGCTATGTTTTACTGCATGGCCTCTTTCTTCTATTTTTGCTTAAAGTGTTTATTGATTTTAAGAATAAAAACAACATACAGAACTTACAGAGGCTACTGAGGTAATTCCTCAAGCACGTGACCCCTCTCCCTTTAACTATTCTCTTTCCTCCTGGTTCACAGTTCAGAAATTTGTTCTCAGATGAAGTGCAGCAGGAGAGGTAGCCAGAGTGGGTCTATGGCTCTCATTCAGGACAGCTCTTAAGCACATGCTTAACAATAAATATGTGCTTAAGTTAATAGGGAGGGGCTTAAGCATGTGCATGTTGTCCTGAATCAGAGCCTTAGAGAATTGAATGACAAGTCACTTATACTGAAGTACAAGTTCTATTTTTTTAAATAGGGGAATTGTGGGGTAGAGAAGTGAGGGGGATATGGAAGTTTGAGGATATCAATAGATCTTCTAAAATAGGAAATAGATGGAATAGATCAGAGATATCTGTAATGGTAAACAAAGTGGAATCCATTTATAAAATCCCACCCCACCCCCACACTCCGACCCCAGTAACTCTTTGAAGAATCTGTTCTCTACATCCCTGAAGGTGTTCTTCAGATAACACCTCAAACCTAACTGACTCAGTTTAAACAAAAGTGTTTATAGGGCAGGAGAGGGAGGAATATTTGTGTTTCCCCCTGCTGTAGAGGTGTTTGTTTCTTTCAGCCATTGCTATCAGTTTACATAGGTTTATGTTTTCAAGATTATCTTTCCAACACTATTATGGACTAGAAATTTACTATTAAAACAAAAGCTGAGATTCTCCTCTATTTTTCCTCCACCGCCCAGATCCAGGAGGCCCACAGCCACAGGTTTGACAAAGCTTGCAGGCCAGCCCTGCAAATGGACCAAATAGCACAAAGATTTAAACTAAGAAACCTACTAATGGATCAATGTTGCTATTTAACATTCATCACAATAATTTCTCCATCCTGAGCATAAACTCAGACACTTTGTTCTAATCTGTCCAAAAAGAGTAAAAGGCACCATAAGCGATGGCAGCAGAGTCCAGAAGACCCCGGTGGAAGCAGGACATCATCCCTAAATTGTAGCAAAGAGTACAGTGCTGGTTAGCACAGCAAAGCCCCAAACTCTAGACTTAAGTCACAACGTTACACTCATTAAAACAATGGAAACTGGTATGACAATGTAAGATCTTGTCAAATACTCTGCACAGGTAACAATCACTCTGGCATTGCCTAATTTTTCAGTACTTGACTTTGCAACCTTCATAATGTTCTTTTAATGTAGGGTGTGTGTGAGCACGCGCATGCGCAGATGCATAAAAAAGTAAAAGTAATTATATATATTACACACGCACATGACACTAATGTGTGATATGACACCTGTATCTTTTACACGCATATAAAACATTGACCCCTCACCTCTGGCAATTAGTTTAAAGAAAAAAAAATCTAAGCAACTTTGCCCCTTAAATGTTTTTGGTGAAATACATTCAGGTCAGCAGATTTGAATTAGATTATTCAGCCTTCTCTCAAACCTTGGGCTAGAATGGATACATTGTAAAGGAATGCTTAAATAGTATTTTCTTAAATGGTAATTAGTCCTGCTTTAGTGTACCTGAAATTGTACACATCTTTTGGAAACTGTAAACATATATGGCATTTAGCAGTTCATATAAAGGACTTTATCAGATATAATTGTTTCCATCTTTGCTATGTCAGTCATGCCAAAAGACAGACACGGTTTGCTGCCTTTTTACATTACTCTCCCATCCCCACCCCCAAAAAGTATCCTTCCCCCCCCCCTTTTTTTTTTGGCGCTATAGATTGGGGAAAACAGACATATCACAATTATTTCTATCCCCTGTTCAGTTAACTCTTGATTTCAGGGGTGTGTGTGAGGGGGTTTTTTCTAAAAAATTTACATTTCTACAAAACTTACAAAAGATGTCATGAATTACTAAACAATAGTTTCATTTTTTCTCCTGTGGGTGGGTCTCATTATATCCTGAACACGTTTATCAGATCTCCAATTCCTCAGGCCCTTTGTACCTGCCAAAACCATCAGTTACACTTTTCATTTTCAATTTTTATTTTTACCATTAAATGTCTGCTACTATAGGATACTTTAAAAGTAGTACATTAAAGGCAAGCATTGAAGCATGGGTAGATTATCAAGATCCATACAAGCAGCAGATGTGTTATAAAGTTCACTCAGATTCATGGGGCCAGATTCAGGCCAGTCATTTAAATGGCTCCATGGGTGAAAATTAACGCTACACAAACAGGCTGAAGGCCCCAATCCACCTCTCACTAAAGCCAATGGAACAACTGCCATTGGCAGTAATGAGAGCTAGACTGGGCCCTTATTGTATTCCTATATTTTGACTGGCAACACACCCACCCTAATGCAGATTATTCCTGATAGTAACAGGAAATAATATGGTTGGGCTTGGTGTATAGTTCTCATTGCAGAATGACAGGGCACATGTAGATATAAGTTTGTCCATGCCCTGGAATGCATTATAAAGGGCCCAAAGAAAAGCCTTTCCATGGATGTCCAAGGCTCACTATCCCCAAGTGCCCCTCATGGCATAACCGGGCATTTCAGTCTCTCCACCTCACTCTTTTCCTCAGGGCTCCCATGATCTGGGGTGGTGACTTGGCTCTCCAGCCAAGTCACATGGAAGGGGTCAGAGCATCAAGGATAACAAGGTTCCTTAGTCCAAAGTCCAAAAACAATATGAAAGCAAAAGAATTTTCAGCTCCCTTCCTTGCAGATAAGCAGTAAGAGAGACCAGTGCCCCTGGGACCTAACTTCCAGCTCCTGGGTGCCAATAAACCCACAACTCCAGGCCAGTTCTGCCCTCCTACCATGGGCCTTCAGGCAGTTCCTAGCCTGAGCCAGACTTATTGCCCCACATAGGAACAGCCTGTCTACTCTCCTCCCAAACCTGCCCCACCTGCTGGGCTTTCTTCCTTTTACGTCCAGCATACACATGCAGGTGTAGCAGAGCTAATTGAACAGGGCTAGCTTGTCCCAGGCCTCCTGACGCTCAAAAGGAAACAGAACTCAAGGCAGCAAACATCTACTTTGCGTTTCCTCTTCCAACTGCAGGTTTCTTGGCAAGCACTTGGGCACACACAACAGCTAGAATTTATCCTATTACATCCAAAAGCAAAACAATTTTATCATTTCTCTACACTTTCAGCATGTTCTTTCCATCTTTTCTTTTATCCCAGTTTAGGGAACATCACTAATGACAGGTGCAGGGGAGAGGGGTGTTTTGTTCTTCCCTGAGGTTTGTTGAATTAAAAAAAATCAATATGTACCAAACAACAAGAAAGATAAGAAAATACAGTAAGAATTTTTTTCTTAACTTGAACACTTTGGATCCAGTCCAACAATATCTGCAACCCTCCATACCACAGAAGCTGTAGATGCTGCCTCCACTGGGGCCTGTCTAAAAGAAAATTCAACCCATTGTACACAGCTGAAAAATAGAGTCTCTGCAGATCTACTAGTTATGTGCTGGAGAGGTAGGGGATTGATGCTGGAATAACTCTCCACCTCCCATGCTCCTCTGCACTTCAATTCTGGGCTGGCCCAGCTCCCTTTGCTGGGGCTGTTGAATATCAGTGAAATAGGAGAACCCTTCCCACATGTCAGGTGGTAGAGACATATTATGAGCATCTCTCTGTGCAGAACAAAAACATTATTGCCAAGGTCTGACTCCAGCCCTCAGAAGTCGTCACTCAGAGAAGATCATGGAATCCTCAGTCAGTCTTCCATTGCTGCCACAATGGAGGAATTACCCTTGGAACATGTTCAGCACGATAGATACTAGCGACCGTATTGTATGACATCCCTGACCTTTTTATGCTACTTAATATTTTTATTATTTTATGTCATGTATCCTCCAATGTGCATATAATCTTGAAAAATTAGTTTATCTGGAAATTGTGAAGGACTTCTGCCACTTCCAAGGTTAAACATTCACAAAATGTGGGTTTTTTTCTAGGTTCAGTTAAATGGTCACCATGCTTTTTCTTTATTTCCTCTTACTTTATTGATAAGAAATTCCTAGTCAGTCATCTTTTTTCATCTTCCTTCACTACAACGTACATGCTATTTTCAAGGTATGAATTGTTGTGATGTCACCACTGCAAACTGATATTAACTGATTATATGCATTTTTTTTAAAAAAAAAAACTTTGTTAAATTAAAATTCTGATTTTTGTCTCACTTAAAATTTCTTTGAGAATTTCTCTTCTTGATTTATACCTGAGGTAGGGAAAGAACCCCTTTCTTCAAAACCTCTACTGCTCTGTGCTAAGATCCCAGTCCAATGTATGAAAATCAATGGGAAGTGTATTATATAGGATTTAATACAATTCCCATTGATTTCCATACATTGGACTGGGATCTTAGGCCCTGATCCTTCAATTGATAGCACATGGGTGGAGTGCTGTGACTGCATGGTGCTGCACTAACTTCAATGGGGCTGATTATGGGCATAGTTATGAGCCCACATGGTATCAATTGTAGGTTTGGAGCTTTAGATTATCAACTTTTCAGGGCATTTTGTCACGGATATCTATGATGCCTTTTAAGTAATAATTACAAGTCCTGCTACACACAAAACAGTGACTAGTGTGACTGTAATTGAATGCTAACAATGCATAGTTATCAAGATTTCTTAAGTACTCAAGTCAGTCTAGCTCTGCTGATTAGGGAATATGCATTCACAATCTCGGGGGTGGGGAGGGTCACAGGCAACCTCCTTGTCTATATAGTTAAATGGGAAGGAAATCATTCAGGGGTCTCAAAACATGTTGGTTGTAACAAGGGGTCATGGTGCGGAAAAGGCTGAGAACCACTAGCCTAGAGCAGGGGTTCTCAAACTGTGGGTCGCAACCCCATTTTAATGGGGTCACCAGGGCTGGCATTAGACTTGCCAAAGCCCAAACCCCACCGCCTGGGTTTGAAGCCCGGGCGCTTCAGCCCTGGGTAGTGGGGCTCAGGTTACAGGCCCCCTGCATGGGGCTGAAGACCTTGTGCTTGGGATTTGCCCCCCCCCCCCCCCCAGCTCAGACAGGCTCAGGCTTTGCCCTCCCCTCGCCCCCTCCTGGGGTCATGTAGAATTTGTTGTTGTTAGAAGTGGGTTGCAGTGCAATGACGTTTGAGAACCCCTGGGCTAGAGCATTCCCATTGCTCTCAATTATCTATGGAGAATGTCATTGCATAGGCTCTTCCAATAATGTCTTTTGAGGTTTCGATAAACTACTGAAACCAGACAATCCGATTAACGCCCGTGGGAACTGAGGGTGCTCGACATTGCTCCAGAGCAGAGCTTCAGGGTGCAGGTATCTGCCGGAGAAGAACACTGGGGGTACGTCTACTCTTGGAGCTGGTGGTGTGGATTCCCAGCTCACGCAGACACACTCTCGCTGACTCTCATTGAGCTAGCATGCTACAGAGCTCTGCCCCAGGCACAAACTCCCCTGGAGCCTGGGGGTAGATACTCAGGGTGGCTAGCCCAAACCGCCACTCACTGCTGCCTGTGCCCCAACTCCACTGCTATGTTTAGTGCACTTGCTCAAGAGGAGCTAGTGAGACTGTTTACATGAGCGGAGAATCTCACCCCCAGCTCCACGTGTAGACGTAGCCTTGGAGGGCGGAGCTGGAAACAGAAAAGTATCTTGAACAGTCATTTATGGAAATAAGAATAAGACATTGAGAACCAAGACATGGCCCTTTGTATATTCTCCTAGCTTGCAAAGCAGACTCGGGTTACAAGTGACCCAAGCTCTGGACAAGTGGAGTGGGGAGAGAGGATTCTATTCTGCAGTGGAATGAGCTTGTCTCTCCACTACATAGCTGGGGAAGGAGGCAGGTTAAATGAGCAAGACAGATTAGAACATGGTAACCTTCCAGACTCTACCTCAGTAACAAAGAAGTCTAAGTATTCCTCCAGTGTGCATTAAGATTTCTGCATAAAATATGCCGTATGTTTAAACAAATCACCTCTTATTTTCTGTATGTTTTTCTCTGCTCCTACCTTTAAATAAATACTTGAAAAAAAATCTAATCTGGATTGACTGGGAGTATTGCATTAGGGAAAATCCTGAATGTTCCCATTCTTGAAGAACGCAATATTATTAATAGAAGGAGGTAATAAGGAAAAAGGGAACTGGCTGCTTAGTAGCTGGCCAGAGAGAGGAAACAGAGTACACAGAAATTGTCCTGGCACACACCAGTTGGAGGCTCGGCTCCAGTGGGAGCAAGAATCAGAATGTGGAGCAAGGTCAGTGAACTCTGCAGTCACAAGTATTGGACTGCGGTATCTCCAAGAACCAAGCCTAGGAGAAGGATGACTAGAAAACAGAAAGCTTTTGTGCATACTTACAAATATAGTGAGATACCCTGTCAGCAATGCAGGGTAAGAGCTACAAGAAATACTTATGACAGTTAAAGAGGATTTGTGAAATTATTTTATTGGTGAACATTTGTCTGGGTGAGGATAATAGTGTGTTTGGCCCAGCTTTTGCCCACGTAGGCAGCCCGGCTGCCTACTAGAGAATTCCTTGCGGTTAAGAAGTGGGAAGGACAGGAGTTAAAGAAGTAGAACTCACAATTGTCTGCTAAGAGCAGAGGGAGAGCTCCCCCTCCTCCCTCATGAAGACACAGGGTACATCTTCATTTGAGCTGGAAGGTGTGATTCCCAGCTCAGGTCGACATACCTGTGCTATCTTTGTTTGATCTAGCATCTAAAAATAGCAGTGTGTCCATGGTGGCACAGCTGGTCACTCGGGATAGTTGCCTCAAATACAATACCACCCGACCAGCTGGTTATGTAGTCGGGCAGCTAGTCCAAGCCACCACTTGTGCTGCTGTGGACACACTGCTATTTTTAGGCATTAGCTCAAGCAGCGTTAGCGCGAGTACACCTATGCAAGCTGGGAATCACACCTTCCAGTTCACACGTAGCCACACTTTCAGATGGGGGAATCTGAAGCAGGAGCGGGAGGCATAGGTGCTGGAATGATTTTTATAGTGGTGGTGCTGAGAGCTGTTGAACAAAACTGTAAACCCTATATATTATGGAAACCACTGCAAGCCAGCATCCCTAGTTCCAGCATCTATGGAGGGAGGAGCTGGTGAAGGGTTTCTGGGGCTTCAAGCCATTGCTAACAATGAGTGAAGCGGTAAAGATGGAGGAAGACTTCTAACAGCCAGAAGTTCCCTCTGTGGAGCCTCAATCTCCCCTATAGACACAAGGGAAGAGAATGGCCCACCTCACCCTCCAGCCCTGCTGCAGTAGAGCAGAATACAGGGAGGTGTGAACCCTGGGCTGACTCCCAGGTGGTTCTCTGCACACACACTGTAGGGCCAAACCAGCTGTACTACACAGGGTGCCCTCCATGCTCTCAGATGGGGTTAGGATATTTTCTTACTCTGGCATTCTCTTGAAACTAACCTGTGCCTGCCTGGCTCAGCATGGCACTTCGTTAGAAACATGAAACTGATTTATTCTGCCTCATTGCAGCAGAGGCATAACAGAACAACTTGTATGGAGGGGTAACAGACAGGCAGTCGATATCCCTACTTATCTACTTTTCCATTTAAAATTAATAGTTTTTAGTGGCAATGGTCCCTTTTTTATATTTTGAGAGACATGGCACATATTTAAGATGTTATAATTCAATATTTAATGAAAACAGACTTGTTAATGAATGAAGCACGTTAGCAGACATCAGACATTCAAAAGTAACAAACAGGAATACTTTTTGTTCAAACCACGAATGATAGATCATTGAAAGAAAAGTGGGACAGATTCATCAATAGAAAAGGGCCGGTGATCTGAAGCGACCATCATCCCATCTTCTGAAAACAGAGTCACAACATGATAAGAATCACAAATAAACTACTGATAAATGTATGTCTGAAAAATGTAAATATTGTTTTCATTCCTTCGAGGCACCAGAGCTAAGAGCAGAAGGGAAGGGACAACATGGGTGTGCAAAGTATACTCACTGTGTCTGTTTGGAGAGGAGTATCCCCACATTATATTCCTACAGAAAAGCGTATGCCCACTTTTTGCCATTTGTGGAGATGCAAATAAAAAGCGACATAGATTGTATCCTTTGTATTCTCTGTGCAGTTTACCATATCCCTAGGAAAGTTAGTACAGCACAGAGCACACAATTTTCAAGAGAGAGACTGGCTTCCACATAGGCACCTAAATAAAGTGGCCAGATTGTCAAAAGTGCTCAGCACCCAGAAGCTCCCACTAAGAACAATGCAAGCTGATGGATACCAAGCATTTTTGAAAGTCTGGCCACTTCAATTAAGCCTTGTTTAGACTAAGAAAAAAAATCATGTTAGTTACGATGTCTGAGGGCTTGTTTATATAGAAAGCTAGCGTGTGGCAAGTCAAGCAGTGTTAATTGACAGCACACTAGTCTCTGCCATGTATTAACTGACTATGTGGACCTGCCTAGATGCACTAAGAGTTCTGTAGTGTGCTTTGACATACTCCCATTTCAAACAGCAGTACATCAAGGCATGCTACAGAACTTTTAGGGCACTGTAGCAGGGTCCATGCAGTGATTTAGTAACCTGCAGATTTACACCCTGGCTTGCCCCACACTAACTCTCCATGTAGACAAGCCCTTCACTAGTCTATTTGAAACTCCATTTAGAACCTAGTGTAGATGCAGTTTAATGCCTCCGTACCCAAACTAGCTGGTTGGGGGGCGGGGGTCAATGCTATTGGGGAAGTCTACATAGCAGCAGAGGTCATTTGAAAATCCGGCCAAGAGTGTTTCTCCAGAGTCATTCACACTCTATAGTGGATTAGCATCGCTAATCCCAAGTGTTCAAAAGTCACCAGTCAGGCCTCAAAAATCAGGAGATTGGTTTAAAAGTCACACAAGTTTTACAAATGCTCATCTTGGTAGGCAGGCTGTGTCTTTGACAGAGCTGGGCACACTGGAGAGACCCTCTTGGGTGGGATTGGGGACAGGGGGAGATCTCAACCAAGAACAGCTAGGGCAGTGCTCCAAATGCTCTCTCTGCTGCCCCTCCCTCTTGCTGTCTGTGGGCCCGGGGGGGAGGGCTCTGCACCCTGTCCAATCTATTGATGTTGCCATGGGGCTGTGGGGGTGCTGGGAGACTGGTTCCTGTCTGGAAGTGCTGGAGGGGGTGGGATGTTGCAACTGTTTGTTGCTTAGGTGAGATAGCCATTGTGAGCTCTCTGTCCCACCCTACATCTAGTTGTTGGATGTCCTCTGATGCCAGAGGCTAGGCCTTCCATATGGCAAAACTGGCAGACTGCTGGATGGGGGTTTTTTTTCCCCACTTTGCATCCAGCAGGTCTAAGTTACAATCACTGCTAATTTAGCAGGTTCCAATGGGTGGGTTAGAAGTGTCCAGTGGATGTCCCTGTAAACCAGTGGGCTGCCTGGGTCTTGGGCCAGAGTACAGCAATGCATGGTGAGGGGGTTTGCCTTGATGTCTCGCTCAGCTTGTGCCCCTCTTCCTTAGCTTCCCTACCTCCCGCCTGCATGGGGTGGGACTCTGCCTTCCAATCAAAGTATTTTGGCAGACCTAAGGGTATAGAAGGAGCATGACCTTCACACACACACCCTGAGGTTTGTGGTACCATTTGTGCCACTTTAGGTCCTGCCAGGTAGTTTGGGGGTAATTACCGCAGTTAGGTAATAGATTTAAATGAAGTTGACACCTCTGTATTTAACCATACAATGGTGTCAGACAGACAATTAAATTGAATGAGTTGGCAATGCTGGGTCATGGTCCCAAAAAACTCTGCTATACTACAAGTCAAGACTTTATATACATAAAGGCACACCCATAAGAACATAAGAACAGCCATACTGTATCAGACCAAAGGTCTATCTAGCCTAGTATCCTGTCTTCCAACAGTGGCCAATCCCAACAAGCAAGCAAACTCCCTTTATTAATAAAGATTTCCAACTTCACACATTTAGGGGGACTTTGTTCAAACCAATAGAGTAAGCTAAAGGGAAATAATTGGAAAATGTGAGAGCTCCCTGATTAGTCTGAGGAAATATCCAAATAACTAAATAGCTATTTAGACAAGCTCCGAGAATGCTCCTTTGATGCTCATGACACACTTTGAAGTCTTTTGAGAACATTGTGGGATAGAGACAGAAAGGGAAAACATTGAAAACAAAACACATGCCAGTACAAAGCAAGTTGTGAACAAGTAGAAGCTATATTTTTTCTTAAGGATACTGACTTCACTTTATGGCTCTGAAAAAAATATGACTGGTAAGGCCACTGGTTTATTTCTGAGTAGAAAAACTGCATAGTATGAAATTTAACTAATCATTTAGCTGACATTGCTAGTAGTCCCTTAAATCAAGCATCTTAGTCATATTCCCCTGAAGTCTGCCAGAAACCTTTGCCTTTTTGACATGAAGTCCTTGGTTTGTCTACCCACAACGCAAGCATGAGCACCCACCCACCTATCCAGCCGCAACTCTGTACCTCATGGTTATCTGACCAAATCACATCTAGAGGCGAGAGGGTAATTCCTTTCCGTGTTAAGTCAATATTGCATTCTCTACTAAATCTGCCATCACGTATTCCAATTAATGCCAAATAAAGCGTTGGTTTCTGTGATGTGGATACCCATCCAGTAGGAGCTGCATTGAGACAGCAGTGCATCATGCTCCCGCAGATTTGGCTCAATCTGATGCTCTGAGATTTGAGTCCTTTTCCCATGTCTGCCATTTCATCTATGTTATTATCTGCAAGTCACGACACCTCTCTGGGCCTCAGCTTTCCAAACTGTAAACTGAGGATAACGCATTGTAAAGGGCCCTGCAAATCTTGCATAGCTATAGATGAACAGCACCTCAGAAGAGTCACTTATTTCACAATGGCCACTAAAATGCTATCAAATGTTAAGCACTAGACTATAACATAATACATAGTTAGTTAAACAACTGCAGACAAAGAGTAACTATTGAATCGGATTGGAGGGAATCTCAAGTGGGGTTCCACAGGGATCTGTTCTGGGTCCGGTGTTGTTTAACATCTTTATTAATGACCTGAAAGTAGATACAGAGAGCACACTGATCAAGTTTGTAGAGGACACAAAGCTAGAGGGGGTTGCTAGTAATTCGGAGAATAGAGCTAAAATTCAGAGGGATTTTGATAAATAGCAGAATTGGGCTGTAGACAACAAAATGAAATTCAAAAAAAAAGAAAAAAAGACAAATGTAAGGTGATACACTTAAAGAAAAACCAAAACGCACACATACACAATGGGGGATAACTGGATTGGCAGCAGCACTGCTGAGAAGGATCTGGGAGTTGTGGTGGATCACAATCTCAACATGAGTAAGCTTCACAATGCTGTTGCAAAAAAAAAAAAAACACAAACAATTTTAGGTTGCATTAACAGAGGCACAGCATGTAAGTCATGGGAGGCGATAGTACTGCTCTACTCAGTGTTGGTTAAGTCTCAGCTGGGGTACTGTGTCCAGTTTTGGTCACCCATGTATAGAAAGGATGCAGAGAAACTGGAAAGGATCCAGAGGTGAGCGACAAAGATGATTAAAGGGATGGAATACAAGCCACGTGAGCAAAGGCTGAAGGAACTGGGTATGTTTAGTTTGGAAAAAAGGAGATTAAAAGGAGGATATGATAGCAAAAGGCTGCCATAAAAAAACATGGAGAAAAGTTGTTCTCTCTTGTCACAGAGGGCAGGACAAGAGGCAATGGGTTCAAACTACAGCATAGCAGATTTAGCTTAAGTCTCAGGAAAAACTTCCATTGTCCTACTGTTCTTACAGTTAGGAACTGAATGCCTAGGGAGGCTGTGGAATCTCCTTCACCTGTGGTGTTCAAAAGGAGGCTGGATAGCCATCTGTCATGGATGGTTTAGACACAACAAATCCTGCATCTTGGCAGGGGGTTAGGTGATCCTCGCAGTCCCTTCTAACACTATGATTCTATTAATACTAATTCAGTGGCTGATTTATAGAGATCAAAAGCTCAATTAGCAATCCACCATGGATTTGATCTCTTGTAGGTAAGCTGCAAGGAGTTATGAAGCTGAGTCTGAGTTCCCAGTGAAGTCCTCTAGTCCTTCTCCTGAGGATGGGTTGAAAAGGTGAAGTCTATTACAAACCTAGTTTTATTTGCTGTTCTCACTTTTTATACTCTTCCCCAGCTACCGTCTCTTCGCTGGTACTGTGCAAGAGAGAGAGGACTATTCTGTCTACAATGGCATCTGCTCCTAACTACGGTTCAGTGCCAGACCACTCTGTGGGGGCGGGAAGAATCAATTTCTAATTACTCATTCATAGCAGAGGTTTAATGAATTGTACTGGTTTATTGTACTTTCACTACCATTGTTATCTTGGGTTTTATGCATTCTTTGGAGAAGTGGAGTAAAAAAAAATTTAATGCCATTTCACTTCTAGTGTGGGATGACAGATCTGAATTTTACCAAACTGAATATTTAAGGGTACCCAATTTTAGTGCATTAGCTTCATTGCACAGTTTTACCCTCTGTCAGACCTGTTTGATTCTATTAAAGAAATGGAGGGATGGAAGGCACCTCAAGAGGTCATCTAGTCCAGCCCCCTGCACTGAGGCAGGGCCAAATACACCTAGACCATCCCTGACAGGTGTTTCTCTGACTTTTTCTTTAAAACCTACAACAACAGGGATTTCACGCCCTCCCTTGGAAGCTTATTCCAGTGCTTAATTAACCTTATGGTTGGAAAGTTTTTCCTGGTATCTAACCTAAATCTTCCTTGCAGCAGATTAAGCACATTACTTGTTGTCCTACCCTCAGTGGACATGGAGGACAGTTGATCACCATCCTCTTTATAGTAGTCCTTAACATATTTGAAGACTTATTAGGTCTCCCCTCAGTTTTCTTTTCTCAGGACTAAACATAGGTCAAGGTTTTGAAACCATGACCTATGAGGAAAGGTTACTTTTTTTTTTTATTTATGCTTTCCTCTGGACTCTCTCAAGTTTGTCCACATCTCTCTTAAAGTGTGGCACCCAGAACTGGACACAGTATTCCACACCAGTGCCAAGTAGAGTGGGACAATGGCCTCTTGTGTCTTATATATTACACTCCTGTTAATAAAGCTCAAAATGACATTAACCTTTTTCGCAACTCCATCATATTGTTGGCTCATATTCAGATTGTGGTCCACTATAACCCCTAGATCCTTCTCAGCACTAACAACTGCCTAGCCAGTTTTTCCATTTTGTAGCAGTACATTTGATTTTTCCTTCATATGTGAAGTATTTTGAACTTGTCTTTATTGAACTTCATCTTGTTGATTTCAGACCAATTTGTCAAGATCGTTTTGAATTTTAGTCCTAGCCTCTAAGTACTTGCAACCTCTCCCAGCTTGGTGTCATCCACAAACTTTGTAAGCAAACCCTCCGCTCCATTAATGAAAACAGTGAAAATTACCAGATGCAGGACAAACCCCTGCAGAACCTCACTAGAAACGTCCTCCCAGTGTAACAGGGAATCTTTGATAACTACTCTTTGAGTATGGTCTTTCAACCTGTTATGAACTCACTTGATAGTAATTTCATCTAGACCACATTTCCTTAGTTTGTCTACAAGGATTTTAATTTTTCTTTTCTGGATTTACAAGAAAAATTGGGTATTCATCCAGTTATTGGTATGTTACATGATCAATTTAAGAAAAAAAAGATACTCAAAAAAATCCTTAACTTCCATCTTTTTTTTAATCCTCAACTGTCTTTCCAATGGTTTTTTGTGGGTAACAAAACAGAGAATATTTTGTAGTGAATAAATGAATGAATGTAGCTTTCTACTAACACAACACCTATCAGTACATCATTTTCCTTGCATTTATTTTTTAAATTTTAATTCTCTGCATTGATCATGGGGGGTTATCAAAGAATATTTAATATTTGCTGCTCAAACAGGGTCTCAGTTTAATTGGTAATTCATATGGGGTTGCTGCTGTTCCCTGATTACAGCAGCAATTCTGGCATGAATATTCACATCTGTGCATGCAAAATTCAGTTTCCATGAATGATGTACATTTTGGGAGGCAGAAACAGCACTTTTCATTATGTCTGTTCAGCAGCTAACACATTGTGGGCACCATTAGAAACATTACTAATAATGCTCATGCACGCAACTTTGGAAGTCACTTTCCATGAATTTGTGCCAGTGAAACTCAATCACTCAACATGTTCAAAGGAAGTGTACATGAAAAGGGGCAAAAATATAGCCAAAACACATTCATTTAAAAACCTCAGATATCTTAGGACAATGTGTGCAATATTCATCAAGCCCAAATGTTAAATAGCCAAGAAAAAAAAACTCCACACAAAGCATCAATGTTTTGCAGCTAATTGTTTCACCTTAACTTGAAAGTGGTTCATAGGATCAGAAC
This sequence comes from Caretta caretta, assembly GCF_965140235.1. Lineage (NCBI taxonomy): Eukaryota > Metazoa > Chordata > Testudines > Cheloniidae > Caretta > Caretta caretta. The sequence goes on along the minus strand of NC_134206.1, from coordinate 161,867,488 downwards.
ACAAGATTAGCATGGGAGCAGGAACAAACTTCTCCTCTAAAAAGAATGTAAGAATATATCACAATACTATAAGGCTACCTAGTAATGCAAGTCTGAAAGTTATCACACTGCAACACCCTGAGACAGTTTTCAGAGTGTTTTGGGGGCTTCAATAATCATCATGACTGGCACTTTATAGATTCGTATTAGCTAGGTAGAAGCGATTTATGGGCCAGATTGTGACACTCATACATGCACTGAATAGTACTTTACACCATATGAATTCCCATTAAAGTCGATTGGGCTACACTACTTAATGTAATGGTGCCACAGTCTGGTACTGTTATCATTCAGATAATCTAAGAAACTAGAGCATAGTTTTGCAACAAAGGTAGATAAGATTTTAGAGAATTGTCTTGGGGAAAAGGAAAGCTATGCTCCTCTAATTCTTTGATAGCCTTCTTGGTTCTACTCTATGTAGGATTTGCATCCAAAGTGATCCTATGTTTTCTTTTCAAAACAGAAGATCAAATTATTATTATTAAGAATTAGAAAAGGCCATATTAGGTCTTCTTATTAAGAATTAGAAAAGGCCATATTCGCCTTATCAGACAGCTACATACAAGAGTTATCGTCAGATTATAAGACATTATAGAGGGATACAATATGTCAAAGCCTATTTTGACCTATACAGGGGTCCCTAAATCTCTCTTGAACTTGTTGACTGAAAGTGACACTGAGTAACAGATTGTATCACTCCCCCTTCTGCTCCCTTTCTTTCTTCACCCACTCTTCCTCTTTGATGATAGTTATACTTTATACTACTTTTATTTTCTACATAGCATTAAGTACCAGTTGTGCTCCCGAGTATCTGTGTCAGCTCTTTTTTTTATGGAGCAGGAGGACTTGATCACAACTACACATTTCTTTGTGACATTAAAAATAAAAAGTTTATTGCTTTAAAAAGTGTCATAAATCATAATTACCCAGCAGAAGCATTGTAGTCCAAATTCTGTCTCATCCTCTTCTCATCTTTATGTGCTTCCCTTCAAACCAGTTCCAGATGGCATAGTTATGAAACCTTCATCCATGGCTAAGTGGAGCTACCTTCCCTCGAGTGTCTGGGTTGAATTTCTCTATGCATAACAGGTTCCTTGGTTGCACCTCTCATCTATTGATCACCTGATGAAATTGCTTTCTTACTGCATGTTCCAATTCTGGTGAGTTACTTCTATTCCTCAGTACCCAAATGGCTCTCTCTCACATGCATCTCTCTTCTTCAAATTTGGCTTCCTCTCCCTCACTCCTATTGCTCTCCCCAAATCTGCACGGTCTCTGTACCATGATTCTCATTCTCTAGGTCTTACCCATTTGCAGTGTCTTGCTTGCCCATTTTATGGGTCTTTCATTGCTGACTCCATCTTCCCATTTTGTGTTATCCAGATTTTCAGCCCCTCCCCTTATTCAACATTCTCTCATTCTTCCCTGTTCTAGGATGTCTTGTCTAGTATATGCCTTTAAAGTCGCACAAACTTGCAATGTGTCATAAGAAAACTATTTGGCTTATATGATCACATGACAAATTCATGGTTGTATTTGTCTTCAGCTATCTCCCATGATGCGGGTTTCCTGACATTCCATACTCAGTTTCTTTAAGAGCTACACTTCTCCACCCAATACCATCGTCTAATACTCATGTTGTCTTTTTTGCAGAGAAAACTGGAATAGGCTTAAACTGATGAATAATTAAGAAATCTTTAAGTTAATCTAAAATCAACATTTCGAATAAGGGTGAAGTCTCTTTTCACAGCAGAGAATTTCACAGCTATGAATGATCTACCCTTGGGATAGATGATATGGAAAAAGATTAAATAATTCCTGTTACTCTGCTTATGGGATTCTGCTGATCAAATTCTTTAAAGTGAAACATTGATATTTCTCTAAAAAGTTAAGCTCAAGCAAAATATATCCTAAGTACTAGTTTCAGGTAAACCTTCACACATTCACTTTATGGCCGACATGGAAGTTAGTTAGAAAATTCAAGCATTTAATCCTAGTGTTCTCATTGTGTCCAGCTGTCCTTATTTCTAAAATCTGCCTGGCACAACCAAATATTTTATTATGCTTAAAGGGCTACATTAATGTCTGGCATAATGCCATCAAAGTCAATGATGTTGCTTTGGCCTAAACCAAGAGTCATTTCCCTTGTGGTAAGCACAACTGATCACAGGCAAAAAGCTAAGAATGCTACAAGTGGAAACAAAAGCGAAAGTCAAAATCCAAAAGTGGAAGTGTCTCATCTGATCTTGTTCCTAGCACTGCTAATGATTAGAAATGGGACTGAATCAAAACCTTGGCTCCAAAACCTTCTAAACTTCTGGGGATTTAGAGACCAAACCAGCAGCTGGACCCAAATTTGGGATCCATAATGGAGTGGATCTGAGGTTTTGGTATAGATATCCTCTGCCCCACCTAGATTTTGAAATCTACATCAAAGTTTCATGATTCAAGCCCAAGAGAATTTGAATATTGGTAGATTTACAACCAATGAAGGAGTAATCGCTGTTACATGGTTAAGTAAACATATTCAGTATGGAAGACTAAATTGCTCTCTAAAGTGGAATAGGGATTTCCATCACTGAATCAGATACTATCACTGAGTGCAGAGAATAAGATCGATGACTGGATATACAACCATTTACAAGAGATCAGAGTGAAATTAGAGATAATCATTCATACAGATGAGATGGATGGTTCCATTACAAACAATGTGGAAGAGTTCTCCAAGTTTGCTTTTATTTAGTTTTAACTGTGACTGAAAAAACCTTTGCATCTCACTAAGCTGGTTTAGAGGGAAGAAGATAGTAGGGTGAAATTTTTCATTAGTTTATTGCTTAGTTCTGAGGAAGAGAGGTTCAGTGGCTAGCACAATAGCCTCAGACTCGAGAGATCTGCTCTACTACTTCTTGTATGATCTTGGGCAAGGGACTTAGGCCCAGAACAAAAGGTATTTAGAGATCTAACTCCTATTGATTTCAGTGGAAGTTAAGAGCCTAAATATCTTTGAGGATCTGGGCTTTAGTCTTTCTGTGCCTCAATTCCCCATAAAAGGGGGATAAAACAACTTCCCGCCCTCATAGGGTGTTGTGAGGTGCTCACATACCATGGTGATGGCAGTCATATAATTGGCTTGGAAATCAAACTTTTGAAATCATTATGCAGCTGCAGAATGAAGATGCAACCAATCAGATTGGAAACAAAAAAGAAGAATTATTTTAAGGGCGGGACTTTCAAAAGGTGTGCAGGAGTGGACTAACTCTGCTCCCACTCAAGTCAATTGTAAAATTCCGCACTGTCAGTGGCACCAGATTTAGGCCCATTCTGGGCACCTTTGAAAATCCCACTTTAAAATCAATTTTTTCTTTATTTTTAAGGACTTGAGTGATCCTAAACCTGTAATCAACCCACAGTCAAATTTGGCATTAGAGATTAAAAACTGATCACAATATTTCAGAAATGTTAGATAAGGACAAAAGAAGGCAGAAATTATCAGTTCCTTTTAGACATATTGGGCCCCACCTGTTATTTATACTGTTTTTACACCTGACCAAGTCCACAGACTTGAGTGGAGAAACTCCTGATTTGTACCAATATAAGAGCGGGACCTGCCCAGTTCTCTCGCTTTTTAGGGGTAGAGGTTTTTATTTCCTTCCTAGCAACATCAGCTGGAGTTTGTAGCTCTTTCTAGGATAGTACTGGGTCTTGCTTTTTTCTTTTAGCTTGAGCTGCACCAAGAAACCATCTTCCCTGGTCCCATGCACCATACAGCTTCACTCTCCTTCAATTCTCATTGCTCCCAGCAAGCTTTCAAACACTGGCCTCCACTCCTGTCATTGGACACACACTTCCAGGGCCTCCCACGCTGTCCCCCTGGACCTCTTTTAAGGGCTCAGGGGATAATGGCAGAATTAATGCCACCCCAGTGGTGTTAACTGACAGATTTTCTGTGTGGTTTGAGTCCGATGTGTATTCCCTCTTCAGCACTGACCCTCAACTCCGCAAATGGATTTCTGTGAAGTCTGGACTAGGGGGTAGGGGCAGGGTTGGGGAGACAGCCAAGTTTTCTCCCATGTTCTTCTGACTGGACCCAGTCAGGCCCTGGGAAAATATTACTGTAATGAATAACTGACTGACATTTAGCAACATAAAGCCTTTTGAAAAACTAGCAAAAGGTCACTATGCATTTTCTTCTCAAGGAAACCATGTGGGCCATGTTTATACAAATTAATGTTTGCACAGAAGAGGGAAATACTGGAGAAGGGATCTTCACTGTGCTTGTAGCATACAGAAGCAAAACACTTTCTCTTCAACGAAGGCAAACATATCAAATTACTGGCATCACAAGGGAGATTCCTTCCCTTAAGCTGCTACTTCTCCTAACCCACATTACTTCAAGGGAGACAAAGCTTGCTGAAATAATATTGAATGAAAAACAAAAACTGACCATACCTCTAACAGTTGGAACGGAGTTTTAGCCCATTCTTCATCTCTTTCGTGTGTTATGTTGAAACTGAGTACAAAAGGAGGCTATCAGCGTTGAATATTCTATCATGAGGTAATTCAGCCACCAGCTCTAATCTTAAGAATACAATGATAGCAATGTGCTTTCTGTTTCCATAGGATGTGAAATATCACAGGCCAGTAGACTCTAAAATGCACATTTAAAACTGAAATGCCTGGCACCAGAGAGTTGTTTACTAAAATCTCCCTCTCTGAAAAGGTTCAACTCAAGTGTCCTAGAGAACAGTTAATAACTCATGGCATCTGCACAGCATAGTTGCTCAAAGGAAATCTATTAAAGAATAACTATGTTATAAGTTTACTCTTGTGATATATTCATCACTGTGGTCCTTAGTGGAGGTCATATTTGTGCCCTCGTATGATACAGACTAAAAGCAGAAGATTTCGGCAGCAGCAAATGAAATATAACAGCCTTTCTAAACTTTAGGGGAAACAATGCCAGGTGCCCAACCTTTAAACAAACAAGGATGCTGATTCCCTGGTGTCATTTGCTCCCATATGTCACTGGAGCAATATGTAGGAAGAAGGCAGGCTGAGATGGGTGGGAGGGAATAGACTGCCCCAGCCAGTGTACAGCTGTTATAGAAGTTCCAAATTGATTCCTCTGCCAGGCCCTGGTGTGCTGTGGGAGGGGGTCTGAGAGAGTGGTAGGAGGCAGCACAGAGGACTTAAGATCACCTTTGCACCTCCAGGATGTGGGACTGGACCAAGGGCTGGCGCAGCCCCTAGTTCACACAGCAACCTGCCAATGGGATGCTTTGCAAGCTAAAAACAAGTTACTAGGAAGCAGGTAATGGAGAATTACTGGGCTCCAGCACAGAGCATGAATCTTGAGTCCATCACTTAGCCCTGGTCTACACTGGGGGGCGGGGGAATCGATCTAAGTTACGCAACTTCAGCTATGTGACTAAAGTCAATGTACTTAGATCGACTTACTGTGGTGTCTCCACCGCGGTGAGTTGACTGCTGCCGCTCCCCCGTCGACTCTGCCTGGGCCTCTCACGGCGCTGGAGTCCGGGAGTCGACGGGAGAGCACTCGGGGGTCAATTTATTGCATCTAGTCTAGAAACGATAAATCAATCCCCGCTGGATCAATCGCTGCCGCGGGTAGTGAAGACATACCCTTAGGAAAAGGGGAAGTGGCTTTGGGGCAACCAGCCAAGTACCAGTGACAAAAGCTTTAAGTACCAGCACAGCTATGCACTCTAGTTGTTCTACACACCATGCACATAAAGTAGTAATACAAAGCACTATACAAGGTAACAAATATAAAGACACCCATGAAAATGTTAAATTGAATTAACATGTTAATACATATAGCCTTGTTTCTTAGAAAATGTATCCTCAAACAGGCCTTTTCAGATGATAGCTTAAGAGATCTTTTGGTACAAAAGATAAGTATTCATGTTACAGATTTGATACTTTAATCTTTATTCATCCACATATCCCAGAAGATTTGAAAAGTTCTCTGTAGTATTTACAGCCATAGTGTGACAGAATTGTGCTGAAGAATAAAAACCAGAAAGTGAAATTGACTATAAACAAAATTGACTCATGTATTTTCATTTTCCAAAGGTGCCTGAAGCATGAAAAGAAAGCACAAACAGTGAAAATTAAAATAGATTTCTAAAATTCTTTCAATTTGAAAGTCTAAAATATTAGTAATATATGTAGGGAAGTTTATAATATATTACACACACATACACACGCCCCTCATCCCCCCCCCCCAAAATACTACTACAACAGAGCATTTTCCCTGTAAAAATATTCAAATAGATTTATATTCACAATTTTGAAAAATGGGAGATTATTCTTTGTACCCCATTTCGGAGTTATTCATTACACTACTATGCCAGCATCAGCAATCACAGCTGATGCCTTGGAAATGTTTCTCTTAACTAAAATGAAAAGGAAGAGAAGTTAGCAACCTCACACACCAGCTTGTCGTTTCCTTCTATTCGTGCCTAATGTGTATTAAAAAAAAGAAATCCTTCAAACAGTTCCTATCTCAACCAGCTGGTGGCACTATAAGCTCTTACTATGTAATGAAAAGTGAACGCATCCACTGCAATATAATTTTACAACATTTAATCTTTTATCTTTATTTATGAGTCTGTCATAAATGGTTTAATTTGCATGAATTGGCCATATTGAGCCTAAACTGTTAGGCTAGGGAATATCCGGTTCATAAGCAGTAGGCTAAGATTGTCTTGTGGAGATTTAAAAAAAAAAAAAAAAAATTTGTTCTCCATTCTCTAGCAAAGAAAGAAATCCTGGTGTGCTGCCAAATGATCTTTCTTACCATGACACTAAGAAAAATTTTATATAAAAATAAAATCAGACACACAAAATTCAAGGAATTGATCTCAGAAGGGCTCCTTGAGCAGATAAAGCAGTAGGTTATACAGGATAGCAATTTTGCATATTATAGATCATCCTTCATTTAAGAAATGTACACTATATAACAAATATGTATCCTCTATAGTAAGGTAAGGAAAGATACATGCTGCCCAGCAAAGTAGATATAATATGTAGTAGGCGGTGTATAAAGATGGAGGGTGAAATCCTCGTTCCATTGAAGTCAGAACTCCCATTGACTTCAGTGGGGCCATGATTTCACCCACAGAGTATGCAGCAAAATATATGGGCTTGAATCTCCTCTCACAGCCACGCAACTCCATTAGTTTCAGCAGAATTATTCCTGATTTACAGCAGAGTAATCAGGAATATAATATGGCTGGAAGTAAACTGGATGTCTAGCATACATACAGTAGGAAAGGAAATTAAACAGGCAACAGATTGGACATAATGATTAACTCAGTGCTGTTGCTGAATTTGTTTTCAGCAACATTTTCCCTCTTTTAAAACTGTATTTAACAATAATTTCTCCAGAGCCTCATTTTTTCTTTTTTCATTTTTTTTTGCAGTGATAATCCTTTTCAAGAGATATTTATTCCTCTTTCACATTAGTTTAAGTGTACTTTTTATTTAAGATGATACCTTCTTGAAAGTGAAAAGGTTTTCTTTCAGGATGATTTGTGTTCCTCCTTCTCGGATATTAACATTAAATGACACTTAACTGCTATATAGCATTTTTCATCAGGGGATCTCAATGTGCTCTACAAATGAGGTCAGTACAATTATCCCCATTTTACAGAGGGGAAGAGCAAGGCAGAGCGCCATAATGAATTTTGGCATTCATCCTTCAAACACTTATGGACATTAATTTAATTGGACTGCTCTAATACATAAGTTAACACACATGTATAAGTGTTTGCAAGATCAGGACCTTATACACACTTGGTATAACTGCAATTGCTTCCTTTTCTCATTGCTCAAATATCCTAGAAAAAAAAATCTGGACTGAAGACAAAAGTATTTATTTCAACAGGGTTTCCTCAGAGAAAAAAAAAATAAAATGAAAGCATGAGCTGGGAAAACCATTTGTTTCTCATTTGCAAAATACTCTGGATAAAAATGAAATGTTTCTTTGAATTTCATGAAAAAAATTACAGTGCAAATTTCACTGACATTTCAGGAATACATTTGAAAAAAAAAAATCAATAAACTTACCAAAGGCTGGTAAAACAGAGAGTTTTCACTTTTTAGTAGCAGAACGGTGTGTGTGGCGGGGGGTGTTGGTTGGTTACAAAGGGTTTTTCACGTCATGAGATCCCCATTGCTAAGTGATATGGCTAAAATCAGCTCTGTGCCTTGAAAGTATACAAATAGCATGCTCACAGAGAATGCATTATTGTTCACTGTAGTGCAATAAGGAAGACCACTTAAATGAGCTTCAGAAAAAACAAACAAACAGCTACTCACCCAAAGCAAAATGATGTTTTATGACACTGAGTCATAGTACTCCAGAAAATAAGAAAAGTAAGAACAAGTCAGGACGCTGAGTTTAATTACTTTTTTAAAAAATCCACAAGAAGAAATGTGAAATGCAAGTGACTTGTAGGAGACAAGAGAGAACCAGCTCCTAGTGAAATTGAGAAGGGGTCCCCTCCTCCCTCCAGTCAGACCTGCAGGTCCAATCCTAATAAGAGTTGTGTACACTGTAGGTGTCATGGAAAGTAATACTTCCCTACTCTTACAAGCAATCACTGCCATCTCAGAGGAGATAGTCCCTAACAATGGTAGAAATCCTGGGCATAAAACTTGAGTCTAGTCATGTTTATATGAGAGTTTTGTCATTGATTTTGTTGGGGCCAAGAGCAGGTCCTATGTTTTCCACATTTCTCCACAGTAGTTAATTCAGAAAATGGGTGCAAACAGACAAAATGGAGCTCGAAAGTTCACTTAAGTGCATCAAGTTGAAGAGGTTATGTGGCGGGCCTGGTACCCCCCCATCCCTTTGTGGCAGGGGTGGAATGGGGTGTCAGAACCTCACCGCTCACAAGTTCACGCGCCCATGTTCACGTGGCCAGTTGCGACCTAATGGCCTCCTTCCACACACTCACCCCTTGGGCGGGGTAGTGCAGCCTGAGTCCATGTAACTTGCCCCCAGATGTCAGGGCAGTGTGGCCCAATGGCCAGGGTCCATATAACTTGCTACCCGTGTGGGAGCAGTGCAGCCTAATGGCCAGAGTCCATACGATCCCCTTTGCAAGCAGGGTAGTGCGACCTAGTGGCTGGAGTCCATAGGATTCCCACGGTGCAGGGGGTGGGTGTTAGGGGGACCTGGGCCCGCCCTCTCCACTGGGTCCCGACCCAGGGCCCTGGTAGTGGCAAGTTCCCCTTGCCACCAGCTCAGCGGGGATCCACCCGCAACTCGCTGAGCATCTGTATGGCTCTAACGCTGTTTGCCTCTAAAGTTCCCCTGGTCACTGCCTACCATAAACACCAGGTTCTCTACTTTGGGCAGTCCTCTGGTCTGTTCCCCTCCTGTGACATACTCCGTCTGGGTATCAGGGTGCGGCCCGGCTTGGCTGGCCTCCGTATTCTGGTGCACAGGCTGTCCCTCTTCAGGAGCTGGCAGCGTCCCTTCTTCCCCTCCAGCGGTCAGCCCAGACTGAGCAGCTCTGCAGGCTTTTATACCTTTCTTCCAGTTGGAGCATGCCCAGCAGAGCTTCCGGGCGGGGCTTCCCCTGCTAGGAAGGAAGGGTTAACCCCTGCGGTACCAGTGCGGGGCCACTCTGCCCTATCACAGACTATTAATTTTAGATCAACGATATTTCCTGTTTTTCCCCAGGAACGCACAAAAAGCCAGACATTTCCTAGAATGAATATTCAGGTTGACAAACAATTTGCTTGTGGGGCAGGAAAATGCAGTAGTATTGTCTTGATTTGTTTCTTGAAAGATTTAGAAAAAAAAATTTACTTCTGGTTTCCCACTGAAAACCAGAAGGAGGAGAAGTTCTGAAATACCACAGTAAAAGTTATATTTGTAAGAATATCAGCTGAGTTTTGCAGACACCAAAAGTTTGGATAATTCCAATATGTTTCAGTTGCCTGATTCTTATGTCTTGTTCCTTGGGTTGTTATTTATACCCTTGCACAGTGAGTTCATGCTACCAGATCAGCACTTTACCAGATAATGGCACTTTACACCCGCAAATTTCGTACAGCTCTATGAGTCGGACCCAATAAAGTCAATGGAAAGACTCCCATTGGCCTTCAGTGGACTTTGGATCAGGATCTAAATAATTACATTTGCTGCAAAGCAGTAGAGAATTAGGCCAAATGTATATACCTGCACTCCATCTTATGAAAACCACTGATTAGCCCAACATTTGTTGAGACCCTCATGTAGCGGAAATTTATCATGAAAGGATTTTAAACCACCATGACATGACACCTTTTAATTCTGAGCAGGCTTCTTCATTTATGGTATTCATTTCTCCACCTTGTTCCTTTGCCAGGCTCTGCCCCAGCTCTGCATTTCTCCTTTCCTTCCATAATTATTCGGACAGAGAAATCCATAAGGAAGGAGCACACATAGCCCGAGGGCCCATTCTCTAATATTTTTCCTAGGATCACTCCCTATCAAAATTAAAGCATGCTTTTCCTTAGTCATCTCTATCTGGAGAGCACACACACATGTGGGGAGAGGCATCCTCATGTTCCCACTGAAGTCAATAGCCAAACTCTCATTGATTTAAGTGGGAGCAGGACTGGGCCCCAGGTTAGGTGTGCTTTTCATCCCAGGAATATGATGCAGAGTTTCATAAGGCAGCACTTCCAGGAATAGCACCAAAGCTCCACCCTGGGGTTTGTCGACCCTGTTGGACTCTTTTTTTTAAAAAAAAAATAAGCAGAGAGAATTTCTTTTACTTGCTTTAGTCATTTTCCTTCCCTTTGGCTCAACATTTGTGCATATCCTCTTTTATGCAGAAACAGTGATGCATGTTGGAACAACAGATCCAGCAGAAATCTGATTTTAAATGTTTTAATGCCGTTTCCCTCTTGTTTACGCTTTTAACCTGGCAGATGGAGCTTCCTTCTCACCCATTATCCTTTACCCAATCAGGAAAGGCTGAATAAAGTAATGTCTCTTTAGGCACCAGCCTTGTGTCCTATTTTTGTTTTGGTGAGTAACTTATATAAAGGGATCCCACTTATTCACACACATTGCAGGGACAGAAAATAGAGCTCTCCATGCAAAGAACTTTAGAGAGACAGGCCTGTAGCATTAAGCATGTCTGCAGATTAACCCTGCCTGGGGTTGAACGCAAACATATGCTTGTCTCCAAAGGACCATCTACCTCCTGGAATTTATACAACACATGGGCCCACAAGTCAACCTGCAAAAACAGGCTGAACTTTCGAAAGACCCCCAAGATAACCAGTAAACCTTAAGCATAGCAATTGACCTGAGTCTCAGAATAAAGGAGCCAGTGAGTTTCAAGCTATAAAAGTCATTACAAGAAAAGCTACAAGAAGCTTCTACCCCATAACGAAGTCACTAAGTATGTTTTATCGGCAAATTGCATTTTTCCCCAACAGTGTAATTCCCCAAATTCAATAGGAGTGGGGCTCAGTTTTAGTAGTCAGCTATATAACCAACTGAGACAAAACCCTACACCAACCTTTCTTCAAACACAGGAACTCCACAAGTCATGGTTGAAAAGCAGATCTAGGATAATTCCTACAACCGTAAGCAAAGAGTAAGCTGACATGGAATGATGTCAGATTGGAGGGAGGTCTCAAGTGGGACCTGTTTTGGGTCCGGTGTTGTTTAACATCTTTATTAATGACCTGGAGGTAGGTATAGAGAGCAGACTGATCACGTTTGCAGAGGACACAAAGCTAGAGGGGGTTGCCAACACTTTGGAGGCTAGAGCTAAAATCCAGAGGGATCTTGACAAGTTGGAGAACTGCGCTATAGACAACAAGATGAAATTCAACAAAGACAAATGTAAGGTGCTACATTTCGGGAAGAAAAAACAAATACCTACATACAGAATGGGGGACAACTAGCTTGGCAGCAGCACTGCTGAGAAGGGTCTGGGAGTTGTGGTGGATCACAATCTCAACATGAGTCAGCAATGTGATGCTGTTGCAAAGAAAAGCAAAAAGAAAAGGAGTACTTGTGGCACCTTAGAGACTAACCAAATGCAGTTTTTGGTTGTATTAACAGAGGTAAAGCATGCAAGTCACGGAAGGGGATAATAGCAGTCTACTTGGTGCTGGTTAGGTATCAACTGGAGTACCGTGTCCTATTTTGGTCACCAATATATAGAAAGGATGTGAAGAAACTGGAAAGGATTCAGAGGTGGACCACAAAGGGAAGGAATGCAAGCCATATGAGCAAAGGCTAGAGGAACTGGGTATGTTTAGTTTGGAAAAGAGGAAATTAAGGAGGGACATGAGAGAGGTCTTCAAATACTTGAAAAGCTGCCATAAAAAGATGGAGAAAAGTTGTTCTCTCTTGCCACAGAGGGCAGGACAAGAGGCAATGAATTTAAACTACAGCATAGCAGATTTAGGTTAAATCTCAGGAAAAACTTCCTAACTGTAAAAGCAGCAGTACAATGGAACAGGCTGTCTAGGGAGGCTGTGGAAGCTCCTTCACTGAGGATTTCGAAAGGAGGCGGGATAGCCATCTGCCTTGGATGGTTTAGACACAACAAATCCTGCATCTTGGCAGTGGGTTAGATTATCTGACCCTCGCGGTCCCTTCTAATCCTATAAATTCCGTTATCATCATCATCATCCACAAAAGACCACTCGGCTTCTAGTACTACCTCAAAACACAGCAGTATACATCTCCTGCACTACAAAGGATCACAAACGATGTGCATCTCCTGTATATAATATACATCCCCTGCATCCTAAAGGATCAAAATCTAAATCCAAATGAAAATAAAATCCACTTTTATGTAATATCACCTCCAAACCGCAACAGAACGAAATCATTTCTATACGCATGGCAAGAACAACCCCTGCCAAAACCAAGGAATGCTCAAAACACTAGGCTAAAACCTAAAGCTGCAACATGAGAATTAGTGGGAAGTAAAGATCAAAAAACATCACCGACAATCTAGATTGTAAGAGACTGTCCCTCAGAGCTAGTACACTAACAGACTGCTTCCTTACCATGAAATGTACAAAGCCACAGCAGACTCTTACCAAATACCAAGTCAGCGTCCATAAATTAAGAGACCGAAATGAGACGACAAAGCACAGTACAACTACAAAGAGAAACCTCATGTGACAGAAGAGACTGAAATCGAGAGATGCTTTCTGTTTCCATGCTGAAAATAAGGAGTGAAAGAAAAATATTTTCCCAAAATTATGACAAATAAGAGATTTTCCATTAAAAGGTGAAGAGGAAAAGCCCTACAGAACCGCAGAAGGGAAAGATAGCAGATAGTGTAGTGTTATATCTAGTAATCTCATTCCAAATTAGGAATTGACAGTGACAAATGGACACTGGATAAAATCTCAAAATACACTGAGAGAAGATTCTTGATATACTGTATCTACTTCTGTTTGCAGTGTTGTAGCTGTGTTGATCCCAGGATATTAGAGGAACAAGGTGGGGGAGGTAACATCTTTACTGGACCAATATTGGTTAGTGCACGAGACTAGCTTTCGAGCTACACAGAGCTCAGGTCTGAAGAGCTCTGTGTAGCTCAAAAGCTTGTCTCTTTCGTCAACAGAAGATGGCCCAATAAACAATAGTACCTCATCCATCTTGTCCTGCTTCCGAGAGTTACCCGAAGTTTTGGCCCTTTCACACTTTGGCAACACAAAAATAAACTTGTCATGTCAATAAAGTACTATTGAACTGAATACTCTAAAGTGCTGACAGGGGGGTCTGGAAGGCCTGAGGCTGAACACTCACGCTGGTACGAGAGAACTAGTACTACACCAGAATTTCAAAGGCCAAATGGCTCTTTGATCTTCCTGGGGGATTCCTCCTTCATTCAAGATACAGGCCATTGATTTGAGAGTAGTGCTGATAAACAAAACTAGCCTTTTTATTAGACACACACACACACTCACGCTCTCTTCAGCCTGCAAGGAAGGCACAGGTAGGAGGCTTCTAAAGCACTGGGCTGCTTATAATCTCTCTTGAGGAGGCAATCAGCCCTTGAACATTGGAAAAAGTACTACAGAACTTCACCTTTCTGTATTTAAAATGCAGGGGCCCAGCCACTTTGTCAGTTGGGCATGCAAAACTCCTCTTGTCTTCAGGGAAAGCCTAGAAAAAAGGACTTATTGGGAAAATAGTGACGACCCAACGAGAAGTGGTCAGATAGACATTTTTTGTCGCAAAACTAATACAATTATGACATTCTTGTGGTATTGTGAAGAAACCTAGTTCCAGGGTTAAAGTTCTGAATGATTAAGAAAATGAGAGTCAGCTCTGGAGAATAATTGGAAGAAGAAATATACTGAGCACATTTTTATTCTGCAGCTCTCTGCCTACCTTTTATCAGGTTTCATACACCCATGAAAAATAAACCATCTTTATTTATAACCTCTTTAAGCCTGAATACTGGAATTAAGGAAGAAACTATTTATTATGGAAGCTGCTGCCCCTACCTTAGTATGAGACCCCCACATACAAAATCAATCAGATGTGACTTGTGGAAGTAACTTTTTTTTAAAAGGCATAAAAGCAAAGATTTGTAATTATAGGTTTACTTTTAGTATATTATTCAGCCACTAGATGTTTGTATGCTACTTAGAGTTCCAAACAGGTTGCAAACCTTATAAACTAGAAAAGGAGTACTTGTGGCACCTTAGAGACTAACCAATTTATTAGTCTCTAAGGTGCCACAAGTACTCCTTTTCTTTTTGCGAATACAGACTAACACGGCTGTTCCTCTGAAACTTATAAACTAGAGACATCAATCTAGAATTCAAGTTGTGTGTAAACCTATTCGTCAGTATTAGTTTTCTTTAATGAACACCTATTTAAGAATAAATGCAATTGCTTATATCATCACAGGCTCCACATGGCCTCACCAGCCCCCTGTAGTCAGTGACAGCCCATCTGCTTGCTCTCACTCCCAACTCCTCACCGCTGTAAAGAGGGTAGTGGCTGAAACATTCTGTTTTAATCCCATGTACTCCCAAGGGCAAATTTTGTGAGCCCCCACATTTCCAGCTAAAAAGGGACAAGATGGAAAGAATTATTGTTAAGTGAAAAGAGTGCTCCCTGCCCCCCAGAGACCGATTTTCAAAGCTGGTTATGTTTAAGAGTATGGGGAGGAGAGGGTGTCTTTTTTTAATGGAGCCTAGAAGTATAGAAAAATGTAAGTACAAACCTTTTGTAACCTACATAGCAAAACATCATGTTCAAATTGACTGAGAAATAGGCTTACCAGATGCTACTCAATGGCTAATCACAGTCACTCAGAGTTACTAATAGGGCTTTGTACATGTAAGCCCCTTTGGTTTAGGGTAACTCAGTTTTCTGCTGTGATGAACACTGAGGATATCAATCATCAGTATTTATGGTAGTATTCCAAACTTTATTTTGACCTTTTTTTTTTTTAAAGTAGCATTCTGCTTCACCGAAGATTCCATCGGCTCTAAACTCGAGATCTAAGACCAGGGCGTGCCAGGGCACCCTAGCTGAATTAACAGTGTTTACCATGACTGTACTTGTACATTACATTTGTAAGGTTTGTTTTTTTACATTTATTTTAACAGGGCTTTCTTGATTCTGCCCTTCTTGAATGGGAAAGGTGACATTGTTAACCAACAAAAAAAAAAAACTCTAAATGGACAACTGTAATGTCCTCCAGTTAGGTTACAAGAGATGGTAGAGCAGAGAAATAGCACATTTTTCAACAAGCTATAAGATGGGTGATAGAGGGTGCTGGATGTCATTCAGAGGACCTGTTAGGACTTCATGCCTGGCTCATTCTCATGGGACAAAATACTAGCAGTGCCCTTTAGGATGAGGCCTGTGAGGTATGGTGTGTGTGCAGTGCCTCCCTTGCTGAGGGGAGGGGGCAGTTCTCAGTCATACGTGGGAAACTTTAAAAGAGTCAGACACCTTTACTGTTCTGAAGCTGTCAGACAGGAGTTAAGAAAAACTTCCCCCACCTCCTCCATTACCCAGGGATCACCCACACCCCAGAAAGGTATTAATTGTATAGTGGAGTGACAGGTTTTAAAGCCTGTTCTCTCCCCCCAGGGAGAGAAAGATGCAGGATGCACAGAGGACTATCCGGAAGAATAGGAGGGAAAGGTTAGGCCGGACTCATTTGTATGTGCTTCCTATGCTCAGGAGCTCCACCCCACCCCACCAGGAGTGGGTGGGAAGAGCTCCACCTCCCTGCCACCCCAAATACCTGTCCTAGTGAAGCTCCCTTGGAGACAGAGGCAAGGTAATCACTGCGCTTATACATTACCACAGACCAGCATTTGGCTCATTGTGGATACGAGTTCTCCACCCACACTTACATTCCAAAAATGTATCTGGCCATCCTTTAGTTCTTCGATATTGTTCCATTGGAACACATGACTAGTCCTTTTTTCTCCCCTCACTGCATCCCCATTTGTATGTTTACCACCAATCAGGCTTGACAGTGTCTCAGTAACATTGCTCCACTTAATCTTAATCACAGTTTTGTCTATGTAAGTAAAAGCAGAGGCTGGGTCCTCAGCTAGTACAAATGGCATAGCTCCATTGACCATGAACTTTTAAATACTGCCTCTATTTACCATGTATCAGCAAATCAGCTAACAGGATCTGTTTGCAACCAAAAATGTTTTCATACTCCAAAGCCAACACAGATTTTTCACTTCTATAGCTGAATTAAACCAATTATTTCCAAGTTATTATATAGTGCATATTGGTTGGTCAAGATATAGTAGCAACAACGTTCTTACAATACCATCAATAACTAAACTTTTGAATGTAGCTTTTGTCAGTTTCAAGGGTAGTCTTAAGAGGGTGGTGAAGTGATTCAGCTGTTAGACAAATGAGCTAAGGGTATAAATAAAATCTTCAAGAATGGAATCTCAACCTATCATCTTAAACATTGAAGGGCAAAATAATTTGCTTTACAAATTAATCAGTGGAAATGCTTTCACTAGAGTCCACTGTATCAAACCCTAAAGATATTCATTCCTCATAGAGAGCAAAATATAAAGCATCAGAAAATGAATATGGTTTCTGCATGGTTACTTTATTATATCCATTATGAAAGCAAGGGATAAATGTTTAAAAATGGTCTGTGTCAGAAAACACACAGTGTGTGGCCATTTGTGTATGTAGAACTGCAACTGACTATGCAAGTTGTAGTTATATATTAATATGAGCATAGGCATTAGCACCGGAATACCAATTTGCTCATATAACTGCTTCATTTTTCAGATGCAAGTGTGCACAAGTTTATGCTCATGTTTTGTGCATGCATGGATCCCTGTCTTTTGAAAGTCTGGCCCTGAGCT
Source organism: Caretta caretta (assembly GCF_965140235.1). NCBI lineage: Eukaryota > Metazoa > Chordata > Testudines > Cheloniidae > Caretta > Caretta caretta. The sequence goes on along the minus strand of NC_134206.1, from coordinate 161,850,061 downwards.
TCATTGGTTGGAAGATCCTCTGGTAAGATAACAGCAACTTTCTTGATGTTCTGATAAGAAATATCGGGGGGGGGGGGGGGACGGGGGAGAAGGCGCTTGTGCTTCAAGTGCATTACACATGCCCTAAAATGGAAGTTTGACACAATGAAATGTACACAAGTGTCTAAGTTCATTTCTTCCCTGGGATGTAAATGGCACTTTGATTCTTTCTGAGAGCTTAGATATATATGCCTTGTGGCCGTGACCCTGCAACCTGATCCAGGCAGGTGAATGCACTTGCACCCACATGGACTCCCACTGAAGTCAGTGGGGTCTGCACCGATACAGGGACTGCCCATTGCAGGCTGCAGGATCAGGACCCATATGAATGGAAATATTCAAACAAAAAACAAAACACCATGAAATGTCAAATACAAGTTAAAAAAGTCAGGCTGTCAATAAACAAAAAGAACAGGAGTACTTGGGGCACCTTAGAGACTAACAAATTTATTTGAGCATAAGCTTTTGTGAGCTGTGGCTCACGAAAGCTTATGCTCAGATAAATTTGTTAGTCTCTAAGGTGCCCCAAGTACTCCTGTTCTTTTTGCGAATACAGACTAACACGGCTGCTCCTCTGAAACCTGTCAATAAACAGTTTTTCAATTTGGTAAAAGCTTGAATTAATTCAAACAACAGCCCTGGCTCGAAGTACTTGTGCTTTATTGAATGGGGAAGGATTTAAGTAAGCGCTTCGGGCCAGATTTTTAGAGGTATTTAGGTGCCTAACTCCCACTGGTTTCAATATGGCCACGATTTCACCCCAGACATCTATTTGGTTTTGTGCACAACCAATATGTGTCTATTAAGTTTGAAGTCTGAGCATTTATTATCCTGTAAACCACGTGTTGATAAGCTATCCTTCGCCCTTCCCTGTTCTTAGTTGAAAGACTAACTTTCTTTTACTACACAGTAAAAACAAACCTACCATATCAGGTTCATTTTCTTTTATATGGCGCCATCAGAGTGTTTGTTCTTCTTTATCACTGGGATCAATATTTATCCATGTGGGTGGAAACCATTCTCTCTGTGCGCCAAACTGTTATTGTGTTAAACTTTAACGTCACCATCAGGGTAGTAAATAGTAGCTAAGTCATGCATCACCAGTGATGTTTTGTTTAATTACATAATTTACTGAGTTAGACACAACTGTAATTTTTATTTAGAAGGGAACCCAACGACACTCAGTTTTAGTTGCGGTGAAAGTCTCACTTAAGGATTTCAATCATTATTTTAATGATTTTAGACTGCTCCTGCCTGAGTCACCTCGCATTCTTTCTGTAACCTACCATCCTTTACCCCCTTGTTTGTCTCATCCACCTGTTATGTCTTGTTATGTAGACGTTGAGCTCTTTGGGACTGTCATTTTCTATATGTTTGTACGGTGCTCTGAACAACAAGACTCCAACCTTGTTGAGGCTTTGCCACAGTATAAAGTGTTAAAACAATGATGACGCAGCTGCGGCTTCAGAAACACTGGGCTGGATTGTGACTTTAGATTGGCTGTACACCAGAGTGACTCCATTAACTTCATAGTGTCAGTCCTGGTATGCAGTGGTATGAGAATGATGAGACTATGGCCTGTTGCCTCTATATTTGCCAAGTTTCCCTTTATTCAACTGTGTGAGCTCCTGGGGCCAGGGACTTTTTTGTTCTGTGTTCATACAGCACCTAGCACAATGGGGTCTTGGCCCCTGTCTAGGGCTCCTAGCCATTACAGGAATACAAATAATAAACAACATTTTCCTGATCTTCTATAGAGAAGAGATACTATGTTATCATTTTCATTAAAACATATTTCCAGGTACACTATCTGTTGCAAAGAACATCCATTTTGAAACATTGAGCCAGCATCAAAGGGTTAATTACAATGTTTTTGTTAGGGTTCTTTGTTTCTGAATTGTATTATTTATCTACCTTTAAAATTTTAACAAAAATTCTAGTAATAATTAGCTACTGATGGGTAAATCTGAAAAGGCTCAGAGTTCAAATGTAGTTCAGATAAACACCCAACATTTCAGATGCTTATTGGGCCCTTACCCAAACTGTCCACACCTCCTGAGTCTGTAGAACAAGGCTAGAAACCACAGAAGCTTCCATACGGGAGTTCCAACACTCCTGGTCACGCCACAAATACCACAAGTGACTTTTCTTGATGTTTCTGCACTTCTGTTTCTGGCCCTGTGTGGAACCAAGAAACACAGAGGTGCGTGAGAAAAGGAAATAAGGGGTGGGAGTGGGGACAAAGTTATCTCCCTCAGGAAACAGCTTTCTTGGGGGTCAGCCAAAGACTGTGGAATTAACTCCATGCCCAAGAGCTATGGACCATCACAGACCTCACCGCCTTCTGCTCTTAGGGAAAATGCATTTCTTTGACCTTGCCTTCTGTAAAAAACACAGAGCAACATATATAGTTTAAAAATAAATTCCAAAACAAAAACGCTACACTGCACAACAATGCTCCTATTGGGGAGGAGATGAGAATATATGCGGGACAGATAATAGTCACTCAGGGTATGTCTAGAGTGCAATAAAAAACCTGCAGCACCAAGTCTCTGAGCCAGGGGCAACTGACTTGGGTTCATAGGGCTCGGGCTGCATGGCTAAAAGTAGCCATGTAGTCATTAGGGCATGGGCTGGAGCATGGGATCTGAGACCAACCCTGTGCACAGCACCCCAAAGCCTGGGCTCCAGCCCGAGCCTGGACATCTACCCTACAATTTTATAGCCCCACAGCGTGTCAGCTGACCCAGGCCAGCTGCAGGTGTTTTATTGCAATGTAGATATACCCTCACTGAATGCACTACTGGAAGGTGCTCAGATATTATGGTGATAAGCATGGTAAAAGAACGTCTATAGAAAAGAATCAAATCTGAACTGCTGACCTCAAAGAGAGTCCAGTTCAAGCTTGCTTTACTATTCGGGCTCATATAGTCTGGGAACTCCATGCGTCCAAAGCCAACTAGCCTCCTGAGCATTATCAAGTTTTATAACCCAGTGCAAAGGTACCTTTTCCACAGCATCACACTCTTGCATGACAATGGCCTTAACCGTTTATCTTTCCACACGACGTTGGCTCACTATGGATCAGTAGCATTCGGGGATGGCCAATTGCTACATGCTTGTCCAGGAGTAGGTGGCACTACACGTTGGTATGCTGCCGCTGTAGCTCCAGGGCCCGTGCAACAAATATCTCCAGAAAGGTTTCCTTCCGCATCCTGAAATTCTCTCACTGCTGCTGGTCACCCCAGATCTGCAGAATAACCCTTTCCCACCAATCTGCACTGGTTTTCCGAGCCCAGAAACAGCACTGCACACTGGGAAGCTGTTCCTGGAAGCGGTCCTCTACTATCAGTTGCTCAGGATGTTCCTCACCCTGTCCTGGTTCCACCGCTGCTGAAGACCCTCCTGCAGCTGCCACATCATCGGCTCTGTGGTGCAGCAGGTGACATCCCCAGCAGACTCCATCCGGCTTTGAATGCTGAAACACAGCCCAAGCAGCCTCTGCTTATTCGAGGTTGCCAGCATAGTGGCACAGAGCATTGTCGGGTCCCCAGTGACTGACAGCAATTCAAACATGTCATTGGCCTGCCCATTAAGAAAGTACAAGGGCAGAGACAGAAGAATCATGGGAATTTTAAAAAAATAAACTAGCCTGGCTTCTGCTATGCATCCCATAATGCACAGCATGAAAATCCCAGAATGCCATTGCTCATCTGCAAACCAAAGGAGCAAGGATACCTTCTGAGAACACCACACCTTCAGTTCGCAGCAAACCACTGCCAGGTATACACAATGATATGCGTTGATTGTTGGATGATCCATCCCATGTGCATGCTATTACTGCAGCTTGCATATTGTGCATTACCTAACAGCAAAAAGTTAGGGATTAAACCTCCCATGTAGACAAGCCCCTAGAGTTGCAGGGCTGACCTTTGGGTTGGGGACTCTTCCATTTCAATTTTGCAGAAGTGAGGAAGAGCAAACAAAACAAGTGCTGATTTCCTGAGGACCATATAGACACGAACATCCAGATTAGGTTTGTGTTGCCAACTCTTGGGACTCTATCATATCTTACAATAGTAAAGCTCCAGCTACTAGAATCAAGACATTGCATGAGAATCTTTGCTTTCACTTTTTAAGTATGTTTCTAGCGCTCACATCCAGAGTATCTCCTCATGTTCAGGAACAGTGTTGCAGGAATTTTTTTTTCCCCCTTCAGTTTAGTGCCCTCTTTAGCTGTTCCAATTCCACAACAATCTGTCATTTTCCAGCAAGGTCACTACTCAGTCCATTCCCCTTCTGCTGTAAACAAAAAAAAGAGTGCAAAACTGGGGAACTCATGGCCTTCAAGTCTGTCTCCTGACATCTATCTGTATCTTGGTTGTAGCATTTTTACTCTTAACACCCATGCACTCCCCACTTGGTCTGAGGAAAAGCAAGGGGAAACCAGGCCCACCCTCTTCTCTGGGTTCCAGTACAAATATCCTGTTTTAGGTGGATAAGGATTGTTTCTCCCATCCCTTTTCCACTTCCCTGAACTGCTCCTACCTTTACCCCATTTGTTGGGCTCTTCACCAGGTCTCTGCTATCCCAGCCTTTATCTGTGGTTCCTCACAGCTTCTCCATAGCCAGCTATGATGATGCTTTCCTAAAGACTATTCCCAGCCCTTCTCTGTGGCAGCTGGACTATATTGCAAGCATTCCCTCTGCCTGTCACCTTTAGAGCAATCAATATCTCCCTCCTCCAAACAGGCACTCCCCTCAGCCCTCTCTCTGAGGCTGGAGTTGGTGTCTCAGGTCTCTTGCCTTGGAAAAGTCAGCTGCAAGGCTTTTGCCACCTTCCTTCAGCTGAACCCCCTCTCTAATTAACCTTCCAGTCTGGAGGGCTCAGCTGGCCAGCGTTCTCCCGTCAGTGTCTGCACTTGCTGTGAGGGAGAAGGCAACATTTATGCTGGCTATTTTCTCCCAGTTCATCCCCTGATTAGTTGGGGAAGAGAGGATTCTTGCCCTGCCCACTCTCCCAGGCTCCTGGTCCCAGTCCTTTAAAAGAAACACTGCCTATCTTTCTTTTAACCACTAATTACTCCTGGAACCACTTCGTCTCTATCCTTATGCCTCCTTAGGTCCTTTCTTGGGCCTTTCAAAATCCTTCAAGGGCCACGCCAGGCAGCAGAATGAGTTGAACACTAGGCATTGCTGCCCTTCAGGGCAGCCCACCCCATCACATATGCCTTCGTGGTTACTTTGCCTTCTCAAGCGTCTCTCTGCAAGGGCACCCTAAAGGCTCAGAAGCCAAATAAAAATAAAACAAAATGCACTAAAAAAACCCACACACAACTCATGATTTAAATTAATCTCATGTTTTTGAGGTCTGACTTGTGATTTTTGAATGTTTAAATTTGGCAATACAGATTAACCATGTTGTTTTCTTTACCTATCTATCCATCCATTATAATGGTGAATTGATTTGTTTTCCTCTTTTCCAGATCACATGGCTATTTTTGTTCATATGAATTATTACAACACTTCAAAGCGTTTTGAGATCCTAGAATGAAGGATCAAAGTGCAGAGTATTATTTTGTGGCCAGGCTGTGCCTCATTTTTCAATCAGAATTCTCCACTAAAAAACAAAGACATTTTTTAAGGACTATGGTTAGTATGACATGACCCCTTTTATTACTTTTAAAATATTGAGCGAAAGTGTAAAAATTCACACAGATGCTTGTCCATTTTTAATAAAGAACAGAAAACACCAAAGCAGCCCACCACAGTAGCATTTCATTTTAGAAAGGGGAACTACAAAAAATGAGAAAGTTAGTTAAACAGAAATTAAAAGGTACAGTGCCAAAAGTGAAATCCCTGCAAGCTGCATGGAAACTTTTAAAAGATGCCATAATAGAGGCTCAGTTTAAATGTATGCCCCCAAATTTAAAAACATGGCAAGAGGACCAAAAAAGTGCCACTGTGGCTAAACAACAAAGTAAAAGAAGCAGCTAGAGGCAAAAAGGCATCCTTTAAAAAGTGGAAGTTAAATCCTATTGAGGAAAATAGAAAGGAGCATAAACTCAGGCAAGTGAAGCGTAAAAATATAATTAGGAAGGCCAAAAAGAATTTGAAGAACAGCTAGCCAAAGACTCAAAAAATAGCAGGAAGCTTGCTAAACAACCAGTAGGGCCACTGGATGATTGAAATGCTAAAGGAGCACTCCAGGAAGACAAGGCCATTGCAGAGAAAATTAATGAATTCTTTGCATCAGTCTTCACAGCTGAGGATGTGAGAGAGATTCCCAAACCTGAATCATTCTTTTTAGGTGACAAATCTGAGGAACTGTCCCAGATTGAGGTATCATTAGAGGAGGTTTTGGAACAAATTAAACAGTAATAAGTCACCAGGACCAGATAGGTTTCAGAGTAACAGCCATGTTAGTCTGTATTCGCAAAAAGAAAAGGAGTACTTGTGGCACCTTAGAGACTAACCAATTTATTTGAGCATAAGCTTTCGTGAGACACTTGATGATACTGTGTAGGTGTGTTTAATAGGTTTGATACTGACAGTATGCATCCGATGAAGTGAGCTGTAGCTCACGAAAGCTTATGCTCAAATAAATTGGTTAGTCTCTAAGGTGCCACAAGTCCTCCTTTTCTTTTTTCAGGACCAGATAGTATTCACCCAAGAGATCTGAAGAAACTCAAACATGAAATTGCAGAACTACTAACTGTGGTATGTAACCTATCGTTTAAATCAGCTTCTGTACCAGATGACTGGAGGCTAGCTAATGTGATGCCAATTTTTTAAAAAGGCTCCAGAGGTGATCCAGGCAATGGCAGGCTGGTAAACCTAACTTCAGTACCAGGGAAATTGGTTGAAACCATAGTAAAGAACAGAATTATCAGACACGTAGATGAACACGATTTGTTGGGGAAGAGTCAACACAGCTTTTGTAAAGAGAAATCATGCCCCACCAATCTACTAGAACTCTTTGAGGGTGTCAACAAGCATGTGGACAAGGGAAATGCAGTGGATATAGTGTACTTAGATTTTCAGAAAGCCTTTGACAAGGTCCCTCACCAAAGGCTCTGAAGCAAAGTAAGCTGCCATGGGATAAGAGGGAAAGTCCTCTCATGGATTGATAACTGGTTAAAAGATAGGAAACAAAAGAGGAATAAATGATCAGTTTTCAGAATGGAGAGAGGTAAATAGTTGTATCCCCCAGGTGTCTATACTGGGACCAGTGCTGTTCAACATATTCATAAATGATCTGGGAAAAGGGGTAAATGGTGAGGTTGCAAAATTTGCAGATGATACAGAACTACTCAGGATAGTTAAGTCCAAAGCAGATTGCGAAGAGTTACAATGGGACCTCACAAAATTTGGGTGACTGGGCAACAAAATGGCAGATGAAATTCAGTGTTGATAAATGCAAAGTAATGCACATTGGAAAACATAATCCCAAGTACACGTATAAAATGATGGGGTTTAAATTAGCTGTTACCACTCAAGAAGGAGATCTTGGAGTCTTTGCGGATAGTTCTCTGAAATCATCCACTCAATGTACAGCAGCAGTCAAAAAAGCGAACAGAATGTTGGGAATCATTAGGAAAGGGATAGATAATAAGACAGAAAATATCATATTGCTTCTATATAAATCCATAGTACTCACATCTTAAATACTGCGTGCAGATCTGGTCGTCCCATCTCAAAAAAGATACGTTGGAATTGGAAAAGGTACAGGAAAGGGCAACAAAAATAATTAGGGGTATGGAACAGCTTCCATGTGGGAAGAGATTAATAAGACTGGGACTTTTCAGTTTGGAAAAGAGACGACTAAGTGGGGATATGCTAGAGATCTATAAAATAATGACTTGTGTGGAGAAAGTAAATAAGGAAGTCTTATTTACTCCTTCTCATACCACAAGAACTAGGGAGTCACCAAATGAAATTAACAGGCAGCAGGTTTAAAACAAACCAAAGGAAGTATTTCTTCATACAACGCACAGTCAGCCTGTGGAACTCTTTGCCAGAGGATGTTGTGAAGGCCAAGACTATAACAGGTTTCAAAAAACAACTACATAAGTTCATGGAGAACAGGTCCATCAATAGCTATTAGCCAGGATGGGCAGGGATGCCAAATCATCATCTGAATTGTCCCTAGCCTCTGTTTACCAGAAGCTGGGAATGGGCAACAGGGGATAGATCACTTGATGATGACCTGTTCTGTTCATTCCTTCTGAAGCACCTGGCATTGGCCACTCTCAGAAAACAGGATACTGGACTAGATGGACCCTTGGTCTGACCCAGTATGGCCATTCTTATGTTCTTAAGTTAAATTAGTACAGGACAAATCGCAGTATGATTTCAGATTTGCACATGCAACTCCCATTGAAGTTTTGTTTCACATGTATTCAAGGGCACTATGATTTTACTCTGAGACCTACAATTTTTCATCCAGTGCAATCCCAATGAAGCAACAAGGCTGCTGCGGTGTACACCAACGCAGAGTTTGGCCCCGAGTGTTTATCAAATCATATTCTTGATATGCACAGTTTCTTTTTGAGCATTACAACTGTATAATTAAATTACATGTAGCACAATATAAACCAGGAGGGTAGGGCTAGAAAGATTAATCCCATTAAGAAATACTTAGGTAGTGAAGAGGAAATACAATTAGGCAAAACATATTAAACACACCTACACAGAGAGCTAAACATCTCCCTAATGCATTAAAATGCCTGCATGCATCTGAAATGGACAGACTTCACTTCCTTTATCCCATCAAATTAGAAAACTACACTAAATAAATTCCCCCAGAGAAATATTACATCTCAAAACATATTGAAAGAAATATATTCTGAAGCTGAAAGGAAATCAGTAAATTATTTATTGTGGTTTTATAATAGCCTTGGTTTATTATTTTAGATACTAAGACACAATAAAAGATTATTGATTACTGTCTGTACTGGAAGATGTGGAAAATAAAAAAACTCTGCATAATAATTCCACACTTCCGTTTATTATGGAAAATTAAAAAGGCGTTGAGTATAAATGGAAATAAGACACTTAGCCCAACCTAAAATAACCCTATAGGTGTGCAAGCGAGCGAGAGAGAATTACAGCACACTGATTAGTAATCAGTTCCTGGATCTCAACACCCCAAGAAGAGATCTGAAATGGACTGCATTACAGAACGTGACTGAAGGCAAGTCTGACAGCATTCCAGATGAAAGCAACAGCAGTTGGGATGCGAAGTTAACTTTTCTTACAGCCAGTAAGGGCTGGTGTAGGGAGCAGTACTGCTGAGAGAGAAAAAAAGCAATAATATTATAAAAGGTCAATATATTAAAATGTATGGAACCTGTGTATGCACAACACTACTGCACTTTTACTCAGGACAGTGAAATGTGTTTGGGGTCTTATCATGACCCAGCAGTCTACATGTGGCAGGCATCCTCTAGGTGTGGGTCACACTCCTTCCAGGCAGAGGAGAGGGGTGGTCAGCTGCCTGTGTGCCAGAGTCTCTGCCTTGCCCCATATCAAACACTCTGTGGAGCTGTAAATGGTGGGGAGTGGTTGAGGTTAGGTGAGCAGAATGAGCATCATTTCACCAATACCCCTGTGAATATTCCTCAAGGTTCCTTTCCAAGAATCTTAAAGATAGGGATCCCCTTTTCAAGGGCTACCCAGTGATGATGACAGCTGGAGAAGCGCTGACTGCCTGGTTCTGTTGGAGCTAAACTGCAAATGAAGGGGACAAGCTTGCAGGGAATGGCAGAGCTAGGTACAGGGACATGGGGGTTTCATGTAAATGGCCCCACCACAGGCTCCACATGGCTGGATCCACAGGATGGGAGCAAACTTTGTTCTCTTCTACAATAGAACAATTCAAAAGTAATATGTGAGAAAAACTTCACAGAAATGTCCTTCCTTTTAGCTCTTCTTAGGTTTTCATGCAAGATAGAGCACTCAGTCCACTTGTTAATTCAAGCTTATGATAATCAATATTTAAGGATTCTAGAAACTGTCACAGTAGGTGAATCAAATATTTTCCAAAGACTATCATTTTAGATATAAATATAAAGTGTTTTTATAAGGTATATTTTGTTCCTTAGGAAAATAATAAAGAAAACATATCCTTGACATTAAGATATCTAGCTTCCAAATAACTTTATAGAAAATACCATGAAGTTAAAGAGACAGCATTCAGAGCCTAAGCTTATGCTCAAATAAATTGGTTAGTCTCTAAGGTGCCACAAGTACTCCTTTTCTTTTTGCGAATACAGACTAACACGGCTGTTACTCTGAATCCTCTTAGATTAAAATTCCAGCAATGGTGATCACATTGCTAGAATGCTGTAAAGTAGTGGTTCTCAAACTTTTGTACTGGTGACCCCTTTCACACAGCAAGCCTCTGAGTGCGACCCCCCCCCCCTTATAAATTAAAAACACTTTTTTATATATTTAACACTATTATAAATGCTGGAGGCAAAGCAGTGTTTGGGGTAGAGGTTGACAGCTCGCAACCCCCCATGTAATAACCTCGCGACCCGTGGAGTGGTCCCAACCCCCAATTTGAAAGCCCCTGCAAGTGTAGCAATGTACTGCAGAACCTGCCTCAGAATTATACATGGAAAAAAACCCCTTCCTATTCAGTATACTACCATATCAATTTCTAACACAGAAATGGTCCCACACAGGTTTTTAAACTATTCAGTTGTGTTTCTCTCCCTGCCTCCTGGCAGGTTGCCGCAATCAGTTTTCTTCTCACGACTGGATGGCTTATGAATTCACTTACACAGTTCAGTTTAGTACTAAATTTGTGCATGTTTTTTGTCTTTCTGCCCAAAGGGGTGCACGACACCAGGCTTTGGTGGTCTCATTCAAGTTGCTAGGGGACACTGATTCCCTTCAGAAATCATTGTTGTTTCTTACAGTATGTGACTAACTGGACAAACTCTGGAAAAACTTCCTCAGACCTGATCCTGCATTAGTCTCTGGGTGTGAAATTCTGACCCTATTGACTTTAATGGTCCAGAAATTCACCCTGGGTGTTTGGGGAGTGTGAGGAATGCAACATCAGGCCTTTAAGGTGGGATTTTCAAAAGTATTCAGCATTGACTTGACTGCTCCCATGAAGTCAATGGAAGTTTTACTATGGACTTCACAGGAAGCAGCATTAGGATGACACTGAGTGCTTTCTAAAGTCCCACCTTTAATGGGTAACATTAGTAGCATCCTTCAGTGGAAAACATTTGCATTGGTAAGAACTGCTCCTGAGTAAGTGTTTGTTGGACCAGGCCCTAAATGAGCAAGACCACTTTTCAGTTTGTTTTGCTAGAAAGTTCTTCAAGATGGTCAGGCATCGGAAGAAAAAACCCTCAATAAAATACATGCTAGATCAGTCCAGGTGAAACCAGCGGAATGTGCTGTCCATCATTATTCATGTAAAGAGCTGGATACAACAAAGGTTAAAGATAGGGCGGGCACAGCTCCATCTCCTCTGATAAGAGAATTCCCCCTCCACTCTCTCTTAGGGGTTGGGGGGAGCTCATTTTCCTTAGAGCTCCATTTCTGCCTGGCTCTTCATTGGCTGGTGAAAGGAGTTTGCATCACACCAGAGAGAGACTCTGCAGTGGAAGTAGCAGGAGGCGCTATCCCCGACTGGAGAGTTTAGGGGATTCCAAACCTTCCAACGAGTAGCTGGAGCACCTGATGGGAGAGAGTCATCCAAGTTGGGAGTCCAAGTGTTGCCAGTGCCTGTGAAATACAGTATGTCCTCCAGCCCCACCCACACATATCCCTAACCCACCCACTCTCTGCTACCTTCTCCCATCCATGGAGAGCTGAGCCCCCTAGTGTGGAAACATTTGCTCTGCCTGAAGTACATGCAGAGCAGAGAGCATGATGTCAATGAGAGGAAACAGCACAGATCTCATTGTGTGGATAGTTCCCAAACTAGAGGAGCAGCTATAATGCCTCCTACTGTATTTCCAATGAGCTGCCACATCCAACAGGAAACCCATGTACAGATGAGTGGCAAATACGCAGATTCTCAATATTACTGTTCAGTACAACACCAAGTTACCCAGGAGCTTTGGTGTAAGTGCCAACATAATATGAGGTTTTCATTTCAGGAGGTCATCTAGGACAGTGGCTCTCAACCTTTCCAGACTGTACCCATTTCAGAATTCTGATTTGTCTTGTGTACCTTTCACCTTGCTTAAAAACTACTTACTTACAAAATCAGACATAAAACTACAGAAGTGTCACAGCACACAATTACCAAAAAATTGCTTACTTTCTCATTTTTACCATATAATTATACAATACATCAATTGGAATATAAATATTATACTTACATTTCAGTGTATAGTATATACAGCAGTATAAACAAGCCATTGTCTGTATGAAATTTTAGTTTGTACTGACTTTGCTAGTGCTTTTTATGTAGCCTGTTGTAAAACTAGGCAAATAGCTAGATGCGTGGATGTACCCCCTGGAAGACCTCTCCATACCCCAGGGGTACGTGTACTCCTGATTGAGAACCACTGATTTAGGATACTTCCTTTTTTCCCTTTGTTCTTTTTCCATTGGCCCAGAAATGTGCAATGCCAACCCTGCTTCTCATTCATGGATGTGGCTTCCCCTGTAACCTCCAAAGCTGTTTCTCCACTATGAGAAGGGACTCAAGACACTTCCTCCCCTCAGGACAGAGTACTCTGCCTCCAGAGCATACCCATCCTGCCTAGTGCAGGACTGAACTCATTACAGAAAACTTGGTCTCCCACTAAGCTGACCTGGCATTTTCCATTTTTATTGTTCTCATAAGTATATGTTCTTTAAGGTAGCAGTGATTATTTACATGTTTATATATTTAAAGAATAATTTACTTTTTCCTAACAGAAATACCATAACACCTAAGAACAAAGGCAGCAGGATTATATAGTCAACGAGATCACAAGAGGGTACAAGATGGGTTATAAAGGCTTTAGGTAAAATTTTCACGAGTGTCTAATGGTTTAGGAACCTAAGTCCTGTTGAAAGTCAATGGAACATAGGTTCCTAAGTCACTTAGGTGCTTTAGAAAATGTTACCCCTAGAGCCTAATTCTGTTCTCACTGAAGTCTGTGAAATCAGTGGCTAAATGCCCAAGGGGAGCAGGGTTCAGTGGGAGAGAAATCAAGGAGGACGCACGTAAACAAATACATTGGGTCATCTAGCCCTGTAAAAGTCTGTTTCTCTACAAAATTAAGAAACTGAGACCAGTGTTTTACTTCATATAATTGAATTCTCTTTTTTCCTGTAAGGATAAAGGAATATTAATCAATTTTGTTAGCAGTTTTACTGAAATGCTAATTATCATTAGGTAAGTGGAAACAGCCATTGTTTAAAAGGAAAGATGTTTTTGTTTGTAACTCATGGCACCTCTTCCTCTAGCTTTTGCTAAGATTGATTAGGTAATGGTGTGAATTGTTTAGGCAAGATCATACCAGACATATGTACATACAATCTTGAAAAGGACGCTCTGTTCTTTATTCCCAGGTACTCAAAATATCGTGATGCATACTTAAAGCCTGCTATAACCTGTTAATAGAGTGTGGAAACAACCCTGGGGGATAAGGCACACTTTATTACATAATTTACATTTTGGCCAAGAAAAAACATTGATCTTATTAAGCCGGTTTTAATAAAGTCAAGATTTATTTGATTTTATGATAGTATCTTCATTCCAGTTGCTGTTTTAGCATGCCAAGTTCTGTATCACATTAGCCAATTACCATAAAACAAACGGTTGTTGGTGGACTTCTTATTTTCAATTTTAATTTTTTGGGACAGAGTGGGAGGTGGCTTATGTTGGCTATTTCTTTGAACTTCCTGCCCTCTCAACTCTGATTAGGAAGGGGAATTCCAATACAGCCATTAACAAGTGATTAGAATGAGAGTAGATCAGAAAGAAATGTTCAGGGCCTGTCTTTGCTACTGTAGCGAGCGGCATGGTTTCCCTCCCTGTACATTATGAACCTGAACCGTGACTGCCCTGTGGTGGGCAGAACTGGGACACCCATAGCCGCCCCACTGGAAGGAGAGGGGCAGGACAGGAACCGGAAATATAAAAGGCAGGCCCTCCAGCTCAGTTGGAGCAGAGCTGCTAGAGGAGCAGGAAATCTCCCTCCTGCTGCTGAAGCCCAGACCCGACGGAGGCCACTACAGTGCCAGAGACTGGGAGGGACTGCCGGAGCTGCTAGACATTGGGGACACCAAGGAGCTGTTGGGGCTGCCACTAGCCATTTACCCTGGTGAGATTAACAACAACCCCGGAACCCAGGTACCCCCTGACTGGGAGTGTAGGAAGGAGCCCAGGGAAGCCAAAGAGGAGTCAGTTGTGTTACTGACTGACAGCCAACTAGTGTGTTGCGGCTGGATTTTACCGCTGACCCACTCTGCCACTGTTAGTGTCCTGGGCTGGGATGCAGTGGAGTCAGGTGGGCCTGCATTCCCCTACCCCTGCCACCCCACCCCTGGGAGTGGCAGCCTCCCCACCTTTAGGCCAGGAGGCCTGCATTGGTCTAGCACTTGCTTGAGCTAGGATGCCAGACGGTTTTGCTGGGTCTCCCGCCAGAGAGCTAATCCTCCCAAGACTGCTGTGTTGTTCTACCTGACAGCAGGCCAGAGCCCTTACCTGATTGCTGCCCTGCCCTAACTGAGGGCCCCAGGCAGGTAGACTCACTGCTCCTCTGCCTGAATGCAAGCCACAGCCATTAACTGATTATGGTCCTGCCCTGATTGAAGGCTCCAGGCTTATAGACTTACTGCTACCCTGCCCGACTGCGGGCCAGACCCATTAACTGTGTACTGCCCCGCTGGGGCTGAGGGCTGGGGCTACCAGACCCAATTGCTGCCTGGCCTGGACTGCAGGCTTGGGACTATTAACTGTCGGTTAATTCCCTCCTGAACGGTGTCGCTCTAGGGGCACAGCAGTGAGGAAGCGTGGTCTCTCTCCCTGACGGGTAGGGAGAGAACTGTGACCGCCTTATAGCTACAAAGTTATAACTCAAATCCCATCCCCACAAAAAGAACCCTTAATTGCCTGTCCCAGTACTTACAAATACTACCAAAAAATTTTTTTAAAGCCCTTAGCTTGAGCATCCTAGTGATTTTAACTCATGTTGGCTGGCCCATCAAGAGGTATGAGCTAAAACTCAAGTTACTACAACTCATCAGCTGCTAACATGACCACTCTCGTGTGGACATAGGCTAGTTCCACTCAGGTGCCACTAGTCCTCCAGTGCCTTCCCACAATTCCCTCATGTGCCCAGAAAGGATAGACAAGTTCTCCCACAATTCATTGGGACATAATTCAGAGTGGCTCAGCTTACTGCAGCATAAAGAACTCTGCGATATGCCCCCAAATGTTTTATCACCACATAGGGGTGAGTGCTGTGCCAGCATGGACACAGCTACACACGTGTTGTTTTGTAGTGTGGCCATTCTCAAGGTAGGCTACCTCAAGAGAAGTCATGCCCATGTAGATAGCTCGAGTTAACTCTGCAGTGAATACATACCCTTAGTGTAACAGCAGGCTGAAAAACACAACCCTCAGGCCATCCCACTGGTCTTGGTAACAATACTAGAAGGTTGTATTTTTTTCTAGAGGGTTTTGTGGCATCTGATCATTAGCACCCAAATGTATTCTGCTCCCACTCTGAAGAGTAGTGAGTTTTATTATGTTTTCTTTAGCAACTGACTTTGGAGCAGGTGTTAGACTGGAAATGGTGAATGAATAGCACAGAAAACCTTGATAGTCCATTGAATATTTTCTGCATTACACCATGATTGAAACCTCATTATATTTATGCATCCTCTAAGTGACTTCATGCTTTTCAAACTATTTTACTGTGCTCAGTCGTACTGTTTATGATTTACTGAATTTATTTAGTTATTATGGAGTGAGGTTATGTCTTAAAATAGTGACAAAAAAACCTCCACACACATTTCCTATCTTATGCTAAATTACATATAGTATCAGGATTATAGTGTATTAAAAGGGGGAATCTACCACATGGCCCATCTGCTACCATGGTCATGTAAAGAATTTAAGGCTCAGTTTCCCCTTCCTGTCAAAAAATAAGATCATGAGGAAAGGGAGAAAAATTCTGAGGGGAACCTCATACAGTTTATCTCAGACTGTTTTGTGGAGGGTGGTGGTTGTCCCTCCTGGAATGAGAACAGGGCTAGCAGCGAGGAGGCCTTGTGCCTCAACACCAGTTCCAGAACCTCCTACTTTCCTCTCTGACTCTGTGCCAAGGACTCCTATCTGTCAGTGGATCTGGAGTCAATGAAAATGTTCTCCCACCCCCTGAACTCCATCCTGCAGTGACCTTCTGTGGCTCTGCATACAGAGGACCCACAAACGGTTTGTGGAATACTAAGTTTGAAGCGCTGGCAGCTAGAAAAGCCATCTTTCACTTGTAAAATGAACTAACTGATATGGACATCATCACTAAGACAGAGCTGATGATGACAACAAAGAGAGGAAAGCCCATTATATTTTTACAGGCACTTTTCAGAGTAGGACAGCACTCTAAACTTTTCAAAGATAGAGGGTGCAATTTTATTACCTATCGTGAAACAACACCACTTTTTGTTAAAAGCTGGGGTATACTTGTAAGACACATTCCATAGAGACCAGACAACCCAAATCCCCAGTGAAGCTAAATGTAAGTAAACCTAAGGTTACAGAAACATACCACACAGCAGAGGTCCCAAGATTAACAACAACAAAAAAACCACATAAAGATGAAACATTACCACAGAGAGAGAGATACAATAACACACTCTCGGGGTAGTGCTTATGTCACAGATTGCAAGAATATCATATAGGTACATCACATATGGAAAGCTGCTGAGAAAGATGGTAATTCCATCTTTACTTGAAGAAACTCTGAGCTACAGGAGAGTCAAACAAAAACAAACAGCAACAAAACTTAAAGGAGACAGAGCTGGACTGTCCTTTATGAAAGCAATTATGTATCTAGCCCACATAAAGTTCAGTGTAAAGCCATGTTTGCTTGTACTACAGGATCTAATTCCGATCTCACTTACACCAGTTAAATAAGGGGTAACTCCACGGAAGTCAATGAAGTTACTCTGGTATAGAACTGTTGTAAATGAAATAAACTCTATGAACCTGAATCTGTTTAACTGTCATAAGGAGAACCTTTCAAATTTTGCAATGTCGAAGTGGACATTGCTCCTGTTAATCATCTTCAGAATGGTGCAGTAGTATACTACTGTTGTTACAACAACAGCTTTTTCAGCCTGCATCCCACTTCACGAGCCTTATCCTGTGACGCTGTACTGAGATCCACTAAGAAAAAAGACTGAAAATTTGTCAGTGTTTTTTCAGTGGAAAATGGCTTTTGTTTCGTTGAATTGGCCATTTCCTGACAACATGTGAGGGGAAGGGGAATCCTTCATCTAAAAAAAATTAAAGTTTTGAAAACCAAAAAACGATACCACATTTAAATAGCCATGTAGCTCAAGCCCTATGAGTCCAAGTCAGCTGACACAGGCCAGCCACAGGTATTTAATTACAGTGTAGACATACTCTGAGGGACCCTCACTAGATACACTCTCCCAGTTTGACAGCAAGCCATTGATAACAACTCTGAATACAGTCTTTCAACCAGTGGTGAACCCACTTTATTAGTAATTTATTCTAGACCACATTTCCCTAGTTTGCTTATGAAAACGTCATGCAGGACTGTGTCAAAAGCCTTACTAAAATCAAGATATATGAAGTTTACTGCTTCACCCCTATCCACTAGGCCAAAAACCCTGTCAAAGAAAGAAACTTGGTTGGCTAGACATGATTTGTCCTTCATAAATCCATGCTGGCTATTTCTTATAACCCTATTATCCTCAAGGGGCTTACAAACTGATTCTTTAAAATAAATTTGTTCCAGTAACTTGCCAGGTTTCAAAGTTAGGCTGACTGGTCTGTAAGTCCCTGGCTCCTCTTTTTTCCCTTTTTAAAGACTATGTTTGCCATTATTTAGACTTCTGGGACCTCAATGAGTTCTCAAAGATCATCGCTAACAGTTTCCAGATTGCTTCAGCTAGTTCCTTAAGTACCTTAGGGTGTATTTTATCAGGTCCTGACACTTTGAATACATTCAGCTTAACTACATATTTGTTAAGCTGTTTTTCTCTGTTTTGGCTTTGTGTTCTTTCCCCATTTTTGTTAATATTAATTGTAGCAAGTATTTGATCATATTTGACCTTTTTAGTGAAGACTGAAGCATTAAACACCTCAGCCTTCTTGATGTCATCAGTTATTAGCTCTCCTTCCACACTAAGTAAAGGACCTACACTTTCCTTTGTCTTTCTCTTGCTCCTGATGTATTTCAAGAATTTCTCCTTATTGCCTTTTATATCCCTAGCTAGATGTAACCCATTTTGTGCTGTGGCCTTTCTGATTTTGTCCCTGCATGTTTGTGCAGTTCTTTTGTACTCCCCTTTAGCAATTCATCCATGTTTCCATTTTTTGTAGAATTCCTTTTTCATTTTCAGATCATTAAAGAGCTCCTAATGGAGCCCTATCACTCACTTACTATACTTCCCATCTTTCCTTTGCATTGGAATAGCTTGCAGTTGTGTCTTTTATATTGTCTCCTTGAGAAACTGCCAGCTCTCCTGAACTCCTTTATCCCTTAGAACCTACTAGTTCTCCAAGTTTGTTAAAGTCCATTGTCCTTATTCTGCTCCTCTCTCCTTTCTTGCCTTAGAATCATGAAATCTATCATTTTGTGATCACTTTCACCCAAATTGCCTTCTGCCTTTAGATTTGCCACCATTACTACCAGGTCTTGTGTTCTGGATATTTCTGCTATTTATTTTAGAAATGCCTCATCCACTTCCTCTTCCTCATTTGGTCTATAGTAGACCCCTACTCTAATGTCACCCCTAGTTTTCTCCCTTTCTGTCTTTATCCACAGACTTTCAACTGGTCTGCCGCTCACCTCCTTCTGGATCTCAGAACAAGTGTATATATTCTTGATGTATAGTGCAATGCCTCTTCCCTTTTTCTGTGCCTGTGCTTTCTGAATAAATTATATCTCTCTGTACCAATATTCCACTCCTGAGCTACATCCCAAGTCTCTGTGATGCCAATTAAGTCACAATGTATCTTATGTACTAATACTTGCAGGTCTTCCTGGTTATTCCCCCTACTTTTTGTATTTGAATATAGACCTTTGAGGTTGAGCAGATTCCTCCACTGATTCCCCTCTTGTTTCTCCTATGACCCTATTGTAGTTTTCTGTGTTCCCCCCACTCCACAACATCTAGCCCCGTTAAGATGAACTTTTATATGCTTACCTGTGGGCTTTTGTCATCTGCTCCTCTTGAACCTAGTTTAAAGCCGTCCTCACTATGTTGGTGAGTTGGTGCACAGTGCTTCTCCCCTTAGTCAGGTGGACCCCATCAGTTCCCAGAAATTCTCCTTCCCAGAACAGCACCCCATGATTGAGGAAGCTCTATCCATTATGGTCCATGTACAGTTTTTATACAGGAAAGCTACAGACAGACTAAGTCTGGAGACACCATATATTTCTACTGGTTTATACAAAGGAAACTACGGAGAAATGGAGTGGCTGCCCCCAGCATTGCCTTTGTGGTATATTATTATACTTTAGGCTTCAACTTACCATCAATGAAACAAAAATCAATGGGAATTTTTCAGTTGACTTTAATGGGAGTGGTATCTGGCTGTTTACTGCGGACTTACAAAACAAACAAACAAACCAAACCAAACAAAAAAAACCACACAAAGAAAGTCACTCTTGCTCTTTTCCTTGTTCCCCTTCCCATACCAATGTATAAACAGAGGCAGCTTTCATACTTGTTTCTCAACCTGAAATAAGCTGTAGGAGGTTAAGCAAGTGAGCCTAGAAAGGCTTTATGGCCAGCTTTCAAACGTCTGGCAAACAGCTCATTTCAGTGCTAACAGCAGCCAAATGGTTCTGTGCACTCTGATCTGATATTTGCAGTATTCTACTCTGCCAGGTGACAGTTTAGGCCTTGGATGGTTTCACTCTGTTTGCTAGATTTAGTTTCAAGTTTATATGTAAACAGCTACTACATGAGATGCCAACAAACTTTGACTCAATCTTTCATCATAAAATAATTCTGTGCTCCCACACAAATCCTACAAATGCTTCTGACTCATTAAACAAAGTATCATTAAAGACCTGGCTTTTATGTGGGGTGCTTAGGATCAAGCTATGGCCAGCAGAGTAGCCTTTCGGGGCGGTGGTGGTGGTGGTGGGGTTTGGTATTCAAATAATAAAGCAAGGACCTTAGACAACATGTTGGTAGATTAATGTCATGCTGAGTGATGCTATTCACAGTGGACGTAATAGTTTAGCACCCTTACAGTTGTGGATGGTGCCTCAGTTGTGGTTTTTGTGGGGAGGACATATGCCAGTTTTCATTCTTCCCATTTGAATCCCTCAGATTAATTCCTCTACTAAGTGAACAGACAGAGCCAGGAAGTTGTGCTTGTAAACATGACTGGTACAAAGTATAATTATGACTAAGGTGTAACTGATCTAAAAATGAAACTTTGGCTTAAAATGATAGGAGATTTTATAGAGGGCATAACTTGCAAATAGATCATTCTGAAAGCTGAAATCAGTTTACTGCTGATATTTTTCAAAATTCTTGTTCAGGGTTGTATAATTAGAAAGGAAGGACGACCTTGCTGCACTAGACTAGAACTCTGAGATCTGGATTAATTTCCCAGCTCTGCCACAGACTCAGACAAGTTGCTTAGTTTCTCTGTCTCAGCTTCCCATATTAAGAAACAAAACCAGTACAATATTTTCTCCCCCACTCTTTGAATCTCATGTCTACTTGGATTGTAAGCTCTTCTGGACACACAGGAACTTTCTCTTACCAGGTGTTTGTATAGTACCGAGCACAATGATCTCAGTTTGGGCCTGTAGGTGATACTGTACTACAAATAAGTAATCTTCTGGCCCACGTACAGGCCCCAAAAGAATCTGAACACAGTGGAACCTATGCACGTCTGTTGTATGAGGACCCACAGCTATGCAAGTCCACCAGCCAAGCTGTCAGTTACTGTAGCTCTAATGCTGCAGAAGCAACTCTGGAGCGTTCTCCAATGCATTTATGTGACTTAGCAGCACAGCACGCGTCAGCGTAGACCAGCGTAGAACTGAAAGTTTGTGTCAAAAACTTGTGACCAGTTCTGCTATCAACCCAAGAAATCCAACACCCCTTGAATTTCCTTTACAAAGTATGTAGATAGCAGAATCATCATCTACCATTGAAATGCAGCAAGCTCTGGGTTGAAAGTAAAGTTGACCGAAATTTAAACCCTTTAGGTTATAAAATAAAAAAGAATAGCATATCAAATTGAAACTGTGGAGGAGACTTAGGCAGAATGTAATTATCCAAACTGGAATTTGGCAAGAACACCACAGATTAACAGCCCAACTCTGTCAATAAATAAATGTCGTACTATAATTATTAATTATGGGTGGTGAGGATTTCAGGTTTATGTCCATTATGTCTTGAAATGCTCCATTGATACTGAGTTAGAACAGTGGTTCAGTAATGATTCAGAGAGAGTGCCACTTACTGAATCACCAGAAAGACTTCCTGCAGCACCCGACATTCTCCATGATGGAATGTCATCCAATCCGGTTCAACTTGTGAGATCTCATCAGGTCACAGCCTGAAGTGATTTGTCTAGAACAGGGATCGGCAACCTTTGGCACGTGGCCTGTCAGGGAAATCCGCTGGCAGGCCGGGACGGGTTGGTTACCTGCAGCGTCCGCAGGTTCAGCCGATCGCAGCTCCCACTGGCCCACGCCGCTTCCCGCAGCCTCCATTGGCCTGGAATGGCAAACCGCAGCCAGTGGGAGCTGCAATCAGCTGAACCTGCGGACGCTGCAGGTTAACAAACTGTCCCAGCCTGTCAATGAATTTCCCTGATGGGCCATGTGCCAAAGGTTGCCTATCCCTGGTCTAGAACCTAGAGAATGGGGCTTCGTGCAAATGGCAACATCCATTACTTATACTAATGACTGAGAAATATGCATTTTGCCACACACACATACATACACACAAAAACTGACAGTACTAATATTTTGTTTTTTAAATAATCTTAAACTGAAAAGTATCAGATACAGTTTATACTGCGTCATACATCTATACCAGTCTTTTGGCCCTCTGCTATGTCTTTCCCCAAAATACAACGACTATGACACTTTGCATCTGAAGAAGTGGGTATTCACCCACGAAAGCTTATGCTCCAATACTTCTGTTAGTCTATAAGGTGCCACAGGACTCTTTGCTGCTATGACACTTTGGTCACAAAACAACAACTGCAATGTTGTCCCTCTTAACACATTATATATAAAGTGTTTTTATTTAAAGATACTCTGTGACAATAAAAACAAGTAGAATATTAAAAAGAGTATGGTGCACAAGATCAGCCATGGATAATATAACATACAGTATGTATATATCCCAATAATATAAGATACAGTATGAATATATCCTAAGGAAGAACAGTTGTACAATGAATATTTACAAAGATAAAAATGTAAAGTGTTCACACCTAAGTTTATTAACAGAGAAATTCTTATGGAACTTAGTTTATTTTTAAGCCTGTATTCTTTTCTCATAATTGATGAAAGGAAGCCATGGAGTCCAAATGTCACAAATGAGTCTGAGAGTCCATTCTCACTAGATCTCAGACATTGTCAGCCCCCTTGTTTTTTTCACAGTGAGGCTGCTTATAAAAAGAGTGTGTCAGTCTGGGCAGCAGGAAGGAAGAGCTGAAGTGGTGTGACGGGGTATACCAACCCCACACTGGGGCGGCGTTAAGGAGCTGCTCTGGACACAGGAAGTCATGGCCCCTCACCTCCGTTGCCAGCGGAGGCAGGGTTCAAAAGGGAGCAACTCAGCTCAGTCTGGGCTGATGGAGCAGGAGAGCACTTGGATGTTACAGCCTCCTGTGGAGGAGCCATGGAGGCTCCCAAAGGCCAGGAACGGGCCCCATGGTCACGCTGCTGCAGACCCATCAGCTGGGGGCACTGAGGATGCCAAACCACTGCAGACAGAGGGAGTGACCTGAAAGAACTCCAAGAGGGACCCTGAGACAGACCAGTGAAATCAGCAGAGGATCCGAAGCTGGGGTAGGAAGTGGCCCAGGGATCAGTCATAGGGGTGCCCATCTCCTAGGCCACGCAATTCGAATGACTGCTTCTTTTGACCCTGGGTTGGAACCAGGTGGAGCAGGGTGGACCCAGGTTCCCCTGTCCACGGCCATTGACGCTCGCCACTGGGCAACACAGCCACTGAATTCAGCCACTAGACAAGATGCCCACTGACTCTCGCTATTGGGCAACATAGCCGCTGAATCCTGCTACTAGGCAAAGTGGCCATTGATTCTCATCACTGGGTGACTCGGCTGCTGAATCCTACAACTAGGCAACGTGGCCACTGACTCTCACCACTGGGTAGCACAGTCCGGAGTATCACCACTAGGCAGTTCTGCCAACGTTGGACTC
This sequence comes from Caretta caretta, assembly GCF_965140235.1. NCBI lineage: Eukaryota > Metazoa > Chordata > Testudines > Cheloniidae > Caretta > Caretta caretta. The sequence goes on along the minus strand of NC_134206.1, from coordinate 161,826,422 downwards.
AAAACCCCCTTTGACAAGTGGATATATATCATTTTATGGGAACTGCATACCCATTGTATACATGCCACTGTTGGGATTAAGACAATGGGCCTGTTTTTTCATCCACTACCCCTTCACATTGCTTCAAAAAACTTAAAGTGGCTGTAAAACCTGGCTTAACCAGCTACATGGAAATTCCCCTGGCATAGAAGGAATCCCTGTGTGGCACAGAGCTGGCATAACAGACCTGTGTCACCCTTCTTGCAGCCTTACAATATGAAGTGTCATGTGAGAAACGAGGCATGGCTGAGTACCTCTGCATTCTGGCTATTCCCAGACACCAAAACTGTCTCTTGAAACCAGGGACCTACCTACCGACCATACACCCCTAGTTGTCACTTATTATCCCACACAGGGTATCAAACTATTACAACATATATTTGACGGGGACCATATCTTGAAAGAAATATTTCCTGGACCCCCTCTTGTGGGCTTCAAACACTGCCCCCCCCCATCTCATCAGAAACAATTTCCCCGCAGACAAGGATACACCAACTCAAAGCAGCACCAGATCCTGCCAAAACAACAGAGGCAAAACCTTCAGACATATCTCCATTTCTATGGAGTTAAACACAACCCACAACATGCTTTTCAAGATTTACGGGGCCTACACATGCCTATCACAACGTGGTTCATACAGTGCATTAAATGCCCCAGTAACAACTGTGTGGGTGAAACCAGACAAGCACCACACTCTTGAATGAACTCACGCAAAAAAGTGATAAAAGACAGACAAAAAACACCATATTACCCATGGTGAACACCTTTTCACAAAAGTGACCACTCCATATCTAATCTTTCAGAATTCATCCTCAGCGGAAACCTGCACAACATCTGCAGAAAGGCAAGCCTAGGAACTTCAATTCATAACACTGCTAGGCACTAAAATCCATGGACTTAAAACAGGTTTCAGAGTAGCAGCCGTGTTAGTCTGTATTCGCAAAAAGAAAAGGAGTACTTGTGGCACCTTAGAGACTAACCAATTTATTTGAGCATAAGCTTTCCTGAGCTACAGCTCACTTCATCACTTAAAACAGGGACACGGTTTCCTGGCTTATTACAACAATCTGTAATACATGCCTGCCTGCTAACTCTTAATGGCCCTCTTCAAAGCCGTTTTGCATAACAATCCAACCCTTATTGCCCATTCCATTTCAAGTGACCTCCTACAGTGTTACCCATTATGCTTAACTATCTGTCCCAACTTGTATTTAGCTCAGACACTCTGATTTCTTTCCCCAGACCTGAAGAACTCTGTAGATCAAAAGCCTGTAACTTCCACCAATGGAAGCTGGTCCAATAAACAATATTACCTTACCTACCTTCCCTCTCTCCTCTCTCTCTCTCTCTCTCTCTCAAGCTCAAATATATATATATATGTATAGTTAATACTGATGGGTCTCACTTATTCAACAAGACAAAACAATAAAGTAGAAACAACTCCATTTCTAGAAGTATTTAATTACTTAAAAGCTTGCAGAATAAAAAAAAATACTCACACTAAAGCATCAGAACCTGCACACCTTGACAAATTTATCTGGCTCATTACAATTGCCAACTTTCTGCATATATAATGTAGAATAATTAGAAGTATATTTTCAAATGCAACCTCTAAATTAGGGCATACAATTTTACCTACACAATTACATGTGTTTGCAAATGGAGATTGGGGAGATGAGATATTATTATTTGCATGCAAGATTTTGTATGAAAAAATTATGTGCTGATTTTGAAGCTTGGTTGAGACCACTTCAAAAAGTTTAAGGCACATGGGGACACACGTAGGAACCATAAATGTCAGCTTTATGAATCTGAGCTGTTTCCTAATCTCTTACCATCCCAGTAAATCATTTATGAGTTGGGCAGCTATTTTATAAAATCAGATATATAATAATATGATGGGGATATACCTATCTCATAGAGCTGGAAAGGACCTTGAGTCCAGTCCCCTGTCTTCACAGCAGGACCAAGTACTGTCCCTTATTTTTGCCCCAGATCCCTAAATGGACCCCTCAAGGATTGAACTCACAACCCTGGGTTCAGCAGGCCAATAGCTCAAACCACTGAGTCCCGTCCCCCCCCCCCCCCCCCGATAACCCTGCCTTGTAAAATGTACCAATCACAACAGACTATTGTACTCCTAACTTTCTCTATACGTCTATACACAATAATAACTTTATGGTATAATGCCTTAAACACAGTGGATCATTAAATCATAAGAGACCACACATAGCTAATACACAGTATGAAAGGCATTTTATGGTAAAACAACTAAGGGTAAAATTGTTGGGGGCAGTTCAGAGGTGCCTGGCTTCCTGGGGAGAAATTGCGCCTCAGAGACAATCTCTGAGCAACGCTGTGTGCAGAGGGACATCATACTGTACATTATCTTTTCTGCCAAAGCTTTGTGAGGCTGAGGGGAGCAATGTGGCTTCTTGGCCTGCACAGTTTCCACCATCTCCTACTGTACAGATGCCAGACACACAGAGCACCTGAGTCCAACAGAAGGGGGACGCGGTATTACCCGATATGGCCAAATGTCCCTTCCGTGCTGGAGAGGAGACATCCATGTTCCATGCATCTTTGCTGTAGAGGAATTCGGGGGGGGGGGGGGAATCCCCACAGCTGAGCCATTCCATTTAGGTGACAAATCTGAGGAACTGTCCAGAGTGAGGTGTCAGTAGAGGAGGTTTTGGAACACAATGATAAATTAAACAGTAGTACATCACTAAGGCCAGATGGTATTCACCCAAGAGTTCTGAAGTGTGAAATTGCAGAACTACTAACTGTGGTATGTAACCCATCACTTGAATCAGGCTCTGTACTAGATGACTGCAGGGTAACTAATGTAAGGCTGACTTTTAACAAAGACTCCAGAGGCAATCCTGGCAATTACAGGCCGGTAAGCCTAACTTACGTTCCAGGCAAATTGGTTGAAACTATAGTAAAGAACAGACTTATCAGAAACAGATGAATACGATATGTTGGAGAAGAGTCAACACAGCTTTTGTAAAGAGAAATCATGCCTCACCACTCTATTAGAATTTTTGAGTGGGTCAACAAGCATGTGGACAAGAGTAATCCAGTGGATATAGGGTACTTGAACATTCAGGAAGCCTTGACAAGGTTGCACACCAAAGCCTCTTAAGCAAAGTAAGCAGTCATGGAATAAGACGGAAGGTCCTTTCATGGATCAGTAACTGGTTAAAAAACAGGAGACAAAGAGTAGGAATAAAGGGTCAGCTTTCATAATAGGGAGAGGTAAATTGCAGGGTCTCCCAAGGTTCTGTACTGGGACCTGTACTGTTGAACATATTTATAAATGATCTGGAAAATGGAGTGAATGATGAGATGGCAAAGTTTGGAGACTGTACAAAATTACTCAAGGGAGTTAAATTCAAAGCTGACTTCGAAGAGCTTTAGAGGGATCTGACTAGGCAACAAAATGGCAGATGAAATCCAATGTTGATAAATGCAAAGTAATTCCACTGGAAAACATACTCCTAACTATGCATACACAATTAAGGGATCTAAATTAGCTGTTACCACTCAAGAAAGATCTTGGACTCATCATGGTTAGTTGTCTGAAAACATTGCTGTATGTACAGCAGCACTCAAAAAAAGCTCACAGAATGTTAGGAAAGGGATAGATAATATCATAATGCCACTATATAAATCCCTGGTATGCCCACACCTAGAATAGTGCATGCAGTTCTGGTTTCCCCATCTCAAATGAGATGTATTAGAACTGGAAAAGATGCAGAGAAGGGCAATAAAATGGTTGGGGTGTGGAACAGCTTCTGTACAAGGAGAGATTAAAAAGACTGGAACTGTTCAGCATAGTAAAGAAACAACAAACAGGGGGGCAGGACTATGATAGAGGTCTATAGAATCATGACTGGTGTGGAGAAAGTGAATAAGGAAGGGTTGTTTACCCCTTCACATAACACAAGAAACTCAATGAAAGTAATAGGCAGCAGGTTTAAAACAAACATAATAAAGTAATTCTTCATACAATGCACGGTCCACATGTAGAACTCGTTGCCAGGGGATGTTGTAAAGGCCAAAAGTGTAACTAGGTTAAAAAAAAGGAATTAGCTAAGTTCATGGAGGATAGGTCTATTAATGGCTATTAGCCAAGATGGTCAGGAACCCAACCCCATACTCTGGGTGTCCCTAAACCTCCAACTGCCAGAAGCTGGGACTGGACAACAAGGGATGGGTCACTCAAAATTGCCCTGTTCTGTTTATTCCATCTGAAGCATCTGGCACTGGCCACTGTTAGAAGACAGATGGCTAGCTGGACCATTGGTCTGACCCAATATGACCATTCTTAAACATGGCTTTCTTGGGGACTGTTTAGTCCATAGGATTTTATCTGAGAGTAGGTCTACACTTGAAACACTGCAGCGGTGTAACTGCACTGGTGCAGCTGCGCCACTTTCACACTTCAGTGAAGACGCTACCTACGCCAACGGGAGGTCGTCTTCCCTCAGCAGAGGTACTCCTATGTCGGCGTGAGATGCTCTCCTGTCGACATAGCTCTGTCTGCACCAGGAGTTTATCTGGAATAACTGCATCACTCAGGGGTGTGAATTTTTTACACTGCTGAGCAACGTAGTTATACTGACCTAATTTCCTAGTGTAGACCTGGCCTGAGTAAGGATTGATAAAATGGGGCCAAAACTAAGTAAAGACTACAGAATTTAGCCACTAAATATGCAGGGCCTGATCCTCAGTTAGTGTAAATTGGCAGAGCTTGTGGAGGATGAGCAGAGGATCTGACCCAATAATGTGATAATAATGCAAATATATAGCTGACTTTAGTCACTGTTTTTTAATCAGGCTACACATTTCAGCAGGATTTCTTTTAAAACTATTTGTGTGGACATTTTAAATCTGGACTATGAGGTAATTTTATTCCATCCACTTGGAGTTACCACTTGTTTTTCAGTTTGAGAAACACAGTTCCCTCTAGACTGGTTAACCAGGTTTGTATGCACCTTTCTGCTTGCAAACCTGCATAACAATACTAAGGTACAAGGAATTTTCAGCATGTTTGGAAACAGATTGGAAAGCAAGGGATCAATCTCATTTACAAACACCGTAGAAACCTGTTAATGTGTTGATACCACATATCGTGCAAAATCATCTAAAGCAAGTTTACATTTTGGAGCATTTCATAAGGCCCTCTGAAAGATAATATAACAATACCTCAGAGCCCACATGGACTTGCATGCCACATACACAGTGTGGCATTTGAGCTCAGCTTCAGACCAGGAATATTCTTGAATAGTATCAGTATAGAGCCTCCGTCTAGTTTTGAATCAAGTTTAGTGTGAATTTTATCAGTCTTTGCTTAAGGAAATACTTGCCTGCAAGATGCGTCCGATGAAGTGAGCTGTAGCTCACGAAAGCTTATGCTCAAATAAATTGGTTAGTCTCTAAGGTGCCACAAGTACTCCTTTTCTTTTTGCCTGCAAGCCTGATTTTTCCTTTTTCATAATTAAAACTAAATAAATTAAGGGGCAGCAAAAAAAAAAAAAAAAAGCATGAATAAACAAATCCTTCATAGCAAACACTGAGCACCAGTGATAATGAAAAGTGTTTTTGGAAGAGTAACTCCCAGAAAAAGAGTCCCAAAATTAGTAAAAAGACTAAGGAGTCTTCCTCCCCCACCTTGTGTGCAGCCTATGTAAAGGCCTGGTAAAATTGCAAACCCTGTGATCAGAGGTGTGCAAGGGTTGCTTGATCCACACTTTTCATGGGGTACATAGAATCCCAGGATGGGGCTGGGAAGAGGCATGGTTCTGCCTCTCTTTTGCATTGATAAATAGAGTCAGCAGGCCATTCAAGGAAGAGCAACAGGTACCCCGCAAAGGGGTATTGTGTAGGGGGCACATTCTCTGTGTGCCCCAGGAAGCTCTGGGAAGCCGCCTTCCCCCTCAAGGCAGAATGCTTCCCAGTGCTCTCCCTGGGGCTATTCAGCGTAGCACCACCCCCAACACAAGGCTGTGCCTGTATGTCGCAATCAGGACCTTAAATGGTCAGTGTTACCAGCAATGGCCATTTTTGTAAGCAATAAAGTGACCGCATTAAATAGGAAGGAAGTTAGACAATGATTCCCCTTGCTTAGGTACAAGTTGACAACATCAAAAGGATTAGTAATTAGAAAGATGGCAACGTTTTCCTGACTTCCCTTGAGACATTATTTCCTCTTTTTAAACAGCTTACTCTGTGTTGTTATAAAGTATCATTTTGTCAGACTCTAAAAATATTTCTGAGCTGGTTAAAAAAACCCTGCTAGTCATCTCCCTGTAGGTTTATTCAGTTGAGAAACAAAGCCCCTCATTCAACAAATCACTTAGACACATGCTCAAAATTAAGTATTGAAGTCAATAGGACTTACGCATGGTGCTTAAGTGCTTTGCTGAACTGGGTTTTAATGCATAGCATTGAAGAGAATGATCCAAATTCAGGAACTGCGTAACCAAGAGCAGAATTTGGCATGAGCACGTTAACGCTTTTGGAAATACAAAATTTCAGATCTTGCAATAAATAATTTAACTAGCATTGCCTTTTGTGTAAAAGTCTCTAAGTCCAAGAGAAAAGAAGGTTTTATAATGAACCTTTTCAAGTCTCTAAAAATGGAGTGTTTTATAGTACTGAGTTAGTGATACATATGGTACAGTGACTGTGGAACCTATCCACAACTCCCCATTACACAGGCAAAAAATGCCACTGAACGTAAAGGATGCTAGTCCAACTAAGGAGGATGTAGATAAAGAACAAAAAGGTTCAATTTTGGGAGATTCCTTAAAACCTGTTTCAGAGGAGCAGCCGTGTTAGTCTGTATCCGCAAAAAGAACAGGAGGACTTGTGGCACCTTAGAGACTAACCAATTTATTTGAGCATCAGCTTTCGTGAGCTACAGCTCACTTCGTCGGATGCATTCAGTGGAAAATACCGGCATTTTCCACTGAATGCATCCGATGAAGTGAGCTGTAGCTCACGAAAGCTGATGCTCAAATAAATTGGTTAGTCTCTAAGGTGCCACAAGTCCTCCTTTTTTAAAAAAACCTGTGCAATACTCCAGATCTTTCTCCTATTCTCTCTCTCTCCTTGAGTTCTAGTCCCAGTGGTAGTTTGTAAACTCATGATGACAAAGAGGTGCATTCCCAGAGTGTGGGTGTTAGATTCCATCACACCTTCCTTGAAAGTTTTAGGAAGCTTGTTAAGCCTACAGGGAGGGATAAAGAACATGAGATATCTTGCCATGTTGTATCTTGCACACAGATCTAAGGCAAGCACTAACAGTAGCATGGCTACACTTGTGGGTTAGAACACATTAAAGCAGCCCTGGGCGCCCTAACTCATGACGCGTCCACACTGGCAAGGCACGTAGGGCACCCGGACTCTGCAGCTGGAGCGCTCCCGGTAATCCACCTCGACAAGAAGCATAATGCTTGCTGCGCCCCGGCTGGAGCGCCCCAGCGCCAATTTGGATGCCCTTGTCTATTAATGCACCCTGATTGTCCCCCAGAAGTGTCCCACAATGCCTGTTCTAGACACTCTGGTCATCACTTTGAACTCTACTGCCCTGCCCTCAGGTGACCAACCATCAGACCTGCCCTTTAAATTCTCTGGGAATTTTGAAAATCCCCTTCCTGTTTGCTCAACCAGGCATGGAGTGCTCTCAGAGAATCTTTCCAGGCGACCATGCCTCCATGCACCAGCCGATCCCCAGTATGGAGCAATGGCGAGGGGCTGGACCTTATCAGTGTTTGAGAGAAGGAAGCTGTCCAGTCCCAGCTGTGCTCCAGCCATAGGAATTACGATACCTTCAGGCAGATATCAAGGGACATGATGGAAAGGGGCCATGACCGGGACACACTGCAGTGCAGGGTTAAAGTGAAGGAGCTGTGGAATACCTACCACAAAGCCCGTGAGGCAAACCGCTGTTCCGTGACCTGCTGTTTCTACAAAGAGCTGGATGCAATACTTGGGGGCGACCCCACCTCCACTCTGAGTACCACCATAGACAATTCAGAGCTCAGTTCAACAAGTCAGGAGGAGGAGGAGGAAAGTGGAAGCGAGGGTGCTGAGGAGGAAGACACCCCAGAATCCCTAGATGCATGCAGCCAGGAGCTGTTTTCAAGCCAGGAGGAAGGTAGCCAGTCACAGTGGCCGGTGCTTGGGGAAGAACAAACATCAGAGGACGTGCCCAGTAAGCGGCTTTTATTTTGGGAAGGAAATTATTTGGTGTGGGCTCTTGGGGCGAGGAGGGTTAGTGCTGCATGCATGCCTAGATGCAGAATAGGGCGTTGATGTGCTCTCTCACATTGTGGTTATCGGCCTCGGTGATCTCTTCAAAGGTCTCATGCAGAAGCTGGGCAATCTGCTTTCGCAGGTTCCTTGGCAGAGCTACTGTGGTACTTGTCCCAGTCAGGCTTACATGTCCATGCCACTGTGCCGTGAGGGGCGGGGGGACCATTGCTGGACACAGGCAAGCTGCATATGAGCCAGGAAGGAAGCCGCATTGCAGTAGAAGACCCTCCCTTGCTTCCCAGGTCACCCTCAGCAGCAAGATATCTTCCAGGACGAACTCATCTTGTGGTAAATGTGGGGACAGTGTTCCATATAGGGGACCCTGCAGCTGTTGGCTCTCCCCAAGGCACAGAATCCTAGAGGACAGTATGGCCATGAAACAATCAGTCCCCCTTTCCCCTGTGCTTACTCACCATTTGGGGGCTCCTGTGGGTTATGTGCGCTCACTTTGGGATGGGCAATTTCTGCTATTGTGTAGACTGTGCTTGTCTACTTTAAGTACGGCCAAATCATTGTTCTGTCTGATGTGAACAATGCTGCCTCTGTTAAGTGTTGCATTTTGGCTTTACAGATGCAACCTTGAGATCTCAGCCATCCTTATTATCAACGGCCAAAAGCCTCGAAAGAATTTGGAAGAGGCCACGTAGAAGCAAAGAGGACATGCTGCATGAAGTAATGCAGCAGTCGCTTAATGAAAATCAAAAAGCACAGGAGTGGCAGGAGAGTGAAAGGAAGATCCGCCAGTAGAATGTGGATCACCGGCACCAAAGCACAGAGTGGCTGCTAAGCATTATGGAGCGCCAAGTGGACTCGATACAGGCGCTCGTAGCAATGCAGGCAGAGCACTTCAGTGCCTGCCCGCCCCCATCCCTGCAGCTCTTGTCCCAAAACTCTTTCCCTTATGCCCCCATGTCACCTCCAACCCACTTTCCCCATCATCCGGGTTCTTATCGCCACCAGCTGCCTCCAACACCTGTAGCTTCACCACCCCGCCCTGCAAACTACGACCCTTACCCACTGCACTCAGCCCCCATCACCATGCAGTATAGCCAGCCTGAAGTGCAGCACTCACTGCACAGCACTCCAGACAGGAAGGCTGAGTATGATAACAGGACATACGCAAATCTGTGATTGTCTCGTTCCCTACCCCACCCCCTGTCCCTTTCTGTTTCCCAAGCAGTTGTGTTTCTTTTCAATAAATGGATTTTTTGGCTTTGAAAACATTCTTTATTATTGCATGAAGTAAAAGATACCTTAGCCCAGGAAAGAAACAGGCACTGCAAGTCAGTGTAGCAAACATAGATTCCTACTAACATTGGATCCACTGCACTTCACTCCCGTGCAGGGCACCAGACATTATTGGTGGCTTTCAGCCTCAAATTGCTCCCTCAAGGCATCCCTAATCCTTGCAGCCCCATGCTGGACCCCTCTAATAGCCCTGCTCTCTGGCTGTTCAAATTCAGCCTCCAGGTGCTGAACCTCTGAGGTCCATGACTGAGTGAATCTTTCACCCTTCCCTTCACAAATGTTATGGAGGGTACAGCACGCGGATATAACCGTGGGGATGTTGTCATCGGCCAGGTCCAGTTTCGCATACAGAGAGTGCCAGCGGCCCTTTAAATGGCCAAAAGCACACCCCACAGTCATTCTGCACCGGCTCAGCCTGTTGCTGAACTGCTCCTTGCTGCTGTCAAGGCTCCCTGTGTAGGGTTTCATGAGCCACAGCATTAAAGGGTAAGCGAGGTCTCCAAGGATCACAATGGGCATTTCGACTTCCCCTGCAGTGATCTTCAGGTCTGGGAAGAAAGTCCCAGCTTGCAGCTTCCTGAACAGGCCAGCATTCCGAAAGATGCGTGCGTCATGCACCTTTCCGGGCCAGCCTGCATTAATGTCAATAAAACGCCCATGGTGATCCACAAGAGCCTGGAGAACCATAAAGAAATACCCTTTTCCGATTAATGTACTTGGTGGGTTGGTGCCAGAATTGGAATATGCGTGCTATCTATCACCCCTCTGCAGTTAGGGAAACCCATTTGAGCAAAGCCAGCCACAATGTCATGCACGTTACCCAGAGTCATAGTTCTTCTGAGCAGGATGCGATTAGTGGCCCTACAAACTTGTATCAACACGATTCCAACGGTCGACTTTCCCACTCCAAACTGGTTAGCGACCAATCGGTAGCTGTCTGGAGTTGCCAGCTTCCAGATTGCAGTAGCCACCCACTTCTCCACTGGCAGGGCAGCCCTCAATCTCGTGTCCTTGCGCCGCAAGGTGGGGGCAAGCTCATCACACAGTCCCATGAAAGTGGCTTTTCTCATCCAAAAGTTCTGCAGCCACTGCACGTCATCCCAGACTTGCATGACGATGTGATCCCACCACTTGGTGCTTGTTTCCTGAGCCCAGAAGTGTCATTCCACTGCAGTGAGTATGTCTATGAATGCCACAAGCAATCTCGTGTCATATGCATTATGCAAGTCGACACCATCATTGGACTCCTCACTATCAGTTTGTAGCTTAAGGAATAACTCGACTGCCAATCGTGACGTGCTGGCGAGATCCATCAGCATGTTCCTCAACACTTCGGGATCCATTTCTGCAGACTGAAAGGGAAGACAGAGCTCGCAGTACAAAAAACTTTGAAAGATGGCGCCAAATGTGGATGGAAGCACAGGGATTGCTGGGATGCAAAGCGATGCATCATGGGGCATTGGGACAGGACCCAGAATGCCCCGCACCCCTCCACCCCCTTCCCACAAGCCAGAGTGCCAGAATGGGAAGAGGAGCTCTGTGGGATAGCTGCCCATAATGCACCGCTCCCAATGCCGCTGCAAGTGACGCAAATGTGGCCACGCCAGTGCGCTTGCAGCTGACAGTGTGGACAGATGGCAGTGCTTTCCCTACTGCACTCTCCGAGGGCTGGTTTAACTCAAAGCACTTTACATCTGCAAGTGTAGCCGTGCCCTAACAGTAGTACAGTAGCTGCGAGTGAAATAAGAGCTGTTACACTCTGTAGAAAGCTAGTAGATAAATTAAGGATTATAAACCAAACTAAAAGTGGGAAGTGTCCTGCTAGGTTTGGGGATTCTTGCTGGTACACTGAATTCTTATTTATGTATTCTGAACAATGGAAACTCCTTATACAGAGGGGTCAATACTGGAACCACTTATCTGCCACTTATCCCCTTCCCTGAATGTTAGAGGTTTGAATAAAAAGAGGTTCAGATTTGCACCACCTCAGTTAATTGATCTGATCTTTATAAAATTAAATACCAAACTGATATTTTGTCCAGCTCTATCTAGAAAACTAGCGATTTATTCTTCCATATTTTTGAGAAGCTACATTACAGCTAATCTGACTAATTACTTTAATTATTCAGGTCCCTATTTTAAATGCAAGTCTTTCGGCATACTGTTGGTGGCTTTAATTAATCTTAAGTATGCACGTCACATTCCAGATACATAATTTTCATGAATGATAGATGAATGAGTAAGGATAGGAATTCAGATCACTAAATACAAGTTCAGATTTTAATTTCAATTAAATAAGTTTGCACCCCACATTTAAAGTAGCATAATAGTCATTTCTATAAATAATAGTATGTAGAGAAGGAGGAGTTGATGACTGATAGTGGAGAACCAGTGATTAAGAATGACTCCAACATTGTTCACTGTTCCCTAGAGATGTGTGGGTATTAACATTAAAAATGACCACTCCAACCAACTGCTTCAGTGCATGTTGCCAAATATTTGTCTTATCTCCATAGCTCCTCTTTGGAAGTATCTTTAAAAGGATACATCTGGGCGTGGCCAACAGCAAAACAACATCCACTAATAACATTTTGCAGAACTGATCTCTATTATTCACTCACCAAAAGGCACACTTGGTATATTTTGACATCAAAACAGTTAAATAAAAATAAAAATAAAAATTGCAATAATATAAACACGCCACATTACACATAATGTTCAGTACCCAGCACACTAAACTGGAGTTTATTTTGGCTGAAAAGCCACTGAACTGATTTAGATAAAGTGGCCTCAAATTTTGTTCTTTATGTTTTTTGTCATATGAACAAGGGCTACAGTGTGATCTAATCCTTCAGCTGGCTATTTCTCTCCCATCTTGACCACTGCAACTTTTTTCCTGGCCTTCCTGGTATCCACCTTGCCCCATTCAGAGCCATTCAAAACACTGCTGCTAAAATCATCTTCCTGGCTTGTCACTTTGGCCCCTCTCTCCAAAACTATTCATCGCATCAAACACAGACTTTTGCTCCTTACTAGGACCTGGTCTTCTACAGTTTAGTCCTTCCCTACCTATCTGCTCAACCCCAGTTCTGCTCCATCTATACTGCCCAAATGCTCACAGATACTTAGGCACCTAACTCTTACTGATTTCAGTGGGAGTCAAGTGCCTGAATGCCTTCTCAAGCATCTTTGTGCCTTCTTCCTTATGCAAATCAGTGGTCACAGCAAGCTAGCTGCCTAACCATTGTCAAGCTTTTTGTAGGTGTCATGGCAGAGAACAATTTTAGGGAGGGATTTGAAGGAGGACAATGATAATAGTGAGATGAATGGTCTGTCGAAATTCATTAATCCCTCCTCTTTGTAGTATATAATTCCTGGTTTGAAAACTACAAGTTAGGCACACAGCATATCCAATCAACCTGGCATTCCATTGCTGTTACCATCATCAGCTCTTCCCAATCAGTCCCTTGTCTACTACACCTGCCTGTTCCATCTTGTCAAACTAAATTGAGAAAATCTTTGGGGCAAGGACTGACTCTTACTCTGTTTATGTAGCATCCAACACCCTGAGACCTGATTCTTATTGGGAACCTGGAAACTCATGTAATACAAATCATCAGCATCATCATCCATCCAACCACCGGATGAATCATAGAATCATAGGACTGGAAGGGACCTCGAGAGGCCATCTAGTCCAGTCCCCTGCACTCAAGGCAGGACTAAGTATTATCTAGACCAGGGGTTCTCAAACTGGGGGTTGGGACCCCTCAGGGGTCACAAGGTTATTACATGGGGCAGTCGCGAGCTGTCAGACTCCACTCCAAACTTTGCTTTGCCTCCAGCATTTATAATGGTGTTAAATATATTTAAAACTGTTTTTAATTTATAAGGGGGGTTGCACTCAGAGGCTTGCTATGTGAAAGGGGTCACCAGTCACAAAAGTTTGAGAACCACTGGTCTAGACCATTCCTGACAGGTGTTTGTCCAACCTGCTCTTAAAAATCCCCAATGATGGAGATTCCGCAACCTCTCTAGGCAATTTATTGCAGTGCTTAACCACCCTGACAGTTAGGAAGTTTTTGCTAATGTCCAACCTAAACTGCCCTTGCTGCAATTTAAGCCCATTGCTTCTTGTCCTATCTTCAGAGGTTAAGAAGAACAATTTTTCTCCCTCCTCCTTGTAACAACCTTTTATGTACTTGAAAAGTGTTATCATGTCCCCTCTCAGTCTTCTCTTCTCCAGAGTAAACAAACCCATTTTTTTCAGTCTTCCCTCATAGGTCATGTTTTTTAGACCTTTAATCATTTTTGTTGCTGTTCTCTGGACTTTCTCCAATTTGTCCACATCTTTCCTGAAATGAAGACAGTAATAAGCCACATTAGACAATGTTTATAAGATAGGGTTAGGGAATTTAGTGTTGATGAAAGTTGCCAGATTTCAAATTCTCTAAGCTGTATTTATTTTAGCGTTTTATATTTATCAATCTGTGCCCATCCAATGCTCAGAATTTATAAAATACAGATGTAAAGTCAAACAGGCCCACTTTCTGATAAATCCTCCCAAATAAAAAACAAACAAAAAAACTCCCTAAAACATGCTCAGTCCCATCCCAGAGAAAGCCTGGGAAATAGATAAAATTTGCCGTGAACCCCGAAGTCCTAGAAACATAGGTTCTGTTGAAGTGGGGAGAGGAGCAGGTTCTATAGAGCAGGACTCTCAGTGAAAACACTACCACCAGTCCCCTTCTGTTTAAACCTATAACGAAGTCCCCTAATCATTCACAGATCAATTATGGTACAATAAGGGGTAATGCAAGTGATAAATAGTATGCATTTAAAACAAAGATAACAGAGCTGACCGCTCTCTAAAGACAGATGAGTGCCCAGTCTCCATGCTCTTTCAGCCCTGACCTTCCTGCCAAGACTTGACCAACATGGGTACCAACTGTGGTGGCCAGTTGCCAAATAGGTGCCAGTGTGAAATCACCAACTCATTTCACATTAGCCAGTGAATAGCCTACAGATGGTAACAATTTCCAGACACTTCAAATCCAAACCAGATTAATGCAGGTATGTTCTGCATCCTATTATCAACACTGAGTCATCGAGTTCCACCACGGTCAGGACATTACTTATGTGTGTAAGTGATTCATTATTCTGCTCATCCCAGCAATATTGCTCCCGGTAAGTTATGCAAAACAAACATAAACACAAAACCTTCCCCTCATCTCTCAAAAAATATTACCAAGAAACTTTGCTGTCTCAGTCTAAGGAGTCTTCATACACTGATTAGCTCCAAGTGTGTGTATGAGATGTGAAAGGGGATGGGAACAGAGGAAGAAAATATCCTTAGAATACTCAAAATGCCGAAAGGAGTCAAGTGCATGGTCAATTAAGCCCTCTTCGCCTCTGTCTCAGTAGCTGAACTCTCCACTGGAGTGTGAAAGCAAACAGGATGCAGAGGAACAAAAAAAAATCAGGGAAGCTTTTTGAGTCAAAATGTGTGCTGTTGGAGGCAGCTGTATTTATGATTTACAGCGCATTTTAACCCGTCTTTTCTCACTGTAGTGTATTCTGCACAAAAGCCAATCCTCTCACTGTCTAGGGCTGATCGTTTTCTCCTCTGTGTGTGTGTCCAACAGGTTCCTTTTAGAACACACCTTTTAAGCAACTATGTTTAGTTAGAAGGCCTCTATTTTGGCATGTCTCGCAATGGTAGAAATTGAAAGATCTGCCAGTAGGAGGGATGGCCTTAGTAGGAATTCTGAGGAGACTGGGTGGGGCAGCCGATGGTGTGAATGTGAGATAGATAGCTACCAACAGTTTTGCTATTTGAGCACATCCACCAGGTCATTGGCGTGGTGGCCCCTATAGTCTCACAGGGGCTGGTGGTCTCACACTGGAATGGTGGCCCCTGCATGCAATTGGCATTGGTTTCCAGAATTACTGGAACTGACAAAGCTGCTGCAAGGGTGTAGAAGGGATTTAAAGAAGGCAAGATCAAAATCTCCATATTTTGAATTTTATATTTGGTTGAGCAGAAAACAAGACATTGTTTGTTCTTCTCAGACCACAGATCAGCTCAGAACAGTTGGATTCTCCCTTGTATACCTGGCAAGTTTGAAAGTGATACAAGTCTCCATAATAAAGCCCGTGGAAGTCAGTGGAGTTGCTTTCGCTTTCCTCTTCTCTGAACTTGGCTCAAAAGATTATCCATATATGTTAAAGCATAATATTTCCAAAGCACAGATTCATATATGAATCAAATTAGAGATATAAAGTGTGTACTGATTGCTAAAGTAACACAGATCATTAGTGAAAAGGAATGATGAATTTAGAAGTTACAGCAGAAAGCATAAGGAATATTAATTAAAAACATTTTTGTACTCATCCCAGCTTTTCTATAAATCTGTCAGATTAATAATATAGGTTATATTGGAACAATAAAAAAACAGCAGTTTTACACTGTGGTAACAGTAGTGAATTAGCAAAGTTATTTTCCCAGGAATCCAGCATTTTCAGATGCTGGGTGAAAGCACACATGCACTAAATTGCAAATGTTGCTTATTCCGAAAGGGCCAGATTATGACCGCTTTACCTACACCAGTGAGCAGTTCCTTATAGTACAAGTCCCAGTGAAGGCAATGGGACTGCTCAGTTGAGTAATTGCTCACACCGGTGCAAGGAGTAAGAAGGCCAAAGTCTGGGACAAAAGGTGAAGTTCATCCTGGTGTGGAGAGTCAACACCCTGCCCCCCATAGATGCTACACTGAATCAGCCCGCTGAGTGGCTGCACAGGGGCTGTACCACAAGAAGAATCTTTACTTGCCAGCCTACACCCCTGGGAATTTTTAGACACAATGTATTTTTCATTAGAAAAATGCTGATTTGTTGAAAACTGTTCACAGGCAGGAGCTGGTTTGGACCGATTTCCAAAAATGTTTGAAACAAGGTTAAAAATTGTCAAAACATCCCACTTTGAAATGAAAAAGTTCTGTTTTGGTCAAAATGACTTTTAATTTCCACATTTCTAGTTTTAAAATGTAAGGTTTTTTTAAATGATTAAAATCAAAATGAAGTGTTTCAGTTGACATGATGCAATTTTTTTTCCTCTCCAGATTTTCAGTTAACAAATTTTTTTGAAATTTCAGCTTTTCATCCTGATTCAGGATAGGAATTTTTAATACAAAAAACAAACAAACAACACTGAAAATTCTTGCAGGACAGGAAAACCATTTCCCATCCAGCTCTATGCCAGCCTTGCATAGGCAGGAGCAGGAGGCTACATTGTGGGTAGGCCAGGGAACTGACCAGTGGGAAGCGTTGTGGATCAGTGTTTACGGTGGCCCCAGAACTTGGTGCAACCAAAACACTGGGACTGTGAATGCTATTCAAGCCATAAACTGGAAGATTAGCCATGGAGGAGGCGTTGCCGGCAGTGGACTGTAATGCAGTCCTACACATTGGCCCTGTTGGGTATGGTGGTGGATTTCACCTTCCCCACTGACCTACGATCCACCCAAAAGAAGCCCAAGTATTTAGGCTCTATATACGTGGAGTGAATTTCACTCAAGTAGATCAATGGCTGGGTCAAGTGACAGTGGTAGTTTTTGCTTCATAAATAATACTCTTAAACTCTTCTGTGACCTGGCTTACCAAGTTCATTGTCTACAAATGTTTAAAAAAGCCAGCATCTCCATTTTTCTACTTCATTTGCTGTTTGCACCTGGATATTCTTCAATGAATCCTAAATGATACACCTTGAGCAATGTTTTGTCTGTCTGAATTCCGATAAGCACAGAACAGGATGACTAATAAGAGCATGTAATACCTGAAGAATGTGAGCGATTCATTGTTAGTAACTGATAAGAGATATGGTCAGTGCACCTGCCCTGTTTAAAAAAGTGTTGGAAAAATAGAACAATCGCTGCTTACAGTTGTATAAAAATGGCTTTGTCTTGTCAGTGTTCTGGAATACATATGGGTGTAGATATTAAAGTTTCTCTGGTATAAAAATGATTAATTTGACATTATGACTTTAGGGATGCAGAAGCAAACAAAAAGGCAGAAGATGCCGCTTAGACAAAATACATGCCTCATTGAAGAGGTGGCTGTTAGCAAACGGTAGACAATTTTCCAAGTACAGTGTACCCATCTACACATCAGGCCTGCTACTATCTTTAGCTTGCCAAGTATTTCTGTGATATTTAGCTCAAATTCTTTAGACAGCGGGACCTAAATTGTTCTCTATGTAGGAAATATCCCATGCAGGAAACTGGAAATTTAAAATAGAACTGAAGTGGTATGTAGACAGGGTGACCAGACAGCAAATCTGAAAAATCGGGTTGGGGGTGGGGGGTAATAAGAGCCTATATAAGAAAAAGACCCCAAAATCGGGACTGTCCCTATAAAATCAGAACATCTGGTCACCCTATGTGTAGACCTCATGCTAACCTCTGCACAGTGATGAATTTCACCAACACGTGGCTTACACCCTGGCAGCCCTAGCTTATCTGAGTTCAGAGAGCCCACAGAGCAGCCTGCCTCTGAATGCATTTGTGTGCAGGTCAAAATAGTCAAACAACTTCCCCCACAATGCTGGTACTGGGAACCATGTGTCTTCTGGGTGACTATGTGTAGCACCTGCCAGAATTTGAGCCATAATGTGAAGCATGATGTGTGAATATAACAAATGTTTATTTTTCCTTAACTACAATAGGGAGCAGATTCTCCACTGCTGCTGGGTTGCACATTAAAGCACAGAAAAAACAGGAGTACTTGTGGCACCTTAGAGACTAACAAATTTATTTGAGCATAAGCTTTCGTGGGCTACAGCCCACTTCATCGGATGCATAGAATGGAACATATAATAAGATATATATATAGATATATATATATACACACACATACAGATAAGTTGGAAGTTACTATACAAACTGTGAGAGGCTAATTAGTTAAGATGAGCTATTATCAGCAGGAGAAATTTTTTATTTTTTAGTAATGTATATCTTACTATATGTTCCATTCTATGCATCCGATGAAGTGGGCTGTAGCCCACGAAAGCTTATGCTCTAATAAATTTGTTAGTCTCTAAGGTGCCACAAGTACTCATGTTCTTTTTGCGGATACAGACTAACATGGCTGCTACTCTGAAACCAGTAGCTAAAGGATATAGGTAAGGCAGAGTTTCTGAAGTGGCATCCAGTGACAAAACCTCTCACTTGCCCAGAATGCTGTAGCTTGCAGAACAAGAAGCAAGCCTGGTATCAGGGGCTTTTTGATTTTGTATTTTAGAATGCCTTCCTAAACATATCTGGGGCAAAAGCAGCAACAGAGTACCAACAGCAATTACTGTAACCTTAAAAAAGGTGAAAATCCAAATATGGAAAAAGTGTATAGATTAAACCATGGACACTATTTACTGGTGAAGGAATCATTCAACTGTGCACATCAATAGAAACCCAATTAACTTTGGTGACGAGATCACGTTAGTTATAAAAGTCTGGGACAACAGCATGGTAAGTCTGTACAGAGGAAAGGTAAACTTATAACAGAAAGGTAAGCTTATAAAAGAAATGAGCAGTATGTAAAATGCAAACAATAAAAGATATGAAACCTTTCAGTTGCTGAAAGGAAATGTCAAAAGACACAATCTCTTGGAAAAAAAGAGATCCAAAATCCAAAAACCAGTGAATGTCCTCTTCAGTTTCTGGACAAATTTGGCCTTCAGAGTATTAACATATGCTTTTTATTTTATGCCTGCAACAGCACCAAATGAAGTAAGTGTACTCTAAATAGTTTGGGCAATCTCTTAAGCAATAGCAAGGCTGAGTAGTATAATGATTAAGCTTTTGCTTTAATATGAAGAGTAAAGACTTAGTTTTTCAAATTGTATGATACATAATAAAATTCATGTGTTATGCATCTCCGTCAGTCCAACTGCAAAAGTTATGCAAGTCATGCTCAGATCATTTTAAAATTCAAAAGCCACATGAACATAAAAATCTTTGAGTTTTTATAAGTATAAATGATTGAGTTGTAAGGTTTATTTAATGATCATCAATTTTATTCAACACAAGCAGAATATATGGTGTTGATTCTTTTGTTCAAACTTGCCTAAAGAACTTTGGCATAGTATTTGCCTTTGCAGTGTTAATGCCAGTCTGCATGTTTTAAGAGCAATGACACACACGAAGAAGTTACTGTACTTTATGACTCACTGAGATGTCTTTCCAGATGTTACCTTGGTCAAATTTTGTTCTTCAAATAATTTAAAGTCTCTTCTTCAGAAGGAATGGAATACACATTGGCTTGAAAGGTAGATTCTGGGAGGATCACTTTTCTTACTTCTACTCTAACTATATACAACCAATCATTTGCTGGGTACCAGTTGCGTAAACGTTATGGCCTAAATTCATCTCTGCTGCAACTTCATTTAGATCACGGAGTTGATGAATTTGGCCCTTTGTTTTGTTTAAATTATAATAGAATTTAGTTTGGATGCTGATGTTTTCAAACTGAGAAAAATAAGCATTTAGCCTTTGGAGATGTTATTTCCCCAAACCCTTATGCTATGACCTTATATGTGGTGTCCTCTGTTGTTTTACTGGAAGTTATCTTTAAGGTCCACACACATGTGGACTTTTTAATCCAAGATGATTCCTTTTATAACAGTACTTAATACAAATGATCCATTGAGCAGGACTGTTGCAGGTGCTGCATGGGTACTCAAAAGAGAGACAGCACAGGCCTACCGTCGATATTGTGTCCCTGAGCAGGGACTGCTGTAATTTGCAGCCTTGAGTGCAAGGACTATTCCAAGACAGTGCAGCCAGCACTGTTAGGCTCTTCAGTGGGAGGAGAGGGTGTGGTGAGAGTGGGACCATGCCTGCCCTCAGGCTTCCCTTCCCTCCCCGATGCACCCCACTGGGGAAGCTGAATCAACATGAAGGTGAGCACACGCTGCATCCTTTATAAGCATGACAGGCTTCCACCCCAGTATGTTCTCCAGAGTCCCAGGAGGAATTTTGAGGCAGTCAGCTGTAATTCATCTGGGTGCCCATTGTAATGAAGCCCCTCCTCATACCTTCCCTCTCACACACCCCTTGTGATTTAAACCATAAATTCTTAGGGTCCTATTTTGCTCTGTCTTGACATCAGTGGGAGTTCTGTGCACAGAACAAGAGTTGAACATACACTTTGAGACCAGAGAAATCAGAAGGAAATTTGATATACCCTTCTCCTTTTGAGACGTGCGGTTAAATGTAAAGTAGCTGGAGTCAAATTGATAAGAAGATTGGCCCAAATTATGCCCCCAGATAAGTATCCACAGCTTTCAGTGATATCAATGGGAGACATATAACCAAGAGAAAAATTTGACCCATTAAATGTCCCATATTTAAATACTTTGACATTTCAGCAAGTTCTTTCACTGGGAATCACAAAGTCAGAGGGAAAAAGAAAAGGAGTACTTGTGGCACCTTAGAGACTAACCAATTTATTTGAGCATAAGCTTTCGTGAGCTACAGCTCACTTCATCGGATGCATGCAGTGGAAAATACAGTAGGGGGGTTTTATAAACACAGAGAACATGAAACAATGGGTGTTACCATACACACTGTAACGAGAGGTTTCAGAGTAACAGCCGTGTTAGTCTGTATTCGCAAAAAGAAAAGGAGTACTTGTGGCACCTTAGAGACTAACCAATTTATTTGAGCATGAGCTTTCGTGAGCTACAGCTCACTTCATCAGATGCATACCGTGGAAACTGCAGCAGACTTTATATACACACAGAGAATATGAAACAATACCTCCTCCCACCCCACTGTCCTGCTGGTAATAGCTTATCTAAAGTGATCAACAGGTGGGCCATTTCCAGCACAAATCCAGGTTTTCTCACCCTCCACCCCCCCACACACATTCTTTAGAGTGTTTAGAAGAAATTATAACCGGGAAGGGCAGGAAGCAAGCCAGAACCATCCCCCAAATCTGAGGACTCACTTCCATCCTCACTAAAAAGACAGCATATGATGACATGTACTGAGAAAAGCAATCTTTGGAAGAATTACTGGAGATTTCCCATGCAACACAAGCTTCTAGTAATTCTGACCCTAACACTTCTCTTCCCTTTCACTGTCTGGCTGTCACACCTTCCTAGTCACTTGGCAACAATGTGAGAACTCAGCGGCAAAGAAGGTGCCAGTCTCCCATAGTGGTTTCACAATGAACATTCTCAGTGGAGATTTCACAATGGCACTGACATTGGGATTATTCATTGACTTATGATGCACCATTCACGTGTCACCATGTTTTATAGTAAGTTAAAACAAATAAAAATGGGCAGCACCTAAGACAAGACAAAGTTGCATTAATACCAAGTGTTTCTAATCAATTCAAACCAAGTTCTGATGTAAATTTGGCTGTTTCAGTTTAAAATAGCATAACATTATCTATCTGGCAGCTAAAATAGTGATGTATGCATTAGTTTTAATGGAGTTATTTAAAAGATTTTATTTTTGCATAGGATCCCAGCACAGAAACGATCAATAAAAAATGAGTAACTTCCAATCTGTCATCTTATCCTTTCTGAGAGTTGTTTCCCCTCTATTAATGGTGGCATAATTGTTCTTGTCAGTCTTATAATTAAGATCGCTATCCAGCTGACATACAGTATATAATTGTTTCCCTTATGAGTTTAGCAGATGCCACCCTATTAGATCAGGACTTTCTTGTATTAAGAAATGTCATCATCAAAATCGAGCCATTTTTGTGTCTCTCTCAAAAGTGTGCCGTCATAATTTGCCTGATTTGTGCACGTTTGACAGAAGGAATCAGGTATCAAGCTCCTATCTAGAGGCTGGAGCAAAAGCTATATGGAAGATACACTATGAGGAAAGTATTAAATTCAAGAATCTAATTTTGAGGAAACTGGTCTACAAGCCATAGAGTACAGACCTCCAGAACCACAAATTCATAGATTCATAGATAGATTCATAGATATTTAGGCCAGAAGGGACCATTATGATCATCTAGTCTGACCTCCTGCACAATGCAGGCCACAGAATTTCACCCACCACTCCTAAAAAAGACCTCACACCTATATCTGTGCTATTGAAGTCCTCAAATTGTAGTTTGAAGACCTCAAGGAGCAGAGAATCCTCCAGCAAGTGACCCGTGCCCCATGCTACAGAGGAAGGCGAAAAACCTCCAGGGCCTTCCAATCTGCCCTGGAGGAAAATTCCTTCCCGACCCCAAATATGGCGATCAGCTAAACCCTGAGCATATGGGCAAGATTCATCAGCCAGATACTACAGAAAATTCTTTCCCGGGTAACTTGGATCTTACCCCATCTAAAAACCCATCACAGGCCATTGGGCCTATTTACCATGAATATTTAATTACCAAAACCATGTTATCCCATCATACCATCTCCTCCATAAACTTATCGAGTTTAATCTTAAAGCAAGATAGATCTTTTGCCCCCACTACTTCCCTCGGAAGGCTATTCCAAAACTTCACTCCTCTGATGGTTAGAAACCTTCGTCTAATTTCTAATCTAAATTTCCTAGTGGCCAGTTTATATCCATTTGTTCTTGTGTCCACATTGGTACTGAGTTTAAATAATTCCTCTCCCTTTTTGCAGGGGAGCCACTATTTAGGGGCAGCAAGTGGGGGAATTATAAAGTTATACCACCAGCACTAAAAGAAGCTACAATTGTTAATGCCAAGAATAGTGATTTTGAGATGTGACATCAATGTTCAAATGATGGTTTGAATTCCAGTACAGAAATCTGAACATAAAAGTAACAGCTACCAAGTTATGCTACGAATGAAAGCAAGAGTTAAACTAGAATGTGAGTTACATTAATACTCTTCTGAATCAGGGCTATAATACGTTTCATCTGCGGATATCAAATCTAAGGGGATATAAGGGGATCTGCGGATATCTGCTTTATAAGGGGTTACAAAGTATCATTATTATGCACAAATTACAAATCAGGAGACTCAGAGAGATTACGTAACTTGCCCAAAGACACACAATGGTAGAGTAATCAGTGGCATACAGCCTATGTTTTTTGACTTCCAGTCCAGTGCCTTATCCGATGGACCACTCTACCTCCTCTTGGGGAGCTCAACTTTCACTAAGAGCGAGAAACAAATGTTTTGAATGAAAAATTGTGCAAAAAGTTGACACTTTAAGGCCGTTGCATACACTAGGGGAAGCATCTCACTTTCCAGGGGCAAGCAGATTTTTCAAGGCCTGAAGAGTACTCACATGTCATGACTCTGCTATCTGCTTCTGATTCAAATTCACAAAGCTGAATAGGTACCAGTTTTAAGTATACATCTGATAATGATTTTAAATTTGCTTTTAAATGTTAAGTGATCTGAAACTATTGCAGAAGATACTACGTACAGAACCGTTGTTAAAATGAATAGAACAAGTGACACAGTTGACTTATAAGAACAAATTCTGTAAGAAAAAAACCATACAATTATTCATACTTTTTTTTTTTTAAGGCTTCACTCTCATAAGTCTTTGGTGGGATAAGGTGTTAATTAAAACCAGTGGGAAAATATTCAAAAGTGATTTCTCTTCACTATGGACTCAGAGTCTCTCTGTCCCTCTGATTTGACCAAGACAGTCTTGTGTTTATTCTGCTTTTCCCATAATAAAAATTGTTATGTCTGAAACCACCAAAGCACACATTCCCAAACCAAAGTCTCTGCCCAAATCATGGTTAACTGAAAAGGTTGTCTGAGCTGGTAGGAAAATGATAGAGTGAAAGAGACTGGCTTGGAGACAGAAGAACGCAGGACAGACTGTGAGAAACTGAGCAGACACATTCACAGGCTATGTGGAAAATTGTGAATGGTGTATGGATGACTAGAAATTGGACAGAAGATTGGATGAAGGGAATTTTTCTGCCCATACCAAAGAAGGGAAACAGAGTGCAGTAACTATCCTATCATTTTCCTGATATCTCACATGAGCAAAGTTCTGCTTTGATCACATGAAACAAAGGATAGAAGCAGAACTAATACCACAACAACCTAGTTTCAGGGACAGCCAAGGCACATGAGTAAATCATGACTGTCACATCACTGAAAATGAAGAGAGTATGATCGTCCATTGATCACGTGCTTTGTACACTGCGCAAACGCATACGATGCCACCCAATATGACCATCTTTGGAGGATACTTGCAGATATGGGGATTTCAAAGCAACTCATTGAACTCATTGCAAGTCTCTACCCCCACCAACAGAACACAGTGCAAATAGCAGTAGGTGACAGGGAGTGGTTTTCCCCTGTGCGGGGGTGTGAGACAAGGATGTATTTTGTTCCCAAGCCTCTTTAACTTATACAGAGAATTTATTATGAGACAAGCCTTGGAAGGTTTAACAAAGTGAAAGGAGCTGAGATCTCCATAGGCGGACACCTCTTAACCAACCACAGATACGCAGATGAAACACTCTTTGCTACAACCACGGATGCAATGCAACAAAAACTGGAGTCTGTAAAAACAGTTACTGAGGAATATTCCTGAATGTGATGAAAACAAAATACATGTGTGTGACTTGACTAACAAAAACAGGATGCAAGTGGAAGTCACAAACTATAGAGGCAGTAGATTAATTTAATTATCTGGGATCATATATATCCAACCAAGAAGATTCTTCTGATTTCTTTAGAACTGCCTAAGATTGGAATGGCCTCTCTTAAGAAAGTGTGGGAAAACCACAGCACCTTGAAATGCACAAAGGAGTGTCTGATGAAAAACCTAATTTTTTCTATAGCAATTTATGGATGTGAATTGTGGGAAGTTAATGCTGCTGACAAGAAGGAAACTGAAGCTTTTGAAAGGTGGCACTGGCAAAGACTCTTGTGTATCTCTTGGACAGAAAAAAGAACGAATCCTCTGTTAGAAATATTATTGGAGAGAAGAAGACTCTGATGTCGGAAAACAACAGACACAAGCCTATGCACTTTGGTCAAAGGCGTAGAGTTAGAAATAAACTTGAGAAAGTTACTGTGGAAGGAATGGTGGGTCATCACAGTAGGGGATGACAAGAAAGTAGATGTATGGCATGTGGCATGTCACTGGAAGATCAGTTGCTGAGTACTTAAAGGTTTCAGAGTAGCAGCCGTGTTAGTCTGTATTCACAAAAAGAAAAGGCGTACTTGTGGCACTAAGTACTCCTTTTCTTTTTGAGTACTTAAAGTTAGCGATGGATTGTGAAGGCTTTAGAAAATTCTGCTACGATGTCACTGATATTCAGATATGAATAAATGGATGTACTTACTTGTGCAGACACCTAGGCCTGTCTCCCTTAACCAGTAGGACAGTTCTGCACCTGTATGAGTAAACAGGATTCTGCATAAACTACTGCTCCCTTTGAGAGAAAGAGCAGCAAGACAAGGCAGTTGAGATTTTGTATTGACAGGGCATGCCTAGGGCACTTTCTTTTGTTAACCAGGAGACCCTATGAAGATTTAGCTTTGTTTACATAAAATCTTTAGTTTACTCTGCATCCCTTGAAACACTCAGAAACAGACTATATTGAAATTCAGCTCAGAAAAGATCAGAGACATAGGCTTTAAAATATCCGCTTATCTTCCCTGAGAGCTTGAAAAAGCCAGCTTGTGCTGTCCCCTAATACAACAAAAAGTCACATGTCACCAATGAAAATTTCATCAACTTTATCAAAATATTTTTTTACAGGATACAAAAAGAACAGTCAGTGTCTCGGACAAAGCAACAGAATCAAATACATAACATTGGTTTCTTGCAAACTATCTTAAACCTAAAAGGTCCATGAATTTTATCACTGTGACCCTAGAAATAAATGAGGGGGGAGAAAGACCAAGACTCAGAATAAATACACTGCAGTCCTGCAGGTAAAGAGAGGTCTAGGTTTTCTTAACAAAAACACACTGTACAGTAAAAAGAAAAGGAGTACTTGTGGCACCTTAGAGACTAACCAATTTATTTGAGCATGAGCTTTCGTGAGCTACAGCTCACTTCATCAGTCAGCTCTAAGGTTTTGTTGCCTGAGGCTACCCAGAAGATTGAACTCTCACTTGTAGTCCCCCAGTTCCCTGTTGCTTACATTAAAAAGAACAGCCAATAAATATTTAGCTGTCCCAAGATACTGTCTGTCCTTTCTATGTGGTAGAGCTCCAGAATCCTGGTTACATATCTCAATGATCTTGTAGCCTCCCAATTAAAGGAATAAGATGAAATGTTTTGATTTTATATCTAAAACCCTTCAAATGGTTTGGGAGCTGGCTACTTAAAAAGCATCTCTCTCTGTGTGATTCTACAGCAGCTATGATCTGCTATCAAGCTGATAGCAAGAAGTGTTTCAGTGAAAGGTACTCAGTTCTAGAAGATACATACAAGAGCAGAAGGGGCCATTGTGACCATGATCTTTTGCCATAAAAGTTCATCCAGAAATTCCTGCATCAATCCCATAACTTAGTATTTGGCATGGCAACTCCTCCATCAGAAATAATAAACAGGCTTGGAACGAATGACAACATTTGTGCTTTTTCGTCCTTAGAAGTATCTACAGTGATAAATGGACAATACCCAACAAAGCCATTTACATAGGTTACAGTGGCCCTGGGGAAACCCAGTGTCAGTTTAATGTGATACATCCTCTACCATGGCACTCAATACTGTCCAGGTTGGAAGGCAGACTTGAAGAACTATTTTCATCTGATGAAGTGAGCTGTAGCTCACGAAAGCTCATGCTCAAATAAATTGGTTAGTCTCTAAGGTGCCACAAGTACTCCTTTTCTATTTTCATGTTGTCAGTGCCCAAGAGCCTGACACACCTCATCTTACAATAGTTTGGTACATCATTTGGTGTAATTAAAAACTAAATATTTTATATGCTTGTGATGTTCTTAGCTTCACAGATTCCAAGGCCAAGCAGGACCAGGATTATCACCTAGCCCTGTGGTTTTCAAACCATGGTCTGCAGACCCCTGGGGGTCCGCAGACTATGTGTAAGGGGTCCGCAAAAGGCTGTCGTTGCCACAGAACAGCAGTTACAATCCTCAGGGGTCCGTGGGCTATGTCTAAGATTTTCAAAAGGGTCCACACCTCCATTTGCAATTTTTAGGGATACACAAATGAAAATAAAGGCTGAAAACAGCACTTAATTTGTGTCAGGGCTCAGCCCTGGCACCTTTAGGCTTAGAAGTTCATCGCCCAGCACCTTTGGGCTTGCGGCATCAGGTATGATTATAAAAAAAAATTGTTTGAACCCCAGCACCTAAATGTGTGAGCCCGGGCGCCTCTTTCATACAAATTAAGCACTGGTTGAAAACCACCGATCTAGTCTCAGGGGGTAGCCATGTTAGTCTGTATCCACAAAAACAACAAGGAGTCTGGTGGCACTTGAAAGACTAACAGATTTATTTGAGGATCAGCTTTCGTGGGTAAAACCCCCACTTCTTTGATCCTGTATAACAGGGGCCGGAGAACGTCCCCCAAATAATGCTTCGAGCAGAGCTTTTAGAAAAACATCCAGTCTGAATTGGAAAAACAAAATCATCCCCGATGAAGAAGTCCCCCGGACCCTGGGAGAGAATCACGGCCATCTCCCTCGAAGGATATAGGTATTTCTTCCCCCCTCTCTCTTCTTTTGTGATGTAAACTCCTCAAAGGCAGGCTGGCCCCCTCCCTTCGGGGAAGAAAACAACAAACAGACGGAGGAGAGAGGCGGGGGCCCGTGAAAGCCCCAGCCCAGGCTCCGTTCGCACCCGGGCGGGGGAGGGGGTGGCGGCTGTTGGCTTGGCAGCCCCGGCAGACTCGAAAGGACAACACCCGCGATAAGACAAGGAAGCGGCTCTTCCGCCTCCTCGGGTAAGCCGGGGAGGCCGGGCCCGCAGGGAGGCGCGCTCCGCCCCCTTTTCCTGCCCGCTGAAGAGCCCGCGGGAGGCTCGGAGGAGCGCACAGAGCGGAGCGCGGCGCACTCGGAGCCAGCAGCCGCGGCGGGCACAGCCAGCGCCCACGCACCGCGCCGCCCCCCGCCCCACCCCAGCAAAGGCGATTTTGGCTCCGGACTAGGCGGCGTCGTTTGGAGGCGGGAGCAGCAGCAGCAGCGGCGGCAGGAGCAGCAGCAGAGCGAGCGCTGGGTGTGGAGAGCTTCCCGGGGGGACCTCGGCTCGGGGCGGCCCAGGTAAGGCGCAGGATTCAGCCGCCCGGCGCGGCCCGGAGGGGGCGCGATGGATTTGAAGGGGGCGCTCGGCCGCCGCGTGGATCCGCAGCCTGTGCCGCTTGTCTCACGCGGTCCGCTCTTGCGCGGCGCCTGCAGCGCGACCAGCCCCTGCTTCTGCCGCCGCCGCCGGAGGGGCCGCCGGGCCGCAGCGGGCTCGGGATCTGCCCCGGCGCCCAAACTTTGCGGGAGGGAGCGGCCTCGAACTGCGGCGCGGGCAGCGCCCTGAGCGCGGAACGACCCTTCCTCGCCCCGCCCCGCCCCGCCCGCTCCCTCAGCGAGCCCGGCTGCTCCCCCCGCTCCGGTTTGGCGTGTAAGGGGATCGCTGTATTTTATATCGGTGAGTCAGATGACATCGGTTAAGTAGGTGAGAGCCGATTTGGAGTCAAGCGGCGAGGGCACATCGAAATTGGTTTTTGAAGGTCGTGTCCCCCCGTCCCCCCCCCGCCTTACAGGGAGGCTCTTTCTAGCCTTGCCGGTGTGAGAGACATTTAGAAGTTCTTTTAGCCTGGCTGGTCTTACGCTGAATTGTGAGTTCTTGGAATCTATCGCTGGATGATGATGATCTCCTTTATCCTCCTAGTGTGGTAGGAAGAAGGTGGCACATACTTAAACACTGTTTTATACATTGCTTCTGATACTCTGGAAGCTTGAGCAGTAGGTTAAACGTTGGGACTCACCGAAGTCCCTTGGATGTGACTGTGTTGGGGGGCAACGAGGGGTGTGGTGGGTTTGTTGTTTTGTTTTTTAGTAGCAAAGACTGGCTGACATGTCAGCCAATAAGACTGTTTATTGTTACCTCACAATACAAATGCGGGGGGGTGGAGGGGGAAGAAGAGGGCTGGGGGGAGCAAACAGATTCAACAGCAGCAGCTTTTACATAGGAGTCTATGTACCTCACGGTATAAAGTCAGTTAAAAAAATTAAATCCAAGTTTTAAAAGCCCCTTGTGTGATCTAAAACCAGGAGTTTGGGTGAGAACTATATAGATTCTCCCTCCCCCAATACATCTAGAAATATTTTTCGAAGCCACCATTTGATAGGCAGATACATGTTTTTGGTCTGGTTTTTGTTTTTGTTTGGGTGGTTTATGTTAAAGGTGGGGGGGGGTTGTTTTGGTTTTTTGGTAGTTCTGGTTGCATGATTTCTACACCTTACTTTTTTATGGGCAAGTGTGTCAGCCGTGACAAGTCATCTATCTTGTAAGGAAGCATCACTCCTAACTGGAATCAAATAGTTAAACTTAGAAATTAAGAGCTTTCTTGATTTTTTTTTTATTTTTATTTTTTTTAAAGCCCATTGTAAGAAACACTTTGAAGTCCGATGGAGTTTTGCTTAGGAAGAACAGGTGGATCTAGGCTATGAAGACTAGCTGCCTAATTAGTTAGGTCTCAAATATTAACACCGATTTTAGTTTTTCTTTTGAATAGGTACAAGTTTACTCTAGGTAAAGGAAGTACCTGGTTATTGCTGAAAGAAGTTGACCAGCATTCAGAAGTATTAGTTAATTGCTTGATCCTGTTGAGTCTGTTCAGGTTCACGCACTCTCAGCCGTGCACAGGTGTTGACAAAGGTGTTCTGCTAGTTACTCATTGTAGCCAACGAGAATCAGTTGTCAATGTTTAGTGGAGGAGTGGGTAGTGAGGCCCAGTCACATTGAGCCATTGTGCCTTTTTAAGAACTTAAAATAACAACATTCACCATCCCAATGAAATACTCCAACTTTAAGTCTCTCTGTTGCAAAGATCTGTATCGCACACTCCGCCCAGTTTATTTTCCAGTATGCTGGTGAGTTCCCTATCACAGAGCTGGAAACCCTTGCCTCATTGGTTGATCACCCAAACTGGTAACACTATGAATAACTGTATCCTTTCATTTGTCATACAAGTTGTACTTGAAGAATTTGATCAAAGGAAAAAAAAAATATTGATGAGGATTTTGGTGCATAATTGTGTGCTACAGAGTCTGTTTCCAGTTGCCTTCAAAACATAACACTGACAAAGTGATTGTGTGTGGTTGAAATAGCAAGTGAGCAGACTGGCATAGAGAAATAGTGTTCAGTTTAATATACTGGAAGAAATGCCAGTTACACCTTTTTAAATACTACTTGTATTGTGAACACTTACTGAGACCAAAAAAAGACAGGTAAAATCCTAGTCCTCTTGAAGTCATTGGTAAGATTACAGTTGACTTCGGGGCCAGGATTTCACCTGAAATCTTCAGACTAATCACAATAAATGATGGGCCAAAAATTAAGGTTATTGGGAAAACATACGCAAAAGCATTTCTGCATCACAAATTGCAGCTATATCTAGAAGTTGAGGCTTATAGCTAGATACTATTAAATTATAAGGAGTAGTAACAGACTAAAAAGCTTTAGAAATTCATGATACTCTGAAAAGGAGCAACAACAGGATTAACAGGATAAGATGTTAATTTAAAATTGTAATATCTTCAGGGGAGGGACGAGGGACACTTGAGTGAATTTATGACCTGAACTGTGGAGAGATCACTGTTCATTACCAACACGTTCATAAAAGAGAGAGGATATTTTGTGTTCTCATTTCCACAAAATCACACCAGTTAGCATTTTCCATATTTAGGTGAAGTTTGCCTGACTGTATTCCTTTCAAATGCAGTTGTTTTCTATTTTCAGTCATTGTTTTGTATGTGGAAGAACAGTTGACACTAAAGCCAAAATGAGCCTTTAAGCTTAAATATTTAGGATTTTGAGTGATCGGACAAAGGAGAGGAGAAAAGAGGCTGGTTTTATTGGTTTATTTTTATAGATACTTTGGATGTTTATCATTACAGCAAGCTGTATTTGTTTTGCTTAGACCTTCTTTGATTTGCTTAGTTTCTTTTGAGTACTTGATTTTTTTAAATATTTTATTTTTACATGTGTATATAGAAGTAACCAAGGGGGGCAGAAATAATTTAGTTTTCTAATAGCTGCAGCTTTGATGTGGGAATGGTGGGGCTGACCTTTTCCTGATATGGCATTTATGGACTAATATTAGTTTCTAAACACTTTCTGTGAAGGTGGAGAAGCCAGCATTGTGCTAAGACAAAATGAAAGGAAAAGTTTTAAATGAACAGTGTCTCAGTGGATTCTGATAAATCACTTTTGTTCAATGTGGTTTGTCCTTATGATAAGCCAGAGCAATGCCCGTAAGCCTACGTTACAGCCTTCTGTTTGAGTGAGCTACTATGAATATGTCACTATTTTGTCAAACATAGAGTAGAACTAGTCATAAAATCACACACAATTCTGTTTCTGTATTATAGGCCATAGGACAGTATTTTTATGCTACTGCAGACAAGTCTGTTATCAGTCCCATTATATTACAAACCCTCTTAAGATGTTGAGTTTATAACTGTAGTAAGATATTTTAGGCAGAAACTTGGCAGACAGTTGATCCTCAAACAAATATTTTTACCAAACTTGGTTACATTTTAAGTTATGAGTGTGCAAAACAGTAGTGTAACACTTTGGGGATATTTTCTTTAATAAATACTCAGATCAGTCTTTGGAATAGACTCTGTTGCGATTTCCATAAAAAGGGAGAGAATGGAAAATGGGTAATAGAATTAAAATATCTACCAGACAGTCAACTTTTTCAGAGATGCATCTTACTGCATGTTCCTTCTGATGTGTTCAAAGTACCTAACCCTGTAGTGTTGTGAAATTACATCTGCTCACAATGGGTTATTGCTTATTTTGCTTAGTCTCCAAATACTGTTTGTTCAACTGATTGTCAAAGGGTAAATAACGGAAACTTGTATCCATCTATCAGAAGCTACATTTTTCTTAGGCTAATAATTCACATTATAAACAACCTGTATTCAGTACTTGATTGTGTATTCTGGATTGTCCCAAAAGACACATTGTCCAAGATTTAGTTCCAAAATATTTTGAGTGAAAACAAAGAGGACTCGCTAAATCTTACATGCAGCCCCACACCCTAATTGGAAAGGGAAAGTCGTAAGTCGTTTATGGGTGTTTAGTAAAAATCCAGTAAACAAAGTCAAAATTCAAAAAGTCAAAGCATGAACATTTAAGGCACTGGAACCAAAACTTGAAGACACCTAGGGATAAGCAATGAATAGTTGGCAAGCAAAGAATTTCTGTAGGCCTGTAAACTTAAATTCAACAAACTTAGGTACTAGGAAGACTTTCATCTTGTATGCGAAGAGCTTGATCTGCTTCTCACATAGACATCTCCTACCATTTTAATGTCAATGATTTTGATGGAGTTCATCCCAATTCAAACTGTGTAAATCAGGCCCGGTGTTGAGGACACAGTACTCAAGATGAAAGCTTTCATATTATTGCCTTGTCAGAGGATTCTCTGAATGAAGCATTTTGTTGTATTACAAGTTTATGGTCTACAATAGAGCAGATCAGGTGCTCCTGTTAATGGACTCACCTTTGCAAGAACACATTTTTCATATGTTCTCTTTTCATTTCAGATGAGTGACTTTGGAATCAAGAACATGGATCAGGTAGCCCCTGTGTCTAATGTCTACAGAGGAATGCTCAAGGTGAGTTTTCCTAGGAGAGATGCTAAAAACAAGTGGCCTAAACTCCCACTCCATGCGCGTATTTCTCATGTTAGTGAGAGACCTGCATATGCATGCTGAAGAGAGACTATGCTAACTACATTTGGGTTCCTTCTTGCTGATCTTTATTTTTATAAGATAAGGAACAAACACTTTATACCTAGCCATTTAAAGCACCCTGTTTAAACAGGAAAATATACATTTGACAAATCCATCTTAAAGATTGGAAAGCAAGATGAAAAGTCAGATTCTGATGTTCAATTTATTGAACTCAATCAGAATTGTGCAAGTAAGGGCAGCAGGACTGGGTCCTAGATGGTCTTTCTACATTTAACTTCATGCAAGGCTGTCAATGTCTTTTGATAGGACTGATGTATGTAAAAGCATTGGTCTAGTATGGGAAAATTAAATTCTCTGTGGTTATGTGCAAATCTACCAAATGAAAATCTAGAGTAAAATGCATGAAAACAAAACTATTCAGTCTTATATGTAAGAAACGGTTGTTCAAATGTCTTGACTTGCTTTGAAAGATATTTACAAATCGAGGACAGGTTAGAAAAAACAGAATTTAAAAGATTTCATTTTTGTAACTGTCTGCAAGAACATCCATTTAACATACTTTTTGTAATTATTCATGAAAGGTCTTTAGCCAGCATTGGTCGCTTGTATTGTGATGATCAAGGAAAAGCAAATAAAGACCAGTCAAACTTTTTTTGGCCTAGAATGTTATGAGAAATGCTAGTGTTTGAGGCTATATCACAGTCTCGTTTAAAGTCAGTTACAAATGTGTGTTTTTGTTTTTTGTTTCTCCTCTCTCTCACCCCCCCGCCCCCAGCGCCCCGGCTTATATAATTTGTTTTGCTAACCAGCAACCAAATATTCATTTCATAGAGCATAATAGGAAGCTTTATGTGAAATTTGTGAATTGAGTGCTCTCCCATGCAGGAGTTATGCCAGGCACAAAGGAAATTGGAGTTAGATGACAATTTGTCGCAATCTTAGGTCAACCCTTAAGACTCTTGGAAACAACTATGCAATGGTGAAATATTCTTTTGGATTTGCTTCAAGTTTTGCACAGTTTATTACTAAATTTATACATAACTGCCATGAAACCACATAATGCCCCACCCCCCCTTTTTTTTTTTTTTGGTTGACTGAGTAAAGTGAGCAGGATTTATCCCATATGGGGTTTTATTACCTATTCAGAGCAATGTTCAAACATTAACTAATACATTTTACATTTCTGAAATATGAGACATGGGTACAGTATGCTTTCTACTCATTCATATACTACTGCTTTTTTTCCCTTCAGTGAGTCACTGTAAGGGTCATTTATTTACACAAAATATAGGAGTTTCCAGATTATGTTGAAAGATCTTGGCCTTTTCTCTAGATACAAATGGGGTGAATCAGAGCTATTATCTATTAACATTTTAAAGCATTTTTTAGTAGCAGACCAGACCAGCTGGTTTTAACAACTATTTCACAGATAACAAAAATCTTTAAAGTATCTTTACTCTGACTTTTCTTATTGCTATCATATGTACACGAACAATCTTAATTAGTATGAACAATATTACTTACACTGAGCTGACCAGCAGAGTTAATTTTTGGAGTAAATTAGCCATTAGAAGGAAGACTTCTAGATTTTTCTTCATGCCAGCCTCTTCCTTCTGTGGGTCATAGGCTGCTATGAATTGCACCCTGAAATGCATAGCAACTTTTTATAAAAAAACAACCTCAGTACTACATGCAAGCCAAAGTGTCTGTCTGTCTTGAGTTTCTGCCCAGCCAGTTTACAAAACAAAAATAGCACCATACACCAAAATAGAAAAGCTGTAAACTCCAGAAAGGAACCATGGTGGATTCAGGAAAGACCAGATAGTTAATATGCTATTCTGCAAAAACAATTTAAGTTAGTACAGTCAATTGAGACCAAATCTGTGTTCTGCTGAGGAGCATTAGTTTATTCTCACCAGAAATCTGTACCTTGGCATGAACATTTAAGTGGATGCCTAAGCAAATAGGAACTGTCTACAGATATTGTATGTGGTTCCTTAGTCTCTGGCTCCCCTTTACTGCAGATGCTCTCATATGGGTATCATTGCTGTGCTCTGTAGCTTTTCAAATACTGTATCCACAGGTTTGGGTTGTGGCTTTTGGTTTGTGTCTTTAAATCTCATCAATAGGAATGTCTAGTGATAGCCTCTACCTGTTGCTACAAGTCTTGTTCATGACTAGTTGGC
The DNA here is from genome assembly GCF_965140235.1 of Caretta caretta. NCBI lineage: Eukaryota > Metazoa > Chordata > Testudines > Cheloniidae > Caretta > Caretta caretta. Next base: position 161,790,766 of record NC_134206.1, on the reverse strand, counting down.
ATGTTAAGTATAAACTTATTCAGCTCACTTTGGTAGAAAAAGCTTGTAACTTTTAGACCTATTTATGAAGAAGGTGTGCATGTGGCCTGGGAGATTCAGTAATAACTTCGCATGTACACCACCTCCCAACTAGAGCACTTCAGAGTTTGAATGATAGACAAGATTTTCTACAAATATTTGTAATCTTTAATAAAAGTGACTATTAGCTCATCAGAAATCTCTCCTTTTCCCCCTCAAACATTCTATTATAGCCAGTCCTACTTATTCTTGTTAATTGGTTTAAACTAGCAAAGAATCATTAGAGACTGCTGCAGATTAACAAGCTGCTTTTTATGAAATGCAGTAGTTAGTACAATCCGGTTACCTAAACCATAAAAATAAAATAAACTTAAGAAAAGACTCTACTTCATAAATCCTGTAAGACTGTTTGTTTTACAGTCTTAAGTAATATTATTCAGATTGAATATTTCCAAAAATATAAGTAAGCTTACTTGCGTCTTCATGTTGGCAATTATTTTTGTTATACTAGAAGGACTAGTGAATTATAATAATTAGCACTTGAAGTCATCATTAGCTGTCTGTTACAAGGCTAAAAATGATAGTAACATCTCTTTACAATTTAGCAATCCGTTAAAATTTAGATACACACCTGTTAAAATGGCTGCTAGTTGTGCCTACTATAACTAAAGTTTGTAGTTTTCATTGTATCTCAGTAGTCTAGCATCTTTAATTCAAAGATGCAGCTGTCACACTGTAAAGCAGCCTTTTCAAACACAGTCTTGCAGAACGCTGCCTCCAGTCAATAACCGCTCATCCGGGAACTTGATCCTCTCACCTTCATGGAGGTAGAAGCATCAGCGCCTAATTGGGGTCATTTAACTTCTAACAATTTAATGCAGGCAGCATTGTCTTTGAAAAGATTAAACACAGCTCTTTTGCATTTTAGTGTATCAGAGTGGCACAGTCAAAAATCAGAAGGCCAGATCCTCAGCTTATGAAAATCAGCTTAGCTCCAGTGAAGTCAGTGATCTATTCTTATTTACACCATATGTGGGTCTGGCGCAGAAGGACAGGAAACATAACAGAAAAATTAGTTCATCTGCATTATATAAACATAGCATTCATCTATTTTGTATAATGTGTAGCTTAGTATACCACTGTTCATGTTGTAAAAAAAATGATTACCATAGGACATACAGAATGTGCCACACAGGAAAGTGAACGCTGCTGTTAGAATCTTTTGCATTTTTATTTTAACTATGCAACCCTTAACATTGCATTAATAGTTATTTGTTTATACTCTGAACTCATGGTTTAATAGTTTTCAGAAGATAGTACCTGGAGATAGAAAAGGAGTACTTGTGGCACCTTAGAGACTAACCAATTTATTTGAGCATGAGCTTTCGTGAGCTACAGCTCACTTCACGAAAGCTCATGCTCAAATAAATTGGTTAGTCTCTAAGGTGCCACAAGTACTCCTTTTCTTTTTGCGAATACAGACTAACACGGCTGTTCCTCTGAAACCTACCTGGAGATAGTGTACATACAAACAACCTGTCCTCTTTGTAGTTGCTGTTAGCAGTGCTCTAGCAGAATACTTACACTGAATATTCTTTTTCTAAACTGTTTTGCAGCATCAACCAGCATTTGATGCCTTTGACGTCACAAACTCTCTGTTTGCAGGATATTTTCCCTCATTAAATGAAGATCAAACCCTTCAAGAAGTACCAACAGGATTTGATTCGATTTCTTATGGTAAATATTGCTTGCGTTTTAGTTTGATCAGCCACATCAGTCAAAATAGAAAGTGCTGGGTTCTCTAAGTAGGTTTCTGTCACTGTTACCTACGATGCACAACAATAAATCTTTAATAATAGAGAAGACTTTTTTTAATATTACCTTAAGACTTCAGTCCTGCAGACATTTACATACATTAAGTTTTTTCACATGAGTAGTTCTGTTGCTGGCTTACAGCTTCCCATAGCGGAAACCTACACTGTAGTAGGGTGTGTGAATATAAGAGGATCTGTTGTCTGTAGAAGGCCAGTTAGGCATACTGAGGCAGAATTAAAAAGGTCTTTGGATGTGTGTATCTGTTAAGATTAACATTACTAATAATCTTTACCTACCTTTACTTGTTCATTTCTATAACTCAAGTTGGTGTATTTTTAAAATGGGGAAAGACAGAATATTAGAGCTGTATTTAGTCCCGCTGAACTTGTATAAATGTAGAACTCTGCAAGGTCCTTGGCCCCCTTTCCCTCAGGTTTATTGTGCAGCTTTAGAAATTTTGCATAAGTAACACACTGAAATCCTTGTAGCAGGACTGTACTCAAAGTTCTCAATTTACCTTCACCTCAGATCTCTCTGACTGGCTTATTCCCGAGCTACTCCGATACAATGGTGATGGGTGTTGCACCTAAGTTTTTAGTCAGCCTTGCAGTGAGCTCCACATGTGTGCAGAGGTTCACCTGCTTGCTCACGTGGAGCTCATTGCAGACCATAGATAGCTAGATTAGCTTTGCAGATTCATGCACAGTCCTAAAGCCTGACAGCTTATCTCATGCGTATGCACGCTCTCCCTGTGACATTAACTTTATTAGATATAGCAATTATTAACAACATGAGTGCAACCTAACTGTGTCAACTACAATCTGTGCACTCGTTTTCAAAGAGATTTGTGGAAAGTTGAAAGTTTGAAGAAGTAAAGACTAGCTGGTTCCAAGCTAGAGGGAACCCAAGGAAATGTCTGACACCAGTCAGAATATCAAATCCGGGTAACTTTTTAAAATGACAGATAATGCAAAAACAATTTGACCAATTTTCTTCAAACTTTACTTGAAAATGCTCTTTACTTCCAGAAGAAGTCTGGAAATTTTCATGCCAAATCTTTCTAATAAAGAAGATAGGATGGGGGCTAAATTATTCCTTTGAATGGAAGTTGGTTGCAGCATTAATTAAGGAGTTGATTATCTAGATTATGAATTTATAACAATTTATGGCTGCATAAAATTCAAGTACCAGGATCATCAGCCAGTTACATTTTGGGTCACAAGCTAGTTCCCAATGCCAAATTTATGTATTACACTCTAACCATTGAATAATACATGACAACACCACAAATTCAATTGACTGATCTACGCATGAGTGGGTCTGACATTCAATCTAGTGCAGTGGTAAATGTACCACAGCCAACTCATCATTACTACCCTCCTCGTTACTTGGTTCTCAAGCTCAGTGCAGGGTATCCAGAGTTGACAAGAGGTCACTTGGCTCTTGGATTATAGAGGAGAGAAGAGGAAGAAGCAGTCTTCTTGTTTTCTCATAAAGATAATTGACTCTACATAACAAAGGCATACTTCTTACTACCAAAGTCAATCTGAGTCTGCATCATTAGCTGCGACAATCTTACGCTGGCATAGAAATAACTATTACAGATAGGGTTTGCCATATTTGGTCCCATTTTATAGTTGGAAGCCTCTTTTGCTCGTTCTTTAACATTGTGGATTCTTATTTGTCTGGTCCATTAGCCTAAATGCTAATGTCTCCACTCCTCCCCCTTTCTTTTAGAGTCAAACAGCTGTGAATTGCCTCTCCTAACCCCATGCAGTAAGGCTGTTATGAGTCAAGCTTTAAAAGCTACTTTCAGTGGCTTTGCAAAGGAACAGTGTCGTCTGGGTATCCCAAATAGTAAGTGCTTTCTTTTTATAATCTTTTTAGTGCAAAATGATGCTGATTGGTTAGATGACGAGAATAGCAAGTAAACTGAGCTCATCCACTGATTAAAAGAATATAGAAGGAAAAATTAGGGCAGTGATTTAAAATTAAGACTAAATCATTGATATTTGAGTTTCAGAAGTAGATAACTCTTTTTTTAAACATGAGCCCTCACTCTCAATATCTTTTTACCTAAACTTTTATTTTAGGTTCTTATGAACATAAATATCAAGAGTTGCCTCTAAATGTTACGCATGTTTCTTTTCTCTTCCACAACCACCCCCCCATTTGCAGATCCTTGGCTATGGACAGAACAGCAGGTTTGCCAATGGCTTTTTTGGGCTACCAGGGAGTTTAGTTTGGCAAATGTGAACTTTCCTCAGTTTGTCATGAACGGCCAAGACTTGTGCAACCTGGGCAAGGAACATTTCTTGGAGCTGGCTCCTGATTATGTAGGTGACATTCTGTGGGAACACCTGGAACAGATGATAAAAGGTAACTAGAGAGCCAAAAAGGACGACTCCTCTGTGATCCTAACAAAGCAACCCCCTCAAACAAAACGGTGATGTGTTTCACCGAGTTGTGGTTTTGTAATTGCCTAAAAAAACTCAAAGTGAATTTTTAAAATCTTTAAACATTATCAAAGGTAGCTTTAAAAAATCATTTTCTGGAGAGCATAAAAGCAATCAGTCGTTTCTAGCTTGTCAGTTACTGCCAAACTGCAGTTGTCTCAGCAGCAGTTTTATACAGAATAGTCATTGATATAAATGAGATTAGGATGGATCTGATGCAATATATAATTCAAATCAGAAAAAAAATGTAACCAAAAGTCAAACTAGGTCAAGTCATGTTACTAGTGACTTTTACCAGTGTTTTGGAATAAGTCAGTGAATGAATGTAAGAGTGACAGAGACTTCAGGGTCTTTTCATTGAGACAAAAGAAGGATGAGGACAAATTTTGTCGAGGGGCTTCACATGGATGCAGGGATCTACCCACCCTAATCCTCCAACAAGATGAGAGCCAAAACAACTACATTGAAAAAAGGGAGAACTGTTTTTTTCTTTTCCCATTGTTGCCATAAGTTGTCTTTTTCATTTAAGCATTTGTTAAACAACTTTGGAAGTTGAGTGTTCTTTTGTCTAGCTGGATTTTGGTGATTTTGCTTTTTGTCTTTTCACTGTTATAGTCCTGTGTGTAAAACACTTACCTAATGCCCAGATCCTACAAACTTTTAAGTATGTGTATATAATCCCCATGACTTCTATGGGACTGCACATGTGCATGAAGTTAAGCAATTGCTGAAATGTTTGCAGGATCAGGGCCTTAAATGTGTTGCAGATTTTTAGACCGATTGAATATTAGAATTCCATCGGCATGAAATTTTCCCTACCAGCAGTTATTTCTTTGAAAGTTTGTCGGGTAACTAACTTCATGACTGTCACAAATACCTCCAGTTGCCTTGAAGTTCCCCATAATGTCCTGGTCAGATGTATAAAAAGGATATTTGTTCTGTTTTCAGACAGTCAAGAGAAGACACAGGACCAATATGTTGAAAACTCTCATCTTACCTCAGCCCCACACTGGGTCAATAACAACTCATTAAGTAGGTATCCTGATTTGGTTGACGTTTAAAATCCCTTCCTTAGCATTATGCTGCACGTGATATCACAAACTGTAATTCTGCAAGTTGGTTTGAACACTGAAAATAATCAGACTAGATATTTTTTTGAGGCAAATCTTGGAGTCTGTGAAACCAGGAGGAAAGAAGACAGTGTGAAAGCTGTGGTTAATCAAAGTCAAGTCTTGATTTTTGGCAATTCATTTACCAAAAACAAATTTGGGATTTCATAACTTTTCTGCACAAATAAATGGTTTAGTACAAACTGGCCATTACCACAACTACCAGGCTGAATCTAAAGCAGCACTGATGGGGGTCCAGCAGGAGTCATGTTTTTGGTTCTTTTTGGTAGAAGAAAGGTGGAGGCAATATGAAGCCTCAGAGGGCAGATGGAGTAAATAGGGAGGGAGAGGACAGGGACCAGTGGCCCTCTCCAACATCTCTCTTCCCCCCCCCTACCCCAGGCTGCTTATGTGTATGAGGTTGTATTTTCAGCACAGTATTTCTCAATCTGCTGATCAGTTAACAAGAGAGGAATCCTGCTATGGACCACCTAGCCCCCTCCCCAGCACTTTCTCTCTGTTTTGTCATTCTGGGAAACCACAGAGAGCTCTGTGCGCAACTGGCAATCTGTAAATCATACGGCAGATACTGGTTGTGTGATACAGAACCTGGTTAAACCCTAGTGCAGTCAATTGGAGTCCTTCCGCTGACTTTAGTAGACTTTTTGGATTAGACCCATACCCTATCGTTCCTACCCAGTCAAGTTTTCAGCTTAAAAATATTTTTTTAGTGGCATAACTGTATGTCTGTGTTGCAGTGGAAGAGTTGACTTGGTTTTGTTCTGCTTACATGAAGGTATTACGTTTATGAGAAGGATTGTAGTGAATAACTAATCCATTCCCCCCCCCCCCTTGTCATTTTAGGTTTTAATACAGAACAGGCCCCTTATGGTATGCAAATGCATAGCTACCCCAAAGCCAGCCTCCTGAGTGACTTATGTCAGACTTCTGCAGGACCAAATCTCCTCAGCCCAGATCAAGAATTTTCAATGTTCCCCAAAGCTCAGTTAGAGACCGTCAGCGTGAACTACTGCTCCATGACCCGCGACTTCACAAACAATCTGAACTTGCTGATGGATAACTCTGGTAAGATTTACCTTCTCCATTTGCTAATTATTAGTTTAAGGCTCTATACTCTGTGCACTCTTTTTTACTTAATGTGGCTTATACATACAAAATAAACTGAACAACAACCATTATTTAATTTTTTAGGTAAGCCCAGAGAGCATGAATCAAGTGACAGTGGCACAGAAAGTTATGAAAGCACAGATTCTCAACTTCAGTCCTGGAACAGCCAATCCTCTTTAGTGGATGTACAACGTGTGCCCTCTTATGAAAGTTTTGAAGATGATTGTAGTCAGTCTCTATGTCTGAACAAACCTACAATGTCTTTCAAAGACTACATTCAAGAAAGAAGTGATCCTGTAGAGCAAGGGAAACCAGTTATACCAGCAGCAATTCTAGCAGGCTTTACAGGCAAGTGATGTCACACAATATATCTCTTGTTCTCTTGCTTCTGATCCCTTGTGTGGGTATATGTCCGTTGTGATAAAGGAAGAATGTACCTCTCAACCTCCCTTACTCATTGTTTGTTCATGAATGATTTATTCACTAATAATGCAATATTCTAGTAAAAAACAGCCTGTTTTAAAACCTGGAATGCATTCTATTCTTGGTAGAGCTCCATCTGCCTAAAAAGAAGGGAAACTCCAGACAAAACAGTCAGTTCAAGGAGTTCACCAGCACTGACTCACCCACTAAGCACTCGTTCCTAGACTACTTAACTCAGGCAAAATGCTCATCACTGGAAGCTTCATCAGGGCATGGACTTTAGTTTAGGACCTTTAAGGTTTTAAATATAGCTGCCAGCAGAAAGGAATGAAGTGAAGGGGTGGGGGAGAAGTAAAGCTTGGTTCAAATAACTACTTTGAATTAAAATAGTGTACTCAGTTCATTATAATGTATCCTTCAGCAGATTCCTGTTACAGAAACAGTCGTTCTTTGCCTCAGCCAAACATCTTAAAATTATATCAGTTAGATAAATCTTAAGATTATGGTATGTGTCTTACTATAGCCTTTAGTTGTGGCTAATAATTTTACTCTTCTTGGTTTTTACAGGCAGTGGACCTATACAACTGTGGCAATTCCTTCTGGAGTTACTAACAGACAAATCCTGTCAGTCATTTATTAGCTGGACTGGAGATGGATGGGAGTTTAAACTTGCTGATCCAGATGAGGTATGTGGCCAGTTGTGACTTAATAAAAACCTAGGGCCTGATCCTCCATCAGAGAAAGGCACACCCCTCAAGGCAAAGTGTTTACAAGATCAGGAGTCTTTGCGTCTGTAAACGTTTTACTGCTGGGTGACTTCGAGAGCATCCGTCAAGTACTTAAATGTACATAAAAGTTTAGTGTATTATAGTCCTGTCTTTGCATGCTGCCTTTACATTTAACTTGCAGCATTGCTTAACTGTTTAAGGAAAGTAACTTAACTGATAAAACCCCTGGGAATTGAGAGAAACATGGCAGATGCACAGAATAGTGAGGCCTTCAAAGGTCTGGGTTTTAGATATACATCAAATGACTGCTGTGATCATTTGGAAATTAGTCACTAACAGAATAAACTCCAACCCTCTAATTGACGATGGAACCCCTTTCTGACGCAGTTAAAGGGCCTGATCCGAGGCCTACAGAAGTCAATGAAAAGACTCCCATTGCCTTCAGTGAGCTTTGGATATGGCCTTAAGTGACTTAACCACCTCACGTGTGAGTTGTGTAGCTCTTTGAGAGAGAGGAATTCACCTTAACCTCTTCTCTTGCACTAACAACTTTTTTTTTTTTTTTAAACCCTTTGTGGCAAGGTGCCTCATGTGCCCATCCACTACCCATCCACTACCTATCATGCTCATAGACCAGAGGTGGGCGAAGTACAGCCGGTGGGCCATATGTGGCCCGTGGGACTGTCCTGCCTGGACCCTGAGCTCCTGGCCGGGGAGGCTAGTCCCTGGCCCCTCCCCCGCAGCAATGCCACTGCTGTGCTGCCAGCGCTCTGGCCCACCACTCCTGCCGGGTGGTGGGGCTGGCTCTGGCGGGCTGCGAGCTCCTGCTGCTCTGAGCAGCATGGTATGGGGGTGGGGAGCAGGGGGTTTGGATAAAGGGCAGAGGTTCTGGGGGGGCACTCAGGGGACAGGGAGCGGGGTGGGGCTGGGGTCGCAAGGGTGTGGATAGGGGTCAGGGGGGCACTCAAGGGATAGGGAGCGGGGGGGTTGGATAGGGGATGAGGTCTCAGGGGGGAGGGGGGCAGTTAGGGACAGGGGTCCCAGGAGGGGGTGGTCAGGGGACAAGGAGCAGGGGGGATTGAATGGGTTGGAGATTCTGAGGGGGGCAGTCAGGGGATGGGAGGGGGCAGATGGGGGCAGGGGCCAGGCTGTGTGGGGAGGCACAGCCTTCCCTACCTGGCCCTCCATACAGTTTCGCAACCCCAGTGTGGCCCTCGGGCCAAAAAGCTTGGCCCATAACTCAGATTGTTTGTTTAAGACTTCAGCTCTTACTCACCCAAGTATCCTCACTGATTTGATGGCATTTGAACCAACAAAATGACTTGGTTGCTAAATTAAGTTTAATTTTCCTATTTATCAGCTAACTGAGATAGTATGCTTTAATTGGTTTGTTCTGCCTTTCTCTCTTCTTCCCCCACCTTGGGGCTGAAGGTGGCACGACGGTGGGGAAGGAGGAAAAACAAGCCAAAAATGAACTATGAGAAACTAAGCCGAGGCCTGCGCTATTATTATGACAAGAACATCATCCACAAAACATCAGGGAAACGCTATGTGTACCGGTTTGTATGTGACCTACAGAACCTGCTGGGGTACACGGCAGAGGAACTTCATGCCATGCTGGGAGTACAGCCAGACACAGAAGATTGAGCACTGCGATATCGTGCAAAACTGGCAGAGATTGCAAGATTTTGAACTGTGACTAGGACCCATCTGCAGTCAGTCTTTTCAGATTGGTGCAACTGTTAAGAAATAAGGACCTTGAACTGGTTTTGTAATCAGGGAAAGCTGAAGGAAGAAGTGGCCTTATTTCATCAGATGCAATGGCTTCAAGTATTGCTGCACCAAGTCCCTTGGAGCAGTGTGGAGGATGACACAGTGCCTAGCTCTAACCTGAAGACATGAAGATGCTCTAGGGTTAAATGTTTTGGCCTTTTATTATGGGTTGTTTTTAATACCAAAGGTTGGAGAGTGACCAGTTATACATCAGAATTCTAGCTCAAAACTTAACCACGTTGCTTACATCATGATATGCATTTTTAAAAAAAAAACCTACTTAACCTTTTATTTTAAAGCCGAGAGTGAGACAGTTTGTATTGTTTGTGTAATAAAATGTACATGTTAGGTACAGAAACAAAAATTTTGTTTTATGTTTCAAAATTTGGTGTAGCAATTATAATTTTTTTTCTTCCGAGGGGGGGGAATCACACCATTTCAAGTCAGTTTGTATATATTTATATGTTGCTTCTTGAAGTTCTTTAATGTTCCTATTTAACAGATATTGTATAATGTAATTTAAACTAATTGTATGTGTGTTTGAAATAGGAAGAATGTAAATATTTGTCTCATGTTTGAATAGGACATACAACATTTTGCAGTTTGAGGAAGTCTGTTAAATGCCTTGTACATGATTATACTGTAGGCCTGTAATATGACAGTCAGATGGAGGGTATTGGTGAATATTTTGCCCTGACTGCAGTTGGTAAACTTTGTTCATTTTGGCATTTTTACAAGAAACTGATGTAATCTGGGGCATAAAGGGCCTGTTTCGCCTAACTGAAAAAAAAATTAACATGGATAAGTGGAATTTTTCTTGATAAATGGCGCATGTTTTTTCACTTCTATGCATGTCCTTTTAAAAACAATTTATATACAAGCTTTTTTTTGAGTTGTCTTTTTTTTCCCCTCTGGTTTATCCCATATGATTAAAATATGAATTCTATTTTTGGAAATAATTGTGGCTCCTTTTCAGAGATCAGGAGGGATTTATGTAGCAGCTAATTTTTATTGCAAAAAAAAACAATTCATTGAAAAAATGTAATTTGTAAGAGCCTTATTTTTTATCTGAGCTTGATGTACACTGAAATGTGTTGTACAGTGTGGGGGGGGGGACGACAAATCTTTATTAAAACATCTTAAACAGAAAAAATGGTGTGCATAATTTCTATGAATTCCTAAACATTTTGATTGGCTCTTTTATAGACCTTTTTTTGGGAACAGAAATACCTTCTAAAGTCACAGACCTGATTCTCAGACCAGTGTAAACTGGAAGGAAGTCTCTTGAAAAGAGTTGAAGTACCTCAGTGTACAGCTCTTGTGGGAGGAGAATCAGGCAATAACTCTTTGCAGTGGTGATTAGCTTTGTACAGAATATGTTGCACAAGGCTCTATGCCCTTCCTCAAACAGCCTTGTGCTGGCCCTCTCCCCCTTTACTGCTAGAGAGTACAGTACATATGTCTGATTCAAGTTACAAGAACTTATGTTCCCCCATCAGCTGGAGAAGTTAATATTTTTCAAGAGTTTTAACTCAAACTGGCATTTGATCATTTGGATTAAGGTAAAGTGTGAATTTTAAAGTGCAATTATGGACCACTTATTCCAGAATAACTCCATGTTCTGTAGAAATGCTATTACAACCTAGTCCCAAACTGGTAAGCATGTGTGTAGGGTGCATAACTCCCACTCATGTTGGAAAACATTCCCAACACCTCTTGGTATGGAATAAGCTACTTTGCAAAGACCATAAGTCATTTGTTTCTCACCATAAGATAGTATGCCATAACATGCCAGTCATTTTTAAGCTTGCCTCTCTCTAAAGGAGGAAAAAATATGATCAAGTGTTTTTTAAAAGATAAATTGTCCTTGTTTTAGTAGTTACAAAAATAAGGGCCAAATTCTGCTCTCATTATGCTGGATTCAACCTACTGTAAAAGCAGAACTTGTAGTTTTATAAAGTGCTCTTTAAAACAAAATACAGTGGGAAAAGTTCTCAAACTTGGCCTTCTAAATGTCTTGGACTAGCTGGTCAGAACCTCCTCTGTCAATGGCTGTAGGATGCACCATGAACTTTGAGGGCTAAATCATGCACAGGGACTGCCCTTCTTTCTAGCCTTTCCATGGCCCTTACAAGGGAAAGAGGGGGAAACACTGTGCTCACCCCCCCCCCCATTTCAGGCCCACATATGGGGTCTGCTGAATTCAGGCTGCAGTTTGTAGCTGTCTTATCTGCAAACAGAGGAATGTATAGCTTGAACAGAAATACAGTTTCTAGGGCCTGAGCCAAAGCCCAATAAAGTCAATGGAAAGGCAGCCAAAATTGTCAGTGGGATTTGTAATCTACTACACTGTAGATACAGAAATGACTTGTTTCTAGGATGGGTGTGGGGGGCAGGAGCCATCAATGTAGTATTTCCTTTACAGCCATGTTATTGTCTACAATCATATTTTCCTCTTTCTGTGCCACTCATATGCTTTGATTATAGGGTATTTCAGCCCTAATCTCACTTTCAGTTCATAAAAGGTTCATTTTCAATATGCATTTCCTAAACACAGCCCTGTCACTCATTTAGAGCTGAAGCCTAATAGTTTATTATTTATATGATGGGCATTTAAACACAACTTCCTTTTTTCTATTTCCCAAATTCAACAAAAAATGTTACAGCAGTAGGGGGACACAGTACTCAAGATCTAAACTGCCCTCATTAACATGTCTCTTCTATTACTTTAATCCTGAGTGGTGTTCTCATGGGATGGACTCTACCTGAGTAGTGAGGGAAATGGATTTCTGGGATGGAGATTGGCACAACTGATTAAAAGTGCTTTAAACTAAGTTCTCTAGAGAAGGGTGGGAGATGCTCATGTGATCTCCACACCAGATTGAGAGGAAGGAAAATCAAGTAAGAAAGGATACAGCCATGGTTAGGAGAATGGACATTAAGGGGAAGGATAGTGCTGACACCAGTCAGATAAGCAATACTGGCCATAAAATGACAGTGTATCCAGTCAGGCAAAGAATGTTGCTGCTTGGCTTCGCCCACAATTAAGATGTTTGTACACCAGTGCAAGGAACCTGACTAACAAAATGGATGGACTAGAACTACTGGTGGAGGAAGTGAAACCAGATATTAGGGTAAACAGAAACATGGTGGCATTGTAATCATGACTAGAGAACAGGTATTGAAGAGTATGTGCTATTCCGGAAAGACAGAAATAAAGGGAAAGGTGGTGGAGTACCCTTGTATATTGATGAGTTGAACTGTAAAGAAATTAGAAGTGATGGAATGGATAAGACAGTCCTGTTTGAGCCAAAATCACTTTGGAGGAAAACTAGAGGTTCCCCTGATACAGTTCTTGGAGTGTGTTACAGACCACCAGGATCCAATTTAGAGATGGATTGAGACATCTTAAATGTTTTTAATGAAATAAATATTACTGGTAATTGTGTGATTATGGGAGACTAACTTCCCAGATATAGATTGGAGGACAAGTGCTACTACTAACTGTAGGGCCTACATTTTCCAGGATGTGATAGCAGATTTCTTCATCAAACAGTTGCTGAACGAACAAGAGGTGCTGCAATTTTAGATTTGGTACTGGTGAGGAGTGAGGACCTCACAGAAAAACTGGTTGTAGAGGTTCGAGTGACCAGGAACTCATTCAGTTTAAACTAAATGGAAGGATAAACAAAAATAGATCTGCAACTAGGGTCCTTGATTTCAAAAGAGCTAGCTTTAATAAATTAAGGAAATTAGTTAGGGGTGTGGACTGGATCAAAGAACTCAAGGATCTGAATGTGGAGGAGGCTACTTTATATCAAAGTTGCAGAAACTATCTGAAGCCTGCATCCCAAGCAAGGGGGAAAAATTCATAAGGAAGGGTTGCAGACCAAGCTGGATGAGGAAGCATCTCAAACAGGTGATTTGAGCAAGCATCTCAAACAGAGAAAGCAGCAAGCCTACAAGGAATGGAAGATGGGTGGGATCAGCAAGGAAAGCGGCTTCTTGTCAGAAAGGGCTGGGATAAAGTGAGAACTGCCAAAAGCCAAGCAGAGTGGGACCTTGCAAAGGGAATTAAAACCAATAGTAAAATGTTCTATAGCCACACAAATAAGAATAAAACTAGGAAAGAAGAGGTGAGAATGCTAAGCACTGAGGATGGGGGTGGAGATTAAAGATTAACTAGGCATGGCCCAACCCCTAAACAAATGCTTTGCCTCAGTTTTTAATGAGGCTAATGAAGAGCATAGGGGCAATGGCAGGGTGGCTAATCGGAACAAGAATATGGAGTTAGAAATTACTACATCAGAGGTGAAAGTCAAACTCAAACAGTTAAGCAGTATTAAATCAAGGGGGGGGGCGGGTAATCTCCATCCAAGAATATTAAAGGAACTAGCACATGAAAGTGAAAGCCCAATAGCAAGGATTTTTAATGAATCTGTGAACTCAGGAGTCTTACCCTATGAATGGAGAATTGCTAATAAAGTTCCTATTTTTAAGAAAGGGGGGAAAAGTGATGCAAGAAATGAGAGGCCTATTAGTTTGACCTCAATTGTGCACAAGTTCTTGGAACAAATTTTGAAAGAGAAAGTAGTTAAGGACATAAAAGTGAATGGGGTAAAATACAAGATGGTTTTACAAAAAGTATATTGTGCCAGACAAACCTGATCTCCTTTGAGAAGATAACTGATTTTTTAGACAAAGGAAATGCAGTAGATCTAATCTACCTGGATTTCAGGAAGGCATTTGATACAGCTCCACAAGAGAAATGGTTAAATTTGAGAAGATGGGGATTAATATGAGAACTAAAAGGTGGACAAGAAACTGGTTACAGGGGCAACTACAATGGGTCATACTGAAAAGTGAACTGTCAGGCTGGAGGGAGGTTATTAGTGGAGTTCCTCAGAGATCAGACTTGGAACCAATCTTATTTAACATTTTTATTACTGATCTTGGCACAGAAAGTGGGAGTGCACTAATAAAATGTGCAGATGACACAAAGTTGGGATGTACTGCCAATACAGAGGAGGACCGGAATATCTTACAAGATGATCTGGATGACCTTGTAAACTGGAGTAATAGAAATGGGATAAAATTTAATAGTGCAAAGTCATGCATTTAGGGACTAACAAACAACAAGATTTTTTGCAATAAGCTGGGGACTTACCAGTTGGAAGTGACAGGAGTAGAAAGACCTGGATGACTGGTTGATCACAGGATGACTATGAGCTGCTAATGTGATGCGGCTGTGAAAAAGGCTGATGTGGTCCTGTGGTGCATCAGGCGAGGTATTTCCAGTAGAGACAGGGAAGTGTTAGTACCATTAAAAAGGCACTGGTGAGACCTCATCTGGAATACTGTGTGCAGTTCTGGTCTCCCATGTTTCAGAAAGATGAATTCAAACTGGAACAGGTGTAGAGAAGGGCTACTAGGCTGATCTGAGGAATGGAAAACCTATCTTATGAGAGGAGACTCAAAGAGTTTGGTTTGTTTAGCCAACCAAAAGAAGGCTGAGGGGAGATATGACTGCTCTCTATAAATACATCAGAGGGATAAATACGAGGGAGGGAGAGAAGTTATTCAAGTTAAGCACCAATGTGGACACAAGAACCAAGAGCTATAAACTGACCATCAACAAGTTCAGGCTTGAAATTAGGCAAAGTTTCTAACCATCAGAGGGATGATATTCTGGAACAGCCTTTCAAAGGGAGCAGTGGGGGCAAAAACTTAACTGGCTTCAAGACTGAGTGTGTTAAGTTTATGGAGGGGATGATATGGTGGGATTGACTACAATGGCATGTAGCCGATCTGCAGCTGCTAACAGCAAATAGCTCCAACATCCAGTAATGGGACACTAGATGGAGAGGGCTGAGTTACTAGAGAATTCCTTCCCAGGTGTCTCGCTGGTGGGTCTTGCCCACATGCTCAGAATCCATATCTGGGGTCGGGCAGGAATCTTCCCCCCAGGTCTGAATGGTAGAGACCCTGGGGTTTTTTTTGCCTTCCTCTGCACCATGGGGCATGGGTCACTTGCAGGTTTAAACTAGTGTAAATGGTGGATTCTCTGTAAGCTGAAATCTTTATATCATGATGTGAGGACTTCAGTAACTTAGCCAGAGGTTAGGGGTCTATTACAGGAGTGGGTAGGTGAGGTTCTGTGGCCTGCAATGTGCAGGTCAGATTAGATGATCATTCTGACCTTGAAGTCTATGAGTCTATGAGAACCCAACCATTTGCACTGTGTCATATTAGTGGATGTGACATAGATCCTAGGCCATAACCCTATATGATATATGTAAAGACCATTTAAAAAGGATCTTCTATGTGGCTGAAGAACAAACCATGTAGAAAACTTCTACTCTTTTCCCACAGCCAAAGGAGTGACTGCTAAGTTCCAATAAATTCTCCCCATTCCTAAAGGTCTGACCCAATTGTCCTTCCAGATGTGAAGACCTGAATGCAGATCCTTCCAAAGCCTGTCATCTCTGCTCCAGAGACAGCCAGGCTGTCATAAAGTGGTACAGTGAGCTCCTTCCTCAAGATGAATATGCCACCTTCATCTACGAAGTGCCACCTTATTAATGAGTGAGGTGTTGCAGGGCCCTGTCCAGTCTTCCTAACTCAGGCAAAACTCCCATTGACTTCATTGAGTAAGAAGTGCAGCATGCTATAGGGCCAAAAGTGGCTATTATTATTCTATTTCTATCTCTGTCAGTCTTCCTGTGACCTTGGGTAAGGCACCTCAGCTCTGTGCCTCAGCTCCCCATCTGTAAAATGGGGATAATAAAGCTTCTTTTGTCCATCTTGCCCTATTTAGCCTGTAAGTGCTCTGGGGCTGTCTCTTAGTGTCTGTACAATGCCTTCCACAATAGGGCCCTGAACTCAGGTAGGGCATCCAGCTATTAACCTCGTACAAATAATGATAGTTCAGCACCTTTCAAAAGTATTTAGCGTATATGTGACTAGTAACAGCAAAGTCTCACTCCATTTAACATTAAGGGCCCACTTAATTTTTAAAAAGACACATTTTACACTGATATTTCAAAGACATATACTACATTCTGCAGTGACTGAGATCAATAGCCTTGCACAGTGTTTAAGTGCAGAATTTGGCCCTTAATATTGAATAACTTGTAAGGTGCTCCGATACTGTGACCCAATATAAATGTCTACCAGTAGATAGACTCCGCAATATTAATTTTGCTAAGGAAACATATTGGAGTAAAAAAAGAAAAAGAAGACAAGAACCTGTAATTGTGCTATGGTTAGGGTTTAAACTATCACAACATTTCACATGCAGTTTTAATATAGGAAGGGGAAAGATTGGTTTTTGCTGTAACAGGACTGGCTGCAATCTCATGGCTACAATTTACACAGATCTTTGTTCATTATGAAACCAGCAGCTACTTTTTGCTGCCCTCACAAAGTATTATGCAAATGTCAACAGAGTTACAGAATTGCCAAATCTGAGACATTCC
The DNA here is from genome assembly GCF_965140235.1 of Caretta caretta. Lineage (NCBI taxonomy): Eukaryota > Metazoa > Chordata > Testudines > Cheloniidae > Caretta > Caretta caretta. The sequence goes on along the minus strand of NC_134206.1, from coordinate 161,773,838 downwards.
AGCTTATCTTTCTTCTATAACTTCTCTCCCTTTCTCAGCATGTAGCTTTTCATGAGTTCAGGTATATGTGTTCACAACTGTTCTCTTGATTCATATGCTAGACATGTGACTGGTGTTAATGCTAATGGGAAAATGTGTGTGTGGGGGGGGGAATATGCCCTTAAAAGTGAGAAGAATTCACATTACACACCAATGTGTGTGTTCCTTTATGAAGGAGTCCTGTCTAATGTCTAATGTGTGTCATATGATACAAAGTCAGTAACCATATAACATACACATTTATTAAAAGTAAGCAGACTATATAAACTCTCTGTCTCAGTATAATTTGCCCCATGCAAACTGAGATTTTCTAATGGTAGGTCTCATTTATGAATAGAAATGTTTTGAACATTTTCTGTGTTTGGGGATGAAGGAACAAAGCTATGACATGTTTTGTTGTCCTGCCTTTCTCCCTCTTGGCATTTATTCTCTGACATAAATAACAAGGTTAGCTCCCTGTGTATTATGAAATCACGCAAAAAAGTTTTCATTCTCTGAAAGAAAAAAGTCTGTTTCATATGTTTCATGGGTAGACACCAATCCTGGTGGTAAACAGTTTATAAATTGTGACATAAAAATCAGAGGCAGATGCACCCTGATGTAACTCTCTGGGAGTCAGCATTTTAAAACCTAGTTTTTCATTCCAAGCTTTCATTATTCTGTGGATCACAAAGAGAACAGATTTGTCCACTCCAGTAAGGACCAGGTACCTTGGAAGTCAATAGAACAGTGCCCATTTACGTCAACTGAGGATCTGGCCCCTGCTGTGTTACTAATTCATGTGAATTTTAGCTAACAAAGGCTAACATCAGTGAACTTACAGTGAACATGCAAATGTACAAATCAATAGCAAACAGAATCACTGTTGTGTGATAGATGATCCCAGGATGATGTCCTGCTAAAGGTAAAGCCACCTATACTGAACAATTAGGGAACAAATCCCCCTCCTTAAAACTGATTTCATGTTGAAGATGGTTCTAATGCAGTGATACTCAGACCTCAGTGGTTCAGGAGCCAAATTAGTGATCAACATTACCCAAAAGAGTCACGGTAGTGTGAATTCATTGTTTAATTTACTTTTTTTATATATATTATTCTCACAGCAAAATGACTGACCAAGTATTCTACAACTGGTTAACAACATTGTAAAAGCATCCCGATTGGTTAATAACTTAGAATGGTGAATAATTCAATCACACAGTGTGTTAATATCATGCTGCAAAGAGCTGCAGGAGATACATTAAAGAGCCACTTGCAGCTCCGAAGCCTCAGTCTGAGTGTCACTGATTGAATGTAAGGTCACAGATGAATCAGGCAAAATGTGATTCTCCCATTTAACTTAAGGGTTTTCACCGTGGAACAGGATGGCTTTGGCAAAGTGGAAGGGAATGATGCATTTGCAGGGTAGAGGAGGAAGAGGTGTGAATCCAACAAAGAAACCACTTCTGCATTAAACACACGTCCCCTATTTGCCCATGTCATTTGATGAGAGGTGCTGAGAACCCACATCTCTTGCTGAAATAAGGATCAGCCCCCAGATCTCCAGCTTTATGCTACTGCCACTTGGCTGGTCTAACTCAAGCTGCCTACCACTGACTCTGGCAGTCTAACAGGGACAATCTTTACATAAGGATTAACTGTTTTTGAACAATTCCAATTCCCTCAGTGTCCTAGACACAACACTCCTTGTCTTCTGCATCAGGAAGTTAGGTCTGGTGGGTTCCTTAAACAAACACATGCATTGTTGCCAGTACAAAATTCTACTTTCTCTTAAAAGGGACTTTGTCAGGACTGGAAGGTTCAAAATACAGCCTAGTTTTTCCAAATATATCAACTCGGAAAGTTCATAGGGTTCCCCCCGCTCTCATTTTATTAGGTACGTAATCAATTAAAATATATATAAACATCTAACCAGACAAAACTTATTAAACATTGAGGAAGCTGCTCAGTTATGAGTAAGTCCATATAGATGTCTTCATACATTTATAATAATAGAATCACAGCTGGGAAAGACCCTGAGTCCATACCATCACCAATACCAATGCTACTAATGCAGGATTGTTCCCTAAACTGCATGGTACATGGTATTGCCCAGTCCAGTTTTAAGTGAGTCAAGTAATGGACCTTCCCCCCATTTCTTCTGGAAGATTATCACACAGTTCAATAGGCCTCACTGATCAGAAACTTGTCCTCATTTTCAATCTCATTTTATTTAAATTTCATACCAATACTCCTAAATTATAACCCTTGGACTATGCTGAATAACTCACTATGGCTATTTCATTCTTCTGGTGTTTGTTGCCTTTACCCTAGTTTCAATAACACTGTTCAATGAAAGCAGTTCAAGAAGACATTTTTGAACAGTAACCACTGGTGCACTGAATTCTGACCCCCATTATATCATCCTGAACCAGGTCAGTTGTGTGTATTGACTCATCCACGAAAACCACCACATGGCACAGAGGCCCATGTACAGTACATTTTCCTTCCTTAAACTCGTGAGTCTTTCCATCAGAAAAGCAGCTCAGATGTTTAGCAGAAACTGGAGCGCTGGTGTGGCTTCCCGCCTTTTTTTTTTTTAGGCAATCAAAATGCAGTCGTTAACAAATAACTCAGTAGAGCCATCATCACCAGCAGTTCTTGCCACCACAGAAAAGTCAGGCCCAAGAATAATATTTTTATTACATTAATTTTTCTCCAGCAAATATTAAAATGGTCTCATATATTTAAAAAACCCACCAGCTGCCCTGCAGCCTCTGAGCAACCCTTCAAATAAAACAGTAAGCACTTGAAGTTAAGAAGGAAAATAATTTTACAGAAATCGCTGTCAGGGGAAGGGGCAATTACTGAAAAAAACAAGCATGAGAAATCAAATGAATCCAAGAATTATTAATACCTTAATATTGTGTCTCCACAGTATCTTCACTCACTTGTACAGGACAGGAGCTTGTCCTAAGCCCACTTTTGGCTGCTTTTATCTAGGTTTGTAAATGATTTACACAAAACCCACCCAAAATCAGTTTTGATTGAGATTCTTATTCTTTTGCAAACTTCAGCTCAGGCTCCAGAACAGTTTGTCGAATAGAGGCTCTTCCAACATTCCCTAACCGCACCCTTCAGTTAATCAAGTTTAGCTGGGACTCGGATGACAAACCAGTAATGAGTAAAATTAACTGCCTGCACACTGTTTAGCTACTGACACCAGTTCAGTTATATGGACACAGATTTCCCCCTAAGATCCAAAATGTCCTTTGACCTGTATCCCAAGAGGATGAAATGACACCAAACCAGAAGTTGATAATGATAGCAGGTTTTCTGGTTTTGTGTTCATCAAACTGTGTAAAGACACTACCCCTGCTGAGCAAGTTACCTCACAAAGCCTGTGCCTTGGCATCATCTCAGCAACTTAGTGATGCTGAACCAGAAGTCTCCTGGAGGCCCAAACCTTGACATGAGCTTAGCAAACGAATGGTACCCTGCATATGTAACCTCAGAGAGTCTCTGCCAAGATATGCCCCAGACAGCTAAAGGAGCTGAGCTACTGAGCTCATAAAAGTCTGTCCCTACACATAAAAGAAGCAAGCTAGAGATGCTTCACCAGTAACCTCACAGAGGCATGGGCCTTGACATGAGCCCAAAAAGCAGATGTGCAGAGCCAGTGAGCTCAGAGACCCCTCTGTGCCTTGTCCTGGCTTTACCTCAGCAAGCTAAAGCTGCTAAGCTAGGGACCTAAGAGAGGCCTGAGCCTTGCCATCAGAGTAGAAATGATGAGAAAGGGTTAAAATACGGGGTAGCATGTGTGAGTGGAACTTCCCCTCAGCTGCTAAAGCCAGAGGGGCAGTTTCCCCAGCACTCCCTCCCCTGCTCCATCCCTAAGCAACTGCTGTCATTCCACTTTCTTTTTCTTCCCTCCTTTCATAGTTTCTCCCTCAGCCCTAGTGCTTCCTGCCCCCTTTCTCCTTCCTGCAGTCATACCTTTAAAACAAGTATTTTTCCATTGCACATTTCTATACTGTCCACCCACCATGGATACACAAATCCCCAGGATGTTTCCACTCACAGTGAACTAGTTAACAAACACTGTCATTCAAACAGTCTTCATTAGGCTTCAGAACAAAGACCCCATGGAGATGAAGAGGAGCTGTTTACATTTCTTTTAGAGCTAATCTTTCAAGCTCTGTCCACAGATTCCATAAGAGAGCATTTCATTGGGCCACATTTGCATTGGCATAGCCACAGACCCACCAGACCTGCTCCTGCCCCACTCATGCTGGAATGCAGTGATATCCCCTCCCCAGGCCCAAGGACATGAAGAGAGTAAAATCTCCCTGTGCAAAGTCTACCAAAGCTACCTCCCTTCCCACAAAAGCAGAACGGCGCTGGTTTGTCTATGGACAATTATCCTTGGCAGTAGAGGAGGGGTCAGAATTTGCCCCATGAGAACACAAAAGATTACGGTGAAAAAGAGAACGAGAAGCGCAGAGGTAGTATGAAGCTACCTTTGCTTCACCCTGTTCTGTCTCTGTCCCAGGCAAAGACCTGGAGGAATCAACACCTAGCTCTAGATGGAGATGGCCTCTGTGGCTATAAAAGTGAGGACTTTGTTTGCTCTCAGAGCAGCTACAGAACTAAGCATCAGCTGCTCTCAACTGCAGAGCAAAGAGAAACTTTCCACTGAGCATATCTAGCTAAAAATAAAAGTAGGAACTGGAAACTGAATCCCCTGATTAAGTCACTGAACATAGAGTTCTTCACTGGTAAAGTTATGAAATATTTATTGAAGTGCAAGGCTAGTGTGCTAAGGTTGCAGTAAAAACTCTCTATTCTAAACATTACAGCTTTATGATTAAAAACAGGCAAAGGTTGCAACACAACACTTACAATAAGGGAGTTGAAGGTTACATCATATTGTTGTAAAAATCCCTACTATTTGGTCTCTTAAAGGGTTGATTGCCAGGACACAGTGCTGAGTTGTTGAGCAATCTAGCATTTCAGCATCCAAAAAAATAATAAATAAATAAATAAATAATAATCTTGCTGTTGGTTTATCAGGATCACAAAAAGCATAAAAGTTAATGACAGTAGTTTAAGCTTCTGAATATTTTTAAGGCCTGGTGACAATCTACAAGCAGATTTTGTACTGGTATAATTATGTGGTTACAGGAATTATTTATTTATTTATTACAGATATAGTTAGACCAATATAAGCCCCAAGTATAGATATAATTATACTAGAACAGCTTATTCTCCTTCCTAAAAAGGTGTATTTGTAGGTATGGATGTGGGTTGGGGGATCTTTTTTCCCCCCTTCACTTTCTTGCTTTTTACATTACAAGCATCAGGCAGTCAAGTCTGATTTCCTTTCCTTTTTTCCCGTTCCCTCTTTAACTGGAGGAATTTCAGGTTCTCAGAGAAAATGTATTGTGAATTCTGACACCTCAATTAAAGGAGCAATAATGCTGAATCTTTAACAAAGACAGTCTTTCACTCAACTACCAACTGGTGTTGGAGTTAATTAGGTACTAACAAAAACAAATACAAATAAAGAGTTTTAGGTCTTCTCTACACTGGAGGTGAGCAGTTGTTTGCATTGTGTGCAGCTGCAGCAGTGCAAAATTCTAATGTAAACATACTGCCTTAGTGTAAATAGTTAAGGCTTACCTACATTGACTTGAAGTTATTGCAGAATAAATTATTCCTCAATAGCTATTATGGAATAGCTCCAAATGTGGACACTCTTATTCCATTCAGAATCCACTTTGGAAGTGGACAGTCTTAGTCCAGAATCCATTTTGATAGTGGATTAAGCTAAACTGGAAAAAGTTACTCTTATTCCAGAAGAAGAGTGACCATATAGGAAATTATTCAAGAACAGTTATGGCACTTTAAATCCATACCGTACATTATACAGGAATATCTTCCCTGTATAAACAAGCCCTTACTTGCATTGTTGTGGCTTATCCGCATTTCAAATGCAAGTTACTTTTCATACCAGTGCAAAAAAGAAAAAAACACACACACAAATTCAGTGTGGACAAACACAGACACCCTGACTGAAAATTCCTTCCCCCATCAACTGTTCAGCTTTTAGTTTCTTGCCTCTTGTGATGTAATTTAAGTCATCACGGAGTCTTTTAAGGGAACACATGAATTCTAAGGTAAAAGACACGCAGAAAAATTCTTGGTTTGGGGATTTCTCTGGGTTTTTTTGAGGAAAGTTAGCAGCCATAGAACAATTCATGAGAACTCAACTTTCAATATTTTTTTTCAAAATTAACTTCTCTATGCAAACTTTGGAAAAGTTCAGATCTGAATCTGGACCCAAATTTTGTGAGTCAGGCTCACTGCAAATTTTTTAAAAATTAATTTGAAATTTCAAGTCAAGTCGTATGGATATTTGCACAGGAGTAATCAGATTATTATTCAGAGCCTTATTCAAAATACGCAAGGCCTTACTAGTGTTAAAAACAACTGGATTCTTCTACAAAGACCTAGGAGTTTTGTTGTAATAGTTGCAGAAACATTAAATGGTAGTGGTTTTCTATAATTCATCTGATAGGAGAGTTAAAAGATTTTCCTTTACTAAACTACTGTGTACTTTGGCAGAAATATCTGTAAAATTAACTCTACCATGTATTTTTTAGAAGATAACATTTTTCAGTGCTTATGTGATGGCCACCATCTTGATCAGTGCACTGGGGATCAACCTGGGAACCTCCAGAGCCCTTTAGCTGTGAGATGTCATGGTGGATAATCAGCTGAACTGTGGCTAAAAAAGTTAATGCAATTCTTGGATGTATAAACAAGGGAATCTCAAGTCAGAGTAGCAAGACTATTTTACCTAGGTATTTGGCTCTGGTGCAACTACTACTGGAATACAGTGTCCAGTTCTGGTGTCCACAGTTCAAGAGGAATGTTGAAAAACCAGAGAAGGTTCAAAGAAGAGCCATAAGAATTAAAGAATTGGAAAACAGGCCTTATAGCGATTGACCTCCTGGAGGTCAATCTATGTTTTGTATCGAAGAGAAGGTTAAGGGGTGATTGATCACATAGTCTATAAGTACTTACATGGGGAACCAGAATTTGATAATAGAGGACTCTTCAGTCTAGCAGACAAAGGTATAAGAAGATCCAATGGCTGGAAGTTGGAGCTGGACAGTGGGATTACACTAGAAATTAAGAGCAAAATTTTGATAGGGTAATTAACCACTGGAACAATTTACAAAGGACTGTGGTGGATTCTCCATCATTGGCAATTTTTAAATCAAGATGGATATTTCCTTGCAAGATATGCTCTAGTTCAAGCAGGAACTAATTCAAAGAAGTTCTATGGCCTATGTTATGCAGGAGGTCCAAGTAGATGATCACAGTGGTCCCCACTGGCCTTAGAATCGACTATTTTATTGCAGCAGCTGGAACTTCCTCCAGCCTTGTGGCAGGCATTGTGATTGTCTCCTGATGTTAGCATTTGCTTGGAATGCTGTGGTGCTGCCAGCTATGGTATCACAGTGCAGTCTTACAACTAGAATTTGTATTTGGGGAGAAGTGTTAGGCATGGATACTGGGCGAAGTAAAAGGCCTCCATGGATCACTACTTCCTCAGGCTTCATGACTTCTGCTACTTGTCTCGCACACTGGATTTCTTTCCTTAATACATGGTCATAAAAATATATGTATAAAGAAATAACTTTCGCAAAGTGTTTGAACTATTTTATTGCCCTTGAACATAGATTAAATACAAACTCCAAATACAGAGCCTCTGCAATGGCTGGTTTCTAAATGTTGTGGTAAACCCAGGACAAACAGCTACAAAAGGGGGGTAGTAATTAGTCCCAGGGGATTAAAAGACCCCTCCCTATCCACTGAGGAGAGAGAACCAGGGGGCAATAAGGTTCAGCTGGAAAAGGGGTTGCTAGGGAACCAATTAGGTTCGGCTGACTCCAACTGCTTGGGACCTTTTTAAATCCTCCCCTGGGCGGTAGGAGGGGAAGAGGGAGGGAGTGAGAGGAGCAGGGAAGTTGCCAGTAGGCTGTTTGCAGCAAGACACCAGACCTTCCCAGTAGGGAGGCTGCACTCGCTCCCCAGAAGGGAAGGAAAACAAGCACAAGGGACTGACTGAGGAGAGGAGTAGCAGGACCCTGTGCCACCTATAAGGATTTGCCTTGCCCCAAACCTGAGTCTCCAAGGCTAAAAAGGACTGAGCCTACTGAGGCGAACAAGGTATTTTGCCACATGTGGTGTGAGAAGTGGGATGTGGTGAGTGAGTAAGGCTCTGTGGCAAGCCATCTCAGGGCAGGGTAAATCACAAAAAAAAAAAAAAAAAGGAGGATTTAGTGAAGGCATTGGTACAGGCCACTGCGGCTCAACAAGAGGCTACCAGGGTGCAGACGGCTGCCCAGCAAGAGTCAGTACGCGTCCAACAGGAGATGAACCAATTTCTGATTAATCAGGCGGCCCAAGATGGTGCCACCCTGAATGAAGTAGTGAACCAGTTAAAAGCCCTGACCACGCTGACGCACGGGCCCCAGGGGATCCGGCCGCTGCGGGCAAGCAACTATTTACAGAAGATGACTACGGATGACGATATAGAGGCATATCTCTTCGCCTTCGAGAGGACAGCTCTGCGGGAGGCCTGGCCCCAAGACCAGTGGGCAGGTATCCTGGCTCCATTTCTGTGTGGGGAGCCCCAGAAGGCCTATTTCGACATGACCACAGAGACAGCTGTGGATTACCCCCAGCTGAAGGCGGAAATCCTGGCAAGGTCAGGTGTGACGTCAGCTGTACGGGCCCAGGGCTTCCATGAGTGGAAATACCGGGGCAGGAGATCAACAACCCAATAGCTGGACCTTGTTCCCCAGGGGTTTTCCCTGAGGGAGAGACAGAGGTAGATCCTCCTGAGTTTGGACAAATGGGGACCTCACTTGGGAATTTTGGTGAGGATCAGGCCAATGATCCAATATACAGCAATATTCATAAAGAAGTAGTCGAGGTAAATGGGGTCCCCGTGGAGGGGAGAGTCAAGGGCCCAGGGCCATATTATGTGATTAAGGGTGATCTGCTATACAGAGTAGTCCAGGTCCAAGAGCAAGTCGTAGAACAACTCTTGGTCCCACAGAAGCATCAGAGGGGTGTGGTGGATCTGGCCCACAGCCATCTGTTTGGGGGCCATCCAGGGGTAGATGAGACCCTTGATCGGATTCTGCAGAGGTTTTTTTGGCCCGGCATTTATGCAGCTGACCGGCGATATTGTACCTCTTGTCCAGAATGTCAGTTACATGGGCCCCGACCACACCTAAGGGCCCCTTTGGTACCTCTACCAATTATTGAAATCCCATTTGAGTGAATAGCTATGGATCTAGTAGGGCCACTGGAGAAGTCAGCGCGGGGTCATCAGTACATTCTGGTAGTACTAGATTATGCCACCTGATATCCCGAGGCAATACTCCTACGGAACACCATGTCCAAGACCATAGCCAAAGAATTAGTCCAGATTTTTTCCAGAGTAGGGATACCTAAAGAGATCCTGACAAACCAAGAGACCCCCTTTGTGTCTAAGTTAATGAAGGACCTATGTACAATGCTCCATATACGGACCCTCAGGACATCAGTCTATCATCCCCAGACTGATGGTCTTGTTGAATGCTTCAATAGAACATTGAAGAACATGCTACGGAAAGTGGTTAGTCATGATGGGAAAGACTAGGACGCCCTGCTGCCTTACTTGCTGTTTGCTGTATGGGAGGTTCCCCAAGCTTCCACTGGATTCTCCCCATTCGAGCTGTTATATGGTCGCCCCCAAGGGGCATATTGGACATGGCCAAAGAGGGCTGAGAAGAACAGCCGAACACCGGGAGAAACATCGTTGAACATGTTTTGCAAATGAAAGACAGGATAGCCCAAGTCACCCTGCTTGTGCATGAACACCTGGAGAAGGCCCAAGGGGCCCAACGGACATACTACAATCACCAAGAAATGACCCGGAAGTTCCAGGTGGGAGACTGGGTAATGGCGCTCATACCCACGGCAGAGAGCAAGCTCCTCCAGGTGGCAGGGGCCATATGAGATAATAGAAGCCATAGGGGAAGTCGACTATAAGGTCCAACAGCCAGGTCACCGGAAGCTGGAGCAGATCTACCATATAAACCTGCTGAAACCATGGCAGGATAGAGAAGCGCATGTGGTTGTGCTAGGGGCACCATCCCCTAAAAGCAACCAGCCCGACCAGGATGTGTTCTCAGAAAAGCCAGGCAGGACTACTGAGGTTCACCATCACATCCTCACAGAGCCTGGAGTGAAGGTGAACGTCAAGCCATACCGGATCCCGGAGGCCAAAAGAGAGGAGATCAGGACAGAGGTCAGGAAAATGCTGGCCTTAGGAATCACTGAAGAATCTCATAACCAATGGTCAAGTCCCGTGGTTTTAGTGCCTAAGCCGGATGGCAGTGTGAGGTTCTGCAACGACTTCCGAAAGCTGAATGAGGTGTCCCAGTTTGATGCGTACCCTATACCCCGGATAGATGAGCTAATTGACAGATTGGGAAAAGCACGGTTTATGTCTACCCTTGACCTGACCAAGGGCTATTGGCAGATCCCCCTGGCCAAGGCCGACAAAGAGAAGACGGCCTTTGCAACTCCAGAGGGACTATATCAGTACACCGTCCTCCCCTTTGGGTTGCATGGGGTGCCCGCTACTTTCCAAAGGCTCATGGACAAACTGTTGCGACCACATGGCAAGTACGCAGCAGCCTATCTCGACGACGTTATCATATGTAACCCCGACTGGGAGACACACTTGAAGAAGGTGGAGGCAGTGCTGGATACCCTGAGGAAGGCGGGGCTGACGGCAAACCCCTCCAAGTGTTCGCTCGGGCTAGCTGAAGCCAAATACCTCGGGTATATAGTGGGGAGGGGCATGGTGAGGCCCCAACTCAGCAAGTTAGAAGCTATACAGAAGTGGCCCCGACCACTCCGAAAAAAACAGGTTCCTCACTTTGCCACCAGGGCATGCCCAATAACGGACCTAACGAAAGCTCGGGGCCCAGACATAGTAAGATGGACGACCGCGGCTGAAGACGCTTTTTCAGATCTACAGATGGCCCTCTGCACTGACCCCATACTCGTGGCCCCAGACTGGGGGAAGGAGTTTATCCTACAAACCAACGCCTCTGATGTAGGGTTGGGGGCGGTACTTTCACAAATGGTCAGGGATGACAAACACCTCGTCCTCTTCCTCAGTAGGAAGCTCCTGCCTAGGGAATGGAAATACGCTGTTGTCGAAAAAGAATGCCTGGCGGTAAAATGGGCCGTAGAAAGCCTCCACTATTATCTACTGGGATGGAAGTTTACCCTTGTCACGGACCATGCCCCTCTGCAGTGGATACACCAAAATAAAGACAAAAATGCCAGAGTGACGAGATGGTTCCTGTCGCTTCAACCCTTCCACTTCAGAGTACAACATAGGTCTTGAATCCAACATGGCAATGCAGATGGCCTGTTGAGAGTGCACTGTTTGCCGACCCAAGTAGCCCAACCCAGTAATGTTCAGTGCGGGGGGGATATGTGGTAAACCCAGGACAAACAGCTATAAAAGGGGGGTAGTAATTAGTCCCAGGGGATTAAAAGGCCCCTCCCTATCCACTGAGGAGAGAGAACCAGGGGGCAATAAGGTTCAGCTGGAAAAGGGGTTGCTAGGGAACCAATTAGGTTCGGCTGACTCCAACTGCTTGGGACCTTTTTAAATCCTCCCCTGGGCGGTAGGAGGGGAAGAGGGAGGGAGTGAGAGGAGCAGGGAAGTTGCCAGTAGGCTGTTTGCAGCAAGACACTAGACCTTCCCAGTAGGGAGGCTGCACTCGCTCCCCAGAAGGGAAGGAAAACAAGCACAAGGGACTGACTGAGGAGAGGAGTAGCAGGACCCTGTGCCACCTATAAGGATTTGCCTTGCCCCAAACCTGAGTCTCCAAGGCTAAAAAGGACTGAGCCTACTGAGGCGAACAAGGTATTTTGCCACAATGTATATGGAATTTTTCCTTTCAACTTCCATTCGTCTCACTGGCTACTATAGTACAAGAGTAACTTTCTATGGTGGTTTCTGTCTGGTACTTAAATAAACAAACCAACCCCTCTGTTAAATGCCCAGACATACTCTTTATAAAATGGTTTGAAGCAGACATTCAAAGTACTGCCCTAACCTGCAAGCAGAAGTTCAGTATTGCTGAAGATCATTTGCCACATGATTAAAGATTCCCCTCTATTCGACATTGGTGAGGCCTCATCTAGAGTACTGTGACCAGTTTTGGGCCCCACACTACAAGAAGGATGTGGATAAATTGGAGAGAGTCCAGCGAAGGGCAACAAAAATGATTAGGGGTCTGGAACACATGACTTATGAGGAGAGGCTGAGGGAACTGGGATTGTTTAGTCTGCAGAAGAGAAGAATGAGGGGGGATTTGATAGCTGCTTTCAACTACCTGAGAGGTGGTTCCAGAGAGGATGGTTCTAGACTATTCTCAGTGGTAGAAGAGGACAGGACAAGGAGTAATGGTCTCAAGTTGCAGTGGGGGAGGTTTAGGTTGGATATTAGGAAAAACTTTTTCACTAAGAGGGTGGTGAAACACTGGAATGCGTCACCTAGGGAGGTGGTAGAATCTCCTTCCTTAGAAGTTTTTAAGGTCATGCTTGACAAAGCCCTGGCTGGGATGATTTAATTGGGGATTGGTCCTGCTTTGAGCAGGGGGTTGGACTAGATGACTTCCTGAGGTCCCTTCCAACCCTGATATTCTATGATTCTATGAAAGAGACATCAGAATCAACTCCTGCAGGTCTCATTTTTTCCATAGTTTAAAAGTCATGCAATTTCAGGGCAAAATGCCAGTTTCATTTGTTTGGGTGATTCTGCTGTTCCTCTCTTTTGTAAGTTTGATTTTGAACTGGGCCTCAAGCAGGTGCAGATGCAGGTGTTCGCCCATAAATAATCATGCCTGCAGTTTTGTGTCTACATCTTCGCACTTTTAAGTCAGATCATTAGATGTCTTCTAAAAGTTGCACACAGTTCCTCAATGCAGACACAATTATGTGTGAGAAATGTGCCCATAATAATACAGGCCATCAGCAAAAATCAGATCCTAAGTCAGTGGGGAGACACAATTCAGAACTTTGTACTGATACGATCACAATAAATACATAGCTTCTATGCACATCGTAATGCTTCAGTCCTGCAAACGCACAAATTATTCATGTACATATATGTTTACAGGATCAGGGTCTAAGTTAATACAAGCACAAGTGGGTATGACAAACAAGTGAAGGTAGCAGAGGAGAAAGAAAGAAGGTAGCAGTGAAAGTAATACATGGCTGCATAGACTAGCGAGGTGCCCAATTTACAGGTTTGAGTGTGGTTTTTTAAGATATGAATAAGAGATATGTAATTAAGTGTCTAACTGAATGCAACTGAAGGGGCAAGTAAATGCACCCTCCATTTTGAGCCTGTATTTAATTGTGAGTGAAAAAATGCACGACAATATCAAGAGGCCAGCTGAGGTCACCAGCCATGCCATACATGTAAGTGCTTTTCAGTTTCAGTCTTATATTAGGTTTCAGAGTAACAGCCGTGTTAGTCTGTATTCGCAAAAAGAAAAGGAGGACTTGTGGCACCTGAGAGACTAACCAATTTATTTGAGCATGAGCTTTCGTGAGCTACAGCTCACTTCATCGGATGCATACCATGGAAACTGCAGCAGACTTTATATACACACAGAGATCATAAAACAATACCTCCTCCCACCCCACTGTCCTGCTGGTAATAGCTTATCTAAAGTGATCATCAAGTTGGGCCATTTCCAGCACAAATCCAGGTTTTCTCACCCTCCACCCCCCCACACACAAACTCACTCTGATAAGCTATTACCAGCAGGACAGTGGGGTGGGAGGAGGTATTGTTTTATGATCTCTGTGTGTATATAAAGTCTGCTGCAGTTTCCACAGTATGCATCCGATGAAGTGAGCTGTAGCTCACGAAAGCTTATGCTCAAATAAATTGGTTAGTCTCTAAGGTGCCACAAGTACTCCTAGTCTTATATTAGCTTTCTAAGCCCACAGCTGAATCTGTGCACTATTTGGATCAGAACAGTTTGTACCATGAAGGTCGGTTTACTTATATCAAAGGGACTGGAACAGCAGCAGAAGAAGGGTACAGGATTCTATTCTCCACACAAAGCTAACTTTCTGAGGCTCTGCATGTGTGTGAATTTCATCTTCTTTGCACTGGGCATGGATAGTCATTACAGTTCAACATCTGCAGCATGCTGCCAACTAGTGATTCCACATCCAGAAAAATCCTTAATGATAAAGGGAATAAAGACTAATTGTTGGCTGTCGTTATGCAAATTAGGAATTTCAGGGCAGCATCACAAGCTGTGATGGTAGCAAAGTCACATTCCCGCAACACAAAATTAATGGGACAAAAAAGTAATAGTTTGGATTTTCATTTTAGTACAATATCATAAATCAAACTGATTACTAAGCCACATACCCTTACCACAAAGTAAAGAAAACACAATGTTTGTGTGCAGAGTTGCTCTGTCAGAGCTTAGTCATATAAATACCAGCATGTGATGGGTAGGGTTGTGTTTCCATTTGGGTCCAAATATGAACATATCAGAATTGAAAGCTTTGCACAAGTACTGATGAAAATAAATACTGGGGTCGACTGCAACCTTATGAGTCAAGAAATATGAGGCAAAAATATTTCACCCTGAAAATGACACAAAGCTTAAGCATTTAAGGGTAGGACTGGAAATGGGATGGTGAAAAAAAAAAGTTACCTTCCAATGAGGCTTAAGCCAACTTGAAAACTAAGCGTGCCAGGAGCAGGAAGCAAAAGCATATCAACATCACTCCAGTCTAAATGATCTTCAGCTAATATAATTCTCCTCCATCATTCACTAGAGCCACAAGGCACAAGACCAAAGTGATCCGCACTCTAGTATTTGGGTTTTTTTCACGTTCATCTAGATCGCGCCTGTCAGGCCACGTTGCACCATCTACCACACAAATGCCATTCCAGAGAAGAAGGGTGGATGCCTGAAAATACTAGTGTTGAAACTGAAATGAAATGCCAGTGGGAAATGGCCTTGTGAGAAAAGAGCATGCATGACCAAGGGGCTGAGAAAGTATTTAAGTAAGGAGGAGTTGGGGGAAAGTTAAAGCCCGGTGTCTCTAGCTCTAGGGACCTCCTCTTATTTCCCAAGGAGGGGAGAACCTTTTTACCTCTCTTCCATCCCCTGCTCCATGTGATGAAAAGACAGAGAAAATCCTGCAAAAGGACCCATACATTTCCTGTGGCCAGAGATCAAGTAAGGATGATGGGGCCTAGATGCAGCAGTTTAATGAACACAAAGGAGACCTGTAGGAAGAGTAGTAGCCCCTTTTTAAATCTTTCCCATTTGAAACTTCTCCAAAGGCAAAGCAAGAATTTAATGCCCCGCTTCATGTGGCATGTATTAATATTAAAGTAGCTTTTGATTCAGTCAACAGGTCAGCACTTCAGATCCTACAGAAAGGATTTAGCATTACAGATGTTCTGGCAAATCTGGGGCACGATCTTCGACACAAGTACCTCTGTGAGCGTGTGCATTGGTTCACAGCTTTTGCCACATTTCTACACAACCTCAGGTGTGTGGCAGGGATGCATTCTCATCCCAGTACTATTCTGTTGAGATGTTGACCAGATATGAGGTCTTGCAGCTCCACATGTTGGAATCAAGGTTAGTCAAGAAATGTTTACTGACCAAGCCTGTGCAGACAACACGGCCCTGCTTGTGGGGAAGTCAGAGAATTTCAGCTCTACCCTGCAAGGTCTCCAAATTGCTGCCTGCCAGAGAGCAAGGGGCTCACTGTGCAGCTGGCCTGACCAATTCAGTGTAACCCAACTCACTATGGTTATAATCTGTATTTAAAAAGTGTCATGTAATATGTCATTGGAAAACTAATAACTCACTAATCATTAATATTCTTATGTGATGTATGTATGCAGTGTGTATCAAGATTTATGGACATATGCTGGAATATTACTAACGTGTGTTTAAAACCAGGCATGCCAAGGGGGGTTGGTAAATAGGTCTGCACTAGACAAAGGAATGTGTTTTCACCACCGGGGAGTTACCACCAAAGTACTTTGAAAGACAATGAGAATGTATTTACATATCACATAAGCAGACCCATCAGACTAACAAGGAGTGGAGGCAAACCTCACACTCTCAAGCGGGATAGAAGATAGCATGGCATCTACATGACAACAGGAGACAGAAGCGTGGTCTGGGTTTTACTTTTCAAAGAACACAGTGCAAAGGTTTACTGGTCTATGAAGACAAGGGGGCAGAGCCTCAAGTGATAAGCAATTGAATCAACCGATTGTATACAATATTATGATATTGTAAAACTGTATAGAGCGAGGTCTTTTCTGAAAGCAATGACACACTGTTGATTAATCACACTGTTGATTAAAATCATTGTGAAATGTATGTATAACACTATATATGTATGTATTAATACTATATGTTTTGAAGACTGTGGCCAAACAGAAACAGGTTCCCTTGCAGACAGGAGAGAAGGCAGCTATCTACCTATCTCCTGCGTAAATTAAGCACAGTGGAATCAAAACAATGGAAACCCATTTACATTGAGGTGGGGGAGAATGGGAAACCCACAGGAAGGGAAGAGCAGCATGTGGTCATCCTGCCTCTTGAAACAAATTCATTGAACTTTGGAAGATATAAGCAAAGACAGAAGCCATCTTTGGCATCCATCATGGGACAGATGCAAGTGGTCAGCGTTCTTGCAAGCTGAGAAAGATGGGTCCTTCAACCAAGGGGGAGGTTGAAGTCTCTGGGAATTGAAGAGAGGTGAGAAAAACATTTTAAACAAAGCCTGTACCTTTCTAGATTGAATTTTAGACTTTTAAATGCGTGTTTTCACTGTTGTTTGCTTGTAACCCTTTCTAACTTTATTCCCTTTACTTGGCATCACTTAACCTATGTCCTATTGTTAATAAATTTGTTTTATTTTTACAATAAACCAACTTAGAGCTGTTTTTAAATGGAAGGGTGTATTTACCCCAGTTAAGTTAATAAGCTGTGATTTGTTTTTAGGTCTTTAGAGGAGCAAATGAACCTTATTATTTCTCTGAATTGTCCAGGAGAGGGCTGGATGTTACAGAGCACATAGTTTTGGAAAAAATTCAGCGCTGAGAGCACGTTGGGATCACCCTGCAAGTAGTAACCAAGGCTGATAGAGACCAGGGACCGTGACTGGTGTGTTACTGGTAGGCTACTGGACCAGGTTTGCAGTTATACACAGACACACAGGGTGTGACCTGCATGCTTGTTATTGACTGTGAGTGTCCCAGGAGTTATAGTAGCAAAGCATTGTGAGCATGCAGGGCTACAGGGTAAGAGGTGACACAACCCCTCACTGGTCTGGATTGCCCCCCAAACCCAGTCACAGTGCATACCAACCAAGACTATGCTGATGATACTGTACTGCCTTGCTTGGGGAGAAATCACAGAATTTCAGCTGTGTCCCATAATGTCTCCAAGATGCTGACTACATGAGGCAGTTGAATATCTCATGGCAGAAGAGCAAGGTTCAGAACCTCAGACCTGGGCCACCAGAACCCCTGATGCAGGTGGGGTCAAGTACCATGGAGAGCGTTGACACGTTCACCTACTTAGGCTGTAAGCAGAACTCAAATGGTCACAGCAACCCAGACATTCTCCCACTAGCAGGTCTTGCTGTCTCCTGCATGACATTGCAGGACATATTGCATCCATGTCTCACAAAAACATCTTTGCACTGAGACAAAGTTCAGGATCTATCAAACTTGTGTACTACCTGTATTGCTATACGGGTCAGAAACCTGGATGGATCCTCTTACAGGCTTACTTGGGGTGGCTAGAGGCATTCCATATGCACTGTCAGTGACAAACCTTGAGCATAAAGTGGTTTGACTTTGTACAAATTGTCACAATCACACAAAGATCTGGTCTTCCCTCAGTCACTCATTATACTCAAAAACAGCACTGCATGATCTAGGTCCTGTCACTGGGATGGACAAAAACACCCCAGAAAACCATGCTGTCAAAGTCTCCATTGATTCACAAAGGAGAGCACGGCCTATTTGGGGCCACTTTTGGGGCCACTCCAGAGATCTGCGAATTTGTAGGATTGAGCCAGATCTGGGAACTTCACTACATGACGCCTGATGCGACTCCATCGACTATGGTCATTCTGTCTGGCACCAGGGTCCTTAGTACACTGTGCATATTTAATGAGGCGGGCTAATGGGAAAATGAGAATCAAGCACTGGTGTTCATGTTTCTGAGTTGTGAAGGATCTCTTTTCTGAATAGTCATCCACCTCTTTTCTCATACTGACTCCTGAGAGTTAACAAGTGTAAAGCATTCTTCTGTCAGACTGTCTTTAGGGGAAGCTAGATCATGATTCACCACATAGGTAGCCAGCTCTGGTATAAGGCAAGATGACGAATACAAATTTAATAAGGGAAAAGACTCAGGTCATATAAATGCCATGAACACTTTGTCATTAAAACAGAGGATTACAGACATTCAAAACTACCTGAGATGCTGATTCTGAGGGTTCCTACCATCAGCTCCCTGCTTTGTGTTACATCAGATTGAGAGAGTTCACTCCAACTGAACCAGCTATTGTCTCCTGAAAGTCCCCTTCCTCTGGTCTCACCCAGGGCTCTGCTTGGGCACAGTGGAGAACCAAGCCCAAACTGGTTAAGATAGTCCAAAAGAAAACTCGTGAATAACTCAGAAAAGCAAAACCAGTGGCAAATGTCAAATTGCAGGCCAAAATAATTAAACAATCAAAGCCAACACTTTTCCTTTCTTCTGTGTGCAAAGCTACATGAATAGACATTCTTAAAAGTCATCTTCATAGGGCACAAAATGGTTATAGAGTGACACACGAACTTATCTAGTTATCTCAAACACTTCCTCCTCCTGCATGGTTTTATAGAGCCGTGAATCAAAGGGTTTTCATCGGTTGGTCGGTTTATAAATCCAAGTGATTTACAATAAAAAAGGCCTTTAAATTGGTTAAATAAAAACCTTACTTAAAGTGCAGTATATGCAATATGATTTCCATTGTGATATTGGGCTACACTGTATTTCACACAAAACCAAGGGAAAATATTTTAAATGTGAAAGCTTAACAACTACCTCACACATCATGTGACAGTTTATAAGGGCATTACTTGGTCCCCAGTGAACAAAGGGTTAACTACAGGTCATTATCTCCCTTCCCTGGCACAGGTGCTCAGGAGAAGAGCTACAAAAGTGGCTGCTTGGAAGCCAGGACGTCAGGTGCCTTTGGAAAGACTGGGTGCTACACTCAGGGGCTATAGGACTGGGTTGAACTTCAAGCCGGAGGGTTCTGTTGTGCTTTCTGTTAACTTGTATGGCTTGTTTCGCTTTCTTGCGACCATTATTAAACCTTATGGAAAATACCACGCTTTCTCCTGCTGAAACATCCCACTAGCTTGTCATGAACTGATTCAGTCAAACCATTAAACTCCAATAGCACAGCTCCCACCATAGAATTCTTTTGGCTCCAGACAATGCAGTGAGCAAGTCTAAAGTGAGATTTCACAGCCTTTGTTCTATAGATCATTGCATTCACTTGCTCCTGGAAAGTGTGTGTGTAATCCACACCAAACACCTCAGTACGAGAAACATCTAGAACCTGTCTCACCATTTGGTAATACGAGTTTTGTGTGGTGGTGGAACACTGCTGCGATGGAGGGGGTGAGTGAAACCCCCAGTTCCTTTTCATTTAGAATCCTTTTGCCCTAATTCACAACCCATGTCAGGAGTAGGAGCTATTGGGGGGAATAATTGCGGTGGGGAAGTATGTTGGCAAGGAAGAGAATGAGCCAACTATACACTGTGCAGAGTTCCTCTTTATGGAGCTAGGGGAAGGTAGCACTATGACTCTCCTTACAAAACATAAAAGAAAGAAATCACTCTTCTGCAACATGAGTGGTTGGTCCAAGGCAAGTGATACCGCATGAAATCACTCTTCTGCAACATGAGTGGTTGGTCCAAGGCAAGTGATACTGCATGAAATCACTCTTCTGCAACATGAGTGGTTGGTCCAAGGCAAGTGATACCGCATGAAATGGTGACCATGAAGCGATCATTTATAACAAATAACTAACCTATACCTTTCATACGTAGTTGCTATGCTTTGAGTGTTGTATGAAATTTTCAGATGGATATTCAAAGAATGCCATCAAACTGTTATTTGATTTTTTTCTTTGGTGATACTTTCAAGGTTGTCCCTCTGAAAAAATCCATACAACACTGATCATCTGCAGACAATTATGTAATGCACTGCAAGAATGCTGACGGCAACAAAAGATGATTTGGGGAAATTAGCTTAGATTCTCCAGGTGTGACACATCAGCTGAAGACGTATCTAGCTGGCCTGGTGGTCTCAAGATTCTGCACTATGTTGCTATTTTGGAAAACCAGATTTCAGAGCAACTTTGAGTCTTTCATTCCACTTGGTGGTAATA
This sequence comes from Caretta caretta, assembly GCF_965140235.1. NCBI lineage: Eukaryota > Metazoa > Chordata > Testudines > Cheloniidae > Caretta > Caretta caretta. The sequence continues at coordinate 161,753,200 of NC_134206.1, read as the reverse complement.
CCAAACAAGTGATGCAACTTCTTTTAATACACCATGGGTGAGATGATAATGGAGAGAGGTAAATAGTGGTGTCCCAGTCCTATTTAACATATTCATAAACGATCTGGAAAAAGGGGTAAACAGTGAGGTGGCAAAATTTGCAGATGATACAAAACTACTCAAGATAGTTAAGTCCAAAGCAGATTGCGAAGAGTTACAATGGGACCTCACAAAATTTGGGTGACTCGGCAACAAAATGGCAGATGAAATTCAATGTTGAAAAATCCAAAGTCATGCACATTGGAAAACATAATCCCAAGTACACGTATAAAATGATGGGGTTTAAATTAGCTGTTACCACTCAAGAAAGAGATCTTGGAGTCATTGTGGATAGTTCTCTGAAATCATCCACTATTTGTGCAGTGGCAGTCAAAAAAGCGAACAGAATGTTGGGAATTATCAAGAAAGGGATAGATAATAAGACAGAAAATATCATATTGCCTCTATATAAATCCATGGTACGCCCACACCTTGACTACTGTGTGCAGATGTGGCTGCCCCATCTTAAAAAAGATATATTGGAATTGGAAAAGGTTCAGAAAAGGGCAAAAAAATGATTAGGGGTATAGAACAGCTTTCATATGAGGAGAGATTAATAAGACTGGGACTTTTCAGCTTGGAAAAGAGGTGACTAAGGGGGTATAGAGAAAGTAAATAAGGAAGTGTTATTTACTTCTTTTCATAATACAAGAACAAGAGGCCACCAAAAGAAATTAATAGGTAGCAGATTTAAAACAAACACAAGAAAGTATTTTTCCATGAAACGCACTGTCAACCTCTGGAACTCCTTGCCAGAGGGTGTTGTGAAGACCAATACTATAACAGGGTTCAAAAGGGAGCTACATAGATTCATGGAAGATAGGTCCATCAATGGCTATTAGCCAGGAGGGGCAGGAATGGTGTCCCTAGCCTCTGTTTGCCAGAAGCTGGGATTGGGTGACAGGGCATGGATCACTTGATGATAACCTGTCTGTTCATTCCCTTTGGGGCACCTGCCATTGGCCACTGTCAGAGAACAGGATACTGGGCATCATGGATCTTTGGTCTGACCCAGTATGGCTCTTCTTATGTTCTTATGACTGTTTATGGTAACCAGGGTTGTGTTCCTTACTCCCCATGCACTGGTATTAAAGGCAGAGCCTACCATGCACACTGCCAAAATAAAGCTGTTTTAATCATTAACTACATTTAGACCTGACACTTCATTTGGGGCTGACATTTGGCATACAAGGTCTCAAGATAACTGGAGGGGGAATTTGTTTTTACTTTTTTGTATATGTTAGAGAACATTTATTCAGCTATTTAGGAGTTAAAAGTGTAGAAAACCAGTTCATGCCTAGCATTCTTATCAGAAGAAGAATTGGCAATGCTAGATACAGGAGGGATCAATCCTTCAAGCTCAACAGTTTTGATACCAAAGAAGGAAAGACACAAAGCTACATATCTTCTAAATCTTACTGTGCTGTCAAAGCTGACTCATATACCGTGCTTCTCACTGATGAACTGATGGAGTGAACAGGAAAAGCTAAGTATAACTCAACCCTGAATCTAAACTAGCGTTACTGGCACACTGTCTTTGCCTTTTACAGGACTTGAGTCCTATGCAGCAGTCTATTTGGATGACATAGTCATTCACAGTACTACCTCAAGCATCTTGAACAACTGGAGAAGGTACCTTAATGTAAGGGGACTGTTGCCCCCTTACTAACAGTCAGTGGGGGTGTTTTGGTTGGCTAGCTCCCAGTACTAAAAGGGGGAAGGGTCTATGGGAAACCAGGACCCTGAGACTGATAGTCCCCAGGAACAATGGGGAGAGGCCAATGCTCCTGGTCAGCCTGAATGACAGGGTGGGCAGGCTAATCAGAGAGTCAGGAGGCCAGGGAGGTCCTGTCCTCTGTATGAGCTGGATTTGCCTGGGTCAGACAGAGTGGGGCCAAGCTAAGGAGAAAGCAGGGGCCCAAGCTAAGCTGGGGAGCAGAGTTGTGCCAGATCCAGAGGGACCAGAAAAGCAGCCCAGAGAGAGCAGACCCTGTCCTGGGAGCAGAGCTGCAGCCCCAAAGCCAGAGGCACAGCCCAGAGAGAGCAGACTTGCCCTGGGAGCAGAGCTGCAGCAACCAGAGCCAGAGGGGCCAGAAAAGCAGTCCAGGAAGCAGGTCAGTGCTGGGAGCAGAGTCACAGAGGTAGCCTGCAGAGCAGACCTGTCCTGGGAGCAGAGCTGCAGCAACCAGAGGCAGAGGGGCCAAAGAAGCAGCCCAGGGAGCTGGAGGCAGAGCAGCAGCAGCGCAGAGACAGAGTGGTACAGCTGGGGCTGGAGCAGTCTGGAGCTGGGTGTGGTGAGCAGCTGAGGAGACCGAGGGGGACCCTGGGCAGCGGGCCCAGCACAGGGAGGCGCCTCAGCCAAGAAGCTCTGCAGGCCAGGCTTGGATCATAACCCCGACAGGGCGGGGGCGACACTGGGAAGAAGGGTCCTGCCACTTAGAGCCTGAGAGCGTGTGGCCACCACCAGGGCAAGCGTCCAACCCACAGCATCCCTGCAGCACAGCCAGGGCCTGAGCAGGAGGCCTGGGACTTACAAGGAACAGACTGTGAACTGCCCTGATGTTCCAGAGACACTGTTTGTGATGTTTCCTTTAACCTTTCCCATTTTTCTTTATTCTTTTTCAAATTAATTGTTGATTAAATAACTTGCATCTGCTTTAACTTGTATGTAATGGTCAGTGGGTCAGAGAAGTGCACAGTGCAGAGAGAGTACCCCGGAGTGGGGACACCCTAGCCCCTGTCCTAGGTGACCACAGCAGGGTTGGGGGTCGAGCCCCCCAGGAATCCTGGGCCCAGCCTTGTTGGGGTTACGAGAACTCTGCCAGACAGGAGAGTGGAAGGGGAGTCCTCAAGGGCAGGGAGGCCATTGGGTAAAGGAAGTGGGAGCAAGGAATCAGATCCTTTCGCTAGCCCACTTCACCGGGGTAGTGCAGAAGCCAGGAAAATTCCCCACAAGAGCGGGACTATTCCCCCGCTTACATTAAGAGCTACAGATAGCATGGTTAAGAGTACAGCCAGCAACATGTGTATAGGACCAGGAAGAGGTTAAATACCTGGAATATTTGCTAGGAAGAGGCCTTGTGAAACTTTAGTGGAACCTTGTGAAACTTTGAAGTACAAACTAGCTTAGAAAGTCTGCCACCATGAACCAAGAAATGCATAAGATATTTTGTTGTGTAAATTGGGCAATATAGGTTAGTTCTACACTTTTCATCAGCAGCATTCCTGGCTGAATTAATAGAACAGATCAAACTAAATAAAGGGGCCTGAATGAAGGAGTATGACTGGTTCTCCCAGGCACTAAAAAGGCAAATATGTGAACCCCCAGTACGTCAACGACCACAGTAGAGCTGGACAGAGAAAGGAAATTCCCATTTGTGAAGAAATTTGCTATTTTGAAATTTTTTTTCATTCTGATGAGGAACAAAAAAGAAATACTTCAAAGTTCTTCACAAAAGTGAATGGACCCCGGCGCTGCTCCAGAACCACAGGCCTTGGAAATCTTGGGGTCCCCAGCAGCCTGGCAGGCAGGCTACCAAGGAGCCAAGCTAGAAGCTGGCAGAAAACCAGAGAGGATTCTGTCAGAAACCTGCTTGGGTTCGGTCGGAAATTAAAATGGAACCATCTTCACTAAACATTTTGCTTTTGCTAGATTGGCAAATTCCTATGAAACAAGGTTTCACCAGAATGTTTCCTACCAGCTCTAGCACAGATGCTGCAGCCAGATTTGTGGTTCAAATGGATGCCTCTTTGGCCTGAGAGCAACATTACCACAGGAAAAAGAGGAAATAAAATACTAGGTGGCCTATGGGAGCACAAAGCTTTTCCCAAGAGAAACCAGATGTTACTCTTGCAAAATGATAGTAGGGCAAGCTACCATTGGGGAAGAAGGGACAAGTGTTTAATAACAAGCTAAACTTGTTTCCTCCCACTTCTGGTTTATTAGGCTCCCAAACTGGAGCTCTGAGAGAAGGATAGTCCCGCGCGTCCCCCTACCCCAATGCTAGAAAACTAGGGTTACGTGGTTTCAGTGGGGAGCAGGGGATGGGAAGACAGAAGAGGGTCCTGAAAAGTTGAAGGGTGGGCTCATGGCATGGTGCAGAGCAGGCTAGTTGGGCAATAGAGGTGTAGGAGCAATCCACCTGAAGCCAACGTAGCCATTTCAGTGTCAGACTGGAGGGAAAGGGAAGGACGGGATTTTCCTCCTTTTATGATGAGCTGGGGTGTTGTGACACTCTGCTGTGGTCATGCCACAGGCAGGGGATGGAGGAGGCAACAGAAGCCCCATCACTGCTGGTAACTTGGTGAATCAATGCTTCGTTCTTGGCACTTATGCCCAACAATGTTATCATCACTGTTCTAGACCATACAGCCTAGTAGGTAAATAGTTTTAACAGCCACCAATAACCTTTTATTGTTTGCAGAGCATTTCCACCAACAGCTGTTTTTGAGCTAGTGGGATCACTGTGGCAAAAGCAACCCCAATCCAGTATGAACATTCAATTGCCTTTGATAGTTTGCCCTCTCCTTAACTTGCTTGAAACGGTAAAGAACACAAGGGTGCCGGAACAAGCCTTTGCAAGCTGAACCTGTTTTGGAGTATGTTTCTTTCCCTCCAAGAATGAAAATAGAAACAATCCTAGTCAAAGTTCCCTGGAGATTAAAAACGTAACTGCACAAGAGCTGCAATAAACAGTGTGTGAATAAGGAGAAGCACTTCATCATTGCCAGAACAGCGGTTCAGCTAAGCGCCACTAAATTGTTAAAACCTGATCAAACTTGTTCCAAGCTGTTTATACCATCCAAAAGTTCTTTTAAGTCTGCAAGAGGGGGTGTGGAAAAGCCCTGCAGCGAAGCTACACATAACCCCAACATTCTCCAGTACCGCTTGACTAGCACTCACAGGGCTGACTCCCCAGGCGCACTGGAGAAGGTTTTCCACCCCCTCCCTGTACTTCAATCCTGAGGACAGCTTATTTAGTCTCTAGCTGTAAATTGTGCTGGATTGTAATGGTTCCTTAAGGGCGGTTATGGTGGCCATGATTGCTGGATTGCAGTTATGCCTCCCTCCCATCTCTGGAATGCCCCTTGCATCAGGGACAAGGCCCAGAAGGGGATGGCACAGAATTGGCTACATCAACTTCACACCACCCAGGGATTCCCCCAGCCTGGGGGAAATCCTCAGCTGCCAAGGTAGGGCAGTTTTAAGTCCCCTTTGTGCTACCAAAGGGGACTGAGCAGGGCCAGACCCCTGGCCCAGAATTTCCATAGCGTGGTCGTCTCAGTCGTTTATGCTCCCAATATCATGACCACTAAGTGAAGGTGCTAATATGGAAAATACATACCTCCCAATTAATAGTCTTGAACAATAAGCACAACTGACAAACTTTGGCCTTTGCCTCATCTCTTTATTACAGCTGACGGGTTCGGTGAGAGAATTTGGAATGCTACTGAAATCAAAATGCTCACTGGGCTATCCTCCTTTCTGGCTCGCTAAGAGGCTTTGGGCAGCATGGTCTTTTACTATGACTGAACTGCTTTTTCACAACAAGACTTCTACTTTCAAACTAAGCAAAATTAATTGGCTAATTCTGTTTTTATTTTAAAAAGCATATTACTGCACAATCCCTCCATCACAGGATCTGCTGCCTTTTGTTGGATGACTCTCGTAACCCTCTGCTTTAGCACAGCCTCATGCTACAGCCTAGCTAAGTCTATTCAGACAGCTAATCTTACCCTGCCGGGACTCCTCCTTTGTTGCCCTACACAGAGTGTGAGTGATCGATTAACATGGAGTAAATGATGGAGTCTTCCATATGCAGCTATTGCTGGAAACTCCCCAATTAGAAAATAATGTAGTAAGCAATAAACTTTAAGGTCAGAAGGGACCATGATGATCGTCTAGTCTGACCTCCTGCACAACGCAGGCCACAGAATCTCACCCACCCACTCCTGTAACAGACCCCTGACCTATGTCTGAGCTACTGAAGTCCTCAGATCGTGGTTTAAAGCAGGCCTGCACAACATGCAGCCCCCGTGGGCTCGCTGTGTGGCCCGAGGGAGGATGAGTAGGTGGGCTCACTGTGCGGCCCCTGGGCTGGGGCAAGCGGCGGGGTGGGGCAAGCCAATGGCTGGCTGGCTGGCCGGCGGGCCGGTGAAGAGGCCAGTGGCAGGGGGCAGGTGAGCTGGCGGCGGGGGAGGGGGGCTGAGGAGGCAAGCGGGCGGTGGGGGGGTGGGGGGATGATGCGTGGGCGGGCGGGTGGGCAGTGGTGGCAATACCGGATTTACCATGGCGCCACTGGCGCCAGGTCCAAAGGGGCCCCGGCCTGGCCCGCTCTTCTCCGTCCCCCTGCTCTCTCCTGGGGGGGCAGAAGCTTGATGCTGCCGGCAGCTAGGGCTCCTGCTGCAGCCAACCTCCTCCCCCACCTCTTCCTCCAGCAATCCCCTCCCCCTCTCCCGGCAGGAGGGAGGGGGAGAAGCGGAGCCTCAGCACGCTCGCTGCTCCGGGGGAGGAGGAGGAGGATAGGGGCTGGAATCGGGGCATATCCCCTCCAGCCCCTGCCGTGAGCACCCCCACGACCCCAGTCCACACCCCCAGCCCTCTACCCACCCTGACCCCTGCACCCCCTCGCACACTCCCAGCCTCCTGCCCTGATCCCTGCACCTCCCTCACACCTCCCCAGCCCTCTGCACCTCCCTCACACACCCCCTGCCCTGCCCTGACCCCTGCACCCCCTCACACCCGGCAGGGTGGCACTGGGGAAGGAGGGTTTGTTTCCGTGGGGCCGGGTCGCACTGCAGGGGGCGGTTTCAGCCCTCAGCTGTTTTCTTTGGAGTAATATGGCCCTCGCTGCTTTACAAGGTGTGCAGGCCTGGTTTAAAGACTTCAAGGTGCAGAGAATCCTCCAGCAAGTGACCCATGCCCCACGCTGCAGAGGAAGGCGAAAAAGCCCCAGGGCCTCTGCCAATCTGCCCTGGGGGAAAATTCCTTCCTGACCCCAAATATGGCGATCCGCTAAACCCTGAGCATGTGGGCAAGACTCACCAGCCAGACACCCGGGAAAGAATTCTCTGTAGTAACAGAGAATAAGGGGAGTACACATTAGCAAAGCTGCTCAAAGGTGCAATGATGTAAACAAAAACCACACAAGATAGCATCAGGAACCAAAACACTGGATAAGGTAGTAATAATTATAGCAATGCCTGCTAGCAGATGCATATAGTATAGTTAAAAGTGTGTCAGCTTTTACAATACAAACTCACTCTTTGCTGGGTTTTTACAATCCATCTCACAAATCAGCCGCAAGCTGAAACTTAGAAGATAAGGTCTTGAGCCAAGACTAAATTCAGGAGAACTGACAGCTTTGTGTTTAAAGTCCCAGACCAACTTAGGAAACCTAAGATCTGTTCCTGGCCCTACCACACATTTCTTGATATAAAGGAGGGGAAGTTTTTGTGGCCTGATGTGCTGCGACCTGTGCTTATTACACTAATCATAATGGTCTTAGATGGTGAGCTCTTTGGGATATGAACTGTCTTTTCATTGTGTGTGTGTGGCCAGTGCCTAGCACAAGGGGATCTCTGATTGAGGCCACAGTTAGGTACCACCATAATACAAATAATGAATCGCAATAGCAGCAGTAGTCCAGGAAGGTGTAGAGAGCAGCAAGGGAAGTGGTACAAAGTCTGCTGGAGGGGAAGGGGATGCTGATGAGACTGGAGTATTATTGCTGTCGTATGGTATGGACATTTGCTGCTTAATGCTCGTTTTATACCCAAACATTAGCAGTCATCATTACAGTGCTGGCCTTCTCAGGTGTTTAGTTAGGGGTTGCAGAATGTTTTCAGAATCCTCAGGAAGAACTCAGAAAAGTTTCAGGAAAAGATCAAAAAGATAAGGATAAGGGTTGGCGCCAAAATTAAACTGCTTTCTTAAAAAGAGAAAGAGAGAAAGAAGAATCATGCTGGTTTAGTGCTAATTTTTTTCATCTTGGCTGGGCTGACTCCCATGTGGGTGCAGCTCTTGGCAGGTTGCCCAGCAGCGTAGGTGTTGTTCTCAGAACTAAAGTTCAGGGCTGCCAGATGAGCCATATCACCTACATAGGGAACTTTGTCCTTTAAGACTACAATTAATTTGCTTCACTGGGACAAGCATAAATGTTCTCTGTGAGCCCTTATAAAACAAAACAGAAAGGCTTTGTCTTGATAGCAAGTGAAGTTTATTTTATTCACACCTGTTCACTGCAAGAGATGCGAATGTCGAGAACATAAATGGACCCCTGTACAAGAGAGGGTTATGTGACACTTACAGACAGGTTAAAGTAGGTCAAAGGGAAAAGGGTGAGCTCACTGCGGACTGTCATTTGGAACAGCTTATCGGGCTTTTGATCATTAGCATTCTGGCAGACAGTCATGCTGTAAAAGTAGTGGGACCCAGCCACTCCCCTCCCTCTGTTTGTTCTGCTCTATGCCGTGCACTGTTGTAGCAGCTGTAGATTACAAGTTCTTTGGAACCAGGCCTTGGATGTTTGTTTATCACATTTTACACCACTTTGTACATCTATGGGACTATATAACTGGACAATAAAAATAATAATGTGATATTGCACCATCACATTGCATCATGCTACAGCGTCACCATTCGAGGCATGTGTACGGAAGATATGCACTACCACAGCTGTCGGGAAGAAAACTGAGCCGCACTCCGTCAGATCAAGCAGAGGTAAGTAGGAAGAACACAACATGCACCATTTATGGAGAGGAAGCAGGCAGAGCTCTGCCCTTTGTAACTTCTGTTTACCTGTCTGGATTTTACAAGATCATAGGGACTGAGTCATTTCATTCAGTTATCTACCATGATTCATTACCAGCAAGGCCTAGGCAGGATCTCGCTTCTCTTTACACGTTTGCAATGGAAAGTGCTTTCCAAACACAGTGCAGTATATTTTCAGCTGAACTGAGACCTGGCCTCCCTGTGTTTTGAGGATGCAAGTTGCATAGGCAAAATTTGAGCCCAGGTATTTGCAGCCACAAAATTAAGCGAACTTTTACAATAGTCATCACAATTTGGAAGGCACTGGAAAAAGGTGCATCTTGGAACTAATAGAAGCTGATTTAGGCTTCACCCTTACAGTAAAGTTTTACCATCCCCCTTACCACTTTACAGGCACTGTTGGCTAAAAATATGGTTTGTAGCCACACAGCACACTGTTAATAATTGGTTAACTGGTGAAGCTTACTTCTCCTTGTGCTGTCCCTGCTGTGTTATTCAGTGGTCACTCTAGGCCCAAGATACTTGAAAAAGATAGTTATTCACTGAGTGACCCAGTTCCAAATTGTCTCTGAATGACAGATCATGGGCTTCCGCAGCACCCCTCCCCCAGCCTTCCTGTCTTGGAAGCTATAGCCCTTAAAGATATAGTTTTCAATAACATAGCTGCTAGCTGCACCCATGCTACATGGCTTGGTCCCTGGTCAGGCACAGAACTATTTTGCTATGTCACTGGGCACTCCTAACCTTCCCACTTTATCTGGAAAAGCCAGTCATCCTTCTTCCCATAGCTCTGAGAGTTTAGACATCCCACAATGCACTTTCCCACAAGACAGGGGTCCCAACATTATGTGCCTGGCCTCTGGGTACATCTATGCCCTGTATGTAAATGATCCCACAGGGCCTTTCTGGATACATCATCCAGAAGATGAAGGATGGTTTAAAACTCCCAGCACTTCCTTTTGCTGGATATACATTTGTGATCCCCAGCCTCCTACCGAAGAGAGAAGCCATAGTGATAAAGCTCCAGTTGGTTCAAAGCACAGCCCAACTACTCAACAATGAACATGCCCCCTCTGTGCTCCGCTCGCTGTCCTGGCTCCTCATTTCATGCAGAGTACTATTTAAGGTTACTATCCTGATATCTCAGAGAGCAATGGAAGGCTTCGAATAACTCTTCTCCCTCCACAGCATCACTTTCTATGACAGCTACACTCCATTGGAGCAAAAACTGATGACTGACCTGGAGAGGTTTATGAACGTGGCAGGAGGCAGAACTTTCCGGAGAGCTGGACCTAGAGTATGGAACTTGTCGCCATATGTGATCAGAAGTGCCATGGACCTCACTACTTTCAGAAGTGAAGGCAAAATTCATTGTTTCACTTAATTTTCCTTGAATTTCTTCACATATCCCCTCGCACAAACGTATCCATGAACATAAACAAACTAGAGTGAATCCCTAGGCTGGCAGGAAACCTGTTATTTTTGAGGGATGCTCTGAAGTAGCCTAGGGCCTGGGAATTTTTCGACTTGTGGATAAAGAGGCATGCTTGTTACTTCGCTCCTTTAATTTATTTGGAAACTTTTTCTAATAAAACCTTAAAGGAAAAATAGTTTCTGTTTGAGGCTAATTGTATTTGGAATCTGAGGAGCAGCTCACAAGAGTTATTCCAAAGTCTAAATATTGTAGCATTACAGTTTGTTGTGCAATAGAAACTGTTAATAATAAGGAGGTTGATTCTCTATGAATGCAGCAGTTGTATATTCAGTCATGGTCTATCACTATTTCTTCTGGCTAGTTCTTCCCTCCTCTTTCTTCTCTCATGTTGGTGAGGAGAGTCCATGGCCAAGATTTTAAAACATGAGTGCCTAAAGTTAGGCACCATTTTTCAGCATTTGATTTTCGGGAGTGTTGAGAACCCAGCAGCTGCCACTGAAGCCAATGGAAGCTGCTGGGTGTTGGGCATTGTCAAGGTTCCTTCCCCACTCTGAACTCTAGGGTATAGATGGGGGGACCTGCATGAAAAACCCCTAAGCTTATTTTTACCAGCTTAGGTTAAAACTTCCCCAAGGTACAAACTATTTTACCTTTTGCCCTTGGACTTTATTGCTGCCACCACCAAGCGTCTAACAAATATATAACAGGGAAAGAGCCCGCTCGGAAACGTCTTTCCCCCCAAAATCCTCCCCAAACCCTACACCCCCTTTCCTGGGGAAGGCTTGATAAAAATCCTCACCAATTTACATAGGTGAACACAGACCCAAACCCTTGGATCTTAAGAACAATGAAAAAGCAATCAGGTTCTTAAAAGAAGAATTTTAATTGAAGAAAAAAAGTAAAAGAATCACCTCTGTAAAATCAGGATGGTAAATACCTTACAAGGTAATCAGATTCAAAACATAGAGAATCCCTCTAGGCAAAACCTTAAGTTACAAAAAGACACAAAACCAGGAATATACATTCCATTCAGCACAGCTATTTTAACAAAACAGAATCTAACGCATATCTAGCTAGATTACTTACTAAGTTCTGAGACTCCATTCCTTTTCTGTTCCCAGCAAAAGCATCACACAGACCGAGAGAACCTTTGTTTCTCCCCCCCCCCAGCTTTTAAAATATCTTGTCTCCTCATTGGTCATTTTGGTCAGGTGCCAGGGAAGTTATCCTAGCTTCTTAACCCTTTACAGGTGAAAGGGTTTTGCCTCTGGCCAGGAGGGATTTAAAGGTGTTTACCCTTCCCTTTATATTTATGATAGGCATTTTGGCAAAATCAAGCCGCTTCTTTAAGCCCCTAAAATAAGGATTTGGGAGTCTTGGCCCTGATTTTCAGAAGTGCTCAGAAACACCCATAAAAGTCAGTGAAAATGAGACCACTTTTTAGGTGTCTAAATGTGGTCTTGGGAGCCTAACTTTAGGCACCCATTTTTGAAAATTTTGGCCCACAAGTCTCCACTGTATGAAGGAGCTTACTCATGTCCTTTGTTTACCAAATAAGCACCAACATTTAAAAGTATGGTTTTGCTTTGCTGTATGTGCGTCGGTAATATAAAATCCTCGTACCACCATTCATTTTGAGCACTTTCCACGGCTGGAAGCATTTTTTCCCCTCCTTGTTTTTGATCTCCCCAAGACTGTTATTCCTGCAGTAGCGAAGTTATTTGTCCTTTAAGGCTAGCATGTGGTAATCCACCATATCCATGATTCATAATGAAATTGGCTTCAGTCCGAAGGAGTTTAATGGTTGTTTCAAGCCAGCGCAACTAGCAGCTTTGGCACTGGGGAGTTTCAACCTCTCCCTGAAGTGACCATGTCTGAAGTACTGGACAAACTGGGTAGCTGGGGAGAACCAGTTCAAAAACCAGTGCCTAGCACAGTGCTGTATAAATTAGCATGTGCTTTCGTCTGAACCTACACATTAAAATAAGCAGTTGGTAATGCAACAATTGCACTGGCTGTAAAATTAATCCAACAGTTAATCTTGAGTCTAAGTTCAGCGCTGTATCAGTTCTTCCCCAAAGTTTGGAGGGTGAGGACAAAGTGTTGTTTTTTCACCCAATTTAGCAATAGTTCTGAGTTGTGAAGTTCAAGGCCAGGTCTGGATCTGAAATTCCCAAAATTTCAGGGGAAAAGGGGTCAGATCAATGTGTCTTTGGGCTCTTTGGGCTCTTCTCCAATTACCATTCTAGAAAAGCCCTTCATTCCATTTTCTTTCTCATTAAACATAGACTGTAGCGTTTTTAGATTTTAGTTTTTCTTTTTTTTCCCCTCAATAACTAAGAAAAAACATAGTGTAAATACCATCATACTCTTTATCAGTGGGAACTGAATATAGAAGCATGAGGTTCTACATCGTGAGCTAAATGCCATCACCGCAAAAGAACACTGAAGTCAGTTATGTCCCACATGGGTACAAGGATCAATCTCTGCAAAACTCCTTGCAGAACTGGGGACTAAGTCCCCTAAATCCAGTGGTGGATTATGTCCTCTGCAGCTTCAGCGCAGATAACACACACTGAACAGTGGTTACAGGAGAACACCTTCATTACAACATAAGATAAAAATGCTAGATTCTTAACTTAAGTATCTGTAGGAACGGGAACTTGGTTACTAATTTTTAAATTAAAGATAAAACACAATTGTTGATAGTACAAATATATAATTATTACATCAACTAAATGTATGGTAAAAGAATGTTAAGTAGACCTGGTCAGAAAAACTTAGATGAAACCTTTTTCCACTGGACAATGCTCATCCGTCAAAATGCTTCCTTGAAATCCTATTGATTTTGCCAAAATTTCTTTTTTTGGAGAAAAACCTGGGGGAAAATAGTTCCAATAATATCTAAATGTCCTGTTTCAACATTTTCAGAACAAAACATTTTGATTTTTTATTTTGAAAAGACTTTTCATTTTTTAATTCTATTTATAATATAATACAATATAAAAAGTCAAAAAACCCCAAAACATGTTGATCAATTAAAAATGAAAATTGCAGACTTTTCCTTCAGAGAGAATTTTGAAATCTGAGTTTTTGGTTGGATTCAGAACAAAGCCAAATTTCAAAATCTCAAAAACCTTTGCAAAATATAATTTCTGTCCTGTGAACAGCTTTAACGTTATGCTTGCAAAGTCAAGGACTCCAAAGTTAGAAAATGTCAGGATAAATGTTGCCCATGCAAACTTAATTCAGCTCCTTGTGCATATGAATAGTCTTTAACTACATGACCAGATATCATTTTTTCCACAGGACCCCTGCCTGCCTTGTTCAGTGTACAGGATGGACCGTGCTCAGTGAATGAGCAGCTAGCCAGTATTTCTTTTTATTTTCTCCCTTCAGTGTGTGTTCCCAAGCCTTATTTCCTGCCCACCATCCAAAGCTTGCACTGAATACACAATTACTGATTTCCTGAGATGCTCTCATTGCAGTATTTTAGACAGAGAACCTCAGAGGTATTTAAGCTCCCAACTTCCAGTGAAATAGGTGGAAATTAGGAGGCTAAATACTTTTGAGGATTTGGACTTTAGTTCTTTCTGAACATTAATTAATTTATCTTCACAATGCCCCTGGGAGGTGAGGTTGTATTATTATCCTAATGTTCCACATAGGGAACTCAGGCAGAGAGATGAAAGGCAAAATTGGCCGAAATGTTAGCTAGTTTTAGATGCCCTATGTTAGAAACCATGGACTGATTTTTCTGAATATTCACCCCATTTTGCAGCACTTTATGTTCAGAGCAGAGCTCTTACTGATCTCAAATGGAGCTGCGAGTTCTCAGCACTTCTGAAAATCAGACCTCAATTATCTCAAGCTGGGTAGTCAGAAAATAAGGAACACACAAATAGTGACCACCTGTGAAAAGTTTGCTTTAAGTGACTGTTTCTGTATCACACACGAACTCTGTGGCAGAGGTAGGGATAGAATCCCATTCTCCAAGGCAGCATTCCAACTTTCTTAACAATAGTGTTACCCCTTTTTAGCCTGGGTGATTATTTTCCATTATGAGAGAAATCTATGATAGTCAGTTATTTCTTTGATGCAATCCTGTTTATTTACAGAGGATGTACTAAGTCCTGTTTCTGTGAACATTGCAGAAACCAAACAAGAGGAGACAGTTTCTTTGCCCACAGGGTCAAACCTCTTTCCAGTCAGCACCCTTCTACCATATAATACCCAGCAGCTGTATTTGCATTCAGATCCTTGCAAAACCACTGCACCCACATAGCTCAGCATCTGATCAGCCTTGCATATGATCTGTGTTTTGGGTGGTGGTTTCTATTGTTTCAGCTATCTTACTCCAAAAAGGAGCTTAGTTGCTTCTTACATTTATTCTGAATGAAGGGCAGTTGTCATGCCCAGTAGCTTCAGTCAGATTTCACCCAATCTCTACCACAGCAATGCTATCCTTTCTCTTTCTGCCACTTCCTGCCTCTTTCACAACACAACTCCCAACTTCTTGAAACAGAGCTCCTAAAGAAAATGTCCTCCTTCGTTACACACCAATGACTCATTCCTAGAGCACCATCCGTCCTCTGCACTGAATGGGACCGAGTCCTGTGGAAAAAATAGTATTTGATCATGTAATTAAAGACTGTATCATAAAGCATATGCACAAGGAGGCTGAAATGAGATTGTACAGTAACCTTGACTCTGATATTTCCTAACTGCTGGGTCCTTGACTTTACAACTTGAACTTTCTTTAAACATAGCTTGGGATGTAATGTATCTGTATTACTTAAGCAAAATTTCAGCCAAAATGTTTTTACTTCTGCATACGAAGTTCAGACTGGTACTTCCTAACTCAAACACAATCCCTTCATTAATCAAGCAACCTTTCCCCCCACCACATGTATCTATTTAGAATAATCTGTTACCCAGTGACATCCGATGAAGTGAGCTGTAGCTCACGAAAGCTTATGCTCAAATAAATTGGTTAGTCTCTAAGGTGCCACAAGTCCTCCTTTTCTTTTTGCGAATACAGACTAACACGGCTGTTACTCTGAAACCTGTATACTTACAGTGGCATTAGCTTCAATAAGCTGCACTGTAGCCTTTTACTACATCACCAACATAATTATTGCTAAAATCAGAACCTGTCCTAACAATGAATCTATAACCTGTTAGATTTGGCAAATTCAGAAAGGATTCCTTACTGCTGTTTAAAAGTGGCTTTGAAAGGGTTGGCTGGAAAATAGTTTTTCTTTGTAAGATGCCAATAGAATGAAAACATTTTTAGCTGGTATTAAATATGTAGTTTGTTGTGTGTTTTGAAAGAATCTAAAACATTCACTTTCTCTGATGCTAAAGAATCTGAGCCAGTTTCTTCTGTGAGTAACATCACAAGCAACATAAACACAGCGTTCAGAGAGCCATTCTTCCTAAACCCCTATTTACAGCCCCAATTTTCTCAAAAGTGTTCTTTGGTTTGAAATTTCCTAGGATTAATCTCAGCCCCCAAGTGAAAATTTCTTTGAAAGTTCCTGACCAAAATCAGTCGAACCATTTATTAGTTATCTGAAGGTGGGAGGAGGAAGTGTCCCTTAGATTGGGGGGGGGGGGGGGGGAGGGGAGAGCAAAATGGATTTTTGAACTTAGCTAATTCAAAAATCATGAAATCAAATTAGGTAGAAATGGAGAAGACCTGTCAGAAGGACTAAAAAGAGAGGGAGAAGGATGAGCAGAAAAATGGTTCAAAATACCAGTTTACAATGGCCTAACATTTGATAGCTGCTTTCAACTACCTGAAAGGGGGTTCCAAAGAGGATGGATCTAGACTGTTCTCAGTGGTAGCAGATGACAGAATGAGGAGTAATGGTCTCAAGTTGCAGTGGGGGAGGTTTAGGTTGGATATTAGGAAAAACTTTTTCACTAGAAGGGTGGTGAAACACTGGAATGTGTTACCTAGGGAGGTGGTGGAATCTCCTTCCTTAGATATTTTTAAGGTCAGGCTTGACAAAGCCCTGGCTGGGATGATTTAGGTGGGGATTGGTCCTGTTTTGAGCAGGGGGTTGGACTAGATGACCTCCTGAGGTCCCTTCCAACCCTGATATTCTGTGATTTTGCACTTTTGTTTACATTTTTCACAGACTTTTCTAAAGCCTTAGGGAGCAATGTATAGGTCCAAAATAATGAGATACCAGGTCTGATGGTATTTCTTCTGAATGGCACAAGTCTAGAGCTGAAGTTAAAATGACTCCTACATCTCTCTCTGAGACATTAAAAATACCCATGAAAATTGTAAGCAAATCCTACAGAAATTTACTCATATACAGCTATTTTTGGAATTATTCAACTTCCTGTAAAGCAGCCCTAGCTTGATCTGCGCCAGCAGCATGTACTGTTTTTTGCAAGATCATGTGTAAACAGTCAGCAGTAAATTCTAAGGCCAGTTTCAAATTCACACCATGAAACCACAGAAAAAGGAGGGGGTCCGGTTATACTGAATCACAGAGAAATGCTAACCTCCTCAACAGCCACCTACGGTCCCCTCTTCTTTTGTGAGCTGCTCTGGATAACTCTAGTCACAAATAAGAATTCCCCAGAGAACTGGGTATTCTGAATGCAGAATGGGTGATGAGGAGATCACACAGAGTTATCATCTTTGATAATATATGGGTGTTCTGTTCATTTCACTGTTCCATGGTATTTGTTCTCTGTCGCTTCCTCCTCCAAAAGGGGATCCTTTTTTTCTGCTCACTTGTGTTCAGCTGAGCTTTAGCTTCCAAACAAACCACCGAATCCTTTGTGCCAGGAGCAGTTGTGCTTACAAGGAGTACTGTAGCAGTCAGTTCAAAGGATTCTGGGGCTCCAGTGAGTTCCAAAGGAACCCGGAGCACATGACTGAGCAGAAATAGGGACTCCTTTTTGGAAGGAAGGGGAATTGGTGGATTGAACTGTGGTGCTGGGGAACAGCTGTTCAGGAATGACCTCTTGATGAATAACCATGCCAGTGTGAATGATTTTATGGCCAAGGTCCTTGAGTTGTAGTACTTGCTCAGCCTATACTAAGTCTTTGTACCTAACAGTAATGCTATCGTTAAGGGCAATGTCAGCCAGGACATAATGTATTTTTTTTTTTTTTTTTTAATTTTCATTCTCAGTTTTGTGAGGGCTCACTAGCCCTCCCACCAAAGTTTTGTTTCGAATCTCAAGATTGAATCAAGGCAAAAACTCAAAGTAAAACTTGTTACTTCTTAGACAAGTTTTGCATTGATTCCACCCAAATGCAGAGTTCAGCCCGTATTTACTGAAAGGCTGGCAAATTTGCATTGAGTTTTGGGTGACATTAGCCAGAACCAGATGAGTTTTCCATAAAAAAACCAATAACTTTGGCTGAGATTTCCCTTTCCAGGGATGCACCCCTGAAGGGAGTCAGTCTGAGAGAAGAGATAATACGTACCTAGCTCTTACATAGCAATCTTCATCAGTAGATCTCAAAGCATTTCACAGTCTTGACTGTATTTATCCACATAACACCCCTGTGAGGTATTATAATCACTTGGCCACTCTGTGTTTCTGTTCCCCATTTGTAAATTTGACTTGCCACAGGAAATCTGAGGCACAGCAGGGAATTAAACCTAGGTCATAAAAGTCCTAGGTTACTACCCTAACCACTGGACTATCCTTCCTCTCCTGATGAGCTACTCATTGTGAAGGAGGTTTGCCATTACCCTTTGTGTGTGTGTGACTCATTACTTTGTGTTAGCAGGAAACTGTAGAAAGAGGACAGATACTTTAGTGGAGATGCAGGGGACCTCTGTTCTCAGACTGGCTGGTGGCAGAAACTGGTATTGTCTTTAGAAAATTACGTATTGCAATTATAACTGTTTTCTGTGGGTAGAAATGTAGCCAACTGTATAAACTCTCTGCTCAGAAGATTTTAAAAGCCTCTTTAGCTATTTATAAGATAGGCAAATCTGAGAAACTCACTTAGGACCAACAAGGCCAAGTCAATGGCCTTGGCACTATGATAGGCCAGCAGGGAATGGAGCCTACTACACCACTGAGCTCCACATTCATTACTGCATCTTTCAGAAACCTTACACACCTGTCTCACATTATTTGTAAGGTTGGGCCAGGCAGTTGATGCTGGTGCCCCAAAACATGTTGTGAGGTAGCATGGTTTTATTTGTGAACATACACAGCCATTGTTATTTTTGACTCCATTCGAAACACAGGGGGAGAGTAAACAGTGTTTGAAAAATGGTTTCAAATTTCTAAGGTGAACAATGGAGACTATATTTAAAAAGAAAACATTTTAAAAGGACTCCTCAGGGTCCAGAGCGGGGGGGGGGGGGGCGGGAATTGTCTCATGCTGCCTTTACTGCATTTTTTTCTTCCAATCAGTGTTGCCAGCTCTCATGATTTTAGTGTGGTATTTAGCCTTTTTCTTAATGGAGAATCTCAGCCTTCATTTTTAAAAAGTAAGTTTCTAGCCCTCATGATTGCAGAGAAAAACTTGAAAATGTGACCTGAGTGCATCCAAAAGGCTCTGAAATTGGAAAACAAATAAAGAAAACTTGGCATTTATTCTTTTTAAAAAAAATCTCATCATTTTTAAGCCAACCTCATGATTTTTAGATGTCTAGGGTTGCCAGTAACACTTCCACCAAACCAGACCATCATGAATATAAGTCTATTATTATCATCAAGCTTTGCTAAAGCAGTAGCTTATGGGGACCCTAAACAGAGACCAGAACCACACTGTACTAGGTACTCTACCAACAAGTAACCCCCAAAAAATCCCACCTGCAGCGAGCTAACAATCTAGAGTTAGACAATGTGCAACAGGCACCTACCCAAAACCCACTGAGATCTATGAGAGCTGAACAGACAAATGGGGTGGGAGGAGGATGGTGGGATGGCAACGTAAAAGCAGGGAGGGATGTGATTGCACTGACGAATAGTCACACGTGGTCCCAGCCTAACCAATGAGGTTTGATACCATTTTAGAAGTGGGGTGGAGATGGTGACCAGAGTTGCTATTTTTGTTTGGGGATGGAGGAATATTTTTTAGTATAAAAATGGGATTGGATGGGCTAATGTCACAGATTACAGATACATCTAGATTTCAAACACCCTAATGCACAGGGTTGTTTTTGATTGGGGATAGGAGTTATTTGACCCTTTTATAGAATCATCCTAAAGCCCATTCCTAGTTTTGATGTTAACAATGCCCAGTAGATCATTGTCCAATGTAATTACCCACCATAGAATATTCTTCCTCCGCATTCCTGGAACACAGTATACTAATCTACATCATTAAAGGAATAGATTTACGTCCCTTATATCGTCAGCATATTACACTTTCCTTTCATGCCAAAACCCACAAATCCTTCCTGGTTTGTATATATCTAAGCATTACTAAAATGGAAACTACTCTTCCAGTTACACTCCTCCCCTGTGTAATAAAAAAAAACACATGCCTTTTAAAAGGTTGGGTGCATGTTTGCTTTTCACTCATTATGAGTGCTTTACTCATTCATGTCTCTGACATTCATGAGCAAACTTGTCACTGTAATACATGGAATAAAGTGTGCAACACCCCGCAAAGATATGCATCTTCCCTCTCTCACCACATGGCTTCATGTGTGCCTGAGCACAGAGATCTCGTTAGTCACCATTGAGGTTAATGGTCATCTACCATGCTTATTCTGAACTGTTTGCACCTTGATATATCATCACCTCCACAAAACATTTACCTCCTGCAGTCTGACACCCTCCTTCTCTCTCACCTGCCTCCACTGAAACCATCATTTCTTTTGTGTGGGCCATGAAGTGAAGCACCTCGTCACTGGATCCATTACCAGCCTCTTCATTCAATGAGAGTAATGACTGGAACAATTTACCAAACGTTGTGGTAGATTCTCTATCACTGGCATTTTTAAATCAAGGTTGGATGCTCTAGGAATTATTTGGGGGAAGTTCTATGGCATGTGTTATACAGGAGGTCAGACAAGATGATCACAATGATCCCTTCTGGCCTTGGAATCTATGAATTTACACTACAGCTGGTCAGGAAATGATTTATTTTTCTTCAGCTTTTTCAGGTTTTAATAAAACCAAAAACAAACCACCAAAGCTTTCTCCATGTTCAGCCATAGAAAACTGAGGGGTTCTCGTTTTTGGCAACAAACTGTTTTCAGTTTGGGGGGGAGGGAAGGGGATTTTTTTTTCTGTGAAAAATTTCATTTGATCAGAAGCCATTTTAGGTGAATAAAATGCGTCAATAGAGATTGTTCAACTGGCTGTAGTTTCCACTATATTTTCACCAGTCTGGAGAGTTCACTTCACTCCTTAATCACCATCCCATGTCTCCCCTCTTTCCCAACTCGCATTCTGGAGAAAGAAGTTTCCTTTGACCACCAGCTTCAAGTGCTACCTCACTGACCAATTTCAGTCTGGTTTCCTGCTCTCACTCCTTTTCTTAATAAACTAAAGCATTATTATTTTTATCCAAATACCATAAAGGATTACAAGAAACAAAAGGTATGCTTACACCATTCACTTATTTTAGCAGGTTCTGATCACCAAGTATATGTTTGTATTTGAGTCCCAGTTTGGTCATTTACAGAATGTTTGCATTGTCACTGTTCAATGTCACAATAGCTACAAGCACTTAAACAGTGTCTGAGGTCTTGAACAACTTTGATAGGTGCTGATCAAACAATGTGTCTTATGCTCAGGTTCATGAACTTTATATAAACAAACAGCAGAGTTCAGCACCAATACAGTCAAAGGGATGTGAATGTTTAATTGCTACTGTTCCAATTGCTCCTTTTAATCAGTTCTGATAGAGGATTTAACATTGTCCACTCATTCCCCCTCTATTATGGAATACACTGTCCTTATCCCTCCGCTCTTTCCTATAGGTCTTTTCATTCAAGGATGTCTCACTGCTAACTTTAAATTTGATGTCAGTTCTATCTCACTTGATTTGCTCTCTGAACCTACCAGAATCCCCTGACTAGACAATAGTTTCCTGCTGCTGAAATAGAACAAAGACCTTTTTGTGCCATATCTCTGACTGCCCTAATACTATCCTCAAAGATGATCCACAAATAACAAATTGGAAATTCAATGTTTCTGCAGCAGTAGGTGCTGAATCCCCATGATAACCGATCTAAAGCAGTGGTCACCATTAAAAATAAGTATTTATCTACAGTCACCACATCATGGTATTGGAGTTACTGCTGCATAGCACTATTTTTTAGAACAGGAAGTAATTGTCTCTCAGATACCGTGGGCGTGGTAACAGCTGGTAAAATGTTGACTTTTTCATGGTGACCACTGTCTTCCAAGTTTATTTCTGTAACTTAGGGATATGATCCAAAGCATTTTGAAGTCAATGGGAGTCTAGCCATTGACTGGATTAGACCTTCTTGTTCTGAAGGTCCCTCTTGATCAGGCTTGTGGGGGATATTCAACTGTTGTTTCTGCAGTAAACAATTTCCATTTTCTTATTTGCAGATCATGTTTTACTCAGTCCTTAACTTTCTTCCCAAGACCAGAAATCTTGGAGTCACCCCTAAAGCCTGCACACTCCCCCCACCACTATAATTCTGCAATCTGTCTGTCACTAGTATGAGGTTGGTACCATTATTCAGCCTCGTTTTTATGTTCTCTCTTCTGGAAATCCTTACTTCTGTCCTAATCACATCACACCTAGACTATTGTGATTCCCTTCTTTTACTATCTCCCTAAGCTCCTGTTCACTACAGTGCAGGAAACCTAAAGTGCTACAACCAGAAGTTGCAATGTATCTGCCATCCCTCTCCACCGTCATTCCCTTGTCAAGTCCAGCTGCAATCATACTGATAAAAAGCATCATGCGGGGAAGAACACCTGCCAGTTACACACATCTCTACAGTGCATTGCAATTAGCGTTGATGCCAGTCACCGCAGCTCTCTGATGACCAGTCTGGGTGGATAATAATTGACACAAAATGACTTTTAATGGATTGAGTAGAGGTACCAAGTTGTCATTAGAAATTAATAAATACACCCTGGCAGATGGCTGGGGTGAAGCCACTGAATATCAGAAGACAGTAAAGCTCTGACTCAAACCAGTCATTATCCTAGAAAAGTCTTATTAAGGTGCCATAATAAGTACCTTTTCAGTGCCATGTGCCATGCATTTCTCATTACTGCTAGTATGAGTAGCATGACTAATCCACCAGGTACCCAGCCTGTAACACTGATCCCTGTACCTAACTGTTTGCCGTGTACTGGCATGGACAACACAGCAGCACATGGACATTTCACACAGATTGAAAAAACCCACAGCAATATTTGCACAGATGCAGGTACAGTGAGCATAATGTTACGACAGCTGCTCCAGTGGGATTAGATATGTCCAGGGCAAGATTACACTTAGCATGTGAGTGGGTGTTAAAGGAGAAGGAAAGCACAAGGAACCTTTGCCCCCACTCATCAACTCCCTGCACTTTCCAGAGCACAGGAGCAGTCCCCATGATAGAGCCCCATGTGCCTTAAGCGTTGCACTCCCTGAGACATTGTATCTCTGTGAGGCATAATTCCTTCTAGAGCTCCCTGCTCCTCCCATCCCAGAGCACAGCATCTCTCTGCACTTCTCCCACTGCAGGCAAGTGCCTAATAGGCACAATCCAGGCCACCATATTTTGCAATATTGATGGTGGGAATTGGCATAGATTTTTTTCCCTTTGCAGTGCTAAAAATTGGACAGGTACTTAAGGGTGAGCAAAGACAGGGGAGAAGGGGATTGTTAATTCCAGTCTGAGAGTTGTAAGCAAACAGGGAAAACACGGAAAGGCTGTAATACTCCATATATCTACAGGTATGAACACAAAACCAAAACAAAGTTCTGGTTTAAAGTGCAAAAAGCACTATGTTACCAATAAGGTTTTGAAACACCAAAATCCAGCACTGGGTTGTCCCATCTCTAGATTAAATATTTTTGATTTATGAAAGAAATGGGAGAACATTCACCTACATGATCTCACTAAGAAGACTGACAAGCCCCCCATTTCTAATCTCTTGAGGTCTGACCTGCAGCCCTTACTCAGCCACTTAAACTACTAGGGTGATTAAGGCAAGCCCAGATCTGGTTTCAGTCACTGAAAACAGGAAGAGCATGCTGCCTACAATATTACCATCATTAAATCGCCCTGGTTTAGAAACCTACATGAAACAACTATGACTCCACACTTAATCACTGTATTTTTACTAAGAACTGTTCTTCATTTCTCATAGGGGAAAAACAATTGGAAAGGATCTACTACAGCAGTCAACCTTACTCTTAGTGTAGACAATACGAATGCCGCCAACTGCAAGCATTCAAACCATGACTTGTGCTCCCCAGAATCACGAGACTGACTTTAAAATTATGAGGTTTCAAAGATAATAAATGTTGGGATCTCTTTATTTGCCTTCTGGTTTTTAAGCCTTTGAGATTTGCATTTTCAAGTTTTTCCCCTACAACCATAAAGGCTAGACATTTACTTTAGAAAGAAAAAAGAAAGCTAAGATTCTCATGTAATCAGCTGACTCCAGGAGCTGAGGACTTATGGAAAGTGTCAAATATTGAGAGACTTGCAATAAAATCATGAGAGTTTATGTGATGGACCCCCAGAACTAAAAGCATGAGCAGCTACAATTTGAGCTAAAGCTCTTTAACTGGGACTGTAAAAGACCCATCCTCTGTGGATCAGGCACAGTGCGGGAGATGTAACATACACTTGCCAGTGGGCTAAATAGGTAACAATGAAATAGTCTCTCTCTATTAAATACTGGGAATTACTAAGGGCCTGAGCCAAAGCTCAATGAAGTCATTGGAAAGACTCTTACCGACTTCAATGGATCAGGCTTCTAGCACTGACCTCCTTCCTGGCCCGCTACAACAATATAATCAGATTTTAAATGTAAGGAATTGGGGAGCAGCCAGCTGGTGCCTTTCTGTGTTTGAAAATGCAATCATCAATGCAGAGGGATGATGACTTCAACAAAGCTGCACTGATTTACACCAGCAGAGGACCTGGCCCAAGATGTTTAAAGGTGTTTCTCTTGTAGGGCTTTTAGAGGCTAGTAGAACCTGATGTTAATTTTATTTTAAAGCTAAAATATGTATACACTGTGATGGCTTTTGTAATTTTATCTCCACTGCAGCAACCTTAAAAAATTCAAAAGACCCTTCTATAAACTCAGAAACTGAAATATAGAATTATTTAAGGGAGTTCGCACTAGTTTTCTGGGCTCCTATACTGCAGAGGTGGAACAGCCGCTATGTGTGAACATTTTTCATATGATATGATAGAACTTAAACTGTAAGCTCTGTGGGGCAAGGTTTGACGTTTTGTTCTGTGTTTGCACAGTGCCTGTCTCATGACTGGGGCTCTCACATGTTACTGCAGTATAAATATGGAATGATAAGAACCACCCCCATCCCTGACCACTTTTTGACCCTGTGTAGCTTTATTTCTGTGCTGAGCACGGCACCTTTCCAAGATCGTTCTCATCATGGACATAGTCATAACCCTACAATTTACAACTGTGTGTCTACAATTAAGTAGTGCCCAGCAAAATAAAGGTCACAATGTTATTTATTTTTCATACTGAGGTGAATTGTGGCATCATCACACCGTTCACATTCCCATACTCACTTTTGAACAGAGCCATTCAATATTACCTGTGAACTTCTGTGTAAAGGATGTACAGCACATGGTGCTATTTTTAGAAACCATGTCTGCAAAATATCTAATATACTGGACTGTCTACCTAACTTACTCAGTTTACTAACATTAAAGGTCACGTCCTGCTATTGATAACTTACCCTGTCTTTTTCAGGTGTATACATTTCCTAATTAAGGGATAATCAGTGGGAGTTGCACTATATGAATGACTAATCCCATTGAAAGATGGTGTCATCTTCACTAAGGGTGGCAACTCAGAGTTATGATGATGTCAGCCATGTTGTATTAGTCACGTGTTTACCAAGGATTATTCACAAACCTAATTGCAATTGCTTTGAAAGTCCCTGTGATACAAATATAAACACACACTATATAAAAACTATGAATAATCTAATATCTTTTGCCTGAACACACAGCTTCTTTCACATTCTTGCTCAGATTTCCCAGTCTTCATCAGTCCATCACCCAAACCTACGTTCTCTTGAATTTTCACTTTTAGTTTAAAACACCTTGATACTCTGGCGCATCTGAGCTTTGCTCAGCCTGGGGAGAGATGCCTATAAAACTTCTTTATGCTCCCCTCATTTGGGGGCAAGTCTGGTTCCAGATGTAAATAAAAGTAGCTTCAAAGCTGCTTTGACCAGCTGTCCTTAGCTGGCCTGTTTTTAAAAAGTTTGGGATTTTGCAAAACATTTTATAATTTCATAAAACTTTTTATCCTTGTTACTATTTTTCCCCAAGGAAAATTTAATTAAAACATATTTTCTAGCTACACCAAAACATGTGCTTTGTGTTTGAAATAATTCTCCCCCTCCCCAGCTTCCTCACCTATGGAGGAATTAAAATAAAATAAATACGTAGAGTATTGTTGACAGAGGTAAAAGCAGCTGGAACCTAAAAGTTTCAAGTTCTGTTTGATATCTAGAACCTGCAGAGCAGCTTCTAAGGCTCATCGCGCCTGCATGAGAACAAACAGCAGTGTAGCTCTGGTAGCCAGGGTAGGGGCAGCAGAGGCATGGCTGAGCGGTGCCAAGTACGTACCCACTGGTTACAGGAGGGTTTGTACTCAGCGTGGCTCAGCCATGTGTTGCTGCGATTTGTACTTGTGTTAGCTAGATGAGCTCCAGTGTGTCTATGTGCGCACGAGCAGGGGAATCACACCCCTAGCTTGTAATGCAAGTGTAGCCTAAATTTAGCAAAACGAGTTTTCTCATCCCTACATGAAGACCCAGATTACAAAGGTACTTAGGAACCTAACTCCCATTGATTTCCTATTTGAAAGTCAAATACCTTTGTGAATCTGGGCATAAGGGCCTCTTTGTGGATTTACAGTTTCAGCCAAAGCCTATTGAAGGCAGTAGGAATCTTTCCATAGGTTTTGGATCCTAAGGTACTTCATAATGGAAGCAGCAGAAACTGGCTCAAAAGCAATTCACATTAATGAGAGTAATAGCTACAAATCTCTTGTTCCATCACTGTAGAATAGGATCGGTCATGTTTGATAACATTTTTATACACCTTGGGCCAAATTCTAAAGTCAGTAGAGTTAGTCCATACTTACACCAATGAAAGTGAGCAGAATTTGGTGCATTATTAACGACGTTAAAAAAAATCCACAAATATACTAACATTCCAGAATGTTATTTTGAATGATAATCTTTGTAAATAATACCTGAGCATATTTTATTACATAGATTAGGGGTTGTGTTTTGTTTTTATTTCAGAAATTTTTATTGAAGTTAAAAGTTCTGATCCAGCTTCTGGACTGTGATCCAGCAGAGGTTTCAAAAGAGCCTGTTGCTATTCTTTAAGTGTTTTCATTTACTATTTGAGGACACAATCTTGCAAATCCTCACTGATTGACTTCAATGGGGCTACTCATGTGGATAAGACCTCACATGGGTAAGGGCTTACAAGATCAAGCCCTAATGTTGTAGAACAATATTCAACGATTGCTAACAGTATGACAAATTTAAAATAAACACACTAATAGCCACCACAGGTAACATCTCCTAGTTATGATGCTCTTAGAAATGTTGAAGATTTGGCTTTGGGAGTAAAGACTCCTATTCCCAACAGGTGTTAATAGTTTTCCATCAAGAATCCCATATCCCATTCAGATCATTAGCCACATGCCAGATTTGTTTGTTTTTTGGTGCATGGTGGTTGTTTTTACCGAAGTAAAGTCACAAACACATTCCAGTCTGTTATAAAGAGTGGAGAAATTTAGTCACAATACAGCAATCATTTCCAATTCTTCAAACAGCATGAATAGATCAACCAAAAAGTCTTAATGAAAAACTTTATTTGGAAAAAAACTAGCAAGTAGAACAAGTTTCCATATGTTTACCATAAAAATAACCTAGACTCCACCTTGGGGTATATAAAAATACAGACTACAGATTGTAGATTTTGGCATTCATGAAAAATGCCTTTGTAAACATACCCTATTAAAATTTAACTGCAGCTTTTATCATTTACTCAAGTAACATATGAAAGGACTAGAACACATTTATCACAGAAGTAGTCATTTTATCATGGCTTAGTAATAGCAGTGATGTATTGTGCAATTTGCAGTGCATGCCTAGTTTACAGTACATTACTGATGAGTACTATCCGTACACATCTGTAAAATCTCCTTTAAAGTGTATCCAAAAACATTAACTCATAGAAAAAAAAAAACAGAGGCAATAGACTTTTAAGTCCTGTAGATAAGATTTGGATTTTAAAAAGTTATGTAGGTTGACTCCAAATGATTAGCCAAAAGTGGGACACCTTAGCAGTACTGTGGAGGAGAAATCTCAGATTTGTTTTTGTGCTTGGTTAGTGAGATTAAATTAAAAACACATGGAGGGCTCTAAATAGCTCCTACTTGAAATTTAGAGTCACATTTTGGCGATATATCTTATGGTATCAAAATAATTGTTGTAAGAGTCTGTATATCAGTCTGCTGCCAGATCTGTGCCCTTCCCATCCCGTTCTGATTTCAATGAGCCAGAGAAGTTTGTAAGGTTTCAAATCTTCATAAAAAGTCTCTCACTGGTTGTCAGGCTGTAGCACATGTACCGGCCCTAGTCAATGCAATCCGTTCTGGTGGCTGCAATCTAAGGTCTTCTGAGAACATGCAGTGGAAGGATTTCATTGATGGAAATGGCAATTAAAAAGTTGCAGAACCACTGTACTAATTCTAGACTTTGATAAATGGTAACATCTATTAGAAATAGTTATACTGAACCATCACAAATACTGCGTGTAACTGAAGTATGTACTCCCCCATCTAGGTCAAATAGACGTCTGTACATTGCTATGAAGATAGAAAGCACCATATAAATGCTGATTATTATTATATCTCAGTTTTCATGATCATACATACTCTAGGACACTAGTTTAGGTTCGGTAAATAGGCAAGCTATATACCAATGCATCTAATTGTATGTAATGATTTAGAAATAGAACAGCTGAAATTACTGTGCAACATCATCTCTCTACATACAAGTTAGTCATTTTAGTAATAAAGTTTAATGTATTTTTTAGCACAGGTAGTGAGTGTTTTCCCTCCTCCAACTTTTCTTAACTTAAAAATTATTTTCTGTTTCACTGAGATGGGTTCCTATGTCTTTTTAAAACTGGAAGTATCCGGTATCTGAAATATAGTGCATGGAAACTTCCTATCTTAAGGGCCGTAATTCTGAGTAAAGACAACATGTGCCTATCTATTCTTTCCAGTAATAAAACTTTTATCATTACAAAGGAGGAAGAAACAAGGGGAAACTTAAGATGATTGACAGGTGGACAGTACAATGCCCTCTTTGAGCAAATGGGTAAAGAGGGTTCCTTAGTGCAAACACAGCTGTTTGGGGGTTTGTTGGTTTGTTTTTGATGAAGCAAAGAAGTCAAAGGATTGTATTCAGTGCAGTTCAGTCTTCTAATCCACATATTCCTAAATTTGCATGCAGCACTAAACATTACAGTACATCTCATGAGACTTGAGTAGATAATTTTTCGGTTGTTATTGCAAAAGAAATATCCAAAATGCAGTATAGTGTTTGGGTGGGTAGCAAACTAGATACTGGCAATGGGTGGATTAACTAATTATCTCTCTGTTTACACAGGGGAAAGTGTGTTTTGGTGTACGATTAAAATAAAATTTTTTCTTCCATATGTACCAAACAAACATGCACACAATATCCCCACAGCTATTCATCACACATTCTGTTTACAGTGGCTTAACTACCCAGTCTTATGTAGGAAAACCGTTCCTTGCTCCAAGCTGAAAAATATTAAAAAAACATCATTTGTACACTACATATTACTATGCTCAAAATAGCCTTTCTTCCAGAAACATTTAGAAGATGGAAAAAGGACTTCACTTTTGTCAGATTATTCTCAAGGCACTTCATATATAAACAATAGCAGTGTCCAGCATGAAATGCTAATGGAAAACATCCAAGTAATGAAGGTAAAATGGCATTTTCTCAACTTTCAGAATTAGAAAGGTCTCCTCCAACAAGCAGAAATATCAGTGAATTGCATCCAATTCTGCCCTGCAATGCCAAGTCCAAAGGAGCTGTGTACACATGTCCAAAGACTGTATTTGGACCTTAGCATCGGCTCTATTTTATCAGTAATATTTATAGCTGTTGCTATGTTCCTGCGATCTGTTGGGTCTCTAACTAAGCCTGGTTAGATTGAGTCTGTACTTGAATGGGAACTTCTGGTGCTACAGGAAGTGGTTTTGGTGATCTAGTAGGTAGCACTTTCCTCTGAGTTTATAATGAACCAATGCTGCAGCATTACATTAAGGGTCACTCTACTGCCATCTTGCTGGCGAGATGTAACATCAAGTTTCTGATAATTTAGCACCACGAAAGACCCGATGGTTCATTTCATAAGAGAGGTGTTAATTCTGATCTCCTGGCCAAATTCTAACTTGTATAGTTACATTCTGTCTAGCTAAATCCCCCTTGCACCTTCAGTAGTGTACGTCTTCACCAGCTGTCTTAAAATGCTGTGTATTGTTGCTGTTAAATAATTGCAAAACGCCTGGTGACTTCAACCAGAACAGAATCAGGCCCTTTTTAAAGACTGTAAAGCATTTGGGGATCCTTCAGCATGAGAGGTGCTATACATGCAGAAGAATAAACTGTGTATTTCTATAAAGATGTGATAACTGTATGTAATAACTGGTAGTTCAATGTGACGCCTAAAAGCCTGATCCTATTCCAAATGTTATGATTGGGAGTTTTGCCATTGACTTCATTGCAAATAGTATTTGAGCTCCAGATCAGTCAGGAATCTGTAACTGATGGCTGTGAGAATGAATAATTTAATTATATGCTCACATAGGCTAGAGAGAAAGGATGATCTGAACTGGGATCAAGAGACCTAGTTTCAGTTCCCAGCTCTGCCATGGACTCCCTTGGGCAAATTGCTTAATCTCTTTGTGCCTCAGTTCCCCATCTGTAAAACGAGGACAAGGGAAGTATTACTATTCTACCCTTTGTCTGTCTTGACTGTGTAGATTGTAAACTTTGCATGACAGGGACACTCTCTCATTCTGTGTATGTATAGGGCCTCATTCAACGAGCCCCCTATTTTGGTTGGAACTTCTAGGCACTAAAGTAATGCAAACAATAAATAATAATTACAGAGACAGATATCAATAGTACAGTCCATAGATTACAGATAGAGGTTTAGTAATGACATCAATATATCATCAAGAATCAATCTGATCACTGTTAGAGTCCTTTTGAGAACCATCCTGTTGTGGCGCATCACGACGACCTAGAAGTTGTTACATTTAGTCATACCATCGGAACACCAATCATTTCAACAAGACTTAAAGTGCTATAGACAATAACCACTAAATTATGGTAAGCAAAACAAGAAAAACCATAATGAGAAGCAAGAACATTAACTATACTGTTTAATGTTTCTGTGGGTGACCACAATTACTCCAAGTTTGCTGGAAATAACTTGTCCCATCACATGTCCATATTACAGATTGGATTATTCTGAAGAGACACATGCCAAAATATCACAAAAAATCATTCAAGCAGAGTATTAACTTTGTTCAATGGATTTAATTATCTGGCACTATACTGAACCTTGGCAAAATATATGAGGCCGGATCCTGAACTGGTCTGAACTGGCAAGCTCCATTGACTGCACTGGAGTTTCACCCATTTACATGAGCTTAGAATCTGGACTGTTACGTTTTACCGCTCTCTTCGGGACAGAATCTCAGCTGGCATTAATAGATTGAAGTCAGTGGAGCTGCGCCAGTCTACACAAAAGAAGATCTGGCCCTTTGTTTCATTATTGTTTAGACTTTTGTTCATGCTCCAGTCAAATAACTTTACCCACTATATTCTTCGTAGATACAGACTGTATCTCTCAGAGTTTCCAGATAAGGGTCTGGATTAATCAAAGCAGTGATGTGTAGATTTTTTGCTTTTTCATCTTTACAGTGGTCCTCCACAGAGGGGGTAGCCAGCTTTGAAACCATTGGGATTCCTGACACTTTTTCGCACTTTTTATGTGACTTCCACATAAAGACCTGCAGGGCTCACATCCTACCAGGTAGTGGGAATTGGACAGCATGAAAATTACCTGTGTCTGTACTCTGGCAGCTTTGTGCCAATCATCTAATTTAGTTTCCTGTACGTAGCTTTCAATTCACAGGTCAGGGAAGCATGGAGTTAGTTAATCTCTAGATACAGAATTGTATCATTCTGAATAATGTATCCTGCCTGATTAATAATGGTGACAGCAGGGTCTTGAATGTTCAGCACACTTTGTAATCATCTACTCAGCCATACATATTCCCAAATTTTAATAAATTTTACTGTTTGCTAATTAGCACTGTTTTTCTTGAAAATACCTTAAGTTGTCTCAGAAATGTTAGGAAAGATTTGATCTTTAGCCTTTGGTTTTCTAGAAGGCGATGATTAAGTTTCTAAATTCTTCAATCCATTTTTGCTCTATATACACCTGATGATAATCTTACAATAAAAAAATATTTTCACAGTTTGGGAGAAGGAAGGTGAAATTCCAGGGAATTTAATGAAGAGGAAAGTGAGGCACTGATAGTTTTGGCTCAAACCAAGTATAACAGAAGCAAGTAGTTTGCCGGATTCCTTACTGCTCAGCCATTGCACCTCACTTGTCACCTCTTGTAGTGCAGGCACTGTCAATTCTAATAGCACAGTGACTTAACGCTGTAAATAGAGGACCGCTAGGGACAAAGATGAGATGACTAAATTCATTTTTCCTTATAACCCAAATTACATTCAATCTCCAGAGATGAAAGTCTAGTACATAACTTGGTATGCAGTCCCCACCTAAAAAGAGTGACCTACTCTAATAATTTGGCCAATAATTAAAACTAGTCGAGAAATTTTTGACAAAATGCCAATTTGTTGAAACAAAAACTTTTTGTGGAAACACATCAGTTTTGACTAAACCTTTTCAGGTCAAGAGAAAGAGAGCCCCACCTCAGAACAGCCAATAGCCCAATGGTCAGGCAGAATGGGGCCTTGAATTAGACAAGTGCCCTAACCATCAGGTTATAAAGTAAGTCTCTCCTTCTTTCTCAGTCTCAACTGTTGGAGCTGTTCCACTTTATAATAAATAATAAAATATTCATTGGGCCAGTGTGAGACTGACTTTATAGCCCAGTGGTTAGACACTCACCTGGCACGTGGGAGACTCAGGGTATGTCTACAGTGCAATTAAAAACCTGCAGCTGGCCTGTGCCAGCTGACTCAGGCTTGCAGGGCTCAGGCTAAAGGGGCTGTGTAAATGCAGTGCAGACATTTGGGCTTGGGCTGGAGTCCAGGCTTCAGGGCCATATGAGGTGGGAGGGTCCCAGAGCTCAGTCTGTAGCCCAAACCCGAATGTCTACACTGCAATTAAACAGTGCCCCCAGTCTGGCCACTTTACCGGAGACAGCTGGCACAGGCCAGCCATGGGTGTCTAACTGCAGTGTAGACGTATCCTTAGAGTCAAGTTGCTGACCTGAAGTAGGCAGGCAGAGAACAGTTTGTGAACCTGGATCTCCCACATCCCAGCTGAGTGCCCTAACCACTGGAATACTGGCTATTTTAGGAGTGATGGCTCTCTCTCATTTTTGTAAAAAAATTCAGAAGTTTTTGATGCAAAATGAAAACAGATGTTAAAACTTCAAAATGTTTCACAAAATGGAATTCTTGCTTTCTGACCAGCCCTAGTAATAGTGCAACAGATTATAGTTAGAAATGTTACCTAATATGTAAAGATAATTACGGGCTAGAACAGGCTTCTAAGAGAGGTTCTGGAATACCCACCACTGGAGGTTTTTAAAAACAGGTTAACACTGGTCAGGAATGTTCTAGGTACACTTAAACCTGCCTCAGTGAGGGGGCTGGGCCTGATGACCTCGTGAGTTCCCTCCAGCCCTACATTTCTGTGATTCTACACCAAAGACCCAGCTATGGAAGTGATTGTAAGAGTCTTGGGTTACAAGATACTGTTAGCATTGAGGAAATGACATCCTGAGCCTCCTGTAGGAAGAAATTAGGGCTTAATCCAAAATCCAATGAAATCAGTGGAAAAAAATCCCACTGATTTCAGTGGGCTGTGGACCAGGCCTTTAATATGCACCATGCTGGTACTATAGAAATACTCCTAATAGATTCTGATAAACCGTTGGTCCAGATCCTCATTTTATGTAATTTGGAAGTCAAAATTAGGAGCCCTATGTCCCACTTTTGTAGGAAAACTTAGAAAGAAGCTAAAAGTCAGTCACTTTGTGTTGTCACACGTCCCTGGATCAGAATGGAGCTTATTGTGTTAGACCTCACAGTGAGTCTGGATGCCATACTCATGGTGCAGATTTTTTCACAGCTATTGTGTTGAGGCAGATATGTGGTTGCCTAGAGTACTACACACTTGATGATGGTGGTGTTTCTCACCTAATCTATGTTGGCTGTATAGGGGAGCATATGTACTTCTTGTGGAGATCTTAGACTCCTCCCATCTTCCCAAAAGCCTCCATTTTGACACTATTCAGGAGGAGTTGCAGAGGTTGGGTGCAATTTTCAAAGGAGCCTAAAGGAGTTAGATGCTGAACTCCCATTGAAAGACAACACTGAAAAATCCCAACAGTTGTCTGCTGCTACCTGACCAGCACACATTGCCTTATGGAAGTTTAGAGAGACCCAGGTGGGTGAGGTAATCTCTCTTATTGGACCAGCTTCTGTTGGTGAAAGAGACAAGCTTTAGAGCTTATACAGAGCTCTTCCTCTGCTCTGGGAAAGAAACTTAGAGTGTCACAGTTAGCCTTGACATTTAGCCAAACATTATCTGTCTGAGCAGTTCACAGTCACATTTTACCATAAATGAGGCTATTTAATTCCAATAACTCCTATTTAATAATGGCCTTAAACATTTGTCTTTACTTCTCAGCTGAATTGTGCTAAAGAAGAAGCAGCTCGGTGTAGCTCAAAAGCTCGTCTCTCTCACCAACAGAAGTTCGTCCAATAAAATATATTGCCTCTCTAACCTGTTCTTTTGGTATTTTAGCCACTCTTTTTAATTACCAGCACAGTTTCATAAACTTCAAATCTCCATGACATATTTCTAAAGCTATAAATCAGTTATACTCCCCTCATCAATTATAAACTCTTTTCCGAGCTGCTGCTCTTGAGAATAAGACTAATATGTTACTCATAATTCAAGTAAACATTTCCATATTTCATGACAAAAAAGAACATTCTGAATTCTTTTCATCTCCCCTCCTGGGCTAAATCGTCACACAGTTCATTTCCAGACATTCGTCACTCGACACCAGGGGTAGGACTTTAGTAACAAAAGAAGATCTGAGAAGAAAGGCCTCTAGAGCATTAACTTGCTGAGCTGCAACTCAGCTAAAGTTCTTTATGTGGAACAGAGGCAAAGCAACCCTGCACTCTACCTGCAGGACTTGAAAGCTTTAACCCCAATGCCTTTAAAGTAAGACCTTACAAACACATGCTAGCACATTTTGCTTAATTAAAAAGAGCCATTTTCTATAGAGGAATGGATTTATTTCAAAGTGCTGCATATTAAGAGATCAAATACACCACATGTTAAAAACAGCTAGGTGAATAATTTGTAGCAAAAAGAAAAGGAGGACTTGTGGCACCTTAGAGACTAACAAATTTATTTGAGCATAAGCTTTTGTGAACTACAGCTCACTTCATCGGCTGCTGTAGCTCACGAAAGCTTATGCTTAAATAAATTTGTTAGTCTCTAAGATACCACAAGTCCTCCTTTTCTTTTTGCGGATACAGACTAACACGGCTGCTACTCTGAAATTTGTAGCAAATTATTTGTTCAAAGAATTCTGCCTTTTTGCCTGTTCAAGAATTTCCACAAAGCGCTATTTTCTCAAAATTATTTTAAATTATTTGGCAAGTAATTTCAGAAAATAAGTCTTTGTTTGTAAACCGTTCATGAGCAATTGGTGAATATTTGAAATTTGTGTTGGTTAGCTTTGAGTGGACAAACAGGGGACATGGTTTTGTTCTGTTCACTGACTGGAAGAGTACCACTCTTAGGGTATGTCTACACTGCATTGTAAACCCAGGTCTGTGGGACTCAGTGTTTCCAAGCCCACGCTTGAGCATCCATGCGGCATTGTAAATCTGGGTTTACAACTTGTGCTAATGCATCCATACTGCACTACACAGACCTTCCACTTGGGTCTGTGGCTTGAGCTGCATCCATACTGCAGAATGGCAGGGCTTGGACCCAACTCACAGTGGGGCTCAGCTGGGTCCTAAGACCTGGGTGCTTGCTGACCCAAGTCAGATTGATTTGTGTGTGGCTGGAAGCGCAGCTTGAGCTAAAACCTGAGTCATATCCCGGATTTACTGTGCAGTGTAAACATACCCTGTAAGCCGCTAATTCAGGAAAGCATCCGCTTTCAGAACAGCATTTAAGCATGTGCTTACCCTTAAGCACACATTTAAGGCCCATGGAAATTAATTATGCTTAGAGTTAAGGATATACTCAAGTGCTTTCCTTAATAGGAATGGTCTTAATCCTGTCCCAGAATTGGGGCCGTAACGAGGTTTTCAGTGTGAATACTCACATTTACAAGTTTGAAATTCATTGTTTCTATGAATATTCCTACAGCCCCAGGGTCCTTTTGAGCTCCTCAGCACTATTGGATGCTGAAATAGTCCTGCCAGCAAAACACACCTACTTCAATCTCCATCTGGCTGAAAGGTTGCACCCTTTCCTATGAGGCACAGATCTAGCTACAGTGATCCATCCATTTGTGACCTCCAAACTTGATTATTGCAACTCATATCTAGGAATCTCGCCACGTACCCTGAAAAAGTTCCAGTGGATACACAGAAGTCCATCTGCTTACCATAGCTGTTCACCAGGAAAACATAATTCTGCTGGCTCTGCTTTCTGTCCTGGAACCCCAGATTCCTAAATTCCAAGGGCAAGAAGGGACTAGTATAATCTCCTGTATAACAAGGCTGTACAACTTCCCCAAGTAACTCCTAGAGCAGATCTTTTAGAAAAAAAATTCAATCTTGATTTAAAAATGGTCAGTGATGGAGAATCCACCAGCACCCTTGTTAAATTGTTCCAGTGGTTACATTCACTGTTAAAAATTTGTTTTTTTCCAGCCTGAATGTAGACTCTGGTTGAAGGTCTCTCTGTCCGTGGGATTGGCCCTAGTAACCTAAAATATTCCCTCCCGCACTATGACCATGACTTCTGTGATAGAAGTGTTCCATTGGATCCATCCTCTGTCTGCCAAATGGAGAGGCTCATGAGTGCAGGAGATGGAATTTCCACAGAAGCCAGACTGAGGTTACAGAACTTTCTCACACAAGAGACAAGACAGACCATGGTCCTTGCCGCATTCCGAATAAGTTGTTTTCCTCACAAAAACACACATAAAACAAACAAAAAACCATAAATCAACCAAGCTATTTCATGTATTGTTTGTTAATTTTTTCTAGCCTTTAAATATGCTTAAATATTTTTCCTCTGAACAAGTTTTTATAGTTCCATAAACCCCCACAAAACTTTTAAAAAATAACCAGAACATGCACAATGAATGAGTCATACTCTAATAGCAATGCGCCTCTTCAGGGTGTGCATTAGTAGGCTACTGATTCACTTATCAACCTTCTTATTTGTGTCTTATAATGCACCTGAGGCATGCATCAATCGCCTAATAATGCACACCCTGGAGTGGCTTATTGCTGTGTTAAGAGAGGAAGTCAAGAAAAACATCTCAAATTATAATTGCAGGGACTACTTGGGTGAGTAAAAGGTTGTAATTTTGCTAGGTCAAGCAGGTTAACACCCTTACCCCTGCCAAAAGTGCCATGGTAGCAAAGCCCACATGTTTATAACAGGAGTCATTTACATATCTAAATGCCTGTTTGTATGTCCAAATTCCAATTTTTATATATTATTTACACACACGCACAGCTTGTGTGCTGACCTCTGATACTTTATTTCCCCCACTAAATCTGGTTCATAATGACCATGTCCTAGATCCTGCAATTGGATCTGTGAGAACAGACACTTGCTCTGTTGACTCTAGTGAGGCTCTCTGTGGGTGCAAAGGTCTGCCTGCCTGGGTCTGGATTGGGGCTCATAAGAGAGGGTTCTGACTTTTGTTTTACTTCTCATCCAACAGAAGGTACCTCCACTAGTACGGTGTCCCTTAGCAGCAGGTCAATTCTGTGGTGTATCAGAGAGAAGACTCACCAGCTGGCTCACCCGCAGCAGCACTCCTGCTGTTTCTTCGGTGTCCCCTTCCCACCAACAAGGCCAAACCACACTTCGCATATGACTCAGGACTGTATCTCTCTCCATTATGTACTTCTGTTAATTTTAAAATATTTGAAAACAAGAATGTCTTATTAGCAGGGCTGTATGAAGCTACAAATTAGGGTCTCTCCGCATTTCCAGTATAATACCTGTTTATCAGGGTTTATAAATCAAACAATGCTTTGCCAGGCTGAAATGAGGCATACAAAGTCTACAGCTAGGGAAACACATTTTCTCCTTTTTTATTAAAAATAAAATAAAATAGACACTTTTTGACAGTATTCAAAAAATATCACAAGACAAACTTGAATGATACCGAATAAAACAAACCTTTGTTAAAAGTCTGTCATGGCATTGTTTTAATCTCCAGATGTTACTGACAACTGAACAAAAACAAAAAAGGATCCGGGGGGGGGTGGGCGGTTACCACATTTTTTTTTAAAATGGGCAGTGACTTTGTGTATCTCCAATTCTGGATGCCCAGCTTCAGACATGTTGGTCCTGATCAGCAGAGCTGCTGAATGCCCTTCACTCAACAGAAGCTGCTGGTGCTCCACCCCTTTGGGAAAAACAGGCCCTAGATGTTTCTAGTTGGGCACCCAAAAATTGAACCAGTAAAAAAAGTGGTACTTCTGAAAATTTAGCCCTAGATTGGCACTTAATTCTGAATCACTCCAGTTTCTTGGATAAAGAGTTCATAGACATTTTTAAAGAGCATTAAAAGAAAAACCCTACTGTACTGGTCTCCTAAGTATGTAATACATATTTTATCAGCCTAACTATATACTGAACCAGTTTAGATTCATCATACAAGCTTTGGAACCTTCCATGAAAACTGTTTTGTTAGCAGTGACGTGTCTTTAGGAGCCACTGAAAACCAGGCTAAATGTGCCCAGTGGTGGAAAGCCCATGGAAGAGCCCCAGAAGATGGAACCCCAGCGGTGTGGGGTAAGTGAGGAGAGGGTGAAGAAAAGAGCAGCACAGGACTCGCTTTTATTTTGTTTTTAAAAGAAAAACCATGACAGATAAGACATCAGAATACTTAAAAGCTTCCACCCTTCTTTCCACATTACAAGCTATAAAGAGCAACAGGGATAATTAACTAAATTTTAATGTGGGACAGTTCTTTCACCTCTAAAAAATTTGGCTCACTGCCCATTTCCAGGTAGAAGCATGTCCAAAGTAAACCCATCTTATTAATTTATTCCTGGTCATCTTTGTGTAGGCAGAGCCTGATGGTTAACCCATTAGAAAGACTGGAATGATTCCAGCTCTTACAGGACGAGTCCCTCGTGAGTAGGGCTGGCATGAGGGATGGTGAAATTGGAAAGGTCTAACAAATCAGCACAGGTTTCCCAAATGGCAGGAGTCAGATTGAGGTGTGATGTGGACCATTTAGCCAGCTACTCATTCAGATTTCAACTGTCACATCCGAAAATTGAGGTGAGTGATGGTATTTAGTTAAAAAAAAATCTAAAGTTTTGCAAAGCGTACATAAGTTGGCAAGTTAGTACTTGTGCTTCCAGGTGTTTTGCTCAGCATTCTCATTGTGAGATGGCAATCATGCTTTTTCATTCTGTTTTGTGATCAGTAAAACCCTAAGCAGAGATATATTGACTTGGGGCTAGCTCCACACAGAGATTTAGGCACTGCAAACCCCCATTTTTAAGTGCCTTGTCACCCAGTGGAATCTACAATACTGGGAAGAGTTAAGCAGCCAAGAATGGGTTCCAGAGAAGCCAGCAGGCTGAGCGGGGAGCCACCTTGAGCTAGCCAGTAGGAAATGCCGAGGAGAGGGGAGTGCCATAAGCCCCACACCTCAGAGGTCGTTGGGGACCTAAGTCTGGGCTGAAGGGACAACACTGATCTCCATTCAGGATTCACAGCCCTGAACAGTCTCCTGGAGCTAGCTACCAAAGCCCTTTCTTGCAAGGACTTCCGGAGGAGGAGGTACCCTGTAGCACACTTTGAGCTACCCCATTTTGAAACAGAAGTAGATTAAACTATACTAGGGGGTTTTTAGTGCATGGTCCTAAGGCCCATGGACACTTAGCGTGCAGCGGGCTAGGGCAGGATAGATTCACACAACAGCTTGCCACAAACTAAGTGTTTGTCTAAACAAGTTCACCGTATAAAGAGAGTAAAGACAAACACAGTCCTCAGAAAATAGACTTACTGCACCAACAAATACCTCCCAGAACACAACTTTTTTTTTTTCTTTTTTTTTTTTAAAAAGTAGGACCCAATACTATTTGGAGACATGTTAAGATCCCACCCCCACTATCACACTGAACTGTTTCCTTCAACACGTTGGGGGACAAATGTGTTTGCATTTGTCAAATAAGTGGGCCCCAAGGTATTTTATGTTTTCTTTTGTGAAGGATAGTGCTAATCAGGTTGGTTTTAGCCCTGTTCTGTGACATAGCTGAGTTTCCAGCTACACTACCCAATGGAACTATGCTTGAACATGAGTGGGGGGGGGGGGAGAAAAACTGCCCAGGGCAATCATGTTGTAACCAGTTTCCTCCATCTCCCACCCCTGAAAGGTTTGTACCAATCCACACAGGTCCTTAAGATGCTTTTCTCTCTATTCCTCAGTTACAATTTGTTTTGTAACCTCTGTGATCACCTAGGTCCTTCATAAAACTGGATGAACGCTGACCATCATGAATTAAACCCTTTGCCCATTTATACCAGCTAAGAATCTGGCCCCTTGAGACAAATCCAACCCTAATTTAAATGGTAACAACTCAATGTGCTTTATGAGGGTGAAGTTTGACCCTGTAACTTTGTCGTTTATTTTGTGTGTTAGATAGTCACATGAAGCCACTTTAAAATGCTATTTTGTAACCACTAGAACATTGGCAGTTTTTATATGGAAGCATTACTGATCAATTGCTTCACACACAGAAGAGCAGTTGAAGCTTAGTTTCTGAAATATTTTATTGCACCCTGAAGTGCTGAAAATACCATGTAACCAGATTAGCCATGAGAAGAGTGGCAATTTATATCTCCATACCCTTTCATTGCATGCTAAATACATCTGAGCAGAATCGTACCATTTTTGGACATGAACAAATGGTATGTGCATCAGTACGTCCTGGTCTGTTATATCTACATCGGACACCGTCCTTTTCTGACCTCTCAAGAGAGGAGGTGGAGTCTAATAAGTCTTAGGTGATATTTTTAAATTGCATCAAATTCAGTTTAGCTTTCCTTTGCTCATCTGTTAGTACAGTCTAAAATCCATGCCCAAAAAATGACAGGCTGACATTCTGCATATTTCCAATAGTCAGGAATATGCTTTGGAAACCGCATGAAACATTGGAGAGGACTTTTGTCAGGCTATTTTTATTATGGTAGCACCCAGCTGAAACTCGGACCCCATTGTGCTAGGTGCTGTAAATATAAATGCTAAGAAAGAGTCCCGGCCTAGAGTTTACAATCTAAAGAGACAAAGGAAGCATTATTATCCCCGATCCATGAAAGTACTATATGTCGAGACTGCAATCACTGGGTGTGACTGCAGCTCAAGCCACCATAGCCAAGCAAGCTTGGATCCCAGAATAATGAAGCTGTTGCAGTACAAACTTGCTACACTAGTAATTACACAGGGTTCTAGGTGGGCTTGTTCAGCCGAAGGTGAAGCTTCACTGCTACGGGACCTAAGCCAGCTAGATTAAAGATAGCTTGCCCTCTTGAGCTCCAGTCACACCCAGGGATGACAGTCCAGACATATCCTTAGAGAGACCGCCCAAGGTCACATAGAAAGACTCAAGTAAAGCCAGGAATTGACCCCAAATCTCCTGCGTCCCAGTCCAGTACCGTAACCACAAAACCACCCCTTCTCTTCAGGAGCTGTGCTACTTTTAAGGATTAAGGCATGTCTTAAATAAAATAGTAAGACAGCACTTTTCCATTATATATCCCTGTCACTATGGTTCCCTTAATGGGGGAGAGAGGATTTAACTTTGTTGTAACTATGCTGAAGACTGCTTTGTTAGCATTTTAATGTAGCTCCTGTGCTCGCGTCTACTACCTCTTGACATATAACAACCTTCTCTCCATTTTAATTACACCAGACAGGAGATTACGGGCACCACTGAAGTCAATGGGAATTTTGCTGTGGACTTCAGTGAGAGCTGACTGTAGCCTTTGTAGACAGGTATATTAAGTTTTTTCTCAAGTAATGGGTTTTTAATTATACCATCCCTTTCATTGTAGAGTTTTCTACCTGTTTCACAGGGAAGGTCAGGCACCAGCTCAGCAAGATTAAGATGTGGCCATACTGAAGCATTAGTTCCTCTTATTTATATCGATGACAGCATCTGAGCCAGACTATGCACCGAACAATTAAACTCCAAATTTGTTAATCCTAGCCCCTTCCTAGGACTGTATGAGCTTGGAGTGTCTCCGGTTACGTTTTTGGATGTTCATATCCCATACAATACATTTTATTAAGTTTTCTATTAATAAGTAGTCCATTAGTGGTATCATTGGAAGCATAACATGCAAATGCTGCAGTTTAACTCAGGGGCTACTGCCATTTTAGCTATAGGAGTCCAAGCCCATTCTGAAGGTGTGTGTTTGTTCCAGTGGGGAGGGAGGGGGCGGAATGAATTTTAAAGGATTTCCAAACAAGGCACCCAGCGGTACGTCCGTACCTGATTGCTGTGGTGATGAAAGGGAGCTCCTCCACACCCTCTATTGGGAGCTTACGCCTGGGATCCTGACCACAAAGTAAACACCCAGTCTTAGCCTCCCGCTCTCTCTGCTCCCTTGCCCGGACCACTTTTTCAGATCTTTTCAGAATACTTTTCTTAGTTTTTTTGCTTCCCTCTTGGCTCAGAAATGTTTGCACAGTCATCATTGGGGCTTGTCTGAAGCCAGGAATAGGGTAGCATTGGACCAGAAGCCTGTCTTAAAGGGGCAGTACACCCTGTTACACCCCCAGAAAGCATCAAATATTAATTTTATTCTGTTTATTCGGGGAAGGAGTTGGAATGGGGGTGGGGAAGAGGTGGGGCAGGGGCAGGGCCTCATGGAAGGGGTGGAGTGGGGGCAGGGCTAGGGGCAGCGAGTGGGTGGGGTGTCAGTGATGCAGCCCTCGGGCCAAATGCACTTCCTCATGTAGCTCTCGTGGTCATTTGAGTTTGAGACCCCTGGTTTAGATGGTCAAAAAACCTTCTGGAAACCCTAAGAGTAGAGTTGGACACCATTTTGTGGCTGAGGCTTGCCTCTGCCCAATGAAAAATGCATGTTACCAAATACAAACATTTTGCAAATTTACATCCATTTCACCACATTGTTTGTGTTGAAATAAAACAGAACAAAAATCAGAAAAAGTTAAAACACTTTGCTCAGTCATTTTCAAAATGAATTGTTTTTATTTTTCTATTCAAAACTCTGTTCTGAAATTTGCTTCATTTTATTAAAAAAAATTATTTAAATTACTAAAAATAATACTGACAATCAAAACAAAATGTTTTGTTTTGAGTCAAACAAAATATTTTTTAACCCCAAATTACTTCTCTTTCAATTTTTCAGTTCACCAAAACATTTGAAAAAAATCATTTTCATGTCGACGCAAAATTTTTTTTTTTCCCCCATTTTTCAGAACGGTCAACTAAAATTACCCTTTATTCACATAGCTCTGCCCAAGTGACCTGCACAGCAAGAAACAGGAACTGTCACTGCTTGATGACCAAAAAATGTTTCACCTAGGAGAAAGAAACAGCTCTCTGAGACTACTTGGAAGTACACCGTGGAACAATCTAAGAACCAATGGATGAGAGGAGAGGCAATGAAGATGTGAGTAAACTTTGCCAAGTCAGTATAAGGCAATGAACAGTGCTGGCAGTTTACTAAATACTTGTAAAGTGACTTACATACTCTGAATAAGCAATGAGTGCCTTTCCCTTCAAAGGGCCTCAGGACTTAAAAAATACATATACAGGAATTACTGAAATGCAGGCACCTATAAGGTGGGAAATAGCAGTTGTTTAACAGAAGACAGCAACACTACACAACAGGTTAAA
Organism: Caretta caretta; assembly: GCF_965140235.1. Lineage (NCBI taxonomy): Eukaryota > Metazoa > Chordata > Testudines > Cheloniidae > Caretta > Caretta caretta. The sequence continues at coordinate 161,709,316 of NC_134206.1, read as the reverse complement.
ATTAGGAGTGAGGAAGAATGCTGTATCCAGGGAAATGTTAGAAGGTAGAAAGTAATTACTTACCTACAGAGGTGCTCAGACTGAGGCAACAAGTCTGGGCCTTCACACAAGGTCAACCAACAACACTTGATAATCCACTAACCTCAGACTGACCTCTGCCTTGACAACAGATCAGGAAGCTAGATGTGCTGAGTAGGAAAAATTCAGAGACCTCTACCAAGACATCAATGTAGCCAGTTAATGGAGACATTACAGGTCTCTGTGGGGTATCAGCCCAGAAAACTACAGATGATGAGCCAGGGACCTCATAATAGCCTGCAAGCCAGAGGTGATGAGAGCTCACAAAGGCCATCAGCTAGAGGTGCTGATGTAATGACATCATAGCAGCTGTATCTTGACATGAGCCCAGCCAGGAAGATCACAGAAGCCTCTGCTTTGACAACAGCTCAGCAAATGCTGTGTTTAAAACTTATCAGCCCATTTAACACTGCCATTTGGTGCTCTGTGACTGACCACTCTTCAAAGCCCATCAGTGAAAACATGACAGGTAGAGTTGTCCTTGTTGTATTGTGTCAAACAAATATTGCACTAACTTCCTGTTCAATTACATATTTCAAATAAAAGAAAAGGAGTACTTGTGGCACCTTAGAGACTAACCGATTTATCTGAGCATAAGCTTTCGTGAGCTACAGCTCACTTCATCGGATGCATTCAGTGGAAAATACTTCAAATAGTGCCTGGCAGGAAAAAAGAACAAAAGGAGAACAGAGGTGGAGAAAATAGGGAGCTACAGAAAGATAGGGTGAGGGAAGGGAAACAAAGGATTTACTATTTACATCTATACAGCATCTTTCACTTAAGGGGAATGAAAATTTAAATGAGTTGCTCATGGGCAGCAGTGCCAGGAATGCAACCCAGGAGCCCTGACTTCTTGTTCCCTGTGCTAAATGCTAGACTAAACTGTCTTCCCTGAAGGCATGGAGGCAAGGTGGGGGGAGGAGATAGCTCAGTGGTTTGAGCATTGGCCTGCTAAACCCAGGGTTGTGAGTTCAATCCTTGAGGGGGCCATTTAGGGATCTGGGACAAGAATTGGGGATTGGTCCTGGTTTGAGCAGGAGGGGTTGGACTAGATGATCTCCTGAGGTCCCTTCCAATCCTGATATTCTATGAAAGAGAGAGAGAGATGAAACAGTAAGAAATCAAACAACCAGAGAGAGCACGAAGAAAGTAAATAGAAAAAAAAGTGAACAGAACACAAGAAAGGAATAAAGGATGGAATGAATAAATTGTCTGGAAGAGAGAGAAAATGAAGTCTAGAGGCATTTAGGGCCTGATTCAAAGACCACTGAAGTCAGTGGAACAACTCCCATTGTCTTCACTAGGCTTTGAATCAAGCAGGCCCTTTACAGGAGGCATACGGAAGCCTGGAGAAAAACAGATGAAAGAAAGAACAGCAAACAACCAAAAGAACAGTAAGATGGGAGGCAGTAAACAAGAGCTAGAAACACAACATAGATTTTTAAAATGTTGATTTTATTTAACATTAATACCATAAAAGAACAGCGAGCTATAAAACATCTGGCAGAAGCTTTTTCCATAAATCAATCCTCATTACAAAGCAACAACAACAAACCAGGTTATTTCCCCAATGCAATAATGTTTTATATAATTACAATAAGGAATCTTCAGGGAGTGTGGTCACTCTAACGTCTGTGCAAAGAGTAGCTAGACTAAATTGTAATATAACTATGGTAATTGTGCTTAGAAAAACAAATACCTTTGTAAGAGTTGCTTTCAAAAGAAAGATATGAAACACTTTTAAACAGCTTACATAATAGTGCCTAACAGATTTAAAAAACAACACCACTTGTATCTATAAGTGTCAATCAATGCCGAAGATCTGAGGTGGAGGACACAAAATTAGACTTAACTCAAATTTTTTTAAAAAAAGTTAAAACTGTGTGTATGTCTTCATGAATTATGTAGAGTGGATTTTATTTAGTGAATGCGTCCCTACACTTTGTTCTTTAAAAAATAAAAATCAATCACTGCCAGCAGCTAAGAATTCTTGGGTAACCTTATAATGACAAAGCAGTGTCTATGCACAGAGCAAAGGGGGAGAAATAGTAACAAACATAATGTGTAGTTACAAATGTCTAAAAGGCTTGTCTAAGCACAGAGCTGGGAAAAAGGAACCAATGGGTTCTAATCCCATCTCTGAGAATGACTCACTGTGACTTTAGGCAGATCACAGTTTTAATTATGTAAGTCCTCCAATACTGAGAGCATTCATTTTAAAGAACTGTGTAAGGATTCTATATATTTATTTTGATTATAGGACAATATAAAATGAAGCCTGTCCTTCTCTAGGCACCCTTGCCATTAATTAAAATATTTTCTTCTCCTTTTCCTCCTCCACCAAAAAACGACACATTTCTCCCTCAAAGCAATCAAAGTCTCCTACCTGTTGCACTCTGCTCCTAAAAGCCATGCCACCAACTGCCTCAGCTCCCTACCCCCACCAAAGCCTGCTCAAACAGGTGGGACTTGCCGTATGTCCAGATCATCAACAGACTCACAAGGCTTTGGATGCAGGGTGAGAGTGAATTGCAAAGATGAGGGGCCATCGCACAATTCCCCATCAGCAGCTCCTGTACTTATATAGTGAAGTGGCTAAAGCTTATATGCTTCTGCACTACTCAGAACAGTAAGGCGCCAGAAGAGGGGTGTTCTCAGATAGGAAGGTTCCCAGGCCAGTTAAGGCTTTACAGTTAAAAATCAGCACCTTAAATTCTCCCTGGAAATAAACAGACGGCAAGTGCAGATTCTGGACACTGGTGTGAGGTGCTCAGACAGATACTCTGCTTCATAAGCAAGCTACTGCGTTCTGCTCTATCTTCACCCACTGAATGGATTTCAGGTAAAGCACACTGCAGTAATCCAGTCGAGAGGTGATAAAGGCATAGATCATGGTCGCTAGGTCCATATCCCAGAGAAAAGGTTGCAGCCTCCTAGCTAGATACAAATGGCAAAATGTTGTCCTGGTCATTGCTGTCGTCCGAAAGCATCTGGGAATCTAACCAAACCCCCACATGACCATTGTTTACTGTCGAAGTTCCCAAACATCCTCTGTCAAAGAAGTTCACGTATCCTCTGCCAACTCTTCCATTTGTTTCGCCCACACTCCATAATCCTCAGTTTTCTCAGGAATGGGCCTCAGCCAATTTGCTCTAATTTATTTCCTAACCTAGCATGGACACTAGGAAAAATGCACAGCCTCATTCACTGGCTGGACTTGACAGAGATATAAAGCTGGGGGTCATCAACATACTTTGAATCCTTCAATCCAGAGATTTGTATATAATTCGCTTCACTGGCCCACATACATATTGGATAAGTGGGGTTACAGAATTGTGGTACCCAACATGAGAGCGCCCTCCAGGCAGAGGGACAATTGCCCCACACTGCACGCTGGAATCTGTCAGCAAGAAAGCAACAAAGCCACAAAAATGCATCCCCATCCACTCTAGCACTTTATACAGACATGCTCAATAACCTGCACTTAGTGCCAGCCTACGAGCAGACAAAACATGACTCGTAAAGCTCATGTCATTTTTATGAAAATCATAGGGTGGCAGTTTTCCATAAGAACTTAAAAATCAATTTACTGGGTGAATCCCTGTCCCTCATTGAAGCCAATGGCAAAACCCACATTGACTTCAACAATGTCTGTATTTCACACAGTGTCTCTCTTACATTTTACATATGACAATATGCTGAGTCACAGTGGGCTGGGGGAACTGAGTTCTGTTGTGTAATGTCACCAACCTTACTCGTGCAACTAAATGCATCGTAAACCAAGCTGATGCAATATTTCTGAACTGTAACTATATATGTATATAAAGAACAATCTTTTATTCCCAGAAACAGAGCCTTGCTTAAAATGGCAAATTATTGTGAACAGATTACATGCCACAAGTTTTATTAAACCAAGTTCCTCAGAAGTGAATGTTTTAAACGGCCAAATTTTTCAGTTTTATCTGTTTGAAAAAACTGGATTGATTATTGTGAAAGAAATCAGGGCACTCATCTTATTGTCGGGATGTGTACCGACTACAAATGTCATGTGCTCTGTCTCCAGGAAACACACAGAGGGCCAAACAACAATAGGCCGTAGATTCCTGGGATGAGATTAGCCATTGAAAGGCAGCACGAGAAATACCACAGCACTATTTTTGTGAAACTAGAGCTCATCATCAATGCAAAATCTATGATGGAGCAGTTATATCGAAGTTGTGACCATTGATATGAACGTCTCCATAACATCTGTTTATGAGCCCCAGGGGAACCATTTGCCTTTATGAGCCCAGGAAATGTAGATCACAACAAAGCAAGCGTGATCACTGGTGACTTTAATAGCCACAGCATCACATGGGGTTACCACAAAAATTATGAGAATGGAGACTTGTCAAGATGTGGGCCAAGGCACATCACCTAAGCCTGATCCACAACTCAAAACTACTCCTGATAGAGGGGAAGGTGTAATCCCAATCTCGCCTTTGTTGACAGCAGCATAGAAATTATGTGCAAAGACAACATGTTGGAACCCATCACACACACAACACAGATCAATCACAATCAATGCCCTAGCAGCCATAACTCCAAATTTGGTACCAATGCGTAGATGCTTCAATTTCAAGAAAGCAGATTGGAGAGGCTTCTCTGAAGACCTTAATAAAAAACTGGCTTACATTGATTCAACTCCGGAGAATTATGATCTTTGTCATTTACGTGCTGAAAATGATGGGCCAAACTCATCCCTGATGCGACTTCATGTTTCACTCTCTTTCCTCTCGAAGGATCCCTTTACAGAATGAGGAATTGATTCACCCTTTGGGCTCAGAGTATTGCACTGTCTCAATGGGGCCAGCTCTCCTCTCAGGAGCATGTGTGTGTGGGAGAACGTGGGGGAGTTCACCTCCGGAAATGAGATGGATGGTGGTATCCCACCCTTCCCTGGAGGTTCCACTGGCGAACAATAGCTTTACATTCTCCTCCAGGATCCATGATAGCCTCTCTGGCACAGGTTATTCAAAGTACATGCAGAATCTGTGCATGTCCTGGGTGTCCTTGCCATCCATGACCACTTTGGGGGCCACAGCCCTTGGATCCAAACCCCTAAAAGCAGCAGACTTAGGGCAGATTGTAGTACTGTATCCCCGCTTCAGGTGGATTTCTGCCAGCAGATTCCAGGCAATGAATCTGGTGCATATAAGGGATCTCTTCACCCACCATTGAGGTGGAACACAGCTTTCATTGAAGTTTATCATAAATTATGTAGTATTCACCCAGACAGTCTTTATGGCCTCTTGCTCAAACACATGTACTATTTGAGCTCACATTAATACAGAGAGGATTATAAGTCTCTCCAGGTGTGCACATAATTTAAGTAGCTGGTTTTAATTATTTTTTCCAAAATACTAAAGTCCTCTGATCCACCTTGGGGCCCAATACCAGCCATTTCAATTTAAAAAACAAAGACTTTTTTAAGCCTCATTGGCAGGACCCGAGAGGAGAGTGCATGCTGCACTCAGAACGTAAAACATCCAAAATGAACTGTGTATAAAATGAAGAGGAGAAGAATTTGCGGGCTGGATAGCACAGGAGGCTGAGAATGAAGATGCACCAAAAGGAACTGTGATGGCGGTGCTCTAGGGAGTCCTTTCCAGCCATCAGACAGCATAAGAGCATGCCCTCAGACAATCCTCTCCCCACCCCCCCTTTTCTTTTTAAAAAATAATCTTGTCCATCTGCCACTCATCCATGGCTCTCACCATACCTCTCTTCTGCATCTAGGAGCTGTCCTCCTCCTCCCTTCCCCCACTGTCTCCTCCATTCCATTTCCCGTCGCCCCTCTACATTTCCCACCAGCTCTACCTACCTCTCTTCCCCTCTCCACCTTGGTCTCCCTCCTCCTTCTCCCACCAGAACAAATATAAGTGGCACATCCACATTCTCCTACTCACCTCTGGTAACACTTGCCCCACTTGTCCCAACCCTGTCCCTCCCTCCATGCCCACCCTCCCCACCTCCCACACCCATCTCCTCCTAAAACTCCACTCTTCCCATTCCCAACCTCATGCTTACCACCTCCCTTTCTCGTGAATGCCCACTCCCTCTCTACAAAGATCACAGCCATCCACAACCTCTTCCTCTCTCTCAGCCTCCAGCTCCTGCCTCTCTCAGAGACCTGGATCCCTTCGTCGGCCACTGCCTCTGCAACTGCCCTCTCTTAGGGAGGCCTCTCCTTCTCTCACACTCCCTGCCCTGGATCAGACCACGGGTGTTGTTAGGGTGTTGGGCTTCTTCTCTCCCACTTTTCACCTCTCTCTTCTCTGCCTTCCCTACCACTCTATTTTTTGAACAGCACCACAGCTGAGTCATCTCTTTTCTCACCTTCCATGCTGCTGTTATCTACTGTCTACCCAACTCTTCTCCACCAGCCTTCAGATCAGATTTTGACTATTGGCTCACTCACTCTCTCTTCCTTTCCTCACAGTCTCCCACATTGATCCTCAATGACTTCAACTTCCATGTTCAGGACTCATCCAACCCCTTTGCTGCAGGTTTCCTCACGCTCACCTCTTCATTCAACCTGCTGTCCTAGTTCACCTCTCCCATTCACCAATATGGCCTTTGACTTGACCTAGTCTTCACCAAGCACTGCTCTCTCTCTCTCTCTCTCTGATTTTTCTGTCATTGAGTTCCCCCTCTTTGACCATTACTTGGTCTCTTTCAGGATCACCCATCAGCCCCTGGTCTTTCCGTGACTTCCAGCCCAGCAGCAACGACGACTTCTCATCTGCTCTCAGAACCTCTCTGCCCTGCCCACTCTTCCTTTTCTTCTGTTGATATGGTTGTTAATTCTCTCTCTGTTTCTGTCTCCTCCTCCAAACTTGAGTCTTTTACCCCTCTCTCCCATGACAAGGTCAGCCCTGCCAACCCCCAGCCCTGGCTCACCCCCAACATCCACTTTCTACACTCCTTTTGTGCGACAGAGAATTTCTGGAGGAAATCCCATGACCATGCTGACTTCCTCCACTACAGGTTTGTTCTCTCTTCCTTTAGTTCTGACATCTTCCTGCCTAAACAATTCTACTTCTCCAACTTAATTGAATCCCATGCCCACAATCCCAGCTGCTTTTTCCACCACCTTTGAGTCAGTCCTCAAATTCAGCCCTCTGCCTCTTTCCACTCCTCTCTCCGCAGAAGATTGTGCTAATTTCTTCCAAGAGAAAACTGACAATATGCAACACAGCCTTCCTTCCCCCTCCTACAACTCTCTCCTCTAACCCCCCTCCCCATCAAAGATACAAATGTTTTTGCCTGCTTTTCTCCTCTAACCCCTCTAGTTGCCCCTGTGGTCCCATCCCATCCCGACTCCTGATCTCCCTTACACCCACTCTCATCCCTTCCCTTACTCTTCTCTGTAACCTATCATTCACTGTCCTCTGGCTTTTTCTCCTCACAATGCTTCAGTTTCTCCCATTTTGAAAAGCTCACCCTTGAGCCCACTTGCCCACTCCAACTCTCTACCTGCCCTTTCACACCTAGGTGGTCCCTCTAAGTCAAGGATTAAATAAATTAGTGAGATGGTATAGGGAAGCCTGCATTGCCAGGGCTTGTTAATTGGATGAAGGACCTTAAATTCTCCTTTTCATCTCTGAACATATTGTCTACAATAGCGGTCTGGAGTTCCTCTCCATCCTAGACCCTCTCCAATCCTGCTTCTGCCCCTTGCACTCCACTGAAACTGCTCTCACTAAAGCCACTAATGACCTCTTTCTAACCAAAGTTCAGAACCAGTAGTCCATGGTGACCTACCAACCATCTTCAGCACAGTCAGCCATGCTCTTCTACTTGAAAACTTGTCCTCTCTTGGCTTCCATGGCTCTGTCCACTCCTGATTTTCCTCTTACTTCTCTAATTGCTTCTTCAATGTGTCCTTCAGAGAATCTTCCTCGTCCTCCCGCCAACTTTCTGTGAGGATTCCCCAAGGCCCCTCTCTTTTCCCTCTACAACCATCTGCAAAGACAAATGCAACTACCTTCTTGATGCTGATGACTCACAGATCTACCTCTCTATTGCAAACCATCTCCTTCTGTCCATACTAAAATCTTGACCTGTCCCTCTGACACATCCACATTGATATCTGGCCGTCAGCTCAACATAGCTAAAACAGTGCTCTTAATCTGCCCCACAAACCCTCTGTGCTACCTCCTTTCTTGATCACTGTAGACAACCCCAACATCCTGCCTGTAACCTGGGCATCATCTTCAATTCAGACCTCTCACTATATCCTCGTATCCAGGCTCCCTCTAAATCTTGCACATTCTTTCTGCATAACAGCTTGGAGATGTAGCCTTTCTTATCCATCCATTCAGCTTGTCCAGGCTGTCATCTTCTCACACCTCAATTACTGCAACATCATTTTCTCTGGCTTGATAAGTGCCATATTGCCCCATTCATATCCATGCAGAATGCTACAGCAAACATTTTCCTGGCCCATCATTTTGACCATGTACTCCCTCTCTTTGGATCCCTCCATTGGTTTCCCCTTCTATACCATATCAAATATAAGCTGCTGTCTTCACTTTCAAGGCACTTCACTGTTGAGATGTTGACTTCTGCCTCCATTTGCTCAGTGATGCCAGCCTGCATTGATTAAATTTTCAAACAAGAACCTTGGTGTTATGCTCCCCCATAAACATCTGCAAAGCTACCTCACTGTCCTCCTTCAAAACCTTCCTCAATGCTCTCCTTTTCCAGAAAGCCTACAAATATCTTGGAAAGGGTTAGGCAACTGGCATGTGGATATCAGTGTCCATCATGCTGATCAACATTGTCTCATTGTTTTCCTTGTGCTCCTGCATTTGTCCGTCTACCTGTTGTCTCTTGTCTTACACTTAGATTGCAAGCTCTCTAGGGCAGGAACAGTCTTGCTCTGTGTTTGTACAGTGCCCAGTACAATGGCATCCTGGTGCCACAACTCGGGCTTCTAGGCACTATGGTAATACAAATAAATGGTGATGATGATGATAAATATAGGTAAGTAATGGTCTAGGAAGTCAGTACTGACCTACTGTGTTGCTAGTGAATTTATTAGGCTCACAGCCAGCATTTTAATCTAGGCAGGGAGTGACCAAAAGCGGTTCCTGTCGAATCACTGTTTGGTGGCCTATGTGTAATGAACTGGTTGCATTTGTTCAGTTCTCGGTGGACAAATGAGTATCACCCAAGCCCACCCACCACAACTGGCTCTAGCTCACATTCAGCCTCAGTAGAGATGCCAGTTGCCGAAGGGGCCTGGAGAATGAGCTACCCTCTCACTCCTAGGTGGTCCCTCCAAATCAAGGATAAAATAAGTTGGTGGGATAGTATGGGAAAGCCTGCACTGCCACTGACTGCTCACTGGATCAACAGAAGCTTTCAGTTTGTAGTGTTATTAAATACGGCACTTTCAAGCACAAAATTCACACTTAAAAAAAGAAAAAGCTTGACACCAATCACATACCTAGGTTCAGCCCAGAACCATTTGCATTGTCAGCTTATAAACCTGTGAAAATACTGTTATCCAGCTAACATCCAACTCTTGGTTGAGTTATATAAGCCTCCTGGCACCTCTGGGTCTGAATAGTACAATATGGACAAATAAAGAAATATGGGCTATAGGAGGAGAGAGAAGGACTTATTACACAAGGAGAAGACTCAGTCTAACGAGCTCGTAGTAGCAGCAGCAGCAATGGTGATGGACAAGCTTCCCAGAAGGGAATGCTGCATCTCTGTGTTTACATATTGATTGTTTTAACCATCGTTCAGTTCCAGGAATCACAGACTATAAAAATGATCTATCTTTGTGGTTTGGCACCCATTGCGGGCTTCAGTGCAGGCACCACTGCTAATTGCCAACATCTGCAAATTATTATGTGGGTTTTTTTTTTTTTTAAAAAAAAAAGCCTCAGGCTGCAATACGTACGTCACTAGCTGGTTGCACCTACTACTGAGTAACAGGGTGGAATTTGGAAGCTGGTGCTTAGCCAACGCAGGTCACTGGGTTTACCAGTAAGCATATTTTTTATAATATTTCTTCTCATAGCTACTGTGTTGTACAACAAATTGTAGCTAAATAAAACTCAGAGAAAACAACTTGTAGTTTCATGTTAAGGGTTAACATTACCCTAAAAAGACTGTCATCGCTTCAGAACATATTGGTGAATGAAGAGCATCCAGATCATTTAAAAAATAAAAAACTTTCCATGATAATGTACAGAGCCAGAGACAATTAGTACAGTGGTATCGTTATTGAATCTGTCCAAGAAGGAAAACACTCCATACAGGTAGTTTTGTGATCATATGTAGAAGCAATACAGAACAGTTTGCCAAAGGACAGTGTCCTCCTTGCTGAAAAGTTTGGCAATAATCTGTATGTAGCAAGTCAGCCACAAGGGCTTACCACATGCTTGCATAAGTTAGGCAGATCTCATGACTGACACACAATAGAGCAAATGTTTTACAAGGGAACCATCCTTACCCAACATCTGTCTGGTATATGAGTGAGAAAACATCATCTTGAACAATTAAGCCACAGCTGCTAGGCAACTAAGACAAGTAGCTGGAAATGAATCACATGACATTAAGTCATAGGAGAAAACAGGTCAAAGCCTAGCAGCTCTAGAATACTCTCTTTCTTGCTTCTAAAAGGCAAAAGCTCGTAGTTAAGCTGGGTTGTGATGAAGCTCTCAGCCATGGCTCTAATTTGTACCCACTATTTGCCAATCAATTTACAAGGTAAGTAGTAGAAGTTTCATTGAAAGGGCTCCTGCATGAGTGTCAGTAACCAACAGTTACACAAAAGTAAAGGTCATTGGTATACTTCATGTGTGTGTGGATTTGCCATGGAAAATACTCAGGCTCTAATATGAAATGTATTAGAGGTATGGAAATCAGAGTATTAGACACCATTCCTTTTTATTTTCCAACTATATTAAAAAGGCAGTGAGACAATATTTATTCTGTGTTACTTTACTGTGGACGAAGGTAGATAAGGCTGAAACACATTATTCATTCTCAACACACTGCCATGTTCAAGAAAATCATTATCACTTAAGGCAAGACTGGTTATTAAATGCATTTGTATCAAGCGGCACAAGATAAATTGCCTTGCATTTGTTGTATAGCCAGTACAGGACCAGCTATGAGAAAACAGACATATAAGCCCAGATTTTCAGGCCAGCCTCAACCCAACCTTCCTCTTCGTACCTTGTATACAGTTTACACACACATCAGTTTATTGAAATACAGGAAGGCAGCTGGCGGAGAGAGACAGACACAAACATTCCCAAAATCATGGAAGTCTGTGAATTAAAGATTTGCTTACTCCTTCTAGGATTAAGTTAACAGGCAGTTAAGAAGATGAACAATGTCAACTAGCAGTAATTCCTCTATATATTTAAGCTTACCATTTATTAGTACAATTAGCCATATCCAAAAGTTTCTCATTCTTGGACTCTGTGGTCTCCATTGACAAAGAGCTAAGACATCAATCTGAAGCAGGGAAGTTATTCATTGTGTTACTGAAAGTCTTTCAAATAAAATACGTTACTCTTGCCTGCTGTGGCACGGGCGATGATCTTTCATTTCTCTATGAATTCCATTAACCCTTGATGAGTAAGAACAGGGCTTGGGCAAGGCAACAGACGACAAACTGAGGTAAATGTGGGAAAAGTGATAAAAAGTGGCTTCATAGTCAGAATTTACTGGCCATAATCATGTGTCAAGGGTCTTTTTTCATCAGTCTGTAAGCAGGATTTCACTACAGGTGGGGGCAACAATGTGACCGTTCTAGCCTTGTTTATTTCACTAAGGAGTGGCTACTAGCTGGAAACAGACAACTAAGAGAACCCTGTACAGCAGTGGTTCTCAAACTAGGGCCGCCGCTTGTTCAGGGAAAGCCCCTGGCGGGCAGGGCTGGTTTGTTTACCTGCCACGTCCGCAGGTTCGGCCGATCGCGGCTCCCACTGGCCGCAGTTTGCTGCTCCAGGCCAATGGGAACTGTGGGAAGTGACACGGGCCAAGGAACGTGCTGGCTGCCCTTCCCGCAGCCCCCATTGGCCTGGAGAGGCGAACCGCAGCCAGTGGGAGCCGCGATCGGCCGAACCTGCGGACGCGGCAGGTAAACAAACCGGCCCAGCCCGCCAGGGGCTTTCCCTGAACAGGCGGCGGCCCTAGTTTGAGAACCACTGCTATACACAGAAGGAAGAGGTCAAAGGTTAATTATACCCCCTAAAGGGGTATGAGTAATGGAATTTGTGCCTGAACACCTAGACAGTTTAAAGAAAAGCTGCCTAGAGAAGTGTGAACATAAAATATCACTTTGTCCACTACTCAGGGTGTCCTTCTTGGAAACAGATGACATCATCTTCCTTACATCAAGGATGGGATCTCTTTGCCTGGCAGTCTTTCACCCCAGCCCTCAGGATAAAAGTTGAAAGGTCTCGGGAAATCCCATTTGCCCTGCTGCCACAACTTGCTTTTCTTGGAACAAAAGTCAAATGCTCACCAAAAGTTGGACAAGCTAGAAAGAAATTAATGGAGAGAAGGAAAAAAAAAAAAAAGCAGGAATACAAAACTATGCACCTACATGGAAATGTTCCCTGTTCTGTATCAGGTGCAGTAATAATTGACATGTATATTACAAACAGGCCAGGCCTGCAAAATATTTTGCTACCAGTTTCCCTCCATACAAATTCAAAATAAATTACTGACTCCTGGTGACCCACTTTTCCTCTCCCCACACTCCCATTCCAAAAAGAAAATAACAGGCTCATGTGAATGATCCACAAAATTTCAGGTTTGATAACTAAATAGGATGATCATGTGTCTCTGAAAACTGGAATGGTCCTGTTTTCAGGGCCTGTCCCTGTTGGTCTTACCAAAAGAAGAGTTTATTTTGGCTTTTGCCAATCTCACCTGACTGTCCACCTGAAGAGCCAGAGGCCGGCAGAGCTGGCAAAACTGATACCATGCTGGGTAAGCATGCATGCACTAGGGTTGCCAGACATCCGGTTTTCGATCGGAACGCCCGGTCAAAAAGGGACCCTGGTGGCTCTGTCAGCACTGCTGACTGGGCCATCAAAAGTCCAGTCGGCAGCACAGCAGGGCTCAGGCTGGCTCCCTGCGCGCCCTGGCTACGCACAGCTCCCCAGAAGCAGCTGGCATCTCCAGTCTTTAGGCGCAGGGGCAATCAGGGACGCTCCATGTGCTGCCCCCACCCCTAGCGCCGGCTCCACAGCTCCCATTGGCCAGGAACCACAGCCAATGGAAGCTACAGGGGTGGTGCCTGTGGGCACAGGCAGCACACACCATGCAAAGCCACTTGGCCTCCCCTGCGCCAAGGGGCTGGACATGCTGGCCGCTTCTTGGAGCGGCACGGAGCCAGGGCAGGCAGAGAGCCTGCCTTAGCTCCACTGTGCCTCTGACCAGGAGTCGCCTGAGGTAAGCACTGCCCAGCTGGAGCCCAAACCCCCACATGCATCCCACGCCCCTGCCCTGCTCAGAACCCCCTCCTGCACCCAACCTCCCTCCCAGAACCTGCACCCTAGAGCCCAACACCTTACCCCAGCCCTGAGCCCCCTCCAGCACCTCAAACACCACATCCCTGGCCACACCTAAGAGCCCATATCCCCAGCCGGAGCCTGAACCCCCTCCTGCATCCAACCCCCTGCCCCACCCCTGAGCCTGCTCCCTCACTCCTAACCCCTTGGTCCCAGCCAAGAGCCGCCTCATGCACTCCTCATCCCCAGCCACACCCCAGAGCCTACACCCCCATCTGGAGCCCTCACCCCCCTCCTGCACCCCAACCCCCTGCCCCAGCCCAGATTCACATCCCAAACCCTGAACCCCTCATTTTTGGCCCCACTCTGGAGTCCACATGCCCAGCTGGAGCCCTTACCCCATTCTGCACCCCAACCCCCTGCCCCAGCCCAGTGAAAGTGAGTGAGGGTGGGGGAGAGACAGTGACAGAGGGATGGAGACTGGAGTGAGTGTGGGGAGGGACCTCAGAGAAGGGGTGGGGCAGGATCTCAGGGAAGGGCCAGGGCAGGGTGTTCAGTTTTGTGCAATTAGAAAGTGGGCAACCCTAGCACACACTACAGATCTGTCATACACTAATGTTGCTACCCTACCCCTATGAAAGTTTGCAGTAAGCAATCCCTCCCTCTCACAGAGTCAGATCTGGGGGCCTGATTCACCTCTAATGTAGACCTGTATAGATCAGGAGTACATCCACTGAAGTCTGGTATAAAACTGGTGTCAGTGAGTGGAGACTCAGGCCTGAGACTCTGGGCACAGAGACAAGCAGTTCAGCTGGCCTGCTACAATATGTGGGCAGCTACCGACCCAGATAAAGAGGAAGCACCCAGGCTTCTGCACTCCTCCTCTGCAGCATTGCTGATGGCGGAGCGGTAACCTCAGCAGATCTGTGTTTTCCTATCAGCCCAGAACGCTAGACGTGTTCAGTGAGTGAGCTCACAACACCTGTGCCCTGGCATCATCTCAGTAAACTAAAGGTGCTGAGCCTGTGTTTGGATGACACCCAACAAAGCTAGAGGTGCTGAATCAGTGACATCACAGAGCCCTGTCTCTTGGCATCACACCACCAAGCTAGAGGTGCTGCGCAGGGGTTAACGTGAGGAGCACATGTAAGCACAGTGCACTCTCCACAGCTAATAGCAGGAGGAGAGTTCCCCCTCCTCTCCCTCTACTGAACTTGGGGGAGTGGATGGATTTGTGATGGCTTCAGACTTTCCACCCAAAAGAACAACTCGGAGGATAATGTTCTTTGGCTTTTTAAGTAGGGTACCACATAATTCAACTGTCAGCCCTCCTGGTCAGTGTGTCTATGAAGTCTTTAGGATGAGTGTGCAGCTTGAACATAGTGAAGGAGACAAGGAGACAGGCAGCAGCTAATCTGTATAGGACCCTCAAGGTGAGGATGGGTATATAGATAAATGGACAGACAGATTTAACTTGGTAGTGAAAAAAATGTATGCGCACACAAATAGCTAGGGAACGCATATACACGTTCAGTAGAGGATCATGACTCAAACAACAAAAAAATAAGCTCAGAATGGCTTATCATGTTTTTGTCCATCTTCTAGAGACACCCCATCCCATCCTTTCAGTTGGACACAAGTTTACTACATCCCTTATTATTGATTTCAGTAAATGTGACACAAAATAGCTGTGCGGTCTTCGTTTCCAGATCATACTGTATTTTTTTCCCCTTCACCAGTGTCATATTATAACAGACTAGCTAGTCAGGAAAAATGCCTTAAATGTGTGATCACATTGTCCTGTACCCTGACATCTTCTTTGGGTGACTATTCCTTCTGTATAATTGGTCACAGGTACCATAATTAAACGTAAAATACACAAGATCAAAAAGCTCTGAAAAATTCTCAGTGGGATTCATTCCATTTTGCTCTTCGCTTTTATCTTCCATTGAAGACTCCAGAGCGCAAGGAAAAAGACACCTTTAAAAAGTACTCTTCACTCTTTTGGCTTCTCTTCTCTTCCTCCATCACTCTTGCTGACCCGCAACTCTTGATTCCAACTCAACCACACCCATGCAGTCACATTATGAATTGCAGATAAAGATGCAGCAGACCTATTGTGAATGGGGCAGGCTTATTTGTTAAGAACTCTGGTGATGTGGCAGATCTTAGGTTTTCTTGGACCTTCCAAGTGAATTTAATGACTGAATGAAGCTTACGTGATTGGAGGGACGTCAATTGCAACTGAGAAAAAGTTCAGGTGGGATTGTATTTTTCCCTGAACAAGGCCTGTCTTGACCATGCTGAGCTAAATCAGGAGATTACAGGCTTGAATTCCATAGACTTGAGCTTTGCAATGTGATAACCTTTGTGCTTTGAAGTCACCTTAACACCCATATGCAGAAGAGTCCATGTTCTAGGTTCCTCATCTCGGTATTAACCACACATTGAATGCGAAGGCTGCTCACTCCTGCCATTTATTCTCCATCCCTGACAGAAGGGCTCTTGGACTGGCCATACAATAAAATGTTTATAGGGTCACAACAGGTTACTATAATGTTTGCAGCTAAAATCATAGACTCAGACTAAGGCCAGAAGGGACCATCATAATCATCTAGTCTGACCTCCTGCGCATTGCAAGGCACAGAACCTCATCCACCCACTCCTGTAATAGGCCTATAACCTCTGGCTCAGTTACTGAAGGGGGCAGATCTTGATTTAAAAGATGTTAAGTTACAGAGAATCCACCAGTTACTCTAGTTCAAACAAGCAATTGACCTGTGCCTCATATTGTGGAGGAAGGCAAAAAACAAACAAACCCCAGTGTCTCTGCCAATCTGACCTGGGAAAAAATTCCTTCCCAACCCCAAATATGGTGATCAGTTAGACCCAAAGTATGTGGGCAAGACCCACCAGCCCGACACCTGTAGGAACTCAGAGCCCTCCCTATCTAGTGTCCCATCAGGACTAGATTTTCCTTCGCTTTTTTAATTTCTAGTTAGCAAATAGTTAAATCTCAGGCAAGCAGTTCACAGGAGGTGTCCTCTGGAATCACAGATAATTCCATCCACTGGGAGTGGTTCCCAAACAATCTAGTTTACCCAATATCTGTCACCTCTCTTTAGGAGTTTAGTAGGACTGGATCATTTCCAAGCAGGAAGTTTTGTCCATAAATGGGTTAAGAGGAGGGCGGGGTTGAGACGGGCCACTGCTGAACACAAAAACAGACATCACCTACCCATCAGTTATAATAACTGGGCATTGTCACTGGCAGTCTACAACAGGGGAATTGCACTGTAATAAAGATTTAACCAGCACTTGGAATTGGGACCAGGTCACTCACTTCCAGCATGTAGCTGTTGCCTAGATACTGTGTTGAATGGCATTCTGCACAACAGACAGACTAAGACTAGATAGATCACGATAAACCCTTTTGTAATAAAAAAGGCCTGTCATCAACACTTTGGTAATCAGGGCATTTTTTTCCCCACTTAAATCCGCGCAGCCTCACACTGATGTCTAGGGGCCTGCACAGCTGCAAAGCCAGGGCAGAATCTGGCCCATTGAGTGCCCATAAGAATGTTTTTTACCATGTAAAAAACGTTAAGGTCAGATCCTCTAGTGCCATACATCCGTTGTGTGACATCCTGGACATATTCCGGCCAAAAGCCATTTTAACCTGCCCAAGGAGGATCATCACCACAGTGCAAGGAGAATCCTTTAGTCAGTGGCATAGACCAGACAACAAGGGTTTTACACCCCTCAGCGTCTCTGCCACAAGCATTACAGTGGAAAGGAAACATAGCCAGAAGAAAATGGACCAGGCCAGGATGCCCTGAGCTATGCTGATCCTCAGCTGTAAGTTTGGATCCCTGTGGCCATCGCAGCCAGGCATAAGTTAGATCAGCCCTCACACTGCTCCTTACACAGGGCAAGAGGACTGGCATGCATAGAGCAGTAACAGGACCAGGAGAGTGGAAAGAGGAGCTTTAGAAAAGCACACAACCTAGCTTGTACTCTGTGTAGTTTAGCTGCACTCCAGGATCTGGCCTTCTATCTGTGCTTACTTGCACATGCAAAGTTAACAGTCTAGGTAGATATTTGCATGCAGGTTACCTAAGCAGCACACATCTTGCAGGAACTGTGTGCACAGTTGTAAGCAAGTGTACACTTGTGCACTTTTTCTGCATGCAAGAAAGCCTTTGTTTTCAGAAATATGGCCCTTAATGGTCTCTGCAGTTTGGCACTGCTATGCAATAACCACGCACACCAGTAGTAAACCAAATGAAAAAAGCAGTCTCAGAGGAATCTAAAAACATTTGTTTCTAACCTTGGACAATGTAGGGAAAGAATGAGTCTGTAGCTCAGATTCAATTTGGTGAGTTTGGATCCACTCAGATGGATCAAAAACAAAGTGTCCCCTGCCATATGGCATCAGCACTCCTAGCATCCTCTAGCTCCTTTCACATTCCTTACTGCTGTCTGGGCTGGCTGCCTCCTCTCTCTTCAACCCCAGCATTGGTTCTCCACCTACCTCTCCCACCTCAAAGAGGCCTCAGAGTCCTTCCACTGATCCAACCTGCTGACTGGCTGTCTCCCTCCACCCCATTGCTAGTACCAGACTTATTTCACCCAGTCCCTCCGCGCAATACAACAACTTCCACCCTGCAGCCCTTTCCCTGCCCCAGAGGATCCCAGCGCTACCTGGCCCCCTTCCGCACCTGCTTTCCATACCACTGGTATGGGTCAGGATTGGTGTCTGTCACTAACACGTGGCCACTCTCCATTATTGATGAATCCCACCCCAGAGTTTCATCAGATCCAGAATATCAAGTTATGAGTAAGTTAACACGACTGGCGGGTTGCAAATTGGAGAATCACAGGTCACTCATTTGGATTTCCTTAACCAGAACAGGCCTGAATCTCTCTCCTCCATTTCAGCCTGACAGCAACATAACACCATCACAGTCGACAGATGCAGGCAGTGCAATGGAGCAAATCTGCCATGGGTGTCAATTGGCACAGCTCCATGGAGGTCAGTGAAGCCATTGACTTCAAAGGAGCTATGAGGACTTACACCAGCCAAGGTGTAAGTACAAACAAATGTTGGCAGACGGTCAGCGAGCATCACAACAGCCCAGTCAGCCCAGCGCTCACTAGCAGCTCTGCCAGCCAAGCCGCTGGAGAGTGGGAAGGAGTGTCCCCCCACAGCAGTGTCTTCCAATAGCAGTGGAGACATTATGGCTACAGAGGCCAGGCACAGGTATAATACCTACAAACGTGCTACAGGGAGCATGACTGCGGGTTGCCCTTTCTACAGTCCCCCCCCCCAAAAAAAAGTACAGCTTGGTCTCTCACAAGCATGGTGATCTTTGCACATGTGAGTGTGGCAGGGACCATGACAATGCCACCCACTCAGGCAAGCCCGCTCTGGAGCACTGGATACTTTCAGCATCCCTAGCGGTCAGAGAGCACTGGTAGCTTTATTATGGCTGTCTCGTGTGTTGGACAATGACAGTTTGATCTTTAAAAGCACCTTCCCTCCTGACACAACTTGGTCTCATGAGTAATTAGACAGGTGCAAGCCAAACATCAAGTACAGCAACATACCATCTCTGACAGGGACAGCCCTATGACTGTGCCAAGCACCTGGATCAGTAGTTCTCAAACTTTTGTCCTAGTGACCCCTTTCACACAGCAAGCCTCTGAATGCAACCCCCCCTATAAATTAAAAACAACACTTTTTTATATATATACACATTTAACACTATTATAAATGCTAGAGGTGAAGCGGGTTTGGGGTGGAGGCTGACAGCTCGTGACCCCCCACGTAATAACCTCACGACCCCCTGAGGGGTCACGACCCCCAGTTTGAGAACCCCTGGTCTAGCTGCAAAGGGCCTTCCCTTTGTGGGGCCCCTCTTTGTTAGCTTTCCTTCTCAACACGAGCTCTTCTGCCTCCACCTTGGGTGGCGGGAGGGAAGGGGTGAACTTGGGGCCTCTACTCTCTCGAGCTCCTGGGATACTCAGAGTATATCCAGAGCCAGGAGAGTCAGGCTGGGAGACAACTGTAAATATATTAGAAAGCACCCTGGCTTGCTGGCGCAGTTAGCCGGTCAGAGGCTGCACGCTAGCTCCCCAATGTCAGTGTGCAGTGAAGAGGAGCAGTAGCACATTTCTCCTCAACTAGCACAAAGAGCAGTTACACCCTGGGGCTCCCAGTGCTGGGGCAGGGTGAATATGAGTATAAGTAGGCACAGGGGACAAAGTGTTGAACTTCTTTGAGGAAGATCAGTGCTGGGGTTCAAATACGTGGGCACTGTCATCTCAAACTTGTTTACTATTGCAATTTTCTCCTGCAGCTTTTCTCAAATGTCTTTTTCCTTTTACATTATGTGATTCCATTTTAACTGCTGCAGATTTTCCCAGAAACAACTATTAGTAGAGGATGACTGCCAGTTTTTTATCACAGGTAGAATATCATAGTAGATTAGGATTAGAAGAGACCTCAGGAGGTCATCTAGTCCAACCCCCTGCTCAAAGCAGGACCAACCCCAACTAAATCACCCCAGCCAGAGCTTTGTCAAGCCAGGCCCTAAAAACCTCTATGAATGGAGATTCCATCAGCACCCTAGGTAACCCATTCCAGTGCTTCACCACCCTCCTAGTGAAATTGTTTTTCCTAATATCCAAACTAGACCTCCCCCACTGCAACTTGAGACCATTACTCCTCGTTCTGTCATCTGCCACCACTAAGAACAGCCTCTTTGGAACCCCCCTTCAGGTAGCTGAAGACTGCTATCAAATCCCCCCTCACTCTTCTTTTCTGCAGACTAAATAAGACCAGTTCCCTCACCCTCGCCTCATAGGTCATGTGCCCCAGGCCCCTAATCATTTTCATTGCCCTCTGCCAGACTCTCTCCAATTTGTCCACATCCTTTCTGTAGTGAGGGG
This sequence comes from Caretta caretta, assembly GCF_965140235.1. NCBI lineage: Eukaryota > Metazoa > Chordata > Testudines > Cheloniidae > Caretta > Caretta caretta. The sequence goes on along the minus strand of NC_134206.1, from coordinate 161,688,749 downwards.
CCCAAAACTGGACGCAATACTCAAGATGCGGCCTCACCGTTGCCGAAGAGAGGGGAATAATCACTTCCCTCGATCTGCTGGCAATGCTGCTACTTATACAGCCCAATATGCCATTAGCCTTCTTGGCAACAAGGGCACGCTGCTGATACATATCCAGCTTCTCGTCCACTGTAATCCCCAGGTCCTTTTCCGCAGAACTGCTGCTTAGCCAGTCGGTCCCCAGCCAGTAGCAATGCATGGGATTCTTCCGTCCTAAGTTCAGGACTCCACACTTGTCCTTGCTGAACCTCATCAGATTTCTTTTGGCCCAATCCTCCAATTTGTCTAGGTCACTCTGGACCATACCCTCCAGCATATCTACCTCCCGCCCCAGCTTAGTGTCATCCCTTGCTAGCTGTAACTGCAATTGTGTTTTGGCCTTCCTGCTTACACCCTTGCATGCTCGAGCAATATTTTTATACTCCTCCCTGGTCATCTGTCCAAGTTTCCATTTCTTGTAAACTTCTTTTTTGTGTTTAAGCTCATCGAAGATTTCTCTGTTAAGCAAAGCTGGTCGCTTGCCATATTTGCTATTCTTTCTGCACATCGAGATGGTTTGTTCCTACGCTCTCAATAAGGCTTCTTTAAAATACAGCCAGCTCTCCTGGACTCCTTTCCCCCTCAAATTAGCCTCCCAGGGGATTTTGCCCAACAGTTCCCTCGGAGTCAAAAGTCTCCTTTTCTGAAGTCCAGGGTCTGTATTCCGCTACTCTTCTTTCTTCCTTTTGTCAGGATCCTGACCTCGCCCATCTCCTGATCACGGCTGCCCAGGTTGCCATACACTTCTACTTCCCCTACCAATTCTTCTCTGTTTGTGAACAGCAGGTCAAGAAGAACATAACCCCTAGTTGGTTCTTTCAGCACTTGCATTAGGAAGTTGACCTAAACACTCTCCAAAAGCTTCCTGGAACTTCCAGCAGATGTCAGGGTTATTGACGTCCCCCATGAAAACCAGGGCCTGTGATTTGGAAACTTCTGTTAGTTGTCCAAAGAAAGCCTCGTCTACCTCATCCTCCTGGTCTGATGGTCTATAGCAGATGCCCACCACAACATCACCCTTGTTGCTCTCGCCTCTAAACTTAACCCAAAGACTCTTAACAGGCTTTTCTCCAGTTTCATACTGGAGCTCTGAGAAGTCATACTGCTCTCTTACATACAGTGCAACTCCTCCACCTTTTCTCCCCAGCCTGTCCTTCCTGAACAGTTTATACCCATCCATGACAGTGCTCCAGTCACGTGAGTTACCCCACCAAGTCTCTGTTATTCCAATCACATCTTGCTAGCTAATGAGCAGGACCCACCACACCACACATGGAGAAGAGATATAAAACAGCAAAATCAATTCTTCAGAAATAAGGTGGTTAGTTTTTATTTTCTTACATTGTGCGGCTCAGTGTCCAAAGCTATAAATGTTTATGGAAGAAGGTACTGGCTTTATAAATATCACTGCACCTTCCTTCTTGTTTCTATTTCAGGCATAAATAGTTATTGAAGGCAAATCACAGCTCAGTGTAGGTGTGTCAGAATTGATTCAGCAGAGAAATATGCATGGCTGAAGACACAACATCCCTACGGAAACAGAAGAAATGTTGTACCCTGTCTACCCAATTTATGGAAATCTCTCCTTTGATGTTTACATGACCGTATAACACAATCCAGCTAGTTGTTGTAACTGGTTTACCTCAAATCACTTGCCTAACGTTAATCATGTATGCTCAGTGTGCGTGCGTGCGAATATGCATATGCGTGCACATGTGCATACATCCCCCCCACACACACACCATATAGATGATAATCATGCACATATCTATACACACTCAATATTGGGGCAGATGCTCATCTGGTGTAAATTTTCACAGGTCCATTACTATCAATAGAGTTATGACAAATTACTCCAGAGGAGGGTCTACCCCATTACACACACACAGTGGAAATTCTGAATGTACATTCCTTAACTCTTCACAGACCATCAGCCATTGAAAGTGATGATTTGTGGATTTCACACTTAGAAGACCTATGTCCACAATATCACAAAATACTAACGATGTCCACATGGGTATTACACTAGCAAATCAGTGTATGATTTTTATAAATGTATATGATTAACTCAATAAAAACAGACCACATTCAGATTGCATATATTCACTCTTCTGCCACAGAGCTCTGATAGCATAAAATAAAATCTGAGTCAGTGTAGCATAGTATAATGCACATTTCTAGAATATGTTAAAAACCCTATTTTCAGTAGAATCTTATATAGCCAAATACTCATTATTTCCCCCAGCCTCCCAAAAAATAAAATCCCAGTATCTAAAGCAGGGTTATGATTACCCTCAAATGGCATCATTTACATTAAAAAGTATCCTGCAAATTCAAAACTCTATTTATACAAATAAATTATGAGTCTCCCATTCTATTCAGATAAACGTGGCTTTACATTATTGCTCAACATGTTTATGGCATTTAATGAATTTTGGCCTTTATTTATAAAATATTATGCCTTGGAATGACATCCAAAGATTTAATAGCCATTTTAATTGCTGTTGTTGACTTCATAAGGAGCAATCTAGAAGAAACACTGGATTTTTACAGGGCAATGATCTAATGTGCTGTGTATACAGCACCAAAGTATTCCTATTGTTTATTTCTCTGTTTTTGGTTCTCTCTGCTCTTGCTTATGCAAAGACTCCAGGGGGAATATTACTAAATTATTCTTGAGTGAACATGGGCTTTTGTGAAAGGGCACTGTATAAAAAACACACACTTTTAGTTCAAACCTCATTAAGAAATGTGCACCGTAGACATTGTCAATTTTGGAATAGGGAGTTGCAAAAGAAAGGAAACATTTCTACTTTTCCCATTACCAGAATGAAATCCAGCAGGTCCATATATGAAAAGATTCAAAGCCCTTCACACTAGAGATTTGTCAGAAACTTACAGTTTGACATTATCTTAAAAGGTAGTAAATGCAGTTTCTAGCATTTCTAAGCTATCCTAATAGCAGTTGTATTATGAGGCCTCTCAAACATCTTATAAATATAATGGAAAATTTGGTTTTAGTCTTATTGGTCCTCCAGAAAAAATGTACATGGTACATAATGTGATGTCTCTTATTTGGAGTAAAAAGGTCTATTTGTCTATTATAGGTATTTATTTGCAAAAAGAAAAGGAGTACTTGTGGCACCTTAGAGACTAACCAATTTATTTGAGCATAAGCTTTCGTGAGCGCTCACGAAAGCTTATGCTCAAATAAATTGGTTAGTCTCTAAGGTGCCACAAGTACTCCTTTTCTTTTTGCAAATACAGACTAACACGGCTGTTACTCTGAAACCAGGTATTTATTTGTGCATATCAAGGAGAGAATACATCTTCTTAAACCGTTACTAAAGACAAAACAGAGCTGTAAAGGTCAAAATTTGTATACAATCACTACTAAATGGTTTGTCCAGCTGCAAATTTTGGATTGGGTCTGACCACCCCCAAGATTTGAGGGATGTTTGAATCTGGGGATTTGATTGGGATCCATCTCCAATACTTACATCTTTTGGTAAATGTGCTTAACACATTAAAGCCTGGATGGGTGGAGCATGAGGACACTGCAACTGGGACATGCTTCCCAGATCAGGTAGACAGAGATGCACTAGCTCTGCTTAAGATAGCACACTTATGGAGGGGATGGTATGCTGAGATGGCCTTCAATGGCAGGTGGCCCATCTGCCACTGCTAGCAGCAAAAATCCCCAATGGCTGGTGATGGGACACTAGAGGAGGAGGGTTCTGAGTTACTATAGAGAATTCTTTTCCCACTTGTCTGGCTGGTGGGTCTTGCCCACATGCTCAGGGTCCAACTAACTGCCATATTTGGGGTTGGGAAGGAATTTTCCCCCAGGTCAAATTGGCAGAGACCCTGGTGGTTTTCGCCTTCTTCTGCAGCATAGGGCACAGTTAATTGCTTGTTTGAACTAGAGTAAGTGGTGGATTCCCTGCGACTCGAAGTCTTCAAATCAAGATTCGCCCCCTTCAGTAACTCAGCCAGAGACTAGTGGGGGGGTCTATTACAGGAGTGGGTGGGTGAGGCTCTGTGGCCTGCAATGTGCAGGAGGTCAGACTAGGTCATGATGGTTCCTTCTGGCCTGAAAGTTTAGGAGTCTAAAAATAGCAGAGGAGCCAGGGGTAGCATGGGTGGCAGCTTGTGCTAGCCACCTGAGTACATACCCAGGGATCCAGGCAGATTTGTACTCAGGCAGCTGGCCCCAGCTGCTCCCTGTGCTACCCCTGGCTACATGGCTACTTTTAGCGTGCATGTGTCTGTCGACCTGTGCTAGGCACAGGGTGATCAGATGTCCCAATTTCATAGGGACAGTCCTGATTTTGGGGGCTTTTTCTTATATAGGCACCCCCCACCACCGTCCCGATTTTTTACACTTGCTATCTGGTCACCCTAGCTGGAAAGCACACTGCAAGCTGCAGTGTAGACATACCCAGAGAGTCATTTCAAATCAAAACAAAATGGACAAATTACATAAAGGAGTACAACAAAGAGAAACACAATCCAGATGTTAGATAAACCGTCACTTTTTAAAAAAAAAAAACAACAACATTTTTCAAGGAACATTTTGTAGGCAACCTTGTTGGGCGTCCCAACAGAGAGGCCAAACGCTGAATGGGCCTTGGGGACTGAACTGCCATTAATGGCCATCAGAGGCCAAGGCTCAGGCAAACTAATGGTTTTATTAGACCACACACTCACACTTCATGCTTTGGAAGACCCATCACAAGCCAAAAATGTTAACTGCTTCAAGATTCAGCAAGGAGTATAACCCATCTACACTCAACCCTTCCCCTTATTTAAAATTCCAGATTAATAAGCACCTCCACAGAATGGGGGGAATTTTACTTTGACTCACAGGGCGATTATTATTGTTTATAAGACACACCTACTAATTTTATACTGGATACAGGCACACATGAATCACGGGCATGTGACAAACTTAGACACAATGAATGTAGCACATAGCGAATCTTGAAAATTGCAAAGAAATTTATTGTTAATTATTCATTTCCACTCCTGGGTATGTGATTAAACTGTTATTCAAAACTAAAAGAGGATACTGGAAAGGTTTACAATAGTTCCCTTTTTAAAGGGGTAACCTATAAAGAAGTGGAATGTTTTGAAGCCACTGAATACAGTAACTCCTAACTTAACAATGTAGTTATGTTTCTGAAAAATGCAACTTTAAGTGAAATGATGTTAAATGAATCCAATTTTCCCATAAGATTTAATGTAAATGTGGGGGGTTAGGTTCCAAGGAAATTTTGGGGGGGCAGACAAAAGGCATTATATACTGTACTGCGGTTGCAAAGTGTCCCTGGCTTACCCCACACAGGCACAGCCCGCTGCAGGCAAGGACGTTAGGAAGCACCTTCACAAGAGCAGTGGCAGCTTATCCGGAGAAGAACAGGCGCTGACTTTGCCAGGGGATGCTCCAGGCCCGCCTCTTCCCGTCCCTGCTCCACTCCAGGCCCACCTCTTCCCACCCCCACTCTACCTCCTCTCCGGAGACACGGTGCTTCCCTGCTCCACCCCCTCCCTACCAGAAAGTGCTAAGTGCTGCCAAACAGCTGTTTGGCAGTGGGGGAAGCACTGGGAGGGAGGGGGAGGAGGCGGAGAAGAGGAACTTGTGCAATGCTCCCTTGTAAAGTCGCTGCTCTTCCACATGCAGTGGATAGAGCAAGCAGCCAAACGACGTTATAAGGGAGTATTGCACAACTTTAAACGAGCATGTTCCCTAATTGACCAGCAACTTAACTTTGAAACAACATTAAGCGGGAGGACATAAAGTGAGGAGTACTGTACTGTACTGCACAGACACTGCCCTCAATCAATGCATGCAAATACTTATGAAATTAGTAGGCGTTTGACAGATGAAAACATATAAGGGCCTTACGCTGTAAAAAAAAAATAAATAAAAAATAAAAAAGCAAAAAACAAACCAACCAAGCAGTAAAAGTAAGTTTCACCTGACATTTTGTATCATGTTTTTCATCCAGCATGATCTCAGTGCACACTTCAAGCTGCTTCAGAACTACACAAACATGCACAGGAATCCCTGAAAATGCAGCCACATATGATGTGAAATATAATAGACCTGATTCTCACCCACTCATTCTTACTCACCACTCTGGCAGCGTAAAGGTGCCTTAAAGTGTGTGTGAATGCTTACCCTAACTGTAGGAGGTAGATAACCAGAAAGTTGAAAGCAGAAAGCCAATGGGAATTTGGCCAGGACATCAGGGCTAATACGAACGATACTGTCAACTCCAAGCACTCAACAATCATGAGATTTTTATTTTATTTTTTTAAATAAAAGAGGGTGTTTTTCTTTGCCTTCTGGATGCACCTGGCCACAATTCTGAGCTTTTCTTTGCAACCGTGAGATCTAGAAATGTACTTATTCTTCTTAATGAAAGCCAAGATTCTCTCATAATCACTTGACTCTAGGAGCCGGGGCTACTAGGAAAACATTAAATATCATGAGACTTACAATAGAATTGTGAGAGTTGGCAACACTTATTCCCTTGCCAGAAATAGCACAAGAATACAATTGGCCTCTCTTATTTTTCCTCCAAAAGATGGGTACTCCCCACAGCAGCTCCGCTCTCTCCGCTACAACACTGGTTCAGCATTGCCTCAAATGGAACAGTGTCTCCAGCACTTCTTGCAGCACCCTGAATTTTCCTTGAAGGTGCATCTTCAAGGTATTCACCAGGCCTTTCCCTGCTTAGCCTATGAAAGCCAGTGAGATCACAGCCCACAGTAGTATGGTCACCTGCAAATTATGATTATCATAGTACCTAAAGACAGACCAAGAATGAGGCCCCATTGTATTAGGCACTGTACAGGCGCAGTAGTAGATGGTCCCTGCCCTGAAGAGCTGACAAGCTAAATGGACAAGACAGACACAGGGGAGGGTGCCAGGCTATAACGTACAAGCAGAGAGAACAATGTGATGTTAGGGCCATGTCTATTTAATTTTTGGGGTGAGATTCTGTTGAGGGGGAATGGACTAAACAGAGAGACAAAGGAAGGGAGAGGCAACATTGAAGGGATGGGGTGAGGAGACAAGGCAGAGGACAAAAAGAAGGGAGGAGAAATGGGGAGCATAGAAGGCAGATGGAGTTGAGGTGAAGAAACTATCGGGGCGTTGGAGCAAACAGCCAATCAGCATAGAGGAGAGAAAATCCAGAGTCAGAACTAGGATGTCATCTGTCTTGGGTCCTTGCTGAGGCTGCTCCTCTGTCTGCTCCCACCAGCTCCAGTATCTTTGGTCCTTGGTGTTGGCTCATCCCTAGAATTTCTTTCTTCCAAGCCCATGTGGCTCAGGGGAGGGGGCGTCCCAGTGTCCCTGAAGGGGAAGAGGGTTATTCCTGCACACTTCTAGGCCCTGCACATTCCTAGGAAGTGCATGGGAAGGGGGGAGTGGTAGTCCCAGCTTGGACCCATCTAATGAAATTGTTATCCTCAATAAGGGAATTGCTTTTACAAATGGTGAATGAGTAATATTTAAAAGGAAGAAAATAAGGGGGATAACGTATGGTTAAGTACAATGGAACCTGTCACCGCCCAGTGGCAACACTTCATCTCAAGCAATGTAAAACAGTTTATTTGTTGCTTTATCTCCATTAAATGTCCACTCGTTGGCCACTGCGTGGCCTGAGGAGGGGTTCATTTCAAGCAGATTTCTGTTATTTGGAACTCATCAGCATGGAGGTAGCAATGCTGTTTGTCCCCCATGGGGAACAGACGCAGTGGCAGTTGGCTCTAGTACAGCCAGTCAATATTTTTCAAATAAAAAGGTTTTTTCATCAAAAAGAGGTGTCCTTTCTTCAGACATCTTTTCTTTTCAACAAAAAAGTCGATTTTGTCAAAAAACTGAAAAATGGCATGCTCTTTTTTTAAAAATTATTTTTTAAACCCAGGTTTTTTGAGAAAAAAGAATCCATTCCAATAACCATTTTGATAACGCTTTTGATCAAATAAAGAATATTAGCAATATGAAAAAATGGGTCCGTTCTGAACACTCCAGAAACACAAAAACATTGAAAAATTTTCCCATGAAAATAATGGTTTCCACCCACTCTAATGACCAGCCATTCTTTGTTTATGGAGCAGGAAAGAAAGAAAAGCTACCAATATTGGATCTGTCTAATTCTGTGGGTTGGAGGGCTACAGAAAGAAGGTATTGCTGCCAGATGCTCTTCTCATGGTCCCCACGCTATCCTGCTTCTCTGGGGGTAGGAAGGAGAAGGAATAAGCAGTGGCTGCCTGATTTTCCTAACTCCAAATTCACCACCAGTCAATTTTCTTCTTAAATCTTTAGTAAAGAGATATCGATGTTTGTTGAGGCACTGGATGAGGATTAAGTATCAGGTTCACTGTATTTTATAACTGGTATTTTAAAGAGAAATGTTTTAATTTGGCTTTATTTTAAAGTCAGTTTGTTGGTACGGAAAAGGGCCCATTGAATTAGAAGTAGGTTTATTTCTATAGAAGCAAAGAACATCCCTGCTGAAAATGCCTCCTTTAACACACCTAAAAAACATCCGATCACCAGCCATTCGACCCTCTCTATTCTCTGGCATCTGGCAACAGGAGCAGGAGACAACACAGTTAATGGCATACAGGCAGACTCAGAACAGCATGTAATGCATATTGACTGGGTATGATTCATTTTACAGGCTATGAACCACGCTAGATAGGAGGAGGAACCGGATTGGTTCACCAGATTTTGGAGTCATGAGGACAGCCAGAACAACAGGTCATGGGTCAACCAGACACGCTCTTCTTGTTTTTATAAGAGCAGTGACACACAGCACACATTACTTTGGTAATTACAGGCACCTGGCCATCACACAATGCATCCATGATAACCACACACCTCGGCCAGTGTTGTGTTAGTCAATTTATCCTCCCACCAGTAGATTGTCCAACTGCCAGATTAAAAGATTAACGTTTTAAAGAGCTAAATACTGAACTGGATTCTGATCTCTGAGTGACTCCAAATGCAGAGCCCCTGGATGTTTGAGGGGGAGAGCAGGAGGGACATATTACTCTAACAAATATCTGAAGGGTATAACCACACAGGATTGACAGCAATTAGTTAGAGTTGTAGGAGGCGTAAATTTAAGAGCAGTAGGATGGCATTAAGAACAGGAAAATTTGAGATGAACATCAGGGAAAGCATTCTGAAAGGGAGCTTGAATTAATAGTAGAACAGTCTCCTAGGAAAAACAGTGGAAGCCCCCATGCTTGGGATATTTAACATTAGACAGGACAAATGTACAATAGGGAACTCACAGTGGCAGGAATGTAGAGTGTACAAGTCTTTTCCATCTCTAATTTTTAGGAGGCAGGTTCTCAGTAAATCAGCAGCACTCCACTTTCATCAATTGATATACACCAGCTGAGGATCTGCCCTATGATTCGCTATATTGCGACTGCTTGAGGGGCGGGGGGCAAAATACCATGTTCAGCTGTGCCAAATCAGAATGGCAGGAAACAGATTTTTTTTTAATTCCATGCCAGGCTGAGTAATTAATTAAATAAATAAATAGAGCAGACATCAGTTCCTCAACAGACATTCAGCTACCTCTGCATGTAAATATATATTGTCAAAACATTTCTTATAAGGCATTCCCTACTTGTATGCCTTTTATTCTGAGATACCCTCCCCTTCTCCTTCCCCTGGGCTCTTATCTCCTTGCACATGTTCTGCCTCACAAGAAACAACCATAACAAACTGTGATTTATAGCCAACTTGGAAAATGTGATGACGTCCAGGGTTCCATTTGAATTCCTTTATGCTTGCAAAGTTTAGACACTGTCCTAAAAGCTGCCAAAGCATTCTTAGCAGGAAGTCAGCAGAAAAGGAAAGATAAGGGTATTGCTGGGACTTGGATACATTCCTTGCCATATGTTTTGTTTTCTTCCCTTTCATGCTTTAATATTCAACTAGAAAAGAATCTTCCCTAACTTAAGCTTCCTGTTCTTCCCCTCCACTTCCCCCAAAACAAAACCAAGCAGTCTCAAATATGTTTTCTTAACCAAAGCTAGGCCAGGGGTAGGTAGGTGTTCAGGGAGCACCAGGGGTGATGATTCAATATGGAATTTTTTAAATGGTCATTTAAAGAAAACTTGTACATGATTTGGAACTATTAAGCTACACACACGGTTAGGTTATACCATCATGTGATACTGCTACCATTAATCTTGTGCTCAGTTCCCCCCACCTTTCTCTCCTACTTGCTGTTCTGCTGACTCGTTATGTCTTGAATTAGATTGTAAGGTTTTTGGGATAGGGACTAAAACTGGTTGGGAATTTTTTTTGTCAAATCCTTATTTCAGCCAAGCCAAAACTGTAAAACAGAGTCTGGTTTGACAAATTTTCCCGAGTGGAACAGGTCAAGAAAAAAACTTGATACTTTCAAAACAAAACGTGCAAATGTCCAGTTCACAATAACTTTTTGTTTCAAAATGTAAACTAAATTGACTGGGGGAAAAAAGTGTTTTTTTGGGGGAAAAAAAAAAGGTTGAAACTAGAAGGAAACATTTCATTTTAGAAATTGCAAAATGTTTTGATTGACCAGAAACCAAAAGGGTTTTCAGTTGGTGACTATTTTTGAGATTTCGGCCTTTTGTCCCAACTCATGATGGAAAAACATTTTCAACTCTCAGAACTATTCCCAGGATGTGAAAACTATTTCCTGACCAGCTCTAGAAGCTCCACCAATGAACTTGTACTGCACAGTGGGGCCCCTCTCCGGTTGTGTGCCACTGTAGTTATAAAATACTTGAGACACAAGGTGGGTGAGGTCATATCTTTTACTGGACCAACTTCTGTTGGTGAAAGAGATGCTTTTGAGCTACACAGAGCTCTTCTTCAGGATCTCATCTCTTTCACCAACAGAAGTAGGTCCAATAACAGATATTACCTCAGCCACCTTGTCTTCCTAATATCCTGGGATCAACACAGCTACAACACCACTGCAAAATAAAATATTTATCTAAGAATCATCTTGGGCCAGATAGCCCAGTGCAGTGAGGCTTCTTTCCACTGCACCACTTGCCTAAACTAGACCAGGAAGAATCTCCCAAGCAAGAGAGTGATCTTCCAGTGGCACAGAGATGATATATGGGGCGCATATGCCACATCCCCTTCTTTATTACAGGCTTGGCAAGGCAAAAGGGCATGATCAGAGGAAAGAGGACGTGGACAGGATGCCCCTGTGCATCACAGGGGCATAGTACTGGAATGGACATCCTATGTCATATAGTCCATCCCCCATTATCGCAGACAACCCCGTCATATAATCCCTCTTAAACATATCATGTTCGTTCTTAAAGCTAATTAAGTTGTTTGCCCCCCCAATACTCATATTGAGATGCTGTTCTAGAACCTCATCCCTCTGATGGTTAGAAGCCTTTTCATTGCCAGCCTCAATATATATTATTCTTGTGCCAACATTTTCCTTTGACTTAATTAGCTCTTCTCCCTCCATGGTAGTTACATCTCTGCTGTATTTAGAGAGCGCATTCATGTCCCCTCTCAACCGTCCTTTTGCTAGGGTAATCAAGCCACACTCTTTTAGACTCCTCTTTTAGACCCCAGTCCCACAACTTGCACAGTGCGGAGTTTCAGCCGTAGCCATGGATTTGGACAATTGAGAACAACAAAGTCAGCCACCAGTGAAGGGAAAGTTTTAAAATATCTTAAATTTGCTCTTTTCCCTGTTGCCAGCTGAATAAAACTTGCAAAACCTGACTCTGGTTACCACTAAAGTTGCCTTTCCTTTTCACACCTACATTTGGTGGCACAAATAATTTCTGTCACTCTCTTGTGCCCTAGTATGTGGGGCCTCATTTTTGTTCCTGCCATGATTCCTGGATGCAATCTAGGCCATTTAGATGTCCAAATACCTTACTGAGAAACCCAAGTGACCGTAAACTCACCTGCAATTATCTGAGCTCACAATTGTGTGGATACAAAAAGGGAGGCTCAGTGAAGATCTTACTGATAATTCGGCCTACACAAATTAGTGCACTCAGGCTGCTAACTTATACTTACCCTTGTACATATTGTGCAAAGCATGTTGATATGTTCCTCTCACTTACATATCAATCTTTCTGCCCCCACACAGCCATCAAGTACAGTGGGTTACTTGTAGAGCACGGTCAATACGGCCAAAAGAGATGAGGAGTATTCACTCAAACAAACAGCCCTAATGTGCCACAACCCTTTAATTAATTTTCCACAAACTGTTGCATGAGCACATTTGTCTTCATAAAACCATCTGCAGAAACAGAAAGCATTGCAAATGACCACCACAAATATGTATTTGTACAAATGTCATTGGTGGAAGTGTTCACGTAGCTGTCCTTAAAGTTTGTTGCAGGTGTGACAAAATCACACCACAGGAACCATGAATACTCAGACAATAGTCAATGCAGAGCAGAGCTGAGCAAATACTTGATCTTTTGGTTCAGCGGCTGAAATGATTTCCCCCCCCCCCCCCCCAAATGGTTAATTTCAAACAAACTAGTTTTTGTGTGTGTTTTTCCTCACAGAATTTGTTCAGGTCACATGATATTTTCAAACAAAACAGTTTGTTTCCAAATGAAATGTCAAAACGATTCATGTAGAAAATGTCAAAATGAAATATTTTGACTTGGACAAAAGAATTTCACATTTTATTTTCAAGCAAAATTAGTTGCCAAATTCAACCTGAATTCAAGAATAGTTTCAGTCACCCCAAAACAGCAACTTACTCGTTCTTTGAAAAAGTTTCACCCAGATATTTTGAATAATGGGGTCAGCAACCCATATGCTGAAATGCATTCACAAATATATTCAGCTAACAAATAAATTGGTCCGAACTGAAGCCTGCTCCTGGATAATTTGTGAACAAGAAAGGGGTTAAATATGTCACATAAATTACTTGCTAAAAATAGATTCCCCAGCTTTAGTCATTTGCATTTGTCTCTGTGCTGCTAGTAAACATTGGCACGAAAGACAGCACAAGCTTTTGTTTATTCTTCCTGCTTCTAGTCCTCCAGATGTTCAAGTCAAGCTCATTTTCTTTAAAGTTTTATTTACATATTTGATGAAATCTCAGCTGAATGCCTAAACTGACTAGAGTTACTGTCATACTGTAAGATGACCGTCTAGGTCCTGAGAGTTCTAAACATGCCCAGCACATCTTTCCAGCCATCAAGTACATAAATAACTCATTCTATTCAGTAATGTTATGCCAAAGAAGAGGCTCCCACAAAAATGTCCTCCCACTCCCAACCAATGGTAACCACCACCTACCAGAATACAACTGCTTGCAGAGGAGGAACTAAATCATTTGTTTTCCTAGTTAAACAGTGCTTAAATCAGAACCAATAAGGAAGGCAGCACCATTTAGCAAACAAGCTTATATTACATGGACTTGCTGGAAATGCTTTTTCTTGATTTCTGAAAAAAAAACAGATGGAGCACATATCACGGATAGCACATGGTTCCACTTGTGTCATTGGAATTGGGGCTGGGGTTCGACATTTGCAGGGAGAAGCAGAGTTCTATCCTCCCGTGTGATTTGCTTTTAAATACCTTCTCTTTTGTGCAATCCAGTCTATTCCAAAGATGAAAATGAGCCCTTCAAATATATTGTCAGAGCCCCGGGAATAAGACCGCTCAGGGGAGGAGGGGATGATTTAACAGTTCCCAAAGAGTGGGTGATCTCCATTAGCTCCATAAGAAACAGAGATTTCACCCCAACATTTTCTATGAAAGCAAGCACCAGCACAATGCAATCCTGTCACGTTAACCCTTGAGTTTCTAGCAAATCAGTGGAAATTGCATCAGCTGTAGACTTCTTCCCAACAGGAGAGAGTCGAGGCCTTTTCTGTGGATGAGAGATGGGAATGGAGAGTAGACGTTTACAGATTGCAGGTGGAATGGATAGCAGAAAAAGGACAGCCCGAGAACTGGAACCCTGGATTAAAGGCTTAATAGGTTATTACTATACAGCATTCAACCCTGCTTGATGGACAAATGTGTCATCACCACAATACATTGTGCTTTTGAATGGCTCTCAACTGCCACTAGTTACCATCTCTTCTATAGTTCCCTTAAATAGAAATATATTAGTCCCCAGCTCTATGGTACAATGATTATACCCCAGTGGCAGGGCCAGATTAACTCTCCTGTGGGCTGGGGCTATTAGATTTTGTGGGAGCCCTGTATACAAGTCTTTTTTCTGGGCGGGAGTTTGGTGCAGAAGGGGCCTGCGGCAGAGGATTGCGGTGCAGGAGCAGGTGTGGGGTCTGGGAGGGAGTTTTGATGCAGGGGATTGGGGTGGAGGAGGGGGTGCAAGGCGCAGGCTCCGGGTGGGAGGCGCTCACCACGGTCGGCTCCCAGCAGGTGGCACAGCAGGGCTCAAGCTGCCTGCCAGCCTGCCATAGCCCCATGCTGGTCCCGGAAGCGGCTGGCTGCTAGCACGTCTGTGCGGCCCCTGAGGGGAGGGAGGCAGCAGGTCTCCGTGCACTGCCTGTGCCCACAAGTGCCACCCCCATTGCTCCCATTGGCCGGGAACTGGCCAATGGGAGCTGTGGGGACAGTGCTTGGGGCGAGGGCAGCGCGCAGAGCCACCTCCCCCCTGTCAGGGGCCCCAGAGACATGCTAGCAGCCAGCTGCTTCTGGGAGCAGCATTGGGCCACAGCATGCAGGCAGCCTGCCTGAGCGCCCCTTTCAGTGGCCCAGAGATTGCTGCTTGGGATTTATTTTTGCAGGGTCCCGGGCTGCAGCCCCTAAAGCCTGTGCCTTAATCTGGCCCTGCCCAGTGGAATGGTAGGGAATATTAACTGTGCATTTCAAGCCTGTTAGGAACATGTTGAAATGTTTCCAGTGAGGGAAAGGGTAACTTTCACTGGAAATCTGAAGGAAATTATTCTTTATTAGTAGTATGACAATAGAGCCTAGAGGCTTCAACCAAGAGAGGCAACGCTGAAGCCTCCCTCCCCCAGGCCCGCAGAGTTAACGATTGCTGGTCTGCCATTACCTTTGCTGTTACCAAGTGCTTTCTACTGCCCACTTCTGTAGCACCTCGCAAGCTAATGGAGTCCTCCACAGTTGTCCCATGATTTCCTACAGGTTGTTGTCCACTTAGTGTGGTTAATAAACAAAGGTGTCAATAGCGGCTGCAATTCAAACAGCTGAATCTTACATGCTGTTTACTGGGCTTGTGAAATGGAAATAATACTTCTTTTGTCTGTTCTTCAGAATGGAAGCCCTTTGGAGCAGCGACTACCTGTTGCTACATACCTGTGCAATGCCAAGCACAATGACCCCTTGAGCGCCGTGGGATTGCGGGACACAGCTCACGGTTGATGTGAGCACTACACGATCATTGCTTAACCAGGGACTTCCATGACATTCTCCCACTGGATGTGGAGCCATGCTCATTTTACATCTAGTGGCCCTGCACTAATGAGGACTTTGTGACTGTAGGAATGGCCTGCTTATCTGTGTGCTCTCTTTTAGTTTAATTAGATCTGTCCCCTGCAATTCATTTTCAGCCTGTTACACAAAAACATCACAGGCTGAGGACTGCCCCAGATGTTTTTCACACTGGTCCACAGTTTATCTTGCTGGAGCATGGCCGGTTTTTCAGTTCTAGAATGCTACCACATCGCCCTTTCATCGGGGCAGCAACAGAGCAGCTGAACGGTTTAAAAGAATTGCGGGCATATT
Source organism: Caretta caretta (assembly GCF_965140235.1). Classification (NCBI taxonomy): domain Eukaryota; kingdom Metazoa; phylum Chordata; order Testudines; family Cheloniidae; genus Caretta; species Caretta caretta. The sequence continues at coordinate 161,672,917 of NC_134206.1, read as the reverse complement.
TTGTCTCAGGGGTCTCAATGCTGCTGAGTGAACTCTACTTCAGCACTCCAGGGTAGTTTCTGAATCAATGCCTGACACCTTGCCAACATCGCAAATGACTGGCCAGAAGTTTCCTTTAGCAGTGACTCAATTAGCAGTCTCAGAGCTAGGATGAGATGGGCAGCTCCTGGTGTAAACCACACATCCATCACCAACAAGAGTTTGTCGCAAGATATGCTGATGTTCATCCCCATCTCAGACCCTTTAAATCCAAGGCCATATGGGGGCCCTTGGCAGAGCCCCAGTCTGGGGCTTGTGTTGTCCACAGCTTTTCAGATTGAAAAAAGTGTGAAAACCTTACCACATTCTGTCGGTTTCTAATAATTTTTTAATTGAATCTCATCAAAATGTTTCTGCAATGTCAGATCACATTTTGTCTGGTGAGTCAGACTGATATGCCGGTTAGCTGCTACGCTGGGTGGGGACAGAAGGACTAGCTACCCTCAGAACTTTGTATTTATGGGGCCTGATTCTCTCCTGCCTTTCACCTCACATCATCAACACCACCTGTGCAAAGCAGTTGTAAAATATTACCTTTCCGATATGGGAGCATCTACACCAACTACGCAGAGGTGCAAGAGCCTATACAAGGTGCAGAGTAGAGGAGAAGCGGGTTCATGATTGATAAAGGTGCAGCCTCCTGCAATTTATTTGAATATATTTGTCTGATATTCACTCTGAAATTCCAGTGCAGTGTACAAGGGAGCCAGATCCAACTCCCATTGAAGTCAGTGTGAGCTGACCTCAAGGGGAGCTTGATCAGGTGTGAGTTGCTTGTATTGCTATATTTCTATTGACACGTGCATGTATTTGGACCTTAATAGGTACTTAAAATACATTCTAGAATGTACTTAAAATTAAGCCATTGGTGTTAAGAAGAATTCTTGCTGGATCTCACTGAAACTTTCATAGCACCATATCTAAAAATAAAGAACAGTCCTCAAGGGAAAGCTATTTTCTCAAAAAGATCAAATAAACCACACTTACTTACCAGCTACTACATAAAGTGATTCTCACTTCTTAAAATACCAGAGTACATGCCTAATTAGATAATAAATGACATCAATAATTATTCCAGATAACGAGACAGAGGAAGGGAGAAAAGAGAATTCCACACACAGACATGGCTTGATTTCTCTGGAAAGTTTACTACATTCTTCCACTTATGTCATATCCTAGTAGAAAGTAAACATGACTATATGTAGCCCTAAGGCAATATAAAAAGACTGGATTCTTTTTAAATAGACTTACAGTTAACTTACTCTACCAAGAAGCATTTCCATAAAGTGCTTTGAAGGTTGTTACTTATGATTTGTCTATAATACAGCAAACTGAAAGAAGCAAAAATACAGTGTTTACTTCCTGCTTCCCCCAGAAGAAACTATTGATAACCACACACTTCATTAACATAAGCAACTTTTCCTGCCTCTTCTCAACAAATTTCCTCAGTGCTTTGAGGCTTCTGGAAGTATGTTTGGCTTATATCTTTGTAAACACGACTAGACCAAATATTCTTCTCTTATGCAATTCACTTTTCCTTTTCTTCTACTTATGGCATGTGGAACACACTTGGGCTGATATTCACGCCTGGGCAGAGGGCCTGAACAGGCCTATGTCCCACTTAATTCTTCCAAACTGGGCTTGCTTGGGACTGAAGTGAAACTTAATGGTGCATAGACTTTGTTTTGGCCCTTTGCCCGGGGTGAATAGAACCCTTTGTGAGTATATACAAAGAAAGCACCCTGAGGTCCTGTCTACACTAGGAAATGGTTTGCCAGTGTAACTAGCAGAAACACAGTTTATACCAGCAAAGACTTCTTTGGCAGCATAGCTTACACCAGGTCCCCAAACAAAATAAGTAATATCAGTAAAAGCACTGTTTTGGCTGTCATAACTGCATCTACAGTCAGGATTTTGCTAGCATAGCTTTGATGGTTACACATGATATTTTTCTCACACACACCATATCTATGCTGGCAAAACTTTTAAGTGTAGATCAGGCCTTAGTAATACTAATTTTTGCTACGTGGCAAATATATGTACGCCTTTATCTAGCCCAAAAGGTGAACAAAGCTTCCACTTAGTCAACCTTCCTCAAAGTTAAAGGGAGGCCCATCAATGCCAGTATTGTCAGCCCCCAAAATTGACCTAGTCTGAAAGTTGCCCCATAGGGCAGTTACTAACCTAAAGATTCTAGTTGCGTATGTGCACATGTATGCATATATGAGAACGCTCTGGGTGGGAATGTTAAGCCCATCTTTGCATCAGCACAAAACAAAACAAGAGAAAATGAACATCTGAGTTACTACGCTATTCAGTGAAAGAAAATTGATGCACATGTTGTGATAAAAGATAACACAATGTACTTTGATTTTGTTCCAATGAGATGCACAAGTTTGTTCTTTGTCTTTGGATTTCATGCCGCAGCAAAGACTTGTTTAAAAAAAACAACTGAAATTCTTAAAGGTAGATCTGATGAGATGCATCAGTTGTTGGATTGTGTACAGTAAATGAGGAAAAAACAGATATGTCACTACTTGGGATGCTCTCCACTACAGCAGGGGAAATACAGAATCTGGAGGTCAGATATGGCAAGTAAGAAGGAAATAATTTGCAACTATTGTTTTCAAATGTATTAAAATATAGACATTACAAATACAAAAATATTCTGCTGATCATTTGTAATCAATTTTTCTGTCTTTCCAAATTTTTCCATTCTACATTAAAGTGGGATCTATGGGGCCACATCTTGAAACAGCATTATAAAAAACTGTCCTTTACTTGGGCTGTTCACTTTTTCACATGCAATATACTGAGTTGCATAGTTTGTGTGGGATACCACTTGTGCATGCCACTGCTAGCATTTATACCCACAAAACCCATTTCCTCTGCATTTTGCATGTGCAAGTGGGTTTGCAAATTCTGTTAATTCCTAGTGATTGCTTTAAAAAAACAAGCCTCAAAACAGGGAAGACAAGACTTTGACATTTTTAAAGATAAAAGACAACAAACAAGTTTTGTTTGTTTTTTCAAAACCCACAATAGTACACAACCCAAGCAGAAACCAGCTAAAGCCTTCTTTATACCTCAAAGAAGCATAAAAAAGGGCACAGAACCAGTTCTTCCTCCCCCCACAAAATGAAGGCCATGTTCTGAAGATTTGGTCGCCAAAGGCCAAATCTTTATACCTTCCCATAAAAATGGAACTCTACTGAAAGATCCTTTAAAAACCAGTTTGAAATAAGAGCTAGGAGTGGCGAGCACTTCTAATCCTATTCTCATACATTGTTGCTATCTACCATTTTCCTTAACACCAGATAAATAAATGCCATTTTGAGCCCAATAGTGTTCCTTTCACCCCCTCAATGGAACGCCTGCATCAGGCTCAGATAAAGCAATTCTCTGTGTTTTGCATAGCTTCAGTCACTCTTGTACCACAAAGCTCTAATTATATGTAGCAATAATCATAAAATATGTAATAATAAGAAGGATGTTGGTAAATTGGAGAGGGCTCAGAAAAGAGCCACAAGAATGATTTAAGGATTAGAAATCATGCCTTATAGTGATAGACAGACTCAAAAAGCTCAATCTAGGTTACTGAATGAGCAGGGGCAGGAGTGAGTTGATTACAGTCTATAGGTATCTACATGGAGAACAAATATTTAATAATTGGCTCTTCAATCTATCAGAGAAAGGTACAGCATGATCCACAGCTGGAAATTGAAGCTAGAAAAAAATATCAGACTGGAAATAAGGCATAATTTTTTTTATGGTGACAGTAATTAATCATTAGAACAATTTACCAAGGGTCATGGTGGAGTCTCCATCACTAACAATTCTTAAACCAAAACTGGATGTTTTTTCTAAAAGATCTCTGCGAGGAATTATTTTGGGGAAGTTCTATGGCCTGTGTCGTACAGGAGGTCAGATTAGATGACCACGATGATCCCTTCCGGCCTTGGAATCTAGTAATCCATCTGGTTTTCAGATTATTTCCCCCTACCCCTTCACCCCCCTCCCCCGAGTCAGCAAAAACTGAAATTCCTGAGGTGCTAGGATTACTTGTGAGGGATTCTTCTCCCACAGTATTCCTTTCTGTCCTTGTGATATCTATCAGATGAAACCATGGTCTGCTAGGAGGACATTACATGACATTCTAAAGCATCGTATCATTCCTTCTTTGAGTTTTGGACAATATTTCTGTTACATAATAATGTAAAAATATCCTTGAATCATTTCACTTTATCTACTAGGATTTTCTGCTCTGTTTGGTCTTCTTTCATGATTAACTGCTCTTTACTGTTCAGACAACCCAGTTTACAGGAATTGACCCCTATGTTCTACTGAACTCACCTCTGCCCATTCTTTCCTGCCCCGTTACTGAAGTAAGGCACAGAAGCTTGCACCTGTCTGTCTCTTTTTCCTGTTTTCACTCTGCCTTACTACAGGACTCCACATTGCACCCCGACCTCAAAACCAAAGAGGCGAGGCAAGACCAGCAGGTGAGTGATGCATTGGTTTCAGCAAAGGGGCACTTTCCAGGCTAAATTTCAACAATAAGTTAAGCGGGGAGGGTTATATGTCCCTCTCCATCAAGTCATCTCTCATTCACATATTGCATGCTAATCATAGACACACCCTCTCTGCATCCCTACCCCGACTAAACTATCCCCTCTTCCAGCTATCTCTAGTCAATGCGTTCCCTCCTCCCCCATCCCAAGGACAATTTCCCACAGCTCAAGTTTGTTAGCCTAACAGTTTGGTATTCAAATCACTGTATTCAAAAGGTGAAGTCTTTGAATGGTAATGTCAATGAGTTCTTGAAGCCCTACATGTGTACTTATGAACACACTTCACCTCAGGTCCCATGGAAACAGTTCCTACAGCATCGGAATGAATCCTCCTATGTGAGTTTATAGCAGGAAACAACAAACAATTTAACTCTCCTGTACATTCAGAATGTATTCTTACTCCACATCTCACATATATATCATGTCATGTCTAGACACAGTCCCAAGGCACAAAGCTTGGATCCAAATTCAGATCCAAACTCAACAAGAAATGGATTCAGACTAAAACCCTTGCCGTGTCCCACCTCAGAGACAACATGAAGTCCACTAGGGACTTGGCTATTGGTGTTGATTTTACGTGGAAGGCATTCAGCTACTACGGTGACGGGCAGTAGTATAAAACAGAGAGAGAGACCGAGGAAGATGTGCATCTATTGCCAGGTATGAGATAAGAAGTATATGTGGCAGTGTCCTATACCTGGATGCTTCAGAGCAAGGCAGATAGGACCTCCTTAATTCCCCTCCCCCAAAAGTGTGCCTGGAGAATTCTGAAATACGTTATATGGTCTGATAGGGGCCTTCCTTCCTGGCCCCAATTTACAGCTAGGCACCCTCTGGCTGTGCATAAAGACTGTACTTCAAATACTGTTTAAATATGAATATACCTAGAGCAGTAAATACCAGTTATTCCACCTATTTTGTTCCTTTGCACTGCTCACTACTGCATCTTGGAAATGCCACCTTGAATTTCACTGCAATAACATTTGGGTGGGGCCTGAGGAGGGGAGGGGAGGGGAGGCTCTTCTAGTATGATACTTCAACCAACCACTGTCTTATGTGGACAGAACACAGCAGCCTCCAGAAAAAACAGCTTTTCCTATTCTATAGAAAAAATTTTACACTCTGTCCTACATTGCTTTAGGATGTCTGGCATATTTCTGGCCTCTCTCTGTAGTTCCAATTTGACACTTAAGTATGAGCATAAAATGTAAGCACTTCGATAGGATGACTCTTTTGACCTCAATGGGACTACTCTCAGCTTAAAGTAATTCACATGCTTAAGACAACACAGAACTGGAACCTATATTTGCAGAGCTACATGTCCTAACTGTTCCTTTAAAATAATGTATGTGTGATACCGGGCAGGCTGACTGACAGAAGAATGGCCTGCAGCAGAGTGTGTTAGCACACAAATATTGAGTTTTCTTATATCTGATTGACACCACCTCTTCACATGGTCATGTAAAATTTTTAAAAAAAGAACAACAAAACCTTGAAAGCTTTCAAAAAAAATGTTCTGATTCAAAATCCGTGGAAACAATTAATATACCAGTGTTGTCAATGGATGTTTCCCTTTGAAATAAACCAAAACCATCTAAATCACAAAGGATTTAAGGATTTTAGGATAGAAAAGTTGTAGTGATCATTAAAATACAGAGGAAGGCAGGAATTCTCAAGTGACAACCTTCCTTTAGAACATCCAGGAAGAAAACAAAGATTCAAAGAAAGGTAGCAGTGTTTCATCTCATACAAACACCCACCCAAATGGAAAAAAGTAGCTGTCATAACGTATCTCATTACACACTCACTGTGACCACTTCAGCTGATATGTTGCTGCCATAGAAAACAGGTATGCAGAGTACTTTACAAGATTGCACAACCTGGACTGAGCAAGTAGCTATAAACCTCAGAGAAACAGCTGGCAGGACTTTTAATATCCAAATTTGCATACAGGTTAGAAAGAACCAACTGTAACTTGTCCCTAATTTTGAAATCTCATTAGTATCTCCGCTGATTCATTTGTTCTGTTACTTATTTAGAAAGTAACAAGCTGCATGCTGAAACTTTGCATCCAAACATTATAAGCATAGAGAAGTACTGTTTTGATTAACAGCATTATAAATATTTTCCAGCAAGAAGAAAACTTTCACAACACGACATATTCTGCAAGATGATCACAGCAGAATATATATTATATTAATCACATGTTCCTATGATGGCTTCATGGCTTACGGGGTTAGTAACTGGATACAGAGCTTTTCAACTACTAAGTCACTGCTTAAAACTCAGCCCAGATAACTATTTACAGATATGAGTTGATGATCTCCATCTAGTTTCCAGCAGAAAGAAAACATTCAAACCACAAAAATCACCAACAGCTTCTCGTTCCTTTGTGGTCAGTTACAATAAGCTCTTTGAAGAGGGGCTGTCTTTTAGTCCTCTTTGTACCGCACCTCGTACCATGCGGTCCTGGCACATGCGTGGGGCTCCTATGCAAACAGCTATACTAATGATACTAATAAAGTATGGACATGGAAATTATTGCTTATTATAATAGGTCTGAGTTTCAGCCCATAGTTCAAAGGTCTCAGAAAGTTATGAGCAATTGGAAACAGTTAGCTCTGTCATGTAAGTACACGAACATGAAGACATTTCTATAACACGTTAGCAAGAGCTCTGCAAGGTATTCTGTTTATCTGGCTGGAACTACATGTTGATTGAATAAAACTAATATTTTGATAAAAGAAGTTAGTTCAGATTCTGTAACCTCTGTGTAACCCCCAGACCTCTGAAGGACATAATAGGCCTCGTTGTCAAAAACACAGACATGCCACTGTATTCCTAACTTATACCTGCAAACATTGCCATTGTATGTGCAAATCTAGTACAGGTGTGCACACATCACAAGTTAGACACCTAATTGCTCTTGGCGTGGAAAACTGCGGTAAGTGCACAGTTTTGCGCAATCAACTGGGCACAAAGGGAGCAGATCAGATTATATGGATCTTCAGCGTGTCATATGTCCCCTGCCAGGCCCAAGCCACAGAGGTGGGGACAGTCTGTCACAGGCTCGGGCTAGAGACTTTGTCTCTTTCACTCAAGCTATAGAGAGCCTCATGCTTTCAGGTCTGGAGACTCTGGCCCTGTCCAAAGTGGCAACCACTACAGAGGCAACACATTCTAGCTTCCTTTGCTGGCCAGTACAGCTAATCAGCACATAGGGAAGGCAGAACGATGGCTCAGCCTCATTAACAGTGACTAACACCCAAGGGGGTACTAGAGTGGAGGAATCCTCATGGTCAAACAAATGCAAAGACTGCAGGCGTGTCCAGGCTGCACAGGGGAAGCCTGGCGGATGTGGGCATGGGAAATCTGCCATGAATAAGGAAAATTTTTAGACACATGGACAGAGACAGACAGACACCCCACCCTCAGGAAAATGGGCAATTATTGACAGACATGTAGGATGAGAAGGGACCTTGAGTCATCAAGCCCAGCCCCCTGACCTCAGGCAGGACCAAGTAACCCTCCACCTTCCCTGGCCAAAGTTTAACATTTTCTTAAAAACCTCCAGTGAGGGGGAACTCCTCAGCCTCCCAGAGAAGCCTATTCCAGAGCTTAACGATGCTTATAGTTAAGAAGTTTGTCCTAACATCCAACCTAACTCTCCCTTGCAGCAGATTAAGCCCATTACTGCTTGTCCTACCTCCAGTGGACAGAGAACAAGGGATCACAGTCTTCTTTATAACAGCCCTTTATCTCTCTGAAGAGGTGTCAGGTCCTCCCTCAGTCTTCTCAAGACTAAACATGTCCGGTTTGTTTCGCTTTTCCTCCTAGGTTAGATTTTCTAACCCTATCATTTCTGTTGCTCTCCTCTGGACTTTCTCCAATTTGTCCCCACCTTTTCTGAAGTGTGGCACCCAGAAATGACCAGAGTCCTCCAGCTGAGGCCTCATCAGTGCAGAGTAGAGCAAGACAGTTACCTCCCGTGTCTTCTGTACGACACTCCTGTTAATGCCCCCCCCCCAACGTTATTAGCCTTTTTCACAACTGCATCACGTCCCTGGCTCATTCAATTTGTGACCCACTATAAACTCCAGGTCCTGGTCAGCAGTATTACCACCTAGCCAGTTATTCAGGAAAGAGAAAGAGATTTCAGATACGACAGATCCACAGGTTAGCGGGGGGATTTGTCCCAGCGAATGAATCTAAGACAATACATTTATAATGAGATTAGCAGTGCAGAAGTAAAAAATCACTGTTGCATAATTAAGAACTTTAAAGATTGCTTTGCCTGTTCCCCATAGGTTCTACTTCCAGTCACCACTTCTTTTTAGGACCTTCAGTTTGTTTGCATTGGTTGTCATGGAGAGATAGAATTACAAAGACTTACTGGAGAAAAGTCATTTCAGCAACCAATAGAGCAAAGATAAACAGAGCCCAGTAGGAAAATTAATTCTTTTTCTTGCAATTCAAAGACAGAGAGACCGATTGCTATAGGATTTCTGAATTAATTTATCTGTGCACAATGTATTTACAACATCACGGAAAGCCCACTCCTTATAAATTTGTTGCTGTTTTAAATTAAATGTTATGGTTAGACAGAGTGCAAACACATAACATTAACAAATTAATAAAGCACCCAGTGTACCAGGTGACATTTACCTAATAAAGTAGCTGTCTCCATTAAATTACACTGAGCAGAAGAAGAATGTGACTACGTGAGGAGGCTGGATGCATACATGGGAAAAGAAAAAGTGGGCCAATTTCTGGTTTTAGCTCTTCTGAAAGCACAATTGGGCCCAGCATGTTTAACATGGAAGCCAGGCGAGGAGAACTTTTCCATAATGAGTACAGAGAAAGAGGATCTAGAGAATGCCCGGCAGCTGGACCTGGTTTTGGGAAGGAGCTACTGAGCCTGGTGAACTGTAGAATCTGGGAAATGGGGGCTTTGATTTGAGTTAACATTGAACTATTATTTCAATACACCAGAACCCCAAGGAGGGGATGACTCAAAGGACAAATCTATATGCTACTATTGGGGACCCCAGAAGAGAGAAACTGAAGCAGCTGCAAGGTATGATACTGGATTAGGCTAGGGCCTGCTATGACAACCACCAGAGAATTCCCCTGGTCTAAAGCTGGGGGGAGGGACTACTGCACCAGTCTCTCCCAACCCCAAGCTAAGAAGGAGCAAAAGGGTGTGACACAGTGGTGCTTCTCTGCAGCAGTCTTCCTTCCATGGGCGTAAGATGGAACAGTCAAGGGCTGCGCCAACTCTCACCAGGCTGAGGCAGACCAACCCTCAGGATTGGGGATCTTTAACCCACACCCTCCCCTCTCTCCTGTCCAAACAAAGGCTGAGGCCCAATGTGTCTGAGATGCCTTTTCACCCCAGTAATTAAAAAATGACTTTGGCTTTCTATTATATCTTGTAAATTAACATTATGTTGTTGAAATCAAGGAACACTCTCTCCCACCTGAATTTCCCTTTTCACAATAGCAATAGAAACCTGGACTTCCCAAATCCAACTCTTCCCACAACATACTTTTGAATTTCCCATAAACCAGAATGAGAATAGGATGTTTGACACCTTTTGGATGTTAACAAAAACAGAGCTGCCCACATGGTGACAGGGCCCCATCCCACTGAAACCAATAGTAATTTGTCCTTTAACTCCAGTGGCAGTTGGATTGAGTGTTCAAAGTGCACCAGAAGTGTCTGGAAAGTGCTGTTTGTTTTCCATAATACTATCCTGTCTTACCATGGAAAAGTTCTGATGTGTCAGTTATTTGCTCTCTTTTTTAATCTTCCCTTTTGAGTCATTCATTTTCAATAGTTTAAAAGAAAACATGTTACATATTCCTAAAGATACCGTATGGAAAAACACATTTCCCCATTTCAAAGTGACATTCTGAAAGTGAGCAATACGCCCTGTGAGAACTAACAGGAACTTCCTACTCTTTTCAGTTATGAAAACATACTAACTATGGGTACCACTGAGCAAAATGCTGGGACTTTCTCATTTTTTAAGCTTGAAAACCATAGGGTCTGAGTTTGCTATCAGAATCAAGCTTTCATCCACTACTCAGAAGTTTTACACAGCTGTAACTCCATTGTCATCAGTGGATTTACTCCTGATTTATAACTGGGTGAGATCCAAATTAGGCCCAGAAGGAATCTTGACACTTCAACCCTGGGAACCTTCTTCTACAGGCTTCAGTAGCAGTTCCTAACATGAAACCTAACATGAATAAAGAAACTAGTTACCTGATTGTGAGATGGGGAATCAGATGTATTGAATTCATATGGACTGCACTAAGCATGCTCAGAAAGAACTGGGGCATCCTCAGAGTCTAGGGGTAGGGCTTTCAGAGGTAAACTGGTCACACTTCCATCCTTTACCACACTTAAAGGGAAACAAATGTTTCTTGCATATGCCTGATAAGAGCGTTGACAGTTATTTGCAGGCTCTTGACAGTCAGCACTCACTTTTGTCACACTAATTCTATTCATAGCCTGTTTGTGGATACAGGTTAATCTTCTGGGATCTCTCCTTCACCTCTGTGCTGCATCATCAGCATTTGGTGCCTAAATACTATGGATATGCATTACAGATGCAATAGATTACACAGATTAACTTTATGTTTGTCGGTCACATGGTGTCTTTGGTTAGCAGGGTCATACTTTTATAGATTATAGACTGCATACAACCTCCTAATAAATACATTGTGGAAGTCCATTTGTTCATGAGTTTAAAAATCCTTCTTGGCAATAAACCTTGTCTTGTTAGACTCGTACTGTCCAAACACCATAATTCCCTTTTCTTCAGTGCTCAGATAAATTTTCTTGGCACATAAATGAAATACTTAACATTTCTGTTGGACTTTGTGTATTCAGAAGTACTGTAGAGCAAAGCTGGGGAAACAGGATTTTTCTGTTTATTGGCAATTTTAAAATCATTTCAAGTAAAACCAAAAATGAACATTTTAAGTGAATCAAAGAGTCAAAAAACAAAACAAAACACATTTTAGGTCAAATTAAGAGTCTCTTTTCCCTTTTGAATAATTTATAGTTCTGAATTTTTTAAATAAAATTAAAGAAAATTTTAAAGTGAAAAGTCATTTCAAACCAAAAATCAAAAATCAAAACATTGCAAAAATGTCTAAATGAAACATTTTGTGAATTCACATCAGTTTCACTGAATCGTTCATATTGAATAAACACAAAATTTGGAAAAATCAAAATGTTTCAGTGTCAACAAATCTTCACTTTTTGCTGAAAAAACACTTTTGGCTGAAAAACATCACCCAGCTCTACTGTACAGATAGACATTTATTAAATTCTCCCCACACTCCTAGCAGGTAAGTGAGTAAACAATATTCCAGTTTTTCTGATGTGAAAACTGATACCAAACGTTAAGTGACATGTCTTAGGCCACAAAGTGCATCAGTAGCAGAACTGAGATTAGAACTCAGGGCCTCCCAACCTCCCCCCCCACCCTTTTTTCATTCAGCTGCTTTTCAAATCAGTGGATGTAACAAAGCCCAAGGAAAGCCAATTTTTTTTTTTTATCATACAGGAAATAGGAGATGCAGATGAGATTGTATTTTGCAGTGCTGTTTTCCTGCCCATATAACTCTTGATTCCTATTTAGATCAGATTCTTTCAATGAGGTCTATTTGTGAATAAACACAATGAGAACCCAGCCAGGGGAGTACCAACTGCTGCACTTACGTTTAATAATGAACTATATCATCAATAATTTACAGGGCCAGATCCTCAGCTGCTGTGCATTGATGCATCTCCATTTACTCCAATGGTGTATGATGATATACACCAGCTGACAATGTGGCCATCAAAGACAAACAACTGGATAAGTAGTAGTTTTAGCCTGTCTAATTGCATGGGAGTGGTAGGAAGGAGGACACTCTAATCCCCTTTTGTCTGAGTCAACCTTTATGCAAACTGGCAAAAAGCAGGGTTCCATTTCCAGTCAACTTCATCATACTGCTAGATTTTGCACTCCTTCTGCAGCAGGTGAGTACAGAATATTTGAGGCAGGTAAAATATGCCTAAGAGCCATGAAAAAAAGTTTCATACAGAGTGCAATACAAATGTTTTCTAGCTCTCGAGCTCTGAACACCAACCAGTTTGGAAAGCCTGAACAGACCACGCTTTGACAGGCTTCTGATTTTCTCTTTGTGTGAGCTTTGACTCGCCAGCATAGCATACCCGGAGCTCATATTTAATTCAGAAACTTAGACGTAAACTCAAGAGAGTCATTTTTCTTTATAGAGTCAAACAAGAAATAACCATGCCTCTTCCTCTCTCCCTCCACATTCAAGAGAAAACAAACCTGCCTACAGGTCAGATGCAAATCCAGGACAAGTTGCTGCAGCACATGTGAAAAGAGGGCAAAGCTACAGAGATTAATCCAAGTACAATGCGAGGCTTTTAAGGAACATGGCAAGAATTCTGGTGTTTCAACACATAGCGGTTAGTGCTGCTCTGCCAGCTACAAATTTACCGGCACTAGGTTTATTGCATCAGGCGCTGAAGTGTGTTCTTTGTAATCTACACATTACTCCACAAAGTGATCACATCACTTGCCCACAAAGTGTTTAACACCTAATTCAGACTAATCCAACAAAGTAGACAAAAAAATCAGGAATGAGAAAGTGCAGAGAAGACCTGGGCAAAGTTTTTGGGACCAACACAATATTCAGCAAAATATACAGTGTCTGTCAACCTGCAACTAGTCACAAATTTAACACAAATAGTTTTGGCCATTTCCAAACAGCCAGAGGAGGATGATGAGGAGGAGATAATGGTGCAGCTTTCTCCTCATCCTCTGCCCCAATAACCTTTAGCCCAGTAGGAGGGATTTACCAGAGATATAGAAGACCCAGGTTCAAATCCTCGCTCTGGAACAGACCTTTCGATTTCACCAAAAATTCACAACAGTTTCAGACTCAGTTCAACCCAAATCAAATTGTTTCTCCAGTTTTTCAGAACTGCCAACACAAAAAGCACACACAAAAATCCAACAACAAGTAACCCCACCAAACAATTATTCACCTAGCTCTAGCATAGAGACATTGTGAGGAAAGGTTTCAGAGGAACAGCCGTGTTAGTCTGTATTCGCAAAAAGAAAAGGAGTACTTGTGGCACCTTAGAGACTAACCAATTTATTTGAGCATGAGCTTTCGTGAGCTACAGCTCACTTTATACATCTGATGAAGTGATACATCTGATGAAGTGAGCTGTAGCTCACGAAAGCTCATGCTCAAATAAATTGGTTAGTCTCTAAGGTGCCACAAGTACTCCTTTTCTTATTGTGAGGAAAAGATCAGCCTGGGAACAGGGCCTAGGTCAGAAGTGACTAAAGTCTTCTTCACTGGATAATTGTTCGGTGGCTTTTGTTAAATGGGCAGATGGTCTCATCCAGTTCCAAGTAGGCAACTATCCACCCCAGAAGTGGGACTATTTGGCCATCCGAGCAGAGAGGTAGAGGACTGAATGGGCACAGAAAAACTGTTCTCGTCTCCCTGGAGGTACTCTCTCCAGGTCAGGTTTGACATACATTAGCAGTACAGAATGGGGAAACTTGCACTGCTGTGCAGTGATTAAAGCAAGTGAATGGAAATGGGGCTCTATTCCCGACTCCGGTGTTGATTCGCTGTGTGACCACAAACAAGTCCCTTAAACTAGCTGGGCGAGAGTTTTGTTCCCTCATCTCTGAGAGGGGGATAACCACCACCACTTCCATTAAGCACTTTGAGATTCTCAGGAAAAGGAGCTATAAGCGCACTGCCTGTTCTTTACCAGTTGCAGGAATAAATAGTGGGCTTCAGTCTCCAGGGGAGTGAATCCAGCACCTTCCACAAGCATTATATTCAGTCAGTAAAATGGGGGAGGGAGATACAGAGCAGTGGCAGAGGCAAGAGAGACAGAGAATGATTCTCTCTACAAAAGAAAACTAGGGAAGTTACAGAATACAATGCGGATGCACTAAGGACTGAAGACACCGAGCAGGAAAAGAGGAAATTTACAATAAAAGGGAGAAACTATAAGGGGAGAGTTTGTCTTGGCAGTAAAGAACTATAGGGGTAAAGGGCCAAATTGTGGTTGGTCCCTGTAGGCTGTGCTGGGAGAGAGGGAGTAAAGAGTACAGTCCCTCACCCACCCCATCCTCTCAACACAGGTAGGGCATAGTCACCTGAACACAAGCATCACTTTTGGTTAGCACATCTAAATGCCCTACGAGCGATGGGGAGGGGAGGGAGCAAGCAGGGCTGCAGCCCACCCTCATGCACATCCACCAGCTGAGCTCCAGCAGCAGAGGGGACCCTCTCTGAGAGTGATGCTTTGGCTACACTCTCCAGGAGAAGCATTGTGCACAATCACTCCTGGAACTCTCCCTGGAGAAATGAGCTCCGCACTAACTCCAAAGCAGGGCTGTGGCTTAATGCTACCATTTAGCTCAGAAGGAAAGTGAAAAATAAATTATTAACTAAGTGATTTTTTTAAATGGTTTATAAAACTAGCTATATATAGTGTGGGTAAAAGGACTATGAAGGAACGTGTAGGACCCTGATGAAGGAGGTAAGAGTTCAGATAGCAGAAGGTAGGGGAACAACTAAAATATTCCACAATTGTTGCAGTCTTCAGCACACAGGTAGAGGAAGCAGCAGGAGACCTGGCGAGACAAATGATAGAGTGGATCTGGGAATAGCAGGAATCAGAATGAAATAAGATACAAGTGAAAACATACTTTGCTGATTTACAAACATTAAAATCAGTGGAGTCAGATGACAGGTTATTAAGGAATGGGATGAGGAGGATCACAACCAGTTGTCATCAGTTACCTTTGAGAAGTTATGGAGAGCAGGTGAGGTAACAGAATTGGAGAAGGATAAATTTAATATAAGCCTAGAGACCAGAGGGGAGAAAGTATGATATGAGAAATCACAGGTCAATTATCCTAAAATTAATACGAGCTAAATAGTAAGAAGCATTTTGAAGAAAACAAACAGCATGTTCAGCACCCTGGTGCTTATCTTTATGTGATCCCTTACTTCTCTAGCTTCCATATACCCGCCCTCCCCCCTCCGTTTTGCCTTCACATTAATTTTAAGATTCTGGTTCTCATTCTAAATCTTTCCATGCTACTGGCCCACCCCATCTGCAATCCCTAATAATTGAAGATGAACATATATTTCACAACAAATTTAGCCAATGATACCATCTGTTTCTGTTAATGAAATATTCAACAGCACATCAGTTTCCACACATGATTTCATTATTCAAAAGTTACACATTTTTTGTTTGCCAATTTTTGTGCGTGGTTGTTCACAAACGGTTCTGTGTGAGTATTTTTATTTGCTAGATCAGTTGTGTTAGTCAGGATTGGTCACATAAGTCACATTGTATTGTTTCTATTTCCTGATCGGATGAAAGTGCAAACAATTTGGGTGCAAATATTCACATGTGAAATACATTCTTGTTTCTACAAATACTTGTACCTGCAACTTTGAAATACTCTTTCCATGAATGTTCATGCCAGTAAAAGGTGATTGTACTAATGTACACAGGGAGCAAATGCAAAAGGGATGCAAGCATGGCTAAGCAAATTCACTGAAACATTTGTGCAAATACTCATGGATTTTTTCCCCCCAGTATTTACCCAGCTCTATCATCATCATCATCCCTTATCTTTCTTCCTCTCTGCTCTGAAACCAGTTTTCTTCCAGCATTTTCTTTCCTGAGCGGTTTCTTTCTATGTTGGTTTTCTTTTTCCCCCCCTTTGCCCATAAACAGTTTCCACTTTCAATTCATTCCTCTAATTTATTTTTTCTTGACAATCGTTTAGCCAAAAACTTTTTGTTCCTTACCCTACTCTTACTTATAGCTTAATCTTTTCCTTAGAATGTTTGTTCAAGATTGAAAACAAATAAGAAAAAAGACCAAACTTTTTTATTGTAACATTTTAAAATAATATTTATAAAAGATGTTGACCAAATCCTCTCTAAAATGTAACCCCAACAATACATAATAGAGAGCAGGGGTTATTAAAAAGCAAAATCATATCAACACAACAACTTTTTAAAATGTAATCTACCACATTTATTAAACAGACGAGTATAATGGATATACAGTAACATACCTAGACTTCCATAAGGAATTCAATATGGTTGTACATGAGTTCCTCCGACTGAAATTAAAATGAGATCTGAGAGAGGGAGAGAATACACTATCTAAAAACAAACCGCATAGTTGTGAAATGGTACTATGTAGATCTGTACAGAGGTATTGAGCAGAGTTCTCTAAGAGTCAGTGGTAGGTCCAAATTTATTTAATCCCTTATCTATAGGAAAAAATGAGGGAGTACATTGAGAAAATCTGCCCATTATGCAAGGTAGGACGAGTAGCCAGCAACATACTGTCGGAGGCAGACTTAAAATACAGCAAAATAGAGAAAAATTGGAGAAAGGAGCAGAAAAAGTCCCGGGTCAGGACTTGGTTTACTTGACTTGTCTTATTTAGACTAAGCATTTCAGAGGAGAAAATGTGTCTTATGTAGGCTTGTTAGTCTGCAGGTAAATTCACACTATATAAATATTTACTAACAGAAAAAAACAACTAAAATGGAGTTTAGTCCAGATGAGATTTGATCCAGATCAATGCAGAGGTAGTTCACACTAATGAAAGAATCCAGCGTGCATATGTGTTAAATGAGGGAGGATGCTGGTCAGAAACACTACCACCTTAAGAGAGGTATGGATAGAATAGCGGGCAATAAATTGAACACAGACATTTATTATAATACTGCTGCACAACACAAAATGTGACCCTAGAATGCATAAACACAGGCATTTGTACCTAGAAGCAGGGGGTTCTTTATTCTGTTATGCAACATTAGTGGGTTGCAGCTGGAGTACAGCCTTCAGTTTGGACACCCTACTATAAAAATGTCAATACACTGAAAACAATCCAGTAAAGGACACCCAGAAATGATAAAATACAACATGAGAAGTTAACAGAACAGAATTTGTACCGCCGGGAAAAAGAGAACTAAGAAAAAAGGAGGCCACATTATGCAGTCCTCAAATCAAGCAAAATCCCCATTGCTCAGTTAAGGAGTGGAGAAGTTGGTTCAGTGTCAGTGCAGAGACCAGAAGTACTAATGGTCTAAACTGAAGAAAGGAAACCTTTAGGATAAGTGCTACGACGAGGCTCTTCATAAACAGTGAAGTCAATTAGACAAGGGAAGAAGCTGCTCAGAGAGGCTGTGGAATAAGCATCACTGGAGATATTTCGTTGTGACGGGCAAACCCCCAAAAGTTCAGTTCAGATAAGCCCTTAAGACCAAATGCTTATCCAAATCTCTTCACAGTCAGATTTCATTTCTCCCTCTCTACTTTTCTACCTTCAACCTTTCTTTCTCCCTCCTTTCATTCCTAGCCCCACAGCACCCTTCTGCAGAATTTAAGACATACTGAGACTCCAAAGACAAATTTCAGATCAAATAGAAAGCCTTTCGGGATTGAGGATAAGAGGTGTATTTATCAGATTATTTTCAACTCTAAAAATAGACTCAGGTACATACAGGCTAATACTCTGTTGGCTATTAGGTTACAGCACCTGCACCTACCTAGCTTGTGTTGTAAACTCACTACATCTTTAAGAGTTCAATCTTCCTAGAATTAACCTGGGGAAGAGATCTTCAACTAACCCGTTAGCAAAATTCACTGAGCCAAAGCAAATTCCTCAAGTAAAGCATCCACTCTCCACCAATTGAGAAGCAGAGATTTTGCCCAGATACCATTTTTTCTCTAGGGTAGCAGAGATTGCTATGAGCTAAGACACCCTTTTAAAACGTTGCTGTTAAGCTTTACAATCTAACAAAGAAAGTGATTCTTAAGTTGTAAAGCTCATCACATTCTCCTATTAAATAGTGAGAAATGTCCTACATACCCACCTCCTTTGCACTATAGCCCTTTGTGGTATTGGAAGTAATGAAAACAAACACAGCTCATATTTTGGTTCTGAACTTTTCATTTTGTAGTAATTTTTTTTAACAAGATGTAAACACAACGAAATACCATTCATTTAGGGCATAGATTCTAACTCCTAAAGAAAACTGGAGAATCATGACAAACATTGGACAATTTTTTGAAACTGTTTATTAAGGCAATGTTATGTTAAATGTTAACGTACTACAATGTATATTACTTATTCAGGATCAGTTTAATATACAAAGAACCTGGCTAAAGATTCTGGCTTGCTGGCTGAGGAGCCCTCGTCCTCTGAGGACACTCAAAAGGGTGGCCAAACTCCTAAATATCTATTGTCTTTTTGGTGCTTTTCTTGTGTACAGAATTGGTATGAAAACTTTTCAGTTACAAGAACATTCCAGATTTTACTATACCACCAAGAACATTCCATATTTTATTACTATTTCATAGGCAGAAGTGACATTTTCCCCAGTAATGTGTAATAAAGAGTCTAGCTGCTAACAATAAAAAATAAATTAGTCATTCTGTTTAAAACATAGATCTTTTACTGGAGCATTGAGTAAGCAGATCAGGAGATCTCTAGACATCTGGCATTTTGTAATATGATGAATTTCTTTAACACTTTCCTCCTAAAACCGTCCAGTTCTTGGACGCTACCATCACACATGCAAGTATGTTCCCCTCTCCTCTCAACCCCACTAATAGAGCACCCCCCTAGTAGCAAATATATGATGGATCTTAACTGGAGTCAAATGCAATCTGTACAATAATTTAACAAAAAAAAATTAGGAGCTATGCAAATTGAAGATGAACTTCCCCCTTCCCATAACCAGATCCACTCATTCAGATCTTTTTTCCTCCCCAAATCTCTCCCCCGTCATTTCACCTGTATTATTTTCTTAACATCTTTTTCGAACAAAATTTTTATTTATATATAATCTTAGAAATTAAGCCTTTCGTTCCAGCTGGCTCTTGGGTAAGGACAATACCATAGGCTTACAGAACTCATATAAAGTTAGTTATTAGATGGGTTTTTAATGTATTGTTCCTGTTTACTGTTCTCTGTAGAGATGCCTGGTTTGGAATCAGCTGTGTGATTAGCTAGTTGAATGAAAGAATATATCCAGCTAGGTCATATATTTGCCTTTGTGCAGTTCACTCAAATTGCCAGACAGATTTTCCATTGTATCTACCTCTGTG
Organism: Caretta caretta; assembly: GCF_965140235.1. Taxonomy (NCBI): domain Eukaryota; kingdom Metazoa; phylum Chordata; order Testudines; family Cheloniidae; genus Caretta; species Caretta caretta. Next base: position 161,653,085 of record NC_134206.1, on the reverse strand, counting down.
TGTGTGGTCAGGTCATCTAGTAGTCTCTGGACAGAGAGGGAGTAAGAGGCAGGAATGAATATGGTCTTTAACTTCAGCATTAATCTCCCTTCTTTTCGAATATCCAACCATTTTTCTAAAACCAGAAAAGTACTGACAAATCCAGAATAGTTTACATAATATTGAAAGAGTGTAAAATAACCATCTTCCACCACAATGACTTTTTATTTTCAAAATTAAAACAGATGCCATTTAAAGAACAAAACCACAAATAAATCTTCAGGTCTGATCACCCTCCCAGTTACACTGGTTTAACAGTGCAGTCAATGGAATTATACTGGTGCAAAACCTGTAACAGAGTGAAGAATCAGGCCCTTTATTTCAAAGAGAAAAGAAGAGGGTGGGGAGGACTTTCCAAGTTATATGTTATATAAAGGGAACGTCTGCTTTGCTAATGAAAGGTGTGAGCTGTAGAATGAATGCCCTTCAGATAAAAAGTATGATGAGTCTTCCTGGAATGCCCCACCCTGGTGTTATACTGTCAGAAAACTGAATGGCAAGTGAGAGCATGCATGATATAGTCTTTTTCATTCATGTGAAACACCATCAAGGTAACTTTATGAGCCAAGTAGTACTCTGGTAGCCCCACTGAAGCAGAAAATATAGCTACTCATGCACAAGAAAAAAAAAAACTTCATTGTGAAATAGCTCAGGTTGCCACACACCTGACATAACTGACAACCAAAAAAGCAAGGAAAAGAAAGTTAAGCTAACAGTCCATATCCTCTACTACTTCACTCACAGGCGTGCACCTTACTTCAGATACTGACCACCACTCACCACAAGCTTGACTCTTCCCCCCCAGGAATGCTAGCCCACACGCCTCATATTTTGCAATACGTGTCACTTTACAGAGAGCGCTGTCTGTCAGACCAGAGTAAAATAAAAGGTAGTGAAGTATTCACAGGAAAATAGCATGCCTCACTTTCGTGGCATCTGCATGTATAAGAAACTTTTTCATAATTTTGAGGCTCTGAGGACCATGCTAAATGAATTGTGTGTGAACACGGTGTGAAATTTCACTCCCCACCCCACTCTAAAAAAAACATTTTGCCAATTTTGACCAGCCCTAATTAAAATGTACATATTCTGAGTTTCTCGTATTTAGGGGCTTAAGTGGAGGGTGTCTATTATATTTTATTAATATTTTAAAGACAACATTTTTATCTGTACTTGAACATTCTTACTGAAATCATGTTTGTGAATCTAATACCATCTATATTTACAGCACATTTCTCTCATACACCAATATTCAGATGTAAGCTAATGAGAGTGTACACACACACACACACACACAGAGTTGCTTGGATTTACCTAAATCGGTTTAAAATAATACTGTTAAATTGGTGTGACTTCTGAGTTTAAAGAAGGCCTTGCGTTAATGCATTCAGTTATCTCAAGGATGACATACTGTGATGTCTCCCCCCAAAAGTTTAACTTCTCATCCACAAGTGTGTCTGCGGTGACCACATCTATTTAGTACCAGTAGCACCTGTCATGGACTTAATCTCATCAAGTACTTTTATAGAGTTAAAATTTAACCAAGCTTCTGCTATCAACAGCAGCAAAGATCCATAAGATTCTGTATTTCTCTCTTACAGTCAGATAAACAAACTGCTTAGTCAATAAAAAGAAAAGTCCAGTTTATAGTTCTTAGCAGAACTGTTAAGTAGTTGTGGATTTAACAGCTTGCAGGATCAGTTACTACAGTACTTAAAAGAGAGACCACAAAAAGCCTCATTTTCCTAATCCACCATCACTTTTACCAATTGCATTTAAAAGTAATACCACTTCCGTGCAGTATTTGGAAACTTACCAAGTGTCAATCCATTCACCTTTCTGTACTTTTCATTGTCTGTTTCCTTCTGAAAAAAAAAAAAATCAATACAAATTAGTCACCAAAAAAAGCAATACGGCTTCATGTTATTTCCTGAAAGGTCAGTAATGAGACTTTGGACAGTCCAGCATTTTTATTTTGTATTCTATCACTTTATTTCTCCTCTTTTATTCTCTGGCAGGTGCCGGGGGCTCTAGACAGTGCTCAGGCACAACTAGGACCACTTTATGGTTAGCTCTGGAGTTCACCAGGCCTGAGGATGGTCCCCAGGGTCTTATCCACAGAAGTAAATTCTGTCCTCCCTGCTTGTGAGTGCCTCTCTTTACACATGCAGTGTCATTTACAGGCACAAATCACGTGAACACGAAGCGAATGATTCACATATACAAGTTTCCCTATTTGCACACACTAAGACCTGCTTGTTTCAGGCCAATGGAGGACTCTGCATGTGCTCAGAAGCACTTAAATACTGTTCATGCCATTATTTATTGTTATTCCCCTATGAGAATCTGGTACCTAAATTGTTCTGTGTACAGTGCCTAGCACAATGGGATCCGGGTCCCTCACTGGGGCTCCTAAATACTACAGTAATACAAATAATATTCGCAAAAAGAAAAGGAGTACTTGTGGCACCTTAGAGACTAACCAATTTATTTGAGCATGAGCTTTCGTGAGCTACAGCTCACTTCATCAGATGCATACCGTGGAAACTGCAGCAGACTTTATATATACACAGAGAATATGAAACAATACCTCCTCCCACCCCACTGTCCTGCACACGAAAGCTCATGCTCAAATAAATTGGTTAGTCTCTAAGGTGCCACAAGTACTCCTTTTCTTTTTGCGAATACAGACTAACACGGCTGTTCCTCTGAAACAAATAATATTAGTAACCATAGCGCTTTCCCTTTGCTTCTATTCTTTCAGCACTTTGCATTTTTCATTCTTACAAATGAGGAAACCCACCCTATTCCGCTGTGATGCTGTATGGTGACATCAAACTATAGGGTTGTACATGGTGACCTCGCTTATGATACTGCATCAAGTCACCATCGTTCCCTATATGTCACCTCATGCATGATGACACCAATGCATTTCTTGAGCATATAGTGACAAAATGAACAGAGAACAAAGAATGACATTTCCTTTATTTTATTTACCATTCTTTTAACCAGGTAATCTCCAGCTCAGACTACTAGCATCCACCCCTCTCCCCCACACTCACCTCCCCCCCAAAAAATCACCATTCTCCTGCCTTATTCCTAGCAGCATATATCTCAGTTCCCAGCCATCTTTACCTTTGAGTTAGTCATCCTTTATTCTTCCTTTAGTAAAGCTCACCACACATCCACAAAAGTCCTAATTAACAGTTAATCTGTGGAACTCATTGCCAGAGGATGTTGTGATAGTCAAAAGTATAACTAGGTTAAAAAAAAAAACTAGTAAAATGCAAGGAGGATACATCCAGCAATGGCTATTAGCCAAGATGGCCAGGGTAACCCTAAACCTCTAACTGCCAGACGGGGAAGAGCAGGGTGGATCTCTCCAACGGCCCTGTTCCATACACTCCTGCTGAAGCTCTGGTATGGGCCACCATTGGAGACAGGATACTTGGCCAGATGAACCATTGGTCTGACCCAGCATTGCAGTTCTTATGTTCCAGTACACAAAAGTACACAGCAGACATGGCTGTACAGTAGCTGGCTTTTTGTTTACTGCCCCCACGATTTAAAGAAAGCTGGTGTATTTTAGGATTCAGCTCTCTGAATAAGCTTACCCCACCAAGAAATCATTCTGACACCTGTATGATCAGGTCTCCCAGATCTAGAATAGAGACCACAGTCCTCAAGGTTATGGCATTCTACATGTTATGACCACAGTCTTTAATGGCACTGAAGATCCTCTAGCCACAAACAGCATTACATCTTAATCTCTCCAGCCCCTCACAGCAGGGAACCCCCTACATCAGCAGACTAGCATCAGGTGGGGGAGCCTTTAAAAGCTGCTTCCCAGTTGAGTGCCAGCTATTGCCAAGCTCCTTCCCTCACTTCCACAAAATTTAACAGGGACAAGAGCCAGAGACTCTATGGAGTCCACTAAGGCCTTTGGCCCAGAACCTCAACAGGTGTTTAGGCACCTAACTCCCATTGAAACCAACCTACTTTATGAAAAGTGCTCAGATGGGCAACAGTACAAATCCCTAGGAAACACAATGTATAAGCACAACATGCCTCCCTGGTGTAAGGAGTTCCACACTGCTAGCGCAAGTGATGTCTCTGAAATAAAAGCTACAGATATAAATAAATCAGCAATTCTGGGGAGAAATTTTAAAGGCACAAAGGGCAGCTAGGCACCCAGCTCCCATTGGCTTTCAACTCTATTCCTTACCGAAATGTAGCATATTTCAAGTATATACCGACAGGCTTGCAATGTACTAGCATGTTAATTCTTTGCTCTTATGGAAAAAGTTTGATTCAGGATTCATAACAGAATGTACTCAAAAGCAACAAATCCAAGGATGCAAGACAGACACACAAGCTGCTTATGAAAATCATTTTATTGTGAAAAGTGTTAAAGGCATCTTTAAATTGCTCCTTCCTGGCAGGGTGCACTAGTAATTTGCTTCCATCCACCACATTTCAGGTCAGGTTACTGTAATTTTTGCAATCACTTTAAAAACATCTTTTTTTTATTTAAATGGTGTCTCAGACTTTGTTTTGAATTCTGTGTGCACCCTACAAGTGGCTGTCCGGATCCTTTTCCAACTTGGCTTCTGCAGCAAAGTGTGGAACATACAGTATTTAACTTCATGAGACTGCAATTATTAAAGGACCACTGCCACACGCTGGCAAACTCTGAAATATATGTTCTCCTGAAGCCTTACTAACCTCTATTTCTTTGCCCCTCTTTACTGCTTACCAAAGTATTTGTGTGGAAACAGAAAGTCTCTGTTTTCAAAGCTGGATTTCTCTTTCTGCCTGATTCATTCAGCGATGTTGTACTAGTCCGTTTGTGACATCAGCATTCATCATCCCAAAAGCAGCTGTAGTGTCACTAAAACGAGAGTGACTAAGTCAGGCAAAAAGAAGGCTGGTTATGTAAAACCAAACCTAAATGGTTATACCATCAATATCTTCATAATAAGTCAGCAATGAGTGGAAAAATAATACAGAACAACTGTGAATTTAATGGGATTTAGATGTTATAAAGATCCACTGGTGTGCAGCTGTGGTTCTTCAATGACTCATTAGCTTCTGAAAAAGTTCCCTTGCCATTTCATGAGGACAGTAACAGTTCAGGGATAGTTAGCTACAGAAACCTCCTCAAGGAGCTTCACTTTGTCTCAGTGGTACCCTGTCTGATTAGGTGATTAAACGGGTCTTGAAGAAATAGCTGCAGTCTCACCTTTGTTAGTATGAGAAATGTCATCTGACTAACTCCAGCTTGGATTTACACCACTCGGACATTGGAGCAGAGCACCCTCTGTGTTCTCTGTCATCAGTGACACTCTGGCATAAAATTTCTTATCTAAAGAGAAAGGTCTCATCTCAGTCATTCTGCTCTCCTACTAGAGTCTGAATGACCAGTGATATCAAGGTTCAAGCCATAGATGTGAAAGGTGAATTTTGGTATCAGTTTTAACAGCTTTTGGGCAGATTTTTACACTCATGGTTTATATAATTTGTTTTACTTGATTACAGGACCTCAGGGGTCCTACTTCAATAGCATTACTTTGCTTTTCTATCTTTCCCTGCTACCTACTAGCTCCCCCCAGTTCTCCCCCACACACACCCACCCCACCTTTTTTTTTTTTTTAAGTGTAAATACTCATTAGCCTTTGTCTTGATTACACACTTCCCCAGAGCTATCTTTTGGGTTTCCTACATGCTGCAGTAAGGGCCTGATCCAAAGCCAATTGATGTCAATGGGGAGGCTAGTGACCTGGATCAGGTTTTAAGTATGCTTGTTTGGCACCTACTTTTGAACAGTATTAAATTCATTTTTAGTTTTTTTGAGGTAACCAAGAATAATTTCATTCTCAGATCTGTTTGAAGTAGCCATCATTCTTTATCATGTTTGGGTCCTGTTTAGGTCAGAAGTCAAAAAACTTCAACTCCAGGCTGTATCTATTGTGAAACACCAACCCTATAAATGGGGGTGAGGGGTTAAATACTGATGAAAAAGCAGTGTGGAAGATTGCTTCCCCAAATCCTCTAAAATCTGCCACTGAACTCAAAGTTTTAGTTAGTGGTATAATTAGCATCTCTTCTACTACCACCATGTATTTAAGAATGTTAATAACAGATGACAAATGGTGCAAGAGTGTCAGAATTTTTAAATGAATTAATTTCAGCTGTTCATGATCACTTTGTCTTCACTGTCTGCAAATATAGTAAAATAGTTTATTAACAGGAATGTTCACCAACACAGCTAATAACAATCAGGAAATGAACAATACGTGGAAAATAATTTTTTATAAATTTATAGTCAGGAGTGCTGGCACCAGAAACCTGGTTGTGAGAGTTGTGCTCATCCAATCAGGTAAAAGAATCAGATCATGGGTCCTGGATACCTAAGCAAAACAGTTCAACTCTTTGAAATTCAAACATCCACAATGAAGTGCTTCCAAATAAGCTACAGCCCAAAACTTTATATGGTGCATAATTCTGAACAAATGAATTAGAGAAAACAGCGATCTGTTTGAGGACGACTTACAAATAATTCATTTGGTTCCACCTCATCTCAGTTACGTTCTCTGCAGTAGGGTTGGAACAAAACCATAATTGTGCCCAAGAGGGCTCATAAAACCTACAAATGCTGCTGCTGTTGTAGAAGTACCTGAACACATTAGGTTTTTTCCAGCATATTCCTCCCCCTCTGCATCCATTTCCCTAGTTTTCCGTTTAGTGCAATATGACCTTTTCTGACTAACCCTCTTAAGGCTTGCTTGTTCTTGTTCCTGGTTCATATGCAAACCCATGAAATAACATCCGCAAAGTCAGAGTCCTCCTGTTCACAAAAGATGTCACTTTCAAAGCAAAAGGAAATTGCTGCCCGCCTCTGGTTGTTCTTGGAGACTGAAGAATGCTTTATTTATAAACCCTGCAGATATATCTCAACATTTATCATCCCTGAATATTATCTGAAACCATAGGATTTGAGTGCCTTTAGGCACTGATTTTCTCATGGGTAACATTTACCTAAATAAGAAATGCAACATATTTAGAAAGTTGCAAATCTAGACTCACTGGACTGATTCTTTGCCACCTGGCACTTTGTGGAGACATTACACCTGTGCAAAGTGGGTCCAAAGTGCTACCATATCAGAATGATTGGATTCTACATGCACTGTGCGGAGGCGAGAAGGAAGGATGGTGAGAGCGTTAGGGAAAAAGCTTAGGACTTGGGAGGCAAGGGTGCATTTCCTACTCAATGGCCAGCTTCCTGTGTGACTTTGGGCAAGCCACAGCCTTGGTGCCTCAAATCCCTGTCTCTATAAGGGGAATAACAGCACTACCTTACCCCAGAGGGTGTTGTGAGGATAACTACACTTATGATTGTGAGGTGCTCAGATACTGTACTCCTTTCCCAATCATCCACAGAGATTCTAAACAGGATACTAAGTCATCCTTGCAAGCATCCCAAAACCTGCGCAGCAGTCTGCCTCTTTCTAGACCATTCATGAGCTTCAGAGTACAGCAAACTCTTAGGGATCCTGTAATCTGGCATTCGCTTGACATGTCCAAGCCACCTGAGTCTCTTATTAATCAACGTTTCCATGAAACACATATTAGCACAATTTAAACATTTCCACATTTGTCACCCTGTCTTGCCATCTTATTCGAAGAATTTTACACAAGCATCGTCTATGAAAGCAGTTTAGTCTTTTGATATGTTTGATGCAAGTGGTTCATGTTTCTGAACCATATAGAAAAGAGTGGATAAAAATCACATCTCATAAATACGGATTTTCACTTTAGTTGACAATTTATTATTATTCCAGGCTCTGTCTTGCAAAAGAGCCAAGTTCCTGGCTGCTTTACTGACTGTACTTGCTAGTTCAGCATCAAGATCTACATTGCTGATAACAGAGCCAAGGTAGAAAAATTGGTCAACAACATCCAGTTGAATACTCTAAGGTGATATCTAGAATTGATTCCAAAGAGCCTTGGTGCATGGTAACAGTCTTCAAGCTTATTGCTAGCCCAAAGATTTTGCATGAATCAGAACTGGCTAATATGTTGTAGGGCATCAAGACAGTGAGCCACAAGGGCCACATCATCCGCAAACAGATCCCTTATGATGATCTCCTTCACCTTTGTCTTAGCTCTGAACCTTGCAATGTGAAGCAAACCACCATGATGTCTAGTGCTAAGATAGACACCATCTTGAACATCACAGAACACATATTGAAGCAGGAATGAGAAATTTTAAACAATGTAGGAGCCAGTACACAACCCTGCTTCACTCTATTGTTGATGTTAAAGGAATCCGACTCTTGGTTCTCATACGTTGCGGTTGCGTTCATGCTGTCGTGTAAAGATTTCACTGGGTTTAGCAATATGGGTGAACAACCTAGCTTCTTCACAACAATGTAAAGCCCTGTCCAACTGTGTCAAAGCTTTTGTGAAATCTATAAAAGCCACATACAATGAAATGTTTCCCTCTGCACTTTTACTGCAATTTTCTTAAAGAAAGGACCATATCTATGGTGGACCTTCCCAAGCAGAAGCCACACTGGCTCTCAGGATAGATTCTCCCAGCTAGAGTTTGAAGTCTAGGTAAAAGAATACAGTTTAAGATTTTTTCCCCCCACAACGTTAAGAAATCTCTCTCTGTGGTTATTACAATCACTTCTGTCTTTGTTTTTATAGAGCTAGATGAAACAAGCATCCTTAAAATCTTGCGGAACAGTTTCTTTGTTCCAACAGAATAGCAATACCTCGTGCAATCTTTGCAGCAAGTCTTTGCATATTTTGTAGAGTTCAGCCGGTAAACAGTCAGATCCTGAATCTTTGTTGTTGGGAAACTTTCTGATGAGTTGTTCAAGTTCCTCTAGTGTAGGTTCACTGGAGTGATAACTTCAAACCCAGGCAATTTGCCTAACATACTTGGTCTACTACATATTCCCTTGAGTATATCATTCCATAGTGTTTAATCCACCTCTCCAGTTGCTTTCCTTTATCAGTTATGATATTGCCATCCTAGAGCTTTCAGCAGAGCTGTCTTGTTCTTTAATCAGCCCAATGGTCTTTCTAATGCCCTCATACAACCTTCTACTGTCACCTGCACTATCCACCCGCTGGATGCGGTCAGATACCCAGCCAAAAATTCTTCACCACACCTCCTGGAAGCTATTTGAACAATCTTACAAGCTTCTCTTAGGTTATCGATGGAATCAGTAGTAGGTGATCAGGGCAGATCTTTTCCTCTCAATGAGTGGCAGCAGTATGTCCAAACGGTCTATGAACCGTCAACATTTTTTCCTAGTACTCTTTCCAAAAAAAAAACCTCTTGATTGACATATTGTAGATACTAGTCTTCAAGACTTCCCATGCATCTGAAGCAGTTTAATTCATTCCAGCTGTCTTTGCTACTTCATTAAAAAGCCGTTTCTTGACAGGATCATTGATTTGGCACAAGACAATATGAGGTTGTACAGCAGGTTTATTACATTGGATCTTCTTTGCTGCAAAATGAAATTTCAAGCTGACAAGAGCGTCGTCTGTGTCACAGTCTGCCCTTTGGAAGGATCATGTATTCAGGAGATCTTTCAAGTATGTATGTCTTGTCTGTGCCAAGTCCAGCTAATGCCAGTGCTTGGACCTCAGATGTCTCCACGATGTTTTTCGGATGTTACCAGTAAAGAATGCATTGGTCACCAATAAGCCTTGCCTGGCACAGAGCTCAAGAACTCTCTGACCCTTCCCAGGTCAGATCTCAGCATTGGACCCCATTCTTGCATTGAAGTCTCCAAGTACTAGGATGGGTTCCTTCTGTGGAATCCGGACAATCAGTTCTTCCAGCTGTTGGTAAAAGCTATCCTTCTCCTCGTCACTAGCCTGCAGAGTTGGAGCATAGACACTGACGAGGTTGATGAATCCCTTCTGTAGACTAACTCAAAGTGTCATGATACGCATGAACACTGCAATTGGAGCTTCACACGATGACATACAATCATTTCTGATAGCAAAACCTATAATTGTACTCTCCCCTTACGCCTTCAGGTTTCTCATGCCAGTAAATAGCGTAGTCTGTCCCCCTTACAAAGCCTGTGTCTGAGAGGCAAGTTTCCGAAAGAGCATGCAATCTGAAGCATGCAAGCTCGTTATTCAACACAGCCATTTTCCTCAAATCCAAATTCAGATCAAAGTCATATCCAAGGGTCCAAATATTCTGCAAGCAATTCTGTTTATTAAAAACAGTTGAGCCAGGATGTAAAACAATGAGGCAGGGCTTGTTTGACCTACCTTTTCTAGGGCCACCCTCACATTAGGTAATCAGGCCATCCCGAAACAGGGCTGCTTGGAAATCTCGGTACCTGCTCCAGGGCCCTTATGCCTCTCACAGATCCCTACGACCATCTTGCCAAGACCTGCAGCACACACACAGCTAGACAAAGTTATGGAGGAGCGGAGACTGCCTTAGAGCTGTCGTCGTCCCCCTTCAGACCACTGAGCCAGAATCCAAAGGCCAGAGTGAGTCTGAATGTTCAATGGCACAGAGGTCGTAGCTTCTGCCAGAGAGCAACTTAGATATGTAGGTGTGACATAATTAGGCCTCTTAAATAAGCTTTTAGAGCTTCTCAGCAAAATTAATGGGTGTGCATATGCACGCACACACTTCATTTATTTCAGAGTGCCATTTAATCTTCTATGCCAATTTATTGATAAAGTATTTATCATGTAGCATCTGGTCGATAAAGATCCAATTTCCTCTATTAGCACAGGCTGAATTCATAATACAATTGCAGTCCAGGTGCTAATGAATGATGCTCGTAAGCATCCATTGCTCAAGCCAGTGAAATATTCATTCAACGAAGGTACTGCATACTTGCTGATCCCTTTAATTTCATTAAGAGCTACAGGGGCTCAGCACCTCTGTAAATCAGCCTAAAAGTGTATTGGTTCTATAACCAGTTCATTCTCTTAAGCATTTTCTTCACGATGAAGAAAACAGTAATATACTTGAGAAGCGTTGGGTTTTTGATTATTTGGATGATGCTAGTGGAAGAGAATTCTTCAGATGCATTAATGCTCCAATTATATAACATTTAAGTATCTGCTGAAATCTTTAGACTTTGTCACAAATCAAACGATCTGATTCGAGCTTATCCTAGAGAATTTCAGATTTCTTGTTTCCTAACATCCATAAATTTGTGAACCTTGTTGATTCCAGAATAGTTTTTCCAAAGCAGAATCTAATAAAGCATGTTAATGTAATGACCCTCAACCCAGGTCATCAGCAGGATATGAACTTCAGAGCTTTAGCACAGAAGCACAGACCTTTACTAGCTTAGATAAAGGAGTTACTCCCTTAACAGCCAGCTAATAGGCAGTTATCTCCCTGTAGTGGCAGGTCCACATAGAGGATATGACATACGCTTTCGAAGCATATTACATGATTGTTATTATTTGAATATTAAATTCTAGGTTAGTTTATCCTGATACTATAGTTAATGATAAATACTCCATCGTTTGATAGGACACCTCAATTTGAGATGACCCACTATCCTAGGCTGTTGTAGTTTTGACTCGTTATCTGAAAAAAGTTTCAGCTTGCTAACTATGAAAATTCATAAACTTTAAAGCAACTGATGTTCTTACAGTTTGACTCATTTCATTCATCATATTGAGACTAAAAAGGAAAAGCCAAATCTGAAGACCATAGCTGCATTGTTCCTTACTGTATGTACGACTGTGTAAGAAATTATTCCCCAAACTGCGCTATTACATTGAATTGCTTGACAAATGTATAGTAATAGCAAGACACTAAAATAAAGCATAATTGGACAAATTTAGCATTTGCTTTCCAGCTCCATTCTGTGTGCTTCATTCCTTATACTTAATGTTGCAGTCACACTATTTTTACATAGCATTGCCCTCTTTAAATAAAAGTAAGTGAAGGGCCAATGGAGCTTTTAAGTTTTATTATCTGGATCAGTTTGGATCGATGCTCTCAACCTAGAACTCAGCTGCCCTAATTTGTGGATGAAAATTTAATTCCAAAACTTCAGAGTCCCATTCCTTCTCTCTAACTTCAGAGATCAATCAATTTTTCAATCAATAAAAAAATCAACAAACAAGAGGAGCAAGTTCTACTCAGCTTGCACAAAAGAATTAAATGCTCAGACATTTCAAATGACTATTGTTTTACTTAAAACTTGGCTTACTCCTTAGCTCTCAATAAGATCTAGAAAACAAGCAGATTGAACAAAATCACAGCCATTACTGAGTCTGCCAGAGCAAAATTTCTCACTGGAATATGGGTGGGGAAGAGGTTTTTTAGGCTCATTCACCTGCCAAAGCCAACATTTTCTTCACACAATGCCTGTTTAGCCTGCGGAAGCCACACTACAAGATTCACTTGAGGCCAAGAGCTTAGCAAGATTCAATAAAAGGGTTACCTAGTTAGTTAGATGGATAAGATCATCCCCAGTTACAATACTAAAATTTTGAAAAGTTTTAGAGGGGACACAAACTGTAAAGCTTCAGCTCATAAGCCAGCCTCTAATTCTTAGGGGTGAGGAGAAAAACTTCCCCTGGGGGCAGGCTATCCCATAGCTGCCTGAAGCAGGATTCCTCTTTCTGAATCATCTGGTACTAGCCAGTCACCCTGGTCTGACTCAGTGTGGCAATTCCTATTGTGTGCAGATGTAACAACGAACACAGCTGAACTATCCGTCTTCAGTCTTTCAACAAACAAGTTGCCTCTGGGCCAAGACAAAGGTTGTGGGGGGGGGGGGGGGGGAGGAAAAGAAAATAATTGGTTTCAGAAAAAGCTCTGAGCAATGGAAAAGGGGGTATTGCAGCGGAACTTTGCCTCACCTGTTGTGTGTTACCTGTGCCCACTAAAATAGTGGGAAAAATTTTCCTAGCTGAAAGAAATGAAAACGTAAACAAGCTTCAGCTGAAATAATCTTCCTTGCCTGTCTTGGCTGGCTGCATCATATCCCTCTGTAAATCCCTCCACTAGCTTCATCGTCTCTTCCACAGTGAGTTTAAGTGGCTCAGCCTTTCGTTCTGGGCTCTGTTCAGCATCACCCTTGCTTAGGCCTCTGCCTTCATTTCATTCCTTTCTATTATGAGGTTTCTTGGTCCATCCTTGGAAGTGTCAAACTGGCCAGCGTCAGAGCAGAATGCTGGAATAAAGGGACCCCTGGTCTGACTTGGCAGTTCCTATGGTAGTCAGGCAATGAATCCTGCTCAGCTCTTCCACGGTGCAGGTTTCATTTCCGTCTTCCCACCATGCTGTCTCCTACACCTTTCTACATTCACATCCTTCTTTAATACCCACTTCTTCTACAAAGCTAATACTAATACCTATTATTATTAAAAAAAAAAAAAAACCCAAAACACAAGGCCTTACATTAGCACCATTCTCGGAGTTTCCCAGTGCATGTGTGTGTGTGATCTTTGCCTATGCATTCAGAATTGCAAGTTCCTTGGAGCAGGGACCATTTTTCCCCTTATTTGTACAACACCAAACACAGTGTCATCACTTAATGAAATAAAAGCAAGAAAAAATGTATTTGCTTAAACAGTCTCATCCTCTCATTTTGCATGATGGGTTTTTCACCCTGTCCATCTGTCATAAATATAAAGGGAAGGGTAACCACCTTTCTGTATACAGTGCTATAAAATCCCTCCTGGCCAGAGGCAAAACCCTTTCACCTGTAAAGGGTAAAGAAGCTAAGATAACCTCTCTGGCACCTGACCCAAAATGACCAATGAGGGGACAAGATACTTTCAAACCTGGAGGGATGGGAACAAAGGGTTCTGTCTGTCTGTGTGATGCTTTTTCCGGGAGCAGGTCAGGAATGCAGCCTTACAACACCTGTTAAGTTAGTAAGTAATCTAGCTAAAATTTGTTAGATTTCCTTTTGTTTAATGGCTGGTAAAATAGCTGTGCTGGATAGGAATGTATATTCCTGCTTTTGTGTCTTTTTGTAACTTAAGGTTTTGCCTAGAGGGATTCTCTATGTTTTGAATCTGATTACCCTGTAAGGTATTTACCATCCTGATTTTACAGAGGTGATTCTCTTACCTTTTCTTTAATTAAAATTCTTCTTTTAAGAACCTGATTGATTTTTCATTGTTCTTAAGTTCCAAGGGTTTGGGTCTGTGTTCACCTGTACAAATTGGTGAGGATTTTTATCAAGCCTTCCCCAGGAAAGGGGGTGTAGGGCTTGGGGGGATATTTTGGGGGAAGACGTCTGCAAGTGGGATCTTTCCCTGTTCTTTGTTTAAAACACTTGGTGGTGGCAGCATAGGGTTCAAGGACAAGGCAAAATTTGTACCTTGGGGAAGGTTTTAACCTAAGCTGGTAAATATAAGCTTAGTGGGTCTTTCATGAAGGTCCCCACATCTGTACCCTAGAGTATAGAGTGAGGAAGGAACCTTGACACCATCTAACAGCTCTAAGAAGAGATATCCCCATAGCTGGTCTCAGCTCAGATTACTTTGCCATAGACTGTCAGACTCTCTCTTCTAATTTCATCAAAAAAGTCTATCTTGTCCCTGGCCTATACTTCTTAATTTCTCTCATTTACTTCTATAAAGCATTTTGCAATGCCATTTGTGTGAAAGTCATGAAAGTATACAAAGTAAAGTTGTATTGCATATAGTTTCCCCCTCCCCCAAGCATTAAAATTTCATTGAGAACAACAGGAGCCCTGTGCATGCAGGAAGGGTAGATACTGGAGCTGAAATCCAGATCCAAATGCAGAATTTTCCCCAAGACTCCCCAGATCCTCTGGGAGGTGACGGGGGGAAGAGACATTTACATGTGACTGTTTCCTTCTGGGCTTTATTTCATTAGTAACTTTTAATTTCTGTGTGCTATAAAGTAGCAAAAGATCCCTAGATGAATTCAGTCAAGCTGCCTCTCCTTCCATCTCAAAATGTTGTTATACAATATCCTGATGGTCCTTCTGTTTTTACTAGAGAGTACATGATTCACAATTCATCTAGGAATAGATCACTTGGCTTTACTTCTCAGTCTGAATTCCATAGCAGACCTCCAACGCAAATAGAGATACTCGCAAAGATCTGTATTCATGAAACTGTAAGTATGCATAAACCAAAATACGGAGAGAGACATAAGTATTAACCCACCAGCAGTATTTGCACATTATATGTTTAATATGGCTGTTGCTTATATCTGGAAGTTTTCAATAGAAAAGATTACTGCACACTGCTACAAGTCTAACCTTTGCAAATCAAATAAAAAATATGGTGGAATTTAGAGAGGTTTGGCAGACTGGAAAAAAAACATCTAAAGTTTTGACTTGTTCCCTGGTATGAGAACTTGGCATTTTGAAGAGACCAAAAAAAAAAAAAATCAAGAAAATCCTGGAATAGAACTGAGGGTTTAAAGAAAGCACAGCTGAAAGTTTTAAGATTTAAATGCTGTGAATAGGAAATTAGTCTCCAAAAGGAGCTATACGCTTTTTTTTTTAAAGTCATGTAAACTTATTTTCTGATTATAAAGTCCTGAACTGAAAAGCCATGGATCCTGGTTGGAGAATCATCAATGAATGCCTTTTAACGTTCTCCCTCATTACTAACTGTAGCAACACTGCAAGAGTTTACGAAGTAGTTGAACTCACACAGCTATGTGCCAGCAGTTCTTCAACATGCTTAGCTGTAGCCCACAGGCTAAATGGAAACCAGACTGGAAGCTCTCCAACCCCACAGGGCTTGCCTTCCAGAGGGTCTGCAATTAATTAAGACCAAAGGCGAGCTCTGAATAACTCTCTTGTGGAGCAAAATACACACAGTCAAAACCCAGCTGACAAACACAACAAAACTGACTTCATGGTTTCTTATGAGAAAACCATTAAATGGTCTGAGAAATGAAGAAACACTTTGTTCAAGTCACTAGTGTGAATGCAATATATTCAGATTACAAAGCAGTACCACCCGGTTATAAATATCATATTGCTTTATCCCTGGGTAACCAGGTGTATAAAAGCCAGTAATAACACATTAGGTTTTAAGTTAGCATACAGTACCTACTATTATATTTTCACAGAGTTCACTTATTCTTTTTTGTAAGGGTTCAGATATTAGAAAATCTTTCCAATTCAGCAGGCACCAAGGAAAGTCTCATCACCTGATACACTGCTATGGTGCGCTGAGTTCTTTACTCATATTATTCTGTTACGTAAATGGGTATTTTTAAATGAATGTAAAAGTTTAACAAAGGAACGTGTCCCCTTTGCACTGATGAAATGCCCTCTCTCTTCCAGAGTCAGAAGAGCATGCTGAAGGGGGAAATAAATCAAATCACAGGTTGGTTAAACATTCCAGCATCAAGACAGAAAATGTGCCACATTTGGGGTTTAAGAAGAGTGAAATTTAAAAATCTTCCCTCAAGCTAGAAAAATCTAGCTAGTAGAATCTCAGTCCTAACTCGGAGTGAAATTCTATGGCCTGCGTTACAAAGGAAATCAGACTATATGGTCCTAATGGTCTCTTCTGGCCTTCAAGTCTTGAACGTATAATATACTTACTGTGACATGGCATTTTAGATTGCTTCTCAGTCAGAGCCTGCAAGAGGGTCAGATGAATGTAAGCCTGTCTATTATGCACAGTCCATGCCTGTTGATAAAGGACTGTGAAAAGGCTGATTTGAGAGTTACTATGGTGCTCATGAAAGTGATACTGTTAATGCTGGCTGGAGCAGACAGGATGCAAGCAGCACACAAAGGCCTGGCCCAAAGTCCATGACAGTCAGTGAAAAGCCTTAGGAATCTCAGTGGGTTTGGGTCTCCTACTGTGTAACCTCTCTCTTAGAGCCTGATCCAAAGCCCACTGAAGTCAGCAAGAGTTGTTTGGATCAGGCCGTCAGCTCTGTCAATGTGCCCTAACCCATTCTGCAGCTACCTTGAGATGAGAATGAATTTAGTTGTTACTTGTGACCTAATGCAGGATTTGAACAGAGGACTCTACAGGGGAAAGACTGCCACTGACAAGAAATGTTGCTGGCCCAATCTAAGCAGCCTGAATTAGTACCATTGCTAACGTTCAACATGCAGGAAATGTAAAACTATATTATATGAAAGCATAAACAGCACAGTAATTTTCCATGCATGTGTGTCAGTTCTCAAACCAAATAAATTCTTGTGAACATACTGTACCTTCTTTGGGATCTCAAAACAACCGTACCTTATTTTCCTTCGTATTTGGACAGTAGCTATGATGGACTTTTCCATATTCAGCTCCATCCTCCTCGAAATCTGTGTGTCAGGCATGTTAAATCTTTCACAAATTCTACCAAATAACTGCCTCACTTCCAGAACAAATAAATTAAAAAAAAAAAAAAAAAAAAAAGGACTCTTGCAGCCTAAAGGAAAACTAAAGCCTTGTCTCACAGTTGCTATCCCTCCGCAACTCTGAGATCTAGCTTGCCAGGGAGATGAAAAGTGCAAATTCAGTATTAGGTTCTGTGGGTTGCATGCAAAATAACCAGCTATAGCTTAACAAATATTGTATAAGGTTTGCACTTGTCTTCACTTTCAAAGGCTCTTCTTGGTCCATCACCACCATACCTATCATCTCTCATTTGGCATCAAGCTTTCAGTGCTCACCTCCGATCAGCCTAAGATGCCGGCCTCCACTGCCCACTTGTTAATTTTTTCAAGCAAGTACCTTCATGCTTCCTCCCGTGCTGCCCTTCACACTCGGGAGGCACTCCCCATAAACATCCACAAAGCTACCTCATTATCCCCCTTCAAATTCCCCCTTAAAAAAATCTCTCCTTCCCCATGACAAAATGTAACTCTTCTGTCAGCTGTTGTCAGCAGCTAAAAGAGCTGGCTTCAGTTTTCGAGGGGGTCACTCTAAAGACTAACACAGGCTCGAGCCCTCACCCAGAAATCTGGGAAATGATAGATGGCACCCTGGGTGGGCAGTACCGCCTCACTCACAAGCACAGAGTCCAGAGATTTAAAACAGAAGTTGACTGGAGGGGAGGGGGCAGATAGGACAAACAGAACAAATTTGGAAAAGCCAGCAACCAACAAATTAACGATATTAGGTAAGACTCCCACCCTATGAAAGTGTCTTAATTAACTATAGCCCCAAGCTCAGTCTTACTGGTACTTGAGTGACTAACACATTCTAACCACTTCCTTGCTCCCCCAATCACAATTGGTTGTTCTGGGTTTCTGGAATCCAAGGATTCTGGCAGGTCAAGTGGTGACTGGGGACTCTGCTGTCTGATCCAGCTGAAGTGATTTCAGCTTTAATTGCTGGGTAGGGAGGCCCACACCAAAATCCCTGCCATAGGTGCTGGAACTAGCGGTCTGGGGGTTGCTGCTGAAGTGGTTCCCATTATATACAGGGATTACAGTTTGGTTCAGTGGCTCTCAGCACCCCCATTGTACCAAATGTTCCAGGACACCTGATCCCTGGTGCTGTCTCCACAACTTCAGTCCAAGCCAACTCAGCTCCTCGCGGTCCATGGTTTTCATAGAATCAATGAATACCAGGGTTGGAAGGGACCTCAGGAGGTCATCTAGTCCAACCCCCTGCTCAAAGCAGGACCGATCCCCGACGAAATCATCCCAGCCAGGGCTTTATCAAGCCTGACCTTAAAAACTTCTAGGGAAGGAGATTCCACCACCTCCCTAGGTAACGCATTCCACCCTCATAGTGAAAAAGTTTTCCTAATATCCAACCTAAATCTCCCCCACTGCAACTTGAGACCATTACTCCTTGTTCTGTCATCTGCTACCACTGAGAACAGTCTAGCAGAACCTCTTTGGAACCCCCTTTCAGGTAGTTGAAAGCAGCTATCAAATCCCCTCTCATTCTTCTCTTCTGAAGACTAAACATCCCCAGTTCCCTCAGCCTCTCCTCATAAGTCATGTGTTCCAGTCCCCTAATCATTTTTGTTGCCCTCCGCTGGACACTTTCCAATTTTTCCACATCCTTCTTGTAGTGTGGGGCCCAAAACTGGACACAGTACTCCAGATGAGGCCTCACCAATGTCGAATAGAGGGGAACAATCACGTCCCTCGATCTACTGGCAATGCCCCTTCTTATACATCCCAAAATGCCATTGGCCTTCTTGGCAACAAGGGCACACTGTTGACTCATATCCAACTTCTCGTCCACTGTAACCCCTAGGTCCTTTTCTGCAGAACTGCTGCCTAGCCATTCGGTCCCTAGTCTGTAGCGGTGCATGGGATTCTTCCGTCCTAAGTGCAGGACTCTGCACTTGTCCTTGTTGAACCTCATCAGATTTCTTTTGGCCCAATCCTCCAATTTGTCTAGGTCCCTCTGTAT
This sequence comes from Caretta caretta, assembly GCF_965140235.1. NCBI lineage: Eukaryota > Metazoa > Chordata > Testudines > Cheloniidae > Caretta > Caretta caretta. The sequence goes on along the minus strand of NC_134206.1, from coordinate 161,633,693 downwards.
CCTATCCCTACCCTCCAGCGTATCTACCACTCCTCCCAGTTTAGTGTTGTCAGTTTAGTGTTGTACAATCCACACCATCCTCCAGATCATTTATGAAGATATTGAACAAAACCGGCCCCAGGACTGACCCCTGGGGCACTCCACTTGATACCGGCTGCCAACTAGACATGGAGCCATTGATCACTACCCGTTGAGCCCGACAATCTAGCCAGCTTTCTATCCACCTTATAGTCCATTCATCCAGCCCATACTTCTTTAACTTGCTGGCGAGAATACTGTGGGAGACAGTGTTAAAAGCTTTGCTAAAGTCAAGGAACAACACGTCCACTGCTTTCCCTTCATCCACAGAGCCAGTTATCTCGTCATAGAAGGCAATTAGATTAGTCAGGCATGACTTGCCCTTGGTGAATCCATGCTGACTGTTCCTGATCACTTTCCTCTCATGCAAGTGCTTCAGAATTGATTCCTTGAGGACCTGCTCCATGATTTTTCCAGGGACTGAGGTGAGGCTGACTGGCCTGTAGTTCCCAGGATCCTCCTTCTTCCCTTTTTTAAAGATGGGCACTACATTAGCCTTTTTTCAGTCATCCGGGACCTCCCCGCATCGCCATGAGTTTTCAAAGATAACGGCCAATGGCTCTGCAATCACATCTGCCAACTCCTTTAGCACTCTCGGATGCAGCGCATCCAGCCCCATGGACTTGTGCTCGTCCAGCTTTTCTAAATAGACCCAAACCACTTCTTTCTCCACAGAGGGTTGGTCAACTCCTCCCCATGCTGTGCTGCCCAGTGCAGTAGTCTGGGAGCTGACCTTGTTTGTAAAGACAGAGGCAAAGAAAGCATTGAATACATTAGCTTTTTCCACATCCTCTGTCACTAGGTTGCCTCCCTCATTCAGTAAGGGGCTCACACTTTCCTTGACTTTCTTCTTGTTGCTAACATACCTGAAGAAACCCTTCTTGTTACTCTTAACATCTCTTGCTAGCTGCAACTCCAGGTGTGAATTGGCCTTCCTGATTTCACTCCTGCATGCCTGAGCAATATTTTTATACTCATCCCTGGTCATTTGTCCAATCTTCCACTTCTTGTAAGCTTCTTTTTTGTGTTTAAGATCAGCAAGGATTTCACTGTTAAGCCAAGCTGGTCGCCTGCCATATTTACTATTCTTTCTACACATTGGGATGGTTTGTCCCTGTAACCTCAATAAGGATTCTTTAAAATACAGCCAGCTCTCCTGGACTCCTTTCCCCCTCATGTTATTCTCCCAGGGGATCTTGCCCATCAGTCCCCTGAGGGAGTTAAAGTCTGCTTTTCTGAAGTCCAGGGTCTGTATTCTGCTGCTCTCCTTTCTTCCTTGTGTTAGGATCCTGAACTCGACCATTTCATGGTCACTGCCTCCCAGGTTCCCATCCACTTTTGCTTCCCCTACTAATTCTTCCCGGTTTGTGAGCAGCAGGTCAAGAAGAGCTCTGCCCCTAGTTGGTTCCTCCAGCACTTGCACCAGGAAATTGTCCCCTACATTTTCCAAAAACTTCCTGGATTGCCTGTGCACTGCTGTATTGCTCTCCCAGCAGATATCAGGGTGATTGAAGTCTCTCATGAGAGCCAGGGCCTGCAATCTAGTAACTTCTGCGAGTTGTTGGAAGAAAGCCTCGTCCACCTCATCCCCCTGGTCTGGTGATCTATAGCAGACTCCCACCATGACATCACCCTTGTTGCTCACACTTCTAAACTTAATCCAGAGACTCTCAGGTTTTTCTGCAGTTTCATACTGGAGCTCTGAGCAGTCATACTGCTCTCTTACATACAGTGCAACTCCCCCACCTTTTCTGCCCTTCCTGTCATAGAATATCAGGGTTGGAAGGGACCTCAGGAGGTCATCTAGTCCAACCCCCTGCTCAAAGCAGGACCAATCCCCAATTTTTGCCCCATATCCCTAAATGGCCCCCTCAAGGATTGAACTCACAACCCTGGGTTTAGCAGGCCAAAGCTCAAACCACTGAGCTATCCCTCCCCCCCCCCCAAAGCTGTCAGGAAGCGGTCCTTCCTGAACAGCTTATATCCATCCATGACAGTACTCCAGTCATGTGAGTTATCCCACCAAGTCTCTGTTATTCCAATCACATCATAATTCCTTGACTGTGCTAGAACTTCCAGTTCTCCCTGCTTGCTTCCCAGGCTTCGTGCATTTGTATATAGGCACTTGAAGTAACCTGCTGATCGCCCCTCTTTCTCAGTGTGAGGCAGGAGCCCTCCCCTCTCACGCGCTCCTGCTCGTGCCTCCTCCTGGTATCCCACTTCCGCACTTACCTCAGGGCTTTGGTCTCCTTCCCCCGGTGAACCTCGTTTAAAGCCCTCCTCACTAGGTTAGCCAGCCTGCTTGCGAAGATGCTCTTCCCTCTCTTCGTTAGGTGGAACCCGTCTCTGCCTAGCACTCCTCCTTCTTGGAACACCATCCCACGGTCAAAGAATCCAAAGCCTTCTCTCCGACACCACCTGCATAGCCATTCGTTGACTTCCATGATTCGACGGTCTCTACCCAGGCCGTTTTATAGCTGGCTTGGCTGGGCTCAGCTATTTAGAGAGGGATCGGTGATATTCAGGACCCTAAAGTGAATCCTTACCACCAGAATGGCACTCCCAGTGCCAGCAGTCTTCTTCCCCCCACCCCACCCACCATCCTGCCCTTCTCTACTTTTAACTCTGTCCAGGCTCCCTTACCCAACCGGGCCGGACTGCAATCTCAGTCAGGGTGACCCCAGGCACATTAGGTGTTCCTTTCTTGTCCCTTCATTTCATTGCCCGCAAACTCAAAACGTAATTGTATTTTAACCAAGATGCCCACAGCATCACAGAACAAATGCACATGAGGCCTGGTCCATTCAGGTTGTCTACACTAGAAGCACTACAGCTGTGCAACTGTAGTGTTTCCAAAGGGATCTTCCGACGCTGTAGTAAATCCACCCCCTTTGGAGGTGGTAGCTGGGTCACTGGAAGAATTCTTCCATCAACCTAGTGCTGTCTGCGCTGGGACTCAGGTGGGCTTAACAATGTCTGAGGGGTATGAATTTTTCATACCCCTGAATGATGTAGTTGGGTTGACCTGACTTTCCAGTCTAGCCAGCCCCTTGCTCTGTAACCAATGCCATCAGATAGCACTGTCCCCTGTGGAGCGCTCAAGCAACTCTGGGCTGCTCTTTTCCCATTTCACCAACGGATGTCCACAGTAAGGTCTACTCCCTATGGCTTCAGGCCATAGGATCCACACAAATCTTAGTAATGGTTAGGCTGCTGATGAGCTGCCTGTTGTGCTGACCAATTGTCTCATTGTTTCTTTGTACTCCCTGCCTGTATCCTTGTGACAGGGGCTATCCTTTTGTGTTGTGACTGTACAGCACCTAGCACAATGGAGTCCTGTTTTGTGATGAGGGCTCCTAGATGTTATAATAATAATAATAATAATAATAATGATGGAGTAGTTAACCTCCAAGAAGAAAGGTAAGGCCTAACTCTTCATGATGCCCTGCCCACCTTACAAAACCACAACAATCTCCATCTATCTGTGTACTGAAAAGACAGTACGTTCTTAGCATCCCACATTGTCAGTTTATACAATGTGACCAGATGCTCAGATAACTCATCACTATGGTAAGTGTCTCAGAGGGATTTGTTATTTTCCTTCCCAAATGTACATTTGGGGCAGGGTCTGGCTTAGCATCGGTCTCGTACAGTACTGAGTTCCCTGTTGATGCTTTACGAATACCGCTACTGATAATTATGCTACTGCAAGGATCGACAAGTCACTAGTAAAGAAGACTTTTTGCACATGTGAATACACGGGGCAAAATCCTCACTGGCAAGACACTGATTTCAATGATTACTCCTCCATTCCATGGGTGACTGCTAACTGACCTAATGCAACATCAATCACTAAGTCAGAAAGTCAAAAGCAAATATGTTGTATGTCAGCTTCTTCATTTCTTTACCACCTTTTCCCCCTCACGTTGTCCAAGTGCATTGCATCAGTCTCCATCATCAGGACTGCTTCTTCCTAGTTGCCAGATACAAGTACGTGGAAAGCATCTTAACGTGGGCTTCTCCTCCTCACTACAATAAAGGTAGTGAAGAAATGTGAGCAAGCCTCTGGTCATTGAGAAGCCATGACTAAAAGGTTAACCAGAGCAGAAGTCCAAGCACCTCATAGCAGGAAGTTATTAGGATCCTCTCATATTAGAGGATTTCAAAACACTTTGCTCAGTACAATCAGCATCTCCTCCAGAGCTCATGTTCGCACCTTTTTCAATTTCCTCTGCTTTTACGCACTATTTCTACGGCATCGTCCTAACCTGGTGTCGCAGTGTATGCTTTTTACTATATAGTTCCATCTGACTTTTGGCCTTCCTTACGTTTACAGGCATGCATACTAAACATCAGTGAAATTAATCTCACATTTCAGGTGGTGGAGCAATCATTTCTGGGATCAGGAAGTTTTTGCCTCCCCCCATTCAGCACTGTACTATGTGCAGGGTCAGAGCTAGTCTTTACAAAGCTCATAACCACAGGCCTCTCTTACTTTGGAATCCTTGAAATGTCAGAGTTGGTTACAACTTTCATTTTTAAGAAATTAGATCCTAACACCACTCCTTGCAAAGAGATCCTTGACAATCTAAAGTGATCAATTGCTAGGTTTGAAAAAGTTTGCCACCGATTTTCCTAAGGAACAGGGTTATTCATAGTCTCCACCCACCCTCCCTCCCTCCGTCTTCAGTCACTTGTGGGAAAGAGACTCAAACAGCCTGCTTTCCCCAGCATAGCATCCTGATTGTGCAATGAGCTGCCTTAGATAAACCCCTCTACCCACATCCAATGCTGCCCTAGCCAGCCTGGCTCTTGGTCACATGATTAGTCACAACCTCCCCCCATCCCAGGACAATATCCTCCATCAGTCCCTCTGGATTATACACCCTAGAATTCCCACCCTTAAAAGGCAGATGCCTCATAACTAGAGCTGGTTGAAAATAGTAAGCAATTTCCAAAAAGCAATTTGGAAAAAAAAAAAGTCGTACAGAATTTGTTTAGTGAAAAAACTTAAAAAAATGTAGTTTGAGAATTTTAGATCCGTTTTAGGACCTCTCACATTTTCACTCCTTTTTGCAGGAGGATGTATCCCCTGCTGCAACACGTGAGCAAGTGACACTACCCCACTGCTCCCAATACTCAACACCTGCTACTCAAAGCCCCAAAGTTCCTTCCCCCCCCTCCCCCCGGCTTTACGGGTAAAGCCAACATGAATCTCATTCAAAGATTTCTCCCTAAACCTTGCTGTTTGTAGGATTTCTCGCAGATCTCCCATGTCTGCCCCTGACACCACCCAGCCAGAGGCTCATAACCTCGCTTACATGCTAGTGCATAAAAACTTACTCTGCATTTCTATGCGGTGATACAACTCTTACTTGCAGGGTGAGTTCAATAGGAGAGGTAGGATCACAACATCTGCCATACTTATGTGCTCATAACTTTAAAGAAAAAACTACTGACCTGATTTTCTTCCAACTTGGCTGCAGATCTCAATGATCTTTGCAAAATAAGCCAAGAGTGATATTTTTGCCTTTGGAGTCTCAACTATACATGTGCAAAGTTTCCTGACTGAATATTTCCCTCTGCCCTCCCCCATATAGAACAAGAACAACTGACCTGATTCCGCTAATGTTTTCCAGAACGCTTAACCTTTGACCTGACACACAAGCAAGGAAAATTTCAGCCCAAAATGAACTAGTATGACAGAGTTATGAGCAACTGGAGGAAAAGAAAGGAAGATTAGAATGGAAGATAGATCTCATCCTTAATGAGAATATGGATTAGCCACACTTTCTGTAACTCAGACTTTTGCTTATCAGATTCTTTACTGCAACTCCAGCCATCTGGCCTTCTTCAGGAAGACAAAAATATCCGTCTGTTTAAAAAGTATAATTGTGTTTTCACATGAAATACTATGCGGCTTACTGCAGCTCCTTGTCTCCATAGACCAAGTAAATGAAACTGAGAAAGAAAGAGAAAGTGAGAAATCTTGTAGAGGGGGGGAAGCCACCTGACTCTCCTCTGATGTTCTGACTCAATGCTTTGATGTTAGGCAGTTAGAGAGGGCAGCACTAGTCAAGAGACCTTTGGAAAAAGAACAGGATCACGCTCAGATGAGTAATTATACACACATTCATTAATGAAGGCTAAACCAACACAAGAATGGATTAGTACCTAAATAATTTTGTTGGAGAAAAAGGTGGGGCGTATACTGGCCTCAAACTTTCAAAAGACACAAGTGATTTTGGGTGCCCAATCTGAGACACTGTAAGGGGGCCCATTTTCAAGTGTGAGTGCTCAGCACTCTCTGATAAATCAGGGTCTTTTAAAGGTGTCTCAAATTGGGCATCCAAAAGTCACTTGCAAACTTGGTATGGTGCACAGGCAAAGTTTTAGTAAACAGGTTCTCCTAATTGAGTTCTGCATGGTGCCTCCCTCAACTATTTTTAAAAATTAAAAACAGCACACTCACCCACGCATCACTCTGTCCAAACTATGCCGAGTCCCTTAATGCCCGTGGTGAATAAATGCTGTTTATCGCTCTCTATGATGTAATAGTCTATTATAGAGATTTCAAAGTGATTACAACTTTGTGAAAGAATGTTTCCAACAACAAGACATTTATTGGAATTCCGGTTAAAGGGGATTTCCAGTGTGTATGGAGGATAGAAAGAAATCAGTCATGTCTCTTTAAACAAAAGCTCTAGCATTTTGTTAGTGTACACTAAGGTCCACTCCTGAACTCACGAGAAAAGCAAAAGTAAGATAGCTTTGTTCATTTGAAATGAAGCTACAACACAGTAGCATTAAGGAAAGAAATCCTCAGCCCCAACTCATGTTAAAAGAGAGGAGGAAGTAATGGATGGGACCAACTGCTTCTGCCATGAGCAGTGACACTTTGCACTGTAAAAGGATCCAGTGCTCATGCTCCCATTCAAAGGGGACATCGGCTGCCCCTCTACATAGACTCGTGCAATGGGTGTCACTTCCACAAAGTACAAAGGTGTAGACATTTCCCTTTACAGGATATTCCCACAGGTTAGTCCCCTTATCATACATAAACACATAGATCCTGCTACTTTGGGTCTTTGCAGATCATTCCAGAGAACTTTAGGATTTGCCCTTAAGATGCCTAGGAAACATTTAGTTAAGAATTATATATATATATATATATATATATATAAAATTGAAAGGCTTCTGAAATGGTGGCAGATTTTTTTTCTAGAATTCCCATTCAGTGTGTAGGGCTTTTACCCTGTCTCAGTACAGACTGCCACTTGAACGATATTCCCCAAGAGAAACCCACTCAGCTCACATATCACAGTACAACTGAAAGAACTAGCTTGGAAAATTTCAGATTCCCCATGCTTTCTAATAGCAAAACTGCCACAGAAGTTAGATGGGCAGTGGGGCTTGAAACTCAGGAAACCTGGGTTTGAATCCTGGCTCTGCCACTAATCACGGGCAAGTCATTTCATCGCTCTGTGGCCTCCTTCCCCTCCCTTCGTCCATTTAGATTATAAAAACCCATCAGAACAGAAAGCACCTTTTGTACAGTGCCTGCTACAATGGTGCCCTGATCTCCATTAAGGGGATTTCATTCATTTAACACAGGCCTGTTTTTATGAGAAAGAAAGGACCACTTGTAAAACTCAATATGTAACAATTTGATAATAAGATAGTATTGTAAGAAATCCAAGTGGAATCACTTATTTTCTAGGACATTGCATGTGATCAGAAAATGCAACCTGGACTATGGCATAAAAATGAATTCACTACATATCCCCCTTTCTCTGTCAAGCATGCTTATACACAGTATAATCACAGCACTTAGGTCTGGATCTTACTGTGCTTCCATATACAAAACTCCCATCCACTTCAACAGGAGGGACGCATGCACAAGGACCAGAGATTATAAAGCGAGAGGAGCTTTCCCAGGCTAGATTGGCAAGCCTAGAACTCTTTCATCTTGCGAAAAGGAGCACTTGTGGCACCTTAGAGACTAGCAAATTTATTTGAGCATAAGCTTTCGTGAGCTACAGCTCACTTCATCAGATGCATTCAGTGGAAAGTACAATGGGGATATTTATATACACAGAGAACATGAAACAAAAGGGTGTTACCATACACACTGTAACCAGAGTGATCACTTAAGGTGAGCTATTACCAGCAGGAGAGCCGGGGGGGGGGGGGGGGGGGGGGGGAGGATGGGGAGGGCTGGGAATCCTTTTGTAGTGATAATCAAGGTGGGCCATTCCCAGCAGTTGACAAGAACATCTGAGGAACAGTGGGGGCGGGGGGGAATAAACATGGGGAAATAGTTTTACTTTGTGTAATGACACATCCACTCCCAGTCTCTATTCAAGCCTAAGTTAATTGTATCCAGTTTGCAAATTAATTCCAATTCAGCAGTCTCTCCTTGGAGTCTGTTTTTGAAGTTTTTTTGTTGAGGAAGTGCCACTTTTAGGTCTGTAATCGAGTGAGCAGAGAGATTGAATTGTTCTCTGACTGGTTTTTGAATGTTATAATTCTTGACGTCTGATTTGTGTCCATTTATTCTTTTACGTAGAGACTGTCCAGTTTGACCAATGTACATGGCAGAGGGCCATTGTTGGCACATGATGGCATATATCACAGTGGTAGATGTGCGGGTGAACGAGCCTCTGATAGTGTGGCTGATGTGATTAGGTCCTATGATGGTGTCCCCTGAATAGACACGTGGACACGGTTGGCAGCGGCTTTGTTGCAAGCATATGTTCCTGGGTTAGTGGTTCTGTTGTGTGGTGTGTGGTTGCTGGTGAGCATTTGCTTCAGGTTGGGGGCCTGTCTGTAAGCAAGGACTGGCCTGTCTCCCAAGATCTGTGAGAGTGATGGGTCATCCTTCAGGATAGGTTGTAGATCCTTGATGATGCGTTGGAGAGGTTTTAGTTGGGGGCTGACACAAATCAGACATCAAGAATTATAACATTCAAAAACCAGTTGGAGAACAATTCAATCTCTCTGGTCACTCGATTACAGACCTAAAAGTTGCAATTCTTCAACAAAAAAAACTTCAAAAACAAACTCCAACGAGAGACTGCTGAATTGGAATTAATTTACAAACTGGATACAATTAACAGGCTTGAATAGAGACTGGGAGTGGATGGATCATTACACAAAGTAAAACTATTTCCCCATGTTTATTCCCCCCCACTGTTCCTCAGATGTTCCTGTCAACTGTTGGAAATGGCCCACCTTGATCATCACTACAAAAGGATCCCCCCCCCCACTCTCCTGCTGGTAATAGCTCACCTTAAGTGATCACTCTGGTTACAGTGTGTATGGTAACACCCATTGTTTCATGTTCTCTGTGTATATAAGTCTCCCCACTGTATTTTCCACTGAATGTATCCAATGAAGTGAGCTGTAGCTCACAAAAGCTTATGCTCAAATAAATTGGTTAGTCTCTAAGGTGCCACAAGTCCTACTTTTCTTTTTGCGAATACAGACTAACACAGCTGCTACTCTGAAACGTTTCATCTTGCGATTACTCATCATTGGGGGACAGTAACCTGTAGCATGGACTGCAGTGAATGTGCAGCTTACAAGCAAGAAAGAGATGGAAGTTAAAAGCAAAAGAAGTGTCCAACACTGTAGAAAAGTGCCTAGTAAAAGAACTCACAAGCCTGCTTATTTTGGCCATAGTTTTGCATGGGAATTCAACACAATGTACTGGTGTCTCTTTAGCAATAGGCTTTCGTGGAACATACATTCAGTTCTGCACATTGCATAACCTGTTCTAGTTAAAGTTAAATCCACATTTAGAGGGTGACAAATTAAAAAGTTAATATGTAATTCTTTTAAAGCAACTGACCTCATTCTTCCTTTGTCTTCTGTTGTGCAATCAAGTGCTGATCAAAGTGCGCTGATGAACACAGTTCCTTCCAAGGAACAAAGCTTACAGATTCACATCCTATTTCTGAGGCTTCTAGATATCTCAACCACAGGGACTGTAGTGTTTTGTGGTCTGTGTGTAATTGGCTTTCACAAGAAGCATAAGCATCCTAAGAAAAGCAACCAGAAGAGAGGTTGTAAACAACACTCAACAACTAATATACAGTAAGTGAGAATGGTGCTACAGTATACATACAAGCATGTCTATAGCATTATTATTAAAACAGGAAGCAATGTGATCTAGTGATTAGAGCATAGAGCAGGATTCAGGAGACCTGGGTTCCTGGCTCTGACACAGGCCTGCTTGGCCTTGGGCAAGTCACTTCACCCCGACTCAGTTTCCCCATTTGTAAAATAGGGATGATGACACTGAAAAGCCGTTTAAGCTCTACTGATGAAAAGCACCCTATAAGAGCCAGGTATAAGCATCACCCGTGCCAGCCAGGGACACACGAGGTTTGTATTTTACAGATTAAATCAAATCCATTTTGGTAATGCACCCAGAGCACAGAGTATGAGTCTGGAGGTGAACTCTGTACAAGTTATCCTCTGAATAAAATATCTATTCCTTTTTCTTAATGATACAATCTAGGACACAAGATGTGAAAAACTGGTTAAGCTACTATCAAAACTTCTCATTCCTTACTTTCTAAAAGGAAAAATACTTTTCCTATCTATACCACTATATATTTTAATTGACTCCTTCTAGCATCAAAAATCTTTTACTAAAAGGAACATAGTATAAAAAGAATAATGCTACTGGTTCAAATTCAGCTCAGGTCTTATGACCAGCAGTTGTTGCCATCGGATGATTGGTTGATGACTTATGTGAAATGAGTTTGGTGGCCTCCATCAAGTTCCCAGTGGACGTGTGTACACATGACAATCAACACTAATTAGCAACATCAGTGGCAAACTGAGCAGAGAAGCCAAGAAAACAGAGCTGGCTGCACATCTTCCATGGCCAGAGCTGGTCACGGATAAAGTAGCAGAGACAAATTTGCAGTGCCATTGTCCAATGATATCTCCATAGGCAGAGCACTGCAGTCTCCAGGGAGGTCAAGCTGGCACCTTTCAGGTGCGGGAAATTCACATAAAATATAACGGCAGCCAAGTTAGTCTTTTTATACTATTCAATCATCTGCTAATCCAAAATCAAATCTGCCTGCTCCAACCTCCATCAAATAATACTGGTCATTTCCCAGAGCTACTACAGCCCCATAATTGAGATATCTGAGTTACCTCATCTCTCTCAATTCTAGAGCCAAATATTTGAAAACAAGTGAGAGGAAAGTTGTTGTCTGTAAATATTGCATAAGCCTATCAGTGGAGCTCATGTTTCTATTACCTGAATGCACCGCTTGCTTGTGCTGCGTGTGAACTGAACCACTGAAGTAAAAAAGGGACTATTGTATGTCAGTTAGCCCATAAGAAAAAAGTGAAGGATCAGAGGTTATCACAAGAGGAAATCTGGGCTAAGCACTCTAGGTTTTCCCCCTTTCTCTGCAGGAAGGAGCATGATCCCAGAGCTCCATGAAGTCTTGTTTAACCTTTGACCTTATCAACCAACACTCAACAAGCACTTAGATCAATTTTCTCCCATGTTACCGGAGGAAGAGAGGCAGAGAAGCTGCCTCCTCTAACTTCATGTAACATTCTAAGATCTAGGTAGTTTTTTCACATTTCTTTTTGTTTTTCAGCCTGCTTCTGTTTAAGAGAGACATCTACATGTTTGTAGCTCAGATTTTTACTGTGATTCTATTAAATCAGCATCGATAAAATGAATTGCACTGAGCAAGCCCATAAACTCAAACTTAGAAATGCATGGTGAATCCGGTTCATCTACTCAGAAATACATGCTGTTTCTTTGTGCACGGATAAAAAAGTGTCCAAATGATCAAACACATTCATTACAAATTCTGTTATTTTGTAAATTTGGGACCAAAGAATTCTCATTCCCTCCAGGAGAATATTCTGCCAGACGTTCTGCTGTGGATGGTATAATTCACAGGGTTTGATAATCATTACATTTACAGTAAGAAACTTGCTAAAAGAACGTTGCACCAGGGAGGGACTAGTGAACAGTGGCAGACTTTCATGCCTTCCTTTGCTTTATAGTGATGGGTAAATGCATTTTCTCCCACGTACCATCCTAATATTGTTCTGCAGATGGAAAAGAAAGGTTTACCCTCTTTTTACTTATTACCTATAAAGAAAAGACAGACCACAATTGGAAAGATTTATATTACTGTAGAGATGGTGGGTGAAATCCCATCCCCATTAACTTTAAAATGGTGCCAGGATTTCACCCGGCATTTCAGAGCTAGCTCGCATTGTGGGAGGCATAAGGATGGCGCATGCCGCTGTGGGAACTCATGAGGAATTCCAGCGGATTCAGCAGTTGCTCTTTATAGCATTTTCTGGTAGAGGGAATGCTGGAGAAGCAGCTCTGCACCCTTTCATGGGTGTAACCTGCACCCTCCAACCCCACCTATGCCAATACTGCTACAGTGGCCAAGAGTCCACACCCTGTCTCCCTGCCCCCTTTGGATAGGCTAGTACTAGCTGCTAACACTATTATTCAGAAGAATTAGAGTAATCCTGAATAGCACTGACTTCCCTGCATTCAGCAGGGATTGTGATGGAAATAAAAATTAAGTGCTTAAGCAATCAGAGGCTCATGAGCTAGTTTTCAGGTATGCTGGGGATTGGGACAAGGGAAGAGAATTAGCAGGAGATGTAGATCCAGTCAAGAAATTTGTTCGCCAGTCCTTTAGTCTCTGAAGCAAAAGCCTTAGCCTACTCCTGTTCAAATCACTGGACGTTTCCCCGTTCACTTCAATAGGAGCGGAATCCGGTCCAGATGATTAAGTGGCTGAGATGGAGAAGTTATTTTCATTGTGCACTAGCCATACTCATCAACAGGCTACTTTTGCCCACAGGGATAGCAAGACTAACTGCAGCAAACGACAGGTACAAATAGAAATGTTTGTTTCACACATGGGAGCATTGCTGGGACATCACTCAACTCAGAGGCAGCAGCTAATTGATCGTTACAGATACACTCACAAAGAGAATCTAAAGATGCCTTGACAGTTGTCTGGCTTCTAAAAGCCTTGGAAATTAAAAAGGTGGTTATTGTATTAGACTCATTTTCCTAGACATGCACAAGAGAAAAATGTACCCTGCTCTTGATACATGGTGTCTAGAGAAAGCTTGCTGACTGCAGTTTTCCATAGTCTGTAATTGGATAACACGAACAGGTGAATGGGATCCATGACTAAACTATATAAATCAATGGTTTGGGAGTCAAAATGAAGGTTACAGAAGGCAAGCCGAGAGAGGCAAGCCAGGAAAAAAAAAAAAAAAAAAAAAAAAGAATTGGAAACCAAGGGTCAAATTCTGCTTGCAGTTACACCAGTGAAAGGTGTAACTGGCAGTAAGAACTAGCCAAAAGTGAGTGTTAAGAATTAAAGAAACAAAAACATACATGATTCAAAGGTCTGAATAAAAATAAGCTTGCCATAAAGGAGGTTGACCAATATATTCTGGCTAGCATAATAATATGTATTATGTACATCATATGTACATTAGTATACATTAAGCACAAATAGTATGGCAGTTATACAGACTAAATTGGGCTATCCCTTTACTATAATATTGCTCTCTTATGTTAAGTATCCCATAACACCTTACATTAGCTGAAGCAAGCATTTGGCATAAGCAAATAGGAAACTTGTAAAAAAAAATAAATAAATAAGATCTATTCCTTCTACGTCTTAGTACAAGCTAGGGGAGGTACCTTAACGGACCAGTACCTGAAATACTAGTATCCAAAACAAAGACAAGGAAGGAAGAGAACAATGAATTAGGAAATTGGGACAAAACTGATGTGTTCAATTTTAGTGACGTGTAAATAGACATGTAACTTGCAAAATCATCATGTAAATACCACCACATGAAATGTGAAACTTCGGGAGCGCATTTTTGGTGTAAGGCAAGTGTAACATCACTGCATGAGATGGCTTCCCAGAGACTGGTATCATATAGTACAGGAAAAAAGTTCTGTATTATTGACTTACAGCAATAAACCTGACTGACATTGGTTATTTGAGTATAATGAACATCAATGTATCAGCAACAAGGACAATGGTTAAAAATACAGCTCTGCACTTTTTAAGATACATATGGTTTGATTTTGTGAGTAACACAGACAATGGTGTGAAGTTTAAAATTTGTCAGGATCAAGGCCCCGATCCTGCAACCACTTACACAAGTCCTTTACTGAAGTGGGTAGTCTCATTCACGCTACACTTTTCTTCTCAATCACTTTGCCTCTCACCACACATCCAGTGCCTACACAGCTTGAGATCCCCTCAGGGCAGGAATTTTGTCTTCTCATCTTTATACAGAGTGCCTAGAACACTTCGGATGGAATCCGAAGACCCATCACCCAGCATGAGTAGAGAGCTGTGCATTGCACTTCCCTGTGAGGAACTTGGAAGGAAGTGGGAGAAGGAAGCTGCTCCCAAACAATGTTACCTTGAGAGAGAGCACTGGAGAGAGTGCATGAAGCCCTGGAACCCCTGCCCTTTCCATGGTTTGCTTCCATTCATCTCTGCAGAGCTGGCACTCAACCCCTGTATACCCAGGGATGCTGGAACAATTTTTATAGCAGGGGTGTTGAAAGCCATTGCATAGAACTGTATACCTTCTATATGGTTGAAGCCATGCATTCGGCTCCTATTGTTACATGAAACCACAGGGTGCTGCCATACCTCCAGCACCCCTGTGCATACCCCTCCCATCGCTGATTTAAACAGAACTATGCTGGTTTCACTCCTAGGGGGTGCGGGAAAAGAAGGGGGAGCTCTGTCACTAAGTGCTGGATTTACCCCTTTCAGAATTACCTCACTAAAACAATAAGAAATTTTATGAAAGGTTGTACAGTTACACTTTAGCCATTTGTAAAGACAAACCACTTCAGAAATCAGTCCATAAAACCAAAGGCAAGGTGGTTTCATCTTTCAAGACCAGCATTTCACAGATATGGTGCCAAATAGTCCTGGAGAAGCATCTTACCTGCCCCAGCATCAGAATGCATCCATTACCTCAGTTTCCCTTTGAAAGCCAGTAGCATGATTTGCAATTTAGCCCTCTGGACAAGCCAAAAAAAGTACTCACCTCCTGGGGTAAATGGGGGTGGGGAGGGAAGAACCCCCACCCTACAATTCATTCTTGGCACTACCCAGGCTATAGCCTTCACCCTGCAGTGCATGGCTCCAGGAGTCACTGTTGACCCTCTTCAGGGCAAACAGATCAATATTGCTTTGCCCCTCAGTGCAGGGATCACAAGATTCTTCACCCAAGTTTCACAAGGATTTCCAAAACCACCTCTGTAGGTGGCACTGTAAGGGGGCCCTCCCTCTATGGCAGCTGTCCCTGGTACTCTAAGCTATGCAGTCCTCCACCCAAAAAGGAATATTACCCTTATAGTAACTGGAGTTCTTGGAGATGTGGGGTCTCTACGGGTATGCACTCTGCACGTGCTCCATGTGCCTAGGACCAGAAATTCTTCTATAGCAGTGTGCATTGGTCTGCACCTGTGCCCTTACACCTCCTTGTGCTGCAAACCAAGGGCATCAGTAGCGACACAGACCAACCACCTTTCTAGTTCCTACTCTACCACAAATCACGTGAGGGTCCAAGCAGTGTGGAAGGAGAATGAGTCACATAACATACACAGGACTACACACCTCAAAGAACTTCCTTGGACTATGAAGGAAGGAAGGTTACTTACCTTTAAGTGCTGGTCCCTATGGGCAATGGGTTTAATAGGCAGCAGCTTTAAAAACAAACCAAAGGAAGTATTTCTTCGCACAATGCACAGTCAGCCTGTGGCACTCTTTGCCAGAGGATGTTGTGAAGGTCAAGACTAACAGGGTACAAAAAAGAAGTAGATAAATTCATGGAGGATAGGTCCATCAATGGCTATTAGCCAGGATGGACAGGGATGGTGTCCCTAGCCTCTGTTTGCCAGAAGCTGGGAATGGGCAACAGGGGATGGATCACTTGATGATTGCCTGTTCTGTTCATTCCCTCTGAGGCACCTGGCACTGGCCACTGTGGGAAGACAGGATACTGGGCTAGATGGACCTTTGGTCTGACCCAATAGGGCCATTGTTATGATGTTCTTCTTGCGGGTATTATAAGGAGGTGGGTGGGGAAAAGCTCTGTACTACAGTTTGGAGGATTGCTGACCTGAAAAAAGCATCCTGCACAGAGGTTTGAATCAACAAATAGTGCCTGGTACATGTGTGGATGGAACTCCAGGTTGCTACTATACATATCTCAGAGTAGGACCCCTTGCAGGAATGCCATTGGGGCCACCTGTGTGCTTGTCAAATGAGCCCAGAAGGATGAGCTCCAACCCTTTTATAAAACAGTGTAGGATGCAACTAGAAATCCATTTTGAAAGTCTCTGGAGGATACTGCCTCCCTGCTATAGAGGTGAAGCCTTCAACTCCATGTTCCATCAGGGGATGGAAGAGACACAGCAACCTTCTAAAGGCCTGTGTCCTACCTGGCTAGAAAACCAGAGCGCTATGCACATCTAGGGAATGGAACTTCACGTCTTCCTTAGTCTTGTGAGCCGTCGGGTAAAATGCAGATAAGAAGACTGTCTGATTTAAATAAAAAAACCAATATCAGAGAACACCTTGGGAATGAACTTGGGATGCAGTCTCAGGGATACTTTTTCTCTGTGAAAGATGGATCTGCCCTACGGCCCAAGTTTGCCTTACAGCCAAGGTACTATCAGTGTAGATATCCTTCCTCATGGCTAAGTGCAATAGGGAGCAGGAGGCCAAGGGCTTAAGTGGTGGTTTCAGTAAGGCAGAGAGCACCAGGTTGAGATCCCAGGCTGGCACCAGCCTTGACATACATGGGAAGGTTCTCACTATGACTTTTAAAGAATTTTACTGCTGTGGCGTGGACGAAAATTGAGCCAGTTGTCCATCAGGCAATGAAATGTATTAGCTGCTAAAACACACTCACAATTAACTGAGAGGCTTGAAAATTTCAACAAGAGGAGATAGTCCAGGATAAAGGGAATTCTAGCCCCCTCTGGATGCTCATGACATCACAGGGAAAAGTGCTTCTATCTGGCAGCATAACTCCTCCTTGTAGAGGGCTTCCTACAATTAAGGATGGCTTGGACTGCCTTCAAGCAGGATTTCACTAAGTCTAATGCTCATCCAAAAATCCAGGCTCTCAGATTGAAGGTGCCAGGTTGGGATGTTTGATTATGCCTGTTCTGTGACAGTAGGTTTGGAGATGTCTGGTAGCGAATGCATGGATGGGCGGCCATCTGTAGAGCCAGCGGGAACCAGAACGGTGTTGGCCATCAAGGAACCATTGATATTATTGTCACCTAACCCATCTTGATCTTTGAGGATGCGCGGTAGGAGGGAAGCCATACATCAGAAAGTCTGACCATTTCACTAGGAAGCCACCCACTCTGGAGCAGCATCCATGTGTGTCCCAAGAGCAGTGAGCCAGGTGCTTGCTGTTTGCATAAGTGACAGAGGAGGTCCCAAGATAGGAATCCCCACTGATAAATATCTTCTGGTCACTGACAAATGGTGCTCCCATTCACAGCCCTTGTAAAAATGCTTGCTAAGGCTGTTTGCTTGAGAGTTAAATTAGCCCCAGTATGTGCACTGCAAAGAGGGTGATCTGATGTTGGATGCACCAATTGCAAAGTTTTATCATCTCCTTGCAGAGAGGTGCAGACCTTGCTCCCCTCTATTTGTTTAAACAGTGGACATGTTATGTGACCTGACCTGGACAGGAGGGATCAGTTGAAAGGCAAGAATTGTTCGCATGTTCTGTGTATGGCTCGAAACTCAAGGAGATGGATGTGGAGCATAGACTGCTGTGGAGGCCAGGAAACCTGAGTTACGTGTTTATTCAGTGTGCTCCCCAGCTTAGAAGGGATCTGTGACAAGGGTTCTTGTGGGCGTGATGGGTACAAAGGGAACCCCACACAAACATGGTCTCTCTTCTCCCATCAGGGGAGAGATGCACAGATATTAGGCGGAAGTGAGACTCTCTTGTCCAAAGAGTCCATGTTTAGGATGAAGGCCTTCCTCAGCCAGGCCTGGAGGCTGCTCAGGTTAAGTCTGGTGAAGGGGGGTGGGGTGTCACATACATGCACAATACCATGTGGCCTAGGACCACCACGCAGGACCAGAATGTCATTTGAGGCTGAGTCTAAGGTGGATGCTGAGTTCTTTCATCGCTAGGAATCTGTGCTGTGGCAACCAGGCCCTGGCCACCCTTGAGTCCAGGACTGCTCCTGTAAACTGTATAGTCACTGGGAGGAAGTGGGGAGGGGGGTAAAGTGGACTTTCCTGGGTTTACTTGAAGACTTAAGGAGCGGCAAAGGTTGAGCAGCATGGTGAACGTATCAAGAAGTGTAGGGAGCAATTGACCAGAAAAGGTAAACAGTAGTTCTGATGGCACAGGCGTGTTGTGACTATAACAATGACCCCTCTGTAAAAGGCCTTGGCACTATGGAAAGACTAGAGGGGAGCACTCTATACTGGAAGTGCTCTAAATCAACCCACCATAAAATGCAGAGATGTCCTATGCACCAGGTGGATATCTGTATGAAAATAAACATCCTTTAAATCAAGAGCTGCAAACCAGTCATCGACATTCAGGGAGGGAATTAGAACTAGGGGTCACCAAATGAAATTAATAGGCAGCAGATTTAAAACAAACAAAAGAAAGTATTTTTCCACACAATGCACAGACAACCTGTGGAACTCCTTGTCAGATGACGTTGAAGGCCGACACTATAACAGGGTTCAAAAAAAGAACTAGATACATTCCTGGAGACCAATGTCTATTAGCCAGGATGGACAGGGATGGTGCCCCTAGCCTCTGTTTGCCAGAAGCAGGGAATGGGTGATGGGATCGATCACTTGATGATTGGCTGTTCTGTTCATTCCCTCTGGGGCACCTGACATTGGCCACTGTCGGAAGACAGGATACTGGTCTGACCCAATATGACTGTTCTTATGTTATTATAGAGGCTACAGTAATCATCCTGAATCTTGAGTGGCAGAAGACGACATTCAACTACCTGAGATCCAGGATGGGTCTCCAGTCCCTGTCTTTTTGTGGGGATTAGGAAATATTTGGAGTAAAAGGCCTTCTCCCTGTGTTGAGGAAGTACCTGCTCTTAACCCCCCAAGCCAAATCAGGGAGTCTACTTCCTGTTCAAGAATCCTTTTGTGAGAGGGGTCCCCGGGGAAAAAAAAGGGACATGGAAGGGCTTGGGGGAAGAAATAGACAGGAACTTTGTCATGTAGCCAATGATGTGCAAGACTCAGTCTGAAGTTAGACCTTGCTGCATTGGAAGGAAAAAGACCAGGCAGCCACTGAAGGGAGACTGGTTGTACAGGGACTGGTTGACAGCTCTTGAACATCCCATCAAAATGCCTTCTTGTTAGGCAGTTGGGTCTAGAGAAGGGGGTGATGGTGGGACAGGGTATCTGCCACACTGTACCCTCTAGCACTTTTTGTAGTGTTCATAGGGTCTCTGATAGTAGAATGGCTGTGGGGCTGACCAATACTCTGAGACACCACAACATAGGTATTTTCTGTGAGATGAGACACCAGGATGCATATTTCCAAGGATAAGAGGGTGGCATGAGTGTGAGAACTGACTTGGTCTTTTAACTGAAATGGTTGTTACCCTTGATGGCGAGATCCTCTATCGTCACCCAAACTTCCTTGGGAAACCTCATGGGCTTCCTGGTTGCAGTCAATCTCATGACCATCGAGGTCACTATAGAGTGAAATGCCATGTCCACAGCATCAAGTGATGCCTGAAGCGATGACCTGACTATTCATTTCCCTTTGTCAAGGACAGCCTGGAATTTGGACCTACATTCCTGTGGTAGTTTATTGGTGATCTCCAACAGCTTGCTCTAGTTAATAAAGTCATACTTTGAGAGCAAATGCCTGTTAGACTGCAATACAAAATACAGCTGAGGAAATTCTTTCTGCCAGAGATTCAATCTCATGACATCCTTGTTTGAGGGATTAGATCTCAGTTGGCGTAGTCTGTTCTGTTCCATGACCACTTGTACCAGACATTTTGGGTTCGGGTGAGAATAAATATTTTGCCTTCTTAGGGATAATGAAATCTTTCTTTCCAGCCTTCTTGGGGGGAGGGTAAGGTCACAGATAATGGGTGTGCAACATATGTCCTGAGCAGCTTCCAAAACAGCCTCATTAATAGGGAGCAGCTGACTGGAGAACATCCAGGAGCTTGTGTAGGATCTTGAACCTCCTCCAGCAGGATCTGGAGGGTGTCAGCCATCCCTCTTAGCAGACTTGGTACTGGCTGTAATCATCCAGAGGGGTAGGGGAAGCTGGCACCACTGCCTCATCTGTGTCAGTGGATCCAGTCGTACTAGGTGCTCTGGTGGCTCCTAACTTTCTTGTTCCTTTTCAGACCCTCTCCCTATCTACTTCAGCATAGTCCCACAGACTCCTGGTCATCCATGCGCTCTTCTCTGGTCTCAAACAAACCCTCCCTTCACCCAGAAAGATCGTTAATAGCCACAGCTCCTTCCCTGGCTCACTTAATAGGTCTACACAGCAGCAGGGAGGTGCTTCCCTTCTCGAGCAGGCAGATGGGCTAACTCTGCTCGAGCTAGCATGTTAAAAACATCAGGGTAGCCAGGGGTAGCAGCTCAGGCCAGCCGCCCGAGTACAAATTCACCTGGATATTTTTGTAACATACTTTAGTAGCTAGCTCAAGCCACCACCTGTGCTACCATAGCTACTCTGCTATTTTTAGCTTGCTGGGTCAAGCAGAGCTGGGGCACATCTGTCTACTCAAACTGGGAAATGTGCTACCAGACGCAATGTAGTCATACCCTTAGTGGTAAGCGCCACACCAGATCTTGCCTCAGTACTTGTCTCCCCCACACTGAAAATGAAACTTGCCTTATATAGTCAGTGTTGCAGATTCTTGACATTTTAATCACAAGTTCCATGATATTTTGGGGTTTTTCTTAAGGCCCCAGCTCCTGGTGTCATGAGATCACTTGACACACCAATTTCTATCCCTCATGCTTACAGAAAAAAAGCTTAAAAATATGACCACAAAAGCCAGAAAGCAAATAAAAAGAACTCAATGATTTACTTAATGTAGTATGTTACTGCAATTTGTTGGATCATTTCAGAGGAATAAGCTTTTTTAAAAAATATGATTACTGCTTTTTTTCCCCCAGTGCTGTAAGACTGATGAAAGGCTGCATATAAATACAAAATATTTGTCTAAACTACTACCACAAAGCAATAACTGTATTATCAGGCGCGAGGTTAATTAAGCACGAATCGAAAAAATACTGAAAAGCACATTTTAGATCATCCTAACAACGAAACCCTAAGCAATTTTCTGTATGTATGTGAGCACTAGCATGCAATATGCACAGTAGCAGCATTCTATAAAATAAGAATTGTTTTATTGTGCCAGTCGTTACTCCCCATAGAGGGGGCTATAATGCAATTACGTACAGGAATTTAGGGAACTATTTTCAGCAAGTGCTTGATGAGAAAAGGCATATGTGGAGAAAGAAATATAGCCTAAATGTTGTGCTGTCTTGGAGATTTCCCCCCACCCTTCTCTCTGCTCATACCCAGACGACCAGTAAAGAGCTTGTTCATTATTTAGCCCTGGACAGACACATCAGTTTAGAAATACCATGATGTTGCATAACAAAGCAATATGCGACTTGTGTATTGATGACATACAAAGGATTCAGCCATTCAACAATAAACTGAGAATGGAATACTATGTGCCTTCGTTTTGATGTTTATCCGGTAACTGAACAAAGGAGTACAGAGTAACAACACACCTGAATAGCCGTTTCTATTAACATGTGATTTTTTAATTTTTTTTTTTAAAAAGGCTGTCCAGCTGTGTACAGCATAAAGCTTTCCAGGAAGCCATTCCATTACAGAGGAATACTGTACCCTCATTTACTGCATTTAGGGTCTCTGATTTGCTGTCCAGATAATACATGTAATATTTTCATGCTGGTTAAAAGGTCTTAAGTGAAAAAAAGAAGAGGGGGAAAAGCCCAAACACACCCCCTGGATGAAACTTTTGCAGACAAGCCAGGACTCTAAAACATGTGTGTCTCTTTGTATGAGTTGAAACCATTTTTGCTGGGTTCTATGGGTTATTCTTGCACCCAAGGTTTTCCAAAAATGTCAGGCAAGTTTACCACAGCAGTTAAGCTGTCTACCATCTGTAAAAGATTTAGCCAAGAGTTTTCTTAAATATATTTCAGGGAGAGAAAAAAAAAAAAAAAACCTTAAAATTCTTTCAACATTTTGCCTAGCATTCAAGTCCATATACACTAGGTACTGCAGAGTTGGCTAGTTTTTTTTTAGGACAACTTTTTCTTCTAAAGATTAATTTTGCACTGTAGTTTTATACCATGAGTAACATGTTGAATATGAATTATTTGTTAAGAATAAGTGCAGTGTTTCCTAGGAATGGAGAAGTAAAAACTTTATAGGAAATGCAGGCAAGGATCTGAGATTAACACTGTTCATTCTCCTTCCAAGTGGAGAGTTATTTTCAGAAAAATAGTCTTGAATTTGCCACACTGTATTTAAAAGCTCCCTCCATGTAAATAAGGGCACTCAAACAACAATAAAGAATACAGTCCAGAATTCTAAAGAACATTGGGAAAATCTTATCCTTTCTCAGCAAAAGTTTAGAATACCTCATGGCCCAACGAGCCCGGTCATGGGGAAGGTTGAAGGGTATATTTCACTCCTTCTGCCCATCTTGGCTAAAAACCTGCTGATTGTTTCCAGTTGCCTGTCTATTGCTGGTGTTATTTTTTCACTCTTCTTTATGAAAACTATTTCAAAAGGCACCAGATCAGTAACTTAACTCTCCCTTTTAAATACAGATTGCATAAGACAAATGATCAGCCAACCTCCTTTACATACGTCTTTTCCTAAGCACGTATACATTGATTATGTTATGGCACTTCAAGAACTGCTGGCTGGTGGGTTAGAGACATTTTATAAATAAAAATCATTATCCCCAATGTATTTGGCAACACAAAGTTTACCCACCTGTGAACATTAATGGCCTGAATTTTCAGAAGTGATTTTGGGAGGCTTAGTGTTTGAGACACCTTAAAGGGGTTTGGATTTGTTGGAAAGTGCTGAGCACTCAACCTCTGAAAATCAGATGCCTCCTAAAAGTGCCTCAAGTGGGGCATTAGCCCCAAATCAGTACTTTTGAAAATTCAGACCTGATTCGCACTTGAGCCTTGTCTTCATGAGGGAAGAGGGGAGTTTTTACACACACTAACATTGCCAGTGCAGTGGAAGGCATGGGAGAGGGGATTTTAGGGTAAATGAGAATCAGGTCTGATAGCAACACTTAAGTGCTTCACACAGGGTTTGAAAGAGTATTTAATTAACATATGTAGGGGCTTTGAGATGCGAGGCCAAAAAGCACTATTTTTATATATAAAAACGCAAAATATTATTTCTCTTTCAAATGCATATGCTGAATTTTGGGAGAGTGAGGTGGCAGTATTGAAACAACAACATATCAACCAAAGTGATTCTGGGGCTTATGTTACACATTTCTAAAATAATGCAACAGTCCAGGGTTTTTATTTAAAAGTTTCTTACTATGCAATTTTTCTGTTTCTTATATTACATTTCAACTAAAAAACAATTAGGTCTGTTGGACACATTTCTCCCTAAAGTATCAGAAATCCAAACAAATTGAGCCCCTGATCCTGCATGTACTTACACACAAGTATCTGTACACAGAAGTGGTCCCATTGCATTCAGTGAGAATACTCATGTGCATGAAGTTACACATCTCCAGAACAGTAGCCTAAGTCTCAAGCACTATGAAATAATCCTTGTAGGGCACTTTGAAATCTATAGATTTCAGAGAGCTTTGCAGAAGCAGGAAAATACATAATCCTTAATTTACAGATGGGGAACAGAGGCACACAGAGAACTGAAATGACTTGCCTATGGTTACACACCAGGTCAATGGCAGAGCTGGGATTAGAACTCAGGTCTCTTAACTCCCAGGTCAATGCCTTATTCACTGATGCTTCTTTAGTTCTAATATATTAGAACAATTCACATTTAAAAAAAAAAAACAAAAACACTTAGTTAGATCTATCCTGCCTAAACTAAAATAGCACAACTTGAACCCTTGCAGTAGCACAGTGGTCAGTCTCCCTTTACCACATGCAGTTTTGTTTCTGATGGAATATATTTCATTTCTATTCTCCTCTGTTCCTTAGTCTGGGTACACGACATAACATTATAGCCTATTCACAATACACACTGTTCTCTTCCTATGCCACAGCCATCCCATCAGCCAATCTCTTGGTACCCTGCAGGGTGAGGGCCGTGCCAACGATTCTTCTGTCATCAGGTAGACTGATTTTGTTTGCCACAGTTGGCCCATATATGTTGGCAAAGATGTGATACTTTTAGCCAACTCTGTTTACTGCTGTCATTCCCAGCACCATCACTCAGAGGTTCTTTGAGATTCATTATCACTGACCAATGACTAATGAGGCAGTGTCTCCGACTTGTATAGCTGTGATCTTCAACCTACGATACCATGAAAGCCATTTTTATGGGATACATTTCAATGCAGTTAAGAGTGAAGCATGATTGAAATTTATTTTGAGTTGGGATGTTGAAAGCCACCCAAACACCACATTTGGTGAATTAGTCTGCTAAGCATCTATGTTCTGTGAATACTGTATCTGCTGTATTCTATGCCTGCACTAGCATGCTGCATTTATTAGCCTGATATATTAATATGAACTGTGACCAAAGAGGAATTAATAGACATTGAAGCCAAAAGAACTATCCCAGTTTACACTGGGCAAGAATCCAGCCCTATGTATTAGTTTCTATAGAAAAAGGCACCATTATAGCACTAGAAGGACTCATTTCTCCCCTAGGTAGCCACGCATACACAATATATTACAATTACTACAGGTTATTTGTGGCAGCATTGTAAATGCACATAGCATTTAACAAGCAGAAAGACAGACATTTCTGCCCTCACAGGCTTAACAAGCCACAGGCCCAGTCTTGCTCCCATTGAAGTCAGGCCAAAGCAATACCAGGCAAACACAAACTAGAGGACACCAGTTCAGGGAAGGGATAATGAGCAGAGATCAGGATTTGAAGGAGGAGACGACCCAGGAGAGGAAGTGGGATCCTGTACCAAGCACAGGGCATGGCAAAAGGAGGAGTGGAGAAGCAAGTACAAAGAGGGTAAATAGAAACAATAAGGTAAGAGTGTTTGGGTCAAGGAATGGGAAGAGGAAGTGAGATCAGGGAAAGAACATGAAGAATTTAAACAGGATGATGGAGAGTTTAATTTGAAGTGGTAGGAGACAGGAGGACAATGAAGCAACTCAAGTGAGGGCAGGAAAGGCATGGAGGTGGTGGGATCTGAGTGACCAGCAAGACAGATTACTTTAGACAGGCATTTGGGATAAAGTGGAAGAGGTAGGGGCTGGCAAGGAAAGAGGTGTACTTTCCTCTCAGAGAAAGTCACATCCCTCCAAGACGGCCTCTCAGGACACCAAGAACCCCATACCTCAGACATAGGCACAGTAATAGAACATCTTCCCCCTTGCTAAGTTCACCTCATTCACACAACAGGAAGTCCCTAGTCCTAGAAGCACTGCAGAGAAAACAAGTCATCCCCCCACAATTCTGATCCATTCTTTTGTTGGGTAGAAGAGAATGAAGAGCCCCTTCCTTGAGGGGGGAAAGCTACGTCCTCATTTCCCCTTCCTCACAAATCACTGAATTGCCCGACTGGTACTTCAAACACCATCACCACAACACTTCGTGGATGGTAGGTTTACAGGACAGGAGAGGCTGTGCAGGGAGTGTGCCCCCTATACAGAGACCAGCTCTGTGGTGGTTGCCTGCACCACAGTATGCAGGGTGAATACATGAGCCAAAGGCCAAAGAATCCCTCCATTGCATGTATGCTTAGTCTTGTCTGTTCCCTCAGCAGAGTGGGTGCAGTAGGGCCACAGAGGCAAGAGTTCTCTCCTCTGCCACCTGAAGGCAGGGAGAAGATTTCTGCTCCACTTCACCTGTAGTTTTCCCCCATTCCCAGCTGAGATATTCAGGCAAGGAACCAGTGACTGGATTTGCCCTTAGTGATATAAGGCAGGATGATTCAGACTAATGCCTCAGCCGTGCTAACTAATGTCCACCCTCCCGATTCACCTGGGCCTTCTCTAACTTGCACTGGAGCCAGACTAGGGGTTGGAGCACACAGATTCCACCTGGAGTCAGAGCATATGTAGTAAATGGGACTCAGCCAGCCAAGCCTCACCAGCACTTGTCATTAAGATTAGCCACTGATACTGTAGGCGATGTCTGGTCCACAAAGCTCCATCCTTTCCTAAAAGTCCCCCCTTAAAACTCACTGTGACATTGCACTCCATAATGCTTTATAGAAATATGCTTATGAATGTAAATATGACATAACTGGAATATGTTTTATGCTACATATGCCATGTAACATATCTCTGCAAACATTACGATCTATGGCAGTGGTTCCCAAACTTGTTCCGCCACTTGTGCGGGGAAAGCCCCTGGCGGGCTGGGCCAGTTTGTTTACCTGTCACGTCTGCAGGTTTGGCCGATCGCGGCTCCCAGTGGCCGCGGTTCGCTGCTCCAGGCCACTGTGAGCTGCTAGAAGCAGTGGCCAGTACATCCCTCGGCCCGCACTGCTTCCAGCAGCTCCCATTGGCCTGGAGCAGCGAACCATGGCCAGTGGGAGCCGCGATCAGCCAAACCTGCGGACGCGGCAGGTAAACAAACCGACCCAGCCCACCAGGGGCTTTCCCTGCACAAGCGGCAGAACAAGTTTGGGAACCACTGGTCTACTGAATATATTAATCCTATTTGTATGCATGTATCATTTTTGTATTCAAAGTTATGAATATAGGCTGTGTACTTGTTTGATTTTAAGTAGCCTCAGTGAAGCATTTGGTCAGCTTCTTGAGAAAAGACTATTCTCAGTAAGTGCTCAATCAAGAAACAGCTTAAGCTAACAATAAACTTTGATAGACGCCAATCCACATCTGAGCTTTCCTGGGAACATTCCTGTAGATAATGAAGTCATGCATGGACATGTGACTTGCCCAGGTGACTCCAAAACTCCATCTTGTAGAGGGAATTCTACACAGGGGGAGGGAGGAGTTTCCACCCTCAAGAAACTTGGAGACCCCTCCATTTGGTCTTCAGCTGCCTCAAGAGGTAACCTCTCTACCCCCAAAGGATACCTGAAAAAAACTGGAACAAAGGACAGTAACTGAGGGGTGTGAGTGATTGCTGGACCCAGACTAGGAGGCGACTAGTCTGTAAAAGAAGCTTATTGGAACATCTGAGGGTGAGATTTCATCTGTAATCACTTTCTTACTGTATTAAGGTTAGACTTGCATATTTTAATCTTATCTTGCTTGGTAATTCACTTTGTTCTATTACTTGGAACCACTTAAATCCTACTTTTTGTATTTAATAAAATCACTTTTTAAATATTAACCAAGAGTATGTATTAATACCTGGGGGCGGGGGGAGAAAAAGAGCCCTCTCTCTCTATCAGCATCATAGAGGGCGAACAATTTATGAGTTTACCCTGTATAAGCTTTATACAGAGTAAAACTGATTTTTGGGGTTTGGACCCCATTGGGAGTTGGGTATCTGAGTGCTGGAGACAGGATCACTTCTTACGCTGTTTTCAGTTAAGACTGCAGCTTTTAGGGGACATGGTTCAGACCTGGATCTGTGTTTGTAGCAGGCTAGCGTGTCTGGCACATGCAAAAGGTAGTGTTTATTTACACAACGCAGAATCAACCTGTGAAACTCTTTGCCAGAGGATGTTGTGAAGGCCAAGACTATAACAGGGTTCAAAAAAGAACTAGATAAATTCATGGAGGCTAGATCCATCACTGGCTATTGCCAGGATGGGCAGGGATGGTATCCCTAGCCTCTGTTTTCCAGAAGCTGGAAAGTGAGAAACAGGGAATGGATCACTTGATGATTACCTGTTCATTCTCTGGGGTATCTGGCATTGCCCACTGTCAGAAAACTGGATATGGGGCTAGATGGACCTTTGGTCTGACCCAGTATGGCCATTCTTATGTTTTGTTCTAGTTAATACCCACAAACTGGTTTTTTAGAGACCAAGACACACTTGCACCCCAGACAGGTGTTAAAGGGCCATCGGAGGAGGAAGAAAGGTGCAAACAAGAAATTTACATTTCATCAAAGGGACAATTCAAACCTCTCATCCACAATGTAGTGTGTCTCACCATGACTCAGCAAGGATGTTTCTAGCACAAGAAAAAATTAAATTATACAGAGGGTGAAGATACTTCACCTCTTCTCCCCCATCTCTCTGCTTCCAAGATCAATGACTCTCACAGAAGCGGAGCCAAGAGGGAGGGGTTCCAGACTGAAAGGAGACCCAGTCTGTGAAAATTACAACAGCATATGGTGAGACAAACCCTTGGCTTTTATGTTCACTTAGTTTGTGAAGTTAAGAGTAATATGCAAGCGAATATCTATTTTCTTTTGTAACCAATTCTGACTTTTATGCATCACTTGTAATCACTTAAAATCCATCTTTCTATAGTTAACATATATATCTTATTGTTTTATCTTTATTGTGTTTGGATTAAAGTGTGTAGGAAACTCCATTTGGGATACCAAGGCTAGTGCATATATCGTTTTCCTTTGATGAAATTACAGGCTTTCTAGGAGCTTGCATTGTTCAGTAGTGTGCTGGACAGTACAAGAGGCACATTTCTCAGGGAACAAGATTGGGACTAGAGAGCTTATGGGTGTTGCCCTGTATGTAATTCACGAGTGACTGGTCTGAACACTCCTGTATTTAGCTGGGAGTGAATTTTCATGCTGCAGGCTGCATGAGCAGGCCAGCTGTGGCTGTTCTGACAGCAAAGCAGTGTAAAAGGCACCCCAGGCTACAGCCTTAAGGGGACACAGCTGTTCAACATTCCAGATTGTACCCTGGAGATTGTCTCACCTCCATTGCCTCCCCAATACCTGGGAATAGGGGCAGCAAAACAACCTCCAAAACGCATCCCAGGAGCGTTCAGCACGGTCAGTTTGACTAGTCAAGTTCCAGACAATACCTACTGCCCATGCCTCACCGACCCTCTGATCTCATCTTTATACAACTTCCTGTTACCTTAATGGCTATCTTCTGCAGCTGTTAATGGCCCTTGATAACAACACTTAGTTCCCAGGTGTTGAATATAGTCATCCAAAACTACAAACTAAACCCTGGTGGAAGAGGGAGAAGAAAGCAACCCAAACAGAAATCCAGGCAGCCTCCTAAAGTGCTCAGCCACCGGGTCACACAGCCATAGCTTAGCACCCTTTAGATTGGTAAAGCTAAACGAATGTTGAAACTCTAGTTTACCTTTTCCACTTACTCTATTGTTTAGTCTTTTCTCCCTATAGACAGTGAAAACTGACTAATCCATTTCTCTTTTGTTTGGTCAGTTTCCAATAAGTAACTCACCAGTTCTCATGCATTTGAACAGGCCCAATTGCAGGACTGGGTCCCAAGAATTTTTTTTTTTAAATCACAATTTTTAAAACCAATGTACATCCTACATATGTATATTGTAGGAAATTAACTATAAATGTTCCCCAGTCTTATCACAGCGTATATGCACAGTTTTGCTATGTATTTTCTAGGGGTTGTAAGGGTTAATAATTCAGTAAATTGTTGATCTGAAAAGGGAAAATACCCTGTAGAACAGGGATACTAAGACCTTATTGGTTCAGGAGCCAAATTAGTGATCAACATTATCCAAGAGTCACAGTAGTGTGACTTGTTACTAGAGTAAATGAAACTCTGAATTATATAGTCATACATAAACAGTATAACAGGGGAAATTATATATATTAGTCTCAACAAAATGACTGACCAAGTATTTTGTCAACTACAATTGGTTAACATAGTAAAAGCATCCCAACTGGTTAATAATTAAAATGTTAATATTGTGCTGCAAATCACTGCAAGGGTCACATTAAGAGCCACTTGTGGCTTGCTAGCCTCAGTTGGAGTATCACTGAGGTAGAGCCAGAGGGGACATAGGTGCAAAATATAACAAGGTATAGGAATATGGGACCTACACAATTTAGCAATATTTGGTCAAACACAAAACTCCCATTGATTTCAATGGAGCAGGATTGGACTCAAGCAGAGAATTTTTAAGAGACAGCAGTAATACTTTTAAACATTGGCTTTGTGGTTTACCTGGATGTGCTTCTTTGTAAGACTGATGTTTTGAAACAGCAGTGGGAAATAAAAGTTTAGAGCTGGTTGGAAATTATACAAACAGATTTTCTGGTGGAAAATGAAAAGCCATTGAACCCAAAAGAGTCCAGGATGGAATTTCCAGTCAAAGTGAGAGAGGGAAATGCCAGAACAGTCAATAACCTAGCAGGTGACGGCACTCACCCTGGATGCAGAAGACACGGGTTCAAGTTCCAGCAAAAACCATTTCCTGCTCAACTCTAAGAGCTATAAACCATTGCTAATGCATGGTACTTTTTATTGCTGTAAGTATACACAAATAAGTTTAGGTCAGTGTGAGTTTTAAGACAGGTTGTTTAAGTCCCTTATTGCAAAGATCATTTTTAAGAGTTAGTCAAAAATTCATACTAAGTTGCTTTGTTGTTGAAACATGGCCTCTCAAAAAAAAAAAAAAAAGTTTCACAAAAAGAAATATTTCCCCCTGCTCTGCCCACCCTCCCCCCAATGAAATTTTCACTAAGTATCACAGAAAAATCATAATTTACCAAAAATCCTCATTTCAGTTAACAAAGTATTCAAACACCAATATTAGTGAAGATTTTGGTAAAAATTTATAACTATAGTGGAAAACGAAGAATGGGTTCATTTTGAATGCTGCAACACAAGCTTCAAACTGGATTTCTTTTCAAAAAATGGAAATGATTTTTGGCAGCTCAGCTCTTTTTCAAGAAGGGCAAAACAAACAAAAGCCACACATCAATAGATGCCTAAAGCTAGACCTACAATAAGGAGTAGAGAGTCAATTTTAAGACTTCTTTTAACAGTGCAGTTTTTAATTTGCAGCTCATTCAAATCTATATAGCGCAGCGCCATCTGATGGTAGTTACAAGCAATCACTTTTGGCTGGAATATTATCCTGCCTAGCTAACAGAGCATCATGATGCACATAACACAGTATAAATTACATATGGACAGTTTACACTGGGCACAGACTAAGCAGCTGCTCAGCCTTTCTATACTTCTAATCAGGGTCAAATTAAGGTAATCCAAGGCCCTATGCATACCACGATACAGGCCCTCCTGGTCACTTCCCCCGAATCCTATTTGGCATGACCATTGTAGAGGGGCATCTGTTCCAGAGAGCCTCCCCCACTGCTTACCCCAGAAAATGGAGTATATCCAGACCCATTGCACTCTTCTCCAGGGCAGATGGAGGGTCTGGGGCACCCCGGGCAGGTCTTACCACAGCCAGTCTCTGGTTTCTGGCCCAGGCAGCACTCCTGCATGTATCCTGCTTTTGCTTTTTGAAAAGGTGGTCACCCTACCAACAGGGCATTCTGAAAGCTTGTTGAGATCAAGACTCTCTGAGGCAAACCAACCTATTTGATCTAACATCCATGTTGGAGGAAGCAAAATCCATGCAAATAGCTTGAAGGTGGTATTAATGCCTCTGAAGTACTGGACATTGCTGCTTTCTGCCTCAGTCTAATGATCTGTGAAATGGGCTTTGTCCTTTTCTATGAAGGACAAGCTGACTTGTACTAGCACAAGCTGCTGAATTAAACAGAAGAGGCCCAAAGACCAACCAGCATGTGTTGTGGAAACTCCTAGTGCTAGCTACTTATAAAGCACTATTGTAAAAAAGTTAGTGCGTCAAACTTGCTTAAAATCTGAGGCTTAGACGCAGAGGACTCTACCATACTTACAACATGTCAGACTAATTGTAATTTACATTTGTATCACTCTGTATTAGTGGTGCTCTGCTTTTCAGGAAAGTTAATTGGATGTGTAATATTTGGCTGACCACAGTTTTCTACATGAAACCTGAGTGGCTCTGTTCTACTGAATGGGGCTTTTGCTTTTATTTAAAATTATATATATATATATATATATATATATATACACACACACACACACACACACACACACACAATGGAAAACATGTAAAGAGATCTGTGGCATGTCATCCTAACATTGTTATATATTGAAAATAGTTTCAGCTTCCTCTCTATAGCATAGTCTGGAAATAAAACATATGGAGTTTGCACGACTGCTGATTGGATTTTGATTGCTCTGAAATGTAGCCAAGTTTCAAGTGGAGAGTGCAGCCTGAAAGGAAATACAGTAGACACTAGACAATTTATTTGTTTCTGAGTGGGGAACCTGGCTGACAGGCTGCTTCTAAGGTGGCTAACAAGAGCAACATGTTCCCATATGGAAGCCATATGGTGAAATCAGCCAGTATCTAAAAACATGGCACAATATATGTACCACGGCAGTGGGAAAAGCAAAGTCCTATAAAATTGGTGCCAATCAAAAACAGCAAAACGTTGATGGAGAACACTGATGACTAAAATAGTTAACATACCAGCAGGTTTTAGATTAAATGCTTTTCAGAGCCATACAGTGAAAATGCAAATATGAGAGGCCCACTTTAAAAAGTAATGGTGAAGCACAGCCTTAATAATTATCTAGATTTTCCCATATACCATTAAGGTCTAGATTGTAGCTAGTCCCAGATAAATTATGATATCTGTAAACATTTGGTGTGAAAAAAAAATAATGAGTTTCAAAATATATGCATTTATAAAAATCTGAACATACACCTGGAAGTGTAAATGAGTGAATAAGCCCTTCCCCTGCCAAAAGTACTTAAGTGACTATAATGTTAACAGAAGACACGCTACTCCCTGAGAAAATTCAGAGATTAGTAGAGTTTATAGCCTCACAAGCAGAATCCTTGTAAACAACTGTAAGAAAGGATGAAAGATTCAGCCAAAGTCTAAATTTAAAATGCCATTGCAGTCTCACCGGTCATATTATAAATATTTGTAAAGGCCTCTAAATACAAAATTACTGTTGGGTTTCTAATTGCATGGGATTGTCATACAGGCAAACAGCACAATATTATGTGTTAGGCTTACCACTGAAGTATGCTGCGCTCATTTTACTAAAGGATACACTCCTCAATAGGCAAAACATGTACTAAACAATACTACCCTCTTGTGGTGAAACTGTAACCTAACATTTCAATAGAATAAACCTTCAGATTCACTTAGCCTCGAACTGTGGGTTGGGACCCCAAAGTGGGCCACGACCACATTTTAAATGGGGTCACTAAGGCTGGTGTTTGGCTTTGGTCCTGGGCCCCAGAAAGTCTAAGCACAGCGGCTTCAGCTCTGGGTGGCAGGGCTCAGGTTACAGGCCCTCCTCCTGGGGCTGAAGCACTGGGATTTTGGCTTTGGTCCCCCTGCTTAGGGCAATGGGGCTCAGGTTTTGGGCCCCCCCCACCAGGGTGGTGGGGCTTGGATTTTGACCCCCCATGGCAGGGCTCAGGTGGGTGCAGGCTTTGGTCCCACCTCTTGGGGTCATGTAGTAATTTTTGTTGTCAAAAAGGGGGTGATGGTGCAATGAAGTTTGAGAACCTGACTGTCAATAGCTCACACTATTAGTTCACTAAAACAAACTGCATTAAGAATTCCATAGGTATGTATTCTCAATTTTAAAGCAGTAAATATTGTATAATCTTCCCTTCAAATTAAGCTGTCATACAGTGAAGACTCATCTTTAAAATTTGTGCCTTAAAAATAAACTGCTAAAAAACAAAGTAAATAGACAGTAAGGCATTTAAAGAAGGTGAAAATTCTAACACCAAAAGAGGAGGGAACATGGATAATTTTACTCAGCCAGCAACCTGGGGAGGGGGCGGGGGGGAAGAGAAATTATATAGTTACATAACATTTTGAACTGCTAACACACACTGAAGTGTTTCAGAAAGTACCTTTAAAGTACCTTGCAATTGGTGTTTCTTAGCTGACCACAGCTTGTCCCTGTCTACACAGACTGCAAAGTTGCAATCAGCATCACAGTAGCCAATTTGACTCTTCACAGTCATGTTTTAGGACAGTAAGATTTTGTAGTGGAGACAAAGCCTTAGAGAAATAAAATACAAGGAAATGCTATTATGTTATTTTAAGGATAGGATCCTATTTTCCCATTACATTTTTAAAGTGTTCTCATAACTGAATATTTTATGAGCCTAAAGCTAGACAGAGGACTGAAATGGCCATTAACACAGATCTTCATAGTTCTTAGTGGTAGACCAATAAATAAATAAATCAAACCACTACCACACATCAAAACTTTTTCCCTAAATACAAGATTAAGCTGGTTTGTTTTTGGTAAACTAAGGTTTGAGAATTATTCCATATGCAACCATATGTTGTTTTGTATATTAAGCTGGTGTCATCTGCAATACATTAATGGCAGCTGGAAGTAAAACGTCTTCCATGATTAAAGATTAAAAAGGTAAGTCAAGTATGATTTAGGTACTAAGAGACTGATCCAGAGCCTATTGAAATCAATAGCTTAGACATTTATTTTAGTGAACTTTGCAACAGGTGCTCTCTAGACAATAGATTTAATTACCATTATTATAGATGATACATAAAAAGCATTGGGCTTTACATTGTGGCAACATTTCTGGAGATATGTTTTTCTGACAAACATGTTTGTTACTCTCACCCCCAGGTGTCATTTTCAATGTAGTGGAGAATCTGAAACCGTTACATAGAACTAAACAGAAGATTGTCTCATTATGCAGCTGGAAAATACAGTGCTTTTGCTAACCCCTGAGCCATTTTGCCTTGGCCATATGTATATATGGCCAACTGCTTAGCCTGAGAAGAGGTGGGGTGCATAAAATTCAGTGCAGCATGTGGCCATAATTAAACACATGAAAGCCCAAAGACCAGATCCAATGTTTAACTAACATTTTACAGAAGAATTTTAAAAAAACAGAGAGGGTTTTTAGAGCAGATTGTCAAAGTGCTCTGGATCTTACCTGACAGAGAAGCCTGGAATGTTGAAGTGTTTCCTGGACCTGGAAAGGTGATTGTGGAGAGGACTTCCTAAGGGGAGCTGAGCCCCAGCTGTAAATCATTAGCTGAGGAATCCTTACACACAAGTAATGCCACTGAAGCCAATGCACCTACATATTTCTGAATGAAAAAGTTTGCAGCTTGGGGCCCTTTATCTGCAGGGATAGTTTGCTCTTATTGATTTACATTTCAGAGATCAAGATCAACAATGGCTGAATTCTATTACACTGAACAAGAACTTGGGGAGGACAACTGAGATGCTTTCTTGGCAAACTAAAGCACATGTGGGGCACAGAGTCAACACTAATAGTCTTTAGATATTGGCAATTAACATTCTGATCAAAAGTCTCTTCCCAACATGCCATTTAATTCTTCCTTCATGATTCTGGATTCAGCCAAACCCCAGGATGGTTTCCTCTAATGAAGGCATAATTAATTAATGGAGTCCCTTCATACCAAATGGCAAAAGGCACAACCAATACACTGTTAAGGTATTTAGTCAAACAAGGTCTTGTAAGTTGTTATATAAAAACTGGTGACATGCTGATCATGAATATCATTGTGCGAGGTATACTTATGTATGCTGGAAATCCAAAACTTTTATTTTAAAAATGTAAGTACAGTCTTTGATAAACAAGCCTGCCCTAGAAAAAGGCATGGGGATTTACCAATCTGCGTTGATTACAAGCAAAGGACAATTAAAGTACATTTGCATCTAAAGGTAAACAATGTAATAAGCCAATCCAAAAATCAAATTTTCCAGAGGATGAAGGAGAGGGCATGGCATCTGCCCATCAACTGGGGAGACGAAAACTCTGGTGTATACACTTCAAAGGAATGCATAGCAAAGGTTTATGGACTATATAAAGAAAGAGAATCCCTTAGAGCAGCAGTTTTCAACTGGGGTTCCATAAGCCCTTTCAGGGGTGCCATGGGACCCTGTGCCTGAAACCCAGAGCCCAAGCCCCAGCACCTCCTGCCATAGGGCTGAAACTTCAAACCCCAGTGTCCCTCCCCATGGGGCTGAAACCCACAAGCACTGGTTTCACCCCCCACCCCCTGCAGTGCCAGAACGGGGCAGTCCCAAAGAGAGCCCCCCACACACCTCCTTCCTCCTCTCCCCACCCCCGAGGCCCCACACCCTGGACATGTCGGAGGCAGGAAGCTGGAGTCAGGCAGTGCAGGGCAGCTGCTGCTCTGGCTGGTGTCATGGAGCAGGCAGCCATGGCATTCCCCATCTGCTGCTGGTGCCTGGGGTTGCAGCTGTTCCTCAGCTCATGCAGCCAGTAAGAGCATCCCAGGCAGGGGGACCCAGCTCTGTGACTCGCAGAGCCCTTGGGAAGCAGTGACCACAGGGGAGACCTCCTGATGCACAGCTCCTAGCTACCCCCTGCCTGCACCCTGAGCAGTTTTCAAACTTTTTGAGCTGAATTCCCACCACACACAACCCAGACAGGCTGGGTGGTCTGCTGAGGTGAGTCGGGGGTAGAGGTGGTGCTGCCTCCCTGTACTCTGCTGTGCAGAGCTGGCCCAAGCCCTGCCAGCCTCTGCCCCCCTCCCTCCAAATAGAAGTGAAACTACGCCTATGTCTGAGCCCGTCCCCAACCACCACAGGGCCCTGGAGTTTTTAATAGCATGTTGAAGGGAGCCGCAGACAGAAAAAGGTTGAGAACCCAACTGGTCAGCACCCTTTGATTCTGCGAACAATGGATTCTGCTACCTCACGAGATGAAAGTGCGGAGTTTGATGTAAGGAAGAAAGCTGCTGAGACAGACTGTAAATTGCTAAAATTA
The DNA here is from genome assembly GCF_965140235.1 of Caretta caretta. Lineage (NCBI taxonomy): Eukaryota > Metazoa > Chordata > Testudines > Cheloniidae > Caretta > Caretta caretta. The sequence goes on along the minus strand of NC_134206.1, from coordinate 161,596,581 downwards.
AGTTGTAGACACTAGAAAGATTGTTTTGTTTGTAACCATACTGGTCCCATTTTCTCTTGCTTAGTATCACTTAAATCTATGACAGGTTTCAGAGTAACAGCCGTGTTAGTCTGTATTCGCAAAAAGAAAAGGAGGACTTGTGGCACCTTAGAGACTAACCAATTTATTTGAGCATAAGCTTTTGTGAGCTACAGCTCACTTCATCGGATGCAAATCTATGTCCTTCAAGCGACTGCTCATGTGTATGCCACAGTAGGTGTGCGTGCTTGCCACGTGCACTTATGCCAGAAGTTTTTCCCCTAGCAGTACCTGTAGGGGAGCGACCTAGCAACCCCTGGAGTGGCACCTGCCTGGCGCAGTATAAGGGGAGCCGCGTGCTCCCCCCACCCTCAATTCCTTCTTGCCGGTGAAGGTGTGTCAGAACTACTCTGCTCCAGCTTTGCTGTAGCTCATCCCTAGAACTGTTTGTTCGGTGTTAGTACCTGTTGTTAGTTAGCTGTTTAGTTAGTCAGTGAGCCTGGGCCGGAGCATGCCCCGCCCCCTGGGGTTTAAGTCGTGCAGCTCTTGTAGGTGTTCTATGCCAAGAAGTGACCCACACACAGACTGTTTGCTTTGTTTGGGAGAAACCCATATCAGCAAAAGGTGCAAGATTTGCAAGTCGTTTAAGCCTCAGACCAAAAGAGAAAAGGACATTAGACTCCAGGCCATCCTGATGGAGTCAGCACTGACCCCTGACTCCAGCACGCTGCTCTGAACTGGTACTCAGCTCCGGTACTCAGCACCACGCCATCGGTATGCGGCGACCCTCCGGTGCCATCGACCAGTCAGCACTGCTCCCCATCCACAGGGCACGCTAAGAGGACTAGGAAGACTCCCTCTTCACAGTGGCACCAAGGGAAGTCTGAGACAGAGGCTAGGCCCATGTCAGGCCCCAGGCCTCCGACTCACATTGAGCGGAGTAGCCCAGCCCCTTTGGAAGCGATCCATGCCTGAAGCCCTCCAGGCAGCCTGGGACGTCATGTCCATGCCAGTGCCCGAAGCACCGCCAATGTTGGCCCCATGCTCCAGAGGCAAGCCACCGCTAGGATCTCTGCGGTCACCTCTGGCCCAGTACCGGTCTCGGTCGAGGGAATGTTCCCAACGCCGTTCACTGCGCAGCTACTGTTTGGGGCAGAGTCCATGTGGATCGCCCTCGATGCCAACTGTCGGGCTGGGTTCCGGCCAGCCGGGACTCTCGGCACCGCTTGTCCTCAAGGAGTGAACATCGATGGGACCGCGGCAGGTGTCACCAATGGTCCTAGTCTTGGAGGGGGTACCACAGTCGGTCACGGCCCAGTCCTCAACGCCGTTCCCAGTTGGACTCCTGCTCCAAGTCTCCGCCAAGACATCGCAGCCCCGGGCGTCAGTTGCTGGCGTCTCGCTGTCGCAGGTCCACCTGTCCAGGCCATTCGTGGATCAGCTGTTACCGTCGGTACTGGTCCTCCATGTTGAGATCACAGTCTCATGGCTGATGTAGATCCCGGCACCGCCACTCCTCCTTCTCCAGAAACAGCAGCAGATCTTACCCCAGCCCGGCCTCCATTCGTAGCCATCCTTCGATGGGCCAGGCCAGCCAACCCAAACAGCCGGCTCCGCCGGTGCCACAGCAGGTGCAATGGCACCGAGCGTCGTGGCCGGCCCAATGGTACCAGTGGACACCGTGGCCTCTGGCGCAGCCCCCGGTGGGAGTTCTCTCTGTGGCCGGAGCTTCGGAAGCACCATCGGCCTCCCTCTCCAGACCCCCGAGAAAGGAGTCAGTGGGACGTATGTCCTCTGCACTGTGCCTGGAGTCCGACCAGGTGGTAGACCCTCTGGTGCCGACCAATACCCAGAGCACCACATTGGCTCCCTCACCCCGTCCCCCCTCTACCCCACAGGAGGACTTCAGGGCCCATCAAGAACTCTTAAAGAGGATGGCAGCAAGCCTCCACCTCCAGGCAGAGGAGGTGGAGGAGCCCTCAGGCTCCCTGTTTAATGTGATGTCCCTGTCAGCACCGGGTAAGGTGGCCTTGCCTCTCTATGAAGGGGTGGCTAAGATTTCAAATGCCCTGTGGCAAACACCAGCCTCGTTGGCCTCCATCTCTAAGAAGGCGGAACACAAGTACTGGTCCACTAAGACGGAACCCTAAGGGGCATGAGTACTTGTATAACCACCAGGGAGTTGGGCGAGTCAACCACAGGGAACAGCAGGTCAGCCAGCCCCAACCCCAAAGCAAAGACTCTCGGAGACCGGACTCTTTCAGAAGGAAAATGTATTAGTCTTCAAGCTTCCAGTTATGAGTGGCAAACCATCAGGCTCTCCTGGGCTGGTACATATTCAATCTGTGGGGCTCCCTGCCCAAGTTTGAGGACTCCCTCCAGGAGTGCAATAGGAAGGATTTCAAGGCACTAGTGGAGGGAAGGGGCAGTGGCTGCTAGGGCATCTCTGCAGGCAGCCTTGGATGCTATGGACACGGCTGCACGATCCATGGCCTCCGCGGTGTCCCTGAGACGGGCGTCATGGCTCCTGCTCTCTGGACTGTCCAGTGAGGCGCAGTCTTCCATGCAGGATCTTCTGTTTGACGGGAAAGCTCTGTTTGCAGCGGAAACAGATACAAGGCTGCATGGCATGAAAGACTCCCGCACAATCCTCCAGACTCTGGGCCTCTATGTCCAGGCTCTGGCAAAACCCAAGTTCAAGCCGCAGCAGACTCCCACCCAGGTCACCCTCCCGAAGCATGAGGCCGCCCATAAGAAGCAGCGGGACTATAAGAGACGCCCTTAGAGGCGGTCTCGTGCCCCCCCAGCCTGGGTCCTCCAAGGGCAAGCTGGCAGGGAAAAGGCGCTTTTGAAGGGATGCTTGGGGGCACCCCACCAGTCCTCATCAGGGATCCACCTCCAATAAAGCTCCCTTTCTCCAACTGGTTGTGTGCTTTCCTCCCGGAATGGTCATGGCTAACCTCGGACCGATGGGTCCTCAACACCATCTCCCAGGGTTACACCCTCCAGTTGACTTCCTCCCTGCCCAACCACCCCCCACCCCAGTTCCCTTTGGGGGACCATTCGCACAAAGCTCTGCTCAAGCAGGAGGTGGGGCGGCTCCTAGGAGCGATAGAGGTAGTGTCCGAGGAGTTCATGGGCAAGGGATATTACTCCCATTATTTACTTATCCCAAAGGCCAAACAGGGGGGGCTCAGGCCCATCCTGGACCTGCAAAATCTGAACCACTACATGGTGAAACTCAAGTTCCACATGGTTTCACCTGGCCTCCATCATCCCCTCCCTGGATCCCGGGGACTGGTACGCTGCCCTTGATCTACAGGGCATGTACTTCCACATCCATATATTCGAGGGGCACAGGCACTTCCTCCATTTCGTGGTGGGACAGAATCACTACCAATTCATGGTCCTCCTGTTTGGTCTGTCCACGGCCCCCACGGCGTTTACAAAATGCATGTCAGTGGTAGCAGCCTACCTCAGACAGTGGGGGGTCCAGATATTTCCCTATCTGGACGATTGGCTTGTCAAGGCCACCTCCGGGTCACAGGTGAGGGATCACATGGTGCTCCTCCTGTCCACGTGAACCACCGTGGGCCTGTTGGTAAACACCACCAAGTCCACATTAGTCCCAGTTCAATGCATAGAGTTTATTGGGGCACTCCTGGATGCAGCGTCGGCCGGGGCCTCTCTCCCCCGAGACAGATTCAAGACCCTGAAAGGTTTCATTGATTCAGTCACAAGGTTCCCAGTGACAAACAGCCAGGGTTTGCCTGCAGCTCTTGGGTCACATGTCGGCGTGCACATACATGGTCCATCACACCAGACTCAGGATGAGGCCCCTCCAGCTCTGGTTGGCTTTGAAGTTCTCCCAGGCCATGGACAGGATGGACAAAGTCCTAATCGTGCCGGACTCTGTGATCACCTCCCTATGGTGGTGGTCCACCCCAAACAACATGCTCCAAGGAGTCCCGTTCAGGGACAGGGCCCTGTTGTCCAATGCATCGGACCTAGGTTGGGGGCCCATATGGGGAACTTTCAGACCCAAGCCCTGTGGTCAGCTCAAGACCTGACTCTACATATAAACAATCAAGGAACTCAGGGCCATGCGGCTGGCGTGTATGGCCTTCCGCTCGCACTTGGAAGGCTAGGTAGTCAGGGTCCTCATGGACAACATGGCCTCAATGTTCTATATCAACAGGCAAAGCGAGGCCTGACCCTCTGCCATGAAGCCCTCGGGCTGTGGGACTTCTGTATAGCCCATGACATCCACCTGAAGGCCTTCCACCTACCGGGCGCCCAGAATGACAGGGCGGATTGCTTGAGCAGGGACTTTTTCTCACAACACGAGTGGTCCCTCCACCTGGAAGTGGCCCACCAGCTCTTCCAAAGGTGTACCTATTCGCAACTTGGCAGAACTGGCAATGCCCCCAGATCTGCTCCAGTGGGAGCCTGGGGAAGGGTGCGATCTCCAATGCCTTTATCCTATCCTAGTCAGGCCAGCTTCTCTACACCTTTCCCCCATTCCCTCTAATCAGCAGGGTCCTGGAGAAGATAAAGATGGACAAGGCCCGGGTCCTCCTGATTGCCCCAGCGTGGCCCAGGCAGCATTGGTACGGGACCCTCATGGGCCTGGCAGTAGCTCCACTGTGGCCATTGCCACTCTGCCTAGACTTGCTCTCTCAGTACCAGGGCCGCCGCCTCCACCCCAACCTAGTGGCTCTTCAGCTCACGGCGTGGCTGCTCAGTGGTTAGGTGGAGAGGAAAGGAAGTGTTTAGAACAGGTTCAGCGTGTCCTCCTTGAAAGTAGATCGCCAAATAAGCGCGCAAGTGGAGGGCCAAGTGGTCCTGGTTTTCTAGGTGGGCAGACGAGGGTGTCTCCACTGTGGCTGCCCTGATCCAGCTGATCCTTGCACTACCTCCTCCACCTGAGGGCCCAGCGCCATTGTCTGTCAAGGTGCACCTGGCCGCCATATCGGCCTTCCATCCACCGGTGCAAGAACGTACGGTATTTTCCCATGCTATGACTGGCCAGTTCCTTTTTCCATATTCTAGAACCCCCCGGTCCCACAGTGGGACCTAAACCTGGCGTTGGCTCATCTCACAGGGCCCCTGTTTGAACAACTGGCCACATACTCCTGGTCTCACCTCTCATGGAAGGTGGCCTTCCTGGTTGTAATCGAGTCGGCCCTGACCTCCAAGCCGCCATACACAGTCTTTCATAAGGACAAGGTCCAGCTCCACCCACACCCTGCATTCCTCCCAAAGGTGGTCTCCACCTACCACATGAGTCAGGATATTTTTCTGCCAGTCCTCTGCCCCAAGCCTCATGCGTCCAGTGAGGAGCGCCATCTCCACATGCTCAATGTGTTGCAGGCTCTGGCTTTCTACCTCGAGTGGACGAGGCCATTCAGAAAGTCCTCGCAACTGTTTGTCGCCTCGGCTGAGCACGCGAGGGGCCAGCCGATTTCCACTCAGCAGCTTTCCAATTGGATCCCTTCACACATCCGTTCCTATTATGAGCTGTCGGGTGTCCCCCCACCGCCCATTGTGAGGGCACACTCGACTTGAGCGCAGGCCTTGTCGGCTGCCTTCATGGCCCACATCCCCATCCCAGACATTTGTAGGGCCGCCACGTGGTCTTCGGTTCACACATTCACCTCGCACTATGCGATCATCCCCCAAACCAGGGATGACGCTGGGTTTGGCAGGGCTGTCTTCTGTCCTGGGAACTTGTGAATGCCTACCCACCTCCAACACTTATAGCTTGGAATCACCTATAGTGGAATACACATGAGCAATCACACGAAGACAGTTACCTTTTCCATAACTGGTGTTCTTTGAGAGGTGTTGCTCATGTCTGTTCCACACCCCACCCTCCTTCCCCTCTGTCAGAGTTGTCTTCAAGAAGGAACTGAGGGTGGGGGGGAAGCGCACAGCTCCTCTTATACCACGCCAGGCAGGCGCCATTCTAGGGGTTGAGGGGGGCGCTCCCCCCCTACTGCTAGGGGAAAAGCTTCCGGCACTGGTGCACATGGCGAGCAAGCACGCTTATTGTGGAATAGACATGAGCAACACATCTCAAAGAACACCAGTTATGGAAAAGGTAACTGTCTTTTCTTTATAGTAAGACTAAGAATACATTTATTAATAAACCAACTCAGTGCTGTGTATAAAAGATAAAGAGCCTGTCCTCAGTTGGGCTAACGGGCTAGTTGTCTGTATGCTGTCTCTTTGGAGACAGCAGACTTAATAGTTTGCATGTCCAGAGAGGGGGACTGGACACTGCAGAGACACCTCTGGGGTTCCCTGAATGTTACCTGCAAGGCAAGGTTGAGACTGGCAGAGTCTCAAGGAGTTTCCTGGTAAAGCAGACTAGTATGTCAGGGAGTGGTCTCACAGTTTAAGCTTCAGCAAAGCTCTCTCTTGCTAAGGTTGAGAGGTAATAGCGATTTATGGTACTGGGATCCCTAAAAAGCACCTCAGTTTCATGACCAGAAACTGTCAAAAAGATGGTAAACCCCAGATCTCTTTGGGTTTCATAGAATTATTACCCCTAAGGGTGACAATGGGGTGTGTTAATGGTCATATGATCAAAAAACATGACCATGCTATGAAACATCACTGCTAATACATCTGTACCCAAAGCTTATTTAGAGAGAGGTTTTCAATAAGAGAACAATTAGCTGATTTGCAAAACAGAATTTGTTAGAGATACATTAAGTGCTTAGGGTAGTTGAAACAAAATCCCCACCACCTGTCTTGACTCAGCATACATTATGGACATGCTACATATCTGAGGGGCCTACTCAGTCTAATTCAGACCAAGTGATTTCATGGGATTGCTGTGTACAATCTCCATGTGAATTTTAACTTTAACATTTTCTGGCTTATAACGTTATTAGACTTGTTCTGGGGAGTTAAAAACCACCACACCCTGGCCAATATAGCCATGACAACGTAGCCCCAAGTGTACATGCCACCATGTCAATGGAAGAATGCTTTTGTTGACATAGCTACCATCATTCAGGGATTGGTGTCCTACACTGATTGAAAGACCCATTCTATTGGTGTAGGTGACATCTCTACAACAGGGTTATGCCAGCATAGCTATTATGATGTATCCATGCCAGTACAGTCTCTCTATCAGAGACATACCTTAGTCAAGACAGGAATTAGTCCTGGACTCAAAGTTGTTGTTTTTTAAAATGAAGAAAAGTACAACTGTTATAAAGGAACTACATCTGCAAATACACCAAGAAAAAGCTTTGAAATGTAGTTTTCCTGAGCTTGTTTTCTTTCAGAAAGATATTTTGCAATGTTCATTTCAGGTTTACCAAGTACCAGTGTATTCAAAGGAGCCTTTTAAAAACACAGAGAAACAAAAAATAAAACAGCACTCTCTCTCCCCTAGCCCCAGTTCAACAAAGCACATAAACATGTGCTTAACAGAGACCTATGTACTCGAGAACCCCTAATGGATATTTTGGTGACATTCGTGATGATGCAAATGATTTATCTCAGAGACCAGAATGACTGGTCCCGGCAATACATATCCTGGCAATTTTAAACTAATGCTTATATGTTAGAAAACAAAAAAGCCTAGTCTACACCAAACAACATTAAAACAAAACCAAACTTTTTCCTATGTTGGATCCTTGTAAGCTGAGTTTCAGTCCAGAGAAATTTTTACTTTTTTTTTTTTTTAAATACAGGTGACCCATAATTAGAGCTAAGTCAGACATCTTCTTGTCCCCTTTTCATTTGCTCATTGCACATGCGTGAATGGATAGGTCTGATAGAATATTTGGAAATAAAATGGAACTACTGTAGTGACCTTTCATTATTACACTGTGCAAAAGGATGCTGTGAACACAGAAGATTTCTAAATGATCATGGGAAAGTTCTGTATGCACAGGTAATTACAGGGAAGGCAAGTCCGCCTCATCCTTGCCAGAATTGTGAAAACCACACCCCCACTCAGTGTAGTGCTCTTTGCCCCTCTGTATGTGCCCTATCATCGCTAGAAGTTGATGAGCCTGCTGTAATATTGGCTAGCGGACCTGGGTGTTTTAGATCAGGCAACAAAAATTCATGCCAGGTACAATTCTCACTGCAAACAAACTAGCCCTGTGTATACTGTTAGAGTGGCTAATAGCCTCATTACAGTTGAGAGCCCACAATATTTAATGCATGTAGTAGCTCACTCCATGTGGGCCTCTCCTATAGAGGGCACAAGCAGCACTGTGATTTACGTCAACATTTTCAACATTGGCCACTGATTCTGACCACTTGAGACACCTTGGCCTCAATTTTCAGAGGTGGTAAGTACCTGCAACTACTATAGACTTCAACTTGAGCTGCAAGTGTAAAAATCAGGGGCAAGATGGGCACCCAAAACTGGGGTGCTCAAAATCAGTGGCCTGTGTTGAAAACTTGGGCTTGGATGTCAAACTTTTTTTTTTGTCATAGTGAAGTGTGTTTGTACAATGACTTCGACAATAGAGCCTAATCCATAACTGGGGATCCATAGCCCTTACCACAGTACACATAGTAAGAGAGCAGGGATGTCCAACATGTGGCCCACAGCCTGGATATGGTCCCAGGACTCCCTTGACCAGTCTCTCCAGTCCATAGCTTGCCCAGTCCACTTCAAAAGGGACCTGCTGTACAGCTCAAGGGGTTGGAGAGAGCTCACACATAAGATTCTGGTGTCTGGGCCCAATCACCCTACCACAGCCAACCAGTGGCTTTTTGAAAAATCATCATTATCACCATGGCTCAGAGGGGACTATGCTCCAGTCCTCTTTCTGCTGCACTCCCTGCTTCTACAAGTGCTATTCTCACAGAACTGGGTTCTCCCACCAACTTTGCGGCTACGGCTGAACTCCACAGCATTCCCCACCCATGCCCACAAAAATGCCCAAAATGAACAAAGGAAAGGGATTCTGCAAAATGGGGTCAAGGTGGAGGTAAGTGATAAGGAAAAGGCAGCATTTACCTCAGAATGGGGATAGAGGGAGACAAATGTGAGGGGGTAGAAAAGAGAAAGTGGGTAGTGAGATTTTCCCCAAAGGGATGGGGAAAGTGGGTGGGAGTATATTTCCTAACAGAGGGAGGAAGGAAGATAAAATGAATTGGGGTGGCGGGGGGAGGTAGAGCAATTCATGATTTTATTGCAAGCCTTGTGATGTTTGGAGATTTTCTTAAAGCCCCCACTCCTAAAGTCACATGATTACATGAGAATGTCAATTTTCATAAACAAAGGTTCAATTCATCTTCATTTAAGGAAAAAGCTTGAAAAGGTGATCCATGTATACCACAACCGCTCAAAAAACCTAACAAGGGAAATAAACCTAAGGTTTTTTTTGTTTGTTTGTTTTTTGCAGCGGACTCATGAATTTTGCGGCACTTGAGGTTAGGAAGGTTGCATAAATGCATTTACTTTTTAACAGTGTCTTTAATTGTAGCATTTAGCTTTGCTCGCTAAAAAGCTACATTCTGCAGTCAAATAAGAGTGCAAAATGTGCTTCTTGCCAGCAAACTTTTCATTCTCAACTCCCAGACTGAATGAAAGGGTAATGTATCCCTTACTTCAGAAAGGATTTGACACCCGCAATCTAGCGCATCAGGGTCATTTCTTTAATGTCAGAGAGGGGACTAGCATAGAAAAAAATATCTGGGCTAGAAATAACAGCTGAGAAAAATTACTAAAACAAAATAAAGAGGCTTTTATCTTTTAAACCCTGAAATACTTCTGTCCAACCACAGTAATGATTCAAACATCTCATCCCATTGTGAGCACACCTCTAAAAACCAACCACAACAATGGATACAGTTTCCTGTATCCACTTCCTCATACAAAGAATTCTAATTCTTTGAAACAAATACGCTTTGAGTTATTTTTGTAAGGGTCATGTTTAATATAGGTTGCCTAGTACATAAAACACACCAAAGATTTAACATCTGCTACAAATAAATGTACAGAGGATCTCAAATTCTTTATTTTTAGGATTAGGATAGAGTACAGGTGGTCAAATTATTAAAATATGGTTTATATTCAACACTCCTGCATTTTCATAATGTGCATCAGATTTTAAAGTAATTATAGACACTATTAAACAGTCTGGCAACCACATGTCAACACCAGAGACCATCAGGCTGGTTTGCTGTAAATTCTAATATTAAAGGCCACTTTTCAAGACAGGCACATGCATTACTCAATCTCACAGCTGTGGAAGCAGGCTGCCCTGCAGAGCAATCTTTCAGCAGAAGATTGTGGCTGGAATAGGGTAGACTCAATGTTAAGGCACTTCTCTTCTGCTAGTCCTATGAATGTTATTTTCCTAGGAGCCCCAGAAGAACATTAATTAGGAAAAAACCATCACAGATTGATCTTACTTAATTAGTAAGATTTTACTTGAAACACATAGTATGTGGACAAAAAGATAAAAGCTGTAAATACACTGAAGACCTCATTTGATTCAGATTCTTGGTTCTGGGAAAAAAAATTCAGAAGCAAAACTAAAAGCTCAATCACAGCTGAATTAAGTTAAATTTAACATTAAAGCATCAAGATTACCATTTTTACTTATGCTGAGTAGTACCTTAGCATGAGTACCCACTCTCACCTCTAGGGCACTCCTTTGTGCCTAGACATGGAGTCTTCATCTTTGGAACCCCTTATTGGGGTCTCCCTCAGACCCATATCCTCTTTCAACTCCTTCTCCGAGTGCTCTGTGGTCTAGCCCTCCAGCCAGGTTAAATAAAAAAAAGCTTAAATTACCCTTTTGGAGTAATCCAGATAAAGTCCCATCAAATCTTCAATCTGAAGCCCTTCTCAGACAGGTCCCTTGATAGCTCTATCTCAGGACCTCCCCTACTACTCTTGTACCAATCTTTCTGTTACCTGTTTGATTAACCCCTATCCCAGGGCTTCTCTCACCCACAGCAACTTATCTCCACAAAAGTATGCTCGCTCAGTCTACTTATAAGTCTTAGCTCCACCTCCTCTGGCCAGAAGGCAATTAGTTCCTCACCCTCCAGGTGCAGAGCACAATTAATAACTACAATTCTTTCCCTTGCCTTGCAGGTGATGAGGGTTAAGCCCCACCATACTTACTAATTATTCCTATTTTTAGTAAGGTATTACTTAAGTGACTAAGAATTGACAGACTCTGACCAAAACCAAATAATACAGGAAATACTATACCAATTGTATTATTTGCTTTTATATTTAATCCAATAAATACTTCCATTTTTTTAGTTTACTTAAACAGGCAGATAAATCCCCTGTCTGCTGTACTAGAATGTTGCAGAATTCAGGGGGCTTTGCAGGAGAGTTGAGGTCAAGCTTGCCACATAGTACATGGGGCCTTGCCACTAGCTTACTTTTTTATATAGCACCCAGAACCTCAGACAATTTGAAAGGTGTCAAAACTAAAAAAAGAACTTAAGTGATTTGCCCAAGGACACACAGCAAGTCAATAGCAGAGGCAGGTGATGTCAGGAGTTGACAGATCCCAGCGTCCTTCTCAAGCCACTTAATTCACCATCTCGCTCTCTCTCTCTCTACACACACACACACACACACCCTCTTTGTGTCTGAGGGCAGCATGCTGACTATAGCACCTTTGGGGATCTGCAGGGCATATTTTAGAACTTCAGTGCTACACCGTACAAGTACTGAGCAGAATGGTTCCCATTTATCAGTGGCTATGGGATTCAGCCACTACAATCATTTTCTGGACTTAAGTGAGTACAGATAACTCTGACAATAAACTGCATAGGGTATGTCATAAATATAAAGGGAAGGGTAAACCCCTTTAAAATCCCTCCTGGCCAGAGGAAAAATCCTCTCACCTGTAAAGGGTTAAGACGCTAAAGGTAACCTCGCTGGCATCTGCCCAAAATGACCAATGAGGAGACAAGTCACTTTCAAAAGCTGGGAGAAGGGAGAAAAACAAAGGGTCTGTGTCTGTCTGTATGATGCTTTTGTTGGGGACAGAACAGGAATGGAGTTTTAGAACTTAGTAAGTAATCTAGCTAGGTATGTGTTAGATTATGATTTCTTTAAATGGCTGAGAAAATAGCTGTGCTGAATAGAATGAATATTCCTGTCTGTGTGTCTTTTTTGTAACTTAAGGTTTTGCCTAGAGGGATTCTCTATGTTTTAATCTAATTACCCTGTAAGGTATCTACCATCCTGATTTTACAGAAGTGATTCCTTTCTTCTATTAAAAGTCTTCTTGTAAGGAAACTGAATGCTTTTTCATTGTTCTAAGATCCAAGGGTTTGGGTCTGTGGTCACCTATGCAAATTGGTGAGGATTTTTACCAAACCTTCCCTAGGAAGTGGGGTGTAAGGGTTGGGAGGATTTTGTGGGGAAAGACATGTCCAAACTCTGTTTTTTCAGGAATCCAGATAAAGTTTGGTGGTGGAAGTAGAAATCTAAGGGTAAAATAATTTGTACCTTGGGGAAGTTTTAACCTAAGCTGGTAAAAGTAAGCTTAGGAGGTTTTCATGCAGGTCCCCACATCTGTACCCTAGAGTTCAGAGTAGGGAAGGAAACTTGACAGGGTAAATATAGTTACACAGGCTACATACACACTTTTGGCAGTGTGTAGACTACAGACCCTGCATGCTCCGTTACCATGGATATAAATAGCAGTGTAGGCGGTGAGGCATGTCTTAGATGAGTAGAGTAGAACAGTGCCATGGCAGGTAGCATAGGCAGGGAAAGGCTGTGCCTCCCCAAACAGCCCTATGTGGCCCTGCCCATACTATACCCCAAGGCCCCCACCTGCTTGCAGCTTGGCCCCAACCCATGCAGACTGCTCCTCTTCTGGGAAGCCTGCTGGGGCTGTGCCACCCAATGCTCCAGGGCTGGGGGAGGGTCCACACACCACCTGCCCACCCTGTGCTCTGGGTCAGGGGCGTGCCCACCTCTGGGGCAGCGGGGGGCACTTGCTGCCTGCCCAGACGGCACTCTAGGGCTGGGCGGGGGATTGGCAATATTCATTCTGGCATTTCCTAACTAATGAGTCCTCGATTTTGCAACATTTTAGGCCTTTTTAATCCTTAACTTTGTGTTTCCTAATTTTTATGATTTATTGACCAGAGTGATCTTTAACTAAACATTTTTTGTTGGTGAATTTTCTATTTTTAACTGAAATTTTTATAAATGTGCCATTTTGTTAATAAAGCACACACATTCATTGTCTTGAATATTGATTTTGTTGCTGTTATCTTTGTGAACCTTTTTTATAAATGGAACTCCAGTTTTCCTGCAGCTGCTCAATGATATTTTTATTTGTGTGTAACAGAGAACTGAAGAGGGACTCAGAGCTACAATTCCCCACTTTGTAAGAAGCAGATACAAAATTGCAGCTCCCCTTCCTGTGTATTGTTTATCATCTTTTCTGCTTCAAAAAAACCACCTTTTTAAGGAAGGTAAACAATTGATCTTTGAAAGGCAACAGTGCAACTTACCACAGTTCAAATACAATCTCCTTTGCTTTCATTACAGCTCCCTCCTGTGATCCTTCTCGGTAATGTTATGTTAGTCTAAGGTAAATCAGTTATGGAAGGCAGCTGTTGCCACATTTCCAGGACAACCAACGCAATAGTGACTCTCCCTTAGTATGCAAATAAACTGGAAGGAAGGTGAGCGGCTGATTTGTCTCTGATGTTGCAAGATTACTGCTCAAGCAGCTGCAACTGTGCATGGGAGTGAAGGGCGAGGAGAGAGAAATCTTTCCAAAGTTGTGGTTTTCCCAAATTTCCTAAAAACCCAAGAACTTTCAAACACCAAATAAAACACTGGCCATCGCTCCACATGCTCATTAGTGAGTAAAATTTGGTTCAAGTCCCCCAAGGTGTGTTTATAAAATGGGTTCCAAAAAAAGGGGAGACACCAGAGGTACATACCCTATAGAACAGAAAATTCTGATGCAACCTTAACTATGGTGTTGTTACCGGGAGACCATAATTCTTAAAATCAGAGCATTATATGGCCCATCTCTGGCTAATGAAAATATTTTTAGAGACAGTGTTTTTATTTCTGTGCATTTAAGGGCCCAATCTCTTCAGGTAGTTCATGCTAAAATGAACACGAGCACATTAGAAATAAAAATGAGTAAGAGTCAAAGATTGCATGTTTTCTTACATGGCTTTTTAGTCTGCTGTTATTCGCAGAACAGTGAAACATAATCGAATGAGTGCTCGGTAAGACGCAGTGAAGAGTATTCACACACAAAAAGCTGTGGTGAACGCAAATGCACACACAAACTCAGGAAACTCGCTCCTGCAGTTTTTTCAAGAGACCCTGCTATTCCCGACAGTGACCATTACCCAAGAGGTACCCATTCAATACAGTGGTGTGTGTTTTAATCTGCAGGAGGGGTTGTTAGGAAAAAAAATAGGGATTTATCTTTCTTAAAATGCCTACATATGCCTAGAGAGTGTAGGAGGTGTAATATATGTTAATGAATAAATAAAATATACCTACTACACTAGCTTGGAAGAAGGCTAAAAAAGCCAACGACATGTACAATTTGATATAAAAAAAAGGAGAGTCGGCTATATTTCAGTACTTATCAAAGTAAATATTCTTTTCATAAATTCTCACACAGCTGATGCCAAAGAAGAAAATATGGGGAAAAAAAGTGTTAGAGAGGGTGTTGAGCAGGCTTTTGGGCTGAATCCACATCCCCTGTGCACCTCTCTTCATATACGCTACAGCAAAGTCACGTCATATTTGCTGCTTGCTGGTGCTTAATACAAACTGTGCAAACACACTGCTGAAGAGAAATAGCCAAATTGGGCACTATTTAAATTGTATGTTTAACTGTTTTATAGCAGCTCTTTGTAAACCACAAACCAAAGAATTGCCTGTACCTATTGCCCTAGAAGGCTGACAGTGACACATCATGGTCCTGTCCAGGATGCTTCTTACCCTATTGTGTGACCAGCTCCGAGCTCTTCCCATTGTGGTCCCTTTTCCTACATAGTGGCTGACTTTATCCTGTGACAACCTTGCAATAGCAGCACAGGCCCCTGGGTCAGCAAACTTTATTTTCGTTATTTCTTTGCAGGACTGGTCATTCACCTGCAACGTGGTGAGAAGGGAGCAGAACAATTGCTCACTGGGTTCAGCAGCTATCATGAGACTAGTCTGCCTGCCCCTCTGTTCTTTGAATTAGCTCTCTATGAAGTAATGGGTTAATTTTAAAGTCTATGAGGTGGTGATGAAATAACCCAGTTTTGTCAACAATATGAGTATGAAATAGCCCTTCCCTTGAAATTGTCTAGGAGATAGTCAGACCAGAGCGATTTCAATATCTGAAATATCCTAATCAGCCTCAAAAGCAAGGTGGACAATATGACTGACTGTGGAAGCTCTCTGCAACCCCTTGGCTAAAACCCAAGTAGCTACGCATGTTCTTTTTAGCAACTGTTTAAGGTAGGAATCTGTTTTTAGAAATGCACACATTTAAAAGCCCGTACGATATAGCTTTTTTAAAAAACACCTCAACGAACACTGTATTCTATATTGTCACATACAAAAACTATGTTACAAAGACTATGTTTATATATTTATTAACTTTGCAAAGTCAAGCAATTGAAAGTTAGGAAATGCCAGAATCTAGGTGGTCCGTGCAACCTCAATTTGGCCCCCTTGTACATGTAATTATAACAGTCTAATTACATGGTATTTTTTTTCCCTCAGGACCCCTTCCTCCCTTGGTATCTAGGATAGGCAATGTTCTGGATCTGAAACTGCTGTTCACAATGTTTTTATTCTCATCATTCAATTAGTGCATTATTTACCACACATTATCCAAAACCTGCAATACGGGCAGGAAAGGAGAAGCATTTAGTTCCTCAGTCTTTTCTAGGGTATTCATCATGATAGTAACTGAGCGCTTCCCCTAAGAGACCATTATTATAAAGGTAAAATTAAGGTAAAAAGACTTGCCTGAGCAAGACATAGTGAAACAAAGCCACGACTGGAACTCATTCCTGCTGACATTACTACCTTATTACACAGGGACTGATCACCCATGCCTCCTATCAACTTAAGTTGCAGTTGTAAGTACTCAGCACTTCTGCTCATCAGGCCCAGGTATCTTATTTTATGTTTCATCCAGAAAACAAGGAACACACAATTAGTGGCCACATGCCAAAATTGTGTCTTGCATAATTTGCTTAGCATCACAATGGAAGACTGTGACGGAAGTAGGGTTAGAAATGAGTTCTCCTATGTGAGATTCACCTGCCTTAACCATAAGACCATCATCTCATTTCCTGCAGTCTCCTACCTTGTTTGCTAACACATCTTCCAACTTCTAGAGCAAATGAAGCTGGAATCCTACAAACAACTTCCTTAACAGCATAATTCTGATTCATTCCTTGGGCACTCTCCATCCTGTTCTTAATGAGGCAAGGGTCCTAGGGAAAAAAATAGTATCCAAATATGTAATTCAAGACTATCCTCATGCATATGGCACAAGGGGGTTGAATTAAGGTTGCATGGGCTGTTCCTTACTTTTGAGCTCCTGACTTTGCAACCTTAATATATGTTTTTAAGCAGTTTCTGCTGTGTAATATCCCATAGGTTTTTTGTTTTTTAAAGGAAAAAGGTAAAAAAAATCTGTAATTGTAATAACCCCTCATCGTGGATCACTGATAGTGCTTGAACTCTGACTGTCCAGCACTACAGGGCAACTCAAGCTACAGGACTAACTGCATTAGCTGGGAGCATGACAAGGCTGGCGTGTGGGAAAGGTAGAATGGCCTGCTGGAGACATGCATGGTGATCAGGGAGAGCTTGCACCCAAGAGAGGGGGTACGCATGGTGGATCCAACATGGAGTGGGCTGTTGAAGGAACCCTAGGCTGGCTCTTTTTCTCTTCCCTACCCCAAGAGATTTAGGGAGTTCCTTCTTACCCATGTGATGTCCAGGTGGAAAGGAAGAGAGGTGCAGGGGCCACATACTGGGTCGGAGGGGTGGAGTTAGTGGAGGGAGCCTCGCCCAGCTGTTTGTTCCAGGGAGTCCCAGGGCAGCGTGAGCTACTATGGCCACAGCTTTGGTGGGAACGTCAGCCCAGTCCTAGATTAGGGCGTTCATGTTGCTGTTATTTCGGTATGACGGAACAAAAGCAGAGAAACGGTGATTTTCTAAAGTTTATGTCTCAACCAAACTTGAATTTCATGGGACAAAAAAAAACTCTGGAGCCAGGTAAGTGCCTTTCTCCCTGCTGAATTTCAAAGGCTGGCTGCAAGCAACATAGGGAGATGTTATAGCTTCTCAAACCAGATTGCAAGTATCTTATAAAACCATGTCGGGCAACTTGTATCCAGGGGTGGCTGCCAGGTCCCCCTATAATAAGACTTGTAAGAAGAAAGCTCTTCCAAGTTGAGGAAGGTGTTTGGGGGGGAGGGGAGGCCAGAGGGGCAGAATTGTGGTTGCAAATTTTGTGGGGGGAAGGGAGTTTGTTAAGCTGCTGCCTCTGGAATCCATGTTGAAAAAGACTACAGGATTTTTTAAAAAGCAAATCACTGTTCTATTTTCTCATAGTGGAGATGGCGGATATTTCGGATCCACAGAACATGAGCTGATGCCAACTGAAGCTAAGGGAAAGAGGCTTATGAACTTCAGTTGGCACTGGATCAGACCCATATATTTTCAGGCCATTAGATTTAATCTGATCTCCTGCATAGTCAAGACCACACAACTTCACTCAGTAATTCATTCAGTGAGATGAATTTGAACTAGAGCACATCTTTTATAAAACATTCAGTCCTGATTTGAAGATTTCAGGTTATGAAGACCCTATCACATCCCCTGATAAGTTACTCCCAAAGATAAGTCACTCCTTGTTAGAAACACAGTATACACTTTTTTCCCAGTTCTAATTTTTCTAGCTTTGATTTCCAGACTTTGGATTTATCAGTTTTTTGTTTTTTTTTTTAAAACACCTTCATAATAAATACATAATTTTTCCTTTTTGCTTAGTATAAGCTGGGAGTAAATTCAGCTGTATTTAAGGTACTATTTTGAAAAGTTGCAAACTGCAGTGGTAACTAAGACAAACACTAGAAATATACTTTCTATTTCTGTAAAACGGTGGTTTTCAACCTGTGGTCTGCAGAACCCTGGGGGTCCGCACACGCTGTCTAACAGCAACCTTTTGCAGACCTCTTACCATACACTAAAGTGGTTTTCAACCGGGGGTCCGCAGACTATGTCTAAAATTTCCAAAGGGGCCCACACCTCCTTTGAAATTTTTAGGGGTCCGCAAATGAAAAAAAGGTTGAAAACCACTGCTGTAAAAGTCTACAAGTATTGTTATTTATTCAAGGTTTTCCTCTGCAATCTTCAATTTACAATAAATAAATGTTCACATTTGAAATGTATAAGCAAGCAAGTGGGGTAGCCAATGAACAATTCTTTCATGGCAAAAATATTTTCATCTCAGGTCATACCTACAAAGCAACCCTAGAAACGGGTTTTCTTCAAATTAAGTAAAATTTGTTTTAGAAGTAAAAAAAGAAAAAAGGTCTCCTCACTTGTACATTTCAAAATATATCACTTATATAGTGGTGGCCACTTGTTTTCCTGAGCTCTAAACTCTTACTAGATTAACAGTACTTTAAATGAAAGCACCCAATGATGAGAGGCTTTACACTAATAAAATTTGCTGAAGACTTGGTCTTACCTTCATCAATTATCACACTATAAGGCCAAATATAGCAGGGGCAGTTGAGATTCTAGCACAATATAAAGTGAGTCAGAAATTTCAGAACCAGGCAAAGTAATGCAGTTAAGACACAAAACTGTACTGTTACAAGTATTCCAGTGAGCTTTTACCATAAAAAAAAATCAAACTGACTATGCTCAGAACGATCTAAGCCAGAGCAAATTCAAAGTAATCTCTCTTTCCTGTAAAATGACCCAAATATATTTTAAAGTTCTCATTGTAGCACCAGCACTCTGATACAGTTGGCTGCAACAGAATATTAACTCTTCATGCCACATTTGCAATTATGATTTTGAATACACGGGCAGGGACAATATACAGTTAGTGTACCACCGCTTTATGCCAATTCCAAAATTTAATTTTAAAAACACAGTCAGAACAACGTTATAAGTGATAGGTTTTTAAAATATTAACCTCTAAAATCATTTTAACTTTAAATATTGAACATTTAAACTATTTGCTTCTCTTTGAAAATTTCCTATTCAGCATAAAGGTGACTGTTGTTCTTATTACTCCTTTGTCAACTCAGTTAAAATGGCTGAAGCAAATTTTTATTGTATGGATGTAGACAGACTTTTAATATTAAAGTCAGTTTTGATTACCATTTGTATTACTGCAGTACCTAAGAATCACCTAAGAAAAGTTTTGGCCTGCAAAATATATGACTACCATGAAGTATAATTTCTCTTTATGTAAGAGAAGGGTGGCTAAAATATTGAGGCAAATTCCAAAGGGAAGTAAAAATGGAGTCATGTATTTCACCTGCTTCCTAGATAGTTGATAATTCCATGTTCCCACCACTTCTACTTAGGTGTAAAAATACAATTCAGGATTCCACCATTTGCATTAGTAAATTTCCAATATGTCTTTAAGATATAAATATTCTGTATATAACATTTGAGAACTTCTGAGTATCTTTATTCAGATCACCCACATAGATTTTTAAGACAACTCAACTTTTATAACTCAAAATAAATTTTACAAAGTATGACATCATTAGATATCAAACCTACTTTTCTGTTTTGAATATAGCATGTCTATATTTAAAACAAGTCATTCGATCCACTTAGAGGATGAAATGCACATTTTTCCCAAAGTCATCTTCTTTGGGTTAATAAACTGTTAAAAATATACTCCCATCTAGTGAAGCAAGAAAATCTGACATGTGTAAAGCCACTCTAGGCATTGAACAATGCTCAAATAAAAAGAGTACCTCAAAATATAAAAAAAACCTGTTAGGATTTATTCCACTTTTAAAGAAGCAGCTATAATTCCAAAATATCTTCAAATAAACAACTGGAGTTACAAAAGTACACATCAGACTTGAATGTCCTGATTGGTGATAAATGTCCACTTTATCTTTACGTATAGATGTTGTTATGAATTTCATTGGTTGTCACTAATTTCTTCAGTATCTCTGTGCTTTTGGACATATCCTAGTAAAATAAAGAAATAGTCATCACTAGTAGGTTACACAACCGTTCAATCATACCCACTCAAAACTTTATTACAGTGAATAGCAATATGATTAAAACACGAACTACAGTAACTCCTCACTTAACATTGTAGTTATCTTCCTGAAAAATGCAAGTAAGCGAAACCATGTTAAACGAATCCAATTTCCCCCTAAGAATGAATAGAAATGGGGGGTTGGTACACAGCAATGACGACTGTGAAGTTTGGTTGAGGTGGTGAAGTCAGAGAGTGGAAGAGGATGGGATATTTCCCAGGGAATGCCTTACTGCTAAATGATGAACTAGCACTCGGCTGAGCCCTCAACAGTTAAAAGAAAAGGAGGACTTGCGGCACCTTAGAGACTAACAAATTTATTTGAGCATAAGCTTCCGTGAGCTACAGCTCACTTCATTGGATGCATACAGTGGAAAATACAGTGGGGAGATTTTATATACACAGAGAACGTGAAACAATGGGTGTTACCATACAGACTGTAACAAGAGTGATCAGGAAAGGTAAGCTATTACCAGCAGGAGAGTCGGGGGGCGGCGGGGGGAAAAAGAGAACCTTTTGTAGTGATAATCAAGGTGGGCCATTCCCAGCAGTTGACAAGAACGTCTGAGGAACAGTGGGGGGGGGGGGGGGGGACGGGAATATACATGGGGAAATAGTTTTACTTTGTGTAATGACCCATCCACTCCCAGTCTCTATTCAAGCCGAAGTTAATTGTATCCAGTTTGCAAATTAATTCCAATTCAGCAGTCTCTCCTTGGAGTCTGTTTTTGAAGTTTTTTTGTTGAAGAATTGCTACTTTTAGGTCTGTAATCGAGTGACCAAAGAGACTGAAGTGTTCTCTGACTGGTTTTTGAATATTCTAATTCTTGACGTCTGATTTGTGTCCATTTATTTTTTTACATAGAGACTGCCCAGTTTGGCCAATGTACATGGCAGAGGGGCATTGCTGGCGCATGATGGCATATATCATATTGGTAGATGCGCAGGTGAACGAGCCTCTGATAGTGTGGCTGATGTGATGGTGTCCCCTGAATAGATATGTGGACACAGTTGGCAATGGGCTTCTTTGCAAGGATAGGTTCCTGGGTTAGTGTTTTTGTTGTGTGGTTGCTGGTGAGTATTTGCTTCAGGTTGGGGGCCTGTCTGTAAGCAAGGACTGCCTGTCTCCCAAGATCTGTGAGAGTGATGCGTTGTCCTTTAGGATAGGTTATAGATCCTTGATAATGCATTGGAGAGGTTTTAGTTGGGGGCTGAAGGTGATGGCTAGTGGCGTTCTGTTATTTTCTTTGTTGAGCCTGTCCTGTAGTAGGTGACTTCTGGGTACTCTTCTGGCTCTGTCAATCTGTTTCTTCACTTCAGCAGGTGGGTACTGTAGTTGTAAGAACGCTTGATAGAGATCTTGTAGGTGTTTGTCTCTGTCTGAGGGGTTGGAGCAAATGCGGTTGTATCGTAGAGCTTGGCTGTAGACAATGGATCGTGTGGTGTGGTCTCGATGAAAGCTGGAGGCATGTAGGTAAGTATAGCGGTCAGTAGGTTTCCGGTATAGGGTGGTGTTTATGTGAGCATTGCTTATTAGCACCGTAGTGTCCAGGAAGTGGATCTCTTGTGTGGACTGGTCTAGGCTGAGGTTGATGGTGGGATGGAAATTGTTGAAACCAGGGTGGAATTCCTCAAGGGTTTCTTTTCCATGGGTCCAGATGATGAAGACGTCATCAATGTAGCGCAAGTAGAGTAGGGGCATTAGGGGACAAGAGCTGAGGAAGCGTTGTTCTAAGTCAGCCATAAAAATGTTGGCATTCTGTGGAGCCATGCGGGTACCCATAGCAGTGCTGCTGATTTGAAGGTATACATTGTCCCCAAATGTGAAATAGTTGTGGGTGAGGACAAAGTCACAAAGTTCAGCCACCAGGTTTGCCATGGTATTATTGGGGATACTGTTCGTGATGGCTTGTAGTCCATCTTTGTGTGGAATGTTGGTGTAGACGGCTTCTACATCCATAGTGGCTAGGATGGTGTTTTCAGGGAGATCACCAATGGATTGTAGTTTCCTCAGGAAGTCAGTGGTGTCTCGAAGATAGCTGGGAGTGCTGGTAGCGTACGGCCTGAGGAGGGAGTCTACATAGCCCGACAATCCTGCTGTCAGGGTGCCAATGCCTGAGATGATGGGGCGCCCAGGATTTCCAGGTTTATGGATCTTGGGTAGCAGATAGAATACCCCTGGTCAGGGTTCTAGGGGTGTGTCTTACCTTTTTAAGTAGATCAGCAAGTTGAGATAGCAGCTGCTGCTAGCAAGCTCCCTCTGGAGCCCTGTTGTGTCCCCCGCACTGCTCTGTAGAGCAGGGTGGGGGTGGCAGGAGCGGGGGACATTCTGACATTAGCACCCCTCTTCCGCCCCACCCTTTGGACAGCAAGCAGTAGGCTCCTGGGAGCAGCTCCAAGGCAGAGGACAGGAGCAGCACACGGCAGTGGGGGGAGGGACAGCTCAACTGCTCGGCAATCAGGGCTGTCCCTAGCCATTTTGGTGCCCTACGCAGCTCCCCAGCGGGTGCAGGAGCAGGCTTGAGGGGCAGGAGAGAAACCGACCCCCAGCACGAGCCGGCGGAGTAGAGCGGCCTGGGGCTGGGTTGCTCCACTTCCCACCGCCGGGTGATTGTAGGGTAGGCCCAACCCCGCACTCACGGGGCGGCGGGAAGTGGAGCGACCTGGCCCCAGCCTGCTCCGCTCTGCTCCCCTGGCTCCCAGCCTTGGGACTTGGCGGGGGGCAGGGGGGAAACTGTCCCCCAGCACTCACCAGCAGCATGGCTGGGAGATGGTGGAGCGGAGCGGGCTGGGTCGCTCCACTTCCTGCCATCTGGTGAGTGCAGGGTGTGCTTGATTCCTGCTGCAGTCCCCCGTGGATGTAGCTCAGGGGAAGGGGTTGAGTGGGGACAGGGCTGCAGCAGGAGTGGGGGCAGGGTTGGGGCAGAGCAGGGGTGGGAGGAGGTGGGGTGGGTGCACAGCAGGGGCGGGAGCAGGCTGGCTCCCAGGGGATCAGGCTGGCTGCTGGAGCAGAATGCAGCTGCACAGCCACCAGGAAATTTGCATATGAGTAAGGACGGCCCTGCTGGGCAGCTGCCGCACAGGAAATTTAGGGGGGCTGGTGGTCCACCCTGGTTCCAAGCCTCCATGACTAGCTCCAGCTCCAATGGGCTGCTCTTTCTGCAAGCAGTGGACAAAGCAGGCGGCTGCCAAACAACTTATAAGGGGGCATTGCACAACGAGCATGTTCTCTAATTGATCAGCAACGTAACTGGGACGACTTTAAGTGAGGAGTTACTGTATAAGTAAGAGTCAGGTGTTATGAAAGAAGATATCTAGAGAGCCAGTGAAAGCTCCAAAGGTCTCCAGTTGAATCACACACCGGGACTTGTTAACCTGTATTCCCCCCTCAAATAGTAACACCCACAAAAGGGAGGAGGAAGGAGGCTGTATTTTTATTTCCCCTCAACAAAATTCTAATATCAATTTAGAAGACTTGTTGTAACCTAAAATTCATAGGTGGTATCTGAAACCTGGAATTTGCATCTCAGTCACAGCTGAAACCTGAGCATTTCAAAGATTCTCCTACCAATCACTTTTTCCATTTAAACTCACGTTCAACTGGCAAAAGCAGGGCAAGTACTTTACAGAAGCCATTCTGTAAACAAACATTTAAAAAAAAAAGGAAAATACTCAACTTTTTGCTTGCTGATGGAGACAGTGTGGCCCAGTGGATAGAGCACTAGACTAGGACTCAGAAGACCTGACCGTTTAGGGGACTTTGGTCCTAAATTTCTTTTGAAAATGAGATTTTGGCTCCTAAATCAGTTAGGTGTCGCAATACTGAGCATACCAAGGCAAAAATACCTTTAAAAATCTGGCCCTTTATGATTAATATGTCCCTGAAGTTTGTACTCTTTCAGCTTTAAGAGAAGTTGATATAACTAAAAAAAATTGTTTTCAAAATAATGTTTAAATGAGATCTAGAATGGCTCTCATCTGATACACAGCTAATAGAATAGCGCCATTTTGACTATGGATGCACAGTTGTAAGATATTAGCTCACGGATCAGTAAGCAACAGGAGTAGCTTAGAGGCTTTTAATAAGATCTATAGGAAGTTCTAGTTACAATAGTCACTTGAAGTTATTCCTTTAAATACCTGATTATAATAAATTCAAAAATGAAATGATTCTTGTGAATCTAGAGCTTCTATCACAGAAGGAAGCAGCTTAAGGAATTTAAGTGTTCCAATTTCTAAGGTTTATATTTAGGAAGGTCTGTTAATCCAAGTTTGTCTCTTTCTCAAATACAGACGCTCCCCGACTTACGCAATCGTTCCATTCCAGATAGCCTTGTGTAACCCAAATTTTACATAAGTCGGAAACGTATATTGTGCAAGCATAAAAAAACCCAAACAAACAATTACAACAATTAAAAATATTGCATTTACATAAGAATGGCTATACTGGGTCAGAGCAAAGGTCCATCCAGCCCAGTATTCTGTCTGCTGACACTGGCCAATGCCAGGTGCCCCAGAGGGAGTGAACTTAACAGGTAATGATTTAGTGATCTCTCTCCTGCCATCCATCTCCATCCTCTGACAAACAGAGGCTAGGGACACCATTCCTTACCCATCCTGGCTAATAGCCATTAATGGACTTAACCTCCATGAATGGACTGAACCTCCAGTTCTCTTTTAAACCCTGCTATAGTCCTAGCCTTCACAAACTCCTCAGGCAAGGAGTTCCACAGGTTGACTGTGCGATGAGTGAAGAAGAACTTCCTTTTATTTGTTTTAAACCTGCAACCCATTAATTTCATTTGGTGGCCCCTAGTTCTTATATTATGGGAGCAAGTAAATAACTTTTCCTTATTCACTTTCTCCACACCACTCATGATTTTATACACCTCTATCATATCCCCCTTAGTCTCCTCTTTTCCAAGCTGAAAAGTCCTAGCCTCTTTAATCTCTCCTCATATGGGACCTGTTCCAAAACCGTAATCATTTTAGTTGCCCTTTTCTGAACCTTTTCTAATGCCAGTATACCTTTTTTGAGATGAGGGGACCATATCTGTATGCAGTATTCAAGATGTGGGCGTACCATGGATTTATATAAGGGCAATAAAATATTCTCCATCTTATTCTCTATCCCGTTTGCTTTTTTGACTGTTGCTGCACACTGTGTGGACGTCTTCAGAGAACTATTCACGATGACTCCAAGATCTTTCTCTTGATTAGTTGTAGCTAAATTAGCCCCCATCATATTGTATGTACAGTTGGGGTTATTTTTTCCAATGTGCATTACTTTACATTTATCCACATTACATTTCATTTGTCAGTTTGTTGCCCAATCACTTAGTTTTGTGAGATCGTTTTGAAGTGCTTCACAGTCTGCTTTGGTCTTAACTATCTTGAGCAGCTTAGTATTGTCTGCAAACTTTGCCACCTCACTGTTTACCCCTTTCTCCAGATCGTTTATGAATAAGTTGAATAGGATTGGTCCTAGGACTGACCCTTGGGGAACACCACTAGTTACCCCTCTCCGTTCTGAAAATTTACCATTTATTCCAACCCTTTGTTCCCTGTCTTTTAACCAGTTCTCAATCCATGAAAGGATCTTCCCTCTTATCCCATGAGAGCTTAATTTATGTAAGAGCCTTTGGTGAGGGACCTTGTCAAAGGCTTTCTGGAAATCTAAGTACACTATGTCCACTGGATCCCCCCTGTCCACATGCTTGTTGACCTCCTCAAAGAACTCTAATAGATTAGTAAGACATGATTTCCCTTTACACAAACCATGTTGACTTTTGCGCAACAATTTATGCTCTTCTATGTGTCTGACAATTTTATTCTTTACTATTGTTTCAACTAATTTGCCCGATACGGACATTAGAACGGTCTGTAATTGCCAGGATCACCTCTAGAGCCCTTCTTAAATACTGGCGTTACATTAGCTATCTTCCAGTCATTGGGTACAGTAGCTGATTTAAAGGACGGGTTACAAACTATAGTTAATAGTTCCGCTATTTCACATTTGAGTTCTTTCAGAACTCTTGGGTGAATGCCATCTGGTCCCGGTGACTTGTTACTGTTAAGTTTCTCAATTAATTCCAAAACCTCCTCTAGTGATACTTCAATCTGTGACCATTCCTCAGATTTGTCAACTACAAAAGATGGCTCAGGTTTAGGAATCTCCCTAACATCCTCAGCCATGAAGACTGAAGCAAAGAATTCATTTAGTTTCTCTGCGATGACTTTATCGTCTTTAAGTGCTCCTTTTGTATCTCTATCGTCCAGGGACCCCACTGGTTGTTTAGCAGGCTTCCTGCTTCTGATGTACGTAAAAAACACTTTGTTATTATCTTCTGAGTTTTTGGCTAGCTGTTCTAACTCCTTTTTGGCTTTTCTTATTACATTTTTACATTTAATTTGGCAGTGTTTATGCTCCTTTCTATTTACCTTACTAGGGTTTGACTTCCACTTTTTAAAAGATGGCTTTTTATCTCTCTTCTTTTACATGGTTCTTAAGCCACTGTGGCTCTTTTTTAGTTCTTTTACTGTGTTTTTTAATTTGGGGTATACATTTAAGTTGAGCCTCTATTACGGTGTCTTTGAAAAGTGTCCATGCAGCTTGCAGGGATTTCACTCTAGTCACTGTACCTTTTAATTTCTGTTTGACTAACCTCCTCATTTTTGCATAGTTCCCCTTTCTGAAATTAAATGCCACAGTGTTGGGCTGTTGAGGTGTTCTTCCCACCACAGGAATGTTAAATGTTATTATATTATGGTCACTATTTCCAAGCAGTCCTGTTATAGTTACCTCTTGGACCAGATCCTGCGCTCCACTCAGGACTAGATTGAGAGTTGCCTCTCCCCTTGTGGGTTCCTGTACCAGCTGCTCCAAGAAGCAGTCATTTAAAATATCTTACCTTAATCCTATTGTTATCCTGGCACACTGAAGGCTGCATTTTGGTGGTGGATGACAATGGGTTCAATTTGTAGATGAGGAAGGAGAGGAGGAGATAGACATTACATCATCGGGGTTGCCAGAGGGGGCTTTGGAAGTGGAAGGCTGTGGAGATGTGGACGTTGCAGGCCTTTACAAACTTATTGAGAGATGACTGGATAGTGGCCTTTTTCTTCTCTTCATATATCTGTCTATAACAGGCCAGCGTTTCGTCAATGCCTCTGTTCACTTTCAAGAATCGTGAGGAATTGGGGTCCAACTTCTCAAACCTTGCCATTGCAGAGTCAATCTCACAAAATGCAAGTGCCATCTCCTTGGTGTTGAAGTGTCGTGGCTCTTCTACTTCAACTTCATCCTCAGCTTCAGTCTGCTCCAGCTGAAGCTGCTTGGCAAGCTTCACAATTTCATCTGCCACCTCCTCCTATGTTTCATCTTTTCTGAAACCTTTATAGCGGTGTACAAACTGTGGGCACACTTTCTTCCATATGGCATTCAAACAAACTTGGGTAACCTCTGCCCAGGCCTGAGCAATGTTTATGATGGCTAGGTAAATGTTACGCGATTTTTGGAAATTGTATAAAGTCTTGCCAGTCTCTCCGTCAGTTGCTACTACTGCCTGTGCAAATGTGCTTCGTAGATAATAGGCTTTAAAATTAGCAATGACACCCTGATCCATGGGCTGTAGGATCGAAGTCGTGTTAAGAGGCAGAAACGCGACTTTTACATTAGGATGAAAACTGTCTAAATGTGCGGGATCTCCAGGAGCATTATCGATGATAAGCATAATCTTGAATGGGATGTCATTTTCTCTGCAGAATTTTTCCACTTCAGGGATAAACAAACTTATAAACCAGTCTTCGAAAAGTGCCATTGTGATCCAAGTCTTTTGATTTGAATAGAAATGAACTGGAAGGGTAGCCTTGTTAATGCCTTTAAACGCACGGGGATTTTCTGAATGATAAACAAGCAACGGTTTCAATTTGCAATCTCCAGCTGCATTACCCTGAAGCAAAAGTGCCAGCCTATCTTTTGCAGCTCTAAACCCTGGCATTGTCTTTTCCTCTTTTGAAATGTATGTTCTGTCTGGCATTTTTTCCCAAAACAATCCAGTCTCATCGACATTAAAGATTTGCTGTGCTGTATAACCACATTCTTCTATAAGTTTTCGTAACACTTCGGGATACTTTTCAGCTGCTTTTGTATCAGCACTAGCAGCCTCACCACTCTCTTTTACATTGTGAAAATTTGCATTGTTTAAATCTATTAAACCACCCATGACTAGCCACAAACTGTGTGTTAGGATCACTGTATTTTCCCTTTATGTCTTCAAAAATACTTTTAGCCTTAGCTTGAATAATCATTAGGCTAAGGCACACACGTTTTTGAATCTGATCTTCTAACCACATTGTTAATAATTTTTCCATTTCATAGATAGAACCAGAACGCTGCTTCATTAGGACTGTTGATTTTAAAGGAGCAGAGCCTTTCACATGCTCTTTTATGTGTGCACTATCATTCAAAATACTTTTCACTGCTGAGGTAGCCAATTCAAGTTCACGAGCAACTGACGACAGGCTTTGTCCACCTTTGTACTTTTTCACTATTTTCATTTTCTGTTCTGAATCAATCTTCTTTCGCTTACAAACTGGTCCTGCACACTTGCTATCACTTGGTCGCTTTCCAGGCATGATTTGAATGAAATTATAGGGTGAAACAACAGAAATACAAAAAGAAAAGGAGGACTTGTGGCACCTTAGAGACTAACAAATCTATTTGAGCATAAGCTTTCGTGAGCTACATCACGAAAGCTTATGCTCAAATAAATCTGTTAGTCTCTAAGGTGCCACAAGTCCTCCTTTTCTTTTTCCAGATACAGACTAACACAGCTGCTACTCTGAAACAGAAATACAGTATCACTGAAATAACACGAGACTGAGAGGCTGTGAGAGTGCAAAGCCTTCCCTTGTAGGAGATGTTACTGCTGTATTTCTCTGCACATTGCACTACAGTACTTTACCTTTCCATATGCTACGCAATATTTTTCGCAACTCGAAAATTTTATTTATGCCTTATGGAACTTTTTGCGTAGGTTGAATTTGCGTAAGTCGGGTCTTGCGTAACCCGGGGAGCGTCTGTACTATACATCTAAGTCTCATTAGTCTACAACAGGGGTCGGCAACCTTTCAGAAATGGTGTGCCAAGTCTTCATTTATTTACTGTAATTTAAGGTTTTGTGTGCCAGGGGCTGGTGGCTGGAACCCCAAACCGGCAGCGGACTGATCCGCTCAACCCGCTGCTGGCCTAGGGTCCCGGCTGCCAGCCCCGCTCGGCCTGGGGTCCCGGCCATCCAGGATGGCAGCAGGGACCCCAGGCCAGCAGCAGGCTGAGCCACGCAGGGGTTCCGTCCACCAGCCCGTCAGGCAGGGTCGCCGTCAGGCTGCCGGCTCCGCTCAGACTGCTGCCAGCCCGGGGTTCCATCCATCCAGGCTGGCAGTGGGCTGAGCGGGGCTGGCAGCCGAGACCCCAGCTGGCACGGGGCCAAGCAGCCAGAACCCCAGGCCAGCAGCGGGCTGCGCTGCTCAGCCTGCTGCCGGTCTGGGGTTCCGTCCGCCAGCTCCTGCCAGCCAGGGTCCCGGCCACCGGCCCCGCTTAGCCACTGCCGGCCTGGGGTTCTGTTCATCCAGGCAGGCAGCGGGCTGAGTGTGGGCGGCGGCGGCCGGAACCCCAGCTGGCAGCAGAGTGCCACTAAAAATCAGCTTGCATGCCGCCTTTGGCACGCACGCCGCAGGTTGCCGACCCCGGTCTACAATCTCAGACACTCCAATACTACAGTGATGGAGGCCAAAGTGACAGAACTTTCCACTAATTTTTAAAATTAAACTTTACCTTGACTAAACTCTTCAGGTTCTTAGAAGAAAGCACAGGCTTGAATGCTTCAATTGTAACAGTGTCCAGTTTGATGACATCCGTGTAACACTGATACAGCACTGCAGGAATCTGCCATACTTGACAATAACTCAGAACTAAATATAACCAAAAAGAAAAAAGACTGTTACATCAAAGTAATCTAATCCACACTGCATAACATCTCTTTCAAGTTAAGTAATATATCATTTTGCTCTGGGATTGCATCTCTGACCATTTTGGCTAACAGCCATTGAGGGACTATCCTCCAAGAACATATCTAATTATTTTTTAACTCTTATCCTTTTGGCAGTCACAACATTCCCCAGCAAAGGGTTCCAGAGGATGACTGTGCATTGTGTGAAGAAGTACCTCCTTATGCCTGCTAATTTCATTGGGTGACTCCTGGTTCAAGATATACTACGTAACATTACATTTTACAGTATAAGCTGTTAATTACAGAACATAATTTTTGTATATCTCAGCAGTTTTACAGACCGATGTGGAAAATGCCAAAGTGCTGTGAATTAATTTTCAAGATAATTAATAAGATAATTAATGTTATCTTCCTGGCTCATTCACTAAATTATATATTGGAGGATAAACTTAAAAGTAGGATCATCTGTTAAACGTTATGCTGTTCAAAATTAACATTCACCAATAAATGTCAATGGTTAGCATAGGACACAAGCATGACCTTGCAATACAGCAAAAAAAAATAAATGGATGAATGCAAGAGTATAAATGAAGTTGCATAATACCAGCAGCAGGGAGACCCTGTACAATATTTGGCTGCTCCAGCAGTGGACAACAGACTCTCTCTTTGAATTCTTTTGTCTTTAAAGCTTTCAGAAAAGGAGAAGGAAGCGTTAAAGTGGATTCAGGAGTTTTATAATCAGTTACAGGACATGTCGAAAGAATGGTTACTTGCAGATCCTCCTCCCGCATACAGCCAAAAACCTGGAATGAAAATATTAATTCCAGCATAAGTGAGGTTTATGGTAATACAGAAATGGAGTCCAATTACAGAAGACTGGGTTCATTTTAGTTTAGATGGCAAAAAGTAGTTTCTCTCAGATTTACCAAATTAATTGACAGTTTTACCACACCCTCAAAAACAGGAATTACTGTGTTCTATAGCTTCAATCAAAACAAACTACTAAACAGGAGGAGGTAACAATTACACATCTGTCAAGTCTACTGACTTGCTCTGTAGGCTTCAGATTGTTGGCCCTTTCTGCAGAGAAACTTGAACGATTACTTTTCCTAATGTGAGAGTGGATAGGGAAAGGAATCCATATGAAATCAGAATGATTGTGTAAATTAAGAAAGAGCCTTCAGATTACATTTCCAAGTTTATCTATTCGCTAGATACTCCATAATAGCTAATTCTTTTTTTTTTTTTTGGCTTGTTTCCACATTTTAGATTTCTCATTTCCTCCTATCTGAAGTTAAAATTTGCTGAGAACTTCTAGGGACAGCCTGGGAATTTTTAAGGTTTATTTATTTTGACCTCAAGAAATAATGTTGCAGAAAAAATAGGAATTAGGACTGTCAAGCAAATAAAAAAATTAATTGCAATTAATCGACCAGTTAAACAATAGAATACCATTTATTTTAAATATTTTTGGATTTTTACTACATTTTCAAATATATTAATTTCAACTACAACACAGAATACAAAGTGTACAGTGCTCACTTTATTTTTATTACAAATATTTGCACTGTAAAAAAATACTATTTTTCAATTCACCTCATACAAGTACTGTAGTACAATCTCTTTATCATGAAAGTTGAACTTACAAATGTAAAATTATGTAAAAAAAACTACATTCAAAAATAAAACGATGTAAAACTTTAGAGCCTACAAGTCCACTCAGTCCTACTTCTTGGTCAGCCAATCACTCAGACAAACAAGGTTGGTTCCAACTTGCAGGAGATAATGCTGCCTGCTTCTTGTTTACAACACCACTTGAAAATGAGAACAGGCATTCGCACGGCACTGTTGTAAGCTGGCGTTGCAAGATATTTATGTGCCAGATGTGCTAAAGATTCATATGTCCCTTCATGCTTTAACCACCATTCCAGAGAACATGCTTCCATGCTGATGATGGGTTCTGCTTGATAACGATCGAAAGCAGTGTGGACTGACGCATGTTCATTTTCATCATGAGTCTGATGCAACCAGCAGAAGGTTGATTTTCTTTTTTGGTGGTTCAGGTTCTGTAGTTTCCGCATCAAAGTGTTGCTCTTTTAAGGCTTCTAAAAGCATGTTCCACACCTTGTCCCTCTCAGATTTTGGACAGCACTTCAGATTCTTAAACCTTGGGGTGAGTGCTGTAGCTAGTTTTAGAAGCCTCATATTGGTACCTTCTTTGCATTTTGTCAAATCTGCTGTGAAAGTGTTCTTAACACGAACATGTGCTGGGTCATCAGCCGAGACTTCTAGAACATGAAATATATGCAGAATGTGGGTAAAACAGAGGAGGAGACATACAATTCTCCCCCCAAGGAGTACAGTCACAAATTTAATTGACACATTTTTTTTAATTAGCATCATCAGCATGGAAGCATATCCTCTGGAATGGTGTCCGAAGCATGAAGGGGCATATGAATGTTTAGCACACCTGGCATGTAAATACCTTGCAACGCTGGCTACAAAAGTGCCATGAGAACGCCTGTTCTCACCTTCAGGTGACATTGTAAATAAGAAACAGGCATCAGTATCTCCCGTTAATGTAAACAAACTTGTTTGTCTTCATGACTGGCAGAAGAAGTAGGACTGAGTGGACTTGTAGGCTCTGAAGTTTTACACTGTTTTGTTTCTGAGTGCAGTTATATAACCAAAAAAATCTTCATTTGTAAGTTACACTTTCACGAAAAAGAGATTGCAATTCAGTACTTGTATGATGTAAACTAAAAAAATACTATTTTGTTTATTGTTTTTACAGTGCATGTATTTGTAATAAAAAATAAAGTGAACACTGTGCATTTTGTATACGGTGTTGTAATTGAAATCAATATTGAAAATGTAGAAAAACACCCAAAGATATTCAATAAATTTCAATTGGTAATCTATTGTTATAAGTGCGATTAAGCATGATTAATTTTTTTAATCACAATTAACATTTTTGAGTTAATCACAAGAGTTAAATGCGATTAATTGACAGCCCTAATAGGAATACATTTTTGGATCCCTGACTCTTCCACACACAACCTTCAGATGTTACTACTGTCTACTCTAAGATCAGTACACACTTACTAAAAATGGCTTCATTTTCTACATGGTGTTATGTCATTTTTACAACTGATTAGTTAGTAAAAATGTGCAGATATCCCTCCCACCACCCTCTTAGGATTCATCACCATGAAGAAGACAAGGAACAATATGGGAAATATGCTACAGAAGTTCTCTTATTTATGTACATGGTAGCCAAATACTAAATTCCTCCTAAAGATAGACAATCCTCCACATTAATGTTTTGTTACCCTATAACTTGAAAACAAAAAGAGACTTGCTTCTGATGATTTATGCTTTCCTTGGGAGAGACTCTGTAGTGACTGAAGAACCAGCAAAATTATGAATTCACAAGAGATTGAAGGCAGAGCATTGGGGGGAGAGAGCAGCAAAGGAAGAAAAGGGGGGTTTTTAGTCAAACTGCTAAGCAAAAAAAGAAAGCTGAAGTTTCTATTAACATCTATTTAACTGCAATGCCTAATAGAATATAACACTTGTTACAGATTAGCATCTCTGCCCCATAGATTGTCACTTAAGAGCTCAGAACAACAAGGTTCCTAGAACCCCAAACTAGGAAAGACATGACATTGATGATATTTCTCAGGCAAGCAAACAAATCAATCTCCAGTCTTTACTTTTTTTAATATATATAAGGGTACAATTCAATTTTAAAATCTCTTTGCAGATCTATAAAGCACATTTTATTTTCCTTTCTGCCTCACCAAGACTGCCACGAACTTTTTACACAAGTAATTTGCATAATGTTACCAAACTCCTATGATTTTACCTAAGCCTCGCAACATCTGTTGTGTTTGTTAATACTTCAGCTCCTGAAGTTGTGATTATTTGAATCTGAGCTTTCACTTAAAAAAAAAATTTTTTTTTAAATTGTAACCCATGAGGTTGCAGGAAAAAATATGAAAAATAGGATCTGAGTGTACACTACACTTCAAAAACTAGAAGGCAAACAAAAAGAACCCAATATTTATTTAAGAATATCATGATTTTGAAGTTGATTACATAATAGTTTCAGACCTGACTCATGTCTTTTGAGTGACTGGGGTTGACAATATTGCAAATTGTTCCAGCAGCAGCCTCTCTGTACGGTAGAATGGGCAGAGTTATAGTGATGGAACAAGAGAGGCAGGAACTGAGCACTTCTCCCTCAAAGAAAGAAGAACACACACTCCTCAGTGAGGACTTTGTCCATGCTAAGTTTCAAACTAGTTATTTTTGGCAGCCGTAGCTCTGTACAAGTGCTGTTACATTTTTCTTTCCTAAACAAAAAAACCCAACCAAAAACACACAAATTTTTTCCATATTCCTGTAACCCAAACACGGTTAGAATAATTCACCTCTGTTGAAATCAACCCCAGAAAATTTAAGCCTGAAAGGCAGATGTTTCTGAAAAGGAGTATGAGAAAACAGAGGCTCTCTCTATTGGAACTGTTTTAGAAAGTTTAATTACAGCAGACGCAACCAGTACCAGCCATAGTGGGATTTGACAGAACTTCCTGGTACAAAATTCAAACAACATTTAGTTTTTGAGTATTGCGGGGTGGGGGTGGAAGGGAATGGAAAGCAATATAGAAAATAACTGAGCATTATAAGAAGAGGTGTTTTGTTTTTCTTATAAGAGGTCCCTGCCCCCCCCCCCCAAAAAATTCTTTACCTAATTCCTGTTAATCTAAATTTTACCTTTTCAAGCCATTGAAATTGCTGATCCTCAGCCACATAGCAATTGCACTGGCACAACAATACCTGAAAAGACAAAATTGTAAACAAGCGAGTCAGACAACTCAGTTACAGTCCCTTTCAATATCTTTTTAATATGAGACAGACTCTACATGAACATGATATTGATTACACTCACACTATATACTACTACCATTTCAATGAGGATTTTTCATCTGCAACTGGTATGAAGCACTCCATCTTGCCATGAATCTTCCTTGTATTGTACATAAAGGGCCAGATATTCATCCGATGTAAATCAATGTAGCTTAATTACATCAGTTTATGCCAACTGAGGATATGACTCAAAATGTTCACAGAGAACACCTATTAGCACTAGACTTTGTAGGTGGGAGTTAACACCTAGAAGTAACCTTGAATTCCATAATTTAGTATAGCTACGTGGCAGAACTGAGTACCCTAATCTTCCTGAAATGCAGCGCATGTCTCAGCAACCTCGTCAAGTGAGCTGTCAAATCAATTTTTTTGATGTGGTAAGCTAAGAACACTGCAACCTTATTGGTTTTCTTTGCTGAAAAGACTCACTCTTACTCTCTTTCTCAACAGAAAATCAAACAGGGAGAGAGAATCATTTTTAAATGCATACATATTATGCCACTTACTGTTGGATCAGATATTAATTTGTAGAACAAACAGAAAGCATCTGTTGGAAGAACACTTGTTGTATTTGATGTTCTGCACCACTCATTCCACAATTTGACAGCTCCAACTGCTTCCCAGCATCCAGAATTCAGGACAAAAGAGGACAGGAAAGCTGTGAACAACATCAGTATTAGTTTATACAGTAATATCAGATATGTGAGACATTCCCATTAAAACAAAAATCACTGTTCTACACAAATCTCCTGAACTGGATTACTACAGTTTGTTTGTGGTTGGGATTTTTGGAGGAACTCATTATCAATTACACACTAGTGGTTGCAACAAAACCATAAACTCTAGTGCCCTTTCACCTGGAAAGATCAAGAATTTAAAAAAAATCTCAGTTAATGTTAATCAAATATATGTTATGTATATTCTAAATACTGCATGTGTCACCTGGAAATATTTTGTTTTTCTCATCAGATACTACAAAATAAACAGAAAAAGCTTGACCCTTATTTGTTATTGAGGCAACAGACACTGTCCACTGTGACAAGTTCTGTACTGATCCTGACCTGTCTCCCTGTTTTCCTCAAGCCCTCACAAAATCTTTGGTAGCAGCCTGGATGGCAGAGAGAACCATCTCCATCCAAAATCAGTATCAAATCTACTGCATTCGTTAATTGGTTGAAACTACATGATAATATGTTCAGAATTGTTTCCCTTTCAGACTCATCTCCCATTATTAGACACTCAAACAGAACACGCTAAAATGCAGCTATTTCCAACAGCCCAGGGAATGAGTGCTACAGTCATGCAATATAAGCCTCCATCACAGGGACCATGATGTGATTTTCAATTCTGAAACAAATCAAACCCAAGTAGTGGAAATAGCAGGAGTGCACTGTTCAAATACTACTTGCACTTTTGTCTTAATGAGTGAAGCAACTTTTCTTAGGTTTCAGAGTAACAGCCGTGTTAGTCTGTATTCGCAAAAAGAAAAGGAGTACTTGTAGCACCTTAGAGACTAACCAATTTATTTGAGCATGAGCTTTCGTGAGCTACAGCTCACTTCATCAGATGTATACCGTGGAAACTGCAGCAGACTTTATATACACACAGAGATCATGAAACAATACCTCCTCCCACCCCACTGTCCTGCTGGTAATAGCTTATCTAAAGTGATCATCAGGTGGGCCATTTCCAGCACAAATCCAGGTTTTCTCACCCTCCACCCCCCCACACAAATTCACTCTCCTGCTGGTGCTAGCCCATCCAAAGTGACAACTCTTTACATAATCAAGTCGGGCTATTTCCTGCATAAATCCAGGTTTTCTCACATCCCCCCCACCCCCATACACACACAAACTCACTCTCCTGCTGGTAATAGCTCATCTAAACTGACCACTCTCCAAGTTTAAATCCAAGTTAAACCAGAACATCGGGGGGGGGGGGGGGGGCGTAGGAAAAAACAAGAGGAAACAGGCTACCTTGCATAATGACTTAGCCACTCCCAGTCTCTATTTAAGCCTAAATTAATAGTATCCAATTTGCAAATGAATTCCAATTCAGCAGTTTCTCGCTGGAGTCTGGATTTGAAGTTTTTTTGTTTTAAGATCGCGACCTTCATGTCTGTGATTGCGTGACCAGAGAGATTGAAGTGTTCTCTGACTGGTTTATGAATGTTATAATTCTTGACATCTGATTTGTGTCCATTTATTCTTTTACGTAGAGACTGTCCAGTTTGACCAATGTACATGGCAGAGGGGCACTGCTGGCACATGATGGCATATATCACATTGGTGGATGTGCAGGTGAACGAGCCTCTGATAGTGTGGCTGATGTTATTAGGCCCTGTGATGGTGTTCCCTGAATAGATATGTGGGCACAATTGGCAACAGGCTTTGTTGCAAGGATAAGTTCCTGGGTTAGTGGTTCTGTTGTGTGGTATGTGGTTGTTGGTGAGTATTTGCTTCAGGTTGCGGGGCTGTCTGTAGGCAAGGACTGGCCTGTCTCCCAAGACTTGTGAGAGTGTTGGGTCATCCTTTAGGATAGGTTGTAGATCCTTAATAATGCGTTGGAGGGGTTTTAACTTTTCTTAGCTTGTTAATCCACATCATCATGGTTTTGGTACTAGCTTCTTCCTCAGCACCAAGACTCAGAGCAAGGCTCTGCCTGCTTTTGCCAAAAGTGAACTTCACAATTTACAGGAAGTGATCAAAAGTAGGGCTTGAAGAATTTACCAGACACCACCTAGCCAGAGGCTAAGCATATTAATCAGACACCAATATTAAGAGAGGAATAAGGGGGGCCCCCTCACAAGTCAAATCCAAGGGCAAATCCCTGGTGAGAAAGCCAGATTCCATCCCTAGTTGATAGGAAACGAAGGTGCTAGAATTCCTACCCTACTCTGCTCAAGGCTCCATTCTCAGAGGCTTTGTTTAGACTAGGATTTAAAGGTTTCAGATCACATCAGCTAGCTCAAGCTAGCACACGCCTGCAAAAATTCTAGTTAAGACAAGGCAAGCTGTACATTAGCATATGCTAAACAGGTCAAGCTAAACCCATGGGGGAAGCAAAAAAACCAAGCTTTATCTTGACCAGCTTAGCAAGTACTAAAGTACAACTTGCCTTGTCTTAACTAGTTCTAGAATGTGAGAGTTAGATTATGTTAGCTAGTTCAAACTCACACTACATCTTTAAACCCTGGTCAAGACTAGATTTAAACAGGGTTTGGAAATTTGAAGTCCCAATCCACCCTTGGGCTGCTGGAAGGAATTTTTCCTCTTTCCTACTAGTTCATGGCTGTGGGGGACTCAGACTGCAAGAGAGAGGTGTCTTCATTATTCTATTCCCCTCCCAGTTTCCTGGCTGTTATAAGGCAGAGCAAGCAGGTATACAGTAACTCCTTGCTTAATGTTGTAGTTATGTTCCTGAAAAAAATACTACTTTAAGTGAAACGATGTTAAGTGAATCCAATTTCCCCATAAGAAATAATGTAAATGGGGGGGGGGTCTAGGTTACAGGGAAATTTTATTCGCCAGACAATCTATATCTATTATACACACATGGTATAAGTTTTAAACAAACAATTTAATACCGTACACAGCAATGATGATTGTGAAGCTTGGTTGAGGTGGTGGAGTCCGAGGGTGGAAGAGGGTAAGATATTTCCCAGGGAATGACTAACTGCTAAATGATGAACTCGTACTTGGCTGAGCCTTCAAGGGTTAACACATTGTTGTTAACATAGCCTCACTCTCTACAAGGCAGCACAAATGGAGGGAGGAGACAGTGTGTGTGAGTGAGAGAGACGGGCATTGCTCCTTTAAGTACACTGACCCCACTCTAAGTACACTGCCTTTTTAAGCAGATAAGCAAGTTGAGACAGCAGCTGTTGCCAACAAGCTCCCTCC
The DNA here is from genome assembly GCF_965140235.1 of Caretta caretta. NCBI lineage: Eukaryota > Metazoa > Chordata > Testudines > Cheloniidae > Caretta > Caretta caretta. The sequence goes on along the minus strand of NC_134206.1, from coordinate 161,557,449 downwards.
ATCCTGAGCCCTGTCTTGCCCCACCCCGCTCTGTGGAGATCGGGTACAGGAGCGGGGAGAAGGGGGACACACTGACATTACCACCCCCTTCCCCTCCCCGCACAGCAAGCAGGAGGCTCCCGGGAGCAACTCCAAGGCAGAGGGCAGGAGCAGCACACGGCAGTGGTGGGAGGGACAGCTGACCTGCCTAGCAATTGACAGCCTGCTTGACGGCTGCCACACACAGGGAGCTGATAGGCAGCTGCCAGTCCACCCTGGTTCCAAGCCCCCACCAGCTAGCTCCAACAGGCTGCTCTTTGTGCAAGCAGTGGACAAAGCAGGTGGCTGCCAAACAACATTAAAAGGGAGCATTGCGCAGCTTTAAATGAGCATGCTCTCTAATTGATCAGCAACATAACAACGTTAACCAGGATGACGTTAAGTGAGAAGTTACTCTATCCCTACTCATCCCAAAACAGATTATTTCCATTCCACTGAAAAAATTTTCAGGGCCTGCCTTTGCTCATACTCTTAGCTTCTGAGTGGCAGACTGAAATTGACATTATCGATGAAGTCATCTTTATGGGATGATTTGCATTTTTAAAGAAGTGTCAGATAACCACATGGGATAGACGCTTTTTTAAAAATGTCTTTTTAAATGCTACCTTCTGCAGGTATCGAAAGAAATAAAATAAAGACACTTTATGGCAAAGCAATGTACAACTGCAGAAATATTGGTGCTTACATTTGGAAAGTTTACATTTGGAAAGTTCTCTTCACCAACATCAGGTCTAAAAAAGTTTATCTCCTGAATGAAAAACGGAAATAATTAAAATCCCTCCAGAGGACAGCCAGAATGCCTCCTGCAGGAGCACTGCAATTCTCTACCCATTCTTCCAGGCACCCAGATTGCTGCTAGCCTTTGCATAAAAGGGAGTTTAACAGTCATGGTGAGACCCAAAGCAAAATGAAACATGTCTTCAAGTAGAAAAGTGCTATCTTAGCACACACACCTTCCCCACGTTCCTACTTGTTACTGCTCAGTATTCAAAAGTTACAATGGGAGCAGGGCCACACAATTGTACAGAGTTTCTAAAGCTTTTCTCTCAGTCTGGACCACTTACCTACAGAGTTATGTCCAATCGCCAATATAAACTTAGAGCAAGGAAACTGCTCATCTATAAAGCTTCCAGTAGATGCACTTAACTTCGAACTCCAAAGGATGTGGACCTCCCTAGCATAAGAAACAGAAATAGGTTAAATACAAACAAAACAAACAGTGGATGAGAACACAGGTTGTGCAATAAGGTTAGATCCATTTACCCCTCTGTATGATCTAGAAAGACAATAAAAAAATAGTTCTTGTGAGAATCATCCTGTTTTACACAAAGGAAGGAACACAAGCCAAAATGGGGAAAAAAACAGGTGAAAGAATATTTATGTATTCAATTCAGAAGAACCTGGTTAAATTCACCTTTGGGCATTTAAGTAGCTAGCTGGAGTAATCTCTGAACCATTAGCAATTATCTTTGAGAACTCACGGAGGACAGGTGAAGTCTCAGACAACTGGAGAAGAGCAAACACAGGACTGAGTTTTAAAAAGGGGAACAAAATACTTGGGGAACTACAGACCTAACTTCAACACCTAGAAAAATACTAGAACAAATTATTAACTAATCAAATGGTAAGCATCTAGAGGATAATAGGGTTCTTAGGGCATGGCTACACTGGAAACTTCAAAGTGCTCCCACGGAAACGCTCCCGCGGCAGCGCTTTGAAGTGTGAGTGTGATGAGCTCTGAGCGCTGGGAGCACGGCTCCCAGAGCTTGGAGCCTATCTACACAAGTGTTTTAAAGCACTCAGACTTGCTGCGCTCAGGGGGGCGATTTTGCACACCCCTGAGCCAGCAAGTTACAGCGCTATAAAATGTAAGTGTAGACAAGCCCAAACTAATAGTCAACATAGATTTCTCTAGAACAAATCATGTCAAGCCAACCTAGTAAGGCTTTTGACACAGTACAGACGCTCCCCAATTTACGCAATCGTTCCGTTCCGGAAAGCCTTGCGTAACTCGAATTTTGTTTAAGTTAGAAACGTATACTCGAACGTTACGCAAAAAAAACAAAAACAAAAAACCCGCCTCCTATTTCTAGCTTATGGAACTTTTTCCGTAAGTGCGAATTTGCGTAAGTCGGATCTTGCGTAACTCAGGGAGTGTACCACATGACATTCTCATATGCAAACTGGGGAAATGTCGTCTAGAAGGAATTACTATAAGGTACGTGCCAAACTGGTTGAAAGACCATAATCTAAGAGTAGTAATCAGTGGCTTGCAATCAAACTGGAGAGATGTATATAGTGGAGTCCCGCAGGGGGTCTGTCCTGGGTCCAGTACTATTCAACATTTTCATTAATGACTTGGATAATGGAGAGTATGCTTATAAAATCTGCAAGTGTCACCTAGCTGGGGGGGCTGCAAGTACTTTGGAGGACAAGATTAGAATTCAAAACCACCTTGGCAAATTGGAAACCTGCTCTGAAATCAACAAAATTCAATAAAGATGAGTGCAAAATACTATACGTAGGAAGGAAGACATCAAATGCACATCTACAAAATCGGGAATAATTGGCTAGGCACTAGTACTGCTGAAAAGAATCTGGGAGTCATAGTGGACCATAAATTGAATATGAGTCAACAATGTGATGCAGTTGTGAAAAAGGCTAATATCATTCTGGGGTGTAATAACAGGTACGTCAGATAGAAACACAGAAAGTCTTGTCCCGCTTTATTTGGCTACTGGTGAGTCCTCAGTTGAAGTTGCGCGTGCAGTTCTGAGTATAGGAAAACGTGGACAAACTGGAGAGAGTCCCGAGTAAAAACATAAAAATGATAAAGTTTATAAAACTAAGAGGTTAAAAAAAATAGGCATGTTTTAGTTTTGAGAAAAGAAGACTGAGGGGGCTTAGAAGCAGAGAGACTTGATAGTCTTCAAACACAGTTAAGGGCTGTTACAAAGCCTGCAGGTGAGGCAGGTGATCAACGTAATTATCTTAATCTGCAGCAAGGGAGATTTAGGTTCCATATTAGTAAAAAATCCCAGCTCTGAGGATAGTTAAGCACTTTAAAAAAACCTCAAAAGAATTTGTGGAATACCCATCGTTGTCCAACCTGTTCTTAAACACCTCCAAACAGCTATCAGGGATGTCCAGGTATACCCAGTCCTGCCTCAGCACCGGGGACTGGATTAGATGACCTCGAGGTCCCTTCCAGCCCTACACTGCTACGACTCCTCCCTGACACCCAGAGAGACAAGAGGAGAGGAAAATAAGCTCAGACCAGAAACTGAGCTGAGCACAGGCCAGTCCGCACCTGCCTCCCCCCCGAGAGGGCTGCTCTCATCCGGCTGGCAGGGATCGCCCCCCTCCCGCCGGCCCAGCCGCCCCCTGGCTGCGCTTTATAAAGACAACGCGGCTCCAGGGCCCGATCCCGCGTGTTCACCACAGAGAGCGTCCGAGCGCCTCATGGGCTTGCCTCAAGCTCGCGCCCTGCGCCCGCCCGCTCCAGCGGGGGCTGGAAGGGGAGGGTGGGGCCCTGTCCGGCTGGGCTCGCCCCCGGCTCGCGCCCCCGCGCGCTGCCCCCGCTACCTTTTCTTCTCCAGCCCCCGGCGGATCTCGCGGTCCTCGGGCGTCTCCTCGCGCTCCGCCGCCGCCTCCTCCTCGTCGTCCACCCCGGCCCGGGATGGCGCCGCCACCACCTCACCGAAAAACGTCGCCATCAGGCCGCCCCACCGGCAACAGGGCTTCGCGGAACGGCTCCAAGTCCACTCCCGACGGCTCAGGAACGCTGGCCACGCCCCCTCCCCGCGACTGCGCAGGCGCCAACGAAGCTCAGACTAGATAGAGCGCTGTGCCCGGGAGGCCCATCCTCGTGAGGTGGAGCCACGCTAGCCCAATCCGGGGGTGGGGGGAGGGGGGGGAGACGGGCGCCGCTCTAGCCCCACTGTGTAGACCGAGCTGCGGAATGGGTGACACTCCCCCGCCCCCCCGCGCATACCATAGAGTAACCGCTCTGCGCGAGCCCCGCCCCTGCCCCGCAGAAACAACGGCGCACGGGCCAGCCGGGCTGGGAAGGGGGAGCATCGCCAGCCCTCGGAACTGCTGCCTCGCCCCGCCCCCGCCTGCTACAGAGCGGCACATGCCAGACGGGGGGGGCGGTGCCAGACAGAGTGACGTTTATTCACCCACGCACCCGACCCCCGTCACGCGGCCCGCCCCGCGCAGCAGGGCTGCGCGTAAAAAAACAGAAACGGGGGCAAGTCAGTCAGCCCCGCGGCGCCCCCTGCTGGCGCCTCGCAGCCCGCGGAGGCTCGCTCCACCCGGCTCTCTGGCCTGTCGCTGTAAAATCCGGGCATCTGGTCGCCTTACCAGCGCCGTGTGTACGGACACCCTCTGAGGGCGGGGACTGTGGCCTAAGGTCTCTGTAAACTGCGCAGCCGCCTATTTAGTCCCAGGCGGGTGCTCAGGGAACCCGGCCGGCTGAAACCTGCTGTGGCGAGCGTAGGGGCACCTATCCCGGAGCTGCCGTGGGGAAGAGGGTGCTGCCGGGAGTCCTCTTCTGTGCTCGCCTCCAGGGGCCCAGAGCACCTTCTGCACCCCAAACCCCTCATCCCCAGCCCCACCCCAAGCTCTCAACCGTCTGCCCCAGCCCTGAACCCACCGCCACCACATGAATGGTACCTGCGCTAATATAATGGTCATCTGTCACACACCACCTCCATATTGGTGTACATAACAAAATTCATTCCACACCTGTGTGGGAAAAATTAGAGGGAACACTGACTGGGGGTCTGGGTCTTGGCCCAAGCTGCCTCTTAGCTAAGAGAATAGTTTTTCACTTGAAGAAAACCTTACTGGAAGCAGCAGCAACTAGGAGTAGTTTCAGCCTAGGAAAGATGTATTTCTTTAAAAAGGGAAGGGAGCGTAGCCTTGCTGTTGCTTTTTTAAATAAATATATACAAAGAAAAAACTCCTACATTAAAACAGAACCTTTGAGGGGCTGACTTTTGAAACTAAACAAATACTAGAATGAGGAGGGCTTGTTCAATTTTGATGTGGCCCACTTGTGAGCATTCAGTATTACTGAAACAAGGTGAGTGAGGTAATATTTTGTATTGGACCAACGGTGGTTGGTGAGAGAAGTTTTCAAGCTTACACAGAACTCTTCTTCACGTAAGCCTCTGAAAGCTGGAAAGCTTGTCTTTTTCACCAACAGTAGTTGGTCCACTAAAAGATGATACCTTGTCTCTCTAATGTCCTAGGACCAATATAGGTACAACACCACTGCATATACAGTATCAGAGGCTTGGTTAGGGCAGTGATCGAGCTAGGTAAAGACCAGCTCTCCTAGGGTCCTACACCAACCCCTGCCTTAAATAAGGAATCTTTCTTCATGCAGCCCTCTGCCTCATTCACTGTCACTCTTGTCTACGCTCTGAGGCAGGGTTGAGTAGAATAAATAATGTTATCACACAAACTTCATAAAACATACATGGAGGACTGACTTAAGATTGCACACGCAATTTGAACTTTGCAATCTTAATGGTGTTGTAGTAAAGCTTTTTGTATGCAAGATCCTACAGTGGTAGTTTTATTTAAAAGGGTCATTATAGACATGTTGATGCTCGGCTTTGTTCAGTGTGTGTGTGTGTGTGCCCGCACGCGCACCTTGAACTTTAAGATCCACACCAGTCCTCTCCCCATCATCTAAAGGATTAAAAGTCAACAATAAACTGTTAGCATACATAGTAAAGGAACAATTTGCTATGCTTTCCACTTACCTATTTTTTCTCTCATTTCTGGAAGCAATGGTGGAACTATTTTTGCTAACTTTTAAACACACCCATCTGAGGCTGAGAGCAAACATGGATAATTTCAGTCTGAGTCAAGTTTGGCAAAAATAAATCGGCATAAGTATAGGCATTATCATCATCTACCTATCAAAGCATTTATTCTTCCAGAGTACAGTTTGACCAAAAAAAGTTAATTAACATTAAAATGACAGTTTTAAATGAGAAAATGAAATAGGTTGTTTCCTGTGAAGCCCTTGAGGAGGAGGCTCAGATGAGTACTATGTTTAGAAATGGGTACAGAATTTCAGAAACATCTGGCCCTAGCTACAATCACAACCAACACTGTTATGAAGACCCTGTGGATAGTGGAGAAGCTGAAAGATAAAATTTTGTAGTGGTATAGATGTTCTTTAAATAGGTAAACTAAAGAAGTTGCTGATGAAGGACTCCGATTGGAATATGCAGGTGAGCTTCTTCTGCCACGTCCCACATCTTAGTACATCTCTTGGACAGCGTGCAGCAATAGTGGCAGCTAGTCTCCATTTTAAATTTCATTTTCTTTAAAAGTCAACTTGGACAGCATCTTGAAGTCTAATATGACCGTCTGACCTTTTCGTATATAAAGATGGAGAGTCTTGAACATCTTTCACACTGAAGGACACAGACTGTTCCTATCTCTAGTAGCTGTAGAATCATTCTGGATATTCCTGGGTGTCTCTTGAGGTTGAGGCTATGAAGAAAGGATGCAGATGAGCCTGGAGCTCCAGAATATCAAGGGTGCATTATTTCCAGTGCTCACCTTTCTGAAGTTCAATGGATCCAGCTGTTTGAGAAGTTATTCTTCAATGGGAATGGGAGAAGGGAGAATATCCTCTGCTCTAGATCTATTTTTGTACAGATGGAAGCACAACTGTACTTATTTTGATAGTTTGAGCTGGAAAGAGGGATTGGTCTTATTTTGAGGTGTAGGTTTCTCCTTGGAGTTCAAGACCCAGATTTACCAGCTATGCAATGAGTCTCATGTTTAGTATCTTTGTTGTAGGCTAGAACAAAAGGTGCTTCTGCTCCTGAATGAAGGCTTGTAGCACATTTCTGGCTCTCTCCAGAGTGGGGAATGAACTCTTGGAGTTATCTGTGTTGTCAGCATCACTTTATCAATCTTCTCTGCAAACTAGATTTGTCCTAAGAATTGTGAGGTACAAATATTTGCTTTGAATAAATTATCTGCTGTCCATAACTTAAGACAGGATTTCGCATCTGACTCCAGTGTTGACTGCCAGTTTCATGGAATCCATGGATCAGTCTGCTCCAAATTAAGTTGCCTGAGATATTTCTTTAACATAACTTGAATTCTCCTTAGTTCTGGGTAGCTACACTTTTTAGGTCATTGCACCAGGACATTGTGTCCCTGGTGAAGCAGATGGTTGTGAGAGTGTCTCTGAGTGAGTACAGCTGAAAAAGCTTCAAAGATCCTTTTATGTGTGGCTTTTATCTTTTTGTCTGCAGGGTGTTTTTCGGGAAGAAATCACTCAGCAGGAATTACCATTTCTTGTGCCAGGGATCCACCTACACCATCAACCGTAGAAAGTGTAAAGAGTATCTTTGCATTCTAGGAACCGGTAGAATTAACTCAGTTTGCCAACTGAAGTTCTTCCCATTGTTGAGAGTTTCTTGCTCCTCCCAAATGACCTCCTTGACGCAAGATTGTAGAAGAATGATAACGTGTGTCTGTTTTGAATAGGAGGTATTTACTTTTAGATTTAGCTTGTTCAGATTTCTCTGACTGCTCCCCCAATCTTTATGATAGCTACCACCTTCTTCCCCATGTTTTCAAAGCTGCCTGGAGAAAGAAGGGAAGTTACTTAGCCTTCATAAATGGAGTTCTTAGAGATGTGTGGTCCCATCTGAGTTCAGTTGCGAGTATGCATGCACTCCTTGTGCCTGAGACCAGCGAATTCTTGCAAGTAGTATCTGTTTGTGCACACCTGCATCCTCTCTCCCCTACTATTTTGCACCAAAAAGTACAAGGGGCGGTGGGAACTGAGGCCTCTCCAGTTCCTCACCTCTTACTGTGTATCAGATGATCCAACAGAGCGAGGAAGGAGAGTGGGTAATGGAATACAGATGAGGATCACACATATCGAAGAACTCTTCCCTTTGAGTGCTGGCCTCTCCGTATTCCACTGTGGGTGACTGAAAGCAGTACTCAGAGGAGAATAAGGAGGGTGTAAGGATGCAGGTGGTAAAGCTGTTCACACAACCACTGTCCAAAGGATGCATCAGCATAGGCTTGGACTATGTCAAAATGTTTTGTAAATATGTAGATGGAACTCCACTTTGCTGCTAGTTACTTCTTGAAGTGATACTACCAGAGCTGCCTTCACTCTTATAGAGAGAGCCCGTACACCATGTGAGGTAGGAAAGTGTGCTAGCTGATAAAGTAGGATACAGCCACATATCTATATGGAGATCCTCTGGGAGGAAACAGCTGGTCTTCGGGCTTGTTCTTCTATGGCAAACAAACTTAAGTGACTTTTGATTGGTTTTGTTCTCTGTAGATAAAATGCCAGAGCTAGTCTCATGTCGAGGAATGAAGTCACTTCACTGGAGGCGCAAGGCTTCAAGAAGAACACAGGTAAATAGACAATCTGGTTTATGTGAAATTTCAAAACGACACTGGGATGAATTTGCATATAGTCATATATATTGTCTTTATACCATGAGGAGGGGCTGCCATTAGGTTCTCCAGCTTACCTACCCATCCGGATGAGGTAATGGAAATGAGGAATACAACCCTCATAGACAGGTATCAAAGAGGTAGCCAGGGATTCGAAAGGTGACTTGGTAAGTGTTAAAGTACTAAATTATAGTGCCATTAAGGGGTTGGCAATTATTACCAAGTATTACCAATTGGAAAGTTCTAATTAAGACCTTTAAGAACCTGGAGGTGAGTAAATATAGAGTAACCATCTGCTGGAGGGGGACACTCATTGATTGCTTCCAGGTGAACCCATATCAAGCTAAGGAAGAAACCCATCTTGAGAATAAGGAGGTAATCCAAAGTATCAGGAGACACATGGGGTGCTGGGCCTAGACAGAGAAATGCTTCCACTCGACAAGGTAACATTTTCTGGTTGAAACCCTTCTGCAATTAATAACAATGAGAGGGGAGGGGAGGACTCCTGCCTTATACTGAGAAAGAGGGGCGATCAGAGGGTTACCTCAAGTGCCTATATACAAATGCACGAAGCCTGGGAAACAAGCAGGGAGAACTGGAAGTCCTGGCACAGTCAAGGAATTATGATGTGATTGGAATAACAAGAGACTTGGTGGGATAACTCACATGACTGAAGTACTGTCATGGATGGATATAAGCTGTTCAGGAAGGGCAGAAAAGGTGGGGGAGTTGCAGTGTACGTAAGAGAGCAGTATGACTGCTCAGAGCTCCAGTATTAAACTGCAGAAAAACCTGAGAGTCTCTGGATTAAGTTTAGAAGTGTGAGCAACAAGGGTGATGTCGTGGTGGGAGTCTACTATAGATCACCAGACCCGGGGGATGAGGTGGACGAGGCTTTCTTCCGGCAACTCGCAGAAGTTACTAGATCGCAGGCCCTGGTTCTCATGGGAGACTTCAATCACCCTGATATCTGCTGGGAGAGCAATACAGCAGTGCACAGGCAATCCAGGAAGTTTTTGGAAAATGTAGGGGACAATTTCCTGGTGCAAGTGCTGGAGGAACCAACTAGGGGCAGAGCTCTTCTTGACCTGCTGCTCACAAACCGGGAAGAATTAGTAGGGGAAGCAAAAGTGGATGGGAACCTGGGAGGCAGTGACCATGAAATGGTCGAGTTCAGGATCCTAACACAAGGAAGAAAGGAGAGCAGGAGGATACAGACCCTGGATTTCAGAAAAGCAGACTTTGACTCCCTCAGGGAACTGATGGGCAAGATCCCCTGGGAGAATAATGAGGGGGAAAGGAGTCCAGGAGAGCTGGCTGTATTTTAAAGAATCCTTATTGAGGTTACAGGGACAAACCATCCTGATGTGTAGAAAGAATAGTAAATATGGCAGGCGACCAGCTTGGCTTAACAGTGAAATCCTTGCTGCTCTTAAAGACAAAAAAGAAGCTTACAAGAAGTGGAAGATTGAACAAATGACCAGGGATGAGTATAAAAATCAGAAAAGGACCTAGGGGTTACAGTGGACGACAAGTTGGATATGAGTCAACAGTGTGCCCTTGTTGCCAAGAAGGCCAATGGCATTTTGGGATGTATAAGTAGGGGCATTGCCAGCAGATCGAGGGACGTGATCGTTCCCCTCTATTCAACATTGGTGAGGCCTCATCTGGAGTACTGTGTCCAGTTTTAGGCCCCACACTATAAGAAGGATGTGGAAAAATTGGAAAGAGTCCAGCGGAGGGCAACAAAAATGATTAGGGGACTGGAACACATGACTTATGAGGAGAGGCTGAGGGAACTGGGGATGTTTAGTCTTCAGAAGAGAAGAATGAGGGGGGATTTGATAGCTGCTTTCAACTACCTGAAAGGGGGTTCCAAAGAGGATGGCTCTAGACTGTTCTCAGTGGTAGCAGATGACAGAACAAGGAGTAATGGTCTCAAGTTGCAGTGGGGGAGGTTTAGGTTGGATATTAGGAAAAACTTTTTCACTATGAGGGTGGTGAAACACTGGAATGTGTTACCTATGGAGGTGGTGGAATCTCCTTCCCTAGAAGTTTTTAAGGTCAGGCTTGACAAAGCCCTGGCTGGGATGATTTAGTCAGGGATCGGTCCTGCTTTGAGCAGGGGGTTGGACTAGATGACCTCCTGAGGTCCCTTCCAACCCTGATATTCTATGATTCTATGATAATGGCTTGCACAGTTTTGGAACAGGAATGTTCTTGGTCTGATGCCCATCCAAATACTAAACCATGAGGCGAACAGCTTCCAGGTTGGGATGACTGACCCTGCCGTTCTTGAGTCAAAAGTTCCAGGAAGGGATGAATGCTGGTGAGTGGCTGGGCTAACGTATGCAGGAGACCTGGGAACCAGAACTGCCTGGGCCATTTGAGGACAAGGAGAATAACTCTTTCCACCCTGTCGAATCTTTTGCAACAGTCAAGGGAGCGGCAGGTTAGGAAGAAAGGCATAGTTCAAACGATTTGTCCAAGTGCACAGGAGAGCATCACCTCTGGAGAATTGGCCCTGAGCTCCCCTGAAAAAGTATGTGCTGCACTTTATCAGAGGTGAACAGATCCCAGGTAGGGGTTCCCTGCTGAGCAAAGATGTTCACCACTGAGCTGTGTAACCCCACCTGTGGCTGCTGGCAAAGTACCTGCTGAGCCTGTCTGCCAGCAAATGTTGGGTTCTTGGTGGAATACACACACCAGTTCCATAAACTGTCCACTTCTATACACAGAAGAATGGATCTTGCTCCTCCCTGTTTGTTTATGCAGACTATAGTTGTCATATTGTCTAACGGTGCAAGAATACGACGAGACCTGGATTACTGGTAATAACGCCCTGTATGCTTCTCGGATAGCTCTGAGTTCTGGGAGATTTACGTGCATTCTAGTTTCCTGAGGTGTCCAAGTATCCTGTGTTGTGTGACCATCGATGTGAGCCCCTGAACTTAACATGGAGATGTCTGTGATTGTCAATCGGGTGTGGGGGAATAGGGAAGAAATGCCTACGCACACTGGTGTGGGATCTTTCCACCAAGTTAGAGAGGCCCTTTTCTCAGTGGGGAATGTCACTAGAGCATTTCTGCTGTTCGTGCTCAGCGTATATATAGATCAAAGTCCAGCCTTCAGGCAGCAGAGGTAGAGTTTGGTGAACAGTGTTACGTAAGTCCAGGAGAGTAAGAAAAATCTAGACTGCTGTCTATGGGTTGTGCATAATCTGGTTTATCAGGTTGCTCATGGCTTGGAAACTGCTGATAGGGACACAAGCCCTTGCTCTGAGTCTAAGGTCAGACTAAGCTCTTATGAAAGCTATAGTCTGGGTCTGAGCAAGGGTAGACTTTTGCATGTTTACAGAGATCCCCATGAATGTGGAACAGCCCTGTCTGAGTTGTGATGCTACTACAGAAAACACTCTCATAAAAACTCTGGATGTAGTTGCTAGACTGTATTGACAGTGGTCAGGATCTAACACAAAACTGAAGAATCTTCTGTGAGAAGGGTGAAAATCCACATGAAAATATGCATCTTTCATATCGAGAGCTGTAAACCACATCTTTTTCTAAGGACAGTATTATCAATGCCAGCGTAACCATGCAGAATTTTAGCTTGTGATTAAAAAAAAAAAAAACACGTTGCTGCAAGTCGAGCATCGGTCTCCACCCTCCTCCGAGCAGAACTTTTAAAACTAAACTACATATAAAACTTTGAAATATTTAGAGGAAAACATTGAAAAGGATCAGTTCCAGACACTGGAGATTCCCACTCAGGCCATACGGCTGTAAGGAGGAACTGGAGGTGTTGGTCTGCACTGTTCCTTATACCTTCGGCATGGAACATAAGGAGAGAGGGGGCCCAGGCATGGACCAATAGATGCTACTTGCAAGAATTCTCTGGTCTCATGTGCGTGGAGCACAGGCATACCCACAGTACAATACACATAAGGACCAACACTCAAAGAAGAACTATGAATTACCATTTCAATTATATTGAAATATGAGCACAGGGGCACCAAACCCATTCTCCCCCACCCAAACAGGCTGAATAGAAAATAGGAGGCCCTGCCAAGAATATGGACAGGTTCCCTGATAATAGTGAGAATTTCCCTTCTAAAAAGATACAGAAAAGCACCCCAGATAGTCATTGTCCTCCACAAGCTCCAGCTTTTCTCAAAAACTTAAGGCTGCAGAACATAACTAAACCAGAAAAGCAAAAGAGGATTTTGAGGCCATTAGGGCATCTAATCTGACCTGCTATTTAACACAGGCTGTAGAATTTCACCCAGTAGCCCCTGTAATGAACTTAATAACCTGTTTCCTTAAAGCATATCTTCCATAAGCCATCCAAGTCTTGATCTGAAGACTTTGAGATGAGTATCTACCACTTTCCTTCATAGTTTGTTCCAATAGTTAATCACCCTCACTTTTAAAGGTTGTGATTTCTAATTTGAATGGATCTGAAAACTTCCAGCCACTGGTTCTCATGTCTTTCCCTGCTAAAGGGCCCTTTAGTAACCGTTATTTTCTTCCCATGAAAATAATCATACCCTATAGTTGCCTCTTGATTTTTTTGACAAGCTAAACCAATTAAACTTAAGTCTCACTCTAAAGCTTTTTTTTTTTTGTTCTTTTCTGCACCGTCTCCAATTTTTCAACGTTCTTTTTAAAATGTGGCCATCAGAACTAGGCAGTATTTCAATATTGGTCTTACCGGTGCTATAGACAGAAGTAAAGTCACCTCCCTCCTACTACTCACTACTCTATTTATACACCCAAAGATTGCATTAGCCCAGGGGTGGGCAAACCTTTTGGCCCAAGGGCCACAATGGGGTATAGAAATTGTATGGTGGGCCATAAATGCTCACAAAATTGGGTTTGGGTGCGGGAGGGGGTGGGGGCTCTGGCTGGGGATGTGGGCTCCAGAGTGGGGCCAGAAATGAGGAGTTCAGGGTGCAGGTGGGGGCATGGGATGCAGGGGGAGTGAGGGCTCTGGCTGGGGGTACAGGCTCTGGGGTGAGGCTGAGTTTGGTGCAGGAGGGTGCTCTGGGCTGGGATCAAGGGGTTTGGAGGGCAGAAGGGAGATCAGGGCTGCGGCAGGGGGGTGCGGCATAGGGGGAGGCTCAAGGATGCAGGCTCTGGGCAGTGCTTACGCCCGAAGTGGCCCCCAGAAGCAGTAGCATGTCCCCTCTCCAGCTCCTACATGGAGGTACCATCCCTGCAGCTCCCATTGGTCACAGTTCCCGGCCAATGCGAATTGTGGGGGTGGCACTTGGGGCAGGGGAAGCATGCAGAGTGGAGCCCCTTGGCTGCCCCTACATGTAGGAGCTGGAGGAGGCCATGCCACTGGCTTTGGGGAACTGCACGGAGTGGCTCACGACCCTGCTCCGCAGATGGAGTGCCGGAGTAGGGCAAGCCCCAGACCCCACTCCCCAACAGGAGCTCGAGGGCCAGATTAAAATGGCTGTCGGGTTGTAGTTTGCCCACCCCTACATTAGCCCCGTTTGCCACAGCATCATATTCAGAGCTCATATTGAGTTGTCTATCCACCATGACCCCCTACTGTAGATCCTTTTTAGTCATTGCTGTCCAGGATACAGTCCCCGTTCCTGTAAGTATGACCTACATTTTTGTTCCTATCTGTATGACCTTGCATTTGATTGTATTAAAATGCATTTTAATGGGCCCAGCTTACCAAGCAATCCAGATCACTTTATGACTGCCCCATCATAATCATTTACAACTCTAATCTGTAAAAAGGAGTACTTGTGGCACCTTAGAGACTAACAAATTTATTTGAGCATAAGATTTCGTGAGCTACAGATGCTCAAATAAATTTGTTAGTCTTTAAGGTGCCACAAGTACTCCTTTTCTTTTTGCGAATACATACTAATATGGCTGCTACTCTGAAACTCTAATCTGTGTCATCCACAAGTTTTAAGCAGCAATGATTTTATATTTACTTCTTTATCATTAATCAAAATATTGAACAGATCCCCGAGGAACCACCCTGGTAACACACCCATTCAATAATTTTTAAGATCTGTCAATTAGAGAGTTTTCAATCCATTTAACATGTCCATTATTTATATTGTACAGTGCTATTTTTAATCAGAATGTTGTGTACTTACTCAAAATATACTTCTGTGCATTTATCTTTACCAACCAAATTTGTAATCTCATCAAAAAGTGAATTTTTTTTAATACCACCAATGTACATAAAACTGTGTTGACTGACATTAACTGTATTCTTATCCTTTCATTCTTTATTTATTGAATCCCTGTCAGCTTTTCTATTTTGGCTGGGATTGACGTCAGAATCACCTGCCTGTAATTACTTGGGCCTGATTGCCCTTTTTTTAATACTGGCACATTAGCACTCTGCTAGTCTTCTGGAGTTTGCCCAGTACTCCAAGTTTTAATAAGAATTAACATCCTTAAGTAAGAGATCTCCTCGGTCAACTCTTTTAGCACTTTTGAATGCAAATTATTTGGGCATGCTGACTTTGAGATGTTTATCCCTAGAAGATGCTGTTTAACATCCCCCTTAGTAACAAATGCAGGCGTGGATCCTTGTGAAAGCTCTGAGGTTTTGTTTTGTTTTTTTTTTTAAAAAGAAGAGTCAGACAGCAGGCCAGAATTCTGCAACTTTTCTACTCTGGAATGGATTAAAACCAGGAGGAGGGGGAAATGTGGGGATTTATGTCTAATAAACCCCAAACCCTATTAGGTGAGGAGGGCCAACTTGTTGAGCCCCCGTCTTTTCAGAAAGGTTACGGAAGAAGTCTCAGCAGGCAGGGAGTAATATGTCCTAGCTTGCCCTCCAGACTGACAATTTAAGATCCGTGGTAGTGAGCAGCTATGTCAGAACTCCTCTTCTGCTGCTTCTCCTCTTAGCACTTCTGGGGTTTTTGGCCTACTCTTCCATAATGAGGAAAAATAACATAGGAAAAATTGGGAGGCTCTTCCCTTTGAAGGAACACAATCCTGCCCCAAAACAAGCTTTAGAAACTAGTACTTTAAAAATAAAATAGGATTGTTGAACAGCCACTTGGTCTCCAGAGGCAGGGCCGAGCCCTATGGACAAGACTTAATTGTCTCCTGTGTTTGAAGAAAGAGGCACCACCCTAATGTCTCAGATTGGGGATCCAGAAAAAGCAGTATTTATTTTCTCTGTTGATATACATGTTTCTTTTATCACTATTTTAATATTAAAGTATACAAGTAGCAACAGAACTAGAGTGAAGTTCCCCCCTCAACGTCTGGATTCATAATAGATGTTCCATCTTACAGTCAATCTTGTTTTATCCAATGAATAATGAAGAACAGAGATGCAGCCTAGTGCCTCTCCTTTTACAAGAAACCTGCCAGCCAGAAATATTCCACAGGGTAGGTGGAAGTAACCTATTGTGGAGTACAGTGTATTGCTGCTCTGGGCAGGGGCATCCATAAATGTATCAGTTAATGCTTGCTATTGACAACAGGGTATGCTCTAATTAGATTTGGAGGTAGAGGTGGGGTGGAAGCTGAGCACTTCCCCTATAACACATACTATGGCCCAAAGGGGGGTGTAGCACATGGGCTCGTATTAGCTGGGTCCACCTCCAAGCACATTCCTACACATTGTGGACAAGTTCTATTGCTTGCCCAAGCAGCACTTTCAACATTTTCTTCTGCCCACAACTTGACACAGAACAGGATGGACTGCTGTTCCTCACTCTCCCTCCCCCTCCACTTCTCCCCCACACTTTCCAAGCCCAGAGTTGTAAATACTGCAACTCTCTTGCAATTGCTGAGTAACATCAATAAAGCCTTCAGCAGTGCAGGGAGTTGTTTTCTGAGAATGGAGTTACGACTTAAAATAGTGAAAAATAGCCTTGTAGTTCACCTACAAATGATGCTTGTGAAAGAATAATTGTTTGACTTTGGGAGAAAGGGGTGGAAGATTGCTAAATAAGAATCAGCAGCCATAATTCCATTTACCTTTTAAATGTTTATCCTCCTGTTGTAACCAGAACCCTCTACTACCTGCCTATACATAGTAAACTGAAATAGCACCCAGGAGCATATGATAACATAGAATAAAATACTATTTTCTCCCAGTGATTAGGGTGTGTGTAAGAGAATGATTGTCAAATATTGTAAATGTGTAGCATGAACAATGCAAGTTGACTTATGAAAGACTGTACTTTAGAAAAGCCAATTTTTCCCCTCTCATGCACAGAATGAGAGCCCTTTGAATGCATCAATGGGCAGAGTTTGTCCCCAACCATTTAGGCTTGTTTTATGAACCTATAATTATATTTGTATACTTCCTTTGAAAGTACTGTATTTGAACTTTAAAAGATCTCTCTTTAAATCTAGGCCTAAACAAAAATTACACACCAAGGGTGAAAATAAAAATCCTAACAGACCTACTTAATTTATACTTCAATTAGATAGCAAGAATTCTGAGGCTCCCTTATATCCTCAAGGGTTTACTCCAGGACTCCTAATTATTACACTTCAAAACCCCTAATTACCAGCCCAACCAAGCAACCACTGTACAATGCAGCCAATTAATTTTCAGATAAAGCAAACATTTATCCCTTCTGAGAAGGGCATTTCTAAAGTACTAGATACAAAACACTTAAAACAGTGAACAATCTCAATAGACAATCTGGTTCGTACTTTGGCATCTTTGCTCTGCTTAAAAAATCAGAGACAAAGAAAGATGAACAATTTAAACCCACAAACGTCTACAAAAATATACTGAATTAAGAGCTATATTCAAATCAGAAAAGGAACAAAATATTAGGGCACAAATGGTATAAACTAGATTTCCATTAGGCTTAATACAGACTAGCTGTGCCTGTTCCTGATCCTATGGGAGCACCGAGCAAAGGACGGCTCCTCTCCCTCACAACTAGCCAAGGAAGATCAGGAAATGTGGGAGGAAAGGGGGAGAAAAGTTGAAACCAACCACCAGTTACAGCTCTGGCTTCAGTAATGGTGCAGATTGAAGCAGTCTAGGGACTGCTCCAACTTTTGCCAACTTGCTGTGGTTCTCAAGGAATGATCTGCCAGCTAAAATAGCCAGAGTCTAATATTCCAGCCAATTTCCCACCCCTCAAACATGCCCTTCTCCACCCTCAATGCAGGTGGTTAGTTACAGAACTTGGAGAGAGATGTAGGATACACATGTGCCATATGCCCATGGGGGACAACCCCCACAGTGGGGGAATCTCCAGGAGTGGACTTATGGATGGCTTCCACTACCTTTGTACCACCAGAACAGTGCAAAGAGCAGAAACATGGTAGAGAAATTATTGTAGTCCCTTGACTTTACTGAAATAGTATTTTTGATTCTTAAGCCCTAAAGGTTAGACAGCACGGATCTATGGCAGCAAAGTGAAGGGTTAAATGTTGATAGCAAAACAATTAGATTTGAACTAATGGAATGAATTTTGGGTATGAAGGGGCACCACTGAAATAAAACTGTCATTAAGAAAAGTCTTTATGCTATCAGATTCATGAACATCTTTCTTCTTGAGATTCTTACTGCACTGCAACATATAAAGCCACTGAGAAGGATTTAAATACCACTCCTTGAACACTTTGCAAATTGCATCAGAAACTGATGCAGAACTACATATTTTAGTTTGAAAAATGTACATTAATCTCATTAACAATTGTCCAACTCCCTTTCCCTTGTATGTTATAATAAGTTGAAATTATTTTTGTTCTCAACAATGGCAACTTAAACATCAGCATGTAGATGTTGTATGATGACAATCAGAATTTGGTGTGGTTTACCTACAATCTAACAATGAGGCACTTTTAAGGTAAAAAGTTTAAATTTAAAGAAGCAGGTGGGCAACTGTAGCAAACACATCTGAAATAATATTCTGAGCCTCAAACTTTTCACCCATTTAAAAGATAAACAAGTTTTAAATACACAAGTTTTAAAAAATACACAGCACATGTTTCTTTTCATATTTTATAAACATAAACACACACAAACCCTTAGGCCCAAGAGTTCACCTGCATTTCGTGGTCTCAAATTTACAGCATGGAAGTCACATATTAAAAATGACAGTACCACCTGTCTGCAAAACCCTATTTTTACCAATACCATTTTTTAAAAATTGGTAAATATATATTTTCCATTACTAGTTGGTTCAGGTTGTGTATTTTCAATAGTGCACTGTACATTTGAAAAGCTGTACTAATTCAAATTATTAATGTAATATTCATTTATTATTTCTGATGTTTGTAATGTCATCATTCACCACTGTTTTTATAATGTACAGTAATATCTGCAAGTCTGTTACTGTTGAATGAGATTTCATACATTAAGAGGTGTTAAAATCAGCTGTTCTTGAATGCACTTATATTGTAAGGCCCAGGTAGTAGCACATTGCAGCACCCAAAATAATACTCAACATACTGCTATTAACCTGTTGCCAGGTGTTTAACTTTTTTTAAACTCTTGTTATATGTAGTAAAATACCAGTAAAGACAAAATTTTGCCCCTATAATGAGGCACATTTTGGCATCTGTGCTAAATGCTGCTGCATGGGCAGGCAAGTGCAAGTCAAAATATGAAAAGGAGAGTCATGATTTAACATTAATAACTTTTTCATAGAAAAATATAAATATATTCCCTGAAATATAGGACAAAGAAGAGCCAGCATTCATCATGAATCCTAGCACTATTACCATAAAAAAAGCAGACTGGCTTTTCCTCTTAAGGTTATGTTCCACAATCTATGTCATCTAGACCTCTATCATCATCACCACCACCATCATCATATCTCACAGTCCTTCTACCCCCATTTCTAGTTCTTATTTTAGAACGTCGATTTGCTCTTTTATATTTGGTGTAGTCCACATCATCAGAGTCATTTTCTTGATTAAGTTTAGAGCGTTTTGTTCGCTGGGGCCTTCTGGAAGGCTTAGATACATTTGAATTTTTACCTTTTCTAATTACTTTAGTTTTGCTTTTTCTTTTCCTCTTTTTTGTTTTTGTGGCATTCCTATAGCTACTGTTACTAGAATCAGTTTCAGATTCTAAATTGGAAGAGCAATTTGAACTGGCACCAGCTCCAGATTTTCCAATCTTTGCAGTCCCAGAAGGATCAGTCCACTGGCACACAGAACTTCTTCCACCTTCCTGCTCTCCTGTTTCAGACTCTGTGTCCTTTACGGCACTCAAGCATTTTGCTTTTCTGAAAGACATCCCAGCCTTTTGACCGGTCACCTCCTTGGTTTTTTTACCTTTGTACTTGCCTGATTCAGAACCTGCCTCATCCTCAGAGTTGCTCACTGCATGATGTTTGCGTGCAAAAGTCGACTGGTCAGAAGCTTTCTTACTGCTCCCATCCTCTGATTTACGGCTTTTGGAGTCGTCCTCTGAAAATTCTACTGCAGAATTTTTCACTTTAAGAGATGCAGCACGGACAGTTCTGTGTGGCTGCTTATCGTCATTACTATGCCTGTTCTTTTGTGTCATCTTTGTCTCTTTTTCAGATTCAGATTTTCCCCTTTCAGACTTTCTAATATATTTTCTTCTAACAGTAGCTGAATTAGGCTGAGAAAGTGTTTTACTGTTGAAATGCTGCTCTTTTACTTTTTCACTTTCAGACTTGAAAGTGGCATCTACCTTAGAGCTGTCCCTTAGCCTTTTCTTGGATGCAGCAGACACAGTCCGGTGAGGCAGTTTTCTGTTCTTTTTTTCAGTGCATGCATTTTCTGAGCTGGAGAGCTCTTCCTTTATATCACTCATTATCTTAATTTTATTAGCAGCCAAAGTAGCACTTCTGCATGGAGTTTTTTTTCTAGTAACAGTTTTGGCATTTAATGTCTCACTAGAAAACTTTGTATATTTTTTGTAGTCATTCATATATGTCCTGCTCCTGAGCACTTTTGTATTTTGTCCAATCTCCTCAGAGGTTGATTCTACAAAATAAAGATTTAAAAGTTCCTTTAAATAACTTATATTTCTATTAAAATCATATAGTTTACTCGGTACAAGCTTTACTACTAATGCTGAAATACACAGAAATTAAAGTACAGGTTATGCACTTCTCAGCGATGTGCAATTTACGTTGGGTAATTATTTAAAATAAGATCAGCAATGGAGATCCTTTTAACTTTTAGTGTTGTGCTTTTGTTTGAGATAAAAGAGGACAGGAAGCAACATTCTTTGCTCACAATGACAGTCAATCAAAAAAATCACTACTTACCTTCAAGAAGGGGAATGATTTCCAGATTCTAAATATCTATGAGTAGTGTTAAAACTATCATTCTATTGCAAAGAAGTCTCTAAAAGAAATTACACATATTTATGAACCTGTAAGAAATTTTGTTCTGCTAATGCAGAGGCAGCCATTCAGAAAGCAAAGTACAAATTCTATTACCAGAAGAATTTTAATATTTTATGCAGTTGATAAATGATCAGGGAAATAAAAGAATTTTTTCAACCCAGATCTGGACTGTGGAACTTACTTCCATAAGAGTAATGATCACAGGCAGTAACACTTTCAGAACTGAACACACACCTCATTTCTTCAGAATAGCTCTCCCTTAAATTCTTCACACAGAGACACGAGGTCTTATAAATTCATAATTAGGGCCCTACCAAATTCACAACCATGAAAAACATGTTATGGACTGTGAAATCTGGTCTCCCCCCATGAAATCTTGTCTTTTGTGTGCTTTTACCCTATACAATACAGATTTCACAGAGGAGACCACCGTTTCTCAAATTGGGAGTCCTGACCTAAAAGGGGGTTGCAAAATTATTTTAAGGAGGGTCATGGTATTGCCACCCTTACTTCTGTGCTGCTTTCAGAGCTGGGTGGCCGGAAAGTGGCAGCTGTTGGCCGGGCACCCAACTCTGAAGGCAGCGCCCTGCCAGCAGCAGCGCAGAAGGAAGGGTGGCACTACCGTACCATGCCACCCCCTTACTTTTGCACTGCTGCCTTCAGAGCTGGGTGGCCGGAAAGTGGCGGCTGCTGGCCAAGGGCCCAGCTGTGCAGGCAGCAATGCAGAAGTAAGGGTGGCAATACCATACCTTACCATACCATGCCGTCCTTATTTCTGCGCTGCTGCTGGTGGTGGCTCTGTCTTCAGAGCTGGGCTCCCAGCCAGCAGCTGCCTCTCTCCAGCTGCCCAGCTCTGAAGGCATTGCTGCTGCCAGCAGCAGTGCAGAATTCAGGGTAGCAGTACTACAACCCCCCCTCCCCTCTACACAACTCCTTTGTGGGTCAGGACCCCCACAATGACAATAATGTGAAATTTCAGATTTAAATAGCTGAAATCATGAAATTTACAATTTTAAAAATTTTGAAATTAACCAAAATGAACCATGAATTTGGTAGGGCCCTACTTACAATGCTATTTATTCTACAGACTGTGAAGCAAGAAAGACAAAATCTCCCTCTATTTTCATAGATGACCAGTGCTCAGATACTACACAGTGACAGGGAACAGAAAGGCCAAAAACCAAAAAATCTTCCTTTTGAGACATAAAACAGGCAGCGATAGGGGTGGAATGTGAAAAAACTGACAACAGAAAGTACAAAACCAGTAAAGAAATGTTAATTTTCCAAAAAGATATCAACTTAATTATGTTATAATTAATGTAATTAAATATAAAAGTACTTGATAGTATCTAATGTTCTCTGACATGTCATGATGTCTTTAAAACCTAGTTTGTTTAATTTCTTTAGATATTAAAAATAATATATCCAGGAAACGGGGGGGGGGGGGGGGGGGCTGTGCTGCACTAATGGATTCCATGGTAGGATGGGATCACTGTTTATAGATTTGGTTTAATGAAATTCCATAAAACTGTATTAAGACTATATATTTTATTACTGTAATTACAATACCACCTACAATCCACAGAGATTAAAAACAGAAAAAACTTTTGGAAAAAAAGCTTTTTAGGTTATCTGTATATCACAAAGCAGCAAATAAGGACAAACCCCTTTTTACCCTTCTCAGATGGTCAGAAATGTATCTTTAATACATTTGATATTGTTCTGTGGATGAACCTTTTTTTAAAAAAAGATTTCTAATTTAGCCTTTGATCAGAAAGCATGTTATTACCAGAGCCCTGCAAATCCAAAGATATCTGCTTTATATATGTGGCGATCCCTATCTGCAGACCATTTTTGCGGATCATGGATTAGATGCGGATACAACTTTCCTATCTGCAAATCTGCTGATATCCACTTTATATTCACGGACCATTTTTGTAGATTGGATGTGGATACAAATTTTGAATCTGCGTAGGGCTCTAGTTATTAGGTGCTTCATAGTCTAGTGAATATACATTCTCAGTAAATATTGAGTGTTCAAAACAAAACAACTTTATAAAATATTGTGGTGAAAATTATATACAATAGCAAGGTTGACACTATACATTTTGGTTTCATGTTTTTTCAAAATAATGTATTGGCAAATTCTCAATTTTCTGAAAAAATGAAATTTGAAAAACACATATTCATGGAAAGGACTACATAAGTGCTAGGTGGTGATACTTTATTAATCTTAATCCATTTAATCAGAACACCTGCTGGACGACCTGTTGTCTCCATTAAGAACTCCTGAGTAAGAACATACACTAATTTTTATTAGTACAGCTGCTGCTGTCAGAGGAACTGCAGAACCTGTTGTCCCTGGACAAGCCCATCTAGGAGTTGAATGGAAGGCATTGTCTACAATGAGACAAGGACTACGTCTGCTGCCTGCCTAGTGCCAGGAGCTGCACTGGTGGCAATATGTAGTGGCATGGAAAGAGCCAATATAACATATCAGAACAGAAACTACTGAAGTAGTCACACTGCATGTATCACAGCCATAACAGGACTGAAAGCTATTTCAAGAGACACCTAAAAAAATGTGGTGTAGGCAGAATTGTCCTTATTAAGTATTGTTATTTAGTATTACTAAGCTTAATTAGTTCCCTGGGAGATGTCCCAATTAAATGTAAATGCCCCCCAAAAATGTCTCCCCTCACACAAGCCAATCAAAGGAGTATATACAATAAATCTCCTACTGCAGTTGCTAGAATTACCATAAATGGTGGTGCTGCCAGGACAACCAGAAATGCTGGACTTTGGAAGCACTGACCCAATACTGCAAAGTGATTTGTGATGCGATGATTTTGGCTGTGCAGACAAGTACCCTGAAGATCCAGAGAACAGTGTTTGCCTGAATCACCAATTTCATCCTGATGCTTGATGTTCCAAAGAAAGAGTTCATCCTCTTCCAGTCTAGAACAGGACAGGTAGGGACT
Source organism: Caretta caretta (assembly GCF_965140235.1). NCBI lineage: Eukaryota > Metazoa > Chordata > Testudines > Cheloniidae > Caretta > Caretta caretta. The sequence goes on along the minus strand of NC_134206.1, from coordinate 161,533,659 downwards.
ATAAAATGTTGACACCTCCCCTCCACCCCATCACTGATCTGTGCACTCTAACAGTGATAAACTTGAGAACATCCTTAATTCTTTGGTTTTGGAAAATCTGGAGTAAAGTGACTAAACTAAATAGCTGCAGTGCTTTCAAATGAATCATCATATAAACCTCATTCTACTGTGTCCAGTTAGAGCTGAGTGAAATTTTTTTGGTAAATTGTAAATTCAATGGAAAATGTTTTTTCAGGGCACTAAAACTGTGAATTTGGGTCAAATTAGCCTAAGTTTCAGCAGAAACCAATGCAGCCTGTTCAGACTGGAGCTGCATACAAATTTAAACTATCACAATTATATTATGACAGCCTTACATTTGTCATATTGGCTGCCTAT